>NC_133411.1:85652083-86884166 GCF_049350105.2 Macaca mulatta
TGGAACTTCCCATTTTATTCCTACTGGAACACACCGGTCTCCCCGATCTCCCACCTCCTGTCTACCCCCTACAGTCATTGTCTATCCTTTTTTACTATTGACTTGGGTATAAATATTCATACTTACTTTGCGGGTTGTCCCTATTGGCTTGAAAACACTGAGTACATATTTATTAAAGTAGCACATTTTAGTCTCTAGAGAAAAACAAATCATCATCTCTGCTTTAGGTATAAGAATACAGCTTTATGTAAAATATGTATTTTTTTTGGCTTAGGTTGTACAGCAAGATGGTTCTCATTGACATTTTTGAAGTGCTTATGCTCATATACACGTGTTTAAAAGTATATGAAGTAACCTATAAGGTGTCATACCTGCAATCTAGAAATCTTTTTGCTGATGGATTTTTATCATTATTTCATTTTCCCCTTACTTTTATTTGCTGGCTATTTGAAGATAAAATTGGAACTTGGCTTATCCGGGAAATTGTTCACACTTTATATTCAGAATCTCTGTGCATGGATTTCATCCCCATCTCATGTTCCCCTGAGGCATTTCTACTGTAATATCCTTTTCTAATTAGCTTGTTCCTCTCATGTTACTAGCTCTCTGGAGTTGTCTTAAATTCTAGAACTTTTAAACTTAAGTCCCTCTTTTTGCTTGAAAAAGAGTACCACCTTTATCTTCATCTTTGTTGTTGTTGTTGTTGTTGTTGAAACAATGTCTTGTTCTGTCACCGAGGCTGGAGTGCGATCACAACTCACTGCAGCCCTGATCTCTTGGGGCTCAAGCAGTCCTCCTACCTCAGGCTCCCAAGTAGCAGGCATGCACCCCCCCACACCTTGCAAATTTTTGTTTACTTATTTTTTGTAGAGACAAGGTCATTTTTATATATATATATATATATATATATCAGTGTGCTTTCTTTCCCTGGCAGAGGATTTTAACAATTCCTTATCTATTTATAACTCCTTGATAATTTCTGTGAACATACATGATCTGCTAGAATATTGAGCTGAATACATAATAGTCTTAAAGATTAGCTACTTATTTTTGTCTTTCTCTTACAAGCATATAGCTAAATTATGATTTAACAAGGTTATATTCCCCTCTTTCAGTTTTAATTCATCAAGTATTTATTGAGCATTGATTATATACCATGGTGGATTTGAGCTTAGGATTTGGACAGTACTGTCCAGCAGAACGCCCTGTAATCGTGGAAATGTTCTATGTTTACTCTCTCCAGTAGGGTAGTTTTCAGCAATATGTGGCTAATGAGGCTTATGCAACAGAGGAACAGCATTTTAAATTAAATTTAACCACATGTGGCTTGTGGCTACCTTACTGAACAGAGCACCTCTGTAGATCTGGGTTCTGCAAACTTAACTCCTTATGAAAGCTTCAGTGAGTTCCTTAACCTATGAAATGTGAATATTATATACCTTCTGGGGGTGTTATGATTTCATGAGTTAATGCATATAAAGCATTTGCTGTAGCACTTGACATAGAGTAAGACCTGGATAAATATTAGTGATTATTACTTTAATTCTATGTTATGTTTTGTGCCAGTATCACAGAAGGGAATACAGAGAAGAAAAAGATACATAATTTCCATGCTTAAGATGTTTACTTGCCTCAACCAACATTTCAGGGTTCAGTAATACAGAGAAGAAAAAGATACATAATTTCCATGCTTAAGATGTTTACTTGTCTCAACCAACATTTCAGGGTTCACAAAGCGTGCAGTTGACTAGGTGATGTGGCATTTTGTATGGGCCTTGCCAGAAAGTTCCAATAGTAGGAAGCTGTGATGTGGTAGACACAGCATGAATCTGAGCTGAGGTAGGGTTTTTGAGATCTTTGTCTAGGCAAGGAGATTGGTTTTTAGTTTTCATTTTCTTTGTCAATAAGTAGATTATTCCATAGGTGCACACTATATATTTCAAAGAGTCTAAATACAAAAGGTAGATTCCACTGTAAAGGCCTTAGTTTATATTAAATTCTGTTTTCACCATATAAATTCTGTTTTGGCAGCAGTTAGAGAAAAGTTTAAAATGTTTTAGTCCCTGTCCTTAGTGCTTTATGTATATTATCTTGTTAAATTCTCAAACATAACCTTTTATGCTGTAAGCCCAAAACCATTATCTGAATTCCCTGAAGACAGATATATTTCAGAATCCTAGGGGTTTTTTTAGATTTTAGAAAGGTAAGGTAGAGCATATAACTTCAGACAAGTGTTATTAATCCACTAATGAAACACATGGTCACATTAAATGGAATAAGGATTAAAAATAGTTTATGAAAAATTAAGATCATGTTTTTCCACAAATGGATTGTGAGATTTGGTTTGGCGTTAAATTATGGGAATTTTCAGTTTTCCAGGATTTCTGACATGTGGAATTCAAATAATTCTGTCAACTTGTGTTACCCTTATTTGTGCAGTTGTTACTGGTGAAACCTGTATTTATACTTGGGCTTGTCTGTTACTAATTCTTATGTTCATTCTTTCTATATAATAGGGCTAGTTTTAATTGAAAACTTGCCCTTAATGTCATTCCCCTTATGCTGTCCAAGGATTTTATGACCCTTTGAAAAAAACATATAGCCTTGCCCTGTCACCGAAGCTGGAGTGCAGTGGCACGATCATAGCTCACCGCAAGCTCAAACTCTTGGGGCTCAGAGCCCCTACTGTCTCAGCCTCCTAAGTCACTAGGATTACAGGCACATGCCACTATGCCCAGCTGTGACTTATTTTCAAACCCTCATTTCATTTCTTGACTGCATATTTTCTGTAACTCAAACAGTGGTGGATGCTTAGTATTTTTTGAATGAATGATTCAGTCCACAGGTAGCTTTTTTAATAGTCCTCAAATGTCTTTGGAACTTTCTAGCACAGTAGGGTGAAAGGCAGAACAAGGGCATAATTCATTTGCATAGTTTGCAAAAAGTGCCACCAGTCAAAATAGGTATACATGAAAACTACTTTATCATTATTACACATGGTGAGAATGATTGTGGAGTCAGCAGGGTATGTTGTACTTACCTGGATATATGGACATGAATTGATACTTCATCCCCTTACTAGATTTACTGTAAAACAATAACAATAACACTTTGATATTTTTCCTTATTTTTTGGCTGATAATCCCTAATTTTTTCTAGTGGAAAGAGCACTCTTGTAGGAATCAGGAGAATTGAGTCTAGCCCAAACTTTGCTAGTCATTACCTGGATCACATTGGGAGGTTACAATTTGGTTTGGGGTACTGATATCCTGATACGTGAAGTATGTTTAGGAGAGTAAAAGTTGAGCTATTTTAAGGTAGCCAGTTTTTCCTTTGAATGTTTAAACTACTTTCAGGGCTTCTTTCTTCTTGCCCAGGGAAGCACTGCTCTCGGGTATAAAAAAGACACCGCATTGTGGCACCCACCTTCCCTGCACTGCTCCATTATCTGGAATTAGTTCTCTTTTCACTCTGGTTTCTGTTTCCCTCAGTTCTGTGGCTGTCAGCTGAGGACAGGAAAACTCAGTCTGGAAATTTCAGATGTTAAAACAGGAAATTTAGAGCAGGGCGCCTATTCCATACCTCTTCATTTCTTATACTAAGGATTTTGCTTCCACGTTGAAGATTACATAGACCTCAGAGTATTATTTTGCCCTCACAGATTGCTCTGAGTCATAGCATCCCTTTCTCCTTTGCTGATCTCATAAAAGCCCTGTATGTTCTGGTTCTACAACCCTTTAGCTTTTCCCAAAGGCCACCACTGACCTATTGTTTGTCCTTTCAGAGGTTGGGATTTAACACACTCCTTCACTGCTTGTCTGCCTCTGATGAGGTTTTGATTGTCTTCAGACCACAGCCCTTGGCAAATCCACCTCTGGACTCTTGGTCTAGAAAGAACTCACTGAACCAAAAAATTGAGGGTGAGGTCACTTCTTGTAAGAGAATACCCACTTCCTTTCTCAGTTTGATTTTTGATATTGAGTGTGTCCTGGTAGCATTGTGCTTCTCAAGTGCTTTTAAAGTACCCTGGCCCTGGGCTGCAGTCAAAGTACTGTTCTCTTTGTGGTTGACACAGTTGATAGTGTAAAAGCATATCACTGGGGGACTTTCAGCCTTTTTCCTTAGCGAAGAGATTGGACAGGAGAGAGAAATTTACAGAGTGCTAGGGGAAGAACTTAGCAGAGCATCATGAACGTAGCAGAAAATGGTCACTTAGTTGGGTAAAATCAGAGTAATGAAAATGAACTAACAGCCGGGATCTGAACAGTATCACTGGAAAGTAATCTTAGATTAAGGTTTTTAGACTGGTTTACACTAAGGTTTTAACCTAACGATTCCCCACTTGAGAATAAAACCTAACATTAGATATCTTACCTGTTTGTATGCTGTGGTAATAGAGAGTGTGGGCGCAGATATTGGAACAATGTATATCCTACAGCTGTGTTTCCAGAACTGGGCAAGAGCCCCAACAGAGTATGAAAAGGGATGTTTATCATCTAAAGTGGCGAGTCCACGAGTCTCAGGGCAGACACTATTCCTTGGTTATTTTATGACTTAGGACAAAAACAACAGTTCATATTGTTCACATTCCCCTCTCTAGCCGCTTATAATTAAACCCACTTTGGTGGTGTTGTATTCATTGTCACCCATAAAATATTCCGTAACGCAGCAGGATCACTCACAGTCTTACACTTAGATAATCTATTAAGTATCCGTTTATAAAATATTCATAAAACAAAGTACCACTGTATTTAATTCACCTGGTTATTTTTAAATTTTTACCACTGCACATTTAGACTGGAGCCTAACCATTGCTTTTCAGTTCAAAATTCTTGTGAAAGGGATTTGAAATTATATTTTAAGAAAAAAATATTCTAGTTATTGGGTAAGACTGTGTAGATACCTAGACTGTAAAGCAAAAGCTGGAATTTTCTTTAAAACATATTCTTTTTATATGCTGACAGATTTTACCAACCTCACCAGACAAAAGGGATCATTTAGGAAAACAAGAATTCACTGTCTTTTTCCCTGTGGGTTGTCCCTGACAGTCAGTCAAGTATTTCTTTGGTATTCTGGGACCCCAGTGATGTTTCACATGAGCTCGTAAACAATAATCTTAATAATTTTCCCTTTTGTTCCTCCTGTCTCCTCCTTTGAAGGTCACTCCTTGGGAAACCACTTGAATCCAGGGCTCCTCACCGTTGCTCCGTTGGCTCTGAGGGCACACTGATGCCCATGTCGGGGCTTTCCTGGAGCTTCTAAGCATGAACCTTTAAACTACCAAAGCAGTGGTGCTATGTTCTTGGGAGAATGCTTACTGTCTCTAGAGAACTAGGCTTGTCCTTCACATCTCACTGACTCCTGAAAAGCCATTCCTTTGGCTTCTTTTATCTGCCTTTCTCCATAGAGCCAAATAGAAAGCCATAGAAATAGTAGGGTTAGGAACCTGTTACCTAAAGTACACTTTCCCCTTGGTGGTTTCATTCAGATTCCTGGCAAAAATTTTCCCACTCCAGGACCAAGAACTGACCAACCAAGCAAACCTCACAGAAGGCCATCCACCACTTTATGTGCCATGCCCAGAAATTTCTGGATCTCACTTTAAGTTCAGCTTAGGATGTTGATTACATTTACCTAAAGTGATACCTTACGGATTGCAAGGATTCTGTCTAAAGCAATTGTCTTCTGCTGTTCCACTCACATATTCTCACCTCACTCTACAGTCAACAGATCCCAGAACCCAGCCAGTCTGTGACCATGGAGCAAAGCAAAACCCCAGGAATGTGGCATTAACCAGCTTTTACCATTCTTGTAAATATCTGAGAATGGCCCCATCATTTTCATATATCTCTATGAAAAGAGCAACTACATAACTTAGCATCCACTTTTGAGAGGGAAAGCATTTATATCCAGATGATACATGTATTATCACCATAAATATCCATAAGTATAACATAAATATTAAAACCTTATTTTTACCATATTTGCCTACTTCTGCCATATAATGACTTGATTATTAATGTTTTTTATATATATATATTTTAAAGTCTAGATTCCATGCCTACAAGTTTCTTTCTGAGAGCAGTTACTTAGTAGGTTTATGCTATCTGATTAGTATTAATTTTTAATACTAACTTGATTTTTTTTTCTTGTCCCCACCAGCTAGAAATATTTTATTTTGTATTTTCAATGCAGATGCAGAGTTTGCGGGGTGGTACAGAAGCCATAGCCCGATTGGATCAGTTAGAAGCTGACTATTATGACCTGCAACTTCAGTTGTATGAAGTACAGTTTGAAATCTTGAAGTGTGAAGAGTTACTATTGACAGCGCAACTAGAAAGCATCAAAAGACTTATATCAGGTATGGTGTGCATTTAACCACATAAGTTCACAAAAGATTGAATATGTGAGAAAATACATATGTATACCAGGTATGTTTCTTCTGTTAAGACATTTAAAACATTGTTTTCTATAGGGATAGTGTTGGAGGGGTGATTTCAAGCATTTATTGAGCACTTACTGTTTACCAGATACTGCTGAACACTTTGCATACATTCACTCTATGAGGTATATTAAATAATCACCATTTACAAAGAAGCTTAAGAGGTAATGGCTTTGCCTGAGGTTACAGAGCCAGTAATGAGATTAGAACCCTGTTCTGTCCAAACCCTAGCCCATATTCTTTACCACTACTCTTTTTTGCTGTTCTATAACAGAAAAAAGAGATGAAGTGGTGTACTATGACACTTACGAAAGCATGGAGGCCATGCTGGAGAAGGAAGAGATGGCAGCATCTGCATACTTACAGAGGGAAGAGCTGCAGAAACTTCAGCAGAAAGCACGCCAGCTGGAAGCAAGACGTGGACGGGTTTCCGCCAAGAAATCCTACCTCAGAAATAAAAAGGTATTTAAATATTGCTTTTGTTCATTACTTATTCTTTTATCCATATCTACTATTCTCATCTGTTTTGTCCTTAAAACTTGCATATGTTTTAAAACTAAGTGCAATCTCTTATCAGTGCTCAATGCGTTTATAGTGCTCTGCGAATTGCCCTCTTAAACACATTGGAACAGCCAATAGTGTTCTCTTTACCTCAGGAAACACTAACGCTGACTCTGCTAAAGGGCACGACTACAGGATCCCTAATAATGCGATTCCTGGCTCCCTTCTTTTTTAAGGAGGCCCAGCGATGTTTTTTACAAGCTATGATTCTGACCTTCATCTTAAAGGAATTTTATAGATTGTTATTTCTTTATTTAACTTTGACTACATTTCAAAATGTTTGATTCTTGATATTTGGAATAACTCATTTTGTGTAAATGTGATTCTTCCTGTGTCTTAAAAAATGTTTTGCACTCTAGTTCAGATGTTAACTATCATGGAGCTGTTTCTAGTCACTGTAAGTGCAGAGTTGGAATCTGGAACTAGCTCTCCAACCTAGACCAAACTGATTATTTGCTTTAAGCTCAAATATTATAAAATATGTCATGTTCTCTGAGAACCCACCTTCCTGCTCTTCACCGCATTCCAAGGCTACCACTTCCTTATTCCACAGAAAATCGATACCTTTGCTTTTTGAAATAGATAGCTCTTGCACATTAAAGAAACTCAGGCAGGCATGTCTCCACAGTAAGTCAGGAACCCAGGACCTTCTATCACATTGTCCATCAACAGAACAGTTACCTTGCCATCCAGAGCCATGACTTTCACATAATTATGTGCCTTTGCACATAATTTCCCCGTGACAGTGGTAATTGAAACCCACTGCTGTATCAGCCCTAGTTGTGTGCCTCGTTTCATGTTCCAGTCTGCACCAACCAGGTAAACATTGCAGGCCGAGCGGGGTGGCTCATGCCTGTAATCTCAGCACTTTGGGAGGCTGGGGCGGGTGGATCTCCTGAGGTCAGGAGTACGAGACCAGCCAACATGGTGAAACCCCATCTCTACTAAAAATACAAAAAATTAGCCAGGCATGGTGGCATGTGCCTATAATCCCAGCTACTTGGGAGGCTGAGGCAGGAGAATAATTTGAACCCAGGAGATGGAGGTTGCAGTGAGCTGAGATGGCACCATTGCACTCCAGCCTGGGCAACAAGAGTGAAACTCCATCTAAAAAAAAAAAATTGCAGTGATTTCAGCAGGTCCTGTAGAACAGTTTTAGGGGAGAATGAAAAGTAAGATTTTAGAAGAGCACACTTTTTAGGAATATTAGTAGTATTTTATATATTACTTTTAGGTGTATAATGCAGTACTTTTGAGACTCGGAATTTGCAAACCTGCAAGTTTTTGAAAATGCTATGCAATTCAGACTTAATTGAAAGTCTGATTTCATTTTAATTCACCAGTATGCTAGGCACATTGTTAGACTTAGGATACAAAGATGAGCATAGCATAGTCCCTCCTCCTCCCAGTCTTGCAGAGAAGGCAAACCAGGTGAACAGATGAATGTTCTGCTGGCCAAAAACAGAGCAAGAGCAGGGAGTGAGGAAAGGCTTCTCTGAAGAGATGACACTTGTATTGGCTTTTAACATCTGAATAAAAATTGGCCAGATTGATGGTGTTGGGGTAATTACAAGCAGGACAGAATAGTGCTTAGCAAAGACACTGAAGCGGAAAACAGGATGGTTTGTCAGAGCATTCTACATTGTAAGACATGCTGCAGGGCAGGGACTAGGTTACAGGAAATTTTACATACCACATTAACAAGCCTGAGCTTTGTCTGTAGTGTAAGTTAAGCAAAGGGGTAATATGAACAGATTCACATTTTAGCAAGATAAGGCAGCATGAAAAATAGGTTAGAGGGAGAAGACATGGAAAGGTTCTGATTGGAAGGTGTCATTATCCTCCACCTCAATAACGTTGAGAGGTTAAGACTATGAAGTAAGTGAGTACCTGTGCAGGCTAAGAGATGGACAGATCTTGAACTGTCTAGATCTCACACTTTGCAGAAAAAGTTAGTAGGATTTAGTGATGTGGTGAAGGAGGGAGGAAGAGCCATTCTCTATCAGCTCTCTGGTTTCTGGATTGGACATTGAGGTGGATGGTGGTGTCACCAACCAAGATGGAAAACCCAGAGGAAGAGCACATATGGGTGGGAGGTGATGAGCTGAGTTTTAGACTTGCATATAAGAGGTCTTGGGCATCCAGGTAGAGATGGCTGTGAAACAGTTGAGACAATTGGGCACCTGGGTCTTATAAGAGTGTATGAGATGGTCTCAGAAGAACACAGTGAGCAGGTGATTTTTTAAAATATTTTACTTTGTTTTTATAGAGACAGGAGCTCACTATGTTGCCCAGGCTGGTTTCAAACTCCTGAGCTCAAGCAATCCTCAGCCTCCCAAAGTGCTGGGATTGCAGGTGTGAGCCACTCTGCCCAGCCTGAGAAGGATGTTCTTAGGAATGATGGGGTGGAGGTGGGAGGCTGATAGGAAAGAGCAAGGGAAGGTGGTGGAGCAGGGTAGATACATAGTTTGAGGAAGAAAAACCTTCATTATATTTAATATTTGTAATTCAGGAAGCAAAACGTTCTTGGCTAGGGGTGAGAAAACATTGTAAAGGGCACAGGTTATGAAAGACTTGAGTTGCTATGATGTAGTGCGAGGTGAAAGGCTCTAAGGAAAGAACGCTGGGGAACATTTGAGAGTGTGTGCAGAAGAAAGGGATCAAAGAGAAAGTAATCGCAGTTGGAAGAAGCAGGAGAGCTTGAAGTCACAGAAGTGAAGATGATGATTCCACACAACAGGGTGGTCAGCAGGGTCAGGTGCTCCAGAAAGGTAAAGGGAGAAAGAAATGACTCCATGACATCCAATATTGGTAGACTATTAGGGCCCTGTGTTGAGAGTTTTGAGAAAAGTTGGGGGCAAGAAGTAGATCTCGGTGGTCTGAGAAGGGAGTGCAGCAGAGGTCTAGAGCAGTGACTGATGGAATAGCAAAGGAAACTGTACAGGTGAGGGGTGAAGAGGAGCAACCTTGGTGACCATGTCCCACAAAGCTGTTGTACTCTTCTAGCAGCATTAAGAGCCTCAGGCTGAACTTAATACCAGCTTAATACCAGCTCTTCCCTTGTTGGTAAGTGTTAGCTCATATCAATTTAATCAGTATTCTTCAGTCTTCATTTCTATGTTAATCTAAATCTGAAGTAGGAAAACCCAGCACTGGAGAATCTCTCCATTTACACTTGTATGCTTGTACCCCAAGCCCAGCAACTGAGGTGGCAGAACTGCAGAGGGAAGGAGGAGGGAAATAAGGAAGGGTGGTGAAAAGATAGGGAATGAGAAACACTAAGTCCTAAAAGAAAAGCTACTGAGAAGATCAAATATACAAGGAAAAACAAATGCCTCCCCATGTAATATAATCCTATATTGCCTCGTTTACGTATTGACATGCCCAAGGGCACTGGCTTCTTGGTTTCTCTGGCACTCATCCTAAGATTGTATACACAGTTCATGTCCTGCCTCACCCCTTGAAAGAGTGGAGATAGGTGGTCTCCGGCTGTGCTCGTGAAGTCAATGCTTTGTGATTAAACATTTCAAGAAGAGTAACAAAAATAACGATTTTCTTTGTTTTTTATCTTCTTTAATTCTCCCAGTAGTCAAATGAAATCTAGAGAGCTCAGAAAATTAGAATCATTTTCATACTTCACTTGGTGGCAAAACCAGACCTGTGCTATCATGAAGTTATTTATTGTCTTATTTTCACTTTGACAATTCATTTCACTATTATTACTTATTATGGGATATGGTTTCAGATCTTGGATATATATGGTATATACAACTTACCACCATTCTGTAAATTATCAAAAAACTTTGAATTTCAAAACATGTCTGACCTCTGTTCTAGATAAGGGATTGTGAACCTGTATCCTCATTTATAAGCAAGGGAACCAACGCTACTAGTAGTGACATAAATCACCTAAGGAAAAGCAGCTAATATGGAGCAGGGGTAGGATTCTGTCCTAGGTCCGTGACACTCAGAGACCTGAGTTACTGTATCACCTTGTCATGATGCTATCTAATGCGCCCTTTGTTTTCACCATTGCGCTGGATGGATTCTTGCTAGGCAACAGAATGAACCAGAGTGGGTAAAGAACATGATGTAAAAAATGACATTTTGCTTTAAAATAGTTTACTGACTTCAAAGGTTATTATTTGACTTTCTCTGATTCAAAGAGTGATCATTTTAGGCTGAGCATGGTGGCTCACGCCTGTAATCCCAGCACTTTGGGAGGGCAAGGTGGGTGAATCACTTGAGGTCAGGAGTTCAAGAACCACCTGGCCAACATGGTGAAACCCCATCTCTACTAAAAATACAAAAATTAGCCAGGCATGATGGCACGCGCCTGTAGTCCCAGCTACTTGGGAGGCTGAAGTGGGAGAATCTCTTGAACCTGGGAGGCGGAGGTTGCAGTAAGCCAGAGATTATGCCACTGCACTCCAGCCTGGGCAACAGAGTGAGACTCCATCTCAAAAACAAACAAAAAAGTGATCATTTTAGTATAGCTTTGGAATGTTGGAGACTAACCCTTTTATATGGAAAACTTCTCCAAATCGTTTACTTAGGAAAGGACACAGGGTAATGAAGATTTAGCTTGGTGCTGGTAAAAAGTTGCCAGAATATAGTGCATTAATTTATAAAGTAGTGCATATCTCATAGTTATTATAAAAATCTTGTTTTATATTGTGATTGGAAAATATATGCTTTTTAAAAATAGTTTCCAAATAATTTTGATAACTTTGACTTTCTAGTCTTCCAAGTCTCTTACAGGTCTTATGTCTGTGACCAAAAGATTCAGATCCCATACTGTTTAAGCCAGTCTGGACAAAAAATTCATGGTCTTTAACTTGTCAGAGAGAGCTTAACAATACATATTTTATATAAGTAAATACTTTCCTATTCTTTTTTGCCCAGACATGTTTAAAGAGTATAATGAAGCCAGGTGCCATGACTCATACCTGTAATCCCAGTAATTCAGGAGGCTGAGGCAAGGGGGATTACTTGAGGCTCAGAGTTCAAGACCAGTCTGGGCAACATAGTGAGACCCCGTCTCTCAGAAAAAGTATAATGAGACGTGGAATCTTCTAAAAAAGACCTTTCGGGACAACCCCCTTCAGTACACGTTGCCCCATCTCTTCTCCTTCAAAAAAGAGAAACCAGGTGGTCTATAGAAGTTAACAGTTTAATAGAGGAGTCTTTTTGTAAGATCCTGATTACTTGGCTTTTACAGCTTCAGTAGTCCAGATAAGAAACAAGAGGTGGTCATTGTGATACTTTGTTCTGTAGGTGGTATATATTAAGATCAAAACTTAACCTTGGTGTGGTGTTCAGAGTCTTTCAAGTTTCACTTGTATTAAAACATATTTTATGTATTTACAGGAAATATGTATTGCAAAACACAATGAAAAAATCCAACAGCGCACTCGGATTGAAGATGAATATAGAACCCATCACACAGTACAGCTAGTAAGTTTGGACTCGAAGATTTTGAACAAAACTTTATTTTTTACATGTTTTAGAGTGGATAAAATCTGTAGAGAATGATAAAAAGCTTATAACTGGACATTAACATTAGTTCAGTTTATATAATGATAAGTTTTTAGGCAAAACTGATGGGAAGGTACAGAGTTCCTGTACCCTCAACCCACACACGTAGCCTCCCCTACTGTAGCATCTCATATACTCCTGTCCCCACACTTGATAGCCTTTCTACTGTCGACATCCCCCAGAGTGGCATATTTGTTAAAATCAGTGAAACATTGGACATCACCATTCCCCAAAGTCTGTTGCTTACATTAGGGTTCTTTCTTGGTGTTCTGTGTTCTGTTGGTTTTGACAATGTATAGTGACATGGATCTGCTATTATAGTATTGTATGGAATAATTTCACTGCTCCAAAAATCCCTTTGTTCCACTACTCATCCCTCTCTCTCCCCAAGCCCCTGGCAAACACTGATCTTTTTATAGTCTTCATATTTTACCTTTACCAATGTATAGTTGGAATGATACAGCATGTAACCTATTCAGTTGGCCTCTTTAACGTAGTAATGTGCATTTAAGGTTGCTCCATGTCATGGCTTGATAGATCATTTTAGCACCAAATAATGTTCCACTGTGTGGATGTCCCACATTTTGTTTATCCTTGAGCCTGTTGAAGGACATCTTGGTTGCTTCTAAGCTTTGGCAGCAATTAATAAAGCTGCTATAAACATCCATGGAGGACTTTTTGTGCACGTAAATTTCAGCCAATTTGGGTAAATAACAAGGAGCATGAATGCTGGAGAGTATGGTAAGAGTGTATTTAGTTTTGTGAGAAACTGCAAAACTGTCATCCATAGTGGCTTTCCATTTTGAACTCCCACCAGCAATGAATGAGAGTTCAGGTTTTTCCACATCCTCTCTAGCATTTTACTGTTGTCACATTTTTGAATTTTAGCCATTCTGACAGGTGTATAGTGGTATATTTTGGTGTGTGTGGGTGTGTGTGTGTTTAACAGATGGAGTCTTGATAGGTTGCCCAGGTTAGCCTCAAACTCCTGGGCTCAAGCAGTCCTCCTGCTTTAACCTCCTGGGACTACTGGCATGGACTGCTGTGCCTGGCTTTTACTGTTGTTTTAATTTGCAAATCTCTAATGCAGATATATAGACATATAGATACATATATATAGAGAGAAAGAGTGCATCTGTTCAAATGCTTACTTGCCCCTGTATATATCTCTAGTAAGGTGTCTGTTCAGATCTTTTGCTCTTTTTTTTTTTTTTTTTTGGAGTCTCATTCTGCTGCCGAGGCTGGAGTGCAGTGGCACGATCTCGGCTTACTGCAACTTCCGTCTCCCGTGTTCAAGCAATTCTCCTGTCTCAGCCTCCTGTGTAGCTAGGACTACAGATGGGCATCACCACGCCCAGCTAATTTTTGTTTTTAGTAGAGACGGGGTTTCACCATGTTGGCCAGGCTGGTCTTGAACTCCTGACCTCAAGTGATCTGCCGTCCTTGGCCTCCAGAAGTGCTGGGATTACAGGCATGAGCCACCGTGCCCAGCCTTTTTGCTCATTTTTTAAATTGGATTTTTATTTTCTTATTGTTGAATTTTAGGAGTTCTTCATTATTTTGGCTTATACTCCTTTATCAGATGTGTCCCTTTGTTTTGCAAATATTTTCTTATGATCTGTGGCTTATTTTCTCATTCTTTCGACAGTGTCTGTTGCAGAACAGAAGTGTTTTACTTTTAACAAAATCCAATTTACCAGCACTTTCTATCATGGTTCATACCTTCGGTGTAGCATCTAAAAAGTTATTGCCAGTCCCCAAATCAGCTAGATTTGCTCCTATGTTATCTTCTAGAAGTTTTATAGTTTTGTGTTTTATATTTAAGTCTGTGATCCATTTTGAGGTAATTTTTGTGAAGGGTATAAGGTTTGTGTCTAGATTTTTTTTTGGCATGTGGACTTCCTGTTGTTCCAGCACCATCTGTTTAAAAGACTATCCTTTTTCCATTGAATTGTCTTTGTTCCTTTATCAAAGATCAAATGATTCTGTCTCTTCAGTCTATTTTTGGGTGTCCTATTTTGTTTCGTTCATCTAGATCTTTTGCCTCTCCATATGAGCTTTAGGATCAGCTTGTCAGTAGCCACAAAAAAATAGCTGGGATTTTGATTGGGACAGTGTTGAATTTATAAGTCAAGTAGGGATGACCTAATATGTTTTTCATTTTTTTCATTTTAAAATACTTTTCCTCTTTTGGTTTTTTTGCTTTTTAATTATTATTTTTATTTTAACCTCTACCTCCTTCTCCTATACCTAACATCTTAGTATTGAATATTCCTATCCACAAACAAACAATATTTTTCATCTATTTAATTCTTTGATTCTTTCATCAGAGTTTTATAATTTTCCTCATAAAGATCTCGTACACCTTTTGTAAGATTTATACCTAAGATAGACCTAAGTCTTTCTTCCTCTTCTTTGTCGGGGAGGTGGTAATATAAATAGTATTATGTTTTTAATTGAAAATTCCAATTGTTCATTGCTGGTATATTACAAAACAATTGACTTTTGTTAATCAAGCTTTTTCTTATAATCCAGATTTGTCAGTTTTCTTTCAGATTTTCTACATCTGTCCGCAAAGACAGTTTTATTTCTTCCTTCCCAATCTGTATAGCTTTTATTTCTCTGTCTTATTGCATTAGCTAGTACTTCAGTATAATGTTGAAAAGGAGTGGTAAGGGAGATATCTTTGTCTTGTTCCTGATCTTAGCAAGAAAGCTGTAGTTTCTCACCGGTAAGTGTGATGTTACTTGTAGGTTTTGGGATGGATGCTCTTTATCAAGCAGAGGAAGTTCTCCCTCTATTCCTAGTTTGCTGAGAATATTAGTTCACTGTATATAAAATTACATTAGAAACCTTCTCCTACTCCCATATTGCTGCGCCTCATCCCACACAATATATTATCCTGATGGTCATCTTTTCAGATGTGTCTTAAATTATTTAACACCAGTGATTTGTACTTAAACATCGGAAATGCCAACATGACCATATCACTATATTTGGATATTTTAAAAATTTTCTTTCTTTAGCATCATACTAAAGGCCAAAAGGCTTAAATTTGTCTCCATTACTGCTTAAGGCACATTCTTAGCTAATGCTGCCCCTTACTCTTCATTTTAGCCACATAAAATTTGCCAAACTACCCATAAACTGTAAGATTACCTTTCTCCTAGAATCTAGAAATAGCAAATTAATTATTGTACTTTTATTTTTCATTACTATTTCTGTGGGTCAGAAACTGCTTTGTAAGATTAGTCAGGGGACCAGCATGACACTGAGGTGAGTAAGTTGCTCCCTGCTATAACCATTTGTACTTGCATTATCAGTTTAGTTATGAAGGTTCCACACTTCCAATATGTTTCTTTTTATAAAACATAAGATTTTGGTGGAGGGGAATAACTAATTAACTTTTTAGAATGAATGAGTATCAGATCTTTTTCCCAGATCTATTATTTTGGGGCAACAGGAGTAAAAATTAGTAAATCGATTATTTTTCTTTTCCTTTTTTTTTTTTTTTTTAAATTTTTATTTTTTTTTATTTTTTTTGAGATGGAGTCTCACTCTGCCCAGGCTGAAGTGCAGTGGCTCCATCTCTGCTCACTGCAACCTCTGCCTCGCGGGTTCGAGCCATTCTCCTGCCTCACCTCAGCCTTCTGTGTAGCTGGGATTACAGGCGCGTGCCACTACACCTGGCTAATTTTTGTATTTTTGGTAGACGGGGTTTCACCGTATTAGCCAGGCTGGTCTCAAACTCCTGCCCTTGAGTTATCTGCCCACCTTGCCCTCAAAAAGTGCTGGGATTATAGGTGTGAGCCACTATGCCTGGCCAAGAAATTGATTCTTAAGGGAATCCCAAAGATAAATGTCATCTGCCTTAGAATTTTGCCTAATACCTTGGTTGAAATATATAATTGTCAGAGAATGAATCCATTAAATATTACTAGTCATCTTTAACACATACAGATAAAGCACAAGGAAAGTTAGCTTAGATCAAAATAGATCATTGTTTTTCAATGCTAGTTTTAAACCACCAGTGTCAGAACGTCTTACGTGGTGGATTGTTTAAAATATAGATTCTTAGATGTTGACCTTATTATTGCAACAGTTTCCCCTGGACATCCTTGTGAATTAAATATGCAAGACTAAGGAAGTTTATTTTAATATTTGATAGTAAGGTCTCTGAAATAAAATGTGAGGATTTACTTATTATTACTACTATTTTAAATTGTTATTAGCCCAGAGACAAATTGGGTAAGAGAATTCTGTTTTCCCCATTAAAGAATGAACTCTTGTTTTTTATAAGCACACTCAAAACTCCAGGCTTTCATTTCAAGAAAACATACATGGTGGCTCATGCCAGTAATCCTAGCTTTTGGGAGGCCAAGGCAGGAGGATTGCTTGAACCCAGGAGTTCAAGACCAGGCTGACCCTATCTCTATAAAAAATTTTTGAAATAGCTGGGCATGGTGGCATATGCTTGTCTCAGCTATAAGCATGCGCAACATACAGGGAGGCTTATGCCTCTTTTTGGGCACATGCTCACTTATTTCAGGCTCTAAGAGCCCCCTTTGAATTGTGTTCATGTGTGGTGTACCTTTGTGTCCTTTTGTGTAAATTAGTAGTATATTACTAGATTGCATTTTATTCAGAATAATTAGCCTACCACCTTTTTTTTTTTTTTTTTTTTGATAGATAGGGTCTCACTCTGTTGCTCAGGTTGGTCTTCAACTCCTGGCCTCAAGCAGTCCTCCTGCCTCAGCCTCCCAAAGTGCTGGGATTACAGGCATGAGCCTCCACACTTGGCTTTATTTTCCAGTTTCCTTTTGTCTCCCTGTCACTCTTATCTCCCCACTCATACTTTCTTCTTGGAGTTTATGATACAGTCATCCAATGCAAATGCAACTGTAATTCTCATTTGAAATTTTATTGTTTAGGGAAAGCTGATGGAAAAGAGGAGAGGAATGATAGAAGAATAGAATGGGGGTTGGATTTGAAAAGGACAGAACAATGGAAGAGAGGGTAGTTAATTTCCATGTGAAATTATCTGGTCTGGTCTTCTGGGAGGTATCTCGTTTTTTAAAACAAAGCAAGAAAATAACCCATTTACCTATATAGAAAGCCTTTTCATTTATTTAACTAACATTAATTTTACCAAATGAGATTTTATTACATAGCTTTTAGATGATTCAACTCTATAGGGAAGATTAAGTTTGTTTAGATAACTGCCAGAAATAAGGTGTGATAGTAAACCAGAGGATTCATGGATAATGCTTGAAGTATATTTTTCTAACTACTGGTTATATTGTTTAGAATAATGTACACTATCCAAATTACTGACCCAAGGGGTTGTTGATTTGATTGCTTTTGTTCATTTGTTTGTCTTTTTGAGACGAAGTCTCACTCTGTTGCCTAGGCTGGAGTACAGTGGCATGATCTCAGCTAACTGCAACCTCCGCCTCCCAGGTTCAAGCAATTCTCCTGCCTCAGCCTCCCAAGTAGCTGGGATTACAGGCGTGCATTGCCACGACCAGCTAATTTTTGTATTTTGGGTAGAGACGGGGTTTTACCATGTTGACCTGGCTGGTCTCGAACCCCTGACCTGAGGTGATCCACCTGCCTTGGCCTCCCAAAGTGCTATGATTATAGGTGTGAGCCACCGTGTCTGGCCGGTTGCTGATTTTATTTTTAAAGTCATCTACATTGAAGTTAGCATAATATAGTAGCTAGAAGTATTTTACACTAAAATTGTATATTAAAAATATTTCATGTTTCATGTTATAAAAATTTTGTTCAATGAATCATCCCCTTGGGCCCATATTAGGATAACTTCTCATCTTTTTTCCTATTAATGATAAAAATTGAGACACAGCGTAATGGAATTATTATTAATTTTTTACCAGAAGAGAGAAAAATTACATGATGAAGAAGAAAGAAAAAGTGCCTGGGTTAGCCAAGAGAGACAGAGAACACTGGATAGACTTCGAACATTTAAACAGGTATTAAAAGTAATGGTCCATTTATTGTTTTTCATTGTTTTTAAAACAGAGCTACATATACACCTGTAGGATTTCTTTGTGGGAAAAACTTGGTTTTCCCTTATTTATAAACTATTATAACCATGGAAGTCCTTTTTAAAGTTGTTTTGATGGCATGGCTCCATTTCTTCTGGTGGTTTTCCGAATTAGTATTCTTGTGATCTTTGACCCACAGCTTTAGTAGTATAAGAGGAATGATCAAGGCCTCTGGGAAACCTAGATGCCTCTTGAGTTTAAAAAATTAGTTAAATCACAACTGACTATCCAGCTCAAGCATCAACTTGTTATTTATTACACATACATCAACCTGTGCCATTGGCAGAATTAGAGGTGGGGGGAGTAGCATATTTGAGAAATGCTTCAGCAGTTCTCTAGCCAGGGTAACCCATGACCGCACACTGATACCACAGTATCCACACATCTCCTCAGAACTCTGCTGAAGCCTCATTTTTAAAGTACTCTGGAGCCTTACTTCAGTTGTGCATGCTGAAGGATCACTTTATAAGTGAAGTAGGCTTTTGAACAAGTGTTACAGTGGAAAAAAAGGAGGTGAGGCAGGGGATAAGCCTTGTTATTAAGTAAATGTGGCCCACGCCTGTAATCCCAGCACTTTAGGAGGCTGAGGCAGGTAGATTGCTTGAGCCGGGGAGTTCAAGACCAGCCTGGGCAACATGGCGAAACCCTGTCTCTATACAAATTAGCCTGGCATGGTGGAACATGCCTGTGGTTCTGGCCATTTGGGTGGCTGAAGTGGGAGGATTACCTGAGCCAGGGAGGTCATGGCTGCAGTGAGCTGTGATCGCACCACTGCACTCCAGTCTGGGCAATAGAGTGAGACCCTGTCTCCAAAAAAAAAAAAAAAAGAAAAAAGGTTTTACCATGGTAAAAGATGTATAAGAGTTCTACCAGTAAGTACTTCAAAAAATGTAATTCTCTCTTCATTCTGTCATAAAATGGATATATAGTTGTTGGAGCTTTTTAAAAATGCCAAGTAACCTGTTAAATAATATTTTAATTTTCTCATGTGTGTGCATTTGAAAACATAGGAAACTAGTTTCTTTTTGCATACCAGTAGCATTTATGCATTTGACATAATTTATGTTTTGCATTTTACGTGCTATTTGTTTTATACATTTAGTAGTTTTATTCACTAAAAATCTTTTTTTAATCATGATAATTTTGAATATTTGAATTAATCATGGATTTGATAGGCAAATAATAAATTCATAATTTTTTGTAAGTTATTAGGTACTTTCGGATTTTCTGTATAACTTTAAGAGTGAAATAACCAATAAGGCAACATAACGTTTTTGAGATGGAATCTTGCTCTGTCACTCAGACTGGAGTGCAGTGGCACAATCTCAGCTCACTGAAACTTCCGCCTCCCAGGTTCAAGGAATTCTCCTGTCTCGGCCTCCCAAATAGCTGGGACTACAGGTGCCTGCCACCACACCCAGCTAATTTTTGTATTTATAGTAGAGACGGGGTTTCGCCATGTTGGCCAGGCTGGTCGGATCCACCCGCCTTGGCCTCCCAAAGTGCTGGGATTACAGGCGTGAGCCACCATGTCTGGCCACGTAACATCTTTTATTTGAAGGATAAGATAAATAGGCATGTGCTCATAAATTGTTTCAATAACATTTAACCAGTTCCAATAACTTCTGATATTTTAGAGGTATCCTGGGCAAGTCATACTTAAATCAACCAGATTACGACTAGCTCATGCAAGAAGAAAAGGTGCAGCAAGTCCTGTTCTCCGAGAGGATCAGTGTGACTCTCTACCAAGTGTGTTACAGGTAGAAGAGAAAACTGAAGAGGTGGGAGAAGGAAGAGTCAAGCGTGGGCCATCACAGACAACAGAACCCCAGAGCCTTGTACAACTTGAAGATACTTCATTAACACAACTTGAAGCCACTTCATTACCTCTCAGTGGTGTTACCTCTGAACTGCCTCCCCCTGTATCTCTTCCACTTTTGAATAACAACCTCGAACCATGTTCTGTTACCATAAATCCACTCCCACCCCCTCTTCCTCCAACACCACCACCTCCCCCACCTCCTCCCCCTCCCCCTCCCCCACCACCACCTCTGCCTGTTGCTAAAGACACTAGCCCAGAGACACTGGAGAAAGATCTGCGTAGAAAGGAGGGGAATGAGAAGAGGATTCCAAAGTCAGCCAGTGCCCCCTCAGCACACCTCTTTGACAGCAGCCAGCTGGTCAGTGCACGGAAGAAGCTCAGAAAGACTGCTGAAGGTTTGCAGAGGAGGAGAGGTACGGCAAGATATTTTCATGGTCCATCTGTTGTATGACATCAGGCATAGTAAAAAACTATTTTTTGACGTTGCAAAACTTAAAACATTTTATTTTTTAACATTATTTGATAGTAAACAGGTTTTCAAAGTCACACTAGAGGACAATTCTTAGTAACTCACATCTACAAATGCATAAAGTACACAGAAATGTATGCCTTCTTGAGCTGTTAGGCATGTTTTAAAAACATCTTCTAAAGTGATACATACATGTTTGGTAATGTATAATGGATGGCTCCTTTTGTGTTAGGGGGAAAAAATTTGATTTTAAACCTGAGATTTTTAAAAAATTACTCATCAGAAAGGGTAAGCTCTCTGGTCAGGACTGTCACCACAGGGAAGACATTGGCAGGATCATGTAACATATGTTGAGGACTTGTGTGTATTTGTATAAAGAAGCAAAGAAGAATAGGGAGTAATCTGTTCAACTTACAACGTGACAGATGTACCTCAATAAGGTTACTATTTTTTTCTTCTTTTTTTTTTTGTTATGAGATATTCCAGCACAAATAAAATTATTTCTAAAAAGAGCAGAGAATAACCCTTGCCTTTTGCCTTTAAGGAATTTGCATTTTGCACAGGGAGAACATTATATAAATGTTACATATTACTTGTCTATTACATTTTAATCTGAAGGACCATTCTATAAAACATTTCTTGATATAATCTGAGTAGGATTTCACATGTAAAACAACTAAATGAAAAAAGCACAGTCTCCGTAATGAACAAAAATGTAATTTTTAAAAGTAAAACATGTAACCCAATCACTCTGAATTTGGGTGGAGCAACTGCAATATGGAAATCCTTTGGGAATCGCACCCATAATACTACTAAGACCACCTCCCAGTTCCCAGTGTGGTCACTTCTCTCATGTAGGAAATGATAGGAATACCAATAGTACCCACCATGGATTGGGTCTTGGGATTTTCTAAAAAGAAGGATAATTAGGATCCCTTGTGTTCTGGTCACCTTCTGCACACATTTCACAATCCCTTTTTTAGATGGTGTTTCAGCGTCCTGTGCTTTCACAGTTGCAAATAGTAGAGGTTATACAGTTTCATTCTAATTAAGTGCAGTCCTAACTGTAATACTCTTCTGTTTCATTTTCCAAAGTGAGCTCACCAATGGATGAGGTGCTAGCCTCCTTGAAGCGTGGTAGTTTTCATCTGAAAAAGGTTGAACAGCGAACTCTGCCTCCTTTTCCTGATGAAGATGATAGTAATAATATCTTGGCACAAATAAGGAAAGGGGTAAAATTGAAGAAGGTACAGAAGGATGTTTTGAGAGAATCCTTCACACTTCTACCCGATACAGACCCTCTAACACGGAGCATCCATGAAGCTCTTAGAAGAATTAAAGAAGCATCACCAGAGTCAGAGGACGAAGAGGAGGCTTTGCCTTGCACAGACTGGGAGAACTAACAAGTAAATGACCCTATTGTCTTTAGTAGCATTCAGTAATACAGGTTTTAAATCGGATGATGAGGTTTGGGGTATTTTTTATTGAGCCTGAGGCATATCGTTTGTTTTATAGCCCAATTTTAGCATGGATCACAAATTTGTGAACTTCAGGTTTTACTTAATTCTGTAGTTTCTAGAAACGTTATGATTATTGCTATGCAAATACTATTTTTTAAAATGTCCTCCTCATTAAAAATTTCTGCCATACAGCTGTAATTACAAGTAAAGTGACAGTCTCATTCTTGCCCTAGAAAAAAAACCAGAAAAGGGCCTGGCACGATGGCTCACGCCTATAATCCTAGCACTTTGGGAGGCCGAAGCAGGCAGATCACTTGAGGTCAGGAGTTCAAGACTAGCCTGGCCAACATGGTGAAACCTCTTCTCTACTAAAAATACAAAAATTAGCCAGGTGTGGTGTCAGGAATCTGTAATCCCAGCTACTTGGGAGTCTGAGGCAAGAGAATCCCTTGAACCCGGGAGGTGGAGGTTGGTTGCAGTGAGCTGAGATCATGCCACTGCCCTGGGCAACAGAAGTGAGACTAGTCTGGAAAAAAAAAAAACAGGCTTTCCAGGTTCAATGGTTCGCTTCTGTAGTCCCATTTACTCAGAGGTTGAGGCATGAGGATCTCTTGAGCCCAGGCATTCAAATCCAGCCTGGGCAATATAGCGATAACCCGTCTGTAAAAAGAAGTCAATCTTTTTTTTTTTTTTTTTTTTTTTTTTAAAGAAAAGGCTTTTCTGACAAAGTATTTCAGTAACAAACTGTTATGCATACTCAATTTTGATGTCATGTTAGCTGACCTCAAATGAGTTTTCTAAGATCAATCTGGAAAAATTGTTGCATTGTCTGATTATTTAACTTTCTAAACCCTTAAAAAAACTACTTACACCTGTCACAGTTACTGTATTATCTAGATAAATTTGCAGGTATCATTATATAAAAATTATCTACATATCTAATGAATACTCCTGTACCTATTAAGATTCTCTTTGGTTACACATGTAGCATTCTCCTAATAGAGAGCTATAGTATACTACATTTTAATAAGCTAATTATAGGGTAATATGGCACAGATTATACCAAATATATAGAATCAGTAAAGATAACATGGTATAAATTAAATAGTATATCGAATTTATAACGATGGTAACTGAAATGTTGTAATTTGTATAAAATTTATAGAGTATGGCCGGGCGCGGTGGCTCAAGCCTGTAATCCCAGCACTTTGGGAGGCCGAGACGGGTGGATCACGAGGTCAGGAGATCGAGACCATACTGGCTAACACGGTGAAACCCCGTCTCTACTAAAAAATACAAAAAACTAGCCGGGCGAGGTGGTGGGGCGCCTGTAGTCCCAGCTATTCCGGAGGCTGAGGCAGGAGAATGGCGTGAACCCGGGAGGCAGAGCTTGCAGTGAGCTGAGATCCGGCCACTGTACTCCAGCCTGGGTGACAGAGCGAGACTCCGTCTCAAAAAAAAAAAAAAAAATTTATAGAGTATACAAACATGTTCTATTAAGTATTATTCTTTCTTGATGGAATATGTTTCTCTGGGCTTCAAACATTCACCAAAGTGGGAAGACTTGAGTCCTAGAAGGGAATAAGTAAAGGAATAATTAATTTATGTGTTAGCCCTGTGAATTCTTTTTGTTGAATTTCTTTTTTTGTTTTAGAGACACAGTCTCTCTCTGTTGCTCAGGTTGGAGTGCAGTGGCACGTTCATGGCTCACTGCAGCCTCAACCTTCTGGGCTCCAGCATCCCAAGTAGCTGGGACTCCAGACACATGCCACTGTGCTGGGCTAATTTTTTTATTTTTTTGTAGAGACAGGGTCTCCCTATGGTTGCCCCAATTAGCATAATAATTCTTAAAACATGTTTGATCATAAGAATTAACTTGGGGAACTTATTAAAAATGGACATTCTGTCCTTAAGAATCCTGAGTAGAACAACAAAGAAAAAAAAAATCTTTTTTTGACAGGGTCTCACCCTCTCACCCAGGCTAGAGTGCAGTGACACAATCTCGGCTCACTGCAAGCTCCGCCTCCTGGGTTCAAGTGAATCTTGTGCCTCAGCCTCCCGAGCAGCTGGGATTACAGGCGCCTGCCATGATGCTGGGCTCTTTTTTTGTATTTTTAGTAGAGATAGGGTTTCACCATCTTAGCCAGGCTGGTCTCAAACTCCTGACCTCAAATGATCTGCCCACCTCAGCCTCCCAAAGTGTTGGGATTACAGGTGTGAGCCACCATGCCTGGCCCCAAAAAAAAGAATTCTGAGTAGATCTAATGTATATGCAAGTACACATCTAGATTTTGAAGACATAATACAAAAATGTAATGTATGTCAGTTTTTAAACAATTGATTACATATTGAAAGATTCTATTAGTTATATTAGGTAAAATATTACTGAAAGCAGTTTCACCTGTTCCTTTGGGTTTGGGTTCATGCCTCTGGTACCTCTCCACTGTACCCCTCCCCATCAGCATCTGCATCAATCAATCACTTAAAAAGGGTAATGTTACATTTACCATGATTCAGCCAACATTCAGTAGGAGCATTATCCTGCCTTTTTTCCTATTATGTATATAGTTACATGTAACACTCACTTTGTATGACTTACTGTTTTTGGATCCCAAAGTAACTTCAAGTTATTTTTGCTTGTACGTATGTCCACTATGCTTTATAAAGGGATGGATGGATGGATGGATGGATGGATGGATGGATGGATGGATAGACAGACAGACAGACAGACACACACACACACACATAGTGTGTGAATGTCTAGACTCTCAGGTGTGTCTAACTGGGGATCTTTTCCATAGTGGATATTTGTAGGTTGTCTCCCACTTTACAGTTCTTGCTACCATGTGTTGTCTTCTTCTGCTGTAGCTTCTCAGGAAGCTGCTTAAGCTTGTGCCTAAAACTGCCATCTTTGCACTAATTCCACAGCTGGACCTTCACATAAATGTGTGTTTAGCTGTTTCATTACAGATGGTCCACAGTGGCCCATTCACAGCACACCAGCAGCTGCTCAAGTCAGCCTATCCTTGTCTGTCTCCTCCCATCCCACCATATCCTGCCTAACCCTAGACATTGCATCAGCATTTTGTATACTCAAGTGACTGGGATGTTACTCATAGCTTCTGGCTACTAATTTAGCCTTAGTATCAGATGTTAAGAACATGGTGCATGGTGTATACCACTTTGAAAATTGCTTAAAACTTTTTTCGGGTATGTGGGAGACTGTTGATGGTTGGAATATGTGGTACAATGTTGAGAGAGAAACAGTGAAACACTTGGAAAATATATGAGCTTGGAAATCTGCAAAGTCACCCTTTACTAAATGTGTGCTTCCCCAGAAGCAAACCATAGACTAGTATGAACTGATTAGGCAGTGATGAAGTAGCTACGTATCACTACTTTGTGATCGTGGAGACTGAAAGGCTGTGAACTTTTTATCTATAAATGGCTAAAAAGGCTTTTCCGCAATTTGTATTTCCCATTAATTTGTTAGATTTCTTTTTTTTTTTTTCTTTTTTTCTTTCTTCGAGACGGAATTTTACTCTTGTTGCCCAAGCTGGAGTGCAATGGTGTGATCTCGACTCACTGCAATCTCCACCTCACGATTCAAGCAATTCTCCTGCCTCAGCCTCCTGAGTAGCTGGGATTATAGGCGCGTGTTACCACTCCCAGATAATTTTTATATTTTTGTAGAGACGGGGTTTCACCATGTTGGCCAGGCTGGTCTCAAACTCCTGATCTCAGGTGATCTGCCTGCTTCTGCCTCCCTAAGTGCTGGGATTAACAGGCTTCTGTGCCTGGTCAGATTTCTTGATTGTAATTTTGTCATTAATGTACTTATATACTTTTGTTTTAAGAGGTAATTTCTTGAATATTCATAAAGTAGGTGATGAAGGTCCCTTGTTTTGCCCTGTTCATTCCCCTCTGAAACTCTTCTCTTTCCAGAGATAGCCATAGTCGTGTTCAAGGAAATTTCTTAAAATGTGTGTAATTACATAGAGATTTAAAATAAGTTTCAGGCTGGGTGTGAACTTTTAAGTTGCAGGCCTGTAATTCTGCAGCACTTTGGGAGGCTGGGGGTGGGTGGATGACTTGAGCCCAGGAGTTCAAGACTAGCCTGGCAACATGACAAAACACATCTCCCACCAAAAATACAAAAAGTAGCTGGGCATGGTGGCTCACACCTGTAGTCCCAGCTACTTGGGAGGATGAGGCAGGAGGAAACCTGACTCAATAAATAAGTAAGCTTCTAGTTTGTTTCCTGTGAGGGTCTTCTTTTTTTTTTTTCCGAGATGGAGTCTCACTGTGTCAGCCAGGTTGGAGTGCAGTGGCGCCATATCGGCTCACTGCAATCTCCATCTCCCAGGTTCAAGCTGGGATTACAGGCGCACCACCATGCCCAGCTAATTTTTTTGAAGTTTTAGTAGAGACGGGTTTCACCATGTTGCCAGACTGGTTTCGAACTCCTGACCTCAACTGATCCACCCTCCTCAACTTCCCAAAGTGCTGGGATTACAGGCGTGAGCCACTGTGCTGGGCCCCCCTGTAGGAGTCTTCTAAAGTAACTATAGCAGTGCAGTTCAAAAGAAATATAGTTTGAGACATGTAATTTAATTTTTTTTTTTTTTTTTTTTTTTGAGACGGAGTCTCGCTCTGTCGCCCAGGCTGGAGTGTAGTGGCCGGATCTCAGCTCACTGCAAGCTCCACTTCCCGGGTTTACGCCATTCTCCTGCCTCAGCCTCCCGAGTAGCTGGGACTATAGGTGCCCGCCACCACGCCTGGCTAGTTTTTTGAATTTTTTTAGTAGAGATGGGGTTTCACCGTGTTAGCCAGGATGGTCTCGATCTCCTGACCTCATGATCCGCCCGTCTCAGCCTCCCAAAGTGCTGGATTACAGGCTTGAGCCACCGCGCCCAGCCGAGACATGTAATTTTAAAATGTCCACTAGTCACATCAAAAATGAAAAGGAACATGTGAAACTGATGTTTGTAATATTTTATTTGACACAATGTAGCCAAAGTAATATCCTTCAACACACAATCAACATTAAAAACCTAGGACATGGCTTTCTATTTCTTTTTTTTCCATATTAAGTCTTCAAAATTCAGTGTATTTTTTGTATATACTAGTAGCACATCTCAATTTGAATGCTAAGTATTTGATTCTTAACGAGAAATGTCCTACCAAAACAGTAAAATTGTATTTAATGGAAAAATAGTATTTACTGTTTTAGATTTTTAAATCAAACTGGATTTAAATCAAACTAAATCAGTCACACTAGACACATATCAAGTGCTCATTAGCCATATGTAGCTACAGTATTAGAAAAGCAGAGCTGTATTAAGTTGGTACTTTATTCATGTTCCTGTCAGCTTTTATCTGATGAGTATGTCTTTTATATAAATGCTCCTGTATTGTGAGTAAGCCCCATAGATCTTAAGCACAACACTTTTCAATAAAATGCCCAGATGAAGTATCCATTTAAAGACTGATATTAATCCTGTCCTCTAATGTCAGTCTAACAAAAACAGTTTCTACTGCATTTTGAAGACACCATTTAATTATTCTTACTCTACTAGCAGTTTATGAGGCAAATAGTTTAGACTGAATTTACCTTTTTAGTATATAGTTTTGATACAGTGTTAGAGTAAAAAGAATAAAAATGAAAATCTAAGAGTCTTTTAAACGTGATCAAAATCTGTATTTAGATTATTTTGTTTTCATTTTTGCTGCTTTAAGAATACAGTCATGGCCTTTTGTAAAAAATGTCTTTTGTACACTTTTTGAGGGAACGTAAATACACTGTATCTTTAAAGGGTCATCTTTTTTTAATGGTCTGTATTATTTTGTTTGTAAACAGGTGACATAACAGAAGAAAAATATCATTCAAGATTGGTTCTGATTCTTTTGGAAAATAACAGTTTAAGCACTTGGTTCCTCAGTTGGATAACATTAGATCCAAAGTGCATTGGTTCAGTGGTGTGAAGAAAGGAAGCACAATTGGCAGGTTATCACTTTCCAGTCATTCCAATAGATGATGGTTAACATGAATTTTACATGTGCAATGTTCCTGACTGCAATGAAGAAAAGGCCGTCTGGAGATTTCTGTTTTTTAAGCACATTCTCCTTCCATCCACCTATTTTACATCCATGTAATGGCCAGTTAAGCTAGGGCTTGCTGGAAGAACACACTGGGTTGACCGAGATCTACCGTGAGCTGTATTGGGACTGCTTTGAGAACCATCTTTCAGTGCACTGAAAAGTCATCTGAAAAAATAGCTTCTTCCATATCAGCTTATGTTAAATACTGTGACACTCTGAAAAAGTTTATCATGATAGCTGTAAGTCAGGAATTAAAATCAGATGGAAATACACCTGAAATATCCACATTACTCATTTCCAAAGGATTTTTCATAAAGATGTTCAGCAACATCTGAAAAGCTGCATGGAGATACATCTATTAATATGTTCACAACATGATACATTTAATATGGCATATTTTTAGGAGTCTTATACTTTGTAAGGTTTTGAAGTTTCCATGCTTTTAAATCACTCTTCATATTTCTGAATTTATAATAGTTTGAATTTTATGTGCATCCTTGCTTATGCGAGGCAATACTTTGATAATATTTCAAATTATTTTTATTTTGTGTGAACTATTGCTTGATTGCTATGACTGACATGACTTTCCTATTGAGAATCAAAAATCAAGGTTCAGTAATAGGGATACAGATCTTAACTCTTTCTACAAACCACCATTTTAAGTTTTTATTTTTATGCTGCACAGTGAAAAGCATGTGCTCTACAAAGATAGAAAGTAGACAAGCAGACAAGTCTCCATGGCTGGCATTTCACCATCTTCACATGCGCCGAATGGAATTTTGGGAGAATGCCTTTGTTATTGTCACTAAAATTTTACATTTATACACAGCTTTAGGTGCTGATTTTGGCTGCGATGGAGTCCTGAAGGACACATTGATATGTTCCGGAGTGTCAGCAGGATGGTCGTGGGCTTGAATACATGTAGATCGTTGGACTCAGTGTGCAGTACCCTGTACATACAATTGTGTATAAGCAGATCTTGGCCTTTCTGTGGAGGGAGTTAAGAAATAAAATACCAAAAAGAACTTTATTTCTTTTAAGACAATTCTCTGGCCTAAACCCAGAAGGCAGTACTGGAGCAAAAGCCCAGATTGTATATGAATTGGTATTCCTGGAGAAAAAAATGCTCACACCTTTGTTATTTTAAAGTGTTTTCTTGAAAATAATTAGGGAGAAAATTTTCTGGCAACAGGTTATGTAAGACAAAATTTTTTATTATTTCAAAACAAAACAGGCACATGCCACCATGACCCAGCTAATTTTTGTATTTTTTGTAGAGACAGGGTTTTGCCATGTTTCCCACGCTGGTCTTGAACTCCTGAAATCAAGCAAGCTGCCGGCCTCGGCCTCCTAAAGTGTTAGGATTACAGGCGTGAGCCTCTGTGCCCAGCCTGACAAAATCTTTTGTTTAAATGTTAGTAATACATTTATTGATGAGACTAGGAGCTTCTCTGCAGCATCTTCGTAATACATTGGTTTTAGTTCCCACACTATTCCCACATCTTGTCTGGAAAGATTAGAAATACAGATGTAATATGGAAACTTCAACAGCATGGGAGTGGTGATAGTGTCCTATTTGCCCTTGGTAAAATATTAAAGCATATTTCTTAACCCAAAGAGTGATTGGTTATATTAATATATTTGAAAAAGTTAAAGCAAATTTGCAAACCTTTACAAAATCATGTATCAATTTTATGCTATCCAATTTTTACGTACCCATGTGTCAACATTTCATATATCCAGTTCTCTGGGTGCTTGTTCATTACTTTTTTCCATTTATTCAAATTCAGAAAAATACAGACACATGTAGTGTTAATTTAACCAAAAACCTTGGAACATTCATATCTTGAGAGGGAATTTGCTACCCTTTTAGTTTTGGGATTCTATTATAAAATAGGCTCATTTATACATGTGTCCTGTGGTCTGTCTTCCAGGGTGTGCTGTAATAGTAAGTCTCTGGCAAAGACTGGAGGGTGGAGGGTGTACAGAACTCCACTCAGCCTCATGGATAACATCTACAACTCTCTCAACCCATCCTGTTACAGTGCTCCATGAGAGTCACCTCACACTTGGAAGAGAAGGAGGTTAAAGCAGAGTATTGTTGGCAGCCAGGTATGCCCATTCTATTGTAAATAACTTTCCAACACACCCATTTCCTTGCCTTAAGGTGCAGATTCCTGCTTCTACACAATTCCAAATTATTGTAGGTCAGAAACCTTTGGAGTTACTCACAAATGATAATAAAATTTCAAATAACTAGGGTCTACTTGTCCATCAAGATGACGTTACCAGTGGAACCCACCTGTTAAAGTAGCTTCAGAACCTAACAAAAATTATGTAAACCTGGTTAAATGCCCTTTTTCCTTGCCTCTAATAAAATGAGGATCTTCGGCCTTAATACTACATATGTGTATATTTAGTTATGATGGTACTTTAGATGCTCACATTTCCAGTTCCAAACTCGTCCATACTTTTTATGTGCTTCAAAATATTTGACACATTTCTGTTAATATATGATTTCTGTATCCACAAACAGCTGTTTGCTTATGCTGAATCAATTTAGAAGTTAATTTGCCAATCTGGTCTCAACTGCAATGCATTTAAAATAGGGAAAACAAGTAAATGAGTTTGGGATGTTTTGAGATTGTTACTGCCCACTTGACTGTCAATTTCAAATGGCTCCTAATGCACCCAAAATTATAACCAATGTCGCATGTGTAGGAAAGGTATTCTTAATGATTGCAAATCCTTGTGTAGATTACAGCAGTGTGAGGAATGCCTGGCTAAAAAGGATCTTTTAAAAGATGAATAATGGTTTTGCTTGTATTGTATAGGCTTATTGAGTTTGTGAGCAGCATAAAAACAATCATTCCTTAATTCTTCATTGTGGAACTGAAATATTTCTGTAATGCATTTTTTAAAAGGAGACTCCTAGACACAGCTGTAATAGTGGGAATAGAAATATAGAGCTTTTCTCATAACACGAAACCAGAACATAATTTTCGGCACTTTTACTTTATGTAATGAGGAAAAACAATTGTTTCTACAAAGTTGAACTATGTAGTAATATTTGGTAACACATGGCATGGCTACTTTGTCACAGAATGTGTGTCAAGTTGCAAAGCATACTTGGGCCATTGTAGACACTAAGAATTAAAATTCTTAAATCAGTGAAACAAAAACTAATGGGCAGCATTCTCTGTTTGGGATGCGATCAGTATACAATTAATACAGTTTAATTTTACACATTCCCTGAGACACCATTTTTAAGTGACAGTCACATGAGTGTGTTTGTATAAATTTAAGTCAATGCTTTTAGCCTAGGCAAAGCTTTTTGTTCACTAAATACAAGGTTTTTTGGGTTTTCTTTTTTCAGCTTTATTATTGAAGTATTACAAACTTAACATCAGATACCAATGTGTAAAAAGTTTATTGGGTCCTTAAGGCCTCTATCAGGGAGTTGAAATTTCATACACTTTACCAGGTTACTTGTAAAAAATGAACAGCTATAAGACATTTCAAAACTATTGCAGACACATTGTTAAAATGCAGCCATTTGATAATGAAAGCAGAAACCTGAAGTTTTACCTAATTATTGCACTAAATGTAAATGATAACAAAAAATTAAGTGTGCATTTTAAACAGATTCTATTTCCCACTTAACTGTTTAGCATAGAAAAAGAGCTATGCTTAGAGGAGTGACCAGCAAGATTTATTTCAGATGGAAGAGGGGTGAGAAAGTGGAAGCACCTTACTGTTAGAGCATGTTGCATCTATTAGTCCTACTGAACAATTGAGTAATTTCTGAACTTTGCTGCAAAGTGCTCTTTAGTTAAAGCACATTAAGAAGGGTCACTGCTTAATTACTTTGTAAAATGAAGCAATGGTATTTTTTATCCGATATAGTGTAATTTAAAAGTTTTCCTACAAAGTGAGTTTATATTGCTGCCTAAACCGTGTTATGTAAGCAAAGGGTTTGTAAAGGCGGGAGGGAGTCTGGATTCGGTGAGTGTGTGTTTGTGTGTGTGAATGTATGAAAAGTTTCCTCATTGGGTTATTCTCAAGATGTGTTTATTGTAAAGTTTTCTATGTTTTGCCCACAGTAAATGTACAACTTGGCAATTGTAGGATTTAATTGATTGAATTCCAAATTTATACTGTCTCTCCCCTTCTGCAGAGACATTATGCCACTGTAAGGGGCATGTACAGAAAATACCTCTGAGGTTGACTTGTTAAATAATTGATGAATGTTATTTCACACTGAATCTCAAAGCAGTCATTTGTTTTGCGGGTTAGGGGAAAGTTTTGTTTTTTGCTAGTGTTTTTTGTTGTTTTTAATTAGGTACACTAAGAGTGGCTAAATTTGAGGGAGTTGGTGGGTAGGAAAGACCTTGAAAAGTGATGTTTAGATGAAAACACACGGTATGGATGTTGGTTATAGAGTTCAGTTTTAACAAGGGAAATTTGGGGATTTTTTTTTTTACTTGCATGTTCTATGGGTAGCTATCAAAGGGTGTAACAAGTTATTCCAGCCTTTCCCAATTATATTGGTTTTAAGAAGTCTGCATAATCACTAGGTGGCATTTTTCCTTCATTTGTGAACCAAGATGGGTAAATGATGCAACCCATACAATGACTTCTGACTTTTTTAGCTTTGACAGAATCTCCATTGTCTCATTGAATTTCTCATTGTATTGTATGTCTTTCCAAGTATGAAACCATACTATGTAGTTAATGAAAAATGGAAGGCTGCACATTATTTTGCATGAATAATTAATTGTCCATTAGGGCTAAGGAGACTGCCATGATTTTTATCGGTTCTGGATAAATGAAAATTTTAATGGAAAACTGATTCAACATTTACTAGCTTTGTGCAATATAATAAAAGGTAGAAGCAAAACACTAGCACATTGTGCTTGGCTTGTAAGGATGGCTTTAATACCATTACATTAAATGGACAGTGTGCACAGTGTATTGTAAATGCCAACTCTTGCAAATTTACAATACTTAAGTATGTTCAATTAACATTCTAAAGTATTAAAAGTACAAAGGAAAAAACCAAGCATTTTTAGCAATACCATGAAATCTCCAGTAATTGTTTTGACCATTGCCTTTTGCTCTTTAGCGCAACTTTTCTGCATTGTAATTGTATTGCTTTGTATTTCATGTTTTTTACACTCATGACTTCAGAGTTAAGTACTTGTACACCAAGTATTGCAATCACCTTTCTCTTGTACATGCAATGTAACAACCTACAGTTTTGGTGCTTTTAACAATATTCCTCTTTTTCTTTAATAAAGGATATTTATTTGAATTAAACCTGATTTTGTTTGTTTAAAATTTCAGTGGTACATATTTTCACTTCATTTGAAATAGAAGGACCATAGCAAGTTGTATATCTGTTATGACAAGTTATAACATGGAGAACAGGATCCAGAGACTATCCATGCCTGTATTTCTGCCGCTTCCTGAGTGCTGTTTGTTATGACGTTATTTGATGGCAACCTTCTTTGTGCTATTGATGAACTTTCTCATTGTTTGTAAATATTCAAAAAGTTTGGAAGTGCTAACTTCCAAATTGGAAAATTTTTAAATGGGGGTGGGGAGAGGCAGGGATTAGGCTTTACACTGAAACATGGAAGTAGATTAACTAGAGCCCAGCAGATAGCCTTACCTGATGTTGACTTGATACACCCCCCATAACACACAAGAAGCACACATTCAAGTCATTTAAGTCAGGGTCCTCAATCCCTGGGCCGCGGACCTGTACCAGTCCATGGCCTGTTAGGACCCGGGCCACACAGCAGGAGGTGAGCAGCGGCTAGCGAGCATTACCACCTGAACTCCACCTCCCGTCACATCAGCAGGGGCATTAGAATCTCAGAGGAGCATGAACCCTGTTGTGAACTGTGCCCGTGAGGCATCCAGGTTGCGTCCTCCTTAGGAGACTAACACCTGATTATCTGAGGTAGAACAGTTTCATCCCAAAACCACTCCCCACCCCAGCCCTGTCCTGTTGACAAACTGTCTTCCACAAAACCAGTCCCTGGTGCCAAAAAGGTTGGGGGCCACTGCTTTAAGGGACTTAGTTCCCAAAGGAAGGGAATCTGGAAGGGCTCCAGTTCCCGTCTCTACCCTGGACAGTCCTAGCCAGTTTTTTCCCCTTAATGAAACTTGTGTTGCCAATTTAAAAATTACCATGACTGTCTAGTCCCTACATGACTAATTTGTTTTGTTTTGACATTAGCTAAGCCCCTTGAACAGCCTGTACCATGAACCAAGAAGGTATGTGCCTGGATGTAGTCATTTACAAAATGATGGGTTGGCCGGGCATTATGGCTCATGCCTGTAATCCCAACACTTCGGGAGCTGAGGCGGGCTGATCACCTGAGCTCAGGAGTTTGAGATCAGCCTGGCCAACATGGTGAAACCCCAACACTACTAATAACACAAAAATTAGCCAGGCCCTGGTGGTGCATGCCTGTGGTCCCAGCTATTCAAGGAGGCTGAGGTGGGAGGATTACTTGAGCCCTGGAGTCAGGTTGGAGTGAGCCAAGATTGCGCCATTGCACTCCAGCCTGGGTGGCAGAGCGAGACTGTCTCAAAAAAAGAAAAAACACGATGGGTTTAACAGGATGGGCTTTGAGACTTTCTTGCAGCTCCTGGATTAGGTAATAAGATATGAGAACTTTCTTCCAAGGAAGGGCCTTCTGATGTGTATTCCCTCTACAAATATAAATTTGAAATTAAGAGGTTTCTGATGACTAGACGGCCTGAAGAATGGGCACAATAGAGGAACTTTAGCCAAACTGATAGAATAACATCTACCTCTTGAATTAAACTTAGGTACAGGACTGCAGAATAATCTTTGTGGAACCACGATACAGTTGGCTTAGGAAAGGACTTTCTGCAAAATGTCTCAGGTTATTCACCTTTACTAAGACAGGTGAAAACCTATTTTGGAAATACAGGCCTCGCTGAAATTTCTTAGTTCTTTGTGACTCTGTCCATTATCCTGAGCTTGCTGAGTTCTATAAGCTGGGTAAAAACCTTGTGAATTCTTTGGCACAGGAAGCTATTTGGAGATGTTTAAAATCCTTTGGTGCCAAACATACCAATATGCAATTACATTCCCACTGTTAAACGGATTGATAACAAAGTTTAACCACATTTCATAGCCCTCTATCCCTCTGCCAAGTTACTACATGGATACATAAGAGACTACCCTTCCACAGAGACCTCAACACTTGCTCACCAGGAACTTTGTTCTTCACTGTTAACATTTTTAAATCTCTACCAATAAACTTGCCCATTCACAAGATCCTTTTGCTCACGAGTTGTGTGCTGTCATGATTCTCTGAACTTGGCTAATCGTCAACTGCTTAACCTGGCCCATTAATTCATCTATGTTGGCCATATGTATCTATCATCTAACCACATCTTCCTCTTACCTTTTTCCTGCCACCTCAATCTGCTATTGACTATCGCTGTGAATGATTCCATATACTCAGCCCACTGAGCACCTTTTCTGATTTCAAGCTCTTCCCTGTCACTACTTCCATGGCTAGTCCTTGCCCTGCATCCAGTAGCGTCCTAGACTTCCTGCCTCCACTCTGGCTAAGAGAAATGTGCCGATGCTACAGGGCTTTTTGTGGGTATACATTGGTCTCCTTTCCAACCTTTCCCCCCAGTATCTGCATTTCACTTGCTCATCCCATTCTTTCCACCTGCACATGTCTGCCTGAAATGCCTCTCTTCCCTATCTCAACAATGTCTCACTTCTACCCATTGAGTATTAATGTGGAAAGCACATGGGCAGTGTGTGTCTGACCCTCCCTGTCTGTGTTCTTAATCAGAACATTATAAGAATAAGAGCTAAGATGGGAAAGGAAGTATTACAACATCTTGTTTAATCTTCACAAAAATTCTATAAACATTACTAATCCTCATTTGAGGGAGGAGAAAAGCAGTTGGTGATGAAATTGTCCAAGGAAATAACTATGAAATGGCAGAGAGCTATGCCTCAAAGCCTCTCCATGACTTCCCATGGCATTGTCAACTTCACTCTTAACCTGTAAGGTCCAACTAGTGCTCAGCTTTCCAAGTTCAGATTGTTTTGAGAAGAGCTCTTGATTCTAGGCTAAAACCGGACTTGAGTTTTTTGAGATGGATTATAGAAACGCTTGGTCAATAAAAATGTTAAGGAAGGAGAAAACAAAAGGATAAAAGACATCAAGATGTGACTTCGAGTAAAATTTAAATTCAGTCACAGAAAAAAGGCAATTAAGTCCAAATCTTTTCAGAGGCAACTAGAAGTGTTTTGGGCTCAACCATTGGCCCCCATCCAGATTTGAGATCCTGTCCCCACAATGTAATTTCTGCAGGGAGAGTCAGAAACATATATCCCAGCCAGGTGTGGCTCACGCCTGTAATCCCAGCACTTTGGGAGGTCAAGGCGGGCAGATCACGAGGTCAGGAGTTTTGAGACCAGCCCGGCCAACATGGTGAAACCCCATCTCTACCAACAATACAAAAATTAGCCAGGTGTGGTGGCACAGGCCTGTAATCCCAGTTATTTGGGAGGCTGAGGCAGGAGAATTGCTGGGACCTGGGAGGTGGAGGTTGCAGTGAGCCAAGATTGCACCACTGTACTCCAGCCTGGGCGACAGAGCAAGACTCTATCTCAAAAAAAGAAGAAAAGAAAAGGGCAGAGGTGGGGAGGGATGGAGGGGAGGGGAAAGGAGGGGAGGGAGAAGGGAAGGGAGAAGAGAAGGGAACGGAAGGGAAGGGATATATCCCCATCAATGCCTCAGCAGTTATTTGTCTCACTTCCAGTGATACCTCTGAAAACTGTAGTATCTGAAATTTTCCCTTAGTCTTAGGAATTTCTATTTACATGCTTCTAGAGCTAGAACATTCCAGTGACCGCAGCCAGTTTGATCTCTTTCCATCCTCAGTAAATGTCTTGCCATATTCCTCTGGTGATCTGAAGCCCTTTATATTGAAATGGGAAATAATGCATTTACCAAGTCATTGCAAGTTTATGAGGAAAATATGGTTTTAAGGAAAAGCCTTAAGCAATTACACATACTGGCTAACTTCTGTCAGAAAGAACTGTTTAATACCAAGAACAACTGAAAAGTTATTCATCCCCAAGTGCATCAACAGATGTTTTGTGTAATAAGACTGGCGAGAGATTGGAAAACTCCACAAGAAACCTTATATTGTTTGTAAACGTTTTTCAATGGAAGGAAAGTATAGCAGGAATTAATCATATGGTTATTCTTAAAACTTTTTATAGGCCAGGTGCAGTGGCTTACACCTGTAATCCCAGCACTCTGGGAGGCTGAGGCGAGCCGATCACCTGAGGTCAGGAGTTCGAGACCAGCCTGGCCAACATGGCGAAACCCTGTCTCTACTAAAAAATGTAAGAATTAGCTGGGTGTGGTGGCACATGCCTGTAATCCCAGCTACTCAGGAGGCTGAGGCTGGAGAATCGCTTGAACCCGGGAGGCGGAGGTTGCAGTGAGCCAAGATCACACCACTGCACTCCAGCCTGGGCAACTGAGCGAGACTCCGTCTCAAAAAATAAAAAAAATAAAAAATAAGAAACCCTACTGTGAACTGTTTTGCAGATATTGTACAGTGTGTAAGCATATATTTAAGCCAGATGAATAAATGCCGTTAAGTAGATCACCTCTGAAGTCATGGGAGAGGAGTAAGGGGAGGGAGGGGAACTTATAATCCAGCCACCCTAGGCATATTATTTTGTGATATGCCTAGGACATGTGACGTTATCTATATATGTATTCAAAATTACATTATACAGATGCCATACAGTGGTTCTCTGAGATGAAGTAGTCCAGGTAGCAACAACATTCCATGTTTTAGACCAAAATGATCTTTTTCATGCTTAAAGACCCTAACTTCTGGGATCTTATTTGAGTAGATATTCAAGTTATTCTGGTGGCTCAAATATCCTTTTAGAGGAATTATTCAGTCTTCCCTACAGGCCACTTTGTGACCCACCTCTTTTCAGAAACAGGATGCCTTATTAGGGTAGACGCTAATCTAATATGACTGATGTCTTTATGAAAACGGAAATTTGGACACAAACATTTACAGAAGAAGGAAGAGACACAAGAAGAAGTGATCCATAAGCCAAGGAGAGAAGCCTGGAACAGATCCCTCCCTCACAGCCCTTGGAAGGAACCAATCCTGCTGACAACTTGATTTTGGACTTCTGACTTCCAGAACAGTGAGACAGGGATTCCTGTTGGTTAGCCAGCCAGTCTGTGCCCTGTGTTACAGCAGCCCTGGAAGCTAATGCATCATCATTGAGCCTTCCTCTGAGATACCAGCTCCTCACAGAGGACTTCCTGCTCTTCCTCAAGTATATCCCCCGTTATCCTCTATGTCGGCCCCTTGTGTGGCAGAGCCTGCTCACCAGATATCCCATCAACTGCCCCCTACATCTGCTAGCACCGTTGCTGATAGAAGAGACTTGTAACTAATTCTACCCAGTGAGATGAAAAAGCAGATAATGCGCATCACTTTCAGTCTGAAATAGGGAAGTCCATGATTGCACCAATCTTTCTCTTCTTTTGTGGCAAATGAAGAGGGCTCATGCACTACCAGGTAGTATAGCCTCCTCTGAGATTGCAGCAAAGGGTGCCCTCTGTCACTATTTTGTTTCACCATCGTATTAGAGGTACTAACATTGCAGTTAGGCAAGAAATATATAAAAGGCATAAGAATTGGAGGGAAAGACAGAGAAATGGACATTTTGGGGGCACATATAATGGTTACGTATGTAGAAAATCCAAGAGTATCAATAGATAAATTACTAGGACTAAGAGGTTTAGTAAGGTTGCTTAACAATTTTTTTTTTATTTTTAACTATAATAAAAGTAAACATCAACTGAGGCTGGGCACAGTGGCTCACACCTGTAATCCCAGCACTTTGGAAAGTCAAGGCAGACAGATCACTTGAGATCAAGAGTTTGAGACCAGCCTGGCCAACATGGTGAAACCCTGTCTCTACTAAAAATACAAAAATTAGCCAGGTGTGGTGGCAGTTGACTGTAATCCCAGCTACTTGGGAGGCTGAGGCAGGAGAGCTGCTTGAACCCAGGAGGTGGAGGTTGCAGTGAGCTGAGATCATGCCACTGCCCTTCAGCCTGGGCAACAGAGCAAGACTCTGTGTCAATAAATAAATAAATAAATAAATAATATATACACATCTATATATGAACTGAATTTCTATATATTAGTATCATTGTTTTGAAAAGTTAACAAATCAATGGAAAGAAGACAGACAATGCAGTGGAAACACGGGCATGAGACTTGAGTAGGCAATTCATAAAAGAAGAAATACAAATGACCAAATGTACATAAAAAAAAGTAACAAAAAATAATTAAAACCAAATTTAACCCTAAGACTGGTTAAAATTTTTTAAATTGACAATTTTAAGTATGGGCAAGTATTTGGAAAACAATGTTCATATACTACTGATGGTCATGTACAGTGGAACAACTATTTGGAAAGCTGGTAGGCATTATCTACAAAAGTTCAATATACGCTCACTCTGTAGCCCAACACATCCTTATGCAGCTGAAATACATGGATGTCTGAACTGGGAGACATAGGCAAGAATGTTTATAACAGCATGATTCTTAATAGCCAACACCTGAAAATAACCCAAATGTCCATCAACAGGTGAATGGGCAAATTGAGGTATATTCCTAAAATGTAATCTAGTCATGCAATGGAGTAAGATAGAGCAAGACGAATACAGCTACATGCAACAATTTGGATGAATCTCACTGATAAAAAGTTGAGCAAAAGGAGCTGAAGAGAATATATAAAATATGATTCTAGTCATGTAAAGTTTCAAAATAGGCAAAACTAAATTGTAGTGTTTTAGGGGTATTATTCAGGCAATAAAACTATAAAGAAAAGCAAGGGGGTGATGACCATAAAAAAATCAGAATAGTGGTCTCCTTTGCAGGAGAAGAGAGCTTTATGACTGAGACGCACCAAGGACTGCTGTGGGGCTGTCACGTTTCTACGTCTGGGCCAGGGTGGTGGTGAGGTGTTTTGTTTTGTTTTGAGACGGAGTCTCGCACTGTCGCCCGGGCTGGAGTGCGGTGGCGTGATCTTGGCTCACCGCAACCTCCACCTCCCAGGTTCAAGCAGTTCTCCTGCTTCAGCCTCCCAAGTAGCTGGGATTACAGGCACCTGCCACCATGCCCAGCTAATTTTTTGTATTTTTAGTAGAGTCGGGGTTTCTCTATGTTGGCCAGGCTGGTCTCGAACACCTGACCTCGTGATCCACCCACCTCGGCCTCCAAAGAGCTAGGATTACAGGCGTGAACCACTGTGCCCGGCCGGTTGTAAGGTTTAATTTACAATAATCCAGTAACCTGTACATTGATGTTTACACATTTTTCTAAAGTATGACATTTCACAATATAAAAAGTTTTTTAAAACCTCTAACACCGGGCTTTTTATTAAAATTCTAGAAATTACTTCTAGAATTCAGTTGCCAAAAAGTTTTTTCTCCACAAAATAATTAGTGTTCTTACTCTACAAAACAATGAGAACCATATAATCTAACATGCTTCACTTTTTTTTTATTAGCTGGCAAGAATTACGAGCTAAATTTAGTGCTCCAATGAAAAAGCCAACTCCTCTCAGACTTCTGGGTTACACAGTTCTCTGCTCCCTTTAACTGGCTTTGTGTGTGTGTGTGTTTTGTAAACTCTCCTGCTCTAGGTATTAACATTTTAAATGTTCTCCTTTAAGAAGTGGGTGTGCATTTTTTAAAGTTAATTTGAAAAAAGCTGCTTCAAAATAGCACAGTGGTTAAGAGCAAGGGTTCTGGTGCTGCCTACCAGCTGTGTGAGGCTGGGCAAGTCACTTCTCTGCTTCTCATTCATCTGTAAATTGAAGGCAGTAATGAGATCTGCCTCATGGTTGCTGTACGGGTTAAGTGAGTATATTTAAAGTGCATAGAAGAGTGCCTGGCACATTATATAAGTGTCGGCTATTATTGTTCTCCTGAAGATATGATGCCAAAATTATTCACAAAGGACTACAAAGATCTGAGTAATTTAGAAGCAAAAACCTCTGAGGCTAAAATAGATGCTCCTGGACAGATCTGAAAAAGCATCAGTAATCATCTACATGTCCTTATATCAGAGAAATGGGAATTGCTTCATTCACATGTCACAAAATGAATGTTATTCAATAGGGAGCACTTTAAGTCAACAATAAAAACAGAGAAATATCCCTACCTTCATGTCTGCTCTTTGTAGAACTGGGTGCAATTGAAGAATGTGGAATTTCTATTTTCTGACTGACTTTCTGTGGAACTGGATCCTAAACAATCACCAATGGTTCTCACCTGTGATCCCAGCACTTCCAGAGGCCGAGGTAGATCACCTGAGTCCAGGAGTTCAAGACCAGCCTGGGCAACATGGCGAGACCCCATCTCTATTAAAAAAAAAAAAAAAAAAAGGAATCAAACTATTCTAAAAATATAATGAACACAAAAGAACTCGGAGTTAAATACGGTGAATTGAAACATGATTTTCTTGATTCTCCTAAGGCCCTAACATGGCAGCAGAGAGACAAAGAACAAAGGCGAGAAAGTGACGGATGAGAAATGCCAACAAATGCTTGAAAGATGCACGAAGGGGAAATGACTGAGCCGACTGGAGGCGGCTGACCTGAGGGTCTGCAGTGCAGCCCTGCAGCCCAGCACTCAGAGGCACTGTGTTCTTTGGAAGGTGGAGTCGAGGGAAAAAGTTGAAAAAAGGGACTGGTGAAAGTTTGAAGCAAGAGCAGTTAGCCCCTTCCCCTCTTCCATGCCCTCCCTTCCCACTGCAAGATACTAGAGTTCATTTTCTGGACCAAATGAGCCAGAGAAGATCTGGACTCAATCAGCAGGAACAAGAGGAGGTTGAAAGTAACATGGAACACTGGAGGACTCCGTTATTAATAAAGTCGGCTGCCAGAGCCGTGAGACTCCTGGCTGCCTTCTCCTGCCTGGTTCTCGGAGGGCAGTCAGCCAAGCACACACCACCCAGTGGGTCTGGAAGCCCCTCCCTGGAAAAACTAAATGGCCCCAGAAGAGACCTCCGTATGTTGTTTGTGTTGGGGGTGAGGGAAAGGTTTGCCATATGACACAGCTGGCATCCCACCCAATCTCCCTGAAGATGTTAATCCCCAAAGCCACCAGTCAGCCAGTGTCCTCACCCCAGAGCTCCAGTATCTCACTGTAGAACAGACACAGACCACTTAGAGTCACAGCAGCATTTTCAGAAAGTGTCCATACCATGGACACAAACAGACTGAAGAAAGCAATTCTGAGAAAACAAAGACATTCAGAAACTAGGGAAAAAAAAGTTTAATTAAAATTACTTTTTAATCAGAAAAAAATAAGGTGAGATACTGTATCTATGAAACAAGAATGTGTTGCAATAAAAAGGAATATTCTGAGAACAAGGAACCACACTTAGAAACTAAAACTATGAGAGCTAAAATTACAAATTCAACACAAAGTTTAAAAGTAGAGCAAGAAACTCCTAAAGTGGAATAAGCAACCAAAGAACTGAACAATAGAAAAGACCACCAGAGGATGAGTTCCCAAACCCACATCCGATTACTGCCCCAGGGAGAGGAAAATAGAGGGGAGAAAATTATTAAAGAAATGATTTGAGAAACTCACAGTTCTGCTTGCAGCAGTTGGAGTTGGGCTTCCTTTCACAGGCAGCAGAAGATTCCCTGATGGTCATGAGGAGCATTCCAGGAAGATGAGGACTCAGGAGTGCTCCTGGAGTGGGCAACTTGGAGGTCACTGGGTAACTTGGTGAGAGCAATTTTGGCAGAGTAGTGGGGCTGAATCCAGGGGGAAGTCTAGTGAGCGAATGGAAAGGAAGCAGAGACAATGTGTGAGCACACACAAGTTTTACAGCGAGAAAGAAAATCAACTGACAGCTACGAGAAGGATTTTTTTTTTTTTTTTTGATGGAGTCTTGCTCTGTCGCCCAGGCTGGAGTACAGTGGTGCGATCTTGGCTCACTGCAAGGTCCGCCTCCCGGGTTCACACCATTCTCCTGCCTCAGCCTCCCGAGTAGCTGGGACTACAGGTGCCCACCACCACACCCAGCTAATTTTTTGTATTTTTAGTAGAGATGGAGTTTCACTGTGTTAGCCAGGATGGTCTCAATCTCCTGACCTCATGATCCACCTGCCTCTGCCTCCCAAAGTGCTGGGATTACAGCTGTGAGTCACTGCACCTGGCCATAGGATTTTTTTTTTTTTTTTTAATTTATTCTTGAGACGGAGTTTTGCTCTTGTTGCCCAGGCTGGAGTTCAATGGTGTAATCTTGGCTCACCGCAACCTCTGCCTCCCGGGTTCAAGTGATTCAAGGAGGATTTTTTTCTTTTTTTTTTTATTATACTTTAAGTTCTAGGGTACATGTACACAACATGCAGGTTTGTTACGTATGTATACATGTGCCATGTTGGTTTGCTGCACCCATTAATTCATCATTTACATTACGTATTTCTCCTAATGCTATCCCTCCCCCTGCCCCCAACCCATGACAGGCCCCTGTGTGTGATGTTCCCCGCCCTGTGTCCAAGTGTTCTCATTGTTCAATTCCCACCTATGAGTGAGAACATGTGGTGTTTGGTTTTCTGTCCTTGTGATAGTTTGCTCAGAATGATAGTTTCCAGTTTCATCCGTGTCCCTGCAAAGGACATGAACTCATCCTTTTTTATGGCTGCATAGTATTCCATGGTGTATATGTATCACATTTTCTTAATCCAGTCTATCATTGACGGACATTTGGGTTAGTTCCAAGTTTTTGCTATTGTAAATAGTGACACAATAAACATATGTGCATGTGTCTTTATAGTAGCATGATTTATAATCCTTTGGGTATATACCCAGTAACGGGATGGCTGGGTCAAATGGTATTTCTAGTTCTAGATCCTTGAGGAATTGCCACACTGTCTTCCACAATGGTTGAACTAATTTACACTCCCACCAACAGTGTGAAAGCATTCCTATTTCTCCACATCCTCTCCAGCATCTGTTGTTTCCTAACTTTTTAATGATCGCCATTCTAACTGGTGTGAGATGGTATCTCACTGTGCTTTTGATTTGCATTTCTCTGATGACTAGTGATGATGAGTATTTTTTAATGCGTTTGTTGGCTGCATAAATGTCTTCTTTTGAGAAGTGTCTGTTCATATCCTTTGCCCACTTTTTGATGGGGTTGATTTTTTTTTGTAAATTTGTTTAAGTTCTTTGTAGATTCTGGATATTAGCCCTTTGTCAGATGGGTAGACTGCAAAAATTTTCTCCCATTCTGTAGATTGCCTGTTCACTCTGATGGTAGTTTTTTTTTTTTTTCTGTGCAGAAACTCTTTGGTTTAATTAGATCCCATTTGTCTATTTTGGCTTTTGTTGCCATTGCTTTTGGTGTTTTAGTCATGAAGTCCTTGCCCATGCCTATGTCCTGAATGGTATTGCCTGTGTTTTCTTCTAGAGTTTTTATGGTTTTAGGTCTAACATTTAAGTATTTAATCTATCTTGAATTAAATTTTGTATAAAGTGTAAGGAAAGGATCCAGTTTCAGCTTTCCACATATGCCTAGCCAGTTTTCCCAGCACCATTTATGAAATAGGGAATCCTTTCCCCATTTCTTCTTTCTGTCAGGTTTTTCAAAGATCAGATGGTTGTAGATGTGTGGTGTTATTTCTGAGGCCTCTGTTCTGCTCCATTGGTCTATATATCTGTTTGGTACCAGTACCATGCTGTTTTGGTTACTGTAGCCTTGTAGTATAGTCAGGTAGCGTGATGTCTCCAGCTTTGTTCTTTTGGCTTACGATTGTCTTGGCAATGAGGGCTCTTTTTTGGTTCCATATGAACTTTGAAGTAGTGTTTTCCAATTCTGTGAAGAAAGTCATTGGTAGCTTGATGGGGATGGCACTGAATCTATAAATTACCTTGGGCAGTATGGCCATTTTCACGATATTGATTCTTCCTATCCATGAGCATGGAATGTTCTTTCATTTGTTTGTGTCCTCTTTTATTTTGTTGAGCAGTGGTTTGTAGTTCTCCTTGAAGAGGTCCGTCACATCCCGTGTAAGTTGGATTCCTAGGTATTTTATTCTCCTTGTAGCAGTTGTGAATGGAAGTTCACTCATGATTTGGCTCTCTGTCTGTTACTGGTATACAGGAATGCTTGTGATTTTTGCACATTGATTTTGTATCCTGAGACTTTGCTGAAGTTGCTTATGAGACTTTGCTGAAGTTGCTTATCAGCTTAAGGAAATTTGGGGCTGAGACGATGGGGTTTTCTAAATATACAGTCATGTCATCTGCAAACAGGGACAATTTGACTTCCCCTTTTCCTGAATACCCTTTATTTCCTTCTCTTGCCTGATTGTCCTGGCCAGAACTTCCAACACTTTGTTGAATAGGAGTGGTGAGAGAGGGCATCCCTGTCTTGTGCCAGCTTTCAAAGGGAATGCTTCCAGTTTTTGCCCATTCAGTATGATATTGGCTGTGGGTTTGTCATAAATAGTTATTATTTTGAGATGCATTCCATCAATACCTAGTTTATTGAGTTTTTAGCATGAAGGGATGTTGAATTTTATTGAAGGTCTTTTCTGCATCTGTTGAGATAATCATATGTTTTTTCGTTGGTTCTGTTAATGTGATGGATTACGTTTATTGATTTGCATATATTGAACCAGACTTGCATCCCAGGGAGGAAGTTGACTTGATTGTGGTGGATAAGCTTTTTGATGTGATGCTGGATTCAGTTTCCCAGTATTTTATTGAGGATTTTTGCATCGATGTTCATCAGGGATATTGGTCTAAAATTCTCTTTTTTTTTTGTCTCTGCCAGACTTTGATATCCGGATGATGCTGGCCTCATAAAATGAGGCAGGGAGGAGTCCCTCTTTTCCTATGGATTGGAATAGTTTCAGAAGGAATAGTACCAGCTCCTCTTTGTACCTCTGGTAGAATTTGGCTGTGAATCCATCTGGTCCTGGACTTTTTTTGGTTGCTAGGCTATTAATTATTGCCTCAATTTCAGAGCCTGTTATTGGTGTATTCAGAGGTTCAACTTCTTTGTGGCTTAGTCTTGCAAGGGTGTACGTGTCCAGGAATTTATCTATTTCTTCTAGATTTTCTAGTTTATTTGTGTAGAGGTGTTTATAGTATTCTCTGATGGTAGTTTGTATTTCTGTGGGATCGGTGGTGATATCCTTTTGATCAGTTTTTATTGCATCTATTTCATTCTTCTCTCTTTTCTTCTTTATTAATCTTGCTAGTGGTCTATCAATTTTGTTGATCTTTTCAAAAAACCAGCTCCTGGATTCATTGATTTTTTGAAGGGTTTTTTGTGTCTCTATCTCCTTCAGTTCTCCTCTGATCTTAGTTATTTCTTGCCTTCTGCTAGCTTTTGAATTTGTTTGCTCTTGCTTCTCCTGTTCTTTTAATTGTGATGTTAGGGTGTCGATTTTGGATCTTTCCTGCTTCCTCTTGTGGGCATTTAGTGCTATATATTTCCCGCTACATACTGCTTTAAATGTGTACCAGAGATTCTGGTACATTGTGTCTTTGTTCTCATTGGTTTCAAAGAACATCTTTATTTCTGCCTTCATTTCATTATTTATCCAGTAGTCATTCAGGAGCAGGCTGTACAATTTCCATGTAGTTGTGTGGTTTTGAGTGAGTTTCTTAATCCTGAGTTCTAATTTGATTGCACTGTGGTCTGAGAGGCAGTTTGTTCTGATTTCTGGTCTTTTACATTTGCTGAGGAGTGCTTTACTTCGAACTGTGTGGTCAATTTTGGAATAAGTGTGATGTGGTGCTCAGAAGAATGTATATTCTGTTGATTTGGGGTGGCGAGTTCCTAATAGATGCCTATTAGGTGTGCTTGGTGCAGAGCTGAGTTCAAGTCCTGGATATCCTTGTTAACCTTCTGTCTCATTATCTAATTTTGATAGTGGAGTGTTAAAGTCTCCCATTATTATTATGTGGGAGTCTGAGTCTCTTTGTAGGTCTCTAAGGACTTGCCTTATGAATCTGGGTGCTCCTATATTGGGTGTATATATATTTAGGATAGTTAGCTCTTCTTGTTGAATTGATCCCTTTACCATTAAGTAATGGCCTTCTTTGTCTCTTCTGATCTTTGTTGGTTTAAAGTCCGTTTTATCAGAGACTAGGATTGCAACCCCTGCTTTTTTTTTGTTTTCCATTTGCTTGGTAGATCTTCCTCCATCCCTTTATTTTGAGCCTGTATGTATCTGCATATGAGATGGGTCTCCTGAATACAGCACACTGATGGGTCTTGACTCTTTATCCAACTTGCCAGTCTGTGGCTTTTACTTGATGCATTTAGCCCATTTACATTTAAGGTTAATGTTGTTATGTGTGAATTTGATCCTGTCATTATGATCTTAGCTGGTTATTTTGCTCATTAGCTGATGCAGTTTCTTCCTAGAATCGATGGTCTTTACAATTTGGCATGTTTTTGCAGTGGCTGGTACTGGTTGTTCCTTCCCAGGTTTAGTGCTTCCTTCAGGAGCTCTTGAAAGGCAGGCCTGGTGGTGACAAAATCTCTCAACATTTCCTTGTCTATAAAGGATTTTATTTCTCCTTCACTTATGAAGCTTAGTTTGGCTGGATATGAAATTCTGGGTTGAAAATTCTTTCCTTTAAGAATGTTGAGGAGGCCCGCATCAATCCTGGGTTGGAGGAGGTGGTGGCCGGTGAGGCTGTGGCGTGAAGACAGCAGGCATGGTGGGGCGGGAGAAAGAGCTCTCTATACACTTTGTTCCCAGGAGCTGCCGGCTGGTGGAGGAGGAAGTTAACATCCCTAATAGGAGGGTTCTGGTTACTGGTGCCACTGGGCTTCTTGGCAGAGCTGTACACAAACAATTTCAGCAGAATAATTGGCATGCTGTTGGCTGTGGTTTTAGAAGAGCAAGACCAAAATTTGACCAGGTTAATCTGTGGATTCTAATGCAGTTCATCACATCATTCATGATTTTCAGCCCCATGTTATAGTGCATTGTGCAGCAGAGAGAAGACCAGATGTTGTAGAAAATCAGCCAGATGCTGCCTCTCAACTTAATGTGGATGCTTCTGGGAATTTAGCAAAGGAAGCAGCTGCTGTTGGGGCATTTCTCATCTACATTAGCTCAGATTATGTATTTGATGGAACAAATCCACCTTACAGAGAGGAAGACATACCAGCTCCCCTAAATTTGTATGGCAAAACAAAATTAGATGGAGAAAAGGCTGTCCTGGAGAACACTTTAGGAGCTGCTGTTTTGAGGATTCCTATTCTGTATGGGGAAGTTGAAAAGCTCGAAGAATGTGACTGTTATGTTTGATAAAGTGCAGTTCAGCAACAAGTCAGCAAACATGGATCACCAGCAGCAGAGGTTCCTCACACATGTCAAAGAGGTGGCCACTGTGTGCTGGCAGCTAGCAGAGAAGAGAATGCTGGATCCATCAATTAAGGGAACCTTTCACTGGTCTGGCAATGAACAGATGACTAAGTATGAAATGGTGTGTGCAATTGCAGATGCCTTCAACCTCCCCAGCAGTCACTTAAGACCTATTACTGACAGCCCTGTCCTAGGAGCACAGCGTCCAAGAAATGCTCAGCTTGACTGCTCCAAATTGGAGACCTTGGGCACTGGCCAACGAACACCACTTCGAATTGGAATTAAAGAATCACTTTGGCCTTTCCTCATTGACAAGAGATGGAGACAAATGGTCTTTCATTAGTTTATTTGTGTTGAGTTTTTTTTTTTTTTTAATGAAAAGTATAGCATGTGGCACTTTTTAAAGAACAAAGGAAATAGTTTTGTATGAGTACTTTAATTGTGACTCTTAGGATCTTTCAGGTCAATGATGCTCTTGCACTAGTGAAATTGTCTAAAGAAACTAAAGGGCAATGTTGCCCTGTTTGCAGTAATTTTTCTTTTTATCATTTTGTTTGTCCTGGCTAAACTTGGAGTTTGAGTATAGTAAATTAGATCCTTAAATATTTGAGAGCCAGGATGAAGCAGATCTGCTGTAGACTTTTCAGATGAAATGCATTGTTCATTCTCATAACCTCCATATTTTCAGGATTTTTGAAGCTGTTGACCTTTTCATGTTCATTATTTTAAATTGTGTGAAATGGTATAGAAATCATTGGTGTTCATTATTTGCTTTGCTTGAGCTCAGATCAAAATGTTTGAAGAAAGGAACTTTATTTTTGCAAGTTATGTACAGTTTTTATGCTTAAGATATTTCAACATGTTATGTATATTGGAACTTCTACAGCTTGATGCTTCCTGCTTTTATAGCAGTTTATGGGGAGCACTTGAAATAGCATGTGTACGTGTATTTTTTTCCTAGGTAAACATTGAATGCAAATGTGTATTTTTTTAATATAAATATATAACTGTCCTTTTCATCCCATGTTGCCGCTAAGTGATATTTCGTATGTGTGGTTATACTCATAAAAATGGGCCTTGTAAGTCTTTTCACCATTCATGAATAATAATAAATATGTACTGCTGGCATATAAAAAAAAAAAAGAATGTTGAATATTGGCCCCCACTCTCTTCTGGCTTGTAGAGTTTCTGCTGAGAGATTCGCTGTTAGTCTGATGGGCTTCCCTTTGTGGGTAACTTGACCTTTCTCTCTGGCTGCCCTTCACATTTTTTCCTTCATTTCAACCTTGGTGAATCTGACAATTATGTGTCTTGGGGTTGCTCTTCTCAAGGAGTATCTTTGTGGTGTTCTCTGTATTTCCTGAATTTGAATGTTGGCCTGCCTTGTTAAGTTGGGGAAGTTCTCCTGGATAATATCCTGAAGAGTGTTTTCCAACTTGGTTCCATTCTCCCTGTCACTTTCAAGTACACCAATCAGACGTAGATTTGGTCTTTTCACATAGTCCCATATTTTTTGGAGGCTTTGTTCGTTTCTTTTTACTCTTTTTTCTCTAAACTTCTCCTCTTGCTTTATTTCATTAATTTGATCTTCAATCACGGATACCCTTTCTTCCACTTGATTGAATCGGCTATTGTAGCTTGTGCATGTGTCACGCAGTTCTTGTGCCATGGTTTTCAGCTCCAACAGGTCATTTAAGGTTGTCTCTACACTATTTATTCTAGTTAGCCATTCATCTCATCTCTTTTCAAGGTTTTTAGCTTCCTTGCGATGGGTTCGAACATCCTCCTTTAGCTTGGAGAAGTTTGTTATTACCGACCTTCTGAAGCCTACTTCTGTCAACTCGTCGAAGTCATTCTCCATCTAGCTTTGTTTGGTTGCTGGCACGGAGCTGCAATCCTTTGGAGGAGAATAGGCGCTCTGGTTTTTAGAACTTTCAGCTTTTTTGCTCAGTTTCTCCCCATCTTTGGGGTTTTATCTACCTTTGGTCTTTGATGCGGGTGACCTACAGATGGGGTTTTGGTGTGGATGTCCTTTTAGTTGATGTTGATGCTATTCCTTTCTGTTTGTTAGTTTTCCTTCTAAGAGTCAGTTCCCTCGGCTGCAGGCCTGTTGGAGTTTGCTGGAGGTCCACTCCAGACCCTGTTTGCTTGGGTATCACCAGCAGAGGCTGCAGAACAGCAAATATTGCAGAACAGCAAATATTGCTGCCTGATATCGAGGAGGGTTTTTTTTTTAAAGGTAAGAGTCATTAGGACATGCTTCTATGATGATTTAAAAAATAAATAGTAAAAGTAGCTTGAAATAGCAATTGTATTCCTGTTTCTGAGGTAAAGACCATATATATATATGTGTGTGTATATATTTATATATATGTGTGTATATATATGTTTGTTTGTTTGTTTTGAGACAGAGTCTCACTGTCTCCCAGGCTGGAGTGCAGTGCTTCGATCTCAGCTCACTGCAACCTCCACCTCCCAAGTTCAAGCGATTCTTGTGCCTCAGCCTTCCAAGTAGCTGGGATTACAGGTGCATGCCACCACACCTGGCTAATTTTTGTATTTTGTATATATTTTTTAGATGGAATTTCACTCTTGTCATCCAGGCTGGAGTGCAATGGTGTGATCTCAGCTAACTGCAACCTCTGCCTCCCTGGTTCGAGTGATTCTTCTGCCTCAGCCTCCCGAGTAGCTGGGATTACAGGCATGTGCCACCGTGTCCAGCTAATTTTTGTATTTTTAGTAGAGATAGGGTTTCACCATATCAGCCAGGTTGGTCTGGAACTCCTGACCTCAGGTGATCCACCCACCTCAGCCTCCCAAACTGCTGGGATTACAGGCATGAGCCGCTGTGCCCAGCTTAATTTGTGTATTTTTTAGTGGAGGCAAGGTTTTGCCATGCTGGGCTAGGCTGGTCTCAAACTCCTGACCTCAAGGGATCTGCCCATCTCAGTCTCCCAAAGTGCTGGAATTATAGGGGTGAGCCACCATGCCTGTCTCACATTTATAATAAAGAAAATGGAGGGCTGAGAGTGGTGGTCCATGCCTGTAATCTCAGCATTATGGGAGGCCAATGCAGGAGGATCGTTTGAGGCCAAGATTTGGAGACCAGCCAGGGCAACATAGCAAGGCCCCGCCTCCGCAAAAAATGGTATGCACCCATCATCCCAGCTACTCAGGAGGCTGAGATGGGAGGATCACTTGAACCCAGGAATTCTAGGCTACAGTGAACTATGATCATGCCACTGCACTCCTGCCTTGGTGACCAAGCAAGACCCTGTCTCTAAAAGAAGAAAGAATAAAAAGAAAATGGAAAAGAAAATTTCGAATTCAGGAATTCTGGTGCCTAAACACCTTTGACCTCAACGATGGGGAAGATTTAAATTCAAGGGATTATAAGAGATGAGGAAGGATATGACTTTTTTTCCCCCAAATATCTGCCTCAGTTCTCCATAATTACACAGTACATATGAAAATAACTATAGATCTATTCTGGTCACTGATTTTCTAGAAAAAGTTTCAGTTCTTTTCCCACTGTATATTCAGTAGTTTCTTGCATCACTAGTGCAGTGTCCTGAATAGTTCACATTCAAGGTCAGCAATTTTATTTTTATTTATTTTATTTTTTGAGATAAGAGTCTTGCTCTGTTGCCCAGGTTGGAGTGCAGTGATGCAATCTCACCTCATTACAACCTCAGCCTCCTGGGGTCAAGTGATTCTCCTGCCTCAGCCTCCTGAGTAGCTGGGATTACAGGCGCATATGCCACCACCCCTGGCTAATTTTTGTATTTTTAGTAAAGACGGGGTTTCACCATATGGGACAGGCTGGTCTCGAACTCCTGACCTCGTGATCTGCCTGCCTCGGCCTCCCAAAGTGCTGGGATTACAGGCGTGAGCCACTGCACCCAGCCAGATCAGTAATTTTATTATCCATTTGCTCAACAAGTAATTTAATCATTCAACAGGATTCATTCAGCCCCCACAATATGGCAGGGTACACGCATCTACAATGCTAGGTGATAGAGACAAGCTGCAAAGGCCAGGCCTCTGCCCTCACCATGCTCAGTAAGGTGGGAAGTGCTGGACACCTGCGTGAGAACCATGCAAGGCACTCCCCATGGCTGAAACGCAAGAGGTATCTGCTGCAGCCACAACACGGCAGGGCCATCAGGAGAGGACAATGTGGCACAGAAAGCAAAGAGGGATCCACTGGGAAGAGGCTGTGGCCTCAGCCCTGCAGCACCTGGGGAAGTGCTGTCCCTCAGGAACCTAGGAGTCCCCTCAGAGGATTAGGAAAGGCTGGTGCCGCTTTTGTGTGGGGGTTGACTCTCTTACAACCTGAAGTCTTCTGCCAAACTCTGCAACTGATTTCCGGGAAATCTGTGTGAAGAGCAAAACATGTTACCAGCACAGTAGGTCAACCCCAGGGCGGAGCCCACTGCTCACTTACACAACTGTCATTTCTGCCTCCCCTGGACCAGCACCGGCTCACTGTGTGGCTTTCACCAGGAGAGAACATTGTGACCTGCCAGGGGAGTGTCTCTGCCCTGGGAACTCAGCACTCCTGCCCAGGTATTATAGAGCCAGGTGAGTGGAGAGGGTTAGGAACACCACTAAGACCTCAGCCTGCTAAACTGCACTTTGAAAATTCAAGCCTTGTTGGACTGAGTGTTAGTGCAGTTTCCAGAAAGGCCTAGGTTACTCCCTGGCGCTGGAAGAATCTGATTCAGTGTCGATCCAGAACGTGCTGTGATGAATGTTCTCTCTGTATAAAGTATCTCCTATTTCAACAGCCATCATGGGAAAAAAAAAATCTATGAAAAGTAAAAGGAGCAGCAATGAGTTAGAAGCACTGCTCAGTCACAGAAAATGTTTCCACCCAAGAAATAATTTTATTCTATTTTTGCAAATGCAAATAAGAATGGAAATTTAACATGGTCACTTCCACTGTGGAGCAGGCTTTTATAATTGCTGCCAAGTTCCGCAATAATCATAAATGCCTCTCATTCACTCACATGCTAAGCTTGACCCTCACGCGTCCTCGCAGCACATCTGAGACTTTGGTGTCTTTCTCTCAGCTAGAAGCCTGCCATTTTCCAGCTTCTGTTTTGCACAAATGCAGCAAGCTATGCAGCTTAGGATCTGGGTTTAGACAGTGAAAGATTTTGACTTGCACTTTTTCAGCCTGTCGTGGAGACAGCATGGTGAAGGGGCAACTCCTGGAGGGCTTTTCGTCCTGTGTGAGCTGAGGCCAGTCACTTCACTTCTCGGGGCCTCAGTTTCCCCCTTCAGGATGTGAGGAGGTCGCATAGTAGACCCTGAGTTTTCTTCCAAAAACCACAACCTATGATTCTTTGAGCCACTCCGACTGAACTAGGTTACTCCAATGGGCAATAAAACAAGAACATGCTCTCCAGCCTTCTAGTTTCTGAATATGACGTTGAAGAAGTAGAATGGAATCTACCCCTCGGAAGTCACACCACTGCAGGGCAGGGTGCAGGAAGAAATAGGTCTCTAGGGGCCTGACAAGCTAAACCCAGAGGCTGCCTGCCGCCGGCAGCTGGCACTCAGGGCTGCACAGGGGACTGGTGAAAGAGAAGTGCTCCACAAGCCCAAGACCCTGTTCAGTCCCCAGCTAGTTCTTTGCTCAGGGGCTTTACCCCAAATCATAAGATAAACTCCTTTCCTACAAATCCACATAGGCTTCCCAGAAACCAAAGGGCTTTCCACAATGTTTCACATCACTCTTAAACACTGGCTCGGGCCAGGCGCGGTGGCTCACGCCTGTAATTCCAGCACTGTGGGAGGCCAAGGTGGGTGGATCACAAGGTCAGGAGATCTCGACCATCCTGGCTAACGCGGTGAAACCCCATCTCTACTAAAAAAAAAAAAAAAAAAAAAAAAATTAGCCGGGCTTGGTGGCAGGCTCCTATAGTCCCAGCTACTCAGGAGGCTGAGGCAGGAGAATGGCCTGAACCCACGAGGCAGAGCTTGCAGTGAGCCCAGATCATGCCACTGCACTCCAGCCTGGGGGACAGAGCGAGACTCCGTCTCAAACAAAACAAAACAACAACAACAACAACAACAACAAAAACCACTGACTCATCAAGCGGGGGTTCATCAATGCTTTTTGGATGACGTGGTTCCACACAACTTCTCAGCTGTCCATGACACCTTTCTCCTAGCCCCAGATTCAACAGTCAGCAGCTTACAAAAAAGATCCCCCTATAGTAACTTTATTGAGACATAAGTTACATACAAGTTGTATTGACTTAAAGTACACAACTGGATGAGTCTGGACCATTGTATACACCATGAAACTACCATTGTCACCAAGATTACAACACTGCCATTGCCACCAAAAGATTCCTGTGCTTTTCTGCAGTCCTGTCTTCTATCCCCTCCTACAGGCAACCACCAACCTGCTTTTTGTCACTACATAGATCAGTTTGAGTCTCTAGAATTTTACATAAATAGAATCAAACAGTATGTCCTTTTGTGTCTGGCTTCTTCCACTCAGCATAATGAGATCTGTTCATGTTGCTTGTACCAACATGTGTTTCTTTTCATTGCTAAATAGTACCCCATTGTATGGATGTACTATGTTTTATTTATCCGTTTACCCCTTGGAGGGCATTTGGGTTGTTTCCAGGGCCTATTACGAATAAAGATTCATGTGCAAGTCTTCGTGTGGATGTGTATTTTTATTTTTCTTGAGTAAATAGGAGTAGAATGGCTGGATCATATGGTGGGTGTATGTTTAAAGAAAGTTCACAAAATCCTGAGGCAAACAATAAATGATTGCCAGGCACACCTTTGCCCTCAATGAAGAAAAGGTTAGAGTTTCTTTGGAGGCATTGATTTTTAACATTCTCTTTCTCTGAATGTTTTCAATATAACAGGGATGGAAGAAGAGCTTTTAACAAGTTATACATCATTTCTCTCATTTGCAGAGGAGGAAATTAGGGCCTGGTAAGATGAAGGTACCTGCCAAAAATGAAGTTACATACAAGCCTGGCACAGTGGTTCATGCCTGTAATCCCAGTACTTTGGGAGGCTGAGGTCGCTTGAGCCCAGAAGTTCGAGATCAGCCTGGCCAACATGGTGAAACCGTGTCTCTACAAAAAATACAAAAATGAGCTGGGCATGGTGGCACACGCCTTTAGTCCCAGCTACTTGGAAGGCTGAGATGGGAGGATCACCTGATTCCAGGCAGTCGGGGCTGCAGTGAGCCGTGGTCACATCACCACACTCCAGCCTGAGTTATGAGAATGAGACCCTGTCTAAAAAAAACCAAAAAGGCGGGTGCGGTGGCTCACACCTGTAATCCCAGCACTTTGGGAGGCCAAGGTGGGTGGATCATTTGAGGTCAGGAGTTCAAGACTAGCCTGGTCAACATGGTGAAACCCCGTCTTTACCAAAAATACAAAAATTAGCTGGGTGTGGTGGTGCACACCTATAATCCCAGCTACTCAGGAGGCTGCAGCAGGAGGATCACCTGTTCCTTGGGAGCCAAGATCATGCCACTTCACTGCAGCCTGGGCAACAGAGTGAAACCCTGTCTCAAAAACAAAAACAATAATCATGCTTGATTAAAAAATAAAACTAACCCGAAAAACAATAACAACAAAGAGTTACAGGCTGTATGGAAGATTGTGGCAGGTCACATGTGTGAAGAACACCGCGTGGCAAATACATGTGTGCGGAGTTCTTGATGGAAGGAAATGTCAAGAGAGCCCCATGGCTCTGGGAGCTGGCTCACACTATTAGAGTTGCGCACTGTCACAGCTGGGAGTGGCCTTAGTCATCATTTATATTGGATGACGCATCTTCTCAACTTCGAATCTGATGAGGAAAAGTAGTTTTCAGCATGAGTTTCTGACAGAATCCCAGCCCTGAGACTTCACAGACAAGTGGACAGACCATCATCACTCTGCCCCAGGCCAGCACTGCTCACTCAGACAGCTAGGCCTTTGCAGTTCGAGGAGGTCAGCACCTCTGCGGAAACACCTCACACCTTTGCCAAATGTGAAACTGCCAGTAGTGAACTTTGAATTCCTTCAAGTAGAATCCAGTGGAAATAGTTGTTCCTTTTTCATCTTCGTTTGCAATAAAAATGGAATGAAATCTTTAATTGACATCTCTTTCCTAATCTGAAACATAAGCCTCATAAAATTCTAATTATAAAAATCAATTTGGCTAGGCGCGGTGGCTCACGCCTGTAATCCCAACACTCTGGAAGACCAAGGCAGGTGGATCACCTGGAGTCGGGAGTTTGAGACCAGCCTGACCAACGTGGATAAACCCCGTCTTTACTAAAAATACAAAATTAGCTGGGTGTGGTGTCGTGTGCCTGTAATCCCAGCTACTCAGGAGGCTGAGGCAGGAGAATCGCTTGAACCTGAGAGATGGAGGTTGCGGTGAGCTAAGATAGCACCATTGCACTCCAGCCTGAGCAACAAGAGTGAAACTCCGTCTCAAAAAAAAAAAAAAAAAAAAAAAAAAATCATGTTTGCTGTCTGTTGTTAATAGCATGCGTGATTCCTGGAGGGATATTGATAAGATCACTTTTAACAATAAAATAGCAAATCTTGGGGGGCGGAGCAAGATGGCCGAATAGGAACAGCTCCAGTCTCCAACTCCCAGCGCGAGCGACACAGAAGACCGGTGATTTCTGCATTTTCAACTGAGCCTCTGCTGCTGATACCCAGGCAAACAGGGTCTGGAGTGGACCTCAAGCAATCTCCAACAGACCTACAGCTGAGGGTCCTGACTGTTAGAAGGAAAACTATCAAACAGGAAGGACACCTACACCAAAACCCCATCAGTACATCACCATCATCAAGACCAGAGGCAGATAAAACCACAAAGATGGGGAAAAAGCAGGGCAGAAAAGCTGGAAATTCAAAAAATAAGAGCGCATCTCCCCCGGCAAAGGAGCGCAGCTCATCGCCAGCAACGGATCAAAGCTGGACAGAGAATGACTTTGACGAGATGAGAGAAGAAGGCTTCAGTCCATCAAATTTCTCAGAGCTAAAGGAGGAATTACGTACCCAGTGCAAAGAAACTAAAAATCTTGAAAAAAAAGTGGAAGAATTGATGGCTAGAGTAATTAATGCAGAGAAGGTCATAAACGAAATGAAAGAGATGAAAACCATGACACGAGAAATACGTGACAAATGCACAAGCTTCAGTAACCGACTCGATCAACTGGAAGAAAGAGTATCTGCGATTGAGGATCAAATGAATGAAATGAAGCGAGAAGAGAAACCAAAAGAAAAAAGAAGAAAAAGAAATGAACAAAGCCTGCAAGAAGTATGGGATTATGTAAAAAGACCAAATCTACGTCTGATTGGGGTGCCTGAAAGTGAGGGGGAGAATGGAACCAAGTTGGAAAACACTCTTCAGGATATCATCCAGGAGAACTTCCCCAACCTAGTAGGGCAGGCCAACATTCAAATCCAGGAAATACAGAGAACGCCACAAAGATACTCCTCGAGAAGAGCAACTCCAAGACACATAATTGCCAGATTCACCAAAGTTGAAATGAAGGAAAACATCTTAAGGGCAGCCAGAGAGAAAGGTCGGGTTACCCACAAAGGGAAGCCCATCAGACTAACAGCAGATCTCTCGGCAGAAACTCTCCAAGCCAGAAGAGAGTGGGGGCCAATATTCAACATTCTTAAAGAAAAGATTTTTAAACCCAGAATTTCATATCCAGCCAAACTAAGTTTCATAAGTGAAGGAGAAATAAAATCCTTTACAGATAAGCAAATGCTTAGAGATTTTGTCACCACTAGGCCTGCCTTACAAGAGACCCTGAAGGAAGCACTAAACATGGAAAGGAACAACCGGTACCAGCCATTGCAAAAACATGCCAAAATGTAAAGACCATCGAGGCTAGGAAGAAACTGCATCAACTAACGAGCAAAATAATCAGTTAATATCATAATGGCAGGATCAAGTTCACACATAACAATCTTAACCTTAAATGTAAATGGACTAAATGCTCCAATTAAAAGACACAGACTGGCAAACTGGATAAAGAGTCAAGACCCATCAGTCTGCTGTATTCAGGAGACCCATCTCACACGCAGAGACACACATAGGCTCAAAATAAAGGGATGGAGGAAGATTTACCAAGCAAATGGAGAACAAAAAAAAGCGGGGGTTGCAATACTAGTCTCTGATAAAACAGACTTTAAACCATCAAAGATCAAAAGAGACAAAGAAGGCCATTACATAATGGTAAAGGGATCAATTCAACAGGAAGAGCTAACTATCCTAAATATATATGCACCCAATACAGGAGCACCCAGATTCATAAAGCAAGTCCTTAGAGACTTACAAAGAGACTTAGACTCCCATACAATAATAATGGGAGACTTCAACACTCCACTGTCAACATTAGACAGATCAACGAGACAGAAAGTTAACAAGGATATCCAGGAATTGAACTCATCTCTGCAGCAAGCAGACCTAATAGACATCTATAGAACTCTCCACCCCAAATCAACAGAATATACATTCTTCTCAGCACCACATCGTACTTACTCCAAAATCGACCACGTAATTGGAAGTAAAGCACTCCTCAGCAAATGTACAAGAACAGAAATTATAACAAACTGTCTCTCAGACCACAGTGCAATCAAACTAGAACTCAGGACTAAGAAACTCAATCAAAACCGCTCAACTACATGGAAACTGAACAACCTGCTCCTGAATGACTACTGGGTACATGACGAAATGAAGGCAGAAATAAAGATGTTCTTTGAAACCAATGAGAACAAAGATACAACATACCAGAATCTCTGGGACACATTTAAAGCAGTGTGTAGAGGGAAATTTATAGCACTAAATGCCCACAAGAGAAAGCAGGAAAGATCTAAAATTGACACTCTAACATCGCAATTAAAAGAACTAGAGAAGCAAGAGCAAACACATTCGAAAGCTAGCAGAAGGCAAGAAATAACTAAGATCAGAGCAGAACTGAAGGAGATAGAGACACAAAAAACTCTCCAAAAAATCAATGAATCCAGGAGTTTGTTTTTTGAAAAGATCAACAAAATTGACAGACCACTAGCAAGACTAATAAAGAAGAAAAGAGAGAAGAATCAAATCGACACAATTAAAAATGATAAAGGGGATATCACCACCGACCCCACAGAAATACAAACTACCATCAGAGAATACTATAAACACCTCTACGCAAATAAACTGGAGAATCTAGAAGAAATGGATAATTTCCTGGACACTTACACTCTTCCAAGACTAAACCAGGAAGAAGTTGAATCCCTGAATAGACCAATAGTAGGCTCTGAAATTGAGGCAATAATTAATAGCCTACCAACCAAAAAAAGTCCAGGACCAGATGGATTCACAGCTGAATTCTACTAGAGGTACAAGGAGGAGTTGGTACCATTCCTTCTGAAACTATTCCAATCAATAGAAAAAGAGGGAATCCTCCCTAACTCATTTTATGAGGCCAACATCATCCTGATACCAAAGCCTGGCAGAGACACAACAAAAAAAGAGAATTTTAGACCAATATCCCTGATGAACATCGATGCAAAAATCCTCAATAAAATACTGGCAAACCGGATTCAGCAACACATCAAAAAGCTTATCCACCATGATCAAGTGGGCTTCATCCCTGGGATGCAAGGCTGGTTCAACATTCGCAAATCAATAAACATAATCCAGCATATAAACAGAACCAAAGACAAGAACCACATGATTATCTCAATAGATGCAGAAAAGGCTTTTGACAAAATTCAACAGCCCTTCATGCTAAAAACGCTCAATAAATTCGGTATTGATGGAACGTACCTCAAAATAATAAGAGCTATTTATGACAAACCCACAGCCAATATCATACTGAATGGGCAAAAACTGGAAAAGTTCCCTTTGAAAACTGGCACAAGACAGGGATGCCCTCTCTCACCACTCCTATTCAACATAGTGCTGGAAGTTCTGGCTAGGGCAATTAGGCAAGAGAAAGAAATCAAGGGTATTCAGTTAGGAAAAGAAGAAGTCAAACTGTCCCTGTTTGCAGATGACATGATTGTATATTTAGAAAACCCCATTGTCTCAGCCCAGAATCTCCTTAAGCTGATAAGCAACTTCAGCAAAGTCTCAGGATACAAAATTAATGTGCAAAAATCACAAGCATTCTTATACACCAGTAACAGACAAACAGAGAGCCAAATCAGGAATGAACTTCCACTCACAATTGCTTCAAAGAGAATAAAATACCTAGGAATCCAACTTACAAGGGATGTAAAGGACCTCTTCAAGGAGAACTACAAACCACTGCTCAGTGAAATAAAAGAGGACACAAACAAATGGAAGAACATACCATGCTCATGGATAGGAAGAATCAATATCGTGAAAATGGCCATACTGCCCAAGGGAATTTATAGATTCAATGCCATCCCCATCAAGCTACCAATGACTTTCTTCACAGAATTGGAAAAAACTGCTTTAAAGTTCATATGGAACCAAAAAAGAGCCCGCATCTCCAAGACAATCCTAAGTCAAAAGAACAAAGTTGGAGGCATCACGCTACCTGACTTCAAACTATACTACAAGGCTACAGTAACCAAAACAGCATGGTACTGGTACCAAAACAGAGATATAGACCAATGGAACAGAACAGAGTCCTCAGAAATAATACCACACATCTACAGCCATCTGATCTTTGACAAACCTGAGAGAAACAAGAAATGGGGAAAGGATTCCCTATTTAATAAATGGTGCTGGGAAAATTGGCTAGCCATAAGTAGAAAGCTGAAACTGGATCCTTTCCTTACTCCCTATACGAAAATTAATTCAAGATGGATTAGAGACTTAAATGTTAGACCTAATACCATAAAAATCCTAGAGGAAAACCTAGGTAGTACCATTCAGGACATAGGCATGGGCAAAGACTTCATGTCTAAAACACCAAAAGCAACGGCAGCAAAAGCCAAAATTGACAAATGGGATCTCATTAAACTAAAGAGCTTCTGCACAGCAAAAGAAACTACCATCAGAGTGAACAGGCAACCTACAGAATGGGAGAAAATTTTTGCAATCTACTCATCTGACAAAGGGCTAATATCCAGAACCTACAAAGAACTCAAACAAATTTACAAGAAAAAAACAAACAACCCCATCAAAAAGTGGGCAAAGGATATGAACAGACATTTCTCAAAAGAAGACATTCATACAGCCAACAGACACATGAAAAAATGCTCATCATCACTGGCCATCAGAGAAATGCAAATCAAAACCACAATGAGATACCATCTCACACCAGTTAGAATGGCGATCATTAAAAAGTCAGGAAACAACAGGTGCTGGAGAGGATGTGGAGAAATAGGAACACTTTTACACTGTTGGTGGGATTGTAAACTAGTTCAACCATTATGGAAAACAGTATGGCGATTCCTCAAGGATCTAGAACTAGATGTACCATATGACCCAGCCATCCCATTACTGGGTATATACCCAAAGGATCATAAATTATGCTGCTATAAAGACACATGCACACGTATGTTTATTGCAGCACTATTCACAATAGCAAAGACTTGGAATCAACCCAAATGTCCATCAGTGACAGATTGGATTAAGAAAATGTGGCACATATACACCATGGAATACTATGCAGCCATCAAAAAGGATGAGTTTGCGTCCTTTGTAGGGACATGGATGCAGCTGGAAACCATCATTCTTAGCAAACTATCACAAGAACAGAAAACCAAACACCGCATGTTCTCACTCATAGGTGGGAACTGAACAATGAGATCACTTGGACTCAGGAAGGGGAACATCACACACAGGGGCCTATCATGGGGAGGGGGGAGGGGGGAGGGATTGCATTGGGAGTTATACCTGATGTAAATGATGAGTTGATGGGTGCAGCACACCAACATGGCACAAGTATACATATGTAACAAACCTGCACGTTATGCACATGTACCCTACAACTTAAAGTATAATAATAATAAATAAATTAAAAAAAAAAATAGCAAATCTTATTTTAGATGGGACGCTGATTGATGCATGATATTTTAAGTGTTACAATCAGGTAGATTAAACAATGCATATTTTGAGGAAGAAACATATCACTTGGAAGTATTTGACCATAACCTCAACAGCAAATAAACTTACTTCATTCCTTTAGGAAACACAACATTGAGAAGAGAATTCATGATATGAAAAGAATATATCGGTTAGAACGGTTTCTTGGAATGACTGTTTTTCTTCACAAAGTGAAAGGAATTGAAATGAAATGCCAAAATTATTTGACCCAAATAATAAAGAGGAAGAAATAACAACTTACTGAGAGATGTTATCTTTATCACGTTTTCAGATTTGTCGGTTTTCTCAAAGGCATCCTAGGCTCTGTGGGGAAAAAAGCCCCCATCATCATTGCTGTTGCTTTTATAGCCTGAAGATTATGCTGAATCCCAAAGGCATTTTTGTGTTTTTCATGCTACCCCATGTTGCTTTTTTTTTTTTTTTTTGAGACAGAGTCTTGCTCTGTCACCCAGACTGGAGTGGAGTGGCGCCATCTTAGCTCACTGCAACCTCTGCCTCCCAGGTTCAAGTGAGTAGCTGGGATTACTGGCACCTGCCACCGTGGCAAGCTAATTTCTGTATTTTTAGTAGAAACCAGGTTTCACCATGTTGGCCATGCTGGTCTCAAGCTCCTGACCTCAAGTGATCCGCCCACCTTGGCCTCTCAAAGCCCTGGGATTACAGGCATGAGCCATGCTGCCTGGCTTTACTGCATGTTTTTAAGGAACCCATACATATTCTCACTCTGAAGGTAAACTGTCAACTCCCAGTCTGCAATAAAAACTATTCCAGTATTCAGTCAAGGTGGAACCAAAATCTTCACATTGAAATCTAAGTTGAAGGGAGCTTTTTACTGAAGGTTTATGGGAAGGCTAAGAAAGTTCTCTAGGTGAGGAATGGGGGTGTGTCACCCACTTTTTATCATAATGACCCCCTCTTTATTTGATCCCAACTCGAATAACCCTGGAGCTCTTTCCAGAGGGCTGAGGAGACAGGAGACCTAAGCACTCTCAGTATTACTGACAGCATTTTAGCATCCGGAATGCCGGGGTCTGGTTTTCCAAAAACCTGTCCCCAAGGCTCTTTTGAGTCCATGTGAATTAATCTCCTCTGGCACAAGAGGAAAATTATATTTGGAATGCAGTTTAATCATTGCATGAAACTTCCTTGCAAATATTTTCTCCATTATGTTTGAAGCAGGTGTCGTAGGAATCAGGTATTCGATGGGAGGTATGAGCGCTTCATGGACTCTTAGCTCTCTTTTATCAACCCAAAACTTATAGCACAGTCTTGGGATCAAATAACAAACCAGGCAAAAGAGGGAAGAGAATGAATTATGGCCAGCAATTCAGAAGACACACTAGAATCTTCCAGTGACTGACCTAAAAAGTCCAGCAACAGCCTCGTAAGTGAGCAGTCAACTCCTTTTCTCTTACCTTTCTGTCTCTGTTACTCTCATCGCTGAGGCTGGCAAAGGAAAGTATGCTTCCTGGAGAAAAAAAGCACACCTGAGTTCAAATCAGATTCCGTCCTTCACTAGTTAAAGGGTGTTGGGTGATGACCGATTTCCTGGAGTGTCAGGGTGCTTGTCTATGAAGCAGAGCCACTGCTCACCTCCCCAGGGCTGGAGTGAGGGCTAAGTGAGTTTACATGCCAAGTGCGCAACACATACTGGGTGTTCCATGAAAGTTCTTATTCTCCTTCCCTACAGCTATTTCTCTTTCAAATAGAATGACATCTTTTCAGAAAACAAAACTAGAATTACAGGTTTGAGGCATGTTGGTTTGATGAATAAATCATTAGCCAAGGGGAGAGTTTGGACCTTTTCTCTTTATTGCGACTCAAGCTAATATTTAGCAGGCATTGGCTAAGGACCTAGGCCACACGATGCTCCATGATGGAACTCAAAGCAGAGCTTCATCCAACTTTCAGTTCAGGTGGCTTCGGGCCATCTAAGTGGGAGAATTAAAGCAGATTGGTAACTGTATTCCAGCCTGGCTCATGCAGCTTCATGATTAATTTAGTAGAGGATCTTTTGGTGTGTTCTTCACTCTCTGAAGGAGGCTGCATCCTGCCCAGGGAGCAATCTATGACAGGGCTCTTAGGGAAAATTTGGTCTTGACAAAATATCTGTCAATAGTTTCGTCTTCATCTTGGAAGAGGCCTTGTATCTTCCTGGCTGATGATGACAAAAATAGATCCCAGCACCTAAAAAAAAGACGACAGTCTAAGACATAGGATGAATGAAAGTCCAAAGTTATGAACATAACACAGCACAGAGGAACATGTTTTATTATTTATTTTTGTTGAGTTTGTCATTCTAAAGAACAGAGGGAGGCTCTCAAAAAGAAAAAAACATGTATTTATTTGGGAATAGGGCATTGCAATGGGAATATGCATGCCACAGTAAACTGTGTGTGTGTACCCAGCAAGGTAAAAATGAAGACAAAAGCTTTTAAAGGAGAAATGAAGAGGATTACATAATGATTTTGAAATTATTATCCTTGGCTACAAAGATCAGTAACAAGGATGAGGCCATTCGGAGGTTGGACAGGCAGTTGCTGGGTGGATATCTGCACAGAAGTATTTTTCGTGTAAGGCTAAAATGGCCTTTGTGCAAGGCTGTGTTTTTTGTGGTCTTTTGTGATAGCTTTTGTTATCAGACGTATAAGTGAGAACCCTCTCTTCACAGCCTACCCTCACTCTATTTTTAGGCTTTATTTTTTTCCTTTTTAACACAAGTGACTCCATTTTGATTCTGCTAATTTTCACATTCCCTCTTTTGTTTGTTTGTTTGTTTTGTATCTTTATTATACTTTATTGTTAGTTCCCACAAGCAAAACATTCCCTCTTTTGATCAAGATTTTTCTCCAAAAGTGTCACTAGTCAATCACCCTGTAGATGGGTTTTGGTGTCCCTTGGTGCTGGGATAGACATGTCCCAGGTTGCTGGCCCATCCCACAATGGAAAAAGTGAATGGCAAGTAGGAGTCATTGTCAAAACTCTTTTAAACACCTTTGCACAAAAGGGAGGTTGGAAGGGACCGGTTCTCAGGCTAAGTCTGCCTGCACTCCATTATGAAGTTCAATTTTGTCTGTTGTGTAGTTTTTTGCTGTCATCTCAAAGTGTTGGGTCAGCATTATTCTGAGTTTCTATGCCCACAAAAATTTCCTGGGATGGATTCTTGCTCTGTTGCCCAGACTGGGGTGCAGTGGCGTGATCTCGGCTCACTGCAACCTTCGCCTCCCAGGTTCAAACAATTCTCCTGCCTCAGCCTCCCAAGTAGCTGAGATTACAGGCGTACACCACCATTTAGCAGGGGAACACGTGGCTCTTAGAAAAAGTAAAAGCATGTAAAGTTTCCTGGTTATATGAAACAATTCAGACACATCAAGAAAAGCTGGTTGGATGCAGTGGCTCATGCCTGTAACCCCAGTACTTTGGGAGGCCAAGGTGGGAGGATCATTTGAGGCCAGGAGTTTGAGACTAGTCTGGGCAATATAGAGAGATCTCATCTCTACAAAATATAAAAAAAGTAAGCTGGGCATGTGGCATTGCCTGTAGTCCCAGCTACTTGGGAGGCTGAGGCTGGAGAATCACTTGAGCCTGAGAGGTTGAGGCTTTGGTGAACGATTGTGCCACTGCACTCCAACCTGGGCAACAGAGCAAGACCCTGTCTCAAAGGAAAAAAAAAAAAAGAAAAGCTAAGGGTACAACATCAAGTTACCCTAGAGGAAAACATTGCTTTTCTAGGTCTTAAAGATAGTCATTTTAGCAGCAGGTCATAATAGCAGAGTTAGAACTGGAAAAAAAGTCACAAAAGCTTACTAAAAAGCTGAAAAAGTTAATATCTCAGCTGAGCCAAAATATATGCCTTTTCAAGAGGGGAAAAGAGAGTTGAAGACAATGATACATGCTCTCAAATCGTGTGCAGTGAGACACAGCCAAAGTTGAACTTCTGAGATATGAATCTGAGAAACTTCTAGAGGAAAACTCTACCTCAAGAAATGAAATTACCACTCTGAATAAAAAAGACACATGTTTAACCTAAAACTATGGAAATTAAATGAATCTCAGGACAAAATATGGCAGTAATATAAACTGCAATTTAGAAGATGGCTGTTACAAAGGAGATTTCAGATTTAAAAATCAAAACCTCTTGCAATTTTACTAAGAGCAAATCAATATTTCAAGAAAATCGACTAGCCTGGGCAACAAGGTGAGACCCCATCACTACAAAAAACTTAACAGTTATCTCAGTGTGGTGGTGAATGTCTATGGTTCCAGCTACTAGGGAGGCTGAGGTGGGAGGATCACTTGAGTCTGGGAGGCTGAGGCTGCAGTCAGCTGTGATCATCCAGCCTGGATGACTGAGTGAGAGCCTTTCTCGAAAACTAAAAAGTTAAAAAAGAAAACTTTGTTGTTCTAGCATAAGAAACCACACTTCAATTTTGCATTTGTGTGTGTGTGTGTGTGTGTTTTTTGTTTTGTTTTGTTTTTTTAGATGGAGTCTCGCTCTGTCACCAGGCTGGAGTATAGTAGCACGACCTCGGCTCACTGCAACCTCCACCTCCCAGGTTCAAGCAATTCTCCTGCCTCACCCTCCTGAGCAGCTGGGACTACAGGCAAACACCACCATGCCCAGCTAATTTTTGTATTTTAAGTAGAGATGAGGTTTCACCATGTTGGATAGGATGATCTTGATGTCTTGACCTCTGGATCCACCCTCCTCAGTCTCCCAAAATGCTGGGATTACAGGCATGAGCCACTGTGCCCAGCTGCATTAGTGTATTTTTAATATCAAATCTCACTTATAATGTAGAAACACTTACAAATAATTCCCCTCTAATTATAGCCAACTGAATCACACACACAACTCCTTTCATAAATTTCTTCTCCACAAACCTTTTTCATGACTTACTCATACCATTGACAACATGCTCAGACTTTCTGCTTTGTCCTATACTTTCTCTTAAACAACTAGTAAGGCAAAAATTTACCACATAAAGGCCAGGCACAGTGGGTCACCCCTGTAATCCTAACACTTTGGGAGGCTGAGGTTGGTGGACTACTCGAGGCCAGGAGTGCAAGATCAACATGGCAAGACCCTGCCTTTCAAAAACAAAACAAAATAAATTTACCACATAAGATTCTTTCTCATACAAATTTATTCTCTTTTCTTTTTATGCTTTCTTACCAAAAATACACCTTGCTTTCTTTCTTTTTCTTCTGTTGTTTTCTTTTTTATTTTTTTTTTGAGACAGGGTCTCGCTCTGTCTCCCAGGCTGGAATGCAGTGGCACGATCTCTGTTCATTGCAACCTCCACCTCCTGGGCTCAAGCAATTCTCCTGTCTCAGCCTCCTGAGTAGCTGGGATTACAGGTGACCACCACCAAGCCTGGCTACATTTTTGTATTTTTAGTAGAGATGGGGGTTTCACCATGTTGGCCAAGCTGGTTTTGAACTCCTGACCTCAAATGATCTGCCTGCCTCAGCCTCCCAAAGTGCTGGGATTACAGGCATAAGCCACTGTGCCCAGCCATCTTTCTTTTCTTGAGACATGGTTTTGCTCTGCTGCCTAGGCTGGAGTACAGTGGCACATTCACAGCTCACTGCAGCCTAAAACTCCTAGGCTCACATGATTCTCCCACATCAGCCTCCAGAGTAGCTGGGACTACAGATACATGCCACCATACCCAGCTAAATTTTTTCAGTTTTTTTTTGAGACGAGGTCTTGCTACATTGTGCAGGCTGGTCTCAAACTGCTGACCTCAAGTGATCCTGCCACCTCAGCCTCCCAAAGTGCTGGGATTACAAGTGTAAGTCACTGCATGTGGCACATAACTTACTTTCTCTCTTTCCTACTTACTGGTTCCTTTCTGTCTTGTTTCTATTTCCTTCCTAAATTTATATTTTGAAATAATTTTAAAATAACCTCGAAATCAGACAAATGTACTCTTCTTATTCAATAAAGAGCACATTTTTGTCTTTCTTATAATTTTTTCTTACAAAAAAACACACATTATTTTGTGTGTGTTAATAGACCCAAGTATATTTAGTCTTTGTATAAAATTTAAGAAACAACAAATAAACTTATATTCAGCAATTTGTTCCAGGTTTTGTTTTTTTTTTGTTTTTTTTTGTTTTTTTTTTTGAGACAGAGTCTCACTTTGTTGCCTGGGCTGGAGTGCAGTGGCGTCATCTTGGCTCACTGCAACCTCCACCTCCTGGGTTCAACTGATTCTCCTGCCTCAGCCTCCCAAGTTGCTGGGATTACAGACGCCTGTCACTGCGCCGGGCTAATTTTTTGTATTTTTACTAGAGATGGGGTTTCGCCATTTTGGCCAGGCTGGTCTTGAACTCCTGACCTCGTGATCCACCCGCCTTGGCCTCCCAAAGTGCTGGGATTGCAGGCGTGAGCAATCACACCCAACCTGTTTCAATTTTTTAAAAATCTTATTTGGAAATGACCCAGACATTTAATGAGTATTACTTAATTTAACATAATTTTAAGATTTCAAATTAAATGAAAAATTTCTTTATAAATATTTACACCATTTACATTTACACAATTTAATAATTTATCTAGATTACTTATGAAAACTGACATATTAGACAAAGCCTAGAACCCTTTCAAATTATTTTGCTATTAACCATTTTTATAGTCTGTGAATATCAGGTGTTCACCTAAGTCACAACTTTAAATATAAACATATAGGTATTTTGTCTATGACTCATAAAATAAAGCTGTTTTCATTATGAGTAATGTTTAATTAGTTTTACATATCAAAGAGTTACACACAAAGATCATTCTGGTTTATGCTGGGTTTATAGTTATATAACCTTTGTGTCAAACCTGGACATCTTAAAACATCTAGTAGAGACAAATATAAAACTGTCTGACAAGTAAACCCTAGGAAAAATGTATGTTGCTACTTCTTAAGACATCTGTATTTTTATTTTACCTATAGTTTTAAAAGCATCTTATAAACAATTTACTTAAGTCCTGTGAACTAAAAGGCACTTGAATTACCACATATTTTATATGAGCACTCATTTATATAAGCCAATCTGAAAAGAATTTCTTTTTTTTTTTCTTTTTTTTTTTGTTTGAGATGGAGTCTCACTCTTTCACCCAGGCTAGAGTGCAGTGGCATGATCTTGGCTCACTGCAACCTCCACCTCCTGGTTCAAGCAATTCTCTGGTCTCAGCCTCCTGAGTTAGCTGGGATTACAGGCATGTGCCACCATGCCCAGCTAATTTTTAAATTTTTAGTCGAGACGGGGTTTCACCATGTTGGCTAGGCTGGTCTTGAACTCCTGACCTCAGGTGATCTGCCCACCTCAGCCTCCCAAAGTGCTGGGATTACAGGCATGAGCCACTGTATCCAGCCCAACCTGAAAAGAATTTCTTAATGATTTCTGGCCAACCACAGCAGATTTGATCATGCAGACACAACATAATACATGTACATATGCACAAACATACCTAAACACACACACACGCACACACACACACACGAAGATGTTACAGCTTTCATTTTACAATTTTATTCATGAGATAGTAATACAAACTCACCAGTCTATAAAACATACTTGGATTGCCGGGCACGGTGGCTCACGCCTGTAATCCCAGCAGTTTGGTAAACTGAGGCAGGAGGATCACCTGAAGTGGAGAGTTCGAGACCAGCCTGACCAACATAGAGAAACCCTGTCTCTACTAAAAATACAAAATTAGCCGGGCGTGGTGGCTCATGCCTGTAATCCCAGCTACTCAGGAGGCTGAGGCAGCAGAATTGCTTGAACCCGGGAGGCGGAGGTTGTGGTGAGCTGATATTGTGGTATTGCACTCCAGCCTGGGCAACAAGAGCGAAACTCTGCCTCAAAAAAAAAAAAAAAATGAATAAAACATACTTGGATTCAAGTTATGACAAAATTTCAGACAAAACTGGGACCTATTTATACAACCAAACAGTATTTTCCCCAAATAGGTAATCTAATGAAGGCTGTGGACCAAAATGTTGGGTAAAGCAATTTCCATAGCAGTTTGATTTTTTTTTTCAAGAGAATTAAATCGTTTATTGATTACACATGATAATGGATGATACACAAGCTTCATTCCCATCTATAATTTTATCTGGTACCATTATTCAATTTAGATATATTGCATAGGATGTGCCAACAATCACTTTTATAACCAATAATTCCATGATTTTGCTTGCGTAATTCCTTTTAATGGTGAACTTCAGGTCACAACAGTAACTATCAGTTCAACTACACCAAGGTTTCCGAAGACAATGGCTTCTCCACCCAAGCAGGTTGTATATAAATTCCAAATAGAACCTGGCATCACCCTGAAGGAATTCTAACTTCACACTGTTGGGGAAATTTACCAAGAAGGCTTCAGAGTAGACTAACTTTACACAGCACATTAAAAAAAAAGACTTTTATTCAGCATCACGATCAGACTAATCACATTTAGCCATCAACAGCATGGGTGCAAAAAAAAAAAATCTACATTAAAACCCTTTGTTGGAATGCTTTACACTTTCCACAGAACAGAAACTAAAATAACCTGTTATACAATTAGTCACAAATACAGTCCTTGAGTTTTTTGCCCATACACATGACTGTTTGTCTAAAACATGTCTTCTTTGTAGCAGCTAGGCCCTGCCACCACTGTACTTGGCTGAGTTCACAAATCTGCTGTAACCTGTAGCTTCCCTGTCACTTCTCTGGCTCTCCTCTCCTGCTAAGATTTGTTTGCTAATTAAAATCTTCTGCCACTGCCATAGCTACTGCTGCTGCTGGAACCGCCATAGCCACCTTGGTTTTGTGGTTTTGTGAAGTATTGGCCTCCACCACCATAGGGGCCAGAGCTTCTGCCTCCAAAATTTCCTCCCTTCATGGGTCCAACAATTGAAGACTGATTGTTGTAATTGCCAAAATCATTGTAGCTTCCACCACCTCCAAAATTGCTTCCATCATTACCAAATCCATTATAGCCATCCCCACTGCCACCATATCCACCACCACCACAGCTGCCACCAAAGCCACCACCACCACTGAAGTTTCCTCCACAACCGAAGTTGTCATTCCCACCGAAACCACCTCCACGACCACCACCAAAGTTTCCAGAACCACTTCGAGACCTCTTTGGCTGGATGAAGCACTAGCCATCTCTTGCTTTGACAGGGCTTTCCTAACTTCACAGTTGTGGTCATTCACAGTATGGTATTTCTGAATGACAATCTTATCCACAGAGTCATGGTCATCAAAGGTTACAAAGGCAAAGCCCCTTTTCTTGCCACTGCCTCGGTCAGTCATGATTTCAGTCACTTCAATTTTCCCAGACTGTTCAAAATAATCTCTTAGGTGATGTTCTTCAGTGTCTTCTTTAATGCCACCAACAAATATCTTTTTCACAGTTAAGTGGGCACCTGGTCTTTGAGACTCTTCTCTTGAGACAGCTCTCTTTGGTTCCACAACTCTTCCATCTTGTGTGGCCTTGCATTCATGGCTGCATCCACCTCCTCCACAGTGGCATATGTGACAAACCCACAGCCCCTGGAACACTTGGTGTTTGGATCTCTCATTACCACACGGTCCGCAAGCGTTCCCCATTGCTCAAAATGGCTCCTCAGGCTCTCATTGGTTGTTTCAAACCTCAACCCTCCAATGAAGAGCTTCCTCAGCTGTTCGGGCTCTTTAGGAGACTCTGACTTAGACATGATGGCAGGGAGAAGAGAGACTTTAAGGATGCTTCTTCCGCGGCGTCCACGGGCAGATAGCAGTTTGATTTTTAAAAAACTCCTTCACCTTTTTTTTCTTTTTTCCTTAGTTTCAAATAAGTTCAGCGTTAAATTTTCAATGTTTATATTTTAGACAGGACTGGCCAAACTGTATAAGAAAAACAAAATATCTAAGTAGCTTTGTATTTTTTTTTTTTTGGAGACAGAATCTTGCTCAGTTGCCCAGGCTGGAGGGCAGTGGTGTGATCTCAGTTCACTGCAGCCTCTGCTTCCTGGGTTCAAGCAACTCTCCCTCAGCCTCCCAAGCAGCTGGGATTACAGGCATCCTCCACCACACCCAGCTAATTTTTATTTTTTTGTATTTTTAGTAGAGACGGGGTTTCACCATGTTGGCCAGGCTGGTCTTGAACTCCTGACCTCAAGTGATCCGCCCACCTTGGCCTTCCAAAGTGCTGGGATTATAGGCGTGAGCCACCACACCTGGTTGGCCTTGTATTTTTAGTAACAATCTATCTTTTGCCAACCTGGGGTGTTTGATTAGTCAATGTGGGCAGGGAAACATTTTAGAAGGCTTTGCTTTGTTTTTGTTTTGACTTTCTCCTTTTGGTCCAAGCAAATTTTTTATGCTGGACAAAGATATCATATTATTGCTCTAAGCTCAAGATTTTGATATATTTGATCTGAGTGTATAACTTTATAAACATTTATCTGTTTTTTTTTTAAATTTATTATTAATATTTTTATGAGACAGAGTCTCACTCTGTCACTCAGGCTGGAGCGCAGTGGCACGATCTCTGCTCACTGCAACCTCCGCCTCCTGGTTTCAAGCGATTATCCAGCCTCAGTCTCCTGGGTATCTGGGATTACAGGTGTGCGCCACCACACCAGGATAATTTTTGCATTTTGTATTTTAGGAGTTTCACCATATTGGTCAGGCTGGTCTCAAACTCCTGACCTCATGATTTGACCACCTCAGCCTCCCAAAGTATTGGGATTACAGGTGTGAGCCACTGCACCTGGCCTTATCTGGTTCTTTTTCTTTTATATTATCAATCCTTCAGTTATCCATTTCATCACAATATGCAATTATTAGTCAGGCAAACCTAAATTTACATTCCCAAAGAGTTCTAGATTGTTACTTGCCATGGAGCTATTGTGATGTGTAAAGCCAATAATTTGAAAGAGCTTTAAAATCTTTTTTTCTTTTTTTTTTTTTGAGACAGGGTCTCAGTCTGTCACCCAGGCTGGAGTACAGTGGCATGAACAGAGCTCATTGGAGCTTCAAACTCCTAGGCTCAAGTGATCCTCCTGCCTCAGCCTCTCAAGTAAGTAGGACTATAGGCATGCACCACCATGTCCAGCTAGTGTAAAATACTTCTTTTTTCTTTTTTTTGATAGAAATGGGGTCTTGCTGTTTTGCCCAGGCTGGTCTTGAACTCCTGGCTTCAAGCAATTCTCTCGTCTCGGCCTTCCAATGCGCCGGGATTACAGGCATGGGCCACCATGCCCAGCCCAATACCTTTTCTGGAATGCCATAAACAGTGAGTTTTATCTTAATACCAATAGAAAAGTCAGCAGATTCAAAGTAGGCAGAAGAAAAAAGAAAATAGAGAGAGGCAGACAAAGAACTCAGAAGGCTCTATATGCTAACTCTATAGTTGCAAGGTTTTTAAAGAGAGTTTAAAATAATGACCATTTTGGCTCTGAATTTTCCATGATGTACTTTGTTAAAAAATATGCACAAGAACTGGTCATATGTAACTGGCTTCAGTCCCAGAAAACGTGGCATGCCATAATGTTTGAGAATCTCATTCTCTTCTTATTAACATCTTGAGAGCAAAGACAATTCTATAAATCCCATCAGAGAATGTCAGGACTTTGGACCAATGTCTAGATGGTGGTGGCTGCCCTAGTGGCTTTTAATTAGCCATTTTGTGCCCACTATTTAGAATTTTTATTTTTGCTCTCAGAAGATATTCAGAAACAAGCAAGGGAAAAGAGTCAAATCACAGATGCCTGTAACCAAATGAAACCAGGGTAAGAGTGTTCACAAAAATTTTAAGCCAGGTTTGCAGATCAAACAAAATATCAAATTAAAAAGTAAGTTCACCAGAAAAAACATGCCTCAAAGAGTGTAAATTCCATAGAATTCGGAGTGCTCAACCCAGAAAGACACTTGTCTTTGTATCAAAAAGAACTTGCCAGAAAAAAACAAAAAGTGTTTTATCATCCCAGGAGGGATCTGAGGTCCTTTTTTTTTCTCTTTTTTGAGACGGAGTCTCACTCTGTTACCCAGGCTGGAGTGCAGTAGCAGTGATCTCGGCTCACTGCAACCTCCACCTCCCAGGTTCCAGTGATTCTCCTGCCTCAGTCTTCTGAGTAGCTGGAATTACAGGGGCCCACCACCATGCCCAGCTAATTTTTGTATTTTCAGTAGAGACGGTGTGCCACCGTGTTGACCAGGCTGGTCTGGAACTCCTGACCTCAGGTGATCTGCCTGCCTTGGCCTCCCAAAGTGTTGGGATTACAGGCGTGAGCCACTGTGCTTGGCTAGGTCCTTTTTTTTTTTTTTTTGAGACAGTGTCTCACTCTGTCACTCAGGTTGGAGTGCTGTGGTGCCATCTTGGCTCACTACAACCTCTGCCTCCCGGGCTCAAGCAATCCTCCCACCTCAGCCTCCCAAGAAGCTGGGATTACAGGCACATGCCACCATGCCTGGCTGAGTTTTGTCTTTTTTGTAGAGAGAAGATTTTGCTATGTTGCTCAGGATGGTTTCGAACTCCTGAGTTCAAGGATCCACCTGCCTTCTAAAGTGCTGGGAATACAGGCATGAGCCACCATGCCCAACCTTTAAGGTCTTTTACTAAGGTAGGCTTATAACCAAAGTGATCCCCCCAAAATTTTTAAAGCCTCTACCAAAAAGAGGGAGGCTCAGCCTGAGAGAAGACTCACCAGGGCAGAAGAGGTGAGTTGCGAAAGTGGAGAGCTCAAAGGGCTCCTGTAAGTGCTGCACACTGGTATCGAGAATTGCCAGCTCTGTCCAAAACTGATCCTACTTCAGGTCCTGCTTCCAGATACTATTACTATTTGTGTCACCCTAAATAACAGAGAGGCTCTCTAAAAAAAAAAAAAAAAAATTCAGGAATAGGGCATTGCAATAGGAATATGAGTGCCATAGCAAACTATGTATGTATTCAGGGAGGCAAAAGAAGACAAAGGTTTTAAAGGAAAAATGAGGAGGATTACGGATTACATAATTGTTTTGAAATAATTATTCTAAACTACGAAGATCAACAACAGTGGTGACTGAGGTTGGACAGGTAGTTGCTGAGCAAATGTCCTCATAGAAATATTTTTTGTGTAAGGTTGTGATGGCCTTTGGTGCAAGGTTGTGGGTTTTGCAGTCTTTTGTGATAGCTTTTGTTATCAGGCATGCAAGTGAGAACCCTCTCTTCATAGCCCTCCCTGGATCTATTTGTTAGGGTTTTATTTTCCTCTTTTCATTTTTTATTCTTTTGAGATAGAGTCTCGCTCTGTCGCCCAGGCCGGAGTGCAGTGGTGTGATCTCGGCTCACTGCAACCTCCGCCTCCCGGGTTCAAGCGATTCTCCTGCCTCAGCCTCCTCAGTAGCCAGGACTAGAGGCACCTACCACCACACCCGGCTAATTTTGTATTTTTAGTAGAGGCAGGTTTCACCATGTTGGCCAGGCTAATCTCGAACTCCTAACGTCAAATGATCCACCCACCTCGGCCTCCCTAAGTGCTGGGATTACCGGCACGAGCCACTGTGCCCAGCCAATTTTTTATTTTTTTTGAGACAGAGTCACAATTTTCCTCCATCACCAATGCTGGAGTGTGATGGTGTGATCACAGCTCACTGCAGCCTCGACCTCCTGGGCTCAAGTGATTCTCCCACCTCAACCTCCCAAGTAGGACCCCCAAGTCCCCCAAGTGGGACTACAGGTGTGTACTACCATGCCTGGCTAATTTTTAAACTTTTTTTGTAGATATGGGGTCTTTTTATGTTGCCAAGGCTGGTCTCAAACCCTTGGCCTCAAGAAATCCTTCCACCTCAGCCTCCCAAAGTGCTGAGGTTACAGGCGTAAGCCACTGTGCCCTGCCCTTTTTCTAATTTTTAATACAACTGACTCCATTTTGATTCTGATAACCTTCAAAAGTGCTTGCTCATGACAGTTCAACAGTCAAAGCAAGCAGCTTGTTATGAGCTTTGACACTGGATTTGAAGAAGGAAAAATTGATACTCATGACTTACAATATTAGTAGCCACATTTCTAACCAGAACGGTCATTAGAAATAAGCATAGATAATAGGCTAGAGAGGAAAGCTTCCTATCACTGGATTGGGTTACCTTTAATGCAGCCTTACTCACCTCCATAATGTTACTGCAAGGTAGATTGTAATTCACATACACAAATAACACTTCTGTATGTTATGTGCTATGAAGATTTTTTCACTGTATTACCCAATTCTCCTTTTAAGAAAAGATCTCTGTCTCAACTTATTGTGAGAGATTTAGGACTAGATACATTTGTCCTTTTTGTATCTAGTCCTAATCTCTTCCTTCCAGGCAGAGAGAACTACATGAATCCATCATTCCCTCATCACTCTGGCTCTTTAAATGTCCTACAGCATCAAGCAATCAAGTGTTACTTTTGCTATTGTTGATATATAAATTGACTACTGGGAAAAAGCTTCCCTGAATTATTTATCAGAATGAACTATATAACTAATATATGAAGACATCAGCTATATGTCAATGGTCAACCTTAAAGATAGTTTTTTTAAAAACTGTACAATTATGATATTTTTCTTTTTTGTTTTGTTTTGTTTTTGTTTTTTTGAGACAGGGTCTTGTTCTGTCACCCAGGCTGGGGTGTAATGGTGCATTATAGCTCACTGCAGCCTTGACCTCCCAGGTTCAAGTGATCCTCTGGCCTCGGCCACTTGAGTAGCTGGGACCACAGGTGCATGCCTGGCTAATTTTTAGGTTTCTTTTTTGTAGAAATGAGGCTTCACTATGTTGCCTAGGTTTGTCTTGAACTCCCGGCTTCAAGTGATCCTCCTGCCTTGGCCTCCCAAAGTGCTGGGATTACAGGTGTGAGCCACCACAGCCAGCTGACTTAGACTTTTTTTTTTCAATTAGCTATTCTGTATCTTGCCAAATGCACCAAAGATTTGAAGTAACTTTTGATGAAAACACAGGTACCATCAGACCAGTATAACAGGACCAAAAAACTGATCAAGAAATAGGAGCAGGAACAAATAAATAAGGGCTAAGAGGAAGAAAACACTAGAATTACAGAAACTATCTGAGGAACACTATAGCAATTAAGCCCAAAATCTGGTCTTGAGCTTCCCAGGAGCCAGAGTGAAGAGGGAATGATGGATTCATGTAGTCCTCTGCCTAGAAGACCCATAGGCCAAAAAGGACAAATTCATCTAGTCCTAATGTCTGACAATGATTTGAAAGAGAGATCTTTTCTTAAAAGGGGAATTGGGTAATACAGTGAAAAAATCCTAACAGCATGTTGACAAAGCACACAGAAGTGTTCTGTGTGTATGTGAACTATAATTTACCTTGCAGTAACATTATGACAAGTAAGGCTGCACTGCATTAGCACAAATAAGCCCCTGCAGTCAGCCTCCTGGCATCCCTGGGCAATGAGAACATTGTCTTAAGTTCCAATGTGAGGCCGATAATTTCCTGATCAATAAGAAAAGCCTAAGGCCGGGCATGGTGGCTCACACCTGTAATCCCAGCACTTTGGGAGGCCGAGGAGGGCAGATAACCTGAAGTCAGGAGTTCATGACCAGCCTAGCCAACATGGCGAAAACCCATCTCCACTAAAAAATACAAAAATTAGCCAGGTGTGGTGGTGAGTGCCTGTAATCCCAGCTACTTGGGAGGCTGAGGCAGGGATAATTGCTTGAATCCTAGAGGCAGAGGTTGCAGTGAGGCGAGAGCGTGCCATTGTACTCTAGCCTGGGAGACAGAGCAAGACTCTGTCTCAGAAAAAACAAACAAACAAACAAACAAAAAACCATGATAAAGAGTTTCTGTGCAACCCTGAACTATCCTTGGGCTGGATGCTTTGATTGTTTGATTATCTGGCATCGCTTACCAGTTCTTCTTCAGGTCATGTTGGATCTTTCTTTACAGGGTCCTTTCCAAGTCCTTTTCCCTGCATACTCTTTAACTGTCAGGGTTTGCTAGGGCTCCTGTTCTCTTCATCCTCTATTTGATTTCATTTGCTCATGGCCTTACCCACTGCTTTTCTGGTAATCCCCAAACTTATTTCCCCAGCTTATACTCTCTCCCATGCTTCAGATACATAAGACTTCTGGAGAAGCAACTCAAATTCAAAATGTCCAAAGCATCTTTCTTCAACCAAATCCAGAAGCTTCAAAGTCCTCCAGAGTGGTATCACATCCTGCAATGTCTATTGGTAGTGGGAACATCTTCTCAGGTCATAACTAGGGAATGCAAAGAATATAATTTTGTTCTTCTAAATTTTGTTCCAAAATTCATTTTTCTACCTAGCAGTAGAAACATTGTTTTTGTCAAGTCAATATAAACTCAGAGAATTTAAGGTTTCTCCTCTGCCACCTGCTCCCTCGGGTTACATCTAAGTGATGGCAGTGTTCAAGCAATTCGGGGTTGGGGTGTGGCAGGTTCTGTTTCTTTTTTTTTTTTTTTTTTTTTTTTGAGACACAGTTTCACTCTTGTCACCCAGGCTGGAGTGCAATGGCATGATCTCGGCTCACTGCAACCTCCCCCTCCCAGGTTCAAGTGATTCTCCAGCCTCAGCCTCCCCAGTAGCTGGGATTACAGGTGCACGCCACCATGCCCAGCTAATTTTTGTATTTTTAGTAGAGACGGGGTTTCACCATGTTGGCTAGGCTGGTCTTGAACTCTTGACCTCAGGTGATCCATTCACCTCAGCCTCCCAAAGTGCTGGGATTACAGGCGTGAGCCACCGTGCCCAGCCAGGGGTTCTGTTTCTTGATTCACCTGATTTGTGCTGGCATTTGCTCAGTGGGCTCCCTCTGGCCCTGGTCACTGGCTCCTTTCTCTACCAGCATCCACTGAGATGTCCATCTTGCCTTTGGTCCCATATCCACCCAGGTGAACGTGTGTCCTCATATCTAACACAGTAGCTCTTTTGTCATACCTGCTAGAGCAATGGAAACATTTCAGATGTCTTCCTATGCCACACTGGAACCCCAAGAAATGTGTGGGGCCCCTCTTAGCTTAAAAACACCATGTTGTCATTTCCACTCAGTGGCTGCTGCATCACCCTGGCCCAAGGATACTCTTCTGTAGGTCACACCTGAAACTTGAAGCATGGGCGTCCTCTGCTCTTCAATCTCCTATCCTGTCTGAAGGTTCACTTTTTTACCCTCCCTGCTACCATCTAAGGCTGATGTACTGGGCAACCAGGGAGAGGAGGTTGTGCTCAGGGCCCCTCCATAGTGATATGTGCCACCCTCTCATTTCCTTCCACTCTCCCTCCTTGCTACATGGGGGGGTGTCATTTAAAAAAAAAATCTCATTTGAGGTGGGAAATTCAAAAGTAGAGAACTGACCCTTTCATTACTACAGTAATAACCCAAACCTGAGGGCCAAGTGAGTAGAATACATTTGTTGAAAGGAACAATAAATGCCAGGAAAGCAGCAGAAATCCAAATTTCAAAATATCATCCCATCACATACCTCTTGAACATCTCTCATATTCAGTTCAGCTGTTTTTGCATCATTTACAGTTTTCTGTGTCTCTTACCTGGATTGCTACAATAAAAAAAAAAAAAAAAACTTCCTGATTATGGTTTTCTATAAGCTTTCTGAAGAAACTATTATTAATTTTTATAAAGACAAGGTCTCACAATGTTGCCCAGGCTGGTCTTGAACCCCTGGGTTCAAGCAATCTTTCCACCTTGGCCTCCCAAAGTGCTCGGATTACAGGCATGAGCCACTGCACCTGGTCTTCCATAAACCTTTTTTTTTTCTTTTTTTTTTTTAAGACGGAGTCTCACTCTGTCACCCAGGCTAGAGAGCGGTGGTGTGACTTCGGCTCACTGCGATCTCTGCCTCCTGGGTTAAAGTGATTCTCATGTCTCAGTCTCCTGAGTAGCTGGAATTATAGGCAAGTGCCACCATGCCTGGCAAATTTTTGTACTTTTAGTAGACAGGGTTCCATCATGTTGGCCAGGCTGGTCTCAAACTCCTGACCTCAAGTGATTCGTCCACCTCGGCCTCCCAAAGTGCTGGGATTATATGCGTGAGCCACCACGCCTGGCCCCATAAGCATTCTTGATACTGTAGCCAGAATGTTTTACTGTCTCTAAAATGTGCATCCAGTCATGCTATGTCTCCTCCTCAAAGGCTTCAGTGGCTTTCCACTGCCTTTGGAAAAAGTCAGAAGTGCTGAGGACATGAAACAAAGTCCATAGTCTGGACTCTGTATGACGTGTTTTCTCTGATTCCCCAAGCTCAGCTAGACTGTATGTCAGGACTGTGAATTCAAATGTGTGGCTTGCTTTCCTCCATCACTCCAATCTTCAAAGTGAACATCTATTCATCTTTCACACTTAGTTCCAATGTTACCTTCTCAGTGATACTGGCTAATTCTCTCCTGTGTATATTCCTTTCATAACAGCATTGATGTCTGATTGTTTCTTGGTTAACATGTATGCTTCCCTCATTAGATTATAAGCTTCTTGAGGCCAGGACTGTGTCTTCCCATCTTTGCATTCCAGTGCCTGGCATTGTACCTAGTGACATTGTAGGTATTCACAAGATGTTTGACTGAATAGCCAACTGGCAGAGGATGCTTTCAGAAGCAAAGCCACCAATCGAGAGACAAAAGGCTCTTGACATAAGAGAGAGAAATGTCTGGATATACTGGGGTTCAAACATTTCCCTATTCCTTCTTTCCTTTTTAATCCTACCTTTTACTTTCCCACTTTGAAGGCTACAAAGCACAGGACTTTGGGTTTTAAACTTGGTGATCCCCAAGCATCTCCAGATGGTGACACCATACAATAGTTGAAAGATCAAGTCACTGAGCAAAGGTTAAAATTTACATGTGGTGGCCGGGTGTGGTGGCTCACGCCTGTAATCCCAGCACTTTGGGAGGCCAAGGCGGGTGGATCACTTGAGGTCAGGAGTTCAAGACCAGCCTGGCCAACATGGCGAAACCCCATCTCTACTAAATATACAAAAATAAGCTGGGTATGGCGGTGCGCACCTGTAATCCCAGCTACTCGGGAGGCTGAGGCAAGAGAATCCTTTGAACCTGGGAGGCAGAGGTTGCAGTGAGCTGAGATTTCGCCACTGCACTCCAGCTCGGGCAACAGAGCCAGACTCTATCTCAAAAAAAACAAAAAACAAAAAACAAAAAAAAACAGAAAAAAAAAATTACATGTGGCGTCTTCTCTTTCCTAAGGCAGTAAACATGTACAGTCATTTAACACATTTATTGTGCAATTATGATGTCCAAAGTATGTTGCTAGATATTGTTTGAGTATAATTTGGAAAGATTTTCATCAAAGCTAGTAAAACTTATTTTTGAGTTTTAGTTTTCAGGAACATTTGTTCATCTGCAGTTCATTCTCCCCAGTGAGAGAAGACATTAGAAGCACTGCAAGACATTTGGTGACTAGGTACTAATTATTCCTGAATATTTCTAACATTTAACAAGTAGCCTCAAGGTGGAGAAGAAGTGGGTAGGATGAAAATGAAAAGAAAAAATACTGAAATGTTTAAATAAATCATATATAGCCGTAAAATGAAATAATACTCTGAAGGAGTTAGAAGGAATAAGGTTGATCTGTATGTATCAACTTGGACAGATCGTCTAATAAGATTAAGTTAAAAAAGGCAAATTGTAGAATAAAACATACCATATAAAATTTATGACTCTTTGCCCTCCAAAACTACATGTTTCTATAAGTACATACATATTGTATACAAATGCATATAAAATGCTGAAAGGATAGACATTAAAGAGCTTATAGTAACAGTTTTTAGGGATAGAACTGAGAGGTCAAGGATGACTTTTGCTTTACCTGTATTATTAAAAACAATTACAAAAAGAAAGTATACACGAACCACTTACATAATTAAAATTAAACTTGTTTCTCCTAAAAAAAAAAAGGTAGGGTGAAATTCGAAGACATAATACTATTGTGAAATGGAAAACCATTCGATCCTTCTCGTTAAGTGACATTCGATCCTTCTCGTTAAGTGATAGATTGATAAATATTGAACACTGATAAACTTTCGTACCTGCCTTCTTAAAAAATACCCACAGGTCAGTTCAGGCATGATGGAGAAAGGTGCAGAGGAGGCAGAGGACCTGTTTTATTCCTGGTTCTGCCTCTTGTTTGGCCGATCACTTTATCTTGCTGAACCTCAGACTCCCCATCTATAAAATGGGGATAACAATTTAACACTGAGGTTATGAAATTGTATGAAAACTGTTGTGAGACGGAGTAGTTGGCCATGCACCATAGACTATGTAGTTCTATGCTTTATACTATTATGTATAACGCTGAGATTTTAATGCATAGATTGTAATTATAAAATAAAGGCTCTGCTACAGGAGACCACTATTAATCACTAAGTAGAAAAATATAAACAAAAGTTGTTTAAAAGTTAGACTTTATTAGAAAATTTGCAAGTGATCTGCAAATTTTGTGGGTTATTTGGAGCCAATGTTGAGTACTGATCATTCCTTTTTTTCTTCCTGGACCGTCGAACATGCTCAGTTTGTTGACCAAGTAGTATAAGTCACGTCTACTCAAGAAATTCAAACTCATTTTAATTGTAATTTAAAGTCGAAATAAAAATCAAATACCATACAGTCGTCTAAAACCAAATACAGAGTATAATTTGAGAGCACTTCTATCAGAGATAATTTGTATGCAGTTATGTTTATGAGTCAATATGAAAAAAAGAGTCGGGACCATTTAAGATAACAGAAATATTAACTCTCTAAACTTTCTATAGCAATGCGAACACAAAGTTACATGGTCCTTGTCATGTATTCAGTATCAAAACAATACATGTAAAAAGAAACACAATACACACAAGCCTCTAAAACTTGGAGAGAGGCAAATAAGCCACAGAAAGAAAGTGGTGTTGGTTAACTTCTTGGCTACATACACCACCCCATCCCTTAAAAATGACAACATCAAAGCCCCATATATTAACAGAAGGAATGGGATGTCACACTTAAGCAGTAAGTCATTCAATATAAATTATTTTCATAAACAAACATTTGAGACTAGGTTTACAGAAGACAGAAGTTATCTTATGTAGACCCTATTTCTGTATTTTGTTTCAGTGACAGAGCATTGAGAAAGCCCTGATTTACACTGAGAAATGGTACCAGTTCTTTTAACAGCTCACCTTGAAATACCAGGAAGCTCTTCAATTTACCAGAGATGGCCTTATTCTGGCATCTGCACAAAAAAACAGTTAACCTGGCACTGATATTTGCTGGATTTCAAAGTTTTAAAATGTTAGAAACACCATATTTGAGTTTGTTAGTTTTTAACTCATGTTAAAATATATTTCAAAACCAAGTATTAATGAAGGATCTCAACAGAACACAGTTTAAATACCATCACCTCGAGACACAAAGTTGATTTGCTGATGTTTCTGTGTGAAATCTGGCTTTCTGAAACTCCACTCAAGCTCCCGTGAGCTCCCACTCTTCTGGTTGTCCACCCATCCCTCTTGGCCATTCCTTTCACAAGCTCTTGTCCTGCATCTGGCCCAAGGTGACATTTTCACCCTGCATTCTCTCCATTTCTTATGCCCTCAATTACCACGACATAAAGTGACAACTCCCAAATATTTATCTCCAGCTCATAGTTATCTCTCAAGCTCCATCTAGACCCACAGTTCCACTTGGATATTCGATAGGCATGTAAAATGCAAAACAGAACTCACAAAACTGAGTTTCTGCCCTCCTGAATTCACTCTCTGGGGAAATGAGATTATTCATCTGGTTGTCCACGAGATCTAGAAGCATCCTACATTCCTCTTTTCCTTGCCACCTAAATTAGTCAAGAAGTCCTACTGGTTCTACCGCCTATAGACTCTGTGAATCCATTCCCACCGCTACTGCCATAACACAGCCTCTCAACAGGGACTGTGATTTACATAGCTGCCTGACTTATAAAACATATTATTTTTATTATTTTTTTCTTTTTTTTTTTTTAAGATGGAGTCTCACTCTGCCGCCCAGGCTGGAGTGAGGTGGCATGATCTTGGCTTGCTGCAACCTCTGCCTCCCGGGTTCAAGTGATCCTCCTGCTTCAGTCTCCAGAGTAGCTGAGATTACAGGGGCCCACCACCACGCCCTGCTAATTTTTGTATTTTTCAGTAGAGATGGGGTTTCACCATGTTGGCCAGGCTGGTCTCGAACTCCTGACCTCAAGTGATCGCCCACCTCGGCCTCCCAAAGTGCTGCAATTATGGGCGTGAGCCACTGTGCCCGGCCTATTTTTTATAATTTTTAATTTTTGTAGATACATAATAGCTATATAAAATATATTTCTGATTATATCATTTCTTTGCAAAAAAAAAAAAAATCCTCACTATTTCTCCATTACCTTCAGCATGAAATGGAAATCTTTAAAATGACTTACAAAGTTCTTCCTGCTCTCGCCTTTGGCTAGAGCATCTCCATCTTTTGCCATGACCTTCCCTAACATCCTATGCTTCAGCTGTACTGATCCATTCTAACTTTCCATATGTCCCAATATTTTCGTCACTCTTCTGAGCCTTTGCACAGCACACTCTGCAATTCTCTTTTACCTCTTCTTCAACTAGCCAGCTCCTGCTCCTCCACCAAGCCTCAAGCCGATGTCACCTCCTCTGGGAAAGACTTCCCAAGCTCTCTTCCCTCTGGACTGCCCTGTGCTAGTGTTCTCCTTTGTCATATAACTTGTGCACTGCAAAGTAACTGTGTTCTGCAATGAACTGCGAGCTTCTCTCTGTAGCTTGTATTCCAAAATGGGGCCTGCGGCAAAGTAGGTGCTTAATAAATGTTTTAGGAAAGAAATGATAAAAGGCATGACTCAGGGGCCAATTAATTACACGCAGGTCTATTAACCATTCTATTAACCAGACACTAACCCCAAGACTGATTTCCTAGTGAGCTATCACCTTGTTCTACAACTCTTTTAGGTTTACCTAATTCAAACCCAATCCCTTTGCAGTTCCTCAAAAAGTTAAACATGGAATTCTCATATAATCCAGCAATTCCTCCCCTACATATATAGCCACAAGAATGCTAGAAAGCAAGAACTCAGATAAATTGTACACAAATGTTCATAACAGCAACAATCACAAGAACCATACAGTGGAATTGACCCAAGTATCCATCAACGGATGAATTAAGAATCATATATCCACACAACGGAAAATTATTCAGCCTTGAAAAGTAATGAAATTCTGATACATGCCACAACATGGATGGATCTTGAAAGTATTATGCTAAGTGAAACAAGCCAGACACAAAGAAAACAAATATTATACGATTCCACTTACATGAGGTACCTAGAATAAGCCAACTTATAGAGGGATAAAGTAGAACAGAGGTTGCCACAGGCTGCAGGGGCAGGTGGGGAGGGTGGAGAGGGTAGATGAAATAGGGAGCTATTATTAAGTGGGTACAGAGTTTCTGTTTGGGATGATGAAAAGTTCTGGAAAGGGATACATGGTGATGGTTACACAATGTTGTGAATGTGCTTAATGTCACTGAATCATACACTTAAAAAATTGTGAGAATGGCAAATTTTGTTATGCACATTTTATTACAATAAGAAAGGTTAACAATTCAACACTTGAGGCTGGGCACAGTGGCTCACTCACCCCTGTAATCCTAGCACTTTGGGAGGCTGAGGTGGGTGGATCACCTGAGGTCAAGAGTTCAAGACCAGCCTGGCTAACATGGTAAAACCCCATCTCTACTAAAAATACAAAAATTAGCCAGGTGTGGTGGCGTGCACCTGTAATCCCAGCTACTCAGGAGGCTGAGGCACGAGAATCGCTTGAACTTGGGTGGCAGAGGTTGCAGCGAGCTGACATCGTGCCACTGCACTCCAGCCTGGGAGACAAGGGCAAAACTCTTAAGTCTCAACAACAACAACAACAACAACAACAACAACAAAAACCACGAAGTGTTTTCACCCTGATCTTTGTTACCATCTGTCTGAAGATCCTAGAGCCATGAGTTACTTCTGCAACTGATCTAATAGTTTGATCAAACTAGAAAGACATTAAGTTCTGGGCCTGGCACGGTGGCTCACACCTCAGCACTTTGGGATGCCGAGGCAGGCGGATCACGAGGTCAGGAGATCGAGACCATCCTGGCTAACAGGGTGAAACCCTGTCTCTACTAAAAATACAAAAAATTAGCCAGGCGTGGTGGCAGGCACTTGTATTCCCAGCTACTCGGGAGGCTGAGGCAGGAGAATAGTGTGAACCCAGGAGGCGGAACTTGCAGTGAGCCAAGATGGCGCCACTGCACTCCAGCCTGGAGGATAGAGCAAGACTCCGCCTCAAAAAGAAAGAAAGAAAGACATTAAGTTCTGGCAGAACCAGAATTGACCACAAAGTCACCCAGTACTAACAGCAAAACCCATTCCTGTTGAACTACTATATAGTGTTGGGGGATGAGTTTTACAGGTTTACAACTCATTTCATTAAAAACTTAAGAGATTAGCTGCTTTCCCAAGGCCGAATAGTTTGCTACTTAAATTTTATAGATTAAAATTATGCACATAAAGAATTACTTACTTTCATTGGATTATTGGAAGTTTGTAAGTTTAAAAAAAAATTGAGTCCAAAACATATTGCATAAATGACACCTGCAAAGAAAGTATAATTTATAACTTCATAAGAAGTACTGTAAACACCAAGGAAGGCTGAAGATGTTCAGAAGAGCAGATATGAAATATTTAGTTAACAAGTGCCCTAACAGAGATACTCTAGAAAGGCAAGGCAGAAAAGCCAAAAAAACTACCACAAATATAAGCAATACCTCCACCTTTTCACCAGTGTGCTGGATAACCCCAACACTGATTTGCTAGTGAGCTACCATGTTGTTCTACAACTCTTAGACCAGTAACCATGGGAACAGCAGGTAGAATCATCTGAGCCTCTCCCCTTCCTTATCTCCCTCCCCTCCCACAGGAATACCCCTGGAAATGCCACTGTCCATAGAAATAAAATGTCATTAGTACAGTGCCTATCACATAGCAGATGTTTAATACATACTTCTTGATGTTCCATTTCAAACTGAAGTCATAGGGAAAACATTCACTTCAACCACATTTACTTTCTAGTCATGCTTCCTGAGATAGTCATTCTTTATACATTAAGGTAGAATAATCAAGTCATATCCACAAGACATATAGAGTGACTGACAATATATCTGTGTATATAGTAATGTAGTTATAATACACAGATAACGAGAAAAACCATGAATGTTGATAAAAAAACACAAAAGACATTTTTCTGTGCTACAGAAATGGCCTTATATTTGCATTTATTAGGCACCCATTATCTTCACTTCATGTTGTTAGAAGAAAACAGAGCAATATTTCTATCCCTGGGTATATTTGATATGAAAACAACTGACAAAAGTAGGTCAGGGCCGGGCATGGCCTGTAATCCCAGCACTTTGGGAGGCCAAGGCGGGTGGATTACTTGAGGTCAGGAGTTTGAGAGTGGCCTAGGCAACATGGTGAAACCCCGACTCTAATTAAAATGCAAAAATTGGCCAGGCGTGGTGGCAGGCGCCTGTAGTCCCAGCTACTCGGGAGGCTGAGGCAGAATTGCTTGAACCTGGGAGACAGAGGTTGCAGTGAGCTGAGATCGCACCACTGCACTCCAACCTGGGCAACAGAGTGAGTGAGACTCCATCTCAAAAAAAAAAAAAAAAAAAAAAAAAAAGGTAGGTCAGAACCCCACAAAATGGTGAGTTCTGAATGTCACGTGTCTTATATGGGGTTACAAATCCTGACAAGACACGTGACAGGGTTTTCTGAAAGTCTCTGAAACTCATTAGTGCCATCTCAGTCTGTTTGGTTAAAAGCAGCAGCAAGGTAGGAGATAGTTGGTCTTTGTCTCTGGCTATCCTAATATGTCTTAGATAAAAACTGAAGGCAGCACGTTCCTGTTCTTTTTTCTGCATCTGCTTTCACAAAATACATCCTCTTCCCACCCAGATATAATCTTGGTGTTTTCTAGAATGTGTCCTTTAACTTACACTTGATCTTAGCCAAAAGGCCGACGAGCGGTGTGTCCTTTAACCTAAAGGAGAGGTCCTTACAGAGATCAGAGACTTGACAAGAAGTCGACTAGGAGTTTGTGGCCTTCTGTCTATTCTAGTCCAGACGCAATTTCTCCTTAGTTCATGTTTTTAGTAAAAATAACTTAATTTTTTTTTTTTTTCTATTTAGTGTACTAAGCGGAAACCACTAGGCTGTGTACTGCTGATTGAGTTTTTGAGTTTTCTGGGACATGATTTTTAGCTGTTGTACTAGGTAATATATAAACAAAAAATGCTAAGTACCCACTACTTTAATTCAGTAACTTTGCTTGTATTTGCATGACATCTATATATCAGTTTCTCATGAAGAAAAACTATCATAAAAATTTTAACGTAAAGTTTAACATGAATATTAGGAAAAATACACTTTCACAATTTGGAGTAAGGTGAATTACACATCCTTTCCTTTTCCAGTAATTTCTAAATTTAGAAATTGAGAAATTTTCTAAAAGTGTCAATCTCAACTACTTCTTACCCAAAAGGTTTCTTCAAGATTTTGTATAAATTAATTTACTTCATGCTATACATTTAGGAGGCAAAAATTCAATGAAAACCATTTCATGACTTCGAGCACAGAATTTCAGGATGTCAAAATCATTTGATATCAAATCAATGCAATGATTAAAACAACAATAATAATCCACTACCATCAAACAAACTTTTCGCCAACCTGCCTCCCATTCCACTACTGACAAAATCAGGACCACAAGGAGATAAGTGACTGAAGTGTATATACTTCAGAGTTAAATAAAAACATGGGAGACTGTAGCCCACATGTTAAAGAATACATTTAATTTTAACAGGGCAAAGAAACTAGTTTTTAAAGGTAGTGGTGGTGGTGGCTTAATTTTGAGTGTTCCTTTTATTTCCACCTGAAAAAAAAAGTGAGTTTTTCCTCTAACTGCTTCCCAACAGTTCAATGACAGCAGAACATCAAATCTATGATGGTACTGGAGATCTTCTACAGAGACAAGGAGAGATGCAACTTCATGAGCATGTTTTAGTCTGCAGAAAGAAAGTGGAAAAGAGAAAGACAGAGAGAGGAGAACAAAAACTAATTTTCCAGGCAGGGGAATACTTATAAAACCTTTTATGTCAAAGTTAGGATTTCACAACATAACACACTAATGCAAAATCCAGTAGCACCTGAAAGATTTAAGTAAATGCTGTCATCATTTAAATGCTTTTAAATATCTGTAAAAGACTGGAGGAAAAAAAGATAAAGTACATTCTCCAGAGAACAAATGTATTTCAAAATAAAAACTGTATTTTTGCTTTTCTTTTTTTTCAATTTTTGTTTTTGTACAAGATTCGAGAGTTATCACATATCAACTTATACACAACGGGATCAACCTCCTCCTCCAGGTCGCTTCAAGTCCACATGTTCAGGCTACAGTCCCCAACATTATTTTCTGAGAAATATATTACCACAGTTTGATTTCAATACAGATACAGTATATAATACTTGTCTCTGGGAAAAATCAAATTTTAATATGCAAATGTTTATATAATACAGAAATGGAAAAAGCTACAGTAGGCACACAACCTAATTATGACTTGTGGATGATGATTTCTACATACTCTCCTACTGTAAATGAATAGTTAAAAGTCTTAAGAAGATTTTATATATATGTGCACTTGTGTCCACCTTATCCCATATACTGTACATGTCTATTGACAATCTGGGAATTTAAAGGTGCAGCCCTCAAGAGATTGTTAAATCATTAAAAAAGGAAACAATTAGGCTCTATTGGACAAGAAAAACACTCACAAAATTTCCAATTTTAAATTTCATATCAGTAGGAAAGTATTAAAAATAATTTTCTGTATATACATATGGGTATATGTATATATTGAATTACACATATGTCCCACATTATCAATACAATTCAAATGGAGACATTTTGGTGAGTTTTTTCATTAAATGATCACTATGTCAAAATTTAAAAATATTTTACTACATCATTAAAATAATTCACTTGCCATTTCAACAGCTTACACTGGTTTTTAATTTTTTTAACTCTTCATAACTAAACTCCCTGATCCCCGGTGTTAAATCCCCTATTTAAATTAAAACTTGGTGCTCTTTGTTACTCAGAAACTGATGGATAAAATCACATTTACTTCAAAATTCCATCAATCAAATACATTTTGTTACCTGATTTATCAGAGAACTATCTCAGCTCTGAGCATGTGTATCTAAATTATTCTCCCTATAATAAATAGGAGAGGAAAATATCCTAAAAGAGATGGAGATAACGTACATGATGTTACAGCACATATAATACATGATGATTGTTTGTTATAAATTTTCCAGACACCTGAAAACTCACTTTAGAAACTAACTTCAGAAACAAACCATTTATTTTTCACTCTAATGTAAATTAATATGTATGTATTTACGTACATACACATACATAAAAAACAAAATTGTCTAGTATTGAGTAGCCGTTTATGAGTGAAAAAATGGTTACAAATTGGTTAATTAGCTTAATTTTGTACTTAACAATTCGATCATTTTGGGGTACAAACAAGAAGTCAGTGCATTTATAGACTCCATAGAGTCAGATACTCAAGCATACACTTTAAAAAAGAACCCTCCTCAACATCACAGGCATTGTACAGCAAGAATATATGTACTCTGATGCAATTCCTACTTTATAAGCAGACTAAACAGCACTTGGCTTACTTTTAAAATAGCTTCATAAAAGAAATATATAAAGAAATGCATGTTTGCTAAAAGTCTTTTAAAATTACATCAAAACAACATTAAAACCTGTTCACTGAGAAGAGCCTATTGAATTTAATTCCTGTTTTGAAATACCTAGTTAACAGTTCAGAATATTGCCTTGTGAGGTTTGAATCAAGATGTGATTGATGTGTAGAGCCAGATAGAGTACACAACTCCATCTCTATCTGCCACGATCACAATTTAGATAGAGTCCTCTGATCAGCTGTTTGATGTAAATGGATCCCCTTTAAAATAGCTATACACCTTAAAATTATCTATAATAAACAGTTCCCCAATAACCATTATTATTCGTAAATTGAAATGCATTGATCATTCAGAAAAGATTTCTTGCAAAATATATAAATAAATGTAACTGCATATTCTGTAAATATACTTAACATTGCTAGACCAGACCGTCAATGACGGGCTGCTGTATTTCAGTACTGTGTGTCAAATTTATTAGAAATTTAAAAAGAAAAATTTCTGAGGGACTCAGCTGCCTTCGTTAGTTGGCTTTAAAATGTGTAATAAAATGGGAGACAGTATCTTCTCATAAATACATGGAATCAATATGGAAAAGTAAACTATACAACAGACAAGATTAGAGAACATCAGAGTGTACCAGAGTAGTCACCAGAGTGAAATATCTTCCAGCACAAAAAAGGGAAGAACTCTATACACCCAGTTATAGTATATTTCAATTAAAGATACAGCTCTCTCTCACTCCTGGCAAGAATTAATTGGTAATGGCACTGCTTCTCAGCAGTGCAAAAATATCCTGAGAAATTATTCAGATTACAACAAAAGACAGGCTTTCATCACTAAGTTTTTGCACAAAACACAGCTCTAGATATCGTAAATAAATTAATTTAAAAAGCAGATAATCTTCACTGTGTTGAACACAAAAAGGGGATGTGACCCAGACATTGTTAATTCTCCCATTGGCTAATATCAGGAAAAAAGATTGCATTAAGTGTCTATTTATAACTTTCTAGTTAACTATGGCCAATAATATACATGGAGGTAATTTGTAGTTCAAGTTTTTCATCTCTTTTTTCCCCAACTAGCTACAAGCTGGATTCTAAAATTTACAGTGAAATATACAATTCCAATTTTCAAAAGATCCTCCTCCTGGAGGAGTGATATTCAAATTTTTTTTTTTGTGTGTGTGTGTGTGTGTGTGTGTGTGTGCAATCTTGATGCAGAGCCTAAACAGTCCTATGAAGAGAGACAGTGTATCTTTTAATTAATTGGCACTGAAATTTCACTTTCCTTAGCTGCATTCTAGTAGCTTGGCCAAGTTATCTCGTAATTCTGTTAGTTCAAATATTTTTCCATCCAGAATTTCTAAGAGTGTCTTCAGGTTATTGCGAAAAGCTTCTTGTTCATTCTGACTTTTCTCCAGACGTTGCTCTAAGTCAGACAGTTGTCCCTCCAGGTCTTTGTTCCGAATTTCTACTTCCTTCAGAAACAAAAGTGTAACATGTATATATGTCAATCCATCACTCAGAAAACAATACAACTCTCTGTTATTACCAATATTGTGGTAATCAATGCAGTTTGACAGTCAGGATGAGCTTCAGAATCTTAATTTAGAACAATTTAAGGAGATTTTAGACTTGGCCATCCCAGAGAGCAATACAGTTTTAATGACCGGCTTGGTTATCAATCAATCTAACTACTCAACAAAAATCTACTGACTCATTACTTTGTCCCAGGCAACACTCTAAGTACTTCAAATACCAAAACGGACTTGAAGACCTATTTATGGATCACTTAGATATTATTTTTATTGCTGTCCACCTATTTCTCCTAACGCATAATTATTAGCAAACACAGGTGAAAGCAGGCAGAGAGAGAGAGAGAAATTAACTTTTTCTGTTTACTGGCAACTCTAGAGAAAGATTTAGACAAGAAATTAACTCTCTAAAATGTGATTTTAGGATCCTCTGAATATGTAAATTATTCTTTACTTTGCCTCAATATCAAATAAATGTATATGTAGAGAGTATCACTCAGCTGCTAGAAACTGTAGTGAAGATACATAATAACCATACATAATAGAGAATTATAAGTTAACAGTTCCAATATATTACAAGCCAAGGAAAAAAAAATGATAAAAGGAAATCAAATGTTCATGACAACAAAAAAAAAACACTAAACAATTTTTTTTTGACAGAATAAACTCTGGTACACTTAAAAATTATTTAGAAGTTATTACTGCTTTTGTTTTTGTTGTTGTTGATTTTTGAGATGCAGTCTCACTCTGTCCCCCAGGATGGAGTGCAACGGTGCAATCTTGGCTCACTGCAACCTCCACCTCCTGGGTTCAAGCCATTCTCCTGCCTCAGCCTCCAGAGTAGCTGGGATTACAGGCATGTGCCACCACGCCTGGCTAATTTTTGTGTTTTTAGTAGAGACGGGGTTTTACCATGTTAGCCAGGCCAGTCTTGAACTCTTGACCTCCAGTGATTCACCTGCCTCAGCCTCCAAAAGTTCTAGGATTACAGGCGTGAGCCACCACGCCCGGCCTATTATTGCCTTTAAAATGTCTCTAAATGTGACAAATATAATAAAGTGAGTCTAAAAAAAAATGACATAAATCAAGCTAATGATTTCATTTTGGTTAAAAAATCAGATTGAGAAAAATGGGAGAAAGCCAACTATTACACTTTAAATAAGCAATTCAGATAAGCAATGAATTGAAAGTTATATATCCTTTCTGGAAAGCTCACTTTTACGTTTGAGAGAAACTAAGTGACTGATACAAATTACATTAAGACATATAAAGTACATGGGACAGTGAAAATATCTTGATGTTAGTTACACAACATGATAGTCTCAGAAAATAAGATGTTTCAAAATGTTAATACATCATTTAAATGTTAATTTCTAAAGGAATTCAATCAAGTCTAAAGGACAGTGGAAATTAAAAAAAATAGATCACTGAAAGACAATCTGGTAAATGTTAAATGAAAAGAACAGAATATAGAGTAGCTCACTGAAAGTGGTAAAAATTTGTAGGCATGAGGACAAACACTAGGAATTAATGTAGAAATAGGAAATAAAAAATAGCTCTGGTGTTGAACTTATGGACACTTTTTCCCAAAAATTTTTCTCCCAAGTTGGATAAAGAATGAAAAAAAAATTAAAAATTAAAATTTTCTCACAATGTAAAAATTAAACTTTTGAGAAAAATAATCAGGGCAGGGCTCACGCCTGTAATCCCAGAACTCTGGGAGGCTGAATCACCTGAGGTCAGGAGGTCGAGACCAGTTTGGCCAACATGGCGAATCCCTTGGTCTCTACTAAAAATATAAAAATTAGCCAGGCGTGGTGGCATATGCCTGTAATCTCAGCTACTCAGGAGGCTGAGGCAGGAGAATGGCTCGAACCTGGAGGCGGAGGTTGTGGTGAGCCGAAATTACATCATTGCACTTCAGCCTGGGGTAACAAAGTAAGACTCTGTCTCCAAAAAAAAAAATTGGAAATTGGCTCAAATACATTTAAAAAGTAATAACTCTGAGTTATCTTTGTCAGTGGTTTGACAAGGCTCAAGCAAGGATGCTACAGATGAGTTGCAAGAGCCTGGGAAAATACAAGAAAGGAATCAAGCAGCTATAATGATTTTTAAAGGAAGAATTTAAGGAATTGAATCTCAAACTATTGACTGTTAGATGTTAGCCAGGTATGTTTCTAATCTCTTGACTTTGGATAATCTGCAAGGTCAAGATAAGTAAATTGAGAAGAGAATCTGAAACTAATAAAATATTTATAAATTCAGAAGCCAAACACATGGAGGTTTTAACTATGAGGAAGGAAACAGATCCTGAGATCAAATATAAAAATTCCACTCATGACTGCACAGCATGCTCTCTTGCCTGCTTAAACAATAAGCTTAAGGGTAGAATGTTTCCAACTATAAAAATAGACCAAATGTCACTCACTAGCAGACACCCACTTCACCAGGCACCACCCAGCTTGCCCTCTAAAGCCCTCCTAAAAATGAAAGGCTCCCTTGTTTCCTTGCCAATCAATGACACAGCCAAACATTTTCAATGGAAGCAAGCAAAACACAAAATTCCCTCAGCTAATAAAATTGTGTTATTCTCTCTAGAATGAATCTCCTACTCTAAGCATCTCTTTGTTTGCAGGAATTTTACAAGTTAGATAACAAAAGGGACCTAATACACTGCTTGATGGTGCTAGTCTATTTTTAGGCAAAGAGAATATGTTCCTAGAGCAAGAATAGACAACTTAGAGCACAGGGGCCAAGATGTAACAGAAGCCATAGTGAGTGGCACTTCTCAGGTGTCTACCTTTTATCTATCTATCTATCTATCTATCTATCTATCTATCTATCTATCACAGAGAGAGAGAATTTTATATACATATATTCTAACAGCAATAACTTCAGCACTTTTGCTCATATTTTCCAACCAACCTTTCCCTTCTTGCCCTTCTATTTGTTATTTTTTTGTAGAGACGGGGTCTCACTATGTTGCCTAGGCTGGTCTCAAACTCCTGGGCTCAAGTGATCCTCCTGCCTCGGCCTCCCAAAGTGCTGGGACTACAGACGTGAACCACTATGCCCAGCCTTGCCTTTTATTCTCCATCCAAACTCATTCTTCTGCTCACTATCATTTTGGCTCTGTTATTTCTCTCTTTTCCTTTACTGATGTAAGGCACACACCAGGAGCAACTAGAGAGAGGCATAGTTCAGCCCTGATAAAGCACATTAGACCAGAATCATCAACTCCCTTCTGAGTTTCTTAAAAGGTGGGAGAGGATTCAAGATGGCTGACTAGAAGCAATTTGTACTTGCCTTCTCTACTAAGAAGAACCGAAATAGTGACTAATCATACTACAAATGGATTATCCAAGAGAGGGCACTGGAATTCAACAGAAAAACTGACAAGAAATACCTAAAGCAAGGAAGGAGAAGGAAGTCGGCTTGGCCAGGATTGGTGGGGAGCTGAGATTCCCCAATATGCATAAAGGGTAAGAGAACCTCGGTGGTCCGTATTTCCACCATGAATCCTGCAATCCTAACCATGGGAAAGTCTCTTGGCTCTCCAGGCACTGGAAACTAACACTGCTGGGAGATTGTGTGACAGCACTGTTCTCGGGAGAGCGCTAGCGCTGGGTGCCACACAACCCCTGAGACCTAAGCTGCAGCAAGGCACCATTTTAGAGCCCACCTCCAATAAACTGTGGTGTCCTAGAGCCCAGCAGTGCTGTGGCTAAGGCTCAACAGAAACATGGGCTGTTACACCCAGTGCTTAGGTGCAAGTGACTGCGGGCTACTGCACCGAGGCTAAGTGCCATCAAAGCACAGGCTACCACCGTCAGGACTGAGGGACAAGTGGCGTGCACACTTCCCACGCATCAGCCAAGGCTGCTAACAATGAAGGTGGCACTGTCCTCCTGAGCAGCAGGGCAACAATGTGAGCATTCCTGGGGATTGCCCTGCCCCTACCTACCATGGCTGGCACCTGCACATACCATCAGGAGGCCTGAAAACTAGCCTAATTGGCCTGACCTTGATCCCCTCCATGTAACAGCATACAATCGGGGGGTAGGGGAAGTGAAGGGATTGCCCAGCCCAGTCCACCAATGTTGGCACCTGAACACTCCTCCCAGGGGAATGAGGTTGGGCTTACCTTTCCGGCTGCTACCACCACAGCTGGCACCTACCTGCACATGCCACCTGCAGGCCTGGAGACTGGCCTGTCCAGCCCTTTGCAGCCACTGCCAACACCAGCATGCACTGCACGAGACACAGAGGATTGTCCCACAACTGCCATCGCCCATTCTACACCAGTTGCCCAGGGGTCAGAGAACCCACCCACCCTTGCACTGCTACCACTACTGGCTTCCAAGACACCAGGAGACCCCAAAATCAGCTTGCCTGGAACTGCTAACACTGGTGCAAGCATATACCACCCTGGAGCCTAAGGACAGGCACACTTGGCCCACTGCTGCCACCATCAGGGTCCAAAGACTGGCCCACTTGGTGTCCTAGTCCCCAGCAAAATTTCACCACAGCCTCCACTAATAACTGCACCCTAAGCCACTAAGAAAATCACAGGTACTATTGATGCTATTTACAGCCAAATAAATCATACAGAGACCATGCTACTGAACACACTCAGAATAAAAGCCAAAGTGCCCTGTGCATCCAATACCATAGATACATCTATAGGAAAGAATATTCTCCTATGAAAGCAAATTTTAAAAGCTGGCAGAAGTGACTGTTACACCAGATATGTAGATATGAATGTAAGAATATATCAAACATGAGAAACACCTTCCAAGGAAAAGAATAATTTTCCAGCAACACATCCCAATCAAAACAAAATTCATTAAGTCCCCCCAAAATAATTCAAATTATTGATTCTAAAGAAGCTTAGTGAGATACAAGAAAATTCTAAAAAACATACAAAGAGGCTGGGTGCAGTGGCTCACGTCTGTAATCCCAGAACTTTGGGAGGCTCAGGCAGGCAGATTGCTTGAGGTTAGAAGTTTGAGACCAGCGTGGTCAACATGGTGAAACCCTGTCTCTCCTAAAAATACAAAAATTTAGCTGGCCATGATGGTATGCGCCTGCAATCCCAGCTACTCTGAAGACTGAGGCAGGAGAATCACATGAACCTGGGAGGCGGAGGTTGCAATAAGCCGAGATCGTGCCACTGCGCTCCAGACTGGGCCACAAAGCAAAACTCCACCTCCAAAAAAAAAAAAGTACAAAGAAATCTGAAAAATAATTCAGACTATGAATGAGACATTCACTAAAGAGATACACACTATAACAGAAATTCTGGAAATGAAGAATTCATTGAATAAAATAAAAAATACATTCAAAAGATTCAACAATAGGCCAGATCAAACAGAAAAAATAATTTAAGAACTCAAAGACAAGTCTTTTGAAATAATATAGACAAAAATAAAGAAAAAGTAATAAAAAAGAATAAGCAAAGCCTTTGTGACATACGGGACACCATAAAGTGGCCATAAAATATGCAAATTATCAGGGTTCTAGGAGGCAAACAGAGAGCAAAAGAGTAGAAAAATCTAGTTAATGAAATACCAGATGAAAATGCCCCAAATCTACCAAGATATTTAGACATCCAGATACAGGAAGCTCTGACATCCCCAAACAGATAAAATGAAAGAAGGTCTTGTCCACGGCACATTACAGTCAAAATGTCTAAAGTCAAAATTCTAAAAATAGCAAGAGATAAGCATCTTGTCACCTAAAAAGGACCCCCTTCAGAACAACAGGGCATTTCTCAGCAGAAACCTCACAGGCCAGGAAAGAATGGGGTGATATATTCATAGTGTTGAAAGAAAAAAACAAAAAACAAAACTGCTAGCCAAGCATACTACATCCAGCAAAATTATCCTTTGTAAATGAAGGAGAAATAAAGTCTTTCCCAGAAAACCAAGGGCTGAAAGAATTCATCATCAGTATATCAGCCCTACAAGAAATGCTCAAGGGAGTTCTAAGTCTGGAAATGAAAGGATGACATTTTCCATCCTGAAAACACATGAAAGTATAAAACATTGTTAAAGCAAACACACAAATAAGGAAGAGAAAGGATTCAAATGGTATCACTACACCAAATCATCACAAGGAACAACAGGAGAAAAAACAAGGAACAAACAACAAAACAACCAGAAAGCAATTAGCGATGTGACAGGAACAAAACCTCAAATATCAACAGTAACCTAGAATGAAAATGGATTACATTCTCCACTTAAAAGATACAGACTGGCTGAATGGATTACAATTATGACCGACTATATGCTGCTTACAAGAAACATACTTTACTTGTAAAATGACTTACAGATCAAAAGTAAACGTATGGAAAAAGATATTCCATGCAAATGGAAACCAAAAGTGCACTGGAGTAGTTACACCTATATCAGATAAAATATACCCTAAGCCAAAAACAGTAGAAAACAAGAAGTCACTATATAGTGATAGAGAGATCAATCCAGCAAGAGGATATATATGTTTCTGGCACACCTAAATTCATGAAGTAAATATTACTAGATTGAAAGACAGATAGATTCCAATACAGTAATTTGTGTAGTACTTCAACACCCCAGTCTCAGCATTAGACAGATCAAGACAGAAAATCAACAAAGAATCATTGTATTTAAACTGGGCCTTGGACAGATTGTAGTTAACAAACAGACTTAACAGACTTTTTTTTTTTGAGACGGAGTCTAGCTCTGTTGCCCAGGCTAGAGTGCAGTGGTGTGATCTCGGCTCACTGCAACCTCTGCCTCCCGGGTTCAAGCGATTCTCCTGCCTCAGTCTCTCGAGTAGCTGGGACTACAGGAACCCACCACCATGCCCAGCTAATTTTTGTATTTTTAGTAGAGACGGAGTTTCACCATGTTGGCCAGGTTGGTCTCAAACTCCTGACCTTGTGATCCGTCCACCTTGGCCTCCCAAAGTGCTAGAATTAAAGGCGTAAACCACTGCACCTGGCCTACAGAACATCTTACACAACAATTCTTCTCATTACCACATGGAACATTCTCAAAGACAGATCATATGTTAAGCCACAAAACAAGTCTCAACAAATTTCTAAAAATTGAAATCGTATTAATTATCTTCTCAGACCACAATGAAATAAAACCAGAAATCAATACCAAGAAAAACTTTGGAAACCATACAAATATATGAAAATTAAACAACATGCTCCTGAGCAACCATTGGGTCAATGAGGAAATTAAGATGAAAATTAAAAAATATCTTGAAACAAATGAAAACAGAAATATAACATACCAAACTCCATGTGGCACAGCAAAAGCAAAAGCAGTACTAAGAGGCAAGTTTATAGCAATAAATGCCTACATCAAAAACGTAGATTTCAAATAACAATCTAACAATGTGCCCCAAAAACTAGAAAAGCAAAAATAAACCAAACCCCAAAATAGCAAAAGGAAATAATAAAGACCAAAAAACAAAACAAAAAAATAAAGGATCAATGAAACAAAAATTTGGTTCTTTGAAAAGATCAACAAAATTGATAAATCGCTAGCTAGACCAAGAAGAAAAAAAAACCCAAATAAACAAAATCAGAAATGGAAAGGGAAGCATTACGACTCACACTACAGAAATACAAAAGATTACGAGAGACTAGTATGAGGTACACACGAACAAACTGGAAAATCTGGAGGAAATGGATGAATTCCTGGAAACTTATAACTTACCAAGATTTGAATCAGAAACAGAAAACCTGAACAGACCAATAACGAGTAGCAAGACTGAATTAGTAGTAAGAAGTCTCCAAACAAAGAAAAGTACAAACCAGAGGGCTTCACTGCCGAATTCTACGAAACAATAAAGAACTAATACCAATCCCCTTCAAACTATTCCATAAAAATTGAAGAGGAGGGAATTTTTCCTAACTTATTCTATGAGGCCAGCGTTACTCTGATGCCAAAAAGCAGACAAAGACACAACAAAAAAAGAAAACTATAGGCCAATATCGCTGATAAACACAGACGTAAAAATCCTCAACAAAATGCCAGCCAACTGAATTCAACAGTGTATCAAAAAGATGATATACCATAATCAAATGGGATTTATACCAAGGAAACAAGGATAGTTTAACAGAGAAATTAATAAATGATACATCACATCAACAGAATGAAGGAAAAAAATATGATTATCAATAGATGCAGAAAAAACATTTGATAAAATCCAACATCCCTTCATGATAAAAATGCTCAAAAAACTAGGTATAGAGGGAACATGTCTCAAAATAATAAAAGCCTAAGTGACAAACCCACAATTAACATCATAATGAAGGAGGAAAAGCTTTTCCCTCAGAGATAGGGTGAGACCTCTATCTCTCACCATATATAAAAATCAATTCAAGATGGATTAAAGACTTAAATGTAAGACCTAAATCTATAAAATTACTAGAAGAAAACATTTTAAAAAACACTTCTGGACATTGGTGTAGGCAAAGACTTTATGTCTATGACTTCAAAAACACAGACAACTAAAACAAAAATAGACAAATGGGATTATATTAAACTAAAAAGCATCTGCACAGCAAGGGAAACAATCAACAAAGAGACAACCTGTTGAATGGGAGAAACTATTTGCAAACTATTCATCTGACAAGGGACTAATATCCAGAATACACAAGAAACTCAAACAACTCAACAAAAAACCACAAATAACTCCACTAAAAAGTAGGCAAAGGACATAGACAGTTCTCAAAAGAAGACATATTATGGCTAACAGGTATATTAAAAAATGCTCAATATCACTGATCATCAAGGAAATACAAATCAAAACCAAATAAGATATCTTCTTATGGCCAGGTGATGGCTCATGCCTATAATCCTAACACTTTCAGAGGCTGAGGCAGGTGGATCACCTAAGGCCAAAAGTTCCAGACCAGCCTGACCAACATGGTGTAAACCCCATCTCTACTAAAAACACAAAAATTAGCTAGGCATGGCAGCGGGCATCTGTAATCCCAGCTACTCAGGAAGCTGAGGCAGGATAATAGCTTGAATCTCAGAGGTGGAGGTTGCAGTGAGCTGAGATCGTGCCATTGTGCTCCAGCCTGGGTGACAGAGTGACACGCTGTCTCAAAAAAAAAAAAAAAAAAGACAAAAAAGAAAAAGAAAAAAGAAAAGCTATCATCTTACTGTGATTACACTGGCCATTATTATCACTTTTAGATAACATCAGAATTGAATTGATAGAATAACTATCATTAAAAAGACAAAAAAGAAGAGATGCTGGTGAGGATACGGAGAAAAAGGCACTCTTACACAATGATGGTGGAAATGTAAATCAGTACAACTACTAAAAACTATTGGAGATTTTTTTAAAAAATTAAAAATAAAAAAACTATCATACAATCATGTAATCCCAATACTGGATATATGTCCAAGGGAAAATAAATCAGTACATCAAAGGGATACCCACATTTGCATGTTTATCACAGCACTATTCACAATACCAAAGACATGGAATCAACCTAAGTGTCCATTAGCAGACAAATGGATAAAGATAATGTGGTATATATACAATGGAATGTTATTCAGCCTTAAAAAGGAGTAAAATCATTTCATTCGCTGCAACATGGATAGAACTGGAGGTCATCATGTTAAGTGAAATAAGCCAGGTACAGAAAGACAAATACTGAATCTTCTTACTGATAAGTGGGACCTGAAGAACTTGATCTCATGGACATAAGAGTACAGAATGATGGTTACCATAAGCTGGGAAAGGTGTGATGGTGGGAGGAGAAAATGAAAAAAGATCAGTGAATGGGTATACATTTACAGTTAGATAGAAGAAATAAGTTCTAATGTTTGATAGCAGACTAGAGTTCCTATAGTTAGCAACAATATATTGTATATTTCAAAGTAGTTATAAGAGGGGGACTGAAATATTACCAACACACAGATAAGTATTCAAGGAGCTGAATACCTTGAACACCCTGATGTGATCATTACACAGACTACACATGTAAAAATTATCACATGTATCCCATAAATATGTAAAATATTATCTATCAATAAAAGGAAACAAAGGCGAAAACAAAGTATAAAATCCTACTGGGCAGGAGGTTATGCTCTGTATTTGTTAAAGAGCCTAAAATACTACAATGATTACAATAAAATTAAATAACAATTATAAATACCACTAATGGGGCAGATTAGCTTAATTTCCTTCCTTCCTCTTTCCTTCCCTCCCTTCCCTCCTTCCTTTCCTTTCTTCCTTCTCTTCCTTCCCTCCCTCCCTCTTTCTTCCTCCCCCTCCTCCCTCCCTTGATTTTCCTGACTCAGAGTCTTGAGTAGCTGGGACTATAGGTGCACACCACCATGCCCAGCCAATTTAAAAAATATTTTTGTGGAGACAGGGTCCTCCTATGTTGCCTAGGCTGGTCACAAAGTCCTAGTCTCAAGCAATCCTTCTTCCTCAGCATCCCAAAGTACTGAGATTACAGTACCAAACCCAGCTTTAATTTTCTATAAACTTAAATCTTGCATCATTTAATCTAAATAAAAGCTGTAGAAAAACTGACATCTGATATACATCTTAAACTCTTATGAATAAGATGTATTATTGCCCTATAAGATTGTTAACCTTCTATATAATAGGAAATATAAATAATCAAGACAAGTATGAATAATTTAAAAGAAAAATGGGTAAAACACATACACACACATTTTGAAGAACTTATTCAACAATTACATCTTCTGTGTACTAGGCATTGGGGATAAAGCAGTAAATAAAACAAAGATGATTCCTGTTTTAATAGAACATACATTCTAAAAGGAAGACACTGGCAATAAAGAGGTAAACAGAATAGATTTCTGGGCAGCCATGGTAACAGTGACTATGTATACCGCAATCTACCAACTATCCTCCCCAAACTGTATAAACTATACAAAGGTGTGCAAATTCCATGACTTTGACATAACTAGAAGACACAGAACAATACAAACATCAAATTGCCTTTAATTAGAAAATATAAGCACCAATTTCCAGCAGAGGTATTTCTCAAGCTCTCACTCTAACCCTTTGCAAAAGGGAAGGCAGAGTTGTGGGGGCAATGCCCAGAAGAGAACAAAAGTCCTCAGACTAAACTACGGTAACCCCAAGAAAGAGAAAGACCATTACCAGTGTGAATGCCAGAATACCGAAAAAAAAACTAGAAAACCAGAGCAGATTATAAGAAAGGAACTTAACAGTATAAACGAAACTTGAGGAAGTAGTCTTAGAAAGGCTGAAGACAATTCCAAAGAGCAGAAGATAAAAGGAAAAGAATCTTTCAGAGTAAAGGGAAAAAGAAGCAAGAAAGGAAAATTTAAGACCAAAGACAATTAAACTATTAAAGGACATACAATCTTTCTTCCAACTGTCTCTGCAAAAGAGGGTGTTTTTGAACTAATAATTTATAAACCACCCCACACTGCTATTCTATCCACAAAATGCAAAAGTGTAAGAAATCTTTATCTACACCAACTATTATAAAAGGAAATAGAAAACAGAAAATGCTAAAAACACTTGAGTAGATGAATCTGCCCAAAACCAACTATGAAGCAGAAGAAAACTCTAACACAATATTCCACTCTGAACTAAATATTCTCAAATAAGCATTTAAAAACAAGTTTGAATTATATATTGAAAAACTTAGAATAGAAATGGGTAAAACAAACAGAACTCCAAAGAACAGAAAGGTTGATTGAACTCATGAAAGAAACAGAAGAAAAAGGCAAAATCTATCAGAAATGAAAACTGAGTTATAAGGACCCAAGGAAAAATAGATTTGAATAAAACTATTTTTCATTCAATTATTACTTATTATTTTAAATAATCCTAGAGAATGAAAGTGAGATAAAGTAGAGAAAATAAAAAGAGGTTGCAAAAGACAAGAAATCAAATTACATAAAATTGGAGCTCCTGAAGAAGAAAAACAACACATTAGAACAGAACTAGTATTTAAAACTTTTATGCAAGAAAACTTCCTAGAAATAAAGAAAAACCTGGATATACAAATTAAAAAGGCCCACTGTGTACCTGGGAAAACATCCTCAACAATGGATTTTGTGAAATATTCTAGTATATCATTTAAACTTTATTTTAAAAATAAAAGAAAAATCCTCAGGGCACACAAGTAAAATTAATCCAAAACTTACAAGGAAAGAGAATCAGACTGGAATCAGATTTCTCAAAAGAGATATACAAAACCCTTGTATAATGGAGTGTCATTTTCAAGTAATTCAATGAAAGAAAATTATGAACCAGGGATTTTATATTAAATATCTTGCCAAGTTGTCACCCCAATACTGAATATATGAGAGAAAAAAAAAAGTTTAAACAAGCAAGATCTCAGAAAATATGTATCCATGAGCTCTTTTGCAACCATCTACAAGAAGATAAGCTTTATCCAACCAAGAGATCATGTGGAAACTTCAGAAAAAGGACTGATGGTGAGTGCTATGATTTGAATGTGTCCCCTCCAAAATTCAAGTATTGAAATGTAATGGCCAATGAGATGCTATTAAGAAGTAGGGCCTTTAAGAGACGATTAGGTCATGAGGGCTCCTCTCCTCATGAATGGGAGTAAGGTCCTTATAAAAGAGGTTTCCTCTGCAGTGTTGCTGGCTTGCTCTTCCATCTTCCCCCACATGAGGAGGCAGCATTCCCTCTGGAGGGCAACATCTTGGAAGGGGAAAGCAGTCCCACAACCAAACCTGCCCGTACCTTGACCTCGGTTTTCCAGTTGCCAGAAGTGTGAGAAATTTCTGTTCTTTATAAATTACCCAGATTGTAGTTTTCTGTTATAGCAGCACAAAAGGACTAAGACAGTAAACATTTAATATATTTAATGTATAAAGACTAAAACAAATGTAGACGATGGTTAAAAAATAATCTGTTAAGTATTCTGACAAGGTAGAAATAATGCAACCGAAAAACAGGAAGAGAAAGGGGAAAATGAAAGCAGAATAAGCACATTATTGTTAAGTATGTTAATAGTTCAGAGTCAAAGGATATCATTAAAAACTAACACACCAGGCCAGGCGCAGTGGCTCATGCCTATAATCCCAGAAATTTGGGAGGCTAAGGTGGGAGGATTGTTTGGGCCCAGGAGTTCAAGACCAGCCTAGGCAATAGAGTGAAACCCCATTTCTACAAAAAATTTAAAAATTAGCCAGGCTTGGTGGCATACACTTGTAGTCCCAGCTCCTCGGGAGGCTGAGTAGGGAGAAATGCTTGAGCCCAGGAAGTCGAGACTGTAGGTATCTGTGATTGTGCCACTGGCCTCCAGCCTGGGTGACAGAGTGAGACTGTCTCAAAAACAAAAACCAAACAAACAAACAAACAAACAAACAAAAAAACCCAAAAAAACAAACCAGATAGTATATATTTAAATATGAACACAGGTGACTAGGAGCATTCTAAAGGGGTGGAAGTTCAAAGGTAACTATTACAACAAAATTAAGACCATTTTAAATATTAAGAGACATTTAAAAAGCAAAAGATAGTTAAAAAGAGCAAAGAACACATCATATAGAAAAATTATTAATATAATGCACACACAGAAATGATAACATAATGATGAGTTGAGACCAAACATAAAAATCACATCAATAAACACGAATGAGTTCTCTACTAAAAAATATTTTCAGTTGGGTCACAAAGCACTATCCAAGTATATGTACACAAGACACACAAGGAGCGTTCAAAAAAACTGATAAAATATTAGGTCACCAAAAAAGCAGCAGTAAATTATGCAACATAGAAATTATACAAATAAAACCCTGTGATCCCAATGCAACAGAACTAGAAATTAGTAACTAAATCAAAAGATTAAAAAGACCCTTCCACCAGGAAATTAAGGGACCTTTTATACTTTTCATACAGCTGTTGTATGAAAAGGAAATAAAGTCAAAATTACAGAATTTCCAGAAATAATAATGAAAACATTAAATATCAGAATCTATGGGATACACTTAAAGCAATGATCAGAGGAAGATCAATAGCCTGAAACACATATATAAACAAAAGTGAAAGAATGAAAAAAAGGAATTAAATCCCCTTTCAAAATGCTGAAACCTAAAAAACCAAACAAAGCACAAGGCAGGAATAAATAAGATAAAAATAGAAATTCATAAGGTAAATTCATAAGTGGCATTTACTAGTTAATCAAAATTTTGTGGTTTTTTTTTTTTTTTTTTTTTTTTCGGTGAGACAGGTCTTGTTCTGTCTCCAGTGCCGAAGTGCCGTGGCACAATCATGGCTCACTGCAACCTCAACCTCCTGGGCTCAAATGTTCCTCCTACCTCAGCCTCCCATGTAGCTGGGACCACAGGTAGGTGCTACTGGACCACAGGTAGATGCTACTGGACCACAAGTAGGTGCTACCACATCTGCCTAATTTTTTGTAGAGACAAGGTCTGGCCATGTTGTCCAGTCTGGTCTCAAACTGCTGGACCCAAGCAATCTTCCCGCCATGGTCTCCTAAAGTGCTAGAATTACAGGTGTGAACCACCGCACCTGGCCAAAATCTTTTTTTTATGTATTAAAAAAAAAAAAAAAGGCCAGGCGCAGTGGCTCATGCCTATAATCCCAGCACTTTGGGAGGCCGAGGTGGGTAGATCACGAGGTCAGGAGATCGAGACCATCCTGGCTAACACAGTGAAACCCTGTCTCTACAAAAAAAATGCAAAAAATTAGCCGGGCGTGGTGGCGGGCGCCTGTAGTCCCAGCTACTCAGGAGGCTGAGGCAGGAGAATAGCTTGAATCTGGGAGGCGGAGGTTGCAGTGAGCCGAGATCGCGCCACTGCACTCCAGCCTGGGCAACAGAGCGACACCCTGTTTCAAAAAAAAAAAAAAAGAAAGAAAAGAAAAAGAAAATTCACAAAGTAGACACATCACTACTAACTTTAGGTAATCACAAAAGAAAGTGAGAAAGAACAAGTACACCAAATAAGAAGTGTAAGAGTTCCCATTGAATACAGTCATGCACAGCATGACAATGTTTTGATCAACTGTGACCAGCATATGCAACAGTGGTCCCATAAGATTATAAGGGGGCTGAAAAACTCCTATCACCCAGCAGCTGCCATATCGTCACAGCACAATGCAGTACTCATGTGTTTGTAGTGATGCCGATATAAATAAATCTACCGTGCTATCAGTTGTATAAATGCATAGCACATACAATGATGTATAGTACATAATATTTGATAAAAATAAATGGCTATGTCACTGGTTTATGTATTTATTATACTATACTATAATAAACTTTTAAAGTTATTTTAAAGTGTACTCCTTCTACTTATTTAAAAAAACATTAATTATCTGACAGTTCCAGGCAGGTCCTTCAGGGGGTATTTCAGAAGAAGGCATTGTTATCACAGGAGATGACAGCTCCATGCGTTACTGCCCTTGAAGACCTTCCGGTGGGACAAGATGTAGAGGTAGAAGACAGTAATACTGATGATCCCGACCCTGCGTAGGCATCGGCTAATATATGTGTTTGTGTCTTCATTTTTTGAAAGAAGTTTAAAAAGTTTTAAAAACATTTTTAGATTAAGGATATAAAGAAAATAGTTTTGTGCAGCTGAATATGTGTTCATGTTTGCAGCTATTACAAAAAAGTAAAAAGTTAAAAAAATTTTAAATGTTTATGAAGTTAAAATGTTACAGTAAGCTAAGGCTAATTTATTACTGAAGAAAGAACATTTTTAAAAAATAAATGTAGTATAGTCTAAGTGCAGTGTTGATAAAGTCTACAGCAGTGTATGGTAATATCTTAGGTCTTCACATTCACTCACCACTCACTCACTGACCCACCCAGAGCAACTTCCAATCCTACAGGTTCCATTCATGGTAAGTGTCCTATTCAAGTATACAATTTTTTATCTTTTCTACTGTATTTTTACTGTATCTTTTCTATCGTTTCTACTGTATTTTTACTCTACGTTTTCTGTGCTTAGATGTGCTTAGATACAAATACATGAATACTTACCACTGTCTTACGAGGGGGTGGAAGGAGGGAGGGAGGGAGGGAAAAGAAGGGAGAGGAAGAGAGAGAGAAGAGAGCCATCCGGAATAAAACAAAGCAAATATAGCCAAAATTGACATTTGGGGAATGTAAGTAAAGGGTATATAAAAATTTTCTGTATTATTCTTGCAACTTTTCTGTAAGACTGAAATTATTTCAAAATAAAAAGTTTAACTAAAGAACTTATTTATGTAACCAAACACCACCTGTTCCCAAAAATCTATTGAAATAAAAATAAATAAATTGTTTAAAAACAAAATAGATAAAAAACAAGATCATTTCAGATAGTGATAAGTACTAAAAGGAAAATAAAAAATAGTAATACTACAAAAAAATACCTGGGATGGGGTATGGGGACTGTAGCATAGTGAGTAAATTGGGAAGTCAGAGAAATTAACATCTGAACTAAGACCTAAACTAAAAATAGAAGCCAGCCATCTGAAGATCTGGGTAAAGAGTTCCAGGTAAAGATATTCCACATGCTCTAAAGTGAAAATGCACTTGTGACTTCAAGATACAGATAAAGACCAAATGCATGTGAAAAATTGTTCAATGTTGTTCATAATTTAAAAATTAATTAAATAGTTGAGTCACTTCATTTCTTAAAAGATGGCAAAGAAGGGGTCCGGGGGGTACCAATATCCAGTGGGTACCCTGCTTTTCCAGATGTCAATTTCCCAGCATAAGAAATTTTAAAACATTGACACCAAGCAATTCTTGTTTGAAAGTTTATCTTAAAGAAATAATCAGAAAGGCAAAGGTTTATGAAAAAGGTTGTAATATTATTTATTTATAGCATAACATTGGAAACAACAAATTGCCATTACTATAGGAATGCTGGAAGAAAACTATGATACCTCTATATGGGAGAATTCTATGCAGCCATTGAGCTTATGACATAAAGTTAGATAACAACGTATATAAAAAAAATTGCATCTATATCCATTTCTTGTAAAGCAAATATTATCTAAACAAACACTGGGACAAGGAAATGCCAATTACTTTGCCTTAAGATAATAGGATTATGATTTTTTTAAATATTATATAATTATGATTTTATACTTACCTTGCTAAGTATATGTTTTGAAATTTTTCTAATTTTTTTACAATGGGCATGTTTTTCATAGATATTTATAACAAATATCCAAATACTGCCAAATATCAAAAACTCATAAATTAGAAAAACTGTATCATGGTATCCTTAATTTACCCATAACTATACATTTTCTATCCACATTCATACCTCTAACCCAACTCTACATACTGCAATTTCAGGATTCTTTTCCATCCAAGGAATTTAATGATCCCAATTTTCTGTACTGAACTTATGAATGGAGGTTCAAGGGTGCTGGGACTTTTGATAAACAGAAGATGTTTCTGTGGGAGGGAGAAGGCTGCAGAGGAGGAAATTATTTTGAATTGGAAAAAATATGTTATTTTCTGTAGCTTGTGCTTTTGGAATTCATCCTTGAGTTTTCTAAAAGCTTCCCTGTCCTGTTCCAGGTAGGTTGTTTTGATGATATTTTTGATATTCAGTGAAATGATGGGTAAGAATTATATTCACAATTTCAAGTGCCAGCTATAAAATTCAATTACTGCTCTATAATGAAATCCATTCATTCACACATTTACTGAGAAAGGGTCTCATTCTGCCACCCAGGCTGGAGTGCAGTGGTATGATCATAGCTCAATGCAACTCCCAATTCAAGTGAGGCTCAAGTGATCCAAGCAACTGGGACTACAGGTGCACACCACCACTCCCAGCTAATTCTACTGTTTCATTTTTTGTAGACACAGCATTTCGCTATGTTGCCCGGATTGGCCTCGAACCCCTGGCCTCAAGAGATCTTCCTCCCTCAATCTCCCAAAGCACTGGGATTATAGACATGAGCAACTATGCCTGGCTTCAAATACATTTAGAATTATCAACATGGAAATTTGATATAAATATATCATCTCTTGGTTTCTCTTCATAAGTGAGACAATGTAAATGTGTATATAACTGAAAATATTTTTTAAAAGAATCATTAAGGATGACTTGACTGTTGCCTGAAGAAGTGTGGTAATACAGAAAGAACAGACTTTGGAATGAAATAAATCTAAGCCTCATTACTTTCTAGCTAAGTGCCTTAATTAAACTTGTTAACACCTTTGAACTGCTGTCTTCTCTTTGAAAATGGGGATACCCCAACTGTTAATGTGAGAACTAGAGCTAATGTAAGTTAAGTGCTTAACATATGCCTGAATCATCGCAAGTACTCAAAAACCAAAACAAATGAAAGACAAAACTGACTGAATTTCCCCCTTTCTTCCAGCCCCGATTCCATGCTTCATATTTAAGTTCTACATCAGGATTTCGCAACCTTGGCATTATTGACATTTGGGGTTGGATAATCTGAGGCATAGCAGCAGTTCTGGCTTTGTCTACTAGGTATCAGTGGTGCCCCCCAACTGTGAAAATAAAAAATGTTTGCACACATTGCTAAATGTCCCCTGGGCTTCAAAAGTGCCCCAAGTTGATGACCACTAATCTATATGGACAATTAAAATATACAAACAGCATTTAATAGGGCCAACCAAAACAAGTGATCTCATTTTTCCCAGACTACTGAAAGCTAGTGATGGGAAGGGGAGAGGGAAATATTCCATTTTATATAAGGCATCTGTTTATTTCATGAAGGGTTATTATGAAGGGGTTTAAAGCCCATGTCTTTGACCACTAAAATAATGTATTTTATTATTTTAGTGGTCAAAGACATGGGTTTTAAAATTTGACTGTCTCCATTTACATATAGGTTGGACAAGTTAACCTCTCCAAGCTTCAGTTTCTTTGTCTGGGTTATTATGACTGTTATATGGATTAAATGCATAATACAGGTAAAGTGCTAAGCCCAGTGTCTGATATGTACTCAATAAATGTTGCTGTTCTTCTTATAATCTAGATCCTCTTTCCAATCCTGGGCTTTCAGGTCCTTCTTATTATGCCTTATCCCAAAATCCTCACTCTATACATATACTTATTTCTACTCCCCAAAGTCATCCTAACCCTTCTTTACTGAGGCACCTAACCCTGAGGGTGTAAGAAAAGTGCCTGAGCTGGCAAGAGAAGACTTCGGTAATGAATTCTGAGAAATCTTCCCTTACCATATCTGACTACCACTGACACATGATGTTTTTTGTACACTGGAATCAGGAAGCATACTATTTATGCAGAAAAAAGTGAATAAAATTAATTACACTGAAGAACGAAGAGTACTAACTTTTGTTCCATTAGGGCACAGCTATTGGTATAATTCATACATTAGTACATTGTGGGGGAAAAAAAAAAAAAGAGTAATGTTCCGAAATTGAATAAAATCAATTTGCAAATTTTTCTTTAAATTCAGGGTTTCTTTCTTTCTTGTTCTTTCTTTCTCTCTCTCTCTTTTTCTTTTTATTAAGACAGGATCCCATTCTGTTGCCCAGGCTGGAGTACAGTGGTGTGATCATAACTCACTGCAGCCTCAACCTTCTCGGCTCAAGTGATCTTCCTCAGTCTCCCAAAGTGCTGAAATTATAAGCATGAGCCACTACGCCCAACCCCAGGGTATTTTTGTTTTTTAATTAAAAGTAGAAATTTCCAAAAGAATTTACTAAATAATTTACAATTTATAAATGACCATCTATGATAATTATAAGCTACATAGATGAAGTTACCAATAACTTTTTAAAAATCAAAGATTAGTCATGAATCAGAAGTCCTGGAAAAGAAAAATGACCAAAACCTACAAAATGGAGTTTCAGAAAAAAAGTCGCTGGTATGTGAAAAAATGATGCCTTTCCATGCAGAAATGAATAACAATTTTTACTACAGCTCACCTGTAGTTTCTGAGTCAAAGAGTCCCTCTGTTCTTGTAGTTCTCTGGCATTATCAATTTCTTGTTTTAATCTTTCTATTTCCTAGAAAAGGCAGAGAAATGTCTTAGTATTTAAACTATATCAAGGAAAAGGAAGGTCTTGTTTTTCCCTGAAATTATTTATTTTAGAAAAAGATGATTTTAAAAACATTCCTTCATATTGACTTTTAGAGGGATGAATTTATCTTTATAAGTACGTTGTCTAGAACGGAATAATCTTAAGCAACAGTAACAAGTCTAACTTGGTGGTTCTGGTACAGTACTGCTTTGAAATAACAATCTGAACATTTTAATGTTGCTTCAAGCTTTGTGGATATAATTATTTCCTAAGATATTAAAGTTTTGACTGGAACCCAGAGAAAGCAACAGCTTTTAAAATCCATTTAACCCCTAATGATTTTCTGTTGACTGTATAAATGCAACTCTCATCTGGAAGGCAATAGGTGGTATCTCAGTCTGACTGCCTCACCACAGTTCACAATAACAGAAATAAGGAAAAGGAAAATGTGAGCAAGTGTAATAACACTCAAAAAAAATTTCATCCTAAAAAAAAGGTCACAACCTGACTTTATTCCATAAAATACCTTTAAATTTGACATGGAATCTACACATATGTTAGCTAGATTACAGATGAGTAAAAAGCAGCAAATACCTCTTCCTTCACTTTCAGTGTCTCTTCCAGTTCTTGTATTGTCTGATTTAATTCTGTCTTATGAGTATGTACTGCGTTTGCTTGGCTACTAACACATTCAAGTTCAGTCACCTAAAATTAAATGAGAACACAGATTAACTTAAAGTTCAACTTTAAAGAGTTTCTTGCTAAAGACATAGCCCCAAATAAGTGAAGAGTATATTCTGAATAAATACATAAAAATTAATTTGAGAAATATTAAGACACTCAAGGTAGAGTGAATATAAAACTAGGAAAAGGGAAAAAGACCAAAGGAAATAATTATTTACATGGTTTGGTCATGGAAAGGTTACGATAACTTAAATTAAGTGATTAATGACAGTAGAGAATCCCTATAATGAAAGTCTTCTTTAAAAATTTCTTCCAAAAACATATTCAAGATCAGATATGGCCATCTGTCCTTCATCTGTAGCCTTCAAATTCAATATGGGTTCTGAAAACTGGCTTTGCAGAAGAGAATTTTTTCAAATACATTTCCAACATGTAAGAGAATCTGGAAGAGAAAATAGGCTTAAAATACAACTTAAATCATTAGATACTAGAATGACTTTACATCAATAGTGTCTCTTATGGGTAAGATAAAATTTTGTTAGTCAATAAGAATTTACCGAGGGCCCAAAGACTAATATAACTTTTAATGAGCACTTGGTATTTTTTGAGAGAACAGAGAGGGGCACTGTCCTTAAATTTATACCATCCCAAACTAGAATCAACAATAGAAGTCAACATAAACATACACACGCACACGCACACACCCTATTGCAGCTCTTTACACATATCATGTACTCACAAAATTTTGGTTTACTAGAAAATAGTAAATTCTAGACTACTAAGGAAACAGAATAAATCCCTCTCCCTGGCATTTTCCAAATATCGAATTACCCTCTACATTCTGTGATTCTATCTCTTAAATAATTTTCTTCTTTTCTTCTTATATACTAATAGCCTCGTTATAAACCCTTATCACCCAGGCCTGAACAAAACCAACAGCCTCCCAATGGACTTAATTATAACCTTTTCCTATTCTTCTCTGCAAATTGCTAACAGATTCATCTTTCATTCCTGTGATTCCGCCATTCAAAGACTTCCAGCAGCTCATCTTTTTACGATATCAGATCTAAACCCTCAGATCCTCTGTATATTGGCCCCAACCTTCTCAACCATCCACACTGCCCAAGATATTCAGTGCATACTTCCAACTAAAAGCAGGCAAATCTCCTTGTCCTAAGAACAAGTGATATTCATTCCCAACTTGTTGATTTAACTAGAATGTCCTCTCTTGCCTCTGAAAACCATTCGGACCTAACCAAACCCTTAACTCTTAGCTCAGCACGTACTTTCTCCAGAAAGCCATTCCTATCTGCCCAAGCCTTCAAGGCTCTCCTCTGGTTCATAAAACCAAGCATCTGTTCAAAAATCTTGGGAATTATTTCAGTTATTGTTTAATATGTATTTGCTTTCTTTGTCTCATTATATAATAAATTCCTTAAGGGGAGTTCCAATTCTGATAATGATGAAATAGTTTTTATTAGAGTAACTTTCCCATAGAAAACAATTGCAAATTGTGGGCAAAATGTAAAAGTCAACTATTTGAAGGACCTGGTGAGTAACCAAATTGGGCAAAAGACTGCAAGAAAGCAGTCACTTTGGGTGACATACACATTTCCACATCTGTAAGAAAGCAGTTACTTTGGGTGATATACACATTTCCACATCTTTTTGCCTGAAGGCACTCTGCAGTCTGGCTGCATTGCTTGACTGAACTCAAACAGAGATCCATAGTCTTATTTCTCTGAGGAGCCTGAGAATTTTAGGACTCTGCAGAACACCTGGAACAACTACGAGTAGGAAAAGAGGTGGAAGGCTGAAAGAACTAAACTGTGATGGTACTCAACACAGAGATGACAGTTTGAAGTTCTGCTAGTCCCTGCTAAATTAGAGGGCCTTGGTAAATACCTCAAGCTTTTCAGTGAAACCTTGGAAGGGTTATGTCTTAGAGATAAAGATTTCCTAGGACAATGTGATTTACCCTAGGGTTACAGCAAAATTGAAATAAATGAATTCTAACAAAGCATAAGTACACAACTCCACAAATTCAAGATAATCCCCAAATAATTTAACTGCCTGCTGAAACAAAAACTGAATATTGTTCAAAAATAACAAAATCTGTGGTCTCTGCAACATCTCATTTACGATGTCCAATACACAATTAAAAATGACTACATGATAGCTCCTTAATATTTTCTGGCTATGATAATTGTCATAAATTGTTTTTTTTTAATTGTGGTAAAAAACATATAACATAAAATTTATCATCTTAGTCATTTTAACTGTGTAGTTCAATAGTGTTAAGTATGTATATTCACACTGCTGTGAAACAGATCTCCAGAACTTTTTTAACTTGCAAAACTGAAAGTCTATAACCATTAAACAACTCTCCTTTCCCCCATCTAAGTTAATTTTTATACACAGAATAGAATAACATTTACTCAGGTTTCTAACTTTTCCTCCCTGTCTCAACTCCATTTCCTTTTTTTTCCCTTGCTCTGTCACCCAAGCTGGAGTATGCAGTGGTGTGATCTCAGCTCACTTCAGCCTCTGCCTCCTGGGCTCAAGTGATGTTCCCACCTCAGCCTCCTGAGTAGCTGGAACTACAGGAACATGCCACCACACCCAGCTAATTTTTGTATTTTAGTGGAGACGGGGTTTCGCCATATTGCCCAGGCTGGTCTAGAACTCCTGGGCTCAAGCAATCTGCCCTCCTTAGCCTCCCAAAGTGCTGGGATTATAGATGTGAGCCAATGTGCCCAGCTTGGAATCCTTTTTAAAAAGAGAAATTAAAGGCATCTGTTGGGTGAAGCACTTCTATGCCTTGAATTAAAAAAAAAAAACAAACTTCTTTTTTTGTTTTTTTTTTGTTTTTTAGAGACAGGTCTTGCTCTGTCACCCAAGCTAGAGTGCAGTGGGGCCATGATAATTCACTGCAGCCTCCAATTTCTGGGTTCAACCAATCCTTCCCATTCAGCATTCCAAGTAGATAGGACTACAGTGTGTGTCACCATGCTTGGCTAATTTAATGGAGATGGGGTCTTGCTATGTTGCCCGGGCTAATCTCAAACTCTTGGCCTGAAGCATTAAAACACTTTACAAGTAATTATTTGGGCTTCTGATATTAATGGTATTGAAATTTCTGATTTTCTTTTTCTGTAACAAATCTCTAATATTACCAAAGTTAATAATTTTCTACTTGTATTTTTCAAATTATTCCTTCTTTAAAAAGAAAATAATAAAAGCAGCTTATTGACTCACTGCAACTCATTGAGACAGTGCAATTACATGGCACTTAAGTGTCTCAACAAATTTTCATAGGAATTGTACAGATACATATTTTTGACTTGGTGCAACTACATGCCAATTAAGTATTCAATTAATCTTCACAGGAATTGTACAGAGTACTTGTTATTCCTATTTTACAGATGAGAATACTGAGCTGGAAGAAGGAAATAACTTATTGAAGATCATATAGATAATAACCAGCAGAACTGGAATTCACACTCTGGAACACTCTCATCTTGTAAACCAGAAATGGAGAATCCCCTCCCCGCACAACTCAGGAAAAAGCATTCCCGCTTCACCGTCAACACCCAAAGCTGAAATTCTAATTAAACTACTCCCTGAATTTTTTCTCAGCACACACTTTAACTACCATGTCAGTACTAATCAACTAGCACTAATACATTAGTGCTTTTATGTACTTTGTGCATTACTGCTAGTCCCCATGGACAATACAGGGAATCAACATGGTTTAGTGACTTCAAAAGGCATATATTCTTCATTCTCATTAAACTATGGAAAATATTTTTCTTAATCAAACAAATGCATATAATACAACCCATATATATGTCCTGACATCCTAGAACTGGAAGATATTCCTGTGCTGAATCTACATGCAAATTTCTTCTGATCAAGAAAACCTGTTAGCCCTAAATCCCTGTAAACATCAGCCCTGAAATTACCCGCTTGTGCAGACGTTCTGCTTCCTCTTGATAGGCAGCGAGTTGCTGTTTCCATTGTTTCACATTGGCAGTGGACTCCAGCAGGGCTGCAGTGAGTTTGGCATTATTTCCTTTGAGGGTAGCCAGTTCAGCCTCCCAATGTTTGCTGATTGCTGAACTGAAATAAAACAAAAAGAAAATTGTATCCATTACACCAACTACTGTTACCTTGAAGGGACAGCAGTACTCAGTTCTATTGTAGGGTTTATAGTCTAAGAATGTTTTCTTTCCTTTTTTTTTTTTTTTTTTTTTTTTTTTTTGAGATGGAGTGTCGCTCTGTTGCCAAGGCTGGAGGTGCAATCTTGGCTCACTGCAACCTCTGCCTCCTGGGTTCAAGTGATTCTCCAGCCTCAGCCTCCCAAGTAGCTGGGACTACAGCTGCACGCCACCATGTCCAGCTAATTTTTTGTATTTTTTTAGTACAGACGGGGTTTCGCCATGTTGGCCAGGCTGGTCTTGAACTCCTGACCTCAGGTGATCCACCTGCCTCAGCCTCCCAAAGTACTGGGATTACAGATGTAAGCCACCATGACCAGCACTAAGAATGTTTTCAAAGACAACCCCAAAATACTAAAAAACACAAATACTTCACCAAAATATTCCTAAACCTGGCAAGTGAAGAAATACAAAAAGTACCCAAGTACCAGGCTTAACGTGGAATGTTTCCCACCTTCATTATGACAGATACAGGTATCTACAGAAGAGTTTCCACCCATTCTCTTTTAAGGAATAAACATTATAGCCTGAAAAACATTTATTAAAAAAACTAACAATGTATTATATTTTTACTTGTGTCAAACCCTAAAGTATAATGTCATTCCTTAATGAAAACATATGAGGATGCTTAAATGTCATAAGGTTTGGGATATGTAATGTAGTATTTCTTTTGAAATTGTTGTTGATTTATTTCATCTTATTCAGGACCTTAAAATGTCAAAAATACAAACATTTGCTACAATAAACTGATTTCATAGGAAAGGCTATGCCTAGAAACTGGTTCTAATGACTTGACTTCTGATATAATTCCAGTGTCATAAAAACAAGAAGACTAAAGCAATCACCTTTTTTCCTCATTTAATGTTCTACTTGTTAAGCTACCACAGTTATGTATCTCAACTAAAACAATTTTTTACTACAAGACAATTCTTTTAGTTGGAAAGACTCCTCTTGAAAATTCCTTTCTTAACTTTCCAACAAGAAAGAATTGCCTCATTAGAAAAAGGTTGTTTCTCTTTCTCATTATTGAAGTTTATTTCTGTTAGTAAAATTCTACTAACCTCATCCCATTAACTAAGTAGGGAGGGTTATAGGTTTCTTCAATCACCATTTTTTGGGGGTTTGATAAGTCATTTGTATTCTAGGGTAAATTTGATGGATATTTTATAGTAATTTTAGTATATATTTTATTTAAAAAGCATAGTTTTCATCACCAAGATTTCTAAAGCTTATCACCAGAAATATGACAGACCAGCATCATGAACCCCTTGATATGATGCACAGAGAACGACACAAGATTGTGTCTGTAGTATTCTTGCAATAAATGTGTAACTTCAGTCAAATAATGAGAAAATATCATATAAACCCAAACTGAGGGACAATCTGTAAAATAACTGAAACTCTTCAAACATGTGAAGAAAATGAAGGAAACAAGAAATAACAGTTAAATGCAAGGTGGGATCTTAGGTAGGTTCCTAGAACAGAAAGGGAACACTGGTGAAAACTGAGGGTTAGTTACTAGTATTGTATCAACGCTACTGTCCTGGATTTGATCATTGTGTTATGTTTACACAAGATGTTAACATTAACGGAAGCTGGGTGAAGGGTATATGGGTACTCTGCACAGTTTTTGTGATTTTTCTGTAAATCTAAAATTAGTTTAAAATGAAAAGTGAAAAATATTCCTAAAGTTTACTGAGAAAATATCATCAAAACATGAAAGGATAGAATCAAGCAACAAGCTAAGCTATTAATTTAACAATTCATTTCCATCCTGAAAAAGAAAGCTCTTTTCTTATTCTTCCTTTGTGAAATGATTTTTCAGATTCAGGTCTTCTGAGCAAAGCATGCTTGGATTCACCTGCTCTAACTGAATTACAGATTTTTCTTTAAACCACCTACCAGTTTTTCCCCCTACAGAGATGCATTTTATTTAAATGGAAACTTCACTCTGACAATTGAAATCTTAGTGAACTAATTTAAACAGTTGTTATATGTCAATAGCAAACCCTTCTTTAAAAATTAACTAGAAGAAAAAACGAGTATTTACTCCTAAAATCTATTTGTCAAAATTACACAATTATAAAGTAAAATGGATTACCACATATTTATAGCAGGAGAAATAATTTTAAAATGAGGGTGTTTTTCTATCATATTTATCTGGGTTTTATTTTATAGTCACTAGACAGTAAAATCCATCAAGCATTTTATAACTGCTCACATCACAAGTATTCAGTAATTATCTATGTAACTTTGGAGCCAACACTCAAGCACTTTGGTTCTCAGTTCTTTATATGTCAAATAAAGAGATCAGTCAAGATCTATATTATCCAAATATTAGCATGTGGCTATTGAAATGTAATAGTTCAAAATTAAAGTAAAAAATTCAGCTTTGAATTTGAGACACATTTCATGCACTCAACAGCCACACACGACTAGTGGCTACCACCCTGGACGGCAAAGATACAGAACATTTCATCATGACAAAAAGTTCTACTGAGTAGTACTGTTCAAGAGGATCCCTACATTCTGCCTTTTCTTTCAATTTTCTTTTCTTTTCTCTTCTCTTCTCCTTTCTTCCTTTCTTTCTTAAGACAGAGTTTCGCTCTTGTTGCCCAAGCTGGAGTGCAATGGCACGATCTCAGCTCACGCAACCTCCGCCCCCCAGGTTCAAGTGATTCTCCTGCCTCAGCCTCCCAAGTAGCTGGGATTATAGGCACCTGTCACTGTACCCAGCAAATTTTTTTTGTATTTTTAGTAGAGATAGGGTTTCACCATGCTGGCCAGGCTGGTCGCTAACTCCTGACCTCAGGTGATCCACCTGCCTTGGCCTCCCAAAGTGCTGGGCTTACAGGTGTGAGCCACCATGCCCAGCTCTGATTGCGTCTTTAATTCTGTGCACGAGCCTGAACTGTGTCCCTCCAAAATTCATATATTGAAGTCCTAACTTCCAGGATCTCACAGTATGACTGTATTTGCAGATAGAGTCTTTAAAGAGGTAATTAAGGTTTAATGTGGTCACTAGTGTGGGCCATAATCCAGTATAAATGATGTCCTTACAAGAGGAGGAGATTAGGACACAGACACATGAACATAAAAAGAGACCACAGCCATCTACAAGTCAAGGAGAGAGGCCTTGGAAGAAACGACCCTGCAGATGCCTTCATCTCAGACTTCTAGCTTCCAGAACTATGAGAAAATAGATTTCTATAGTTTAAGCCACCCAGTCTACAGCATTTTTTAGGACAACTCAGGCAAACTAATAAACATAATTTTTAAAACGCACACTATGTAGCCTATCAATTTGCCCCATCTTCCTGAACTGAAGTACAAGGATTATATTTCCTGTTCTAATCAAGCTGGCTTTTCTGTGATAAGCTGTTCTCAATCAGATTCTCATTTGTTTTCTATGAATTTGTCCACTTTTTTCTATATTCAGACTCCGTTTATCAGATTGCATTTTTTCCTTTCATTGATTCAAGTTTTCTCCAACAAGTATTTTCCAGTTATTACACCCATCCTTTCACTTACCAGCAAAGCCTGGTGCTTGCCAATCTGTGCATGCTTAACCAATGTGCTGACTAAATGAAAAGTAAAGTTATTCACTATGAAATAAGTGCAAGGCCAACCTCAGATCAAATTAATTAATGAGTAGTACATTTTATAACACTTTAATTTTAATAAAGTTTTCAACACTAATAAAAACCTCAAATATAAATATTTTAGCTCTCACATCAGGGAGTGAATTTCACACTAGTTTTGGGTAGTAGAATCATATGGAGTTTCTTGACTCCCATTTTAAACCTATCATGCATGCACATACGATAACAGGGATTTCATCTATAAAACACTGTAGATCTGGAACATGGAGAATCTACAACAAACCTGTTTTTTTTTTTTTTTTGAGACGGAGTCTCGCTCTATCGCCCAGGCTGAAGTGCAGTGGCTGGATCTCAGCTCACTGCAAGCTCCGCCTCCCGGGTTTACGCCATTCTCCTGCCTCAGCCTCCCGAGAAGCTGGGACTACAGGTGCCCGCCACCTCGCCCGGCTAGTTTTTTGTATTTTTTTTAGTAGAGACGGGGTTTCACCATGTTAGCCAGGATGGTCTCAATCTCCTGACCTCATGATCTGTCCGTCTCGGCCTCCCAAAGTTACAATAAACCTGTTTAAGAAAAGGTTGGTATTCCTGAACAAGTTGCCTTGTTTTGGTGTAATTTACAACTTAATACCGACTGGCAGAGGTACTTTTTATATGAGTAGTCTAGGTAGTTACACCACTACATCAATTATTTTAAAACACTTGATTGTTGAAGTGTATGTTTAAAGTAGGTTAGCAGATTCTTCAAATTCATCCTAGCATCTTCCAGTATTTTCATATTTGGTTGGTATTTAGACCCAAGGAAGCTCAAGTTTAAGATACAACTCTGGTAAAATCTTAAAATATACTATACGTTAATGATAAAATCCAGGTACGTGTAATGATTTTATTTTCTACATGTATCAAGAAGATAACTTCACAATTTCATGTTTAGAATGGTACTTATGAGCAAGATGGCTACTAAAAGCATTTCTAAGGCTCTTGGGAGCCAGAGATACAAAAGGGAATTTGTACCCTCTTGCAGGCTCTTTACCACAGACTTCTATCAGGTTCTCAGGAGAAAGACTGGAGAGGCAGAGAGAGACTAGAGAAAGAATCCTGGATGAGGGGAGAGACTTCCATTTGGGAAATTCACAAAGTCTAGCCAAGACCCTTCTCCACAGGACCAAAATTTTAAACCAATGGGAGAAGAATACCCCTAAATCCTGTCATTCTCCCATTTAATCTGGATTCAGGCAAAGACCTCTTATGGCTGGAGGCAAAGAGAATAAAACTCTGTAACTCTGTTGAGAGGAACAGAAAATAGTCCTGGATTCAGAGGTCTCTAACCTGTGGGACAGAGGCAGGAAAGTCCTAAACAAGACTCTCAAATATCGCAAGGCTGAATTTACCTGCTACTGGGAGAGGAGCAGGATCACTGAGAAAGCCTCATTTCTGAGATCCTGGGACAAAGGGTCTATCCAAGACTGAGGCTGGACAAAAACAACAGAGAACCCCATTCTATCCTCTATGATAGCAGCCTTCCATTGCAGGAAGGTCAAGACCGCAGAGACAGACCTTCTTTGAGGTGTGCACACACACAAAAATGACCAAAAGTTGAGTATCGAGCAGTGAGTAGAACCCTCTAGCAACCCTAAGCACAAGGTAATGCTAGAGATGTTTAAAGGCTATAGCATACTCATAGTAACCACACCAACAACAAAATCAAAATCCATTTCAACCCCTGAATGGACTAACTTTCATATTAACAGCCTAGCAGAAGAGTCATACCCATTTCTCGGAGAAAATAGTGTTAATCATTACTGTCCTCCATGCAATGTTTGGCATTCAATGAAAAAAAAGAAATTACAAGATGTACCAAAAAGCAAGAAAAACACACACACACACACAAAAAAAAACACTACTCACTGTCAAGAGAGAAAGCAATCAACAGAATCATACTCAGAGATTAATCTGATCTTGAATATATCAAAGGAAGTAAGACAGCCATGTTAAAGGTGTTAGTGGAAAGAAGGACATCACTTTCACTCAGATTGTGAATTTTAGCAGAGTAATGAAAACTATGGGAAAGAATCCAATAGAAATGTTAGAAATAAAGAACATGATAACAGAGGTGAAGAATGCCTTTGACAGGCTCAGTGAACTTGACACAGCTGCATAAAGTCGGTGAACGTGAAAACAGATCAACAGAAATCAGCCAAACTGAAACACAAAGAGAAAAAAGAAAAAGAGTTTCTAACATATGAAGGGCCATATAAACTGTCTAACAAATGTTTAACTAGAATCATAGAAGAAGAAGAGAGAAGGGCAGAGGAAATATCTGAAGACATAAAGGATGAGTACTTTCAAAAAATAAAAGACATGAAACTACAAAGGCAAAAAGCACAAAAACATATTATACATGGAGGAACAAAAATAACAATTACAGTAGCTCCTTATCCATTGTTTCTCTTTCTGTGGTTCCAGTTACACATGGTCAACTCTAGTCTCAAAATATTACAGTATGATAAAATATTTTGAGAGAGGGAGAGAACACATGCATATAACTTTTATTACAGTATATTCCTATAATTGTCCTATTTTATTGTTAGTTCAGGTTGTTAATCTCTTACTGTGTCCACTATATAAATTAAACTTTATCACAGGTATGTATCTACAGAAAAAAAACATAATACATATAGGGTTCAGGAATATCCATGGTTTCAGGTATCCACTGGGAGTATTTCAATATGTCCCCTGTGGTTAAGGAGGGACTACTGTATATTAATACTCCATCACAGATGATGCAATCCAGAAGACAGTGGAGTGACAGTGTTGAAAGAAAACAATTCTCATCCTAGAATTCTACACATAGGAAAAATACCTTTCAAAATGAAGGTGAAATAAAGAGTTTTTCAGGTAAACAAGAGCTCAATTTATTACTAGAAGATGTGTGCTACAAGAAATATTATAGTTCTATAAGTGAGAGTATGATCTCAGACAGAAATGTAGATCTACACAAAGAGATGAAAGTATCTGAAAATTATTAAAATGAAGATAATTATAAAAGGTCCAAAGGTATGATAATTCAAAGAAGAAATAATAGTCTTTTAAACAAATGATGCTAAAACAACTGGATAATCACATACAAAAATAAATAAATCTCAACCCATATCTCAGAGTCCATACACAAATTAACTAAAAATATGAAACTTCTATAAAATGTAAAACTATAAAACTTGAAAAAATTCTTTGTGACCTTGGGTTAGGCAAAAATTTCTTAGATATTATACAATACCAAAAACATGGTCCATTAAAAACATTGATCACAGGAACTTCATAAACTGAAAAACTTCTCTTTGAACAACACTATTTAAAAACTGAAGAGGCCAAGGCAGTGGCTCATGCCTGTAATCCCAGCACTTTGGGAGGCCAATGTGGGCAGATCACTTGAGGCCAGGAGTTTGAGAACAGACTGGCCGACACGGCAAAACCCTGTCTCTACTAAAAATACAAAAATTAGCAAGGTGTGGTGGTGGGTGCCTGTAATCCCAGCTACTCAGGGGGCTGAGGCATGAGAATTGCTTGAACCCAGGAGGCAGAGGTTGCAGTGAGCCAAGATCGTGCCACTGCACTCCAGCCTGGTTGATGAAGCAAGATTGTCTTAAAAAAAAAAAAAAAAATTGAAGACATCCTGGAATGCAAAGATGGTTCAACATACAAAATCAATGTAATGACCAGGCATGGTGGCTCATTAATTAATTAATTAATTTTAATTAATAAAATTAAAAATGAGCAAAGAACTTGAATTGACATTTTCCCAAAGAAGAGAAACAAACAGGTGCTAAGCACTTGAAAAGATGTTTAACATCATTATCATCAAGGAAATACAAACTAAAACCACAATGAGACACCACCTCACATCCACTAGGATGGCACTATCAAAAAACAAAATCAGGGTTGGGTTGATGAGGATGTGGAGAAAGTGGAACCCTGGTACGCTGTTGGTAGGAATGTAAAATGGTGTAGCTGCTGTGGAAAACAGTATGGCTGTTCCTCAAAAATTTAGAATTATATAATCTAGCAATTCTACTTCTAGTTATATGCCCAAAGGCAGTGAGGCAGGGTCTCAAATAATTTTCTTTTTACCATTTTCTTTTTTCTTAGATATCGAAAGTAAATTTTTATAATACCTATAAACATAGGTATTATAAATTTGAATCTGAGAAGAGTCTTGCTTCCTCTATTTTATGAGGTGCTCCTTTAATAATCTGTCTTTCTAGAGCAGTATGAATACAGCTTAGGGCCAGGCACAGTGGCTCATGCCTGTAATCCCAGCACTTTGGGAGGCCAAGGCAGGCGGATCACCTGAGGCCGGGAGTTCGAGACCAGCCTGACCAACATGGAGAAACCACATCTCTACTAAAAACACAAAATTAGTTAGGCATGGTGGTGCATGCCTGTAATCCCAGCCACTAGGGAGGCTGAGGCATGAGAATCGCTTGAACCCAGGAGGCGGAGGTTGCAGTGAGCTGAGATCACACCATTGCATTCCAACCTGGATAATAACAGTGAAACTCTGTCTCAAAAATAAATAAATAAATAAATACAATTTAGGAAGCAAAATGTTTTTGATTTTGGTCAATCCTCCCTGTTCTCTTTGTAGCTTCTTCATATATTCCTTTCATCAAGTATAATAAATGCTCCTATTAGAATACCCTATACAACTTCAACTTATAATAAATTCCAAAAGATACCCTGAAGGAAGTTCTACATGTGAGCTATCTCAGATGGGTTCAACCCTTATACCCACACCCCTCAATACTTTTCACATTAATTTTGGAAAAAGAAAAGTTCCTTTCTTTAATGTACAAATCGAAGATATCACATTTCTCCCCCATTAGACTTATTAGCAATAATTAATACCTTAGGATTAATTCTGATACCAAAATTTTAAGTTAGCATCTCACATTTCAGGAATACTTGTTTAGAACTGTTGGGGTTCTCTGGCTGCTAATTTGGTTTCTTTTTTATAGGTACAGTTTTGGTAGTTTTACCTTAAGAAAGCTGTTCACAAAGAAATCACTAAATTGCTTAGCTGGAGAGACCAGTGATTCAGAAGATATAGTGAAACACCATTATGATCTCACATCTGAACACTGGAATAAGGGCAACCCAATTCTTTATTCTGGTGGCTGTTAAGTAAAGTTTCCCTTCGAAATGGACCAGCTGGTATCCTGTTGGCTTGAAATCTAGAGGAAGTTCAAAACACTTCAAAAACACCATTTGAAAGGTTCCTTAAACTGGAATTTTACAGTTTTTCCCTTATCTAAAGTCAAAGTTCTGGCCAAGCACAGTGGCTCATGCCTATACTCCTAGCACTTTGGGAGGCCGAGGCGGGCAGATCACTTGAGCTCAGGAGTTCGAGGCCAGCCGGGGCAACATGGCGAAACCTAGCTTCTACCAAAAATAGAAAAATTAGCCGGGCATGGTGGCACGTGCCTATAGTCACAGTTACTTGTGGGAATAAGGCAGGAGGATTGCTTGAACCCGAGAGGTCACGGCTGCAGTGAGCCAAGATGGCGTCACTACACTCCAGCCTGGGTGACAAAGGGAGACCCCGTCTCAAAAATAAAATAAAAATAAAGTCAAAGTTGTTCTATGAGAAAGTATTAAACTTCATTCAATTAGTTTATGTAAAATCAAGAAGAAAAAGTACTTCAAAAGGCTCTATTTTCAAAATAAGAGGAATATACTTATCTAACCTGCAGAGTAACGGTACATGGGAATGGTCACTTGCAGAGTCTAAGAAAGCTGCCTCTCTCCCATTCCGCCAGGGCCTAGGACCCATAATTAGAGTCTCTATAATGGTAATGCCTTGCGTGTACTTTTTAGGCATGCTAATTATGTAGAACTGAGAAAAATATTCCAACACTCTTTCAAAAAACAATTTAAAAACGGTGCAGCTGGGTGTGGTGGCTCATGCCTGTAATCCCAGCACTTTGGGAGGCCAAGGTAGGTGGATCACTTGAGGTCAGGAATTCAAGACCAGCCCTGCCAACATGGTGAAACCCCATCCTTACTAAAAATACAAAAATTAGCCGGGCGTGGTGGCGCACATCTGCAATCCCAGCTAATGGAGAGGCTGAGGCAGGAGAATTGCTTGAACCTGGGAGTTGGAGGTTGCGATGAGTGGAGATCACGCCACTGCACTCCAGCCTGGGCGACAGAGCATGATTCCATCTCAAAAATGAAATGAAATGAAATGAAAATAAAATAAATAGGTTGCAACAGGTTTTTTTCTTAACATTATTCTCTGTGTCAGTAGTGGGATCAATCCCTAACTATGAAAGCACTCCACAGCACTGCTTGTCTCAGGATCTGCCTGCTGGCTTGTCTACTCACTTCCTACTCCAGAACTGTGAACGCAGAAGCAACCAATATTGACTTAAAACTACTTGTGTGCTGCCTTCTGGGCTAGGTGCTTTCATATCAGCCTGTTGGCCCCAAGCTATAATAGGTCATCTTAGAAACTAATGACATCTTCAACAGTTTAGGGTCTGAATTTTTCTTTATAGAAGTTATCCTTTTAAAGGAAAGAAATGAAAATAGAATAATCTTGCATTATTTATAAATAATATTTATTGTCAAAAGGACCTAAATGAGTAGCGATTTCAGGTCCTGCTAGGCAAATAGCCTAGTATATGAAGGAAGTTTTCTATTAGATATAACTGAAAGCCTCCATTTGCTGGCAAGTCATTAACTTACTAATCACAGTGCTTCTTGGGATCCTCTTATCAGATGTTTGCATTATTCTGATCTTTAAAAAAAAAAAAAAGTTTATTATATTGTTATTTTGAGGTAGGGTCTGGTTTTGTCACCCAGGCTGGAGTGCAGTGACGTGATCACTGCAACCTCTGCCTCCCCCAGGCTCAAGCAATCCTTCCACCTCAGCCTCCTGAGTAGCTGAGACTACAGGCATGCAACCATACCTGGCTAATTTTTGTTTTTATTTTTGTTTTTTTTTTGTACAGATGCAGTTTTGCAAGGTTGTCCAGGCTGGTCTCAAACTCCTGGACTCAAGCAATCCACCCTCCTCAGTCTCCCAACAGTGGGCCTGGCCTGTTATTCTCCTGGCCTGATATTTTTAGAGACAGGATCTCCCTCTGTTGTCCAGGCTGGAGTGCAGTGGTGCAATCATAGCTCACTGCAACCTTGAACTCCTGGGCTCAAGCAATCCTCCTGCCTCAGCCTCCTGAGTAGTTGGGACAACAGGTACATACCACCACACTTGACTAATTTTTAAATTTTTTGTACAGAGGGAATCTTGTTATGTTGCCCAGGCTGGTCTTGAACTCCTGGACTCAAATGATCCTCCTGCTTCCGCCTCTCAAAGTGCTGAGATTACACATATGAGCCACTGTGCCTGGCCCTGTTCTATTCTTTATACTCCTGCTGGCACCTGCTTCTAAATGTCGCCTCCTCTGGCCCTTGTTTTTTTTTTTTTTTTTTTATGTGCCTTGATAATCCCCCAGGTTTTATTTTCCATCTCAGATTCCTTGTCTGCCTAACAATCCACCACCTTTGCCACACAGTCTGGAATGTCTGGATCAACATACAATACAGTTGGCTACAGGTAAACAGATTGAGATATATGTTGACTGATGAAGTTTTACAGGAAGTTCCTATAGTGAACTAGAAATCACTTGGTCATATTCTAGGAAACACAGTGTTTAGAAGCGAAATAGAATTTAAGTACTAACACCTTTAATAAACATTGGAAGAAAATCCCAGAAATAAAAGTAGAATAGTTTTTTGGTTTTTTGAGACAAGGTCTCACTCTGTCACTCAAGCTGGAGTGCAGTAGTGCAATCATGGCTCACTGCAGGCTCAACCTCCTGGGCTCAAGTGATCCTCCCACCTCTGTCTCCCAGGCAGCTGGGAATACAGACAAGTGCCACCACGCCTGGCTATTTTTTAATTTTTTTGTAGAGAAGGGATTTCTCTATGTTGCCCAGGGTGATCTCAAACTCCTAGGCCCAGGCAATCCACCTGCCTCAGCCTCCCAAAGTGCTGGCATTACTGTGCCTGGCCGAGAATAGTTTTCAAAGAAACAATGTATCACCAATGTTACTGATAGCACACAAAAAAAATGATACTGGAGTGAAAAACATGGACATAAATTGTAGTCAGAAAGTGAATCAGAAGAGCTGGACCCTGCATATGATGAAGTTATAAGAACACCTTAAGCCATTTATTTTACATATATTATGTGTGCACAAAAGAGGCTAGTATTAAAATCTATGTCCACGTAAACCTAAAAGAGTTGTCACAGTCATAGTTTAATTGACAATATTTTTTGTTGGTGCATCTTAGATCAGATAAAATATGGAATTTTACTCAGCTCTGGTAAAGAAAGTAAAACACTATTGACTTTTCTGAGGAAAATTAATCTGAAACAAATTACTTCAAAATGTACAGTGTATGCTTTTATCACTCTATAAATATTTCCGAGTTTCAAAGAATTTTGTTAAACATCTATATTAAGAATCAATTGCTGTAACAGCTGGTTAAAAGTGCAGGCTCGAATCTGATGACTTGCTTCAAACTATGGCTGTAGTCATTTAATAGTCATGGGCCTTGGGCAAGTTACCTAACCTCATCAGGTCTCAGTTTTCTCATGTATAAAATTAGGGTTAATAACAACTATCTTTATAGGGTGATTTTGAGAAGTAAATAGCCTATGTAAACGTACTCTTGAAGACAAAAAATAAGACACTCAAATGGTGGTACCTTCCACATATGCAGTCAATAAAGAATCCTCAAAGAATCTTCTGCAAACTGCTAAAAAGCTGAAAAGATTTAACATTAAATATTTTAAAGTGGCTCCTTTTGATTAGTGTTGTAAAGAACAGAAATAGAAATAATTTAAATCAAACCCAATGATTTATATTGTATGCACTCAATGATTTATATTGTCATTCTTAGTTACTACAGATGTATTATTTGTAACAAGTTTAAACCTTTCATGTAACCTCAGAATAAATTTAGCAAGTTAATGAAGCAATGAGAAAGTAAGTAAACATAAATGATTCTAAGAAGTGGTATGGTTAATTTCTGATTGTGAGAGGGGAGAAGGGAATCTACGTTATGTGTACTCCATAAAAACATTCTGTACTTTAGTGCAGTTTCCCATTTGATTTGAGAGAGCACAGCAAAAGTCCAGCTCTACTTCCATTTTTATTCGCTACAATGAAGAGTCCCATAAGGGGCCCTGAGAAATGTCCTGGTTCCTATAACTGTGCTTCTAGCAGTAAGAGCAACATTTCTATGTGCTGATGAGCAGCTCCCATTGGAGATGGCTCCATACTGTAACATCTGCTAGCATCTGTGCACTGCTTGCCTGGCGCAGTGCCTTCTGTAGTCTTTGCCACATGCCCTAACGTAGCTGTGGCTGAGGAACGGAAATACAAGGGTGAAGAGCCACAGGAAGTCCCAGCTTCACTTCCAGTTTGTATCCTCGCTGCTGATCCCTACCCATGATATGCTAAAGCCTCTTAAGAAATTCCCTTTGAAAATTTTAAGCAGCTTATCCTCTTTTAGGAAGGAGATGTGGATGCTAACTTCTTGCTCAGGGATATTTGTGAAAAGTTCAAAGTGCCTTACAGGTGTTTTAAATACCTTAATGTAAATCGTAGTTTCCCTACATCAGTGAATTTGGAGGGCTGAGAGACAGATCTAAGGGAAGGGAATAAAAAACTATTCAGTGGACCTACTGCTAGTTCCTAAGGGAGAAGAAAAACAAATTGACCCAAGGTGATACTGTGAATTATGTATCTACTAGATTCATAAAAGTATTTTTGTTGATTTCCCTTTTTAAAAAAACTGACCATTGATTAAAAGTTTCTTTGGAAATTTATTCAGGAAATGATGTTAGACCATTCCACAGTGGGATGTCTTCAGAAAACCAGTCTTACATACTAAATAAAAAATTATGTTTCTTTCAACTCTTATGAATATACATCTATCTCTTGCCAAGAGTGAGATCAATTTATTTCAAGCCCATTCTCTTATATAATATTCAAGATAGAAATGAATGTTTTTATCTGGCCTTCTATAATTTAACTTTGGAGGCAAAAATGCCACCATTTCCTTGCAGAGTAGGTCACTTAAGGAAAATTCACCCTAAAAATTGTTTAGCACAATATGTAGTGTTGTTGGAAAACACCATAATAATTAAAATAAAAATCTCTCTAGGTACTGGCAGAATTGAAAAGATGCTTATTAACAGATTTTACCAAAGCTAAAATTGCGTGAAAAGATATGGATAATTTTACAGTAAAATGTGTTTCCAAATTTGTCATAAATTTTCATCTTTTAGAAAACAGTAGTAACCAATAATAAACTTTTGCATTCAGTTTAAATTTGTTTTTGAAGAGGAGGCCAGAATCAAAGGATATAACATCAAATTATTTAAATGTTTGTTAATAGCATGTTACTTGTGGCAGAATAATTCCTACCAACTTCATTTAATGCACATATAAGCAATGTAAATAATATGCAAAGGTAAGGGCCCTGATGAAAAATATTATGCAAATGAATTCTAAGCAAAGGGAGATGATAATAAATGAATACAGCCCAGAATAAATAATAGCTTAGTCCACTACTGATTGCTCAGCTATTATCGTAAGAGGCTTTTTTTGGCAGGGCGCGGTGGCTCAAGCCTGTAATCCCAGCACTTTGGGAGGCCCAGACGGGCAGATCACGAGGTCAAGAGATCCAGACCATCCTGGCTAACACGATGAAACCCCCTCTCTACTAAAAATACAAAAAAACTAGCCGGGCATGGTGGCGGGCGCCTGTAGTCCCAGCTACTCCGGAGGCTGAGGCAGGAGAATGGCGTAAACCCGGGAGGCGGAGCTTGCAGTGAGCTGAGATCCGGCCACTGCGCTCCAGCCTGGGCGACAGAGCGAGACTCCATCTCAAAAAAGAAAAAAAAAAAAAAAAGAGGCTTTTTTGGGTTTTCCTTCTAAAGCCTTCCTGATCAGCCTCGATGGAAGCAAAAGTCTCCTATCTACAAGAACCAACTTTACTGGCCAATGTGATGAAGCCTGGCTGTATTCCAACTCCAGATTAGTTCAGCAAGAGTCACCACTTTAGCTACAGAAAGACAACACAACAGAAATTCCTTTCAGCAGGATATTTGCTTTGTTGTTTTTCCAGTACAGTGACAGTCTTGAGCATATTCCTCACAAAAACTCAGCTTCCCTTGATCTAACACCCTCTTTTGTAATCTGTGACTTTGAAAGAATTTTTCTTTGTATGAAATTGTCATGTATGATATCTGGACCAGAGACTTGGGCTTCCTTTAACCTAAGTATGAATTAACTAACACAGGCTATTAAATTCAAATGCTGTAATGGATGGGTACTTTGTCCTCCATACTACAGCAATATTAAGACACCCACCGTAAGGTTTTTCAAACTGAACTACAATGTCTTTTTTCACATGTGCTATTCCTTTGCTCCGTTACATTAGGGGTAATTTACAATTGGCTATATGCAGTTATATATAAGGGTGTTGAGAATGCCACACAGAGATCACTGAAAAATAGGTGACTACTTTTAAACTAGTTTAGAATATGGAATAATAAAAACTAGTGATAATCAGATTATGCTAATCAAAAGGAAAAGTTGGGATCAAATTATTTAATAGTCTGGTAAAGTATGAATTAAACAGATTTAAGTTATTGTTCCAAGGGCCTTAAATATCATAGCAAAATTTGCAAAACATATTTCAAAATGCAGAATAGTTACAAATATGGATGGACAAATAAAGTAGAAAGGATGTCCACATTTTTTTTTGAGGATATGGAAATAATAGACATCTATCATTAATACTTGAAAGACTTTACACTGTAGAGATGAATGACTGCATGCTTTGCCTATATTTATACGAAAAGTAAATAATTTTACAAAAGTAATTTTAAAAAGTAAATAATTTGTAATTATTTGTAAAATTACAAATAATTTTACAACAATGTATGTAAACATGGATATCTGTGGAACTACTTCAGGCCTTACTATTAACATTTGCTAGACTGCTTTCTATGGATGAATGCAGATTCTACTAAAACTAGGTTCTAAGTACTAAAATGTGCTTCTATAGGTTTACTTAGCTTATAAACAGCTTTCAGAAAACCATCCCAAACAACTACATAGTCCCAAGCTTGAGAGGGGCTTTTATCATATACATTATGGTCACCCATATTAGTGAACTGCTTATGTAAAAGTTTATGAGCTTGTGATAAGTGGTATTTTCCCTTATCTTTCAACCAGTTAAACTATATCTCTGTGACTATTACTTATTTATAGAAAACAAACTAAAGCCTGGAGACATTCTATATAGATCTGGAAGCACATCTGCTATGCTGAGTATTCTTCAAGAATAATATTAAAATGACTTGTGGCAACAAACTTCATATGCAAGCTAAAAAATGTTAATCTTTTCAGAATAAGTCACTCTTTCAAATGCATTTTTGTAAAAGTTAATAAATTCAAGAAGAAAAATGCTTATTCTAGTTTCCATTCACTAATACTACTTAACATGATATTCACAGAGGATCTTAACAAACAGTGCTAAATGACATTCTGGATTTTAACACAAAAGTACCTTTTCCTTAAAATTTTTACCAATTGAGAACCATATGACAAATTTCAATACAATTTGGGCATTTATATATCTTGATTCATGGGTTTCATTTGGAGGAGATGTAAAATGATTGAAGAAGCATTCTTTTTTTATCTGCATTATGATTTGCATTTCTAATTTATTTAGACATGTGATGCTAGTACTGTGATGGTCATGTACAATTAAATGGGCTCAGTTTGTGTAATTTCTGAACTTAAGCAATCAACTTAAGCAATCAATGTATTAAATGCAATAAATCAACATTTATTGTCTTTTATGTATCATATTTTGGAGGATACAGATGTTATTGGCTAGTGAACTAGAAATATCTTTATTTCTTCCTATTTCCTTTCTCTCAAAGCTAAATAGTGAACAATTCTCTCATTTCTTCCATACCAGTCTTTCTCTATAGATTCCTTCCAGTTGTCACTACCACGACCTCAGATGAGGGCACTAAAACACCTAACTGCTTCAAAGGCCAAAGCAGATGCCCCTCCCTCTGCCAGGAGCGCTCCTTCCCCACTTTACAGGCCAACTTCGATCTACTGGGATGAGTTATGTGTGGACCACTTTCATGATCCAGCCATACCACTGTCTGCCCTCTTCCCTCACTTTGATGTCTTCTTTTGTGGCACTTTTCCTAATAGTAATTATATAGTTATGCAATTATTTCTCTTATTCCCTCACTGAAGTTTAAACACTATAAGAACAGAGACCGTTTACTTGTTCACTAATGTTTGCCTGGCACTCAAATATTTGTTAAAACTGTAAAGAAAGTATAACATCAGAGAATGTTGAAGTAATCATGGAGAGAGCTTGGGGACTCTTCTTTGAGTTTCCAGAGCACCCCATGGATCACTACCTCTGCATCATCCATACTGGTTATATATTCTGCTGCCTCATGAAGCCCTTTGAGGGCAATCTTATTCGCCTTTGACCTGGCACAAAGACATGCTCCATACATGATTTTGAACTAAGTAGTATTAAAATGGACCTATGCCAAAGAGTTGCTCATACTCGGTCTGGACACTAACCACTTACATGTGTGTGCTCATGGTGATTTTAGATGCATAACTTGCTAGTAAATGATTTCTAATTCATGTGATTATATATGTATATAACACATCTACAAAATACTCCACAAAGATAACTGTGCTTTCCAGGTACTCCCAGACTCTTGATATGTTTCAGTCACTGGTTTACAACAGAATTACTTTTGAGTTCTTTATTTCAAATAAAATCTAGAAACTATTAGGGCAATATTTTGCAGAATACCTTTGAAGCTATGTTATAAGTTTCAACTTTCTACTTCTAAGAAATGACTTTTGTTACCAAGTTCCCCCAGATGCTGTAAGGTTGCTATACCATTACATGCAAATCTGAAAACTTGTAGGACAAGTGTTCCAAATGTTTGGTTATGTTACGCTGGTTTCAGAAACATAAAGCTTAATTCTCAGCGGAACTGAAACCTTTAGCCAGCTACTTGGTAAACATGCAGACTGGATTCTTAACTATATTACCAAATTAATAAACAAAAGAGCAAAGAAAGAATATAACATATAAGGAAAGTTTACCATGGCCTATAATCATGTAAATTATCTCAATCTAAGATCCTCTAACACTTTTGCTTTGTAAATGTAAACTACCAGTTACATAATCAAGAATACTATGAGCACACACACACACACAAGCACACACACTAAACCCTGTTAAGATATTTTTCTTTTTTGTTGAGAAAAAGGCCTTGCTCTTGTCACCCAGGCTGGAGTGCAATGGTGCAATCTTGGCTCACTGCAACCTCCGCCTCCGGGTTCAAGTGATTCTCCCGCCTCAGCCTTCCGAGTAGCTGGGATTACAGGCACCCGCCACCATGCCTGGCTAATTTTTTTCTATTTTTTAGTAGAGACGGGGTTTCTCCATGTTGGCCACACTGGTCTCAAACTCCTGACCTCAGGTGATCCACCTGACTCAGGTTCCCATAGTGCTGGGATTATAGGCATGAGCCATCGGGCCTGGCCAATATTTTTCAACGTAAATAGTTAAAAAATCAACATAGGCCAGACCCGGTGGCTCACACCTCTAATCCCAGCACTTTGGGAGGCTGAGGAGGGTGGATCATTTGAGGTCAGGAGTTCGAGACCAGCCTGTCCAACATGGTGAAACCCTATCTCTAAGAAACATACAAAAATCAGCTAGGCGTGGTGGTGCACGTCTATAATCCCAGCTACTCAGGAGGCTGAGGTGGGAGAATCACTTGAACACGGGAGACGGAGGTTGCCGTGAGCCAAGATCGTGCCACTGCACTCAAGCCTGGGTGACAGAGGGAGGCTCCATCTCAAAAAAATAAAAAAATAAAATAAAATCAACATGACCATGCTCACTTAACCGAAATACACAATGTTTTCTTAAATAAATGAAATGCCTATAGACTCACTACTCATTGAATTTCAACTACACATTTTAAAGATTCATAATTTATTTTTGCATCAAATAGTGAATCAATATTGTTAATTATCATCTTTTTGATATTTAGACTCCATATGGTGACTTAAAATTTCTTCAAGACAGGTTAAGGAAAGACCGAAGTAGAGAAGCAAGGGATTCTAGAGTAAAGTTCTAATTCTGGTACCTATCTATAGATTTTAGAAAAATTCCTTAACCATATGCTTTGGATTTTTCTTCCTGAAAAAGTAGAAATTGTATCCATTCTACTTCTCGAGACAACTGTCCAAAAAAAGAAAAAAGCGTAGAGACAAAACTATAAAAAATAAAAATTATGAAAACACAGGATTAAATATAAACCCAAGTAAGCCCTTTAATGAATAGACTTCTACACACTGTACCATCTAATTTTTGGAAGTACTAAGGACAGTGCTCACTACCTAGCATTCAAAGTTTTATACTGAGATTGCTGAATAAATGGACTCTTAAATTATTATTATTATTATTATTATTATTATTATTTTGACTAGTCAAGCAGTGGGAGTGGAGCAAGATGATCTCTTAAGGAAGAAACATGAAGAACAACAGGGATCATCTTTCTCTCATTTGTTATCACTAACTTCACTGAATTAAAAACAAGTGGTAGTCTTCCCTGGCCCTTCTGGGTATAACGCTTAAGTTAGTCTAGAACTTATATTAAGGACTGTAAGGTATGACTCACAGGTGAGATATCAAACAACACTACTTGAAGCACTAAATGTCTACAATATTTCCAAGTATAGCAGTATGTAAGTTATTAAACGCTTACATCTTGCTTTCCCAAAAATGGCATAATTGACTTCACTATTTTCCATTGATTGATACCATGTTTCAAAGAGAGCCATTAGACAGCACAAGTTGCATTTTGGTTTCTTTTTGCTGATTATAATTTAATACTGCTAAAATCCATCCCCAAGTATAGAAGATTTAATTCAATCTATAAGTTTGAATCTATAAGCCTAGCTATTAGACAGCATTGTAGTTCAGAAATTTATCCCATTACAATAATCCATTCCAGGATACTATGAAGTAATGTGGTCTCTTGTGCTAATTTTACATTATTGTTGAAAAGTAGTAACTGATGGATCACACATTTTTAATCCATGATGCCATCTGGAAGGAATTTCAGTAATTTTAATTATGTGTGTGCATAATGCAAAAGCATAGGACACCACTTTTTTTCTAATGTTCTATTTAAAGACAGAAATGGCTAATCTGCCTTATGTAATGGGTTCTTTTATATAGCACAATAACATTATCAGTGTTTTAATGATTATAAGGGCAGTACTAAATCTCATGCTCTGCTATGGAAGGTCATAAGAGGACATCTTATTCATTTCCTACACTAAAGGCAGGATCACTTTAAGATAATCAAGATAAGGAGATTAGAAATCATTACCCACCTGACCACCCCTTTTACTTAATATATGAGAAAACTGTAGCTCAAAGAGATAAAGTCTTTTGTCTAAGACTGTGAACATGACTGGTGGCACAGCTAGAAGAACCCAAGTACAATCCCTTCATTTTTGAGAAAGAGATGATGGTAGGAATGCCATATTTTTAGAGACCAACAAAATAATGACAGACCATTGTATTATTCACATTTTTTCCCAGGAAATTATTTTCTCTTGAATTTTATCAGGTTCAGAACACATTCTATAAACTGTTCTCATCATAAAATGGGAACTGATACAACAAGCCCTTCTAAGTTTTAAATACCAGAAAAGCAATACTGTTAAGGTAATGACTAATTCTGTTATGTTTCTTCCTTACTTCTAAAGTACGTCTTCAGCAACTTTAATATTTGCTTTCTATAATAGAAGAGCACATATATTGTATTAGTATCATATTTTGGGGAGGAAGTACCCTTTCTCTAAATATTTTAATCAAAAAAAATTTATTGGTGTTAGATTCCAGAAGAGGTATGAATAATTAAATCTCAACTAAATAAAGGGGGAAACCAGACATTTTTACTTTAGCTTTTCTTTAATTGTATAAAAGCTCTTGGTTTAAAAAAAAATGCAACATTTCATGCAAATTATTCTTTATACAAGGATATGCATTGATAAATCAAGTACAAACTTCATTATCTTCCATTTAAAAATGTTACCTAATATCTATTCATAACTATGGGAAAGCATTTGTAAATTCTAAAATAAACAAAATCTTATGATTATAACTACCCACAAGAGTTATTATTTCTAAACTTTTCTTAGGAACATTTAAAATTTGCCTCACAACATCCCTGTGAGGTAGGGAGGTAAGGGTTCTCATATGACAACAAACCAAATTGATCAAAATATTAGTATCTGGTTACATGTAGAAACTGGCTATATTTTTAAATCTTAAAAGAAATGGCATCTATGAGTCAGTTCTACAAAGAAGTCCAGGAAGATTAGGTTGCTTATTTTTCACTATATTTATCAGAAATAACAGCTATTTTGATTTTCAACCAACAGAAATCTTTCTCCATCAAAGGCTTTTAAATCTTCTAAAAATTAGCAGAGCAAGTATAATGGCATTTTGCCAGAGAAACAAAACATGGGATGTCACGCCAAGTCATTCTCTTCTTCCTCTACATGGAGATAGCTTAAATGCTATCTAGGCATACACAGGAATCCAAGCAGTTAAGTGTCTTCTTTAAAGATACTACTTCTTCTGACTCTTCCAAGTTAAAGCTGTGATTACTGGGTCTTTTTAAATTTTCATGTTTCTTCCATGTTAGTTTCTCTCAGTCAGGGACTATTTGCATCTTGTCAGTTAGGAAAAATTGTAGATCCTCTTCTTCCATGAGAAATGGTGACTCCACTAGGTTCCAAAACTAAAGGTGATCAGAGAAATCATCCACCAAGGGAAACTGGCTGTCTCCGGAGTATGAAAAAAAAAATCTAACTTGGAGAACTGATCTTCTCTGTCTTCAAAAATATATCCAGTAGATATCAGGATGTAAGAGAGTAAAGAGTCCAGCTTTTCCATAAAAAGACAAAATGTTCAAGCAGAAAATTTTTAAAAAGTGGTAACGGGAAAAGGAGGAGAAACTATTTAGGTATGTTATGCTTTTTCTTTATTACTTACTGCTCAAGATAATTCTCTGTGCAAAAAACCCAGATGTGGTAACATGTCTAGTATTAGTTCAAGGCTGAACATCTAGTAGATCACATGGGTTGTGAGACTTCAAAGATAAAGTACAGTTAAAGATCAGCTTCCTTCCTTGCTATGGAACCTAAGACTTTCTGACCATATGTAATAATGACAGAACAGTTTATCTGTTTTAAAAAGCTGAAAAGATATAACTACTAATAGTAGTGGTGTTCTTGGACTCAAGTAACACCCCATGACATGGTTCTTCACATAACTTAACCAATTACTAGTATCCATTCTCTGTAACTCTAGAGAAAAAAAAAAAATCTATTACTTTGTAGAGCCAAAGAGACCTTAGGTGGTCTCTTTAATAGTAACTTAGATTGTGAGTAAAGCATATCCTAAAATGATCCAATTACAAAAGGCAATGAAGCCATAAGATCAAATAAGCTTTCTGAAAACACTTTTGCTAATATAAAGTTCCAATAGCCTCATGTTAGAGACACCAATGCAGCTATGAAGGGAATCTTTCTCCACTAACTATGTCACATTAAATGTCATGGAGAACCTTTATTGTTGAAAATTAAAAAAAAAAAAAAATCCCTTTGGTGTGTCAGGTAAATGAGACTTGAAAGATTTGGATTTATTATCAAAGGGACAGAAAATAGCAAATGCTGGTGAGGATAGAAAGAGGAAAGTTCACACCCTGTTCGTGGGAAAGGTATATTAGTAGAGCCACTATGAAAAACTGTGGATGTTCCTTAAAAGACTAAAAACAGAACTCATATGATCCAGCAATCCCACTGCTGGGTACATATCTAAAAGAAAAAAAATCAGTATATCAAAAAGATAGCTGCACTCCCATGTTTACTGCAGCACTATTCATAATAGTCAAGATATGGAATCAACCTAAGTGTCCACCAATGAATGGATATCTACCAATAGTATCACATTGTGTATATGTGGTACTATATGTGTTACATATACACAATGAAGTACTATTCTGCCATAAAAAAGAATGAGATCCTGTCATTTGCAACAACATGAATGGAACTAGAGAACATTATGTTAAATGAAATAAGCCAGGCACAGAAAGACAAATGTTGTATATTCTCACTCATATGTGGAAGCTAAAAAAAACTGATGTCAGGTAGGTAGAGAATAGAATGATTACCAGAAGCTGGGAAGGGTAGTGGGGAGGGGGATATAAAAAGGGGTTGGTTAATGGGAATAAAAATAGTTAGACAGAAGAAGTAAGATCTAGAGTTTGGTAGCACAGTAAGGCAACTATAGTTAACAATAATTTATTATGTATCTCAAAATGACTAGAGTATATGGGGAATGTTCCTAGCACAAAGAAATGATAAATGTTTGAGGTAATAGATATTCAGCTACCCAGATTTGATTGTTATACATTACATGTTTGTATCAAAATATCACATGTACCCTAATAAATATGTACAACTGTAATGCATCCATAAAAATAAAAATTAAAAAAAATTGGGTTTAGTGACTTAATTCTGTACTTTGTACATACAGCAGCCTTTAAAATGTCCTTTGACATAATTATGGCATTGATATACTGCTTGAAGGTTAATATACAAGTATACTGAATACTCAAAACATGTATCCAGAAAAACAAACCTTCTATAATAAAAACTACGTAGAACACTGTCCATGTAAAACAAGTATTGACCATATAATTGGTCCTTTAAAATAATCATCAGCTGACATTTATATAATGCAATAAGGAAAAACACAAGTTAAGTCTTTTTCTAGAGTAATTACACTAGAAATAAGAGTTATCTGAAATGAATAATTTTTAGAATGTGTATTTTTATTCATATTTAATAAGAACATGCTTTATATTCATTGGAATAATCTTACAATTTATCAGGTTTTTTTGTATTTGTTTGTTTTTTGGGTTTTTTTTTTTTTTTTTTTTTTTTGAGGCAGAGTCTCGCTCTGTCACCCAGGCTGGAGTACAGTGGCACGATCTTAGCTCACCACAACCTTCGCCTCCCAAGTTCAAGCGATTCTCATGCCTCAGCCACTTGAGTAGCTGGGATTACAGGTGTGCACTACCATGCTCAGATAATTTTTATATTTTTGGTAGAGACGGGGTTTCACCGTGTAATGTTTACAATCTTCTTTCTTTCTTAAAAAAAGGTTTTTTTGTATTTTTTCTTTTAATTAAAAAAAAATTAAAGGAAAAAAATCAACTAAACCTCTTTAAAAGTCAGACAGCAAATGTACCCCCATTCCCACTCTCTATAAGAGCTACCTCACCTATTTTGGAGAGAGAAAATGCTAGAAGACAGGAAGGTTTCATATTTTTACGTAGGAAAACTGATACTCAGTGAAGAGCTCTTAAAAATAGTGATATTTTAGTAAGAATTCTTCCTCTTTAGTACAGCTCATTTTTCCTTTAAAACAAACCATCAATTAGCTTTTAAGAAATAAACATAAAAAAAGCATATTGCTCTATTTATCAATGAATAAATTCCTAAAGCCATCAAGTTGTGAGGGTATAAGAGGAAATCATTAATTAATAGGAATAAACATTAATAGAAAAAAGCAAACACTAAAAACCTAGGAATATAGGGGAACTTCCTCACCCTGATAAAGAGCATCCATGAAAAACATACAGTTAACATCATACTTAATGGTAAAAGACTCAATGCTTTCCTTCTATCAGGAACAAGATTAAGATGTCCACTCTTGTCACTTCTATTCAACACTGTACTACAGGTTCTAGCTATAGCAATGAGTTTAAAAAAAAAAAAAAGAGAAAGAAAAGATATCCTGATAGGAAAGGAGAAAGTAAACTATCTTTATTTACAGAGGATATAATTTTATGTATAGAAAATCCTAAGGAACCCCCTAAAAATGATTAAGACTAATAAATGAGTTCAGTAAGTTTGTAGGATACAAGATCATTATACAACAATCAATTGTCTTTCTATATACTAACAATGAACAATTCAAAAGTGAAATTAACAAAACAATTTCACTTAAATAGTACCAAAAAAAATAAAATCTGAATAAATTTAACAAAAGGAGAAAATCTATACTCTGAAAACCAAACAACATCGTTGAAATTAATTAAAGCAGCTCCAAATAAATGGGAAAACAGCTCATGTTCGTGGATCACAAAAGTTAACATTAAGAGGAACATTTTGGCCATGAGCTCCAAACTGATCTACATATTCAATACAATCCTTATCAGAATCCCAATTGGTTTCATTGAAGAAACACAGAAGGAAATTCATATACAATTTCTAGGCACTAAAATTCATAGGGAAATTCTAGGTACTGAGAAGAGTCAAAACAATCTTGAAAATAATACAGAAGTGATCATACTTCCCAATTTCAAACTTAACTACAAAGATAAATTAATTAAGACAGTGTAGGCCAGGCACAGTGGCTCACACTTGTAATCCCAGCACTTTGGGAGGCCAAGGCAGGAGGATCACTTGAGGTCAAGAGTTCAAGACCGGCCTGGCCAACATGGCAAAATCCTGTCTCTACTAAAAATACAAAATTAGCTGGGGGTGGTGGCGCCTGCCTATAGTCCCAGCTACTCGGGAGGCTGAGGCATGAGAATCACTTTGAGGCATGAAAATCGCTTGAACCCAGGAGGTGGAGGTTGCAGTGAGCCGAGATGGCCCCACTGCACTCCAGTTTGGGTGACAAAGCAAGACTCTGCCTGAGAAAAAGAAAGTGTAGTCCTGGCATAAACATTGAGACCAATGGGACATAATTAAGATTCCAGAAATAAACCCTCATATTTACCATCAGCTGATTTTCGACAAGGGTGCCAAAACAGTTCAGTGTATAAAAAGCAGTCTTTTCAACAAATGATGCTGGAACAACTGGATAGATGTGGGCCTCTATCTCACATCATATATAAAAATCAATGGACCAAAGACCTAAATCTAAGAGCCAAAACTATAAAAGTCTCGGAAGAAAACATATGTGTTTATCACTGTAGCCTTAGATTAGGCAGTGATTTCTTAGATATGACACCAAAAGTGTAAGCATGAAAAAAATGAATTAGACTTACTTAAAAATTTAAAACATTTGTGCTGCAAAGCACCAAAAAAAGAAAAAAAAATTAGTGAAAAGACAACAGAACTGAAGAAAATATTTAAAAATCAATTATCTGGTAGCAGGTTAATAACTAGAAATTATAAAGAACTACAACTCAACAACAAAGAGACAAATAATCTAATTAAAAATGAGCAAAAGATCTGAACAGCCATTTTTCCAAAGAATATGCACAAGTCACCAATAAGGCACATGGGAATATGCTCAATATCATTAGCCATCAAGGAAATACAAATCAAAACCACAATGAGATACCACTTCACACTTAAACCAGGATGGCTATAATAAAAAAAGACAATAACAAGTGCTGATAACACAGAGAAATCAGAATCTTTATATATGTGCTGGTGGGAATGCAAAATGGCACAGCTGCTTTGCAGTTCCTCCAAAGGCTAAACATAGAATTACCATACAACCCAGTGATTCTACTCTTAGGTATATACTCAAGAGAATTGAAAACATATGTCTGCACAAAAACTCATACACAAATGTTTATAACAGCATTATTCATAATAATGGAACTTTCAAAAAGTGGAAACAACCAAAGTGTCTATCAACTGATGGATGGATAAATAAAATATGGTATATCCATAGAACAAGAACATTAGACAAGAAGAGAAAATGAAGTACTGATATATACTATAACATGGATCAACCTTAAAAACACATGCTGGCTGGGTGTAGTGGCTCGCACCTGTAATCCCAACACTTTGGGAGGCCGAGGCAGGTATATCACTTGAGGTCAGGAGTTTGAGACCAGCCTAGCCAACATGGTGAAACTCCATCTCTACAAAAAATATAAAAATTAGCCGGCATAGTGGCACACTCCTGTAATCCCAGCTACTTGGGAGGCTGAGGAAGGAGAATTGCTTGAACCTAGGAAATGGAGATTGCAGTGAGCCGAGATGGCACCACTGCACTCCAGCCTGGGTGACAGAGCAAGACTCAAAACAAACAAACAAACAAACAAGCAAACAAACAACACATGCTAAGTGAAAGGAGCCAGTCACAAAAGACCATGTATTATGATTCTATTTATATACAATGGTCATAATAGGCAAATCTATAGAGACAGAAAGTTGATTTAGTGGTTGCCTAGGGTAGGTGGAGGGAGAGTGGGGGTTTACAGGGAGAATGACTACTAATGAGTACAGAGTTTTTTGGGGGTGGGGACTAATGAAAATGTTCTAAAATTCACTGTGGAGATGGTTACACAACTCTGTGAATATACTAAAAACCACTGAATTGTATACCTTAGGTAGTTAAGTTATTTAGTATGTGAATTATATCTCGATAAAGCTGAGATATAATAAAACAGGGTCCCAAAACCTAACAATTTTGTCAACAGTGAATACACGGCCAAGCTAAACTCTAAATGGAAAATGGCAGACAGAAAACAAAAGTACAATGTACATTTATTTAAACTCTTCAGTCTTATCTATATTTGACACATTCTACAAGGAAGGCAGTCCCTGGAGAATGACCACTTTCAATATCAGTGATTGTGTCCTTATTTCCACATGAAGTGTGAATCTTATGTATTATCCCCATGACGTAAGAATGGATCCAGTCTTTGCAGAGATTCCTTTTAAAGATGTAGACTAGAAACTATATGGGTTACCTAGTCTCCAACCTCATTTGGCTTCATTTTATAAAGCTGTAATATGTTTAGATGAACCCTGCCCATTCCATTTTACCAAAGGCCTCACCACTATTTACTGTCACATATAACACAAATGTCACGCATTTTGTGGCTTGCCTGGCCTCTGCCTAGGTTTGCACCTTTATCTTGGCCCTAACTATTTTGGTAAGAGGAAAGATGGCCAAATCCAAAGGAAAAAAACATTCTTTCCTACATCCTAGAGCAAAACTGTCCACATCACCTACCTCCCTTCCAATGAAATCCCCACTGTAGCAGGCTAGGAACAGAAGTGGAGGGGAAAAAGGAATTTTTTTAAGCCCTCCACAAGAAAGAGATCATAATTAATCTAGGATCAATCTATTCCACGGCAAATGACCACACCTGTATTTCCAGCTACTCTTCTTGAAAAGAGAAACTGACAATCACTAGGAATGGATTGATGAACATTCTTTCCCATTAATTATAACAGTAAGGCAGAGGTGAAGAAGAGGAAGGGTCTAATCGCCATTGGAGGTGGGTTAATAATGTCTTTATCTCACACGAAGAATGGTTTTTTTCTTGTGAATAATCTATATCAAGTGATAGTGCTTGACGAAATGGTGTAGCAAATTTTAACTTTTTCCTCAAAATCTTTAGAGAATAAACGTTAGTTCTTTAAAAAAATTCAAGACATGAAAATGTAAATGTATCTATTCAGAAAGCTAATAAACAGTCACTAAATTATATTTCTTATTTCATCTTATTTTAAAATATATAAATTGTTTCTCAGTTTCCAGAGAACGCAGAACAGTGTAAATGACCAAATTACTACCATACTTCTTATAAAATACTATTGTTCACAATTATAGTAAAAAATTTCTGACATCTCTAAATTGTTGAGTTATGATCTCTCACAAATGTTCCTTGCCTTCAAGTTAATCTAGAAAAACCTAATCTAGTTTTTGAGGTTTGATGGTGGAGGAATAATGATATTTAAGTCAATTATTAAGGAGAATCCTACAACTTAAAATTTTCACCTACAATTATATAAATGATAAAGTCACTTCTTCTGAAATCAAGTCCCAGCTTTATATACAGTACACAGTCTTATCCAAACAAAAGTTATCCACAGAAATTACTTCTATTTTAGTTTATTACTATAATCTAAGATTTGCTTACTATCCATGAAAAAGGGAAACATATCACAGTGTGGAGAATATAGTACCTGAGAGTTCTTAACAGCCAATCACTTTTTTCCTGTTTTTATCATCTTAAAAGTACAGTAAATCCAAACTATATTTAAGATCAGGGCCGGGTGTGGTGGCTCATGTCTGTAATCCCCTTTGGGAGGCCGAGGCAGGGGGATCATTTGAGGCCAGGAGTTTGAGACCAGCCTGGCTTACATGGTGAAACCCTGTCTCTACTAAAAATACAAAAATTAGCCGGTCGTGGTGGTGTAAGGCTGTAATTCCAGCTACTTGGGAGGCTGAGACAGGAGAATGGCTTGAAACCGGGAGGTGGAGGTCGCAGTGAGCCGAGATCACACCACTGCACTCCAGCCTGGGCAACAGAGTGAGACTCCATCTCAAGAGAAAAAAAAAAAAGATTAAGCACTTCCTTTTGTATTTTAGTTTGCATTTATTCTGTTAAATATAAAAAATGTTGTACTTATTTTGATGTTTTTGTATTTAACTAGCATTTAGTTAAAATGCTATGTAAAATTTCCAGGGAAATTTAGTTTTTGAAATTGCACAAAAATTCCTAGTCATAGTTTTAAAGTAAAGTGTTTCTAAAACTCTGATGATAAATACACATGCAGTAAACCCATACAGATGCCATACATTGTGATAAAACTGTAGTTTTACTGATTTAAAGCAAGACTAATATGCTAGAAAGAAGTATTTCTGCATACATCCTTTAATGATTATCTGTTGGAAACACATAATGTGGCAGAAAACAATCTCTTTAACAGAATAGAAGGTACATGCAATATCCCCAAAAATACATAAATTCTAGAAGCACCATGAGAACACATTATCTAAACATTAGAAGAATCTAAATATAATCAGTGTTTAAGAGAGTCCATTTTCTATTAAGGTAATCAAATTGTTATTAAAATTTATCAGTACAAAAATAGCTTCACAAACTGCTAATGTATATGTCTTTTCTGAACTCTTGAAAATATGACAATTATTTATCAATATTGTACCATATTTGAGGATCAAAAAATTGTAATGAACAAAATGAAAACTTTAAGTTTTCAGTATTACATTGTGACAGCACTGGAATACTATAAAATCAACTATTTCCAAGATAATTTTCAGTGGCTTTAAATCTTTTTTAGAAAATCTATTATTATTTATTTAAAAAACAAACAAAAAAACAAGTAAATTCTAGAATTCCAGACAGTTGATGCTATGAAGCAAACAAGAACTCCCTGGAAGAGAACAAAACCTTCCCTCTTACGTATATGCCAGTCTATTAGTATATAGCTACTTTTCTTGATATACAACTAATCTAAGATTGGTTTCAAAGGATTTTCAAGTGTATACCTGCTCAATCTCAAAAGACATTATCATTTAGGTTAAAAAAAAGATAAACAGCAATTTAGATAAAATTTAATAACATTTCCCCCCAAAAAAATCAGTAAACATTTCATCCTCATGATCTCCCTTTTTTACACATCTCTAAACTTTAAAAATAAGTACACTAAAACAGTATCAATTCACTGAAGCTTATTCAATAAGAATGTTTTTGCATAGTTTATGACAAGGATATAATACAGTAGTATAGCACTTGACTAAGGAGTATTGAGCAGCTCATACATTTAAAATTTAGTTCAGCTGCATAGCTAAAAATCAAAGAAAGTAGTAAATTATTCAAGGTAATCTATAATGCCACTGAATCAGGTATAATACAAAAAGTTGTAATAGCTTAGTAAATACGTTTTTCAAAAGTTTAAAAGTAATTTTAGAAAAGTATTTGTGAATTTGTTTTAAGAATAACACAGTGGAGGAGGAGTAGATGAGGGCAGAGATGAAACAAGACTGGCCATTTTTTCATAACTGTTGAAGGCAGGTGACATGTTTATAGGAGTTCATTACAGTATTTTCTCTCTGATGTATGCTTGAAAATTTTTATAATAAAAAGTTATAAATATTAAAAATGTTTTAAATCTTGCTTATTTCTCTAAAGCTAAGTAACTTTTTAAGAAAGACTTAAAGAACAAACTAACCACATTAGTAAAACTTTCAGTGCTAAATGAAAAGCAGGACCTGCTTTTGATATGTTAATTAACAAATTCATGAGGTTTACTCATAAAATTTGAATTTTAAGAAAAGAACAAATGGCTTGCTAAGTAGCTATTACTACAGTCAACTCTTAGTTAATCTGACTGACTAGATCACTGTTTCCTACATCCCCCATCTTTTTTTAGAACGTAGACATTCTAGTGATTTTGCGCCTTATTTAGCAGTTAAATGGAATCAACTAAAACAGAGAAATACTGGCAAAAAAATTTTTTGCTATTAATTATTTTCTGCTAAAACACATATTGGAGAAGGAAGACAATATAGTCTAAGCATTAAAAACTTAAGATTTTATAGCACTTTGGGAGGCTGAGGCGGGTGGATCATGAGGTCAGGAGATCGAGACCATACTGGCTAACAGGGTGAAACCTCATCTCTACTAAAAATACAAAAAATTAGCCGGGCGTGGTGGCGGGTGCCTGTAGTCCCACTTACTCGGGAGGCTGAGGCAGGAGAACGGCGTGAACCGGAAGGTGGAGCTTGCAGTGAGCCGAGATTGAGCCACTGCACTCCAGCCTGGGCGACAGAGTGAGACTCTGTCTCTAAATAAATAAATAAATAAATAAATAAATAAAATGTTAATTGTGTTCCTTTGCAATGGGAAAAAATAATAGTGTGCCCAGTTTAAAAACTTGTGAGTTTTAGATTTCAATAAAATTTATTTTAATATTCTGTTTCTAATCATGAAACATGGATCTTATTTCTATATAGGTCTCCTAGGACAGGAACAGTTACTAACTTCCTGACAAAACAATGTGCTTGTGTTGGGTATTTGCCTAATGAACTGTAATTGACAGTGCATACCAGGATCAGAGCTGAGCTGTAGACTCACATTTGTTACTAATGAACTGTGTGACTTAGGTAACTCATCCAACCTCTGGGATTTAGTCTTGCACATGCCAAAGGCACACACTTTCAAACTTTGACATTTTACACTATAATCAGCACACACACATATACGTAGACTACTGAAACAGTTTCTACTCTCAATATGAGTTTTACTCTAATGTTTTCTCTTTGGTTTCATTATATTTCATTTTTCAGAAAGCCACAAATGGCCTATTAAACTGATATCAAACTACCACAGTTCAGAAAATCATGGATTATATCATCTCTGAGGTCTCTTCTAGCTCTGATATTCTGGGATTCTAGCATTAACTTAAAATACTCAATGTTCTATACCTCAGGTGGAAATTTTGTTTTCAGTCAACTAACTAGCTGAATACTGATTAATACTGACTAATGTAAAACCAAAACAAGTTCAGAGAATGTCTTAAAAAATCCTGTGAAGTGTTTTTCAACAAGAACTACAAGATTATGTAATACCTCTCACATAATTAAAAACTTAAATTGACCTGTTAAGTTTTATATTCAGAACTCCGTCAAGTATCTCCATGACTCATCTATAAATTCCAGTAGTCAAAGCAGCTGTGTACTTCAAGTCAAAGCAACTCTTATTAAAGACTCTTGAGAACAGAGAAAAATCATGGAGAAGACCAATTCCAGGTAGTAACTCCAAATACCAAGGATTAACAAAATTGTAGACATTGGAAAATTTTAGGTGCATAAAGTAAACTAAAAATAGCTTTTACAAATGTTAAATACAAAATTTCTTATTTCTAAAAGCTACAGTATTCAACACAGATGGCTCAATTTAAGTGTTAGCCAAAGAAATCAATATAATTATATTTGGTGAAGTTGTAAGTCTGTTTATTAAATGGATATGTTAAATCTAATTTAATAGCAAGAAAATTTTTCCTATCCTCAACACAGTAAAATATTTTTTTAAATTGCATACTAATACGATTATTTACTTGTAACTGCATATTTTAAAAGACTATATAATGTAAACATATTATTCAGATCGAAAGCACTAAAATTTTTCATGTGTTCAGTCATCTTTATAACTATAAACAGAAAATATGGTTATACCACAATAAAACAATAAATCTATAACTCCACAATATATCTGTTTTATGTAAAATTATTAGCACTGTTAGCAACAAATCAGAATAGCCTCATAGTCAGTTTTCCTCTGTTCATTCCTAAACAAACTTTTTTTGTTTTTTATAGACAAGGTCTTACTTTGTCACCCAGGCTGCAGTACAGTGGCACAATCATAGCTCACTGCAGCCTTGGATTCCCAGGCTCAAGTGATCCTCCTGCCTCAGCCTCCCAAGTAGCTAAAAGGTGTGTGCACCACCATGCTTGGCCTAAGTTTTTACATTTTTGTAGACACAGGGGTCTCACCATGTTGCCCAGGCTGGTCTCAAACTCCTGGCCTCAAGTGATCCTCCTACCTCAGCTTCCCAAAGTGCTGGGATTACAGGCATGTGCCACTGCACCTGGCCATTCCTTAAAAAACCTTAACTAATTTTTTCTTCTTCCTCAGCCTGACAATGAGGTCTCTCAATGTTAGCCTCTACTATATTTAATCCTATGCCCTTAATATTCAACAAATTTCAATCAAAATAAAAATTCTCATGAGAAAGAGAGTTGAAGAGTATCTCACTTCACTTCAATTTTGCTTAATATGCCAAAGGATTTTTTTTTAATTGGTCCCCAAAAGAAATGTACTATGAAGGAAAATTGTTTTCCTAATTTTAACTAAAACTAACCTAGTGAAAAGTTTCCAAAGAAGGATAAAAAATTAACTTTAAAACAGACGACTGATAGGTATTTGTTTTACATTTGCAAGATTGCAATTGCACAGACCTCCTTACATCCCAAATATACCAAGTATAGCCAATAATTAATGTAACTGGTTTGGAACACATTTAGGATAAATTATATGTTTTCAGAGTTATCAGATTCTTTTAAAATTCAAAAGCAAGTGAAGACTTATCTCCTGTTAGTTGGTGTGCAAAGATAAATCTGCCATTAACATTAACCCATGCTAAAAGTTATCCCACTGTTTCCTTCCGTGAAATCATGTGGTAAGATCACCTCAGACTATGATAAAGCTTAATTTCAGAGTGGAAAGCCTACTTAAAAAAAAAAAATTCCAACTTACAACCTTCAAGAACATACACAAAAATAGAAACCAGGTTAATAAAGGAGGCCTTTTAGAGGCTATGTTAAAAGACAGGTAGAAGCAACTTACAAGATTTTATTTCACTGAAAAACAATTTGTACTGTAATTAGCCTAGTGCTCCTTTTTCTACATAAAGGAAATGTTCACTGCAGTCCATCTATGCAACTATAAACTATAAGTTAATAAAAAGTTTGTGTATTTCACTTCTGAGGTTAACAGAAGCAGCCAAAAAAAAAAAAAAAAAAAAAGTCAAAGTCAACCTAGAATTTTCACTCAAAGCTTGTAACTATAAAGGTTCCTGAAACCAAACATTTCCATATTTACACATTTACTTAATCATGATTGCTGAATTGAATCTGTACCTATGTGAAAATGGCAATGCATTCTGAGTTGGTTCAGCCCTTGGCTCTGAGTTCTGTGTCACATCAGGTGTTCTTTCATCGTCTGTCCCGTTGATACTTTCTGGTGTTAAAGGAGACTGAAGATCCCCACCTGCGGATTCCTTTAAAAAAAAGGGGTGGAGGATAAAGAATAGTTACACTTTTGTTAAAGTACACAATATCATCTTGAGGTTAAAACTGCCTTTGATGTATGCTAACTGATGAACCAAATTTCAACTGAAATTTGAGTCAAAGACTTAAAAAATAAAACATAGAAATTTTTATTTTTTATTCATGGCAAGCTATGAGAAAAAGTTTTTGAAGCTGGGCTACTCACAAGAAAACTCTGAAACATACAATTTAGAAATGGAAATATAACGCAATTTAGAAACAGTTTCAAATAACCGAAAAATGTTTGGTTTATATAACTAATTGGTCAGAATAAAAGATATTCAAAGAATTACTATACTTCAGAAGAAAAGATGCACAAAAACACAAGAAGATGTGATGCTGGTGGAAGAAGTAGATAATGGAAGGGGTACAGGAGAAGAAGTGGATGAGGAGAGGGGGAGGATGAGGAAAGGGGTGAATGAAATTTGCAGCATGTTTTATCTGCCCTACTTTTCAATCCCTAGAGAGCTACTTAGAAAAGCAAGAAGAAATGCCTCTATAACCTATTATCTATAATGATGTTAGTGCATTTCAGCTTACCTTGTCTGGTACTCATAATGGAATTACTTTTCTTCACAAAATTTCCTGTCTTATTTCTACTTTTCATTAAGATTTGCCTTTCAAAGTAAATTTATTTAAATAGCATTAAAATTTATTTCATTTTAAATAAATTGAATTTAAAATTGAAGCTCAAGCTGACACTTATGTCTGCCACCATCGGATTAACCAAATTTGATATTGGAAATCAGAATGAGGAGTCATTTGATAGACCTATTAACTAGGGGAGGTGCTAAAACCAGACTGTTAAAGAGCAGCTTGGTGGACCTCTTATGATCCCTGGGCAATAAAATGTCACAATTGAAATATCTGTCTATATTTGGGGGGAAAAAATAAGTGTCCAACAGGACAGTGGTTAGGAATGATCATAATTTGTCAACTTAAAAAAATACAAGATTTCCTCTAATAAAAACAAGACAAATATGAGCAATGTAGCAAAATGCATATAATTTTTAAAAATCAGAATGTAAAACAGTAACTGGGTTATGATATTTATATCCTTCACATTTAGAATGTTACACATGAAGTGCTAGAAAAAAATATGTAAATATTAATGTGGTGAGACTTACGTTTTTGGGACTTCTGGTTTTATACTGCTGTATGTATTTTATTTCACATTTAAGTATTTTAATTAATAGTTCCATAATGCTATAAACTATACAAGCTGTTAAAGATCAAAAGGATACTTTCTTAATTCCACATTATCACTTAACCATTTTTCAATTTTCAGTAGAACCTCTATTTTGACCTTTAATTTCATTTTTATTAAATCTTTCTCCTAAATCTGCTTTGTTTCCATTAGCTGACAGTCAATGCACGAATAAAATCTACAGTATAATGTGACAATATAAAAATGTTTTACAACAAAGTCAAATCCTATTAAGTGAATAATGGGAATAGCAATCACAAAGTGACTACTTCTAGGTCAGTTATGGACCATATTAATTAGTCAGAAAAAATTTAACCAGCCAGTAAGAAACCATAAAATAATAATCTCTGGTATTAACAAATCAGGCTTATTACTCTCCAAAACAGGCCAAGCCAAACTAAAATAATAAAAGGTTGAATGTGCAACCTACTAAACAGTTAAATTGCTGAAGATTCAGTTCAGTAGAAATGATAACAGAAACAAATTACCGGCTGGGCACAGTGGCTCACACCTGTAATCCCAGCACTTTAGGAGGCCAAGGCAGGCAGATCACCTGAGGTCAGGAGTTCAAGACCAGCCTGGCTGACATGATGAAACCCAATCTCTACAAAAATACAAACAAAATTAGCTGGGCATGATGGCAGGTGCCTGTAGTCCCAGCTATTCGGGAGGCTGAGGTGGGAGAATTGCTTGAACCCAGGAGGTGGAGGTTGCAGTGAGCCGAGATCATGCCACTGCACTCCAGCCTGGGCAATAGAGCAAGACTCCATCTCAAAATAAAAAATAAAAATAAAAATAAGCAAATTACCTATTAAACTTAAAGGGCATAACCAGGGTTAGCAATTAAGGATTAACTCAGGGATTTGCTGGAACTGGTTGACAAGAGTGTGCAAAAATACATTAGGATCAAAAGAGAGAGAGGAAGAGCAGTAGCAGTTTGACTCCTGGTTGTTACCATCTTCTGGGATAAATGCTCCTGTCACTTTGAGGGTGAAATAAGAGGGAGCAGGGTTTGGCGCATGGAACTTGGGGAGGCTACAAATGTTAATGCTACTAAAGTAGAAAGACTATTCCCAGGGGCCAGTTAAGAAGGGGAGAAAGAAAGGGATAGAGGTTGTAGCAATTCCAACATCTCAAAGCAGCAAGTTTTTCTTCAGAAAACTTGAATATTAGTTATATTTAAGTAAAGGCATAGTTATCCTAGGTCATTATACCTAAAATGAAAAACAATAAGCCCACCCAAAGCATGGTATTTTATTTTTTTAATTTAATTTTTTATTCTGAACCAATTGAGAACTTGGGTTTTTTAAAAGTCAGTTTTAAAAATATAAAATCAGTATTTACTGATGAGAAACAAGAAAAAATTCCAACAGTACATGAGGGCACAAAAGGAAAATGAAATCCTCTTTCCCTCCAACTACCCCAGAGGTAGCCAAAAGTATTCTGTAAAACCTTCCAGAAATTTTGCATATGCTTAAAATAGTACTTGAAACATATTTTGTATTTAACATATTCTAAGCATCTATTTCTTTTTTAATCTAAATTTTGTGTAATTTCCTAAACACCCTACTTCAGTTATTCTTTTTTGGTATGTGTGTGTGTGTGTGTGTGTGTGTGTGTGTGTGTGTGTGCTTGTGTGTGTGTATACCCAAAGCTGATAAGAAAAATGAAAAAAAGCAAAAAATAAAATGAAAGAAAAACAGATCAAATGATCCTTTCTATTGACTTTATATCCTTGCTTTGAGAAAATAAAACCACTTACATCTCATTTTGTTTGAGAAACTCTCCCTATAACTCTCACCGAAACAAATAATCTACAGTAAGAAAAAGGACAGTAGCACTAAAGAAAAAACATAGAAGTACAAATCTGAGAGAATATCAAGGAAACCAAAACTAACAGATGCAACCTATTATAAAAAAGGCACCTGAGCACAGATGTGAGATTCAGGAAATGCTTCTTAAGAATTCTCTCTTCCTACCCATTTGTGAAGTGGGTAACTTAAAATTAAAATAAAACCCACAAATGAAATTTTGGCTCAAAAGCCAAAAAATGAGAAATATTCTGGGACACATAGAAAAAAAATTGACCTTGACCCTCACTCTAGGACAAGCCTTTAGAGTGTTATCAACGACCTACTGCATATTGGAAGGGTGGGCTGGGGAGGTATGCAGCAGCACTGCCATGACCCACTATACCAAATATCACTACCACCTTCCATTTCATGCCAATAAAACCTGAAATTAAATTCCCATTACAGTTTCAACCTTGTTGGCCTAAGGAAAACAGGGCCCTTTCTTTACCATTTAACAAAAATTCACGGAAGACTCAGTCCATTCTAGGGTTTTATACTTAAACAAAGATGAGAACCACCACTGTTTTCTGAGCAGAGGGTCTGACAGAAAAACTGGGGGAGGAGCTAATAGTGTTGAGATCCCATGGCAGTGAGAATGGAAAGAAAGAAGACAGCAGAAGGATACATAAAGGAAGATGAGGCTGAGCTCTCAAACAAGATCCTCATATCCTCAGTCATACATTTTTCCTCTAGTTGGTCACCATCCAGAGCTACCATTTCTGAAATCCATTTTGTGACAACCACAGAAGTTCTTACAATCTGACTTTCTGGATTAATTTATGCTCTTCCTTCGCTATGTAAAGTATACTGGTTGATTGATGCTTAGGGTTAGTGGATTAACTGTCACTCTGCTTGAATATTTTGCAACCACTAGCTGCATAAAATGCTTACCAAGAGTCAGCTGTATGTGTCCCAAACCTGTTTATGCCAATTATATTTATATAATTGTAAAACTGAATTAGGTACTATGTAAACTACTGATTTTGAATGCAAAACTAGAGTGGTTATTTTAATGAAAACCAGGCTAAATACTTTGAAATGACTAAAATGTAAATGGCTAAAAAATTAAAATAAAACTCACAACTGAATTAGGCATATATAATATTCTACAATATAATATCTAACATAGGAATAGCTTCGGCATCTCCTAGAAACTTGTTAGAAATGTAAATACTTGGGTACCATCTTAGACCTACTAAATCAGAAAGTCTGGGAGTGGAGCTCACCAATCTGAGTTTTAGCAAGTCTTTCAGGGAATTCTGATGCAGAATTCTGATGCAAAGTATTTTTCAAATACATATTGTATAAATATACACTTAAGACATCTGAATTTTTAAAGACAACTGTTAGTGCCAGACACGATGTTAAGGCCTTACATCATCATCCTCCCCATTACAACCACATCAGTTGTTAATATTTATCTATTATCTACTATATGCTAAGTACTTTGTAATCCTCATTTAATTCTCACAATATTCCTAATAAGAACATATTGTTCTCATTCTCATTTTATAGAGGAAGAAAAACAGTGACTTGCCTAAGCTCAGAAAACTATTAAGGGTTGGAGCCCAATTTCAAATGCAGATTCTAGAACTCCCATTACTAACCATGACCTGACACTGTGTCGTTACCATATTTATTGATGATGATCAATGATTCTATAAGTAATGTAATACTCACGTTACAAACATATAAACACACTAGAATTAAACAACCAAGTGTATTACATGGCAACAGAAAAGTAATTTATATCTAGGTCTGTCTGACTCAAACTTTTAACCAGTCTCTTACACCTCCCTCAAATAAAAACGAAAGCTATGACCAACCAAGTTTCTACTACTATCGATTTTCCTCTTTAACCTATTATTTTTTTTTTTTTTTTGAGACGGAGTCTTGCTCTGTCGCCCAAGCTGGAGTGCAGTGGCGCGATCCTGGCTCACTGCAAGCTCCGCCTCCTGGGTTCACGCCATTCTCCTGCCCCAGCCTCCCGAGTAGCTGGGACTACAGGCGCCCGCCACTGCGCCCGGCTCATTTTTTTTGTATTTTTAGTAGAGACGGGGTTTCACCGTGGTCTCGATCTCCTGACCTTGTGATCCGCCCGCCTCGGCCTCCCAAAGTGCTGGGATTACAGGCGTGAGCCACCGCGCCCGGCCTAACCTATTATTAATTATCCCACTTAACCGTTCTTTTGTTAAATTCCACAGTAATGTTACATTCTTCAGGCAGCATTAATTTAAGAGACTGGGTTAAACCACTGAGAATCAAGTAGGGTAGGCATGGCCAATGGTCATACAATTCAAACTAGAACAGACACATTAGATATTATCACCCAGGCTGCAGTGCAGTGACGTGATTGTAATAACTCACCGCAGCCTCAAACCACTGGGCTCAAGCAATCCTCCCACCTTAGCTCCTGAGTAGCTGGGACTATAGGTGCATACCACGCCTGGCTGAACTGATAAATGTTTTTTAAAAAATGATTCTCTCTGGCTTCTGTATATTAAATTGACAATTAGGCTTCAAATGTTTTGATAAGATAAATTAAGGTCCATATATTTTGGCTCTCAAATAGTGATGAATTTAAGATATTTCCTTATTCTTTATATTTCATAGTATTTTTCAAATATAAGCATCTTTTATATATTCCTTTAATCAAAGCAGAGGCTTAAAGTCATTCCTTCCACCAAAGAGGAACAGGTATTAGCAGCAACTTATAATGGTTCATGACCAGTTCAACTAAAATGGAAGTTACGATTAGAGAAACAGAAACTAATTACAATGGCAAAGCTTAATCCATTGCAATTTTATTAAAATCCTTTGAGTACTCTTTTACTGAATGTGTTGTTTGATGCATCTTCTCATAACACTGGAACCATTCACTAGAGGAACTAGAGCTCCCAACATGTACTGGCATTTAATTTTAAATGGGGCTTTATGTTTAAAAGTATCACTACACTTTCACAGCACTTAGAGAAGACAGATACAAGAGAAGTTTCAAATGATCATCAAAGTTATTCCAGGTCACTGCATGTACAGACGCATAATGGAGCTTTGGCTTCAATCCAGGGTACACCTTTAGTCTATGAGGGAATATGTACTTTAAGCATATTTAACAGTGCTCTCCTTTATTCTTATTTAAAAAAAAAATTCAACTCTCTATAACGGTAGAGTTTTCCAAGTAGAGCTGGGTGATAGAAGTGGAAAGGGAGATAAATAAAAAATAATTTTCTAAACTGTTCTAATCATTGGTTAGTTATTAAATTCCAAGGCAATTCCTACTTACTTCAAGAAAGTTCCATGTAAATCTGCTACTACTGACATTCCAGAGAAACATTTGTAACATCTGATTCTTCCTTTCCATAAAAGCTACTGAGTACAGTTCAGAAACAATTACTACAGAGAACAGCCAAGAGCTGAATCCTACTTGTAGGAAACAATTAAAATTAAAATTAATTTTAGAAAAGCCTACTATTAAAAAGCTGAAAATAGTGGCATTCTATATTAATCAGACAGTAAAACCCTTGTATTATAAAAGTACCAAAATGTGGCCGGGCGTGGTGGCTCACGCCTGTAATCCCAGCACTTTGGGAGGCCGAGGTGGGCGGATCACAAGGTCAGGAGATCGAGACCATGGTGAAACCCCGTCTCTACTAAAAATAGAAAAAATTAGCCGGGCGCAGGGGCGGGCGCCTGTAGTCCCAGCTACTCGGGAGGCTGAGGCAGGAGAATGGCGTGAACCCGGGAGGCGGAGCTTGCAGTGAGCCGAGATTGCGCCACTGCACTCCAGCCTGGGCGACAGAGCGAGACTCCGTCTCAAAACAAAAACAACAACAACAAAAAAAGTACCAAAATGTAACTATTTAATCAACTTTACTTGGAGATATAACTTCCAACTGAAGGAAGATTATGATGGACAAGTAAAAGGTCCTTTGTTCAAAGAAAAAGTAATACTTTTGTAAAACCTATAACCATTGTCTCAGTGCTAAGCATAAAGATGTTCCAACTTCAGATTTAAGTATACTTTAAAAGTATGTAAAACAGGCTGGGGCAGTGGCTCACGCCTGTAATCTCAGCACTTTGGGAGGCCGAGGCAGGCGGATCACTTGAGGCCAGGGAGACCAGCCTGGCCAACATGATAAAACACCACCTCTACTAAAAATGCAAAAATTAGCCGGGTGTGGTGGCGCACACCTATAATCCCAGCTACTTGGGAGGCTGAGGCATGAGAATCGCTTGAACCTGGGAGGCAGAGGTTGCAGCAACTGGAGATTGTGCCACTGCACTCCGGCCTGAGTGACAGAGCATGACTCTAGCTCAAAATAAATAAATAAATAATAAAAGTATGTAAAACAAACCCTATTGTTTGTGCGTGTGTGCATGAGTGTGCACATACTTTAACTTTATGTATATGATGACATTCTGACATCTTTTAAAAAAAGTTTCTGACTGAGAAGAGACTGCTTCTCCCCTCTAGGGCTAGCTAATTCTTAAGGACAGCAAGAGCCCGGTCCAGAGCATGTCTCTGATATGCAAACTAGCCAATCCAGAGCCATACCTCCTCTATCTGATCCATACATCCCAGTAGACAATATTCCTCTAACTTACTCCATCCCAGGGCCAGTTACCAGACAATGAGGGACCACCCCTATAGTTTAGAGCCCCCTGAAATTATTCAACCCAGCCAATCCTAAACTATTTCCCCCTCTCTGCTTTGCCTTTCCCATAGAAATTCCAATAAAGGCTCTACCTCGGCTTTCCCCTCACTCCTGCTTTCTGTCTCTTGACCACCTTAAGACTTTCCCTGTTTCTAGGACCTGCAAGTATAATATACTTGTTTTCCTGAACTTTTCCTGTGACTCCCCTGGTGGTTACATTTGACTATCACATGATCTTTAAGTACTTTTGCTAAGTTACAAGCACATTAAATACTTTGAATTGAATTACTAAACTGAAATTTTGATTAAAAATATTCTTGGCCGGGCGCGGTGGCTCAAGCCTGTAATCCCAGCACTTTGGGAGGCCGAGACGGGCGGATCACGAGGTCAGGAGATCGAGACCATGCTGGCTAACATGGTGAAACCCCGTCTCTACTAAAAAATACAAAAAACTAGCCGGGCGAGGTGGCGGGCGCCTGTAGTCCCAGCTACTCGGGAGGCTGAGGCAGGAGAATGGTCTAAACCCGGGAGGCGGAGCTTGCAGTGAGCTGAGATCCAGCCACTGCACCCCAGCCTGGGCGACAGAGCAAGACTCTGTCTCAAAAAAATAAAAATAAAAATAAAAAATAAAAATATTCTTGTAGGCATTGGCATATAGAAAAACCTTTTTCCACCAGTACAAATTAAGTAAAGGATGCATTTCTCTCTCTCTCTCTCTCTCTTTTTTTTTTCTTTTTGAGACAGGGTCTTGCTGTTGCCCAGGCTGGAGCACAGTGGCACAATCATAGCTCACTGCAGCCTCGACCTCCCAGTCAAGTGATCCTCCTACCTCAGCTTCCCAAGCAGCTGAGACCATAGGCTTGCCCCATCACACTTGGCTAATTTTATTTTTATTTTTTAAAATTAATTTAATTTTAATGAGGTCTCCCTATGTTGCTCAGGTTGGTCTTGAACTCCTGGGCTCAAGTAATCCTCCCACCTAAGCCTCTCAAAGTCTTGAGATTACAGGTGTGAGCCACCACACTAACGGGTGCATTTCTATGTGTACTTTGGATATTTGATTCTGGCATAAAGGATACTATCTGAAATGAACAATGTTCATAATTAAGAATAGGAATGATAAACCCACCTGTGAAGGTGTACTGGTAAGTTCCATCTTCTCTTGTGATTTTTCCTTTGCTAGTCGAGCAGCTTCTTTAAATTCCTGAAACTTCTCTGCAAACTGAATGTATAAAGACTACATACATTAACCAAATAAAAATAGGTCACAGCGCCCACTTTTACCTCAGTAAAGTTATTCATTTTCTGAATAACTGACTCTACACAAGCAATATAGTCTCCAAACCAATTATAGCTTCTAATATGAAAATGACAGAAAATGAAACCTAATTCCAAACATTTGTGCACTATGAAGTATTCTGACAAATCTTATTCAAAACATCATGATATATCTAAGTTAGACTTCAGAGTCAGCTAGCTTACCAAAAGGACTCCTGGTTGGTCAGAAATAATTTACTAAGACTAAGGTAGGGGAAAGAATCAGTAAACATAAGCATACTGTGCTATGTTAATCATTGAGAAAACTGAATTTCACAAATATCCACTTGTAAACATCACAGTATTTAGAAAACGCTTTTAAATTCTACTAAAATATAAACTCTCATAATACACAACACATTTTAACTAATACAAATAGCAATATTTACTATTTTCACTAACTGACATAACTAAAAATTAATTTCCGACGATTCCTAAACAGCTCATGTACAGCAGCAGAAAGGAATAATACTCAACGGTCTTTAAGATGGATAACAATTTCAAAACAAAAATTATTGTACATGAAACACTAATTCTTAGGAACTCATAGGAAACTATAAAACATCCTGGCCACAAAGAATATCTATTTATGTTTTGGAAGTGGAAGCTAGTCTATCACTATTATCAGTGAGAATAAGTTAAGACTACATAATAACTACATTTAAAAACCCCAAATCTCTATGCAACTTAAAGTATCTGTTAGAGTTGGTAATTAAAACATGAAATTATAGTTCCTTTCTCAAATCCCCATAAATCAACTCTGATTTCATTTCCATCCTGGGAAGAAAAATTTTGGAAAGAAAGGCTTGTGATACTCTAATCTTGGAGAGATGGAGGAGGGTCAAAATTAAAGTCGTCATTATCACAACTTTTTCTTCTTACCTTAAACCTTGTCATTTCTACCTATAATCTGTAGCTCAGTAAAGTGAATTTGTGCTACTATACTCATCTAATTGAACGGAGTATCTCTAAACAGTAAAATACCTGAATACAAAGCTACAAGGATCTCTCGCTCACATTAGTGGAAATGAAATCAAATCAAAACTTCTCTTTAAGTAATCTGAAATAGTATACAAGGTTTTTCTTACACTAATTTAACATTCCACAACAGTTAATGTTTAAAACCCTTCGCAACTTCATAAAAATCTACACCATTTCTAAGTTTTACATCCTTAGTTTTCAGCAAAAGAAAAAAGTGACAGCTTAGGTTTCCATGATAACAAAATACAACTTAGTAAGCACTCTAACAATCCAAGCATAGCTGGAATTTTGTTCATACCAGTCAATCTTAAGAGACCATACATTTTTTTTTCAACGATGCTACTTTCCCTTATTTTGAGATGTCTTTGTCTAGAATTGCCTTCTCCAAACCGTTATAATGTTTTGACTTACTCATGGCTTTTAACTGATAAAACAAGCTAGAATATTTATGTACTTGCTTCGTTTATATAAAATATCATAAACTCCTTTGAGCCTCCTACAGTCTGCAAAACACCAAAATTAGTCTACAAGGTAGCCTGAAAAATAAATTATGATTTTTTTTCTTCTTTGGATCAAAACATTCTGAAAAGACTGATCTTAAGCTCTTGGAGCCAAGTTCTGTGAGTATATAAGCTCGAAATTGCTCCAAGAGCTTAAGAGCTATTTCTCAATATTCAACCCACTCTCAAATACTAGGAGATTTACCACCAGTAAGGCTGGTCAAAAGTATATGCTAACTTTAAAGAAGAAAAAATCTAAAAAAAATAAAATAAAATCCATTCTCAGAGAAAAGTTCAAACAAGGGAAAAGAGTAGAATTGACAGAAGTTAATAAACTATTCCTTTACTACATTAGCTAGCTGCTCAGTAACTTGAAAGATGTCATGAAGAACTTAATTTATAGACAAAAATTACTTAGCCCAAAAAGCATTTAAGGCATTTAAGCCAAGCTTATTTAAGAAAATAATCCACGATTTAGTTCTTGTATTGTCAAGTTAAGAAATTCGGCAAGTAGATATATTTAGAGATTTTTTTTTTGCTATAGTCTTTAATAGGCAATAAAAAAAACAAAACAAAAAAAAAACAAACAAAAAAACAAAACAAAACAAAAAAAACACCAAGTTCTAAAAAGGTTCTGAATGACGGCAAAAGTATTAGAATAAACATAAAATTTCTCAACAAAACTGTTTATGGAAGAGCAATGTTCACTGGATACCTGTATCCTAGTTATGTTGAGATACTTTGAATGTAAAACTCTTATCTTTACCACAGTTCAAGAAATATATTTAAAGAATAAGATGTGTACAAGAGAAACCAAAAAGATAATATTTGTTCGTTGTTGTTTTTTGAGACAGTCTTGCTCTGTCACCCAAGCTGGAGTGCAAGTGGCGCAATCTCAGCTCACTGCCCTGGGTTCAAATGATTCTTGTGTCTCAGCCTCCCAAGTAGCTGGGATTACACAGGTATGTGCCACCATACCCAGCTAATTTTTTTATATTTTTAGTAGAAACCGGGTTTTGCCATGTTGACCAGGCTGGTCTCGAACTCCTGGCCTCAAGTGATCTGCCCACTTTGGCCTCTCAAAGTGGTGGGATTAAAGGCATGAGCCACTGTGCCCAGCTTTAATATTCGTGTTAATCATCCTATAGAAAATGATTTATAATCACCAAGGCAAAAGTTAAAATAGTCTTAAAATTCAGATTTAAGCCATAATTCATATCCAAAAGATAATAAAAACACTTGAAAACTGTGTTAAGAAATGTTTATAATTAGAAGAAAAAAAAATAGATTCAATATATATTCATACCACCAAGTGTAAGATTTCTAAAAAGAACCCAGTTTAAGAATTTGAATACAGAATAATGTCTGTAAAGCAAAACAGCTTAAAGTTTAATGTAAATATAAATGGTGTATATCTATAAGAGCCTGATTTCTCTGCACTTGAAAAATTTCAACTCTCTAGCTTGAGTTTTATATCATATCCTACATATACCAAATCACATGTAAAGTATTTAAAATATATGGTTATTCTTTTAACTGAATGCTTCAAACAGAGGTTTTAAGAATAAATCTTTAGGTCTGGCAGGCACAAGATCTGAAGAGAAAAGTGAGTTTTACTTTTCTCCTTGATCACTTAGTATACTGAGATTGTTTTTTCTTATATATCTGTGTAACATCCACAAGAACCCAAGGTGCTGCTGGTATAAACATTACCTGCCTTTTGCTTATTGACAGAACTGTCTTATTTCCAATATTCAGCCTGGTGATGCTTTGCATTTTATTGGCCTTTCTGGTCACTTGGTGAGTATTATCTAAAAAGTCCTCATGATGTCTATAGTATCTCAGTCTGCACTGCATCAGAGCTCGGAGTATTCCACATCCAGATAAAGCACAATTTCCCCTAAACACAGTAATCTGTATGTACCTGCTGTCACATCAAAATGCTGAAATCTGTATCACTGTCAACTTGAGTTTTCACAATTCAAAAGACCTTGGTAACTGCCTACATTGCAGACCATCTCCAATTGAGGGTACTAATCTCTAACAAAAATCCATTCTGAAGTGATAATCCCCACCTTTTAATTCCTATCATACAGACAATTAACCACATAAATCCTTCTCAACCAATGGTGACTGTTTTTAATGTGTACAATACATTTTCCAAGTGACAGTAGCATCTAATGATCTCTTGCTTCTTGCTCTGAAGTCACTACTGTTGTTCTGAGAATATTAAATAAATTTCTCCTATATTTCATACTCTCCATTTGGTATTATATATTTAAGATATATGACTTGAAGATGAAGATTTTCATTCAAATTTTATGATTTAACTCACTTTCGAAAGATGATGCTCAGAGGAGAATCCCAATCCATAAACGGTGTTTGCCCGGCTATCAGCCCACTGGCCAAACTTCTGAGATGTTTTAGTAAATGTCATGTTTGGGGTGATGGTACTATTTATTATTGCCTAAAAAATAAAGCAAGTATGAGTAACCAGCAAAAAATCAGCAAACAGGCATTTAAATACAAGACCATTCAGTTACATAAAAGCTTAGGATGATCAATAAGCCACAATGTTAAATACATAAAGATAGTTACAGAAATAGTTTCTGGCATTATAAGTGATAGTGTGGAAATATGTTAACTAAAATATAAATATGATGACACTCTATCAAAAATTTCAACATTTTACACTCAAATAAGTTTACCTATGATCCAAAAAATGTCAGAGTTTTTAATGTGGTCAGTGTTTTCCTTTTCAATGTTTAGAATTAATATTTATTAATTTTGGATGATAATCACTAGAAGAAAGTAGGCCTTAATAGTGGTTTATTTAAAAGTAGGGTACCACCCTCTAAAGAATCTTTCAAAAATGAAAATATACATAGAAAATATGACACTGATTTTCTTCTTCTTCTTCTTCTTTTTGAGATGGAGTCTTGCTCTGTTGCCCAGGCTGGAGTGCAGTGGCACAATCTCGGCTCACTGCAAGCTCCAACTCCCAGGTTCACGCCATTCTCCTGCCTCAGCCTCCTGAGTAGCTGGGACTACAGATGTCCGCCACCATGCCCGGCTAATTTTTTTGTATTTTTTTGGTAGAGACAGGGTTTCACCATGTTAGCCAGGATGGTCTCGATCTCCTGACCTCGTGATCCACCCACCTCGGCCTCCCAAAGTGCTGGGATTACAGGCACGAGCCACCGTGCTTGGCCGACACTGATTTTCTAAAATCCATAACTGAGTTTTCTTCAAGGTGATTTACCTGAAATACATTATGATACAGAAAAGACTCGCAATCATTTAGTACTTTTTCCCTTTATTCAAGGAAAAAACAAACTTCTAAATATAGAGGTATTCCTTGCTATACTCGGGAGACTGGTTCCAGGACCCCTGTGTATACCAAAACCCATGCATACTGAAGTCCCATAGTCAGCACTGCAGAACCTGCATATACGAGGTCAGCCCTCTAATACTTGGTTTTCACATCCTACAAATACTCTATTTTTCGATCCACATATAAGTGAACCTGCATAATTCAAAACAGTGTCAAGAGTCAATTGCATACTCATTGCTTTTCTCATAAAGTGGTGTAGATTCGTGATGTTGAGAATTGCTATCATTTTTGTTTCACACATAATTTCTTAGAAAACTAGTATTTTAGCATGTTACTAAATATTAACTTTGGTGATCACCATAATAAATTTCAACTATCATAAAATATTAACTCATTCTCTCTGCTAATATCATAAAAGTGAGGGGGAATCATTTTTTTAGTCTAATGCACTCCAAATTTAAGATTAGAAAGTGATTCCAATAGTAATAGCTAGATGTTAACAAATCCATAAGCAGTCATCTACTGAACTCTTATATGTGGAATGAAACATCAAGCATTTTCTGAACTAAATTTGCTTACCATGTGAGCATTTTCTAAACAAAACTAAATTTGCTTACCATGTGAACAACAGTATAAAAGGAAATATTTAAGAGATATGCAGGTATTGGAGAAGTCATAAAAATGAATGCATGACACCTGTCCTACTATTAAAAAAACAGTAAAATAGAGTGGCCCCTTCCTTTCTCTCAGACAGAAGATATGTCCACTGTAATTATATGAGAGCCCTTATCCTCAATTAAGTCTATTTACCTCAGACAAAATTTACATATTCATACTTATACAGTTTCCTTACCCTTCAGTTCAAAAACTGCTTTTCTTAGCATGTCATTTGGGATCTGTAAAATGTGGCTAATAACTGCTCTAACTTGAGCGGCATCAAATGAAGTCATCAAATGAAAGACTAAATAGGAAATCATTTATTAACAAATGGTAAAGAATCATTCGTTTATTAAACTTTAATTGAGTACCTTTTAAATGCCAAACACGGCCCTAAAAATTCGAGACACAACAAGAGGGGCAATGTAATTACAGATTACAGTCTGGAATAAGAGGAGTCAGTAAACACACAAGTAAATAAATAACTGACCAATATAATTTCAGACAGTAGTAAGTACTGTGAAGACCAAGATGTGAAAGAGTGAAAGGCAAGAAGTCAAGACTGGTAGGCACTGCCTTAGATTTGCTGGTCCTGAGGAGGGCACGTCTGAACTGGGATCTCTGTGTTTTCTAAAAGACAAGGGCATTTTAATACGTGACCCTAATAACTCAAAAGTGAGTCAACAACAGGTTTTATAGGTATCTAAGAAAACTGACCAATGTGCTGTTAGTTGGTCACTAAGCCCCCTCATTTTAACTATTTCAAATTAACTTCTTTCTGCTTTGACGAGTTTTCTTTTAATCTCCATTCTGACCCTTTCCTTGTCTCTGTATTACTTGTTCTTTAATGAAGAAAACCTTAAAATGATAGATGATCCCACACTTTTAAAAAGCTTTATTTCTTAGCTTCTTTGAGTAGAATGCATTTAAAAGAAAAATTTTAGTTCTTTAAAATAAATATGTCTCTCAACCCTGGAGTTCTAGTCCTTTTAAGGAAAAGAGGTAGAAATGCAGTGTCATTACTACCTTATGTACGGATCACACAGAGTGCCCTGATCCTGGCCCTTGACCATGCTGAGGTCTCTGTAGCATAATCAGAAAACCTTAAAGCAAACTTCATATGCACAGCAGAGGGTTTAAGTGAGAACAAGTGCATGTTTTCTAGGCAGGGCACTTAAGGGGTTTCCAACTCAATCAGGAAGAGCAGAAGTGGGGGGTGAGATGGAGAAAACACTTGTTTAGCTGAGTCAAATAAACCACTACTGCTGACTTAAAAAACAACCACTCCTGTAGGAACTGCAGCAGTTAATAGCATCAGTTTAGAAAAGTAATTAGAAAATGTGACAGAAAATATAACTCTGCTACAGAAGATAGATTTTGTTAAAAGAATACAAAAAGCTTTTCAAAAGACATTTATGATTCTAATAATTACAATCAGTAATGTATATTCAGAAATGGAAAAATGCAAGAGCAACATTTCATATTGCTTCAGTGGGAAGAACACATGAGGATTATGTGTTAATCACTAAAATTCCTTCCTTTAAAATAACTCAAAGTATTTTAATCTGGTGAAGGTTAAGTTAGCAAATGAAATCTATTTAATCACTTCCATATGGTTTCTTTTCTTGGACATTGCACAACTCAGTTGATCTTTATTTCTATACAATATTTAATCCTCCTTTCTAATAAAGGAGGATTGTTATCTTTTTCTGTTATCTCTGTTAACCCTCCTTTCTAATAAGGGAGGCATGTTATCTGTCATTTGGACCCAGAAACAAAACAGATTACAGAGAACTCAAGGTTCAAATAAGGGAAAAGAAACACTCTAGAGTCTCAGGTTATAATATTTAGTATCTGTCAAACTTCACTAAACCAGACAGTTACAAAATATGACAAAATTATTCTTCACTAAATAAAGCTTTACAGAAACGAACTATTTCTATTTTTCAAGTCTTTTAAATCCTCCAAGCAAAAATGAAAAAAATCAATTATTCAAGTAAATACATGTTACTTATATACAAGACACAAAGTGCAAATAGCCCTTGGGGTCTTATAATCTAGTTAACCTAGTTAAGGAGATAAGGAATGAGTACACAGAAAAATCAGACAAAAAGTTTAGCATTAAATTAAATTATCTTTTATTCCTTACATAATACTAGCCAATAATCGCCTGATACTAGCATTAATAACAATAGCAGTGAGTGTTTGTATTGTGATTACTATACATACTATGTTTTTGCCTAAATTTATTTACTCTTCACAACAACGCTATGGTGTAATGACGTACGTATTTTTATTCACTCCTTTTTACAGACGAGAAAACTGAGGCATACAGAAGTTGTGTTTTTTTGTGCTCCCCCCCTCCCCGCCCTTAAGAGACAGGTCTCACTCTGGATGTAATCATAGCTCACTACAGCTTTGACTTCTTTAGCTCAAGGGGTCCTCCAGTCACAATACCCTGAGTAGCTAGGACTACAGGCAAGCACCAATACGGCTGGCTAATTTTTTTTCTATTTTTTTTTGTAGAGATGGGATCTCACTGTGTTACTCAGGCTGGTCTCAAACTCCTGGTCTCAAGTTATCCTCTTGCCTCAGCCTCCCAAAGTGGTAGAATTACCAGCACAAACCTCAGTGCCCAGCCCTGCATGCAGAAGCTAAATAGTTTGCTCAAGATCAGATGGTGATATGGTTTGGCTCTGTGTCCCCACCCAAATCTCACCTTGAATTGTAATCCCCATGTGTCAAGGGTGGAACCAGGTGGCGGTAATTGAATCATGGGGGGAAGTTTCCCCCATGCTGTTCTTGTGATAGTGAGTCTCACCAGATCTGATGGTTTTATAAGCATCTGGCATTTCCCCTGTTTGCTCTCATTCTCTCTCCTGCTGCCCTGTGAAGACGTACCTTCTGCCACAATTGCAAGTTTCCTGAGGCCTCCCCAGCCATGTGGAACTGTGAGTCAATTAAACCTCTTTCCTTTATAAATTACCCAGTCTCAGGTATTTCTTCATAGAAGTGTGAGAATGGACTAATACAGAGGGAAATCAGATGGTAGAAACAAAAATTCAAACCAGACAGTCTGGCTCTACAGTGTGTGCACTTAACCCTTTCATTTAATTGCGAAAATTCCTGGAAGTGGAAAGGCCTCATGGCTTTAAGAAACTGAAGACCTCATCTTTCTACACACTTTAAGTCTAGAATCTTAGAATCTGATTTTTCTTTGGAATTTCTTTCTCTAAGTGAGTTCTATGAAGTTCATTGATGATAAAAGGATCCCCCGTCCAGGCGCAGTGGCTCACACCTGTAATCCCAGCACTTTGGGAGGCTGAGGCAGGCAGATCACGATGTCAGGAGTTCAAGACCAGCCTGGCCAACATGGTGAAACCCTGTCTCTACTAAAAATACAAAAATTATCTTGGCATGGTGGTGCATACCTGTAATCCCAGCTACTGGGGAGGCTGAGGCAGGAAAATCGCTTGAACCTGGGAGGCAGAGGTCGCAGTGAGCCAAGATCACACCACTATACTCCACGCTGGGCGACAGAGCAACACTCTGTCTCAAAAAGAAAAAGGGAACCCCCCGCCAACCCTTCTGAAGAGCACACTATCCACTAAGCACTGATTTAAGTGCTTTGCAGATATTAACTCATTTAATCCTTACAACTACCAATACTGAGTTGAGAACAGTGAGGCTCAGAGAAGTAATCTGCCCAAAGACAAAACACTCAGTAGATGGTGGAGTTGAGATCTGAACCCAGGCAGTCCTTGCTCCTGTTACATTATCTGCCTCTCCTAAAAATAAAATAGGATTTGTCCTTATACTTTCTCTTCAGAGAAGAAATGTCAGCTTTAGTATTGACACTGACAAACTTCATAAGACATAGGGACTTTGATCTGCTACTAGTCTAGAGCAGTATATTTGAAAAGAATTAGAGCTCCTAGAATTCTAGACCATGTCTATTCTGTCCACCACTATACTGCTAGTACCTGGCATAATGCCTGACACATAACAGATATGCAATGAATATTAAATAAACAGAATGACCTCAAATTTGTAGAATATTTTGGCATGTAATATAATAAAGTGGTTAATCAAAGTAATTTAGTGGACAAAGCATGTTGCTACCTTAATAATCAGTTTTGTTTCTTAAAAGTTTTAAGAACTCGAAAGGAAACATTTTATATTAATGAAGATAAAATCCTCTGAATAAAACTAAAATGCCATACTGAAAAAAGCAAAAACAGCCAAATCATTCAAAGTAAATGTAGCTTACCTTTGAGCCATCTAAACTGATTATCCTATACACATTTCTTGTGCTGTCATAGAAATAAGACACAGTAACTGCATGCTTGCTGGTGGGTACCCAGTTCTTCTTTGTGTTTGGGTCAATCTGGAAGACATGAGCTCGAGTGCTGAAGATAGGTTGTTCCCTGCAGGGCAGAAAAGAAAATGATGAAATGAAAGCAGCCATTTTTATTTTACTAGACAAGAGAACATGAAAACTGCAAGGATGATTCTGCTTAATCAACAATTTCCACATACCTGAAAGAGAAACTTTCAAATTTGCATATTCTAAGTATTCAGTCATAAGGTTTCTAAAAACAATTATAGTCAATCCTCATTATTTGAAGATTCTGTACATGTGCATTCACCTACTCACTAAAATTTATCTGTAACCCCCAAATCAATACTGTGGCACATTCTTAGTCTTTCATAGATACACACAGGGCAGTGCAAAACCATGCGTCACCTGACATGGCACATTTCCATCTGAAGCTAAACAAAGTGACACTGCCTTCTTGTTTCAGCTCTCATACTACATACACAAGTGTCCCTTTTGTGGTCTATTTAGCACCATGTTTTTCACATTTCACACTTTGTTGGTGCTTTTACTGTTTAAAATGTCCCATAAGCATCATGCTGAAGTGTTCCCAGATGCTAGCTGTTCCTAGGTGCAAGAAGGCTGTGATGTGGAGAAAATATGTGTGTTAGATAAGTTTCACCAAGTCATGAGTTACAGTGCTGTTGGTCATCAGTTCAATGTTAATGCATTAACAATATATATTAAGCAAGATGTCTTTAAATAGAAACACATCTAAAACATGGTTATGTACTGATTAGTTGATGAAAATGTCGTGAGCAGAGGGTTGTGGGAACATGACACAGTATTTTCCCTAAGAGCAATGGTTCAGTACAGTATTTGCTAACTTAGTGTTGCTAGCACCTTCATGGAAGATGTGAATAATGAGAATAAACTATGCTCTGCTAAAATACAAGTATCTTATATTTGACCCTTACGAAGTTAATATTTTTACCCACTTAAAACCACATTAAAAACCCATGTAAACATATTTTACCCATCTAAAGCCCAGAATAATCTGGGAATAGGTAAAGAACTTACTGGGAAAACATACATTCACTATAATCTCTACTATACTTAAAAGTCTATGGAAAATAAAGTTGCTGAAACCACAAATATCTCTTACTTAGATCAAGTAAGGCACTAAAGATACAGAGATTTTTAAAATTACAAAGAACAAAAACTAATAAAAAATACTTACTTAAAATATCATTACAGAATTCTTTATAGTATGAACAAGCATGAAATGATCTATATATATGGAAGCATCATAATTCAAAAATTTCCAAGTTCTGAGTAAAAATTATCTTGGAAACAGCATTTATCAAGCTTTTTTTTTTAACAGCCCAAATAAAACTCATCTCTTTCATTTCACTACACATATTTCTTTTCTAAAGCAGTTCAAGGTCATAAAGAAAATTTTAATTGGTAATATTTAATATTAAGTAAATTAATTTTAAAATTATAAATTTGAAGAAAGGAAGGGTAAATATGGAGAGGAGAAAAATTAGAAAAACAGATGAGTCCACGGCAAAATGGCTCTTAAGGTTAATAAGAGGTTGGATGACTCCCTATATCCATTTCAACCTTTAGAGAGTTGTGTGAAAGGGAGGTACCTTCCCTGTAGGTAATCTGGCTCTTTCCCAGTTTTATTTCTGGAAACCTCCTATATAACTTTTCTTATTAAAGAATCTCACTTAAAAGAAAGTGATATATTTTGTGCCACTCCCTAAAATATGAAGTGGTGCCATTACTTCTTGTTTAACTGCCATTATATATGGATTCATTTAATAATTATTAACAATCTGGCAAAGCACTGTACCAGGATAATGAACTCTGAATTGGGAATAGGCCTTATTCATTCCCTCTTTCCCCATCCTCAACCACTGACTTTCAGTGAGGCTGGTGCTATAAGCTTGGGTTATCTTCCAAAAGCCCTGCAACCCCTATTTTTCTTTTTTCACCTTCTAGTTAAAGTCTGAGGTAAAAGTACTGTTGGTCAGGCTGAGAGTGGTTACTTACAAGTCACAGGGACATCTAATCATACACAACTCTATTAAGGCACATAAGGAAGGGAGGTAGGACACTATTCTTTACTAACTCGATTACTTGATTTTTTTGTTGTTTTCATTTGATAGGGGTTAAATTTGCTAAATTCACTAAATAACACAAGTTGGTGATTATAGGAATGTGTTCTAATAAATGTATTTTCTAAAACAGTAAATTAGTTATTAAGACAATAATATTGCTTTTGCAAGCTTTCTACAACCAATCAACAAATCCTTACTCAATGGAAATGCAATGTTTTTAGTATGGTAAAGACTTTCTACATCATATTGAGTCATACATTTAATTAATCCACACAATTTCCTTTCAGAATAAAAATCTTTAAACTAGCTATCTTATAAGCAAATGACATTTGAATATCAACTAAGTACATAGTTTTCTTCAATTCTCTTCTGAATAGCTGGTTTTTTAAAGAAAATTATAGTTTAAGATTTCTGTGGTCAAAAGCCTGCGCTTCAAAGTCTATATGATGAAGACTAGGGAAATAATTTTCACTACAGATACAGGGAACAGAATTCCTAGAAGTAATGAGGATGTTACTGCATCTGACAGGGCATACTAATAAACGATTCAAACTTTTATTGAATATCTATTATATGCCAAGATGTAGGATCCAGATGGTCCCTGCCCTTGAAAAATTCAATTTGGTGAGAAAAGATGGGTATGTTAAAAGCAAAATGCTCTCCACTATGATAGATTCTCTAAAAATAAGTAACTGACAGCTATGATAGAAAATGGATGCCTAAACAGAGTTTGAAACAAACTGTTGCACAGTGAGAGGAGGGCTAAGTACACTGTGTAGCAAGAACCTTAGTACAGGTAAGTATGAGTGCCTTTGAAGAATGAGGCTAGAATGAAAAAACAGAGAATGAAAAAAGAGAGGAGACAGTTCATGAGGGTGTCTACTGAAAGCTATTGAGAGATTATAAGCAGTGAACAGTTATTTATTTATTTTTTTTGAACAGATGGGTTCTCACTATATTGCCCAGGCTGGTCTTGAACTCTTGGCCACAAGCAATCCTCCCACCTCAGCCTCCCAAGTTGCTAGGATTACAGGAGTAAGCCACTTAGCTCAGCTTCAGCTTTGCATTTTAGAAAGATAAATCTGGGCCACGTGTGGTGGCTCATGCCTGTAATCCCAGCACTTTGGGAGGCCAAGCTGGGCAGATCACTTGAGCTCAGAAGTTCAAGACCAGCTTAAGCAACATGACAAAACCAAAATTAGTCTGGCGTGGTGGTGCACACCTGTAGTCCCAGCTACTTGGGAGGCTGGGGTGGGAGGCGGAGGTTGCAGAGAGCCAAGATCATGACACTGCACTCCAATTTGTGTGACAGAGTCAGATCTTGTCATATACATGCACAAAACTTGGCCGCAATAAAAAGAAGGTGGATTGGAGAGAAACACTGGACACAGGGAGACTAGTCAGAACCTTACTAAAGGACTGCAAATATTAACAAATAAAGAAGATGGGAGTTTAGGGAATAGGATGAAGATGTGATAAGGGATTAAAGGTAAATTTAGGAAGTAGTATCAGTAGGTAAGTAATAGATTGGATATAGGGCAGTGGTTCTCAAACTGGGGTGATTTGTTCCTCGGGACATTTCACAATGTCTGGACACATTTTTGGCTGTAACAATGAGGGAAACTGCTGTCGGCATCTAGTGGGTAGCATCCAGGGATGCTGCTAAACATCTACAATGCACAAGACAACTTTCCGCAACAAATAATTTTCAATTGTGCCAAGGTTGAGAAATCCTGATGTATAAGACAAAGAAGGAATTTGAGTCTCCTGAGTTTCTAGTTTGGGTAACTGAAAAGAAGACAGTGACACTAGCAAGGACGGGATACAGAAAGCAAAGTCTAAGACTGGGGAAGTGGAAGGGGAAGATGAGGTCAGTTTTGAAGGAGTTCAGATGCCTACAGGGTTTAGATATAGAACTCTTGGGTCAGGAACTTAAAAACACTAGTTTGGAGCTCAGAGAAAACCAGGCTGGCATGCAGAGTTTGGGGAATCACCAGATTTTATGATGGGTATGTTCCAACACTAAGCATGTCCATAAATTTCATTTAGAAAAAAGCTGTAGAAGAAGCAGTAGAGAAGCTATATCTAAAATCTTTAAGAGATTTACATATACCTGAAATCTTAAAAAGCTATCTTAAAAATCTAGCTCTTAATCTCTTAAAAAGACCTGTAATGCATTTGAAATTGATTGTTCCAAGTGTCCAGGTATTAAAGCTAATATCCTTTCATAAACTGTATAGCACTCATAAAGGTTAGACACTACTTTCTTTACAACAATTCACACAAATACTAACTGGATCAAATACCAGCATTTCCCAAAGTGTATTTATATTGAACAACAGTCTGAGAAATGAATGTTCCATGTTTAAATAAGTTTCGCAAACACTACGTTACATTCTAAAACATTTATAATGTACATTAGTATGTTAAAGTTTCTGAGAAGTTCTGCAGTAAAGAAGCCAATCTAACACCAAATAATCCAGCATCTGGCAAATTATTTGACCTCAGAACTCTTTCATGTAATTACTTACATCTCCTACGATTTATATTTATGGCTATAATATGAGAATCAAAATCAAAAGACAATTCTGAGGTAAATATCTCACTGAAAGTTGGTCTGTGAGACCAACTGAGATGGATAGTTTACCATCTTTACTGATATTACTAACTATATTTATAATATAAAATTAAAGCCTTATTCAGTAATGACTACAGTATTATTTCTTAAATGGGTACTTGTTAAGAACACTCAAAGTATCTCTTCTAAGAAACTAAAAATTATTCCTAAAAAATTACTCTAAAAATCAATTTTAAAGACAAATAGATCCATTACGGGTGCGGTGGCTCACGCCTGTAATCCCAGCAGTTTGGGAGGCCGAGGCGGGTTCATCACTTGAGGTCAGGAGTTCAAGACCAGACTGGCCAACATGGTGAAACCCCATCTCTACTAAAAATACAAAAATTAGCCAGGCACGGTGTAGCGTGCCTGTAATCCCAGCTACTCGGGAGGCTGAGGCAGGAGAATCACTTGAACCCAGGAGGCGAAGGTTGCAGAGAGCCAAGATCACATCCCTGCACTCTAGCCTGGGCGACAGAGCGAGACTCCACCTCAAAAACAAAAACCAAAAGAAACCAGAAAACCACAACTGTTCTGAAATGCTTTAAACTAGCTTAGAGCAGCAAAACCACACACACACACACACACACACACACACACACTTTAATCATAGAGCACCATCTATTCGGTAACTTCTTACATCAATAACCAGAACAATAAGCAATTCAAACTACTTTACTGATGTAAGAATAGCTTACTGGAGTATTTTTCTGTTGATTCATAAAATAATCCTAGGAATTGGTGTAACAATAATTCTCAAGTTCTTCATCTTGAGCTACAACTCTGTAAAAGTACTACATACAGTGATGGATGCTAAAACTTACTATGGATGTGGAAAACTGGAATAATGTTAAGATAACCCTGAGGAAAAAAGTAGTAAAATCAGAATTTTATTTTAAAAACAAGACTTACTCAAACTCCCTAGAGCTGACATAAAGAATTACTACACTTAGCTCTCAGGCATCTGCGCAATAAGAAAGAAATGAGGATCATAAAAAACTAGAGCAAAATAGAAAACCATTTTCCAAAAGATACATAAGTTCTAGGTCTAGATAAAAAGCAGACAGTTAATATTCATCACTTGGATAGCTCTGATTTTTAAAAATCAATGATGATGCTGTTTTAAAGTTACCAATGAAGTCTATACTTCCACAAATATTGTATGATTAATCAGTAAATCTTCATCCCAAGAGAGTGCAAAGGCATAGGTCCAATAAATACAATCAAACTCAAGGAAAGGAAGAGAAATTGTATATTTCCTAGTCTACCTTTAATGCCTAGCTTAGAAGTGTCCTTTTCAGGTATGTAAGTACAAATGGCTACTGTAGCAAAGGAGATTATAAGGAAGGTTATTGTTTCAAATAATTATCTTTCTTTTTAATTTTCCAAAAGAAAGTAGCCTGAAAGTATTCTAAGTATTCTAATAAGTATTAGAAATAAGGCTGGTAATATTTTCCACTGAGGATTTGACTCTGCTGCAAACCCTGTTGGCTGACTATCTACCAACTGTTCTTCCTTGCTGCTCCCCAATAAACCTCAGATACTCTACCCTCTTCATATGACCGTGAGCTTCACTAAGGATAATCATGAAAATCCCATTCTTGCCAGAAGTTGGGTTAGGAATGGACCTCTGAAACAATTCCAAGAAATAACCAAGAAAAGTTTGCCAGAAACTTCTAGGTACACATGTAAGAAGGAATATTCTCTGAAACGATATGTTTGCATGTGACATCAGGACCTAAAGTGCTCAGGACTAAGTGCCCCTTAGTGCTATGAGGGGCGCAGACCCGAGAACGAAGCCAATATTCTCTGTTAATAATAGCATATGGAAAAACAAAGACTCTGGTTCCTTGATGATGTTACTGAACCAACAAATCAGCTTATCTCCAGGCTTCTATATGATAATAAGTTTGCTAATTGTTTCAAACAGTTGTCATTTAAAAAACTATGCAAATGAAAACTGAGGAAAGAGGTTTACTTACAACAAACTTTGCAATAACATGCCCCCCAATAACTGATTGGTGGTAGTTCAGAACTATACAAGCTACACACTGGTCATTCATTCACTTCATAACACCACCCCACAGTATACACAATTTGATTTTGGGGTCCCCATTTAAAATTGTAGAACCAACAGAGCAATTTATAAGAATAACTGCATTGAGATGGGTGGGAAGAGGAAGAAATGGAAAGGGAAATGTGGAAATGGCAAAAGTTCACCACTAGTTTACTTTCTGCAATAAGGATTTAAAATCCAAAGCTTTTAATTAAAAAAAAAAAAAGCAATATAAGAGCTTATTAGAGCTAAGGAAGCAACCACTAAAAGAAATAAAAATTACAATTTTTAAAAGTAGTTGCCTCTGGGGATGGGGCTCAATGAAGGAAGGGATAAGACGGGCAATTACTTCTCTTTCTTATCCTTTAAGTATTGTTTAATTTTTCTTAACCTTGTATAAGTATTAAAATATCTTTCTAAAATGGCACTGTGAAGAAATTACACTTAGATAACAATTAACGATGGAAAATAATGCTTTAGGGGCCATTTTTGAACACTGCCAAAGAATCACAGAATGACAATTTTAATAGGTTGGAACTCAACGGAGAGAAATAAGGGAAAGTAGGAGAGGAGCAGAAATCTAAACATGCCTAACTGTAGGTCTGCAGGTGCTCAAGGTACATCTAATCCCCGACAAAAACATCCTCCTTGATTTGAAGTGAACAGGAAAGTAAGACAAAAAATATTCTACCCTCAGCTTGCCTTTGGGTGACTAGTGGCAAGAGAAGCTGAACAATACTTGTTCAGGTCAAAATAAGAATGGCAAGGATAAGTCCAGGAATAGACGGACACTAATTACCATTTAACTTGATAGGTAATGGCTGCAGAATTTAGTTTCAGTGCCACTATGAAGTGGCATAGCATGACTTCGGATGCAGCAGCTCAAGTACTGGAATTTCCTAGAAAGAATTATCCTGTACAACCTAATAATATAAATTGAAACTCTACACGATTATCAGGGAACTGGTTTAAATCTCACCACACCCTCTCTTTCTCACACATACAACCTACCCTAAGAAAAATCTCATTAAGATACCTGTTTTGGCCGGGCGCGGTGGCTCAAGCCTGTAATCCCAGCACTTTGGGAGGCCGAGACGGGTGGATCACGAGGTCAGGAGATCGAGACCATCCTGGCTAATACGGTGAAACCCCGCCTCTACTAAAAATACAAAAAAAAAAACTAGCCGGGTGAGTTGGCGGGCGCCAGTAATCCCAGCTACTCAGGAGGCTGAGGCAGGAGAATGGCGTAAACCCGGGAGGCGGAGCTTGCAGTGAGCTGAGATCCGGCCACTGCACTTCAGCCTCGGCGACAGAGCGAGACTCCGTCTCAAAAAAAAAAAAAAAAGATACCTGTTTTGATGCTGCTCAGAGATTATGACTGCATAATCTAACATACTACCGACTGTATGTTCCTATACCATGATATGTGTAATAAGCTGATTGCTTATACATACAATGTTCTTTTTTAAAAACCATATACAAACTTTGAAGAATGCAAAGGTTTTTCTACTAATGGCTACCCAACACATAGTTATACTGCAATAACTCCATCTAGTGATGAACCAAAAACATAGCAGGTGCATGTTTTTTAAAACCTGGAAGTTACTCTGTAGCAAATACAAAAGTAACCCTGCTGTAATAGAGGTATCAAGACTTCTGGAAGGAGTTATTTTTGGGTTTGTTTTTGGTATGATCTGGCCAGGCACAGTGGCTCACCTCTGTAGCCCTAGTGCTCTGGGAGGCCAAAGAGGGAGGACTGCTTGAGCTCACGCAAGATCTTGCCTCTACAAAAAATTTAAAAATTAGCTGGGTGTGGTGACACATGCCTATAGTCTCAGCTACTCAAGAGGCTGAGGCAGGAGGATCGTTTGAGCCCAGGAGTTGGAGGGTGCAGTGAGCTATGATTGTACCACTGCATTCCAGGATGGGTGACAGAGGAAGACCCTGTCTCTTTTAAAAAGAAAAAAAAAAGAAGTATGGCCTGGATTCCTTGATCTTTTAATCTGTTAAGCGAACACTGAAATTAAAGGTTTTAAAAAGTAATTGTTTGCATTACAGTTGAGTATCAGAGATACTTTCATGACATTATTTAACTGGCATATTTGAAGAAAATATCAAATCTAAAATTTCCATTTGGAAATTAAGATTCTTAAATTATAAAAATACACTTAAAGAGTAACAATACTGTTTACTTTTTTTTTTTTTTTTTTTTTTTTTTGAGACCCAGTCTCGCTCTGTCGCCCAGGCTGGAGTGCAGTGACACCAACTCGGCTCACTACAAGCTCTGCCTCCTGGGTTCACGCCATTCTCCTGCCTCAGCCTCCTGAGTAGCTGGGACTACAGGCGCCCCCCACCACACCCGGCTAATTTTTTGTATTTTTCAGTTGAGACGGGGTTTCACTGTGTTAGCCAGGATGGTCTCAATCTCCTGATCTCGTGATCCGCTTGCCTTGGCCTCCCAAAGTGCTGGGATTACAGGTGTGAGCTACTGTTTACATTTCTTATATGTCACCTCTCACTTTAAGAGTAGTTTTTATAATCTATAGACCATGATATTAGTTATTAAGAGATTTTAGTACTTACTCTTGGGCACTTTCATAAGTAGCCATAAAAAATTAAGGAATATGCTGAAATTCAGAGTAAAAATCAAGCAACCTCATTCAATGTACATTTAAGCAACATCTTCAATGTTCAAAGAAACTTGCTTGCTATGTATTAAATAACTGCCAAGTGACTTTGTCCTTGCCACCCATTAAGAACCCTATCCATGGGGGCCGGGCGCGGTGGCTCAAGCCTGTAATCCCAGCACTTTGGGAGGCCGAGACGGGCGGATCATGAGGTCAGGTGATCGAGACCATCCTGGCTAATACGGTGAAACCCCGTCTCTACTAAAAATACAAAAAATGAGCCGGGCGAGGTGGCGGGCGCCTGTAGTCCCAGCTACTCAGGAGGCTGAGGCAGGAGAATGGCGTAAACCCGGGAGGCGGAGCTTGGAGTGAGCTGAGATCCGGCCACTGCACTCCAGCCTGGGCGGCAGAGCGAGACTCCGTCTCAAAAAAAAAAACAAAAAACCTATCCATTTCAGGTAAAATGCCAGTGTTTAAAAATACATCAAAAAGTATGCTTGATATACCACATTTAAAATTACATTATTAGGCTGGGTGTGGTGGCTCACACCTGTAATCCCAGCACTTTGGGAGGCTGAGACAGGCAGATTGCCTGAGCCTAGGAGTTCAAGACCAGCCTGGGCAATATGGGGAAACTCCATCTCTACAAAAAATTAGCCAGGCATGGTGGCGCACACCTGTGGTCCCAGCTACTTGAGAGGCTGAGGCAGGAGAAATCACCTGAGCCAGGAAAGTCAAGGCTGCAGTGAGCTGAGATCATGGCCACTGGCCAAAAGAGGAGATCCTGTCTCAAAAATAATAATAATAATAATAATAAATAAATTACATTTAGAATTGATATGGCACATTCCATTTTATTTGACTTTAAATATTCTCCTCTTCCCATATGATTTCCACTAACTCAAGCTAAATTCTGAGAACTGACAGTATATGCCTGGGAAATCTAAAGAAAGTAACCTCTTGTTAATAACTAGAGTTTAATTCTTGTTAATATAGGTAGTACTATTTAACCTATTGCCAAATAGATTAAACTCCTGGTGTTTTATTAAAAATCTAAGCGATTTCCCAATAGACATCCAGTTCTTAAAAACTTTATTTATTTTTGAGACAGAGTCTAGCTCTGTCACCAGGCTGGAGTGCATTGGCACGATCTCGGCTCATTGCAACCTCCATCCCCCGGGTTCAAGTGATTCTCCTGCCTCAGCCTCCCAAGTAGGTAGGATGACAGGTGCGCACTACCATGCTCAGCTAATTTTTGTATTTTTAGTAGAGATGGGGTTTCACCATGTTGGCCAGGACGGTCTCGATCTCTTGATCTCGTGATCTGCCTGCCTCGGCCTCCCAACGTGCTGGGATTACAGATGTGAGCCACTGCGCCCAGCCTTAAAAACTTTAAAAACAAATGAATTAGGCTGGGCACAGAGGCTCAGACCTGTACGCACTTTGGGAGGCCGAGGCAGGCGGATCACTTGAGGTCAAGACCAGCCTGGCCAACATGGTGAAACCATGTCTCTACTAAAAATAAAAAAATCAGTTGGGTGTCATGGCAGGGGCCTGTAATCCCAGCTACTCGGGAGACTGAGGCAGGAGAATGGCTTGAACCTGGGAGGCTGAAGTTGCAGTGAACCGAGATTGCACCATTGCATTCCAGCCTGGGCAACAAGAGTGACACTCCATCTAAAAAAAAAAAAACAAAAAACAAACAAACAAACAAAAAAAACTAATAAAATGTTGTTATAAAGGCCATTTAAGTGCTAATATCACCTTCAACAAACAATCATAATACTCTTAGGTACACTTTTCTTTTATACTTACTGCAAACTAAATGAGTGGATACTCAGTCCATATAATATCTAAACAAATAAATATTCTAATAAGTAAACTCAAGATTGGAGAGAAAGATCCGGAGATACTTAACCAAAATGTTAACATTTGTGAAATCTGAAAAGTGGATATGTGTATAGTATTCCCTGTACTATTGTGAATATTTAAAGTTGCTCAAAACAAACAATAACACGTCACAGCACTTCTCTAGGAATTCTTATTGACAAAGCAAAATTTGAATAATCAGCCACATTTTATTTTATTTTAATTTTTTTTGTTGTTTTGTTTTGTTTTTTGAGACGGAGTCTCGCTCTGTCGCCCAGGCTGGAGTGCAGTGGCGCGATCTTGGCTCACTGCAAGCTCCGCCTCCTGGGTTTATGCCATTCTCCTGCCTCAGCCTCCTGAGTAGCTGGGACTACAGGCGCCCGCCACCGCGCCCGGCTAATTTTTTGTATTTTTAGTAGAGACGGGGTTTCACCGTGGTCTTGATCTCCTGACCTTGTGATCCGCCCGCCTCGGCCTCCCAAAGTGCTGGGATTACAGGCGTGAGCCACCGCGCCCGGCCCACATTTTATTTTATATAATACAGGCCGGTGTTTTTTTTTTTTTTTTGAGACAGGATTTTGCCCCAATGCCCAGGCTGGAGTGCAGTGGTGCAATCACAGTTCACTTTACCTGTGACCTCTCAGGCTCAAGCGATCCTCCTGCCTTAGCCTCTGGAGTAGCTGGGACTGCAGATGCACGTGCACCACCACATCCAGCTTTTTTTAGTTTGTAGAGATGGGGTTTCACTATGTTACCCATGCTGGTCTCAAACTCCTGGGCTCATGCGATCCTCCCACTTTTCGGCCTCCTAAAGTGCTGGGATTAAAGGTGTAAGCCACCATGCCCAGCCTAGGTCATTTAATTGCCACAAAACAATACATGCTATGATTAGAATTACACTATCCAATATGGTAGCCACTAGCCAGCTGACCACTAAGCATTTGAAATTCAGCTGGTGTAACTGAGAAAGTGAGTTCATTTAAACTTTATCTGATACTCAATTCAGTGTCTGAAAAGCTTTTAAGAATTTTCAGACACTGAATGACTTGAGGACCATGCAGAAAAGACTTAGCTGTAATTAGTACATGGAACAACCTGGGTATGTGAATCTACTTTTTCCAATAGAAATTTAAATTCAGATCAAGTATTTCCAATAAACATTTAACATTCAAATTGAGATGTGCTCTAAATGCAAAATACATAATGGATTTCAAAGACAGTATTTTTTTAAAAATGTAATATAGCTCCATGATTTTTATGTTAATCACTTTTAAAAAGATAGCATTTTGGATAAACTGTGTCAAAATATATAAAAATTGATTTTGACTTCCTTTTTAGAACCTTAAAACTAAATTTCAAATAACATGTTGTTCACATCGTATTTCTTGTGGAGAATGTTGGACTAGACAATATTTTCTGTAGCCAGTTCCTTACCAACAGACATATAGGTAGTTCTCATTTTTGCACTGTTACAAACTAGCATTACAAACAATGTTCCTGTATGTTTTCTTGTGCACACACACAAGAGATACACTAGAAGCAGAATTCCTAGTCATAGGGTATCAGCACAAGTCACAGCACCTGTACCAATTTACACTCATTAGTTTTACACCACACTCTCCTAACATTTGGTAATGTCCACATAACATCTTTAATTTGTGCCAATTTTGGACATGAAATTGTATTTCACTGTAGTTTCAATTTGCATATCCCTGACCACTAGTGAGCTTAAGCAGCTATTCATGTATTTCTGGGCCATCTGAGCCCAACAAATTGCTATACTCATTTCTGAGCTTGTTTAAAACCTTATTTTAGCTCCAATAGTGAAAAAGCCAGAGTCTAAAATTCAGCACTCAAACCACATCTCATATATCCAATTCGAACCACATAAAGGTAAATTATGGTCCTTTGGTATAAAATTTAGTTTTTATTTGGTATAAAATTTAGTTTTTATTTTTCCATACCAAAGTGTTTCTGATACTCCTCTAAATTATTCCATTGTGAAAGGGTGAGCTGTGGAGGTAATGGAGGCGTAAGTAAATGCATGTTAGTCAAACTTTTAACTTAGAGCTGCTTAAAATGTTTTCCTGGCTCAGCATCAAAAAACAATTTACACAAAACATATTTAATGTTAAACCAGAGGTCAAAAATAACAGTTCTATTGCCAAATAAGTTAAACTCCTGAGTGTTTTTCAAACAGTAAATTCCCACTTTCTTTCTCTATGTAATTTTCTTTCCAACATCCCTCAGACTTGGAAGTGACTCTTTCATCTGATTAAGTTTTGTCTAGTCACAGGTACTAATTACAGCTAAGTCTTTTCTGCATGGTCCTCAAGTCATCTAGCTATAAGTCTACCAATGAATAGCATCTGTTATTTTATGTATGGTAGTCATACAGTCTCAATTTCCCAAGATTATCCAGGTTTCATATTATTTTATTTTTTTCTGTTGAAAATGGGCTATATTAAATATAATTAAATGTGACTTATACTTTGTTTTTTTAATTATTATTTTTAAGAGATGGGGTTATGTTGCCCAGGCCTAACTTGAACTCCTGGGCTCAAGGGATCCTCTCACCCCAGCCTCCCGCTGGGACACTGGACACAAGCTACCTCGCCCCACATTACTTGCATTTTTTGTCAGCTAATGTCTCAATTTTGGGTTTTGCTAATATAATCCCTGTAGTGATGTGGTATTTGTGCTTGGATGCATTAGCTCTATTTCATAAAAGTAGTGTTAATACAACCCAGTCATCATGGCATCATAGAAACCCAAATACATTTTCTGTGAAAAGCAATTAACATTTTTCACTGACCAAAAATATGATACAGGAATACAATAATCTAAGTGGGAGGCCTTTTCCCTATTTAGCTTTCCTGAAAGTGAATTATATTAGAGGTAGAGGGAGATTGACTTCTGAGCTACCTGAGAAAGGGAATCCTATAGATAAACGGGCACCTTAACAAGACAAGCTTACTACAGTGTTTTTCAAACCCCAGGTTACAATCCAGGGAGTCATGATCAATTTAATGGTCAAAAGGGGTATTTTTAAAAGTGAATGAAAATGCAAAATATCAGAAGTGCATCATACTTGTTGAGGACATATATCTGGTTCCAAGAAACTTTCAGCCACATATTTATATATGCTTGTCACAATGTAAGATGCATTTTTTTTTCCCCTGCAGAACATGATCAAAAGGTTTGAAGACCTGGGCATACAAAATGCTTCTATTTAACATTCATGAAAATTCTGTGAAGCAGATACACAACACCCATCTTATAGTATGAAAACAGTGCTCCTGAGTGACTTAAAATCGCACAGCTAGCAAATGATAAAAGCCTAGTTTTTAACACAGATGAAAATGGAATTAAACCACTGGACATCAAATAACTAAAATTAAAACCATGAGTTATCTTTTTTTTACCTGTCAAAATAGAAAACATTTTTAATGACTAAATTCAATGTTAGTGAGAGCTTAAGGAAACCTGACACTTTCCAAAGCAGCTGGTGGGAGTATAAATTAGTAAAGTCTTTCTGAAAAACACCTTGGCAATGCACATCAAAAGCCACTATATAGCCATGAGAAAACAAAGTTGTAGCATATCCAGTGACATAAAATGTGCAATATAATAAATAGTTTACAAATAAGTGGATACTGTACAAAAACATGTCTATAAAGCCTAAGAAAAAAATACACGGAGGATACACTTACTTTAGCCCTTGCTCTGCCTCTCCTCCTCTCAACACAGACACCAGAGTGATCCTTCTAAAAACTCAACCTAGCATTGAAATACTCTAGGAAAAAAAAGGTGGGGTGAGGAGGCAGAATAAAGTAAGCATGAGAAAATGCAGCTGGCTATTAAAGTGGGTCGGATGATGAGTCCTTTTCTGTATGTCTGGAACATCCAATAATATATAATTTTAAAATAATAAAACATAAGTCAGGTAGATCATTCCTCACAACTCTCCAATGGCTTCCCATCTCACTCACAGTAAAATACAAAGTCCTTAAAATGGCCTAAAGGAGGCCGGGAGCAGTGGCTCATGCGTATGCTATCCCAGCACTCTGGGAGGCTGAGGCAGGCGGATCACCTGAGGTCAGGAGTTCAAGACCAGCCTGACCAACATGGTGAAACCCCATCTCTACTAAAAATGCAAAAAATTAGCCGGGTATGGTGGCACATGCCTGTAATTCCAGCTACTCAGGAAGCTGAGGCAGGAGAATTGCTTGAACCTGGGAGGCAGAGTTTGCAGTGAGATCACACCATTTGCACGCCAGACTGGGGAACAAGAGCAAAACTCCATCTCAAAAAAAAAAAAAAAAAAATGGCCTAAAGGCCTTGTGCCAGTGTTTCTCAACCCTGGCTGCACATTAGAAATCAGCTTCCACACCCTGAATCAGTGGCCTGGGTGGGGAGCTCAGCATCAGTTGTTTTTAAGAGCCTCTAAGGTGATTCGCATGTGTAGCCAGGAGGGAGAGCAACTAGAGGCCACAACCCCCTCCTCCCTGTCTACCGTCATTTGTCCTTTGCCCTCTTTTGTTCCAGTCACAGTGGCCTTCCTGATGTTCCTCAAACATGCCCGGCACTGCCCCTGTCAAGGCCTTTGCCTGAAGTGCTCTTTTCCCTCAGGTCTGCCCAGTATGTTTCTTCCTCTCCTCCAGGTCTTGGCTCTAATGTTACCTTCTCAGTAGAGCCGTTCTTGGTCATTCTATGTAAAAATTACAGTCCCTTCCAGGACTCCCTCTTCCCTTTATTTCTTTTATTTTCCCCCATGGTACTTATCACCATCTGACACATAATATACTATCTTATATATTGTCCCTTTCCCCCAAGTAAAGTATAATCTCCTCAAAGGCAAGGATTTTGACTGTTCTAATCATTGCTGTATCCTCAGCATCTCAAATTTCTGGCACATATTAGATATTCAGAAAATAATAATAAATGAATGAATGCTTATATACTAAAATGTTTAGAGTTGTTGATGGTGGAACTACAAGTGACTTATTTTTTCTTATCTCAATTTTCTATGTGAACATATATTTTTAAGAAAAATGGTTTTTTTAAGCAAATAATTTTTTAATCCAATGTATTTGCTTGCTTTTAAATACACAGCTAGTGGAATATTGTCTTAAATAAATACATCCATAGAGCTGCAGATTTGTGCACTTTACTGAATATGACATGCTTTAAATTTTTTAACAAAGTAAATGCCAGTTGAAAATATTACAGCCCTAGTCCGGGTGTGGTGGCTCATGCTTGTATTCCCAGGAATGGGAGGCTGAGGTAGGAGAATCACTTGAGCCCAGAAGTTTAATCACTTGAGCCCAGGAGTTAAGACCAACTTTGACCACTAAGTGAGACTCTACTAAAAAAAAAAAAAAAAAAAAGTTGGCCAGACATGATGGTGCATGCCTATGTCCCAGCTACTCAGGAGACTGAGGCGGGAGGATCGCTTGAGCCCAAAAGTTTGAGGTTATAGTGAGCAATGTTTGTGCAACTATACTCCAGCCTGGGCAACAGAGTGAGATCCTGCCTCTAAAAAAGTGTTTTTAATAAAAAAAAAAATTATAGCCCCAGTGATACTGGATTCACCTAGCAAACAGATTTGGGGATACTCTTGTCCGGAGAATGTTTCTTACAAAAGAAATCAGCCACAAATTTCCAACTGACCAAGTTTTGCCATCAACTATGTCTGTTCAGAATTCTCTCTGTAGTGCAGTTATCCCATACAAGTTATCCTACACAAGTAAGCTTTAACTACCAATATAGCTTTAATTGTGAACCAGCAAGCTTGCCCTGAGGAATCCCATAAATATGAACTTTAAAGAAGCCAATCATCTAAAGCTGGATAAAAATTCCTAACTGGTTCTCCAGCTACCACAGCATAAAAGATGATGGTTTAACTAAACAAGTACAGATAAATAATAGCTGAACCAAATGATAAATAGAAAAAGTATCAATTCTACTAAAGCAAGCTTGCCCAACTCAGGCCTGTGGACCACATGAAGCTCAAACAGCTTTGAATGTGGCCCAACACAAATTTGTAAACTTTCTTAAACATTATCAGACTTTTTTGTGATTTTTTTTTTTAAGCTCCTCAGTTATCGTTAGTGTTAGTGTATTTTATGTGTGGCCCAAGACAATTCTTCCTCTTCCAATATGGCCCAGTGAAGTCAAAAGACTGGACACCCTTATACTAAAGATTTGCATTTGGCAGACATTCCACAATATTCAAATGGATTATATTAATATTAGAACTCCAATTTCAGTTGCCTCATCCAACCATTTAAGAACCAGTTATTTTCAGTTCTTTTAAAATTCATGCCCTGGAGTCTGGACAAAGTGGTAATACCTAACTCTTAAATATTTCTTAATCAAAAACAGCCTCTCATTATATGAAAGAGTTCTAGAATCTCAATCGAGTGCTCTTTTGAGACATTTGAAAAGAAGTAGTCTTATTTCTTAAGAAAAGAGACAGAAGTGGTAATAATAATTACAAAGGTACTACAAACAGCAGCATGAGCACAACATATCACCCTGCAAAATTTAACATCATGACAACAATTTTAAAAACTTTATTCCAATACTAGGTATGGCTAGACTACAGTGAAAAATGAAAAGTTTATGTAAATTTCTAAGTTACACCGTAACATTAAAAAAATTTGACACCATCCTATCACCAGTATATCCTAAATGTATTTACTCTTTTCTGTTTTGTAGGTACTTTGGCAGAAATAGCAAAAGTATTTGTTTTTGGAGCCTGTTAACTATTCTAAATTTTCTTTTTTAAAAAAGAAAAAAATAGGCTGTCAGTCTGTCTCCCAGGCTGAAGTGCAGTAGCATGCTCATAGCTTACAGCTCACTGCAGCCCCAAACTCCTAGGCTAAGTGATCTTCTCCAGTCAGCCTCCCAAGTAGCTGGGACTAAAGATGTGTACCATCATGCCCAACCAATTTTTTTTTTTTTAATAGAGACGGGATCTCACTTTGTTGCCCAGGCTGATCTAGAACTCCTGGCTTCAAGGGATCATCCTGCCTTGGCCTCCCAAAGAGCTGAGATTAATTGGCTTCAGCTGAGATTATAGGCATGAGCCACTGCTCCTGGTCTTTCTAAACTTTCTAAGACTAAATTCTTTCTCCCTGTATTGTTTTCTACTCTGATGATGATATCATCTCAGGTTCCCACTACATCTATTCATCTTTTTCTTTTCAACAATGTGTTTTCAACTATCCTGTTTTACCTGGTTCCTGATTTTACAAAATATTAAAAATTCTCTGCAGAAACTGAATGGTTACAGATCTAACATAATGAAAACTGAATAGCTTAAACATTATTGATGGAGTCAAAAAAGTAATAGTGACAGGAAAAAAAGCTGATGACAATTTCTAACCGTCCGCAGTTGGAATTATGTGATGTCTCAGCAATTTTCCTTTTATAAATTGAGCACACAAATTAAAATTACTCAACAACAACTTCCATCATTTGTCCCAAAGGAGGGAAGCCACAGGCTGCATAATTCAAACTCAGAAATTTAAATATGCTACTCCTAAACCTGAAGACAAAGGCCTAAACCTATAAAATGGGTATGTGGTACATTCTTTGGCTATAATTAACATTTTAAAGAGCTTAACACGTGGTCAGACACTGTTCTAAGCACTGTGCCTGTGTTACTGAACTCTCAGCCTTTATGAAGTTGTTATTACTATCCCTCTTTTGAAGATGAGGAACCTGAAGCATACAGACAGTATGTAACTGCTCAAGATGACACATTATAGAGCTGGCATACTGTCTGGCTCTAGAGCCCGTATCTTTATCTTATACTGAGTCACTGAATGGAGAATAATTATTTTATCATGTAAACCTGACAGTTCATCGCTGTCACCAAACTCATGCCTGACCCATGCGAGGTGTTCAATAAATGCTGAAAAAATTAAATTCTTAGATTTTTTTTTTTTTTTTTTGCCTGAAAGAAGCAAATTCAGGTGAGAACAGCAGCAGGGGAAAAGCAGAAGGTATTCTTGAACCTCATACTTTATCAAAATATTCTGTCATCTTTCTCAGAATACCACATGTGATAAAATCTAGCCAATGTCCAAAGCAAATATGAGATGCTTTGGAATGAATAACCAACTTCTAGTCTCAAAGCCTCAACAGGCTAACACTATTATTATTTTTTGTAATCTGTTATAGAAGTGGGATCATTCTATCAAAATACAGATTATTTTCCCATGCAGAAAGAAGACTTAAGAACTAGGATAATTGTAATGACTGAAAATAAGTTTTCAGAGCCTTCCAAACCACACTATCATTCCAATCAAGTACTACAGCACAAACTGTCTTCAAAATACAGATAAAAGGTAAGTGTTATCAGTGCACATATATATACCTCATGAAAACACTCAGGTACCCTAAAAAGTGCTTAACAGTAATCATAATTATGTTGCTTGTACTATCCCACTCTGTCAATAAAATTCAGTAAAGAGACAAGTATGAAGATATATCAATAACTTGTCACTTACTCTGGATGCTAGTACCAGGATCTTCACAGTTCTCTCACCGTTGTTACTGAAATATTATACCTGACAATAGTAATAGCACAAAGCCCCCAAATACTATATAAATAGGAATCCAGTCATCAACATTGCTCAGGAATCTACCATCTGCATTGATGGCATTGCTCACCTCTTCCACATCTCTTCCAATTGAAATTATGAAAACAAAAGGGTTCTAAGAAAACAGTTCTGAGTGGAAAAAACATGAACTCAAGCCATGTTTATTTTTTCCCTCACACCACAACAATTAACACAAACAGAAGACTTCTGTGACTAAATGTGGGGGATTTCTCCCCACCAACAACCTGAAGCAATCACTTTTGCAGTGGACACCATCTGGGTGTCCTCTAATTTAATTTCGATACTATCTACCTGGAGGTAGTATAGTGTCAGACCGCACAGGCTGAGAGCTCAGTCCCCCAAAACTGCCTTCTCTTTAGACACCCATTGCCAGTCTGGGTCTCCAGAAATTCTGACCAACTGGCTTTGAGTTGGGGTTCTACAACCCTCTCTTTGAGTTCAAATAATTTGCTGGAATAGCTCATAGAACTCAGGAAAACACTTCAGTTTACCAGTTTATTATAAAGGATATAAAAGAATACAAATGAAGAAATGTGTAAGGCAAAGTATGGGGGAAAGGGTGTGAAGCTTCCAGGCTCTCTCCAGGCATGCCACCCTCCAGGAACCTTCACACACATTTAGCTATCCAGAAGCTCCCCAAACCCTGTTCTCTTAGCCCTTTTACGGAGACTTCACTGGATAGCCATGAATGAAGCATCGACAACCACGCCAAAATGTGATTGGACAAAAAGGGTATAATTTAATACTAATAAACTGAAAAAACCCAGTGAGGCCTATCTCTTCAGATTTTTCTGGCCTTTCTGTGCACACTCCTTCTCTAGAGTATGGGGCAGGACCCTCTCTGAAATGAGGATCTTCCTGATTCACAATCAGATCAGAGTCCTGCCTTGGGTAAGTAAAAGTAGGACAAAAAACAGGTCGGAGAGAAATTCTGTTTCCTGAGACCTGCTTCTGAGGCTAAAGCACCTCAACATTATAACATTATAGAGTCTGTAACAAAGGCTATGAAAGTTATGAGCCAGGAACTGTGGACAAAAAACAATATATATCATAGCATCACAGCAGTCTAGCCTCACCTGTAATTTTTCATATTTCTAGGACTTCTTCCAAGCTGACGTTAAGAATTAGTTATAATCCAGAAACTATTTATTGGACAACTTACTTTTACTGGGTAAAAGTAATCATACCTTTTAAATTTAAGTGTCTTTAAGCTCATTGTTCAGATTTACCATTTACTTCCTATAAGAGGAAGAGATTTTTTTCTTTCCATGGTAATTTGGCCCGCATGGGCTGAGCTTTTCTCATTCACAAGTTCTATCTCCGCCACTATCCCTTCTGTTGGCTGGATATGAGGCCACTGGATATGGATTTTTTTAGATCACAAACTTCAAAGGCAGCAGCATTCTGCTAAAAAGCAATCTGTTCAAATTGAACAGGGAGGTTCTCAGATTATCCAACATTTAAAGAGTAATCAATACACTAATCAATTGTCATTTTTAAATGTTCATGTTTGGACAAGAGTCTAGGGAAATTTCTGAAATGTCTAACAGTTTTTGAGAGCCAATACCTGAAATCTGAGAGAAGACAATGACATGAATGCTTCAGTACAACCACCTTTAAATTGCAATAAAAACTAAGAGGAGATAGAAAACAGGTCCATGATAAATTCTAAATCTAAGTTTAGCCAGGAATTGTAAGCATGCTTCACAAGTTTTTTTGTTTTTTTTTTTTAATCAGTCTTTATCCTGGTTTTATTTTCTCCTTCCTTGGTAAGAAATGTCAGTAGATAGAAGATGATGAAGGCATACCTAAAGATATGCCACAGACTGAATAACAAAATTCTAAAAATGACTGCATTGGTACAATAAGTTATTATTTTCAGTTTTGCATGGACTATTAATTGTATTCATAATTAATCTTGGGAAGCAGAAATGGCATTTTAACAAGACCATTTTTATACTTACAATGAGGCATTTAAAGAGTCAGGATTAGAAACTACATCTTCCGTTTCCAAAATCAGAGTTCTTTCTATTACCGTTCTGTACTGATTTCCATATGCCTTTGCTGTAGAACTCCAACAAATCTTACATGCATTGAAACACTTATTCTACTCTCATTTCAGAAACTCTTTATAAGAAATAATACCTTTACGCATGGTGTTCAGATTATAGAAGGATAAAGGGGTCTGTAACATGCCAAAACTTAAATTGGCCAATGAAAATTTTGCTGGATGGTTCAAAAGAAAGCTTTAGAATTTAGTTAGAGATATAAAATACTAGGCTGGGCACAGTGGTTCATGCCTGTAATCCTAGCACTTTGGGAGGTCGAGGCAGGCAGATTGCCTGAGCTCAGGAGTTCGAGACCAGCCTGGGCAACATGGTGAAACCTCGTCTCTACTTAAATACAAAATAAATAAATAAATAAATAAATAAAATACTAAAGTGTTTGTCAAACAACCTGGATCATTTTTAACTCACACTCTGTGCAATGATCTTAAGTTGCCTTCAGATGTCATTAAAAATAATTCCAATCTGTCAAAAATCAACCATAGGCCAGGCACAATGGCTCATGCCTGTAATCCTAGCACTTTGGGAGGCTAAGGCAGGCAGATCACCTGAGGTCAGGAGTTCAAGACCAGCCTGACCAACATGGTGAAATTCTGTATCTACTAAAAATACAAAAACTAGCTGGGTATGATGGTGGGTGCCTGTAATCCTACTTACTTAGGAGGCTGAGGCCAGAGAATCACTTGAACCCAGGAGGCAGAGGTTGCAGTGAGCTGAGATTATGCCACTGCACTCCAGCCTGGGTGACAGAGCGAGACTCTGACAAAAAAAAAAAAAAAAGCTGGATTCTGTAAAAATAAATTTTAATATGGCCTATTCTAGAAAGTACTTATTATTTCTTAGAAAATGATGCAATAAGGTAGGTTTTTTCTTCTGAATCATCACAATTAAATATTTGTGACACAGGCACAGGAGGAAAAACATACTTCACTGGGTGAAACTGGAAACAGAAGAGGGAAGATCAACAGAAGACTTAAATAAACTGACAGACTTTTAAATGTAGGACTGCATAAAAAACACTCTAACATTTGAAAAATTGAATTTATGGATAGCCCCTTCAAATGAGTGTAGAAGGCTGAATAATGGCCCCCAAAGAAACCTAGACCTAGAAGCTGTGAATGTTGCCTTATTTGGCAAAAGGGATTTTGCAGATGTGATTAAGTTAAGGATCTTGAGATGGGTGATTACCCTGAATTAGCCACGTGGGCCCTAAATGTAATCATAACTATCTTCACAAGAGGGATGCAGAGGGACACTTAGCTACAGAAGGTGATATGATGAAGGAAGATACAGATTTGAAGATTCCCTGTGCTGGCTTTGAAGATGAAGGGAGACGCCATGAACCAGGAATGCAGTTCTAGAAGCTAACAAAGTCAAGGGAACCATTGTCCCCTACAGCCTCCTGAAGGAGTGTGGGCTTCTGACACTTTGATTTCAGCCCAGTTAAACTGCTTTCATACTTCTGACCTCTAGAACCATACGAGAATGAATGTGTGTTGTTTTAAGCCACCAAGTTTGTGTAATTTCTTATAGTAGATATAGAAAACTAATACAATAATAATGATACAAACCATCATCCAGTTAAAATCTATCAGCTCTCTGCCACCTAGAATTATTCTAAATTCTATTGTATGTGTTTTTTATTAAGAATGTTTAATAGTCACAGAATGACTGAAAACCGGCATAAAATCTTAATAAGAGGAACTTTATATTTATTAAAGCAATTTTAGGCAGTATGTTTGCCAACTGGGTATCTTCGACTACAGTGTAATCTGATGAAAATTAAAGCTCAAGAATAACAAATTACTGTCATGGGACAAGTTATAGCAATTGCTCAAAAGTAACAAGCGTAGTTGAGTAGTAAGTCTATTATTCTCATTTCACTAAATAGCAAACCAACATGTCATTTAGAAATAGCACTGTTTCAGAAGTAAAAAGAATGAAAAAATAATGAAATTCAATGAGAGAATCAGAAACAAAGAAAAATTAAAGAAGAATAAAACAACAACAGAAGCAGCAGCAGTACTGTTACAAAAATAAAACACCTCAAAAGTAGGGGAAAAGGTGGAGAAAAACATTTTGTTGAATTCCTATTACACGTAAACACCTTATATATATAGTCTCATTTACATTTCAAACAACTCTAAGATATAAAAGTAGATTTAAAAAGTAATAACAAGACTTGGAGGAGGGGGCAGTTTAAATAACTAGTCAACGGTCACAGCTAGCATTGCTATTTCTGGGATTAAAATCCAAGACTAATTCCAAAGCCCATAACTTTTCACTACTGCCAAAGAAAAGTATGGTATCTGGTAATAGGAACTAAACTTAAATTTCTTCTTTACTTCTGAATAACTCAATGACCAACTCAAAATCTCACAAATTATAAATCTGTTACTGTCATGCTGGCAAAATACATTCTATTTTCTCACTCCAAGACAGCCATATGCCCATGTAAGTTATTATACCTCTACGTAAATGTTAGAAAATATTTTATTTCTTTGATTAGGCCAGGCCCTTCTAAAAACTGAGAATTTTAACTTTGCTCATGCAAACAAACTTTTCATAACTGAAAACCCTCAAGTATGAAACATGGTCTCATTACCTTATTCATTCCTTCAACATTTATTTATTGACTGTCTACTCTTGTGCCTTGTGTTAGACACAATGGCAAGTAAACCAGATAGTTCCTAGCCTTGTCAAATCAATGGTCTAGTGGGGAGAGGAGGCAGACTACTAAATAATCAACTTGCAATGTGTGATGTGTCATGAAAGAATGATGCAAAGAAACAGGAGTACAAAAATACTTTTCAACCATCACAATGCTTTATTTGCCCCACATAAAGCAATAGTCTATATAAGTGATTACTAATCATTTATGATACAGATCTATCTAAAACACATTTACAATTCATACTTTCCATCTTAATTGCTTTTTCTTTCATCATTTAGGTATGGGATGATTACTGGGCAGCACTTTCAGAGTCTCCAAATAAACACTCTCATAGCACCAGTTATCTCTCCTCATGACACGTGTCACAATTACAACTTTATTTTTATCTGTGATATTTTAAGAGTCTACCCCCAGACATTTATGGGAGTACCAGATCTATCCTTCCACCTTAAATAACTAAAACACTAGACAAAATATACAAAACAAGTTTTCAGACACTGCACAATAAATAGCATGGCACCGTGATCTCTGAGAGGCAGGAAACAACCTTGCTCTACAAATATTCTCGCTTACTCACTGGAGAGACCTCCAGGCCACAGCATAGGGAAGGGAACCATAACAGAGCCCTGAGTTTAAGACAAAGTTGAAAATTTGGAGAGGTAAGGCAGCTAGAATTTGCAGGACAGAGTATTAAAGAGGAGGGAGCTGAACAGAGGTGAGCTGCACAGAAAAAGCACTCGAAATCTATAGAGGATTCCTCTCATGTTTTCAGCTAAGTAGTGATCAGTACATACCTTTCACAAGACAGTCTAAGTCCAGAGAAGAGCCACTAGGAAGAGCAAGTAGAACAATCCCCAGGAATCACATAAAACAAGGAACAGTTCATGTTCATTCAGCCAGAAGGGAGAGGACATGGGACACTGGGTAAAGTTTCCATAAAGGCATCTCCTCAGTAGTGAGCTAAAATTAGCTGTACAGTAAAAGGCTGCTCTGGTCCCACACAACACAGCTTAAAAGTAAGCTTTGAAAAGATCATACTGTTTCCAATCAACTTCACTGAGTCTCAGAACAAAGCTCAAGAATATTTAAAAGAATACAAGTCTGGGCATGGTGGCTCATACCTGTAATCCCAGCATTTTGGGAGGCCAACGCGGGCAGATCACTTGAGCCCAGGAATTCAAGACAAGCCTGGGCAAAATGGTGAAACCCCACTTCTACTAAAAATACAAAAAATTAGCTGGGCATGGTGGTGTGTACATGTAGTCCCAGCTACTTGGGAGGCTGAGGTAGGAGGACCACGTAAGTCCAGAAAGTTGAGGCTGCAGTGAGCCATGGCTGCACCACTGCACTCCAGCCTGGGCAACAAGAGTGAGACCCTGTCTCAAAAAAATAAAAAAGAATCGAATACAAAAATAGCACCAAATAAGATATAATCCTAAATATCTAACATTCAGTGGATAAGTAAAACACAACCCATAATGAGTAGGAAATTCAACAACAGAAACACACCTAGAAATGACACAGATGATAGAACAGGTAGACAAGAACATTAAGATAGTTATTAAAACTACAGTCTACATGTTCAATAAGATAGACAAAGACATAAGCAGTTACACTTGAATGTATTAAAAAGCCCCAAATCAATTTTCTAGAGATGAAAATATGTCTGGATGAAATAAAAAGCAGATAAGGCATTACAGAAAAAAAAAACAAAAGGAAACTAATTTGATGAGACAGAAATCAAAACTATCCAAAATGAAGCACAAAAAAAAAAAACACTGAAAAAAATATATAGTACCAATGTGATTGATTACTGTGGGATAACTTCAAGCAGCCTAACATGCATGCAACTGAAGTCCTCAAAAGTGGGAAGGATTATAAATAATTGGGCCAGGTGCGGTAGCTCATACCCGTAATCCCAGAACTTTTGGAGGCTGAGGTGGGAGAATCTTGAGGCCAGGAGTTCAAGACCATCTGGGCAACATGGCAAGACCCTGTCTCTAAAAAATATTACAAAAACAAAAAGTAGCTGGGAATGGTAGCTCACACCTGTAGTCCTGGCTACTCAAGAGGCTGAGGTGGAAGAAATGCTTGAGCCCAGGAGGTTGAGGCTGCAGTGAGCCGTGATCATGCCACTGCACTCCAGCCTGGACAACAGGTCAAGACCTGTTTCCAAAATAAATTATTTTAAGAATTTTGCTTGAAAAAATGTCCAAATCTGATACTACTATAAAGCCATGGACCCGAGAAGCTCAACAAACCACAAGCACAAAAAAAATTAAGAAAACTATGCCAAGGGCAAAGGGACATCATAATTAAACACTTAAAAGCCAATGATGAAACCTTAAGCAGTCTTGGGGTATGGAGCACATTACATACAAATGAAGATAAGAATGGCAGTTGACTTCTCATTGGAAACAATGTAAACCAGAAGACAGAATATGTATAAAGTATAGAAAGAAAAAAAACTTGTCAACCTAACAATTCTACCCAGCAAAAAACATCTTTCATCTTTCAGAATTTACCCAAGTCAATTTAGGGTAATGAAAATGTCTTAGAACTACATAGAGGTGATGGTTACATAACACTGTGAATGCACTAAATGCCACTGAATTGCACTTTTAAATGGTTAATGGTTTATGTTATGTGAATTTTACCTTAAAAAAAAAAAAAAAAAAAGCTCGTAAAAACAGGAGAGTGGCAAGATTTTCTCAGACATACAAAAGCTGAAATAATTCATTATTAGTGGACCTGACTATGAGAAAATGTTAAAGAAAAGTTTTAGGAAGAAGAAAATGATTCCATATAGATATCTGGATCTACTCAAAGGAATGAAGAGCACCAAAAGTGGTAAAAAAAAAAAAAAAAAAAAAAAAAAAAAAAAAAGCGGCTGGGCACAGTGGCTCACGCCTGTAATCCCAGCACACTCTGGGAGGCCGAGATGGGTGGATCACCTGAGGTCAGGAGTTCAAGACCCAACTGGCCAACATGGTAAAACCTCATCTCTACTAAAAATACAAAATTAGCCGGGTGTGGTGGTGGGTGCATGTAATCCCAGTTACTCAGGAGGCTGAGGCAGGAGAGTCGCTTGAACCTGGGACGCAGAGGTTGCAATGAGCCAAGATCATGCCACTGCACTCCAGCCTGGGCAACAGTCTCAAAAAAAAAAAAAAAAAAAAAAAAAGTGGGATTTATAACATTAGAATTAAATATATAACAATAACAAAGGCAGGGGGAAAAAACTATATTATTGTAAGGTTCTTATTATATATGAAGTAGTAAAATGAATCACTTAAAGGTAGACTGTGATAAGTTAAAGATGTATACTATAAACCCTAAAGAATCATTTAAAAAGAAGAGGTATAGTTAGTAAGCTAACAAAAGAGATGAAATAAATCATAAAAAATACTCAATCTAAAGTAACGCAAGAGAAAAGAAGGAGAGGAATAAAGAACAGACGGAACAAACAGAACATATATAAGATGGTAAACTTAAACCCAATCATATCAATAATCATATTAAATGTACATGATCTAAACACCCACAATTAAAAGGCAGAGATTAGCTAGGTACCATGGCATTTGCCTATAGTCCCAGCTACCTGGGAGGTTGAGGTGAGCTCAGGAATTTGAAGTCCAGCCTAGGCAACACTGCAAGACCCTGTCTCTTAGAAAATAAAATTAAATTTAAAAAATAAAAAATAAAAGGCAGAAATTGTCAGATTGTATATAAAACAACAACCAACTATATGACGCTTATAAGAAAACCATTTTGAAGATCACCTTAAAAACCATTTTAAATATAAAGACACCTATAAGTTAAAAGAGGATGGAAAAAGATATACCTCGCAAACATTAATCATAAGGTCTGCCCCATCCCCAGAATGAAATCTCCACGAAGGCAGGGGCATGTGCATTTTGTTCACCTTTTGTCTCCAACAACCAGCAAGACTGCATACCATATCTGTTAAGTGAATGAAATTCTTTTAAAATGTATGGGACCTTCTACCCCACATTACTATGATTCCCAGGCTACAATGTCATCATTGCTCAAGGTTATGAAAAACTATTTCCTGTCTGAGGCCATCAACAGCTGTTCTCCTTGCTATTATCTATACCTCACTTCCGAAAGTCTATTCTCTTTTCCCTGCCCAGTCTCCTGGGGGCTGAGAAACCTGATAACCAATCTTGTTAGAAGTGTGCCAAAAGTAAAAAAAAAAAAACAAAAACAAACAAAAAACACTATTACTGAGTGAAGGTGTGTTTTGCTTTCCCTGAGTAAAATAAATATATTTGGCTATTCCCTGAGAGTACTAAATATTTCTTAGTTATCATGCTTTCTTCTCAACAAAAATATTTTAAGGACCAGCTAGAAGCTTCTTGCCATGAACAGGGTGATAGAGGAATAGAAAACAGATATGCAGGTTTGGGTTTTTAAAGTATGGGGAGGGTAAGTAAAAATTCAGCTATTCCAACTGAGTTCTCCTCCCACCCCAACATTTTTATGTTTTTCTTCATCGCATCCTCACCCTAAGCTAAGGAGTAAGGCATGAAATTTAACGAGTTAAAGAACTGACTCCTGGTGTTTCTGTGTATTTGTTCCATTTTTTTCCACAAAGTTTGGAACACGCTTTCCTTAGTGCAAATGTGATTCATGATGTTTAGATTTGTAAGTAGCAACACATTTTAACATTTCAACAGGTCCAATGCTAGGTACTTAGTACATAACAGGTCTTAACACCCATGGACTTTAAAAAATTACATACTGTGGTAAGTGTTACCAAGGAAAATGAAGAGCTATGATGAGAAAGAGAGCAAACAAAGGCAATGGAAAAAAGAGGGACCTAATTGAAGTTGGTTAGTTTGCTAAAGAGTGGGAATCTGACAGATAATAGTGTTTCAGGTTCAGGTAACAGCATGTGTATGGCAAAGTACATTCCCCAAAGATGGCTGCAACAGTATCTCCTGTCCCTCTTTTAGAAAACCTTGTTATTTCCCTATCAAGAGGTAGAGTCTATGTGCTCTCTCCCCTTAAGCCTGAGTGGGCCTTTGTGACTGCCTGAACCAAAATAATGAGGCAAAAGTAACACTGTGTACTTCTTGAGTCTACATTGTATTAGGCCATTCAGCTTCTGCCTCCTCTTAGGATACTCACTCTGAAAACTCAGCTACCATGCTGTAAGGACAAGCAGCTTGCAGAAAGGAATCAAGAGGAATCAAGATCTCCACCCTAGTTGACTTCCTGGCCAAGAGTGAAGACTATCTTGCCAACCATATGAGTAATCCGTTGAAAAGTAAACCCCATAGCCCTCAGTTAAGCCACCCCCAGCCAATGCCATATGGAACAGAGATGAGCTACCTCTCACAAGTTCTGCCAAACTTGCAAATTTGTAAGCTAAATGATTGTTGTTTTAAGCCACTAAATGTTGGGATGGTTTGTCATGTTGCAAGAGACAATGAGAACGATGTGCAAAGATCTTGAGGCTGGCAAGAGCTTAGCAGGTCCAGAAATTGAAAAGTACCAGTGTGGCTGAACACAGACATAAAAAACAACAGCATCAACACCAGCAGCAACCACAACAGCTAACATTTGGTATTTGTTATGTTATACAGGCATTGTTGTAGGTGATTGATATTCATTATTTAATCATCACAGTGTTGATACTGATATGCGTTATTTAATCATCACAATCCTACTGGTAGATACTATTAGAACATCAATTTTTGATATGAAAAAATAGAGGGACCGAGCAGTTTAGTGACTTACCCAAGATCACACCCCAACCCCAGTCTAGTACAAGAGCCCAAGCTATTAACAGTAATGCCACATTGCCTCTCAAAGGACAGAATGGCATAAAATCAGGTTTAGAAAGCCAGATAAACCCCAGGTTATGCAGATTCCTATAGACTATGGTAGGAAGTTTAGGTGTCAGTTTACAAGCAGTGGAACACTATTGAGTTGTAAGCAAGGTAGGTAGTATGTAATCCATTTTATATTTAAAAGATCATTCTGGCTGCATACAGGGAAGGGAAGGGAGGGAAAGGGAGGGGAGGGGAGGAAAGAATTTCATAATGGCTGGATGAAGCTAGTAACACTGAACTTCATGATCAATCTGAACATACAAAAAGAGAAATGGCAAGACAGACATTGTTGTGTGCCTCCCTGTGTAACATAACAGACAAGAAGCATACCACACCACCCATAACATATGCTTGGGAGGAAAAAAATTAAAACCTGAATCTCAGCATGCCCAGATCTAGCAACAAGTTTACCAGAAACAGAACAGAGGAACATTTTAAAGGATACCACGAGTCTGCCAAATAAAGATTGTGAAAAATTCCACAGGACAAATTGGGTAAATAAACAGCAAGAAAAGGAGGGGAAGGAGGCTGTTATAGACTAAAAGAAATCCACAAACACACCAACCAAATATAATGTGTGGACCATGTTTGAAAGCTGATTTGAATAATCCAATAGTAAAAAAGACATTGATGAGGCAACTGGGGAACTGCGATCACTTATTAGATATCAAGGAATTATTAAGTGATTTTTCTGGTATGATAATGGTACTGAAGATGTGTTTTTTTAGTCCTTATTTCTTAGTAATACACAGTCATATATTTACAGGTAAAATTATATGATGCCTAGAATTTACTTTAAAATAATCTAGAGAGGTGCAGGCAGTACAGATAAAATATGAGCCACATGTTAATAACTGTTGAAGCCAGGTGATGAATGCATAGGGGTTAATTATATAATCCTCCTTAGGTTTTTGTATACTTAAAACTTTCTGTACACTTAATACAAAGTTTAAATTTAAAACATTTTTAGAAGTCTGTTTAAGATCCCAAAATCCAACTAAGGTGAGGCTGTAAAACTCCAGCAGGAAAGATAGGCTAATGAGTAAGTATAAAACCTCCTCCAGTGTTTTGCTGTCTGCTTTAAGAACATGCAATCTGAAAGCAGACAACTATGTAAGTCAGGATGGGATTTATGAGAGGTGATTAGGCAGTGCCTTTAGCACTCTCTAGAAGAGAAGGGGCCCTGACATAGCCAAGTGGCAGGTCACGACTGATGCAGGAGATTAATGTAGTACTAGATACCCAACCCACTATCCTTATTCCTCAAGCAAGCTTCTGATTACAATCTGGATTCACTGTGGCATTTGTTTTCCTATGTGAGAATACATTTTTAATGACTTATTAATAAACTGCCATTCTAGTTTATACATCAGCCTCTTGGAGTTTTAGTATGGTAAACCAGTTCCTAAGAGTCCCAAATCAAATATCGTAAATAAGCAACTGGTAAGCTAAAAAGCCCAGTGGGCAATCTACTGACCATACCAAAATGTTGTCAGTTTTTCACCATGGACCTTTTTCTTACTGCACATCCTTCACATAGGTAATAGAGCTATTTAATATTATTTTAAAATGCATTTATAATAAATAGAAAATAAATTTCAAATGTAACAATAATAGTTACCATTCACTGAGTAGCTATTAGTACATCAGGCTAGACCCTTTGTATACATTTTACCTAAATCTTAAAGCTAGATGGGGCACATATTCTCATTTTACAGATGAGGAAAATGATGTTAAGTGACCTATTCAAGATCACACAGCCAAGAAGAGGATGGAGCCAGAATTCAAACTTAGATCTGATGGTAAGCCAAACAGCCTCTTAAAATGTTGTAGACTAAATAGATTCCTGTGGTTTCACATTGTTACCAAACCCAAAATATAATCTCTATGAGTACATGTTTAATAATGTGAGTACCTAGTGAATGCCAGGCATTCTGTTAAGAGCTGTGAGGAATACACAAAGAAGAAACGTACACAGACTCCATTCTCAAAGACAGTTCATCTAAAAAAAATCTTGTTAATAGAAGATGATTACAATATGAGTGGAAAGTAATAAATGCCATGGGGAGGTAATATAAAGCACTATGAGGATTCAGGAGAGACAGAGATTTCAAAATACGTTGAAGAAACAAACTCATGTGCTCACTTCGGCAGCACATATACTAAAACTGGAACGATACAAAGAAGATTAGCATGGCCCCTGTGCAAGGATGACACGCAAATTCGTGAAGCATATTTTTGCAAAGACTTGGAATCAACACAAATGTCCATCAGTGACAGACTGGATTAAGAAAATGTGGCACATATACACCATGGAATACTATGCAGCCATAAAAAAAGATGAGTTTGTGTCCTTTGTAGGGACATGGATGCAGCTGGAAACCATCATTCTCAGCAAACTATCGCAAGAACAGAAAACCAAATACCACATGTTCTAACTCATAGGTGGGAACTGAACAATGAGATCACTTGGACACAGGAAGGGGAACATCACACACCGGATCCTATTGTGGGGAGGAGGGAAGGGAGGGATAGCATTAGGAGATATACCTAATGTAAATGACGAGTTAATGGGTGCAGCACACCAACATGGCACATGTATACATATGTAACAAACCTGCACGTTGTGCACATGTACCCTAGAACTTAAAGTATAAAAAAAATAAATAAATAAATTTAAAAAAAAAGAAAAAAAGAAACTCATAAAACAGCCAATTTTTAGTTTGACACTGTACCAATGGATTACTGTACTAAGTGGTGGACATTTCTTTTTATAAAGGAAAGAATACACGGCCAAGCAACAGAAGCTAGGCTCTACCACCAGCTAGCAATGGGACTTTGGGCAAAGTCCTCAGTTGCCTCTTTTAAAAATAACACAGGCATCGCACCTGTAATCCCAGTTACTTGGGAGGCTGAGGCAGGAGAATTGCTTGAACCTGGGAGGTGGAGGTTGCAGTGAGCGGAGATTGCACCACTGTACTCCAGCCTGAGCGACAGAGCAAGACTCCATGTCAAAAATAAATAAATAAAAATAAAAATAAATAACACAGGCACCAATTTACAAGAGGCCATTCTGTACTTGAAAACAAAAATAAAACATTAAAAAAGTTTTAAAGGGCAGAATTTATTATCTCTAAGGTTATTTCCTTCATCTACATGAAAAATCTACTTTAAAATGTTAATATACTATTACAATTCTCTCTTCTGTTCAACTTAGACTACAACATTAAAAATTACTAAAAGAGAAAAACAGTCCCTCTGGTGTCAAATTAGTACATTTATTGCATAGATGCTACATTTTTTAGGTGAACTGAAATTTCACTCTGATGCTTAGAATCCTCCAGAGATTCCCAAGATCTATAAAGACTGACTCACAGAGGAGACATATGAAGTCCCCTGGCACAACTTGACTTGTAACCTCTAGCAGAAACTGGCTAGGTAAGAGGTCTAGGTTGCATGCCTGTACTCAGCCTGAGGCAGCTAAAGGTCATGGTGATGTCAATCACTGCAAATATAACTTACATGAAAATGCTATCTTACAAGGGCAGGGATTTCCTATTATGTCCACTGCTGTCATACTTCCAACATTTAGGCACACAGTAATTACTCAGTAGACATTTGTTAAATGAATTTATAGACAAGGCAATCCCTGCCCTCATGACACTTATAGTCTAAACTAATGCTACCATAAGAATTTAGAAACATATTTTTAGGTATTATGAGCTTGTTTTATTTATTTTTTTAATTAACTTTTCATATATTAAACCCCAGTCTGAAGAAACTGACAATATCTGACCTTGAAGTTTCCCATAAGTGGTAAACAGGTTTAATAAATAAGACCAAATCAGATATTTAAATACTTTTCTGTACTCTAACCAGTAAGATGACTTACCTATACAAAGGAGTTTTCATAAAAACAATATTACTTAAGCATATCTTATAAAATTTATAACAGTAGAATTAGTGATTACTCATCATAAATAACATTTAAAACTCAAATTGCTTACTGAGAATTAATATTTTGATGGCTCTATCGCAGCCCCTAAAATCAGCATAATATTTCAAAAGAATCCATGAAGTCAGAACGTTAAATAGATGAACTGGTTGAGCACAGTGGCTCATGTCTGTAATCCCAGTACTTTGGAAAGCCAAGGTGGAGGGATCGCTTGAGGCCAGGAGTTCGATTCCAGCCTGGCCAATATTGCAAGACCTCATCTCTACCAAAAAAACCCACAAAAACAATTAAAAAAAAAATTAGCCAGGCATGCTGGCACAAGCCTGTAGAACCAGCTACTTGGAAGGCTGAGGCAGAAGAATCCCTTGAGCCCAGAAGTTGAGGCTGCAGGCTGAGTGACAGAGCAACACCCTGTCTCTAAATTAGATAAGTAAATAAATAGATAAATAGATACTTGGAAATACAATACAGGAGAAGAAAGGGAAAACAAAAACTTTTAAGTGGATTTTGATTGGAAGGGAACAGATATATTCCATAAAATTATTTTTGGCCTTCAGTAGTACCAAAGCTTTAAAAAAAAAAAAAAAAAAAAAAAAAGCAAGCTTTTCATGTTCTTTATTTAGAAGTTAAAGAATTACAGGTCAGGTGCCAGTGGCTCACGTCTGTAATTCCAGCACTCTGGGAAGCTGAGGTGGGTGGATCACTTGAGTTCAGGAGTTCAAGACCAGCCTGAGCAACATGACAAAATGTACCATCTCTACAAAAAATAGCCGGGCACAGTAGGGTGTGCCTGTAGTCCCAGCTACTTGGTGGCGAGGCAAGAGGGGAAGTAGGAGGCAGAGGATCACTAAAGTCCCGGAGGTTGAAGGTGCAGTAAGCCGAGACTGTGCCACTACACTCCAGCCTGGATGACAGAGCGAGACTTTGTCTTAAAAAAAAAAAAAGGAGTTAAAAATTAAAATTCAGTTGAGTACTAGAAATGTAACTGAATACTCACCCTTCTTGCTTGGGCTCTCTTTATGTTGAAAATCAGCCTGTGTCGCATGTGCTGTCATGAGTTACTGTGATACTGGCAATATATGTTTGGGGAATAAATGAAAAGTTTTCCTTCCATCTCATTTTCTTGTTAACTAATGACTACTATCACAGCAGTTCTGGAACTGCTTAGTCAACTGGTTGTTTTCCTTATATACGAAATAAAGTAAAATGTAGCAAAAAACCAGAAACCCATAGTTAACAATAGCTATGAGTTATTGAGAAGTTACTATGTGCAACAAACACTTTTAACAAACTTATTAAGCAAACTTGTTTATTTTAATCACTTCATCTTCATAATTGTATCCCCATTTTACAGATGAGGAAACTGAGACACACAAAACTTAAGTACCTTGCCCAAGATTATGGAGCTAATAAGAGGATCACTAATTTAAATGTAGCCACTACCTGGCTCTAGAGACCTCACTTGATTGCTAAGTTCTGCCTGTGCTGTATCATGCTACACTTTACCATAGTCACAGCTTTTGTGGCCTAAATCCCTATCCCAAAGTTTAAAAAGTCTTCTAAAGGATCCAGTCCAATCAATTTAGAGCTTGATAATGAAGTTATATAACAATGCATAAAGTAAACTTCATTTCATGTTGAGGCGTCTGTCTTTTAACCACTTCTGCCATTTAACAAATATTGCTTGATTTAGTTAAACGCATTCTATCATGAAAGTCCCCATATAAAAAAAAAAATCCACTATTGAGGCTGTAATAGAATTAGTACAGGGGTACAGTTACTTTGGGTGAAACTACTTTGACTGAAAAGTATACCCTGTCTAGAAAGACTAAAAATATTTATCAAGAATAAGGAAGATAAGATAACTTCTGAAACTGTTTCCAAAATAATAATATACTGAATTCTCAGTAAGAATCAGAACAATGTTTAAGTGCTTACACCAATCAACTTCTGTGACTTTCCTAGGTATGAAAGAAGGAAAAAAAACCCCACCTTATTAAAGAATCCCTATGCACTTTGGTTCACACGAGCGCAAGTGCTTTGTATGTGGTATGTGTACTGAGCAGTAGTAGAAAATGAGAATATAAATATTAAATGCAGTCCCAGCCCTCAAAAGACTTCTAAGACTTTCCATACGACTTGGCTTCAGGATGTTTTCCACAGAAAAGACATCGAATGTTTAAAAAATTGGTGACATTTTGGAAAACTTAATAATTATTAGGTTGGTTTTCTAAGATAAGAGATGTTCTCTATAGAAGGAAAAGGGCCGCTAAGGGGAAAAAAGTGATACATATATTAAAATAACAGAATAGAACACTACAAAAATGGGATATACCCACTTCTTGCTTTATTTTCAGCAAAATGAAGAAAATGAATTTTTTTTTTTTTTTTAAAGACAGAGTCTCACTCTGTTGCCCAGGCTGGAGTGCAGTGGCACGATCTTGGCTCACTGCAACCTCCGTCTCCCAGGCTGAAGCAATTCTGGTGCCTCAGTCTCCCAAGTAGCTGGAATTACAGGCACGCGCCAGCACACCAGGCTAATTTTGTATTATTAGCAGAGATGGAGTTTCGCCATGTTGGCCAGGCTGGTCTCGAACCCCTTGACCTCAGGTGATCGCCTGTCTCAGCCTCCCAAAGTGCTGGGATTACAGGCGTGAGCCACCGCACCTGGCTTGAAAATGAAAACTCTTTTAACACACTCTGCTAACCCTTCTAACTCTACTGTGCTCTTCAGGTACAATAATAACTGGATTTAGACGGCTTTAAGAACACCAGAATGTGTGGCTTCTAATCTCAGCTGGGACCTTTAAGTTACCCAGCACTGTCTCCCACTCTTCCCTCTATTCCCAAGGCTCTGACAACCTTTACATCCCCACACTTCGCAGATGGCCCTGCCTTTTATCATTCACTGGAATGAAGCTCCATGAAGGCAAGGCTCTTTGTTCACAGCTCTCGTAAACTTAGAACACTGCCTGACACATAACAGGTAATCAATGTTTGTTAAATGAATGAATGAACAGAACAAACAGAGGCCATCAGCTAAGGAATTCCCTCAGTCTCCTGTTTTAACCTACAAACTAGTCATATCGTTTCCTTCAGTCTAGGAGGACAATATTCCTCCTACTGAAGGTTAACTCCTCCACCTGTGCTCCATATTGCATTCTCGCCCATCTCTTTCTCAATAATTATCCCTTTCTACTCTAATATTTTAAATACACCTTGCCATGGACTCCTTTGCCAGATCCTAAAAATAATGCTTAATCCCATTCTGTAAGCAAAACCAAAAGAATTTCCTGAACCCTAGAGCTTGCTGAAGCTACTATTTCAAAGATGCTTGGTCTTAAAGGAGAAGCAGACACATTTCTAGTGTCTGCTCCTCATCCTTCAACACCTTCAATTCATGGTAATTTGATTTCCACCCTAGACTTCTCAAATTCAAGGTAAGATTGTTAAAGGACCATAACGTACCCAATCTAATTATTTCTTGCCTCATTTGATGTTTCTGCTACATTTGATCCTGGCTACTACTCATTTCTTGAAACTCACTCCCTTTCTTGGCTCTTTTGACACTATTTTCACCTGATGGCTTTCTCAGCTGCCCCTTAAATGACTATTCCCAGAGATGCCTGATCTACTATATAAACACCCTGCATGAGCTCATCCACATTCACAGCTCCAACCAAAAATTATATATTCTGACTCCCAAAACTCTATCCCCAGCCCAGTTCTCTTTTCCTGAATACTAGACCAACAATATCCAATTATAAAGCATTCCCACGTGGTTGACCACAAATATCTCAAGGTTCCTTCAATTTGTCATCTCACCTTGCTACAAACTTGTTTCTCTACTCTTGGTTCCCTTTATCAACTAGTGGCTGACCAAGGCAATCTCTTTTACCTCAAAATATCTATCTAGATCACTGTCAACTCCTATAGACATTACTACTTAAATCTCTTGAATTCAAGCCCTGTTCTACTCGGTTTTAATTCAAGCCATTATTTTTGACTAAATTGCTGCAATTAACCTATCTTGCAATTGAGTGTCTCAGCTGGGTGCGGTGGCTCACACCTGTAATCCCAACACTTTGGGAGGCCAAGGCGGGTGGAACACTTGAGGTCAGGAGTTCCAGACCAGCCTGACTAACATGGTGAAACTCTGTCCCTACTGAAAAATACAAAAATTAGCCAGGCATGGTGGCGGGTGCCCGTAATCCCAGCTACTCCGGAGGCTGAGGCGGAAGAATCGCTTGAACCCAGGAGGCAGAAGTTGCAGTGAGCCGAGATTGCGCCGTTGCACTCCAACCTGGGCAACAAGAGTGAAACTCAGTCTCAAAAAAAAAAAGTGTCGCTGAGACACCCAAGCATTTCTTTCTTTCTCTCTCTCTGTCTCTCTCTCTCTCTCTCTCTCTCTCTCTCACACACACACACACACACACACACACACACACACACACACCCCTGCCTTCTCCAAGTCCAAAAATTCCTCCATATTGCAGCCTGAGTAGTTGATCTAAAATGCAAGCATGGTAATAACTACCAACTTAAAATTGTTCTATTGCTCACCATTACTTAACAGCTTCTAAAGCTGTTTGCAGGAAGAAGTTACTATTCTCCATCATTTCTATTTTTATATGTTTTATTATATACACATTAAATATGTATATTTATATATTAATACAGAGAGTACATGTAATTTTATAAATATACACATATGAAGGAAGATGTTCAAAATCTTTGATATGGGTACTGCATCAAAAATATTTGAAGATAGCCGGGCGCGGTGGCTCATGCCTGTAAACCCAGCACTTTGGGAGGCCGAAGCAGGTGGATCACGAGGTCAGCAGATCGAGACCATCCTGGCTGACATGGTGAAACCCTGTCTCTACTAAAAATACAAAAAATTAGCCGGGCGTGGTGTCGGGCGCCTGTAGTCCCAGCTACAGGCAGAAGAATGGCGTCAACCCGGGAGGCGGAGCTTGCAGTGAGCCGAGATTGCACCACTGCACTCCAGCCTGGGTGACAGAGTGGACTCTGTCTCACAAAAATAAATAAATAAATAAATAATAAAATTTTTGAAGACCATTACATTAATCTAGAGGAAGAGTACAATCCTCTTAACATGACATAGTCATGATCTGGCCTCTATCCTTCTAGTCACATCTCCCTTAACTACCTTAACTTTCCAATTAGCGTAATTCACCTCTGAAGCTTTACCCATGCCACCTCTCCGCCTAAAATACCCTAACAACCACTCATACATCTTCCCCTTCCCCAACTCTTATTTGTTCATGACTGGCTATGTGAAGCTTTCTGACCTTCCAAGGTAGAGGTGGGCACTTCTTTCTCTGTGCTACCAAACACAACATACATCTTTATTACAGCACTTAAATCACAGTACTGTAATTTCTTGTTTACATGGCTATCTACTCATCTTTGTACTGCCAGTGCCTGGCATGACTCACGACATAAATTAAGTGCTTACTGTTTTTTACAAGTGCTCATGAGGCACAGTGTTAGGAGACAAACTGTAGCAATACCTTAGTTACCTGACACAGCTGAGTCAGTGCTCTCTTTTCCTTAGGTTTGGGTTAATCAATTTTAAGTTTTTAATTTTAAGATATGCTTACATCATGCATTGGATTTTCAGGTGTTGGTTACAGGGAGAGATTTTTAGAAAGCCAACACTTTATCATCCACCAAATTCCAATCAATTAACTGTCAACAGTGTCAACACATTCCGACACTGTTCTGAAAGATGCCTTATAGAAATTCAAAACCTAAGGGCTCAGTGATTCTGGTCAAACATGGCAAATTAATTATATTCATTTATCTTCCTTTTCCAAAATTCCACTAAAATGAAAGTGAAGGGGGGAAAAACAAGGTATAAACCTATAACACCAAAGACTGTAAAAAGCAGCAGCAGTTCTTAAGTAACTTTAATACAGTTTTCAAAATGTATTAAAGATGGAAAATAGAAGGAATGGTGCCTGGTTTGACAAAACCAAGGAAACTATAATAAAAGTGCCTGCAAAGAGGGAACTAAGTGAACAACCTGCTGGCTAGAATTTAGAAGCAAAGGGACTGCAGAGGAGGTGTGAAGTATGTGACTGAAATGGAGGAATTGACTGAAGGTTTAAATAACAGAGAAATGAGACTCCCACCCCTTCCCACAGTCAATCAACTACCTTTTCCAATAGCAGAAGACAGGAGTGGGGCCTAAAATAGGAGCACCAGGAGAAAGGCTGCAAACAGAACCTTGTCCCCGCAAAAATCTTCCCATTCTGACTTTCAGATTACAGCAGATGATAAGCCTCGGAGGTATATAACAGAAGAATATACTTACCTTGCTCTCAGAATGTTAAGATTAGAACTCTACACTGGAAGATTCTCCTCTAAAGAAAATGAAAAGTGTCATAGAAAAACTTAAAATCTTAGACAACAGACCTCCCCAAACTTGGGAACCAACCAAAAAATTTAGGCCAGTTCACCACCTAAATATCTAAGTTGAAGTCCAACCAGTGACAGGCCTCACTGATTCACAAAAAGCTTTTAATCACCTTTTTAGTATCATACACAGCTGAGGCTCACCAGATATTCCAGAATAGTTTCCAAAATGAAATAAGAAACTAAACCAACAAAAAGGAACACAAAAGAAAGACAATTTAGGGAATAGAAAAATTTCAGGCCAGGCACAGTGGCTCATGCCTGTAATTCCAGCTCTTTGGGAGGCGGAGGTGGGTGGATCACTTGAGGCCAGAAGTTCGAGACCAGTCTGGCCAAAATGGTGAAACCCCATCTCTACTAAAAAATACAACAATTAGCCAGTTGTGGTGGCATGCACCTGTAGTCCCAACTACTTGCGAGGCTGAGGCAGGAGAATTGCTTGAATCCAGGAGGCTGCAGTGAACCAAGATCACACCACTGCACTCTAACCTGGGTAACAGAGTGAGACTTTGTCTCAGAAAAGAAAAGAAAGGAAGGGAAAGGGAAAGGGAAGGAAAGGAAAAGAAAAGAGAAAGAAAGAAACACGTAGGCTTCAACACCACTGGACAAACTTAAGGATATCTAGACAAAATAGATAACTTAGAAGATTTCTTCCAAAAGCAGAAAACTTCAGAAGTCAAAGCAGTACCTGGTAGTTTAAAAAACAATACATTCAGAAATATCAAAAAGCGGAACTCTGACCAAGAAATGGGCATAACTGTTACAAGTAATCAGGTTTAAAAAGATTAGAGACCAGTTTCAAGTTGTCTTGGATATTTTTGCTTATTAAAAAATAGACAGGGCTGGGTGCACTGGCTCACACCTGTAATCCCCGCACTTTGGGAGGCTGAGGTGGGTGGATCACCTGAGGTCAGGATTTCGAGACTAGCCTGGCCAACACAGCAAAACCCAGTCTCTACTTAAAAAAAAAAACAAAAATTAGCCAGGTATGGGGGTATGCATCTGTAATCCCAGCTACTCAGGAGGCTGAGACAGGAGAATCATTTGAACCCGGGAGACGGAGGGTGCAGTGAGCCAAGATCGTGCACTGCAGCCCAGGAGAGAGTAAGGCTCTGTCTCCAAAAAAAAAAAAAAAAAAAGACAGCTTACTCAAGTTCTTCCCCCTTAGTTCAAACTTAGTTTTTGCAACTTCAAAAGGAAGGGGCAGCAAGCAAGCAAGCATGCTTTAGGAGTCACTGAAGCTTTTGAATGGACAAAAGTTTCTCACATTTGATTTGTAAGCTGCATTTATCAAATGCAGTCACTCTCAAAGAAGTTCCCTGGACCAGCAGCATCAGCATGCCCTGGGAATCTGTTAGAAGAGCAAATGCATGGACCCCATTCCTAGACCCACTGAATCAAAAACTCTGGGGGTAAAAGAAGTCCAGCAATCTGTGTTTCTTTTTAACAAGGCCTCGAGGTGATTCCCATGCAGGTTCAAAATTGAGAACCACTGATCTAATAAGCATTTCTGCCACTGTCACACTAGATGCTGATGCTCTGGTCTTCCTTCTTCAGTCAAGAGTTAAAGCATTTCCAGGCCAGGTGCAGTGGCTCACCCCTGTAATCCCAGCACTTTGAGAGGCCGAGGAGGGCGGATCACCTGAGGCCTGGAGTTTCAGACCGGCCTGACCAGCATGGAGAAACCCCGTCTCTACTAAAAATACAAAATTAGCCTGGTGTGGTGGCGCATGCCTGTAATCCCAGCTGCTCGGGAGGCTTAGGCAGGAGAATCACTTGAACCCAGGAGGCAGAGGTTACAGTGAGCTGAGATCGTGCCATTGTACTCCAGCCTGGGCAACAAGTGTGAAACTCCGTCTCAAAAAAAAAAAAAAAAAAAAAGAGTTAAAGCATTTCCAAACTGCCTGTATCTGACCTACATTAGAGTATCACAGTTGCTAGTAGGAACTCAAAAAATGTTTGCTGAATAAGGGATCAGGCTTCAGATATCTTTCTTTGGCCAGAGGGTTTTAAGAATACACTGGATATCCATGTTTTTAGGCAGGATCTCTTCTCTTCACTTTCCTACAGTCCCCACCAGTCGCTACTGTCTTCTACCTCATACTATCATACATTTTTCTGGTCAGCCAATGACAGCATAAGAGTTTGAAAGCTCTGGGAAAAATAATTCCAAAAAAAAATTTTAAATATGGATACAATATGGTCCAATCTTCTCTTACAAGTGAGAAAATCAACAACTTACAACTACCTTGGGATGATTCAGAAATTGTACAATATGCTACAATTGGTCCTTCTACTTGCAGGTCTCCACTTTGTTATTTTTGTTTGTTTGGTTTTTTTTTGAGACAGAGTCTCGCTCTGTCGCCAGGCTGGTGTGCAAAGTGGCGCGATCTCAGCTCATTGCAATCTCTACTTCCCAAGTTCAAGCAATTCTCCTGCCTCAGTCTCCCAAGTAGCTGGGACTACAGGCACATACCACCACGCCCAGCTAATTTTTGTATTTTTAGTAAAGATGGGGTTTCACCACGTTGGCCAGGATGGTCTTGATCTACTGACCTTGTGATATGCCCACCTCGGCCTTCCAAAGTGCTGGGATTACAAGAGTGAGCCACCGTCCCCAGCAAGGTCTCCACGTTTAAGCCCCAGGAAAAATGTTTCAAGATAGCATCTCAAGCTTTCTTTTTCCGGTCTGAATTCTTTAGAAAACTAGAGCCTGCCTATGTATTATGTAAATAGATGCATAAGTATTCCAGAGGCTCATGTGCCCAATAACTACAAAGGCAGTTAACAAGGCCGACTGATGGCATTTACATGTTAATATCAACTTTGAAAACTCTATACCAAAAACATGTAATAACAAATCATTTACGAGAAGTACTTAAATGTATTCAAAATACAGTTGACCCTTAAACATGGATTTGAACTGCAGCAGTATACTTACAATAATGTTTTACAACTGATTTTTTTAAATAAATGTATTAGAAAAATTTTTGGAGATTTGCTATAATTTGAAAAAACTTACAGATTAACTGCATAGCTTAGAAATATTGAAAAAATAGAAAAAGGCATTATGAGTGCATAAAATATGTAGATTCTAGTCTATTTTTTCATTTACTACCATAAAATATACACAAATCTATTACAAAGAGTTAAAATTTATCAAAACGTAGGCAAAAACTTACAGACCATACATGGCACATCTAGAAAAATGCAAATACACAAAAAGATGCAGTATTACATCATCACGTAACATTAACTAGTATATACTGTTCTACTGTAATAATTTGTAGCTAACTCCTGTTGCTATGGCAGTGAGCTCAAGTGCTCTGAGTGACTGCTTAAAATGCCACAGTAAATTGTGTATCACAACAGTAAAATCACGGTTCTTGCGTATTTTTCATCCTTTTTAGTGCAATACTATAAACTTTGAATAACACCATGAGACCCATATGAAGTGCCACTAGTGATGCTGGAAGTGCTCCCAAGAAGCAAAGTCATGCTATTATAAGAAAAAGCTGAACTGCCTGATATGTGCTACAGATTGAGGTCTGCCGGTGTGGTTGCCTACCATTTCAAGATAAATGAACCCAGAGTAAGGACCATTGCAAAAAAAGAAAAGAAAATTTGTGAAACCATCTCTGTAGCTATACCAGCAGGTACAAAAACCTTGCACTTTTTGCAAAATACCTTTTTTCTCATATTGAAAATGCAGCTTCTATGTAGGTGAAGGATTACTATTAAAAAAAAAAAACCATAGCTATTTAATATGAATCGAGAAAAAGCAGTTTTTTGATAACTTAAAGCAAAAAGAAGATAAAGGATCTAAAGCTAGAGAATTTAATGCCAGGAAAGGATGGTTTGATAATATTAGAAGAGCTTTGGCTTAAAAAATGTCCAGATAACAGGAAAAGCAGCTTCTGCCCACTAAAAGGTAGTAGATGAGTTCCTAGATGCCATTAGGAAAATCATTGAGGAGAAAGGATATTTGTCTGAACAGGCTTTTAATGCAGATGCCTCTGCCGCCACAGATGGCAAAACCAATCCCTCCTCTTCCTCAGCCTACTCAGTGTGAAGACAATGAAGATGAAGACCTTTAAGATGATTCACTTCCATGTAATAAACAATAAATATGTTTTCTCTTCCTTTTCTTTTGAGACAGAATTTCTCTCTGTCACCTAGGCTGGAGTGCAATGGCATGATCTCAGCTCACTGCAACCTCTGTCTCCCAGGATCAAGCAATTCAGCCTCAGCCTCCTGAGTAGCTGGGACTACAGGCATGCGCTACTACACTCGGCTGATTTTTGTATTTTTAGTAGAGATGGGGTTTTGCCATGTTGGCCAGGCTGGTCTCAAACTCCTGGCCTCAAGTGATCCACCTGCCTCAGTCTCCCAAACTGCTGGGATTATAGGCGTGAGCCACTGCACCCAGCCGTGTGTGTGTGTGTGTGTGTGTGTGTGTGTGTGTGTGTGTGTGTGAGAGAGAGAGAGAGAGAGAGACAAGGTCTGACTCTATTACCTAGGCTGGAGTGCGGTGGCAGGATCTCAGCTCACTGCAATCTCCGCCTCCCAGGCTCAAGCCATCCTCCTACCTCGGCCTCCCCAGTAGCTGGGACTACAGGTGTGTACCACCATAACTGGCTAATGTTTGTATTTCTGTAAAGACTGGTTTTCACCATGTTGCCCAGGCTGGTTTCAAACTTGTAAGCTCAAGCCATCTGCCTGCCTGGGCCTCCCAAAGTGCTGGGATTACAGGCGTGAGCCACTGCGCCTGGCTCCTTATGATTTTAATAACACTTTCTTTTCTTTAGCTTACTTTATTGTACAAATACAGCATATAAAACATATAACATACAAAATATGTGTTAATCAACTGTTTATGTTATTGATAAGGCTTTCCAGTCAACTGTAGGCTATTACTAATTAAGCTTTGGGAGAGTCAAAAGTTAAATGTGAGTTGGTGGGGCAAGTAGTACCTCTAACCCCCACCATGTTCAAAGGACAATTGTATAATGTATTGTGGGAGACTTACTTACACTAAAATTAAAATGCAGCTTTTTTCAGTACCATCTAGAAGGAAAACAACATACATTTAATAAACTCATCTATAAGAAACTAAGTTTGCAGTAAAATTAAGTCTTTGTAAACCACTATAAGGACTTAGAAACCCTTCTCCAAATGAATCTGTATCTATGTAAGCATTCACTGAGGAACACCTGTTCTAATGGCAAGAGCCCCAAGGAGCTGGGGGATCCAGCACATGATCTGCCATGTCAAAGCTGCATAACCTCCCATAGTCACAGTTTCCCTTTGGGCTGCATCTCCTTCTCCACAAAAAGTACAGTTTAGTGCTAATACTCTAATAACTGACAAGAGAAATACTCCTTACACTTAAACAAGTTTTGCTGGCACTAGAGTAACTGCTTCTTTAGCTAATCTTGAAAAGAATGAGATAAAATTTGAGATAAAGCTAAAATTGATAAAAATATCTGTAAGTATCCAGATGTAAGAACAGTGACTGGTCCTGATAACTTTTTTTTTTTGAGACAGAGTCTGGCTCTGTCACCAGGCTGGAGTGCAGTGGCGCAATCTTGGTTCACTGCAACCTGTGCCTCCTGGGTTCAAGCAATTCTCCTGCCTCAGCCTCCCAAGTAGCTGGGATTACAAGTGTGCACCACCAAGCCCAGCTAATTTTTGTATTTTTAGTAGAGACAGAGTTTCACTATGTTGACCAGGATGGTCTCGATCTCTTGACCTGGTGATCCGCCTGACTTGGCCTCCCAAAGTGCTGGGATTACAGACGTGAGCCACCGCGCCCTGCCAGTCCTGATAACATTTTACTGTAATCAACATTTTTTTTTAAACCCTCACCCTTAAAACCCAAGAGAAGTTCTCTTTTTAATACCCTTACCCTTAAAACCCAAGAGAAGTTCTAAAACTTAATATGTTCATTATAGAGAAACTACAAGATTCAGAAAGACTAAAAAACAAAATTTTACAATCTTATCTCCCAGAAATAAACATGGTAGCACTTTCATGAGTCTCTTTCAAACATTTTTATGCATACACAGAATTTTATATACTTGAAGTCATTCAGAACATACAATTTCGTATCCTGATTTCTAACTGACCACTGTACCATCTTTGAAAACATTCTTTGGGATAGCTTCTACCACATGAAGAGCCTATAATGTAACATCCTAGATTTTACACTGATTACTCAGAATATACAGTTAACCCTTGAACAATTTGTGAGTTAAGGACACTGACCCATGCTCAGTAAAAAATCTGCATGTAACTTTTGACTCCTCAAAAATTTTACTCATAACCTATTGTTGACTGGAAACCTTATTGATAACATAGTCAATTAACATATTTTGTGTATGTATTATATACTGTACGCATACAATTAAGTAAGCTAGAGAAAAAAACATGTTATTAAAAAAATCAGGCCAGGCATGGTGGCTCACGCCTGTAATCCCTACACTTTGGGAGGCTGAGGCAGACAGATCACTTGAGGTCAGGAGTTCGAGACCAGCCTGGCCAACATGGCAAAATCCCGTCTCTACTAAAAATACAAAAATTAGCCAGGCGTGGCTGCATGCGCCTGTAATCCCAACTACTCAGGAGGCTGAGGCAAGAGAATCACTTGAACCCAGGAGGGAGAGGTTGCAGTGAGCCAAGACCGCGCCACTGCACTCCAGCCTGGGTGACAGAGTGAGACTCTGTCGCAAAGAAAAAAAAAAAGAGGTCGGGTGCAGTGGCTCACGCCTGTAATCCCAGCATTTTGGGAGGTAGAGGCAGGCAGTTCACCCGAGGTCAGGAGTTCAAGACCAGCCTGGCCAACACAGTGAAACCCCATCTCTACTAAAAATACAAAAATTAGCCAGGCAGGATAGAGCAAAACTCTGCCTCCAAAAAAAAGAAAAAAGAAAATCATAAGAGAAAATGTATTTACTATTTATTAAGTGGAAGTGGATCATCATAAATATTCTTATCTTCCTCATCTTCACATTGAGTAGGCTGAGGAAGAGGAAGAGGAAGGGTTGGTCTTGCTGTCTCGGAGTAACAAGAGGTGGAAGAAACTCTGCATATAAGTGAACCCACATAGTTCAAACATGTGTTGTTCAAGGGCATCTGTACTAAAATGTTGCAAAATACAATTAAACAGCAATGTCATCATTAATGTCTATTTCCACTATACTAACATAGGCATAGCAATAAATATCAATTTAACAATAGTAAAATACTAAATGAAAGCAACAATGAAATACACAACTAAAATCTTACAGATTATCAGCTGGGTAAGGAAAACAGCAGCCTGCAAGATCTAGAATTTTTTTTTTTTTTTTAATCAACAGAATCTCAAGAAAGATGAGTTTAAGAGTGACTTGGGAGTAGTCCCATTGAGCTTAATGTATACAGATCCCTGGCAATACTGAGTAAACAAAAGTAGGAGGAATCCTCAATCTGTAAACATCTTGGGAGCTGGCAAAGTGATTAAGCAAAGCACACAAATTTTAATGTTAAAAGCCATGAGACAGTGATTCATAAGGGAGTAAGAAAGAAAACAGCTCTGTTTTTACAAAGGAGTAAGTAGAAGAAAAAAAAAAAAAGCACAGAAAGGTAAAGGGATAGGTTAAGTAACTTAAATATTATAATAGGTTCAAAATAATTGTCCCATATACATTTAGGAATGTACAGACTTATCTTCCAGGAAAACTGACTGACAGAAATTTCTAATATGAGTATTTTGAGGTCTTTGATAGTCATGTCCTAAAGATCATTATTAAGAGTCTAATGAGGGAAACTGGAAAGTAACTGGGCAGAAAATTCCCACTCACACAAAGAAAGTCTTGTTCAGAACAACCCTTATAAATACCTAAATAAAACAGAAGAAAGACAGTAACGACTTAAGATTGAGATATATGTAAATATAAAGGTAATTCAAAAATTTACCTAGAAAAACTTTCAGAAAAATAATTGGTATATCCAACTATTGGCCCAATTGCTAGAAATCAGGATTTTCTGTATATGAGCGCTAATTCCCACAAATCCTTTCAACTAATATTGCACATGTGTACTGCACTATGAACTTGTGGGTTAGGAAGCACAATGTATAACACCCAAAGAGATATGTATCAGAGTTATATCTCTCAGTAGACTTCTATTGAGATTCCCCAATTAGGCTGGGCGCAGTAGCTCATGCCCATAATCCCAGCACCTTGAAAGTCCGAGGTGGGTCAATCACTTGAGGTCAGGACCAACATGGTGAAATCCCACCTCTACCAAAAATACAAAAATTAGCCAGGTGTGGTGGCACACCTGTAGTCCCAACTACTAGGGAGGCTGAGGCAGGAGGAGTACCTGAGCCTGGGAGATGGAGGTTGCAGTGAGCTGAGATTGTGCCACTTCACATCATCTTGGGTGACACAGCAAGACTCTGTCTCAAAAAAGACTCCCCAACTAGACAATGACAAATTAGGAACAAACTATTCTATGGAGGGGCGGTGGAAATCAAGGACATTCGCCTCTACAGGCCTCTGGACTGTAAGGCATGTGACCACATGGATCCAGACATGCCAACAGACATGACAATAAACATGACTTTCAATGACCTTATAAAGTAATGAAATTGCTTTAGTATCTGTGTTCCCTAAGCACAGTTTTTTGTTTGTGTTTAATTTCTACGCAACTCTTGCTTGGTAATTTTACAAAAAGCCCTCAATTCTTACAACTTTTGTGCCTGCAGGACTTGGTTCCAACACTTCTCAAAAGATAATATTGAAACTCTTCTTGGTTTATGGAAGAACATTAAAATAAGATGTTCGTAAAGCCGAGCTAATTTTTTAAGCTAATATTAATACTAGGTGTTAAGAGATAAAGGTGATTTTTTTAAAAGGTAGAGAAAATGCAAAGGTAAGTGTACTATGAAGATAAAACATTGATTAGATTACTGGTTTGGGGGGGTTTTATAAACAATTTTATTTTCTGATACAAGACAGAAAACAATGACTTTTTGCCTTCCTTTAGTAGTCTACCTTGACAGAAAAAAACATAAATAAGGGTAAATAAAATTCAGTTCTTAACTAAGTCAAATGTTAGTTCTATATATAAAATTATTTTAGCTACACAAGATCCATACCGGCTTCACAATCCATTATTGGGCGGACAAAAACCTCACTGAAAGAAGAGTTAAAAAGATGACCCTATAAAATTAATTATATTATCCGAAGTGTTTAGCAGACAAAAAAAAATTAAATTAATTCTAAATTGTACTTACCAGAGAACTGAATAATTTTTAAAAACTTTTAAAAACAAGATTTTTAAAAATGCAAGTAGAAGAAAAAGGCAAAACAAAAAAGATTATTTGTGTCAATAATTTCCCTCAAAAATACTGCTTAAAACAAGCTGCATTGATTCTCATCTTTTTTTTCTTTCTCAGACATTTCATGAAGAAGCACAGAAATGACCAATGTGTTACACTCAGGACAGATGGGAAAAGGGGTATCAAAAGGTATGAAATGTTAAAATTAAGAACATAAGTTCATCAATAAAGTTGACTCTTTTAACAGAGAGTCATCATGGATGTCCTAATTTTATAGACTACGGAGAGGTGTGCTATAAAAAGTAAGATTAAAATACATGATTTTGGCCAGGCGTGATGGCTCACAGCAAGGCAGATGTATCACTTGAGTCCAGGAGTTCAAGACCAGCCTGGGCAACCTGATGAAACCCCATGTCTACAAAAAGTACAAAAATTAGCCTGCCATGGTGGTGTGAGCCTATAGACCCAGCCACTCGGGAGGCTAAAGTAGGAGGACTGCTTGAGCCTGAGAGGTCAAGGCTGCAGTGAGCCATGATGGCACCACTGCACTCCAGCATGGGCCACAGCACTGTCTCAAATAAATAAATAATTAAATATATATCTACATTTTATTCACATACTGAAGACCATTGAATTATTAGTTTTTAAAAAGTTTTACCTACTCTTGGCTGGGTGCGGTGGCTCACACCTGTAATCCCAGCACTTTGGGAGGCTGAGGCAGGCAGATCACGAGGTCAGGAGTTTGAGACTACCCTGGTCAATATGGTGAAACCCCATCTCTACTAAAAAAAGGAAAAATTAGCCGGGCGTGGTGGCGCACACCAGTAGTCTCAACTACTTGGGAGGCTGAGGCAGGAGAAATGCTGGAACCCAGGAGGCAGAGGTTGCAGTGAGCCCAAATCACGCCACTGCACTCCAGCCTGGCGACAGAACGAGACTCTGTCTCCAACAAAACAAAACAAAACAAAAAAGTTTTACCTACTCTTGCAATACTCATTCAATAAGACAGATGTGAAAATTTTATCTGAATTCTTGTAGATGGGCTAAAATCTACATAAATATTCCTTATCACATGTAGATTCTTTTGAAATGAAAATATTTAACAGACCTGAAACTTTGCAATGCCTCAAAAGCACTCAACTTTTCAAAAACAAACAGAAATATTAGCCACAGGTCATAAGGCATTACAAATATGCAACACAAAAAAGCTACACATTTCATTCCACTAGATATGTCCTGAGATATAAATCTACATAAAATGTTTTATAGTCATTTAAAAACTACATCAGAAAAAAATTATATCAGAAAACATTAAGCACTCACCACTCATTTTCCCTATTCTTCTGTCCAGTTAGTCATATTAATCCAAAATAACAATCCAGTAACTAAAAACAAATACTTCAACTAAACACTAAAGACTGAAAAAAAAAAAAAAATCACATGGCAGTAGAGAGGTCAGACCTTCTGGGATATAACCACCTTTTCTTCTGAGATGTTTCATCACTCAAAACTATAAACTATGGATAAAGACAGTTTCTTCTGTCAACCCCTTAACTCCCAAATTCACTATTTTAGGACCCACAGTTAGTGACTCTGCTAAGAACATACCATGCTCTTTGCTACATTATTACCTCTGCACATGAAATGTCCTAATTCTGAAGAAGCTGCATTCAGTCAACTACACATCTCTCAGTCACCATCTCTCCCCTCCCTACTTCGGAACTTTCCAGGGCCTGCCCAACTATCCACTTCCTCTACCCAGCCATAGTTCATTGTTCTGGCTTGGTGTTTCCACACGATGCAAGACACAAAACTGAATTTTAAATGATTTTTAAAACTGCTCTCTTATTCTGCTTCCCTGATCATGTTCTTACTCTGCTTAAAACTCTTTAGTAATCTTCACACAGAAGAGAAGTGCTTTTCAAATTACCAGTTGCTACCACAGCGTCATTAAATAAATTGAGTGGGTCACCATCATCAGTCTATCTTAAAAATAAAATAGAATGGAACACAATAGAAACTACCAGAGTGCACCACACAAAGCAAGGGTATTATGTAGTGACATTTTATCATTTATATACAAGCATATTGGGTTGCAATGTAAAGATGCTTATCTTTCCAAAGGGTCATAGCCAAAAAACCTCTAAACACACTAGACTACAGGATAATCCAATCTTTCATTTGATCTACATGGCTCTCCAACCCAGCCCCTGCGTAATAAGGCTCTAGACCTATCTCTTGCTACACCAAAGGGAGCTGGCTCAAGCAAACAAGCTTGTCATGCCAAACTCATTTGCAGTTCCTCGTTTTAGTGGTGTCAATCACTGTTCCCTCTGCCTTGAATGCCCTCTAATTTTTCTAAGAGGCTCACTTGTACTCATCTTTCAGTATTTAACACCTATCACCTCCTCTACAAAGCCTTTTTATCCTTCCCTCAGCAGCTAATGCCCCAATACCCACTTTGTGTCTCCACAATGCCCTATATTATAGCTCCTACAAAATTTCATTGCACATTTTAATTTTAGGCTTGACTGTCTTCCCAACTTCTAAAGTATAAACTCACTAAGGGAAGGAGTACATTGTACTAGCCTTCCTATCGGCAGCACTGAGCTAAGTACGTGCACTATAACATAGGTTCGAAGTTGGTAAAATGAACAAATGAAGAATTAAGGACTTGCATCTAACTTGTCTGTTGTCAGAAATGATAGGGTGGTTATCTTTGCAATAAAACCCCTTCATAGTGCTGGAATCAAGATTTTCACATTTTTGCTACAACCCCTAGAGAGCAGAACCCTGCAGTTTGAGGCAGAAGGAGGTGTCAGCTTCCTGTCTTTCAGCAAAGAGACTCAGTTTGGGCTGCAATGTAGCAGCACTCATTTCCACGCTTCCAGAAGTTACCTGGGGAAAGAGGCCGAGGAAGGACTCCAGAAGTTCCCACAGGCAGGTGAGGTAAATCAGAAACAGCATTAACAGATTTCATTAGCAGGGAGAGCCCTATTTTATTTATAAGCAGCTCTTAATAAGAGAAGGGAGGGAAAGAATTCTTTACCATTGCTGATGGCACAAGGTTACCAATATGAGCTAAGTAAAAACAAAGGGTGTCGTGAAATAACTGGTTGAGGTTACTTGATTTCTGTTGCCTACTCTAATAGTTCTGAAATAGCTACTGATTCACTGCTGTCATTATGAGATACTATTTGGAGGTGGGGGGTGGGGGGTGGGGGTCATACCTAACAGGGGCTTCTCACAGAGGTTTCAAAACTTTTCAGAGACTTCATTTTATATATGTGAATGCCTTAATTTTTAGGGGATGTGATACACCTATTTTACAAACCCATACTTTAGTTGCCTTCACTGCAATTAACAGTTCATGCAACATCCAAGATACTTTGACAGACTTTGCCAACTGTCAAGTTTCAGCTGTTCTTTTCCATTTCCACAAAGTTCATAAACTACTATTAGGGGAGCCATAATTTTTTTCTGCCCAATCACTGATTTTATTAAAAATAATTCCTTTGCTTAGACTGCCCCTAGACTTGCAATAATTATCTACAATTAAGACAAAGATAAATCCTTATCATAACCTAACATTAGTTTAAAAAAAAAAGTTGTAATATATGAAACACTTTACCCAGAGTATTAAATGTTAGATATCTATTACAGCAAGGTAATTAATGATTGCTAAGGTAAAGCTTTAAAGGCCATTTAAAGCCCTGTTTCCTTTTGTTTGAAATAGGCCCAGGCAGCTATGCGAATTCCACAAACATTTATTAGGCATAAATACGCATAAAGTGTAGAAACATCAGCAAATGCCTTTGCTTTGCTGTACGCTCTTCTACTTCCACCTACCCTTCCTCTCTCAACTCAGATAAAACAAGGCACTATCAATGAGAAAGGGTAATAGCCCCAAACACAGGCTTTCCAAAAAATAGCACCACAAAATGCTCGCTCCTTTTTCTCCTCAGTCCATATATAGGACTTTATTGACTAAAGGACAGATACATTCATTTATAAACAAATTAATTATGCTAAGTGTCTAAATACATGTTATGTGTGGGGCTTACTTTCCCATTTTAAACAGTAGCCCCTTCAGTATTAAATTCATCCTGTCTCTTCCGGTTCTAGGCACTTCAGGAGCCGTAGCTTAAGGTGCAAACATAACCAAGACCAACAACCACACCACACACAACCAGTCCTGAAAATGGCACAGAAATGGTATCAAGAAATCCCAATCACAAAGATACGAATCTCTTAAGGGGGTGGACCCCAAGTTCCTGAGGAACATGCGATTTGCCAAGAAACACAACAAGAAGGGCCTAAAAAAGATGCAGGCTAACAGTGCCAAGGCCATGAGTACATGTGCCAAGGTTATCAAGGCCCTCATAAAGCCCAAGGAGGTTAAGCCCAAGATCCCAAAGGGTGTCATCCGCAAGCTCAATCAACTTGACTACATTGCCCACCCCAAGCCTGGGAAGCATGCTCATGCCCGCACTGCCAAGGGGCTCAGGCTGTCCTGGCCAAAGGCCAAGGACAAGGATAAAACCAAGGCCCAGGCTGCAGCTCCAGCTTCAGTTCCAGCTAAGGCTCCCAAAGGTGCCCAGGCCCCTACAAAGGCTTCAGATTAGATATCTGTCTGCCAACGTGAGGACAGGACTGGTGCAACCCCCAACCAGGCTGCCACCTGCATGGGGCTGGGGTCCTCCTGTGCTATTTGTACAAATGAACCTGAGGCAGGAAAAAAATATTCAGCCTAAGCTTCCCTTGGTAAAATGACAGGCATTCATGCAGCTTAAAGGTTGTGGAAAACTGATTTTCTTCCATGATGCTACTACTTCACAGTCTAGACAAAATGCAGCCATCAACATGAAAAACTGCTGCTTGATTTTTTTTTCCTCCAACATGTTTTAAACAGAGCTGCAGATGCTCAAGGGAAGCCATATTTCTAAGGTTTTGAACAGTAGTATTTTTCAGTATTTTTCTCATGTAAAATTGGTGCAATTCATCCAGAACATTTTTCAAATGCCATTATTTTTCAGCGTTAAGTGCTTAAACTGCTTAGAGAGAAAAAGGTCTCCATCAGAAAGATCGACTTCCAGAAACCAACTAGTGATCATTAAAATGAGGAGAATAAAAAGAAAATAATTCATTTTTTACAGTTTGAAGAAATCTTTAAGTCATCTCTAATTCCTTCATTTTACAGATAAGAAATAGAGTCCACAGAGGTTAAGCAATTTGCCTCAGATCACTAAGCTACTAATAGCAGCGCTAGAAATAGAATGAGGCATTTTAATTACTCTTAGCAGTACCCCCAAATCATGCAAGTTATATATACTCTCATCACTTGTCATTCAAGTTTTTAAAACAATTATCACTTTGTCATTCATTTCTGAGGAAAGTCTCCTACAACACGTTCTAAATTTTCAAAGTTATGCATATTAAACTTCAAATTCTAACTCCAAAAAGAAGGTACTATTCAGGAACTTTCCTCAGAAAGTTTCAAGCGTGTGTACACCCCTAAACCATCACAATGAATTTCAGAGTCCATTCTTTCAAAACCTGTCCCTCAACTACACTTTAGATGTGTTTGTTCAACGACACACACACACACAAAGAGAGAAAATTCTGGATGTTCTTCCGCCAAAAACCAATGACAATCTGTCAATGAAATCAGATTACTCCATTAATATATTATGGGTTTCCAGCTTAAATTAGGAAGTGTCACTAGCATTTCATCAACCCACAGTGTGAAGAGTTAATAAAAGACTGGAAAATGCACTCTAGGTTGGTTCTGGGTCCGAAGGAAGGTGTAGATCTGATATTGTTAACACAAACTGAAGGGCTGAGCTTAAAAGCGAAAAACAAAAGGAGTGAACAAGTTCCTTAAACAAAAAGCCTTTTCGTACGGAATGCACCCGCACCGTGGTGACCGCATCAGTAAGACTGAATTTCAGATTTTCGTTTTAACGTCCCAGTAAATCAATTCTATACATTTTAGCTTTGGATATTCAAGGGCAAAAGAGAGGGCACCGTGAGGGCAACAATTTACTCTGGATCACTTTCAAGGACTGTTGTCTAACCACTCATTACAATCGTTCCTTTGTGCAACTGATTATCTAAAAGTACTGAGAGAGTGTAGTACTTCTCTTTGAAAGATAACCATCAGCAAAAGCTAAGACAATGTGATTCTGATGACAAACTGATGCAGCAGTCTGACCAGTAAAGTGTAGAATGCGTTGTCTTTGTAAATATTACTCACAAATCCATATTCAAGTTACAAACGATGTATGTGTTTACGACCTCTGGTACCGCTCTACAAAAAGGCAAAAATAACCTAAAAGGTTAGCATGCCTATTTCTTTAAAGTATGACCAGCTTAGCAAGGTGGCAAGTTTGTTTGAAAACACAAAACGCAATCACCACCACCGCTCAATAATACACATACATAAACAGATTCGAAGCTGTGTTAAGCACAAAAATCCTTACCCCATTTTGCCCAATGAAAACTTGCTCTGAAGTTTCAGCTCTTATGCTACGGAATAACTTCCAAAGGAATTTCTCCGTCTGCTATTTCGCAGTTGATTTTCCACCCCCACCCCTAGATCCTTGTCCGGAGGTATTTCAAGGATGCTGCCAATTCAATTAGTTCTCTTAGGTAAAATGATTTCTTTCTTGTAAATACCAAAACGTTCAAACAGAGGCGGCATTTGCTTATTCGAGTTAAAACGCTTTGCGGAGGAGACAGCGATCAATTCTATTCCACAAAACGAGTCTACAAGTAGGAAAATGCAGAATCCGGCTTCACCGAGTCCTATAAAAAAATGAGTTCGCTGGTCATTTCACTCATGTCCTCCTCGACACTCAGGGAAAGCCAGGTAACTCGGCCTTTTCAGAGCTAAGGCTGCGGGTTCAAATTTCTCCACCACACCAGGTCCCCGGGGGTGGAGCGAGCAACCAAACGCGACGTGCACGTGAATAAAAATCCCAAAAGCAGTAATGCCACGGCTTCCCTGCGCTCACATTAGGAAAAAAACTACATAGAAAAATCTCCTCGAAGTGCAAATCCGGCAGCTCCCAACCTGCACGGCACTCCACATTGGAATCTGTCTTTTTTAATGTTTCTTCTCCTAAGACTCGGAGCAGAGAAGAGGTGGGGAGGAGGAAGAGAAGGCTGGGCAGGATCGATTCATTCTCCCGAGGAGAATAAACGGAGCCATTTCCAGGCTGGCAGCAGGCTGGGGGCGCAGCGCACGCCGGGGAGCTGGAGAAGGGGGCCCGATCCCACCTCCCTCAGCCCCTTCCCGCCCCCCGCCGCCGAGCACAATGGAGCCCGGCTCGCGCCCGGCCCTTCATTCGCGGCTGCCCCCTCTTCCCTCCTCTCTTCAGAGCACAGCGGATCTGAGGCTCCCGTCGGCGGAGAATGAATGAATCACAGAGCCAAGCCCCACGCTTCCACTGGCGCCCTGCCCCCAGCTCCAGGGCGGGCGAAAGGGGCCGAAGGGTCGACGGGCGCCTGCCCGAGCCAAGGCGGGAGGCTAAGACCGCGTCGGGGCCAGGAGAGCTGGGCTCGAAGCCGAAGCGCAGCCGCCGCTCCAGCGCCCCCACCCCTGCTCCTCGTCTCTCACGCTCCGCGCCGCCGCCACGCGCCGCCTCACATTCCCCGGGCCCCGCCGCCGCCTCTTCACACTTCCATCAGCGCCCGCCTCCGCCGGCCTCCGGCTCCCGCCGGGCAGAGCAGCGCCAGCCCCGGCGGCCTGAAGCCCGCCGCTGCCTCCGCCTGCACCGGCCGGCTGGCAGAGCGGAGGGTGCCGCTTTCCCAGTCAGCGCCGCCGGCGTGAGGCGAGCGCGGAGGCAGTGGGCTGCGGGGGGCGGGAAGGGGGCGGAGAGAACGGGGGGGCGAGGGCGGTACCTCCCCCTGCTCGCGGGAGAGGGCGGGAGGCGGTGGCCGCCGCGGAGCCGCGGCTGGGGGCTGGTGCGCGGACGGGTCCCGGGAGCCCGACGGGCCCTGCGGGCAGTGGGCAGCGGGAGCAAGCAGCAGCCGCGAGGCGGCGGAGAGGATGGTGGTGCGGGGCCGAGCGGCCCTCGTGGGGAGCTGGGCCGGCGGCAGGCCCTCAGTCCGTCCGTCCTTGTTTTCCCCCCTCCCCTAGAGGCCGGCGGCTGGCGGGCCGTGCGCTCTGCTCCTCCGCTGGCTCTTGGCCCCGCTCCCGGCCGCCACAGCCTCCTCCGCGCCCCACACCAGGTGCTCGCGCTGTGTCTCCATCCTCCCCGCAGGAGGACCTTTAAGTAGCAACGTCAGCGCGCTCCTCTCCGCACACACGTCACCCGCTGCTCACGTCACCGGGGTGCGGGGGATGATGTCACGCGGCCGGAAGTACTGCTAAATTAGGGAAGGAGCAGGGGGAGGAGGACTCGGCGAGCTCCTGTGTGCCCACCTGCTCTCGCTTCTCCTTAAAGGCCAAAGCACAGGAGACAGCCCGAGAGGAGCTCGAACAAGGAAGCGGCGGGAGGAGATTTCCTTGCAACAAATGTGCCAAACCGGAGTGAATCATTCGTAGCAGAAGTGCAGAAGTGTCAAGCGGGTAATATCCTATCTCCCACTCCCACCGCTGTTGCAGCAGCACCCCCGGGCTTCTCCTGTCCTAACTAGCAGGGAAATGTGGGAGGGAGAGCCTGATCACACTACTGGTAGATGTACTTCCAACAAGAACTTCGGAAAAATTACCTCAATTTTCAGTTATTGAGTGCCATTCTGGACGTAGTGGACTTTTAAACTTTTTCTCTTATTGGTTACCTGAAACACGAAAGAATAAAGAGCAGAGCAATAAGCAAACGAAGTAATGTTATAAAGGATAGTAATTTTATTTGCAAAAGAGCAGTTTTGGCATAGGAAAATGAGTCAGTCTTAGTTCACTCAGATAATTATCGTCACATGCATAGCAAATGCCAGTGTGTCCTCTCAGTTTCTCTTCATCAAGAATATGAGTTCCGTGACACTTGCCTCCAGACAATAAAACAAGAAAGAGAAAAAAATATATGGGTTTCAGTCTGTGGAATTTAAATTAAAAATTAAAAATTGGAAAGACCACCAAATCCTTTTTCATTAGCACAAGCATATTTTTATCTTCTTTAGTTTTGACCACATAGTATATAATTACAATATCTCTTAAGTGTGTTGTTTTGCATTTTCTGTATGGCAAGGGTGAGTAGCTCTCTATAAGAGTGCTAGCTATGTATGTGTTTGTGTCTATAAAACGCCATATTAGGAATGCTTTTTACATTGTAAATTACTACAGCATTCTTAAATTATTTTAAAATGAATAGGTAAAAACAAAATTTTAAGTTAGGTAAATTCATATAGTGAACTTTGGTTTTATTTTACTTAATCATGGCCAAGAAATAGAATTGATACGTATTGCCAAAGGTCAATACTGTTTCAAGTTAGTCTACAAATTTAGTGACCCTGTTTTCCAAACCAAAATCTAGACACACCATTTGACATTAGAAAAAAAAGTTGAATCTGAAGTGACCTGGAAAATCCAGAACATAGGATTACCAGCCTATGAAGTGATTATTAGGAAAGTTATATGTCAATTTCAACGTAGTTTAAATAAAAGAAGGTAAAACTTGTTAGAATGTATACCACGTGTGACTTTTAGAAACTGTAATGTTAAACTACTCACATGGTTCCTATTTAAGGAACATTGGTTTTGCAACTTTCTGTATTTACATTTTCTTGCTCAAGTTAGGAGTCCAAGGTTAAAGAACACCACCACCAACAACAAAAAAGACCAATTTGTAACTGTTTCAAATACTCTGGTCATCTTAACATTATACAATTATGATCATGCTTAAAGTTTGAAATATTAAAAGTCTTTTTTTGAGACGGAGTCTCGCTCTGTTGCCCAGGCTGGAGTGCAGTGGTGCTATCTCGGCTCACTGCAACCTCTGCCTCCCAGGTTCAAGCAAGTCTCGTGCCTCGGCTTCCCAAGTAGTTGGAATTTCAGGCGCCCGCTGCCATACCTGGCTAATTTTTGTATTTTTAATAGAGATGGTTTTTCGCCATGTCGGCCAGGCTGGTCTCAAACTCCTGGCCTCAGGTCATCCGCCCACCCCGGCCTCCCAGTGTGCTGGGATTATAGGCATGACCCACAGTGCTCACCCTAGTTTTCATTGTTGTTTTTGTTTTTGTTTTGTTTTGTTTTGTTTTTTGAGGCAGAGTCTCGCTGTGCTGTCCAGGTTGGGTGCAGTGGCACGATCTTGGCTCACTGCACTCTCTGCCTCCTGAGTTCAAGCGATTCTCCTGTCTCAGCCTCCTGAGTAGCTGGGACTACAGGCACTTGCCACCACACCCGGCTAATTTTTGTATTTTTGGTAGAGACGGGGTTTCACCATTTTGGCCAGGCTGGTCTCAAACTCCTGACCTCAAGTGATCCGCCTGCCTCGGCCTCCCAAAGTGCTGGGATTACAGGCGTGAGACACTGCGCCGGGTCGCCTCAGGGTTTTTTTTGTTTTCTGTTTTGTTTTTAAGGTTATAACAAAAGGTTAATGAAAGGCAAATCCCTGCTTGCCAATTTGTCTAATGTATATTATTATCATATTAACAGAAACTTGTACCAATTTGTATTTCAGACAAATGGAGCTTCTTATATCTAAAATGTTAAAACAATAAAACTGTCATTCTTCAAATAATGTCATCCCTTGACCCTTGCAAATTAAAATACAAATTATGTTCTTACACTACTAAAATTTCTTTACAATTTCCTACCTAACTAAATAACATATCTCTTTCCTGCTCTTTCCATGTTAATTAAACCTCTCACTTTACCATTTTCAAACACTATTCTACCCTTTCATCACAACTTCCTCTCATTCACAGTCTTTTTTCCCCTCATCTTTACCCAACTGTCAAAACAGCTTTTCAGTTGCCTTCCTGCCTTTAGAGTGCTGACCCTTTGTTAGTTTCTACTTTTCACAACCGCGTCGTCTTTTCTCAACTGCTCTTTTGTCAACTGAAAATTGAGAACAGCTTTTTTCTACATAAATCGAATGGTGCCCTGTGATATAATGACTCAAAGTTTATGTGATTGTTTAACTTCAGCCTCTTACTCTAGAAAATTTTACCTATGATTGATTAATTATAGGTATCAATTTCTTGCCAGCTTATATGGGATCAGGATCAGTAAGTACATATGTCCATGTAGTCAAAAGAATATGTAAACCTTTGAAACATTTTATGTAATATGGCATGTCTTCTCAGAAAAAATAGCCTTTTCTCCCTGCTTGAAACAATTCCAATACAGTTTTAAGAGGTATCAGAGAGGCATTCTATGGCTTTCCATCTATAAGTAAGTATCTTTTCTCCTAAGATGAGCTGATGTAACCCACATTTTAGTTGTGAATTCCCAACCCTGATTTTTTTGTATGTTTTTTAAAATAGTAAACTTCCTAGAAAGTAATATATTTTCTTTTACCGGAAGAGGAAGAAAGTACTTTAGTAGAGTTTCAAATTTTAACAGTTCCTGTTTCCCACTATGCTCTGAAAATTTGTAGGGCGGTTTATGAATACCCTCTGATTTTAGAATCTGTGGGCGAAGGCATCTGTTTTAGTTACAGAGTTTATTTCCATGCCCTTAATAGGAGATGGCAGTCTTCAATGGGGTGTTCATACATTGGTCATGAGATATGTCTTTTTCAATGAAGGAAGACATCTATGAGATAGAAAACCTTTGCAGGAAAGAGAGTAAAAGCCAGATTTTATTTTTAATTGGCTTACATTAGGTAATAACAACTTCCTTTTAAATGCCCTCTTTTTGATTACCAAAATACCACTGTTAATTCAAATAAAGTCAGATTGAAAAATAGGTTAAAAGATATCTCTCTATATAAAAGAAATATCATAATTCCTAGTAGGTAGTACATAGTCATGAAGAAACTAACCAGCAAAGAGTCAACGTAATGATAAGAATGAAAGAGTTGCAGGGAAACAGAATTTATCCAGTGACTCTCCAAAATCATCCCACTTCCTCCATTTACACAGCAGATACCGGGTACCATTGAGTTGTATATGGCCTGTAATAAAACCATCTTTTATTATCAGTAATGTTCTGAACAGAAGCAAAGTAGTTAAACAGTCTCAAGGGTGGGAACGTGTGTTTGGCATCTTCAAGGCAAGGCTTGAAGACAATTTATTAGAGAAGTTTGAAAGTGGTAGAGTAAAGGAAGCTAAAGAATTAGCCTTAGGAAAACTATGGTAGATAGCCATGGGAAATGATCTCAGAACTACCTCCTGCTCTGATTTTTACTGTGAATTCATTTATTTTCTAAACATGGTCAGAGGGATACAAATGTAATCCTAGATAGTGAAAGAGGATGCTAGAAAGTTTTCAGTTGGCTGCTGTTGAGGGCCCAGATAGAACAAAATTAGAGGAAATGGTAGTACAACTGTCTATACAAAATTTTTAAAATATTCAGAAAAGATGGGGATATTGTACCTTTGAAAAAATTGTCTGGCTTAACCTGGTTTGGTTGGTTGATTGTTTCAAGCAGGAGTTAGAGAAAACAGGCTGGAAAAATATGCAGATCTGCAGAGAACTACAGGAAAGAATGTGGAGTAAAGGTTGTGCTGTACCTGTGCAGTTACTTAGAATGGAATGCTGTGGAAGCTGATTGCCATGGTAACCAATAATCTTTTTCCTGAATGGGGGAACAGAACAACCATGAGGAAAATGTTTTAAATGAGCTACCTTATTTTGTGACTGTTATGGTGCCAGCTAAAACAAAAACAACCCACAAGATATTTAGGACAGTCATTCCTATGGAAGGAAATGGCTTTATTTTCAGAGAGACAAGGCTGAGGCAGAAATTCTGGAGTATTTCAAAGAGAGATGGGGCTTTAAGATGGCAATTGCAAACTTTCTGAAGCAGAACATAATGGATAAATATTATGTTTATGGCTAAAGCAGGCAGAAGCAAGACCTAGAACCCGTGTTAAAATTTCTCCCAAGCATAAGAATCAGAAATAAATGAAGATTCTCAACACTTGAGTTTCAGCCAAAATATTTCATGAATTATTTATGAGGCTTTTCTTTTAATCTTGTTCTAAATTTTAATTTCTCTAAATATTAAATGGAAATGGTAAATGTTTCTGTATTACTTAGGGTTCTCTAGAGAAACAGAACCAATAGGGTATATATAGGGAGAATGATAGGCAGGTAGGTAGATGATTGACAGATACGTAGATAGATGTGAGATTTATTATGGGACGTGGCTCATGTGATTATGGAGGCCAAGAAATCAATGTCTGAAGCTGGAGAACTAGGGAAGCTGGCAACATAATTCAGTCTCAGCCTACAAGGCCTGAGAACCAGGGAAACCAATGTTGTAACTCTCAGCTCAAGGCTGAAGGCCGGAGAACTTGGAGTTCTGATGTCCAAGAACAGGAGAAGACAGATACCCTAGCTCCAGAAAAGAGAGATAATTTGCCTTTCCTCTGACTTTTTGTTCTACCCAGGTACTCAGCAGATTGGACAGTGCCCACCTACATTGGCGAGGGTGGATTTTCTGTACTCAGTCCACAGATTCAAATGCCATTCTCTTCTAGAACCACCCTCAGACACACCCAGAAATAATGCTTTACCCACTACTTATGTATCTTTTAAGCCAGTCAAGTAGATACCCAAAATAAACCATCATATCTGTAGTCAATATTTATTCTATTATCATTATTATTATTTTGAGATAGAGTCTCGCTCTATCGCCCAGGCTGGAGTACAGTGGCACGATCTCGGCTCACCGCAACCTCTGCCTCCCGGGTTCAAGCAGTTCTCTGTCTCAGCCTCCCTAGTAGCTGGGATTACAGGCACCCACCACCACGCCCAGCTAATTTTTGTATTTTTAGTGGAGACAGGGTTTTACCATCTTGGCCAGGCTGGTCTTGAACTGCTGACCTCAGGTGATCCACCCGCCTCGGCTCCCCAAAGTGCGGGGATTATAGGCGTGAGACACTGCATCCGGCCTATTCTATTATTTTTAATAACATCATATATTTTTATTGTATATATCAGCGATCCCCAACCTTTTTGGCACCAGAGACCGCTTTTGTGGAAGACAATTTTTCCCCTCGGTAGGATGGGGGAGATGGTTTCAGGATGAAACCATTCCACCTCAGGTCGTCAGGCGTGCGTTAGGCACTCATAGGAAGCGCACAACCTAGATCCCTTGAATGAATGAATGAATGAATGAATGAATGAATGAATGAACTTGCATGTGCAGTTCACAATGGGGTTCATGCTGCTATGAGAAAGAACTCTGAACCGTCATGTTCCTAAGATTCACGCTGCTGATCAGACAGGAGGTGGGAGGTGGAGCTCAGGCAGTAATGCTCACTCATCTGCCACTCACCTCCTGCTGTGCTGCCTTGTTCCTCACAGGCCATGGACCCATATCAGTCTGTGGCCCGGGGGTTAGGGACCCCTGATATAAATGATGGCAATACATGATAAAAATATAGTTTTCCTATTTTGATTAGGTCATCTTCTAAAATCTCTTACACTTAGAATAAAATCCAAACTCCATGCCTCGACCTAAGAGGTACTGCATGGTCTGGCCCCTGCTCACCTCTCTTGCCTTGGTTTCCATTTCCCCCTCCATTGCTAGTGTGTGGGATGGTGCATTGTCAACTGCATGAGCAAAAACTCCAGGTAATGGTGACTTAACCTATAAGGTCATTTTTTAATTTGCTTATTAAAAAGAAGTCTGGAGGTAGGTGGTCTTAACAGTTGATTTGGAAAGTCCAAGGTGTCATTAGAGTCTTTCCATCCTTTTATTTTGCTATCTTCATGTGTTTTCTTTTAAACCTGGATTGCTGTCCCTTTCTTTTTTGGAAGATTATTGTATTTCCAGGCATCCCATTCAAAGAACACCCAAAACAGGAAGGGAGGGAAGGAGACTGAGTTATTTTCTCTTTTATGGCTGCTTTTTTTTTTTTTTTTTTTTTTTTTTTAAACCAGGGAGAAAAACTCTGAAGGGACCTCAAGAAAATTCCTTCTCATGTCTTGTTGGCCAGAACTAGATTACATGCTCATCCCTAAATCAGTGATTGATAGTTTGGAATTGGATTTTCAATGATTGGCTTAGACAAATGGCGGTTCATCCCTTGAGTCTGCCTATCGCGACTGAACCAAATTAAAACTCTCAGCATGGAAGAAAGGCCAGTGGCCATTGGGCAAGCAAACCACATATTTGCCACGCAGCCTGAAGCCACTCATATTCCTGCTGATCTTCAAGTATGACAAGCTTGCTCCAAAAGCAGGGCCTTTGCACTTTTTTTGTTCCTTCTGCCTGGAACACGTATGTCCAAGACCTTCACATAGTGTGCTCCTCCTCATCATTCAATTCTGTGCTCAAATTACATCTCTTGAAAAAGATCCTCTTTATAAAATATCTGTACATCCATAGCCATTAATCTTCCACTTAATTTGCTTTATTTTCTTCATAGCATATTCAACACTGTCTAAAATGGTATTATATATTAGTGTACTCGTAGAATAGAGCCTCATGAAGAGGAACTTTGCCTACCTTGTTTACTTTCCTGTCTGTAATAGCAAGACAATGTCTAGCACAGAGTGGGTGCTCAATAAATGATTATTGAATGAATGGATTTGCTAGGACTTTCGGTTATCCTTAGGTAGAAATTACTTAAGTCAGGGTTCTTTTTTTTTTTGAGACAGAGTCTTGCTCTTTAGCCAGGCTGGAATGAAGTGGCCTTATCTCAGCTCACTGCAACTTACGCACTCAGCTCACTGCAACTTCCGCCCCTCAGGTTCAAGCCCTTCTCCTGCCTCAGTCTCCTGAGTAGCTGGGATTACAGGCGCCTGCCGCCACGCCCAGCTAACTTTTTGTATTTTTAGTAGAGATGGGGTTTCACCATGTTGGCCAGGCTGGTCTCAAACTCCTGACCTCAGATGATTCACCCACCTCGGCCTCCCAAAGTTCTAGGATTACAGGCGTGAGCCACAGCACCCAGCCTAGTCAGGGTTCTTAACAAGTTAGCTAGAGCAAACAACAGCATCTGCTCTAACTAGAACACAGGGATTTGGTAGGGTGGTATACATAGCTCATAGAATCATTGGGAGGGCTGGGGAATCCTCATGCTGAAGTCCCTGGAACAAGAACTTGTAGGAAACAGAACATTCAAATTAGGTATTTTGGGTTGTGCTTAATAACAAATACTACTTTTTTTCCCCCCCCCAGAGGCAGGATCTCGCTGGGGGAGTGCAGTGGCATAATCACAGCTCACTGCAGCCTCAGCCTCCCAGGGTCAAATGATCTTCCTGCCTTAGTCTCCCAAGTAGCTGGGACTACAGGCACATGCCAATACGGCAACTAATTTTTGTATTTTTTGTGGAGATGGGGTCTCACTATATGCCCAGACTGGCTCAAATTCCTGGGCCCAAGCAGTCCTTCTGCCTCGGCCTCCCAAAGTGTTAGGATTACAGGTGTGAGCCGCTATGCCCAGCAAAATGCTACTCTTTACAAAGGTGGCGCACAGTATAGGAAAACCATAAGAGAGAGGACAGTGGCTGGCATAGCAGCACAGACTATCCCCTCTGTGCCTGAAAGGACGGGAAGAAGGAGCAATGCATGGAACCTGGAGGCAGAGACGGCTGTGTGGAAAGCGTTGTCTGAAGTAGCTATATCCTTTGCTTAAAGGTCACAGCCAGCTCACAGAGACCCCACAGTGAGGCAGCCCAGGAAATGAATAACTCAACTTTACTCTCCTTCCCACCCCACCCGCCATCTCCTGTTGCATTCCTCCTTCTAAAGCTGACATACAGGAAGCTGGGCAGAGGAGCCCAGTGATGTAGTCCATATCGTCCTGGGGCAAAGAGCAGGAAAAAGAAGGCTCAAAGATGGATCTGGAGAGGCAAACTAAAGATACCCAGCCCAATTCCATTTAGCTATCAGATTAGCAGTTATATTAAAGTTTGGCATGTGGGAAAACAAGCACTACCACACAGTAGGAGTGTAAATTGGTATATCCTTGAAGACATATATAAATTTTGACACAGCAGTTCCACTTTAAGGAATTTATCCTACAGATACTCTTTTTCAAGTGTTCAAATAAACGTAGATTTTTTTGTATTGCTTTAAAATGAAAAAAGGGAGAAGAGACAACCTGTATGTCTATCAATAGAGGACTAGTACAATCATATAATAAAATACTATGCAGGTATTTAAAAGAATGAGGTAGATCTATAGTTCTGATACGGAAAGATGCCTAATACAGAAAAAAATTCTGGATGGATATAATAAACTGAATTGTGGTTAACTTGAGAGAGTGCGATTGTAAATTTGAAATTTAAAGAGGAGAGGAGGATTTTAAAAAAGATTTCTGTAACACCATTTGTATTGTTTGCATTTTTTATCATGATTATATATTATTGTAATAATACAAAACCAAACCATATTATTTTGAAAATATTAAAAATACACAAATATGTTTAAAATTCAATTGCGGGAGGACAGAATGAGACGTTAATATACTCTTAATTGTCCTATCTTCCTCTCCTTTATATCTTTTTTGTTAGAAAATACTGTAAGTTGGCTGGGCACGGTGGCTTACACCTGTAATCCCAGCACTTTGGGAGGCCAAGGTGGGCGGATCACCTGAGGTCAGGAGTTCGAGATCAGCCTGATCAACATGGAGAAACCCTGTCTCTATTGCAACATGAATAGTGGGATACCCTGTTGCTGAAAAGTCAATTCTATGAGGCTGCTAAGCAGTTTTACAGTTGTATGCTAGAAGGGAAAGGAAGTGTTGTATAAAACAGAATTTGGTCAACCTTTGTATTCATTGTGGGTCCTTAGACCATACCTGAGTTTATGCTAATGAAATTACTCAACACAGGGGTAGGCCATACCAGAAATACCAGGCCTGTGATTAGAGGATGAGGGCTTTGAGTAAGACATTATTAGCCCAGCCTCTGAGAAGGAGGAAGGGGCTAGGGATTGAGTTCAGTTACATGGCCAGTGAATCAATCCATGATCCCTATTTAAAGAACCACCAATAAAACTCCAGACGCTGAGGCTCAGGTGGACTTCCCTAGTTAGTAGTCATACATTTGTGTGCCAGGAAAGTGTCCTGAGGACACGGAAGCTTCACATTTGGGATCCTCCCAGACCTTACCCTATGTATCTTTTTAGTTGTCTGTTCCTGATTTGTGTCCTTTTTTTTTCTTTTTGAGACACAGTCTAACTCTGTCACAGGACTGGAGTACAGTGGCACGATCTCAGCTCACTGCAACTTCCCCTCCCGGGTTCAAGTGATTCTCCTGCCTCAGCCTCCCGAGAAACTGCGTCTACAGGCACGTGCCACGATGCCCAGCTAATTTTTGTATTTTTAGTAGAGACGGCATTTCACCCTGTTGGCCAGGATGGCCTCCATCTCCTGACCTCATGATCCACCTGCCTCGGCCTCCCAAAGCACTGGGATTACAGGCATGAGCCATTGCGCCTGGCCTTGTGTCCTTTATAATAAAACTATAATCATAAGTATAGCACTTTCCTCAGTTCTGTGAATTATTCTAGCAAGTTATTTAATGGGAGGGGATGGTGGGAACCCCTGAGTTTGTAGCCAGTTGATCAGAAACGTAAGTAACCTGGAAACTCCTGATCTTGTGGCTGGTATGTGAAGTGAGGTCAGTCTTGTGGGAGACTGTGCCATTAGCCTGTGAAAGTTACCTAACTCCAAATAGTTAGCATGATAATTGCACTGCAGAAGGAAAAACCACATACCCCCTCAGAACCCAAGAGACAATGAGAAACTGTCTCATGACACCCTCCTGAAAGATAGGAAGGCAAGTGAGAAATGACCTTGAAGCAACTCCTCCCAGGCCTCCCATGGTCTCATGTTCCAGGAGGATCACAAGATATTCTGCCAAAATTTATGTCAGCTACAGTTAAGGCTTGCATGAAAAAAGGTCTGGAAATATGTTTGCCAAAGTAATGGGCTGGGCACAATGGCTCATGCCTGTAATCCCGGCACTTTGAGAGGCCAAGACAGGAGGGCTGCTTGAGTCCAGGAGTTCAAGACAAACCTGGCCAACACAGAGAGACCCTGTCTCTACAATAAATAAAAAATAAATTAGCTGGATGTAGTGTTGAGCACCTATATAGTTCTAGCTACTCAGGAGGCTGAGACGGGAGGATTGCTTGAGCTCAGGAGTTCAAGACTGCGGTGAGCTATGATCATGCCACTGCGCCCCATATTGGGCAACAAAGCAGGATCACATCTCTAAAAACAAAAAAAAAACAAAGTGATGGCAGTTGTCACTGGGTCATGGAATCCGAAGACTTTGGCTTGCTTTTTGCTACTTTTCTTCATTATACTTTATAGAGACAATTTAGGGTGTGGTTAAGTATAGACTCTGGGGACATCCTGCCTAGGTTTGAATTTCAGCTCTGTCATTTAGTAACTTCATGTTCTTGATACTGATCCACTAACCTGCCCTTTCAATCCAAGGGCTCAGCCAGCTCAAGTCTCTCCTAGGAGTGCATTCACCTCTTTTATTAATACCTTCTTCATCTACAAGAACGTCATGTGGAACTGTCATTTTCCTTCCTGAAATGAAGATTTAATATGTCCATGATAATGCCCTAATTTATCATCTTTGTTTTTCCATTAAATTTTAAATAACCCAATGAACAACAAGAAAAAGAAAAAATTCTAGCTTGCCATGATTGGTTTCTTGGCAAACCAAGACTTCAAGCAAATTACTTAGCCTCTTGATGCCTAAGCTTTCTTATTTGTAAAATGGAGAATAAATAATAGTCCTTACCTCATACAGTTGTGAGGATTAAGTGAATGAAAACAAAACCCTTGGAACAGTGCCTGGTACACAAAAAGCACTCATATATGGTAGCTATTTTTAAGACTTTTATGTGTTATTTGATTTGTATACAGTGACTACATGTCACTGTAAACCCAATTAAAACATACAAAAATATCAAATTTTCTGTTTATGTCTCATTTACGTTTTTCACTTCACAACTAGATGAATTAGCCACTTTTTTTTCTTTTCTTTTTTTTTTTTTTTGAGACAGAGTTTTGCTCTTGTTGCCCAGGCTGGAGTGCGGTGGCACAATCTTGGCTCACTGCAGCCTCCGCCTCCTGGGTTCAAGCAATTCTCCTGCCTCACCCTCCTGAGTAGCTGGGATTACAGGCACGTGCCACCACACCCAGCTAATTTTTTTGTAATTTTAGTAGAGACTGGGTTTCATCATGTTGCCCAGGCTGGTCTTGACCTCCTGACCTCAGGTGATCCACCTGTGTTGGTCTCCCAAAGTGCAGGGATTACAGGCGTGAGCTACCACGCCCAGCCAATTAGCCACATTTTTGCTTATCATCCTAACATTTCATAGTCGCCGTGTAGAGAAATGGGATAAGTTTAAGCTAGAGAAAGCATTTGAAAACTGAGATGAATATCTTAGATGAATATATACATAAAACTTTACTTAAAATTCTTTCACTACCACCTCCAAAATAAACCAAAGTTAACATTTTAGTCTTATGTGTATTTAAAGGAAGTGCATTAAAATGTTCATTATATTTTATCTCTGGTTAATGAAATTTTGTATACTTTTTCTTTATACATTTATACATATTGTAAATTCAAGTGAGCATGTATTACTTTTTGGAATCAGAAAAAAATGTTATTTTTAAAGATAAAATTATTTTTATCAGAGTTCTTTTTGAACTGTGCAAAGAGAGAAACATAAAATATTTGAGATTCCAGTAACATGAGAGATTACTTTTGAAACATTCTGAAATTATATTTTCTATTGGTTTTTAACAAGATTTACAACCTACTCAAAATGCAGTAGAGTGGGCATCACAAAGCAAATTTATTTGAAAGCACCAGAACCAGTACATGAATAGTCATGACATTCAGCAACATGTCCCTATTGAAAAACGATTTTAGAATCTATAATGTTGGTTGTTGTACTAACAGGGTAAGCTACATGTAGAATAAAATGAAAAATAAAAGTAGTGATTAAAGATGATTAGAGATTAAAAAAGAGAAAATATTTTAATGAAACTGCCCTTTGTAATGTTAATACTAATCACACTCAAATACAGACATGAACTTTGAGAATAGCAGTAAATTCTTATATAGGGCTATTAAGAACATGAATTTTGGAATCAGATGGATTTTGAGTTTGAGTCCTCTTGGCCCAGCCAGGTAGCACGGGATGTGTTATTTAAACACATCATCTCTAAGCCTCAGTCTCCCAGATTCTAAGATGTGAATAATGATAGTACCTGAAGGATTTGTTGTAATAATTAAATGAAATATTTACTAAGCAAATGCTTAGTAAATGCACTCTTTACATATGAAAGACAGAGTCTCGCTCTGACACCCAGGCTGGAGTGCAGTGGCGCAAGCTCGGCGCACTGCAAGCTCTGCCTCCTGGGTTCACGCCATTCTCCTCCCTCAGCCTCCCGAGTAGCTGGGACCACAGGCACCCACCACCACGCCTGGCTAAGTTTTTGTATTTTTAGTAGAGACAAGGTTTCACTGCATTAGCCAGGATGGTCTTGATCTTCTCACCTCATGATACGCCCGCCTCGGCCTCCCAAAGTGCTGGGATTACAGGTGTGAGCCACCACGCCCAGACTTCTGTTTCTCTTACTGATGTGAAAATTAGTTGCATTTTTTTCTATTCCTTGTATTACCTTACAATCAGCTACTTAAGAGGAACTATAAAATGAAAAGGGAACATTAGACTATGTAAGAATTAGGGAAACTGGCTCTCTCTTCCACCACCCAAGATGCCAAAAGGAACAAAGGCCAAGGGGAAGAAGGTGGCTCCAGCCCCTGCTGTCATGAAGAATCAGGAGTCCAAGAAAGTGGTGAATCCCCTGTTTGAGAAAAGGCCTAAAAATTTTGGCATTGGACAGGACATCCAGCCCAAAAGAGACCTCACCTGCTTTGTGAAATGGTCCCGCTGTATCACGTTGCCGTGGCAGAGAGCCATCCTCTATAAGCAGCTGCAAGTGCCTCCTGCGATTAACCAGTTCTTTCAGGCTCTGAACCACCAAACAGCTACTTAGCTGCTTAAGCCGGCCCACAAGTACAGGACAGAGACAAAGCAAGGAGAAGAAGCAGAGGCTGTTGGCCTGACTGAGAAGAAAGCTGCCGGCAAAGGGGATGTCCCCATTAAGAGACTACCTGACCTTTGAGCAGGAGTTAAGACCGTCACACCTGGGTGGAGAACAAGAAAGCTCAGCTGCTGGTGATTGCACACAACGTGTGGCACACAACGTCTGGTTGTCTTCCTGCCTGCCCTGTATTGTAAAATGGGGGTCCCTTACTACATTATCAAGAGGGAAGCAAGACTGGGACGTCTAGTCCACAGGAAGAACTGGATCATTGTCACCTTCACACAAGTTGATGTGGAAGACAAAGGAGCTTTGGCTAAGCTGGTGGAAGCTATCAGGACCAATTACAACAACATATATGATGAGATCTGAGACAATGTCCTGGGTCCCAAGTCTGTGGCTCACATTGCCAAGCTCAAAAAGGCAAAGGCTAAAGAACTTGCATCAAATTGGGTTGAATGTACACTGCTGAGTTTTCTATATATAAAAATAATTAAAGTAATACAAATTTTCCTTTAAAAAAAAAAGAATTAGGGAAACCAACTTCAAATTTCTGAAATGTATTCTTTTAAAGCATCTGAAACCTGTGTGTTTTTTACACAGAGGCATACATACCAACTCTGTGATATTATCCAGTGTAAAAGGAAAGCAAAACAGAGACCCTAGCATACAAACAGAAAATATTTTTTACTTCATGTTCAGTGATCTCTGAATCCTGAACTAAGCTACATTTTGGTCTTTTTCATCTATAAACGGGAGTGCAGATTATCATTGACTTGGTATTGGGATAAACTCCTGGCCTTTTAAGAATGCCTTTTCTTGGCCGGGCGCGGTGGCTCAAGCCTATAATCCCACCACTTTGGGAGGCCGAGACGGGCAGATCACGAGGTCAGGAGATCGAGACCATCCTGGCTAACACGGTGAAACTCCATCTCTACTAAAATTACAAAAAAATTAGCTGGGTGTGGTGGCGGGAGCCTGTAGTCCCAGCTACTCAGTAGGCTGAGGCAAGAGAATGGTGTGAACTAGGGAGGTGGAGCTTGCAGTGAGCCCAGTTCGTGCCACTGCTCTCCAGCCTGGGTGACAGAGAGAGACTCCATTTCAAAACAAAACAAAACAAAAAAAGAATGCCTTTTCTTGCACAAAGGCTCATGTCACCCTTCAAAGGCCTTAGGAAATCTCAATCAAAGTTGGCCTTCAAAACTTGCCCATGAGTTAACTGAGCTCGTACATTAGGGTACCTAACTACAATTTTTAGCTAAACCTCCACAAGGCATTTACCCTTAAGGGAAAAGTCTGTCTTCATAGTTCTTCTGCCCTGCCCAAAACCTACTTTAGAATGAACACTGAGGCTTCAGTTACATGGAGCTTTCCTTTTGCTCATGGCACTCCCTTAACTAACAGCATCTCCCTGCGATCCCTTTATTTAAAAGGGGAATCAACACTCCTGGACATTTAGGGTAAAAGAATGGAAGCTGCTACCTTTCTGTCTACTTACCCGAACTTCAGAGTTTTCCTATTTTCCTGTCATTTCCGCCATTGCTATTGTAGGCATTCTCTACTTAGAAGAAGTCACATCATCTATGACCCTGGGTATGCTGGCCTCCAGATTGCTTACACAAATTTTAAATATATTTGTCCCAGCAGAGGGATCTTTGAAACCCTGCTCTTTAGGCTTCTCCAAATTAGAATGTATTTATTGATTCATATACTCTTTCTTCATTGTAAACCAGCTCCCATCCCTATATATATATAAATTTTTTTTTTTGAGACAAGGTCTGGCTCTATTGCCCAGGCTGGAGTGCAGTGACACAATCTTGGCTCACTGCCACCTCTGCCTCCCAGGCTCAAGCCATCCTCCCACCTCAGCCTCCCCAATAGCTGAGACTACAGGCGTGCACCACCATGCCTGGCCAATTTTTGTATTTTTTGTACAGACAGGTTTTTGCCATGTTGGCCAGACTTGTCTGAAACTTGTGGGCTCAAGCGATCTGCCTGCCTCGGCCTCTCAAAATACTGGGATTACGAGTGTAAACCACTGCACTTGTCTCATGTATTTTATTAAAGTGCTGCCAATCCAAGGAAACCCAATTTTAAAAAATTCTTATTTAAGGGAGGCTGAGGCAGGAGAATCGCTTGAACCCGGGAGCTGGAGGTTGCAGTGAGCCGAGACTGTGCCATCACACTCCAGCCTGGGTGACAGAGCAGGACTGCGTCTTGAAAGAAAAAACAAACAAACAAAAACTTATTTAAGAATAGGAAATGTCTCTGCATATAAAGATTTTTGAGAAGTCTTATGTCTGTAAATTCTATTTGCTGGTTTCCCCTTTGCCACAATAGTCATTATTTCCCTAAAGAGCTCACAATATTTATACATGAACTTCCCTTATAAGCTATGGTGGCTTTTCCCCAGTAGGTTGTTTTTACGTTTTTCAGTGATCCTACCATTTAATTACAGATTCAACTAGTTTGTCCAGTATAGTGTGATATTCACTATGTGTATGTTTCCACAGCTATGCTTGCAACTCATCTTTCAGATAGAATTCAGATGGGCAATTCATCAGTCCCCTGGAAAGTTTGCCATAACAGGGTACATAACTTTGCTAGCAATTGCACAACTTTACCCTTGATATTCTTTAAAATCCTAGGTAGAACAAATTCTGTTGATTTATCTCTTTCTGGTGTGTTAGCTAGGTCCTGGGCATTTCCTACTATTTATTCATAAGAAAAATACCACCTTATATTTGTATAGTGCTTTATGCTTTCCAGTTATTTTCAGCTTTTCACTGGGTACAATAATATCAATTTCTGTGAATCAAAAGGTAATTATTTTCCCTACAAACCTAAAACTGCTCTAAAAAGTGAAATCTAGCTGGGCGCGGTGGCTCACACCTGTAATTCCAACACTTCTGGGAGGCCAAGGCAGGTGGATCACCTGAGGTCAGGAGTTTGAGACCAGCCTGGCCAACATGGTGAAACTCTGTCTCTACTGAAAATAAAAAATTAGCCAGGCGTGGTGGTGGGCGCCTGTAATCCCAGCTACTCGGGAGGCTGAGGCAGAAGAATTGCTTGAACCCGGGAGGTGGAGGTTGCAGTGAGCCGAGATTGTGAGATTGCACCACTGCACTCCAGTCTGGATGACAGAGCAAGACTTCATCTCAAAAAAAAAAAAAAAATTATATGCCAAGCATTATGCTAATGTATATTTCCTCACTCAACCCATAACAACCCTAATGGGATAGGTATTCTGTATTCATGCCATCTTTATAGGGAAGGAAAAGGAAACTGAGCAGGAATTTGTCATTTACCTAAAATCCACCTGCATTCGAACCCAAATCTGCCTAATTCCAAACATTTGCCCTTAACCTCTATGCCCTTTTGCCATTTAATTAGAACTAAATCAAGCATTTCTAGAACTATAGGTAGCTGAATTAGGATGCAGACTATCTGCATTCTGGTCTGGCTCTGCCACAACCATTTGATCAAGGGCAGGTGAATTAACTGGTGAGGACCTGTTTCTTTATATGTTAAATGAGATAATAGATTACAAGACTTTAATATTTTCTATTCTGTGATTTTATTTATGTAAATATTCACTAACCACCATGTTATGAATAGGCACAAAACCAAAGTAAAAGATGTTAAATTTAAATTTAAAATAAATTTTAACAGAAGGTACATGTTTGTTTTATTGTTTTACTTTACAGCCAAAAGCAAACCAAAACACCAGAGATGCTCATTTAAGCAGTAGGGCCTTAACTTTTGAGTGTGATGGCAGTTACGTCTGTAAATTAATTTTATTCATTGCTGTGTTGGATAGATATATATGTTCACTTCCTGCAAAAATTGAAACTGAATGTTAACAGTATGTAATCTATTTATTCAGCGTGTATTCAGAGAGATTTAATGAAGAAATTAACACCGTGTCAGATGGGATGGGGCAGATCAATGTCCTATAATTGTGTGGCCTAAATTTGGCTAAGTTAGATTTAGTTTTTCCCAGAAAATTTTAGGGTTGCCAGGCTTTTCTTATTCTGTACATAATGATCCAGCCTTTTCTTGCCCCTGTTTATAATGGAAACCTTCTATGCTGGTTGTTTTGCCAATGCTGCCCAGTCCTTCCCTTTCCTCTCCACCTGCATCTCTTCTTCCCCCTTCTCTGCCCTGGACTGTGCCTCAGAAGGCTGAAATGTGCTAACTGTGTCTCCATAAGTCTTTTTGAATTGAAACACACAGGAGATCTGAGAGTGCAAAGTCGGCATGTCTTCCCTGCCCCCACTTTGGCACCCTGTCTCTCACAGTAGCCGCATCACTCCCCAACCACACTGGTCTTCTTCCCCAGCTCCAGTTTCTACTGGGCCCTGCTAACTACTCTATTTTCTTTGTTTCTACAGCCCCAGGGGAAAGTGGTTTTCCCTCTGAAGGTGGTCCCTGGGTATCTCACCGTATTTTGTCTCTTCTTAACCTTGCTTATGTATGTTTGAGTAGTCTTTTCATTAAAGTCTCTTCATTTGAACCATCTAGGATGAATTTTGTTTCTTCCCCAGGATCCCAACTGATTCACTATCACTTACCTAAAACTCATTGAATTGGAATTTAAGCACCTCATCCCAAAGATGACATTGACTTCAATCAATGAGTACATATTGAGCGTCTTGATGTGCTTAAGGGTATACCAAGAGCTATGACAGGTACAAGAGTCATTTGAGGCTAGCCCAAGTGTGGTGGTGTCTACAACAAATTGATCACAATCAGTGGCAGATTTCTTTGTTTCTTTTCTACTCCCATTGCTTCACATGACTAGCCTTAAGAAAAAGAGTCATTTGTGTGGCGTTCTTGCCCTTGAGAAGTTTATACTTTAGTTAGGAAGTCCACAATCAACACATTAAACTATTAACACGTAACACAGGACTTTAAATCTTAAATTAGGTAGCTCATAGGACTAGCCAGGTGAAAGCAGATAAAATTATCATAGGAAATGCTAACTTTCCATGCCCAGTTAATTTTTTGTATTTTTAGTAGAGACAGGATTTTACCATGATGGCCAAGTCGGTTTCGAACTCCTGACCTCAAGTGATCCTCCTGCCTCGGCCTCCCAAAATGCTAGGATTACAGATGTGAGCTACCACGTCTGGCTGTGTATTTTTTTTTTTTTTTAAAGGAAGGAAGAACAGAAGTCAAAGGAAACAGAAGAACAAGTCAGAGGAGCCAATTTGGGAGATTTTAAGCTTTTCTTTTCTTTTTTTTTCTTTTCTTTTTGAGACAAGATCTCGCTCTTTTGCCCAGGCTGAAGTGCCTGCATTTTAAAATTATCTGAATTGGAATTTTTTAATTTATCAGACTTATGAAATATATTATTGTGAACTAGAAAGTATTAGTGAAAGCTGGGCATGGCAGTTCACGCCTACAATCCCAGCACTTTGGGAAGCCATGGCAGGAGGATAGCTTGAGGCCCGGAGTTTGAGACCAGCCTGGGCAATATAGCAAGACTCTTGTCTCTACAAAGAAAAAAAAAGTATTAGAGAAATTTCAACCAATTGTGGAATATTTATGCTCAAAATATCCTGAGTCAGTGAAATGTGTCCAAAGGTACATGCTGTATAAATATCATGAGGGCTAGTAGGTCATTCTTGTGTACAGAAGGGGAATTTGTTTGTCAAACAAGAAGAACAGGGCATTTGCCATTGATCAATCTGGAACTATCTACCATTCCCATACACTACTTGAGTAATAAACTGATCAACTGATGACTCTTATTTTCAATGGGAGTATTTTGATAGGCCCAGAGATATGTATTAAAACCCAAGCTTGTTAGTCAGTGTGTCTCCCCATTTGAAGCAGAGAGAAGGCCCTAGGGATGTGAGAATGGGCAAGGCATATGCTACACTCTGGTGTCTAATATGATTGTTGTAACCCAATAAACATGTTACTGTTTTAAAAGCTTGGTTTCAAGAGTACAAATTTGATATAAGTTGGGAATGGAAAGACATCAGAATGTGCAGAAAGGTGTTGAGTTATCCCTGCCTGTGTACCGACAACAGTGGGGCTCTCTGTCGTAGGAGGGAAGCCTTTATGTGGTGTGACTTGGGGGTTTGCTCTCAAAACTTGATTAGAATTCAGATAGGTCAGACAGAAGGATTTGAAGGACAGCAACAATATAAGGAAAGGCAGAGAGATGAGAATGAGCTAGGTATTACACACAGGACACTGAAGACACCAGACAGTGAAGACTTGACAGCCAAGAACAATTTGAGCAATACAAAGTATTATTGGACAGATGGGATAAGGACAGATCAACTTCCTATAATTCTACTGATGGAAAAGAACAGAGCATCAGAATTTCAAAGTCCTAGCAATGTAATTTCTCTGTAAGTAATACAACTCATTTTAAAACATTGATGTAGCCACTCTGTAGGCTCATGGTTGCTTAGAAATTGCTATCATATTCAAGCAGAGCTTGAAGTGGACTGGATCTCTGCTATGGTTTGAAAATGTGTCCTCTCCAAAACTCATGTTGAAACTTAATCCCCAGTGTGGCAATGTTGAGAAGCCTTTAAGAGGTGATTGTGTCCTGAGGGCTCTGCTCTCATGAATGGATTAATGGGTTATCCAGGGTGTGGGACATGTGGCTTTATAAGAAAAGAGACCTGAGTTAGCACACTCAAACCCCTCACCATGTGATGCTCTGTGCCTCCTTGGGACTCTGCAGAGGGTCCCTACCAACAAGAAGGCTCTCACCAGATGTGGCCCCTCAACTTTGGACTGCTTAGCCTCCGTAACTATAAGAAACAAATTCTTTTTCTTTATAAATTACTCCGTTTCAGATATTCTGTTATAAACAACAGAAAATGAACTTATATAATCTCATAGGATTTCAGATCTGGGAACTGATTTTGAGTTCCTGTACATGTTAGAGTAGATGTAGGGAGAGAGGAAATTCAGAAGTGCATTCTCAGCTAAACTGAGGGTATGGATAGATTTACTAATGAGACAAAGTAAATTTGCAGCTATGGAAACAATAGTGTCATTCAAGATTGCTTCCTTTCTCAAAGTGGGAGGCAATAGGACAATGATTTTCTCTTCGTGTATAGGAGCCTACCAGGAATGGGGGAAATGAGAGAAGCATCACCATTTATTACACACCCAAACATTACAGGCACTGTTTAAAGAAAGGATCATAGGGATACAGAAATAATAACGGGTGGGGATAGAAATTTCCAAGGTCTTAGCAGGCACTGTCTGTTGGTGCTACATTTCTGTGAACTTTTTTTTTTTTCCCCACCTTTACCCTCTGTTCTTCCAATTCTAAACAAGAAAAAGCGACACTGAAACTCACCAACCTTTAACAACTACTGCAAATACTTGGTTTTGGAGTAGCAATTACTGGAGCACTTACCTGAAAAATGCCTGCTGAGCCTAATCTCTAGATATCAGAGAATTAAATAAAATGCTTGAAAACTGAAAAGTAATTTAGCAACATCAGTTATTGAAGTGATGCAGAAGTGTTTTTTTCACATTAAGTTACCAATATGATACCACAATCCCATCATGACAGTGGACTTGACCCCTTGAGTTAGCAGAACAAAGGACTTTATGTAACTATTTTAGGCAGTAAAAATTTCCAACTCAGCACCATTTTTTTCCTATAAACCTGTCCTGCATACATCACATTGATGTGAGAGTCAGATGAGATAATTATGTGAAGGTGCTTTGTAAACTGAAGAGCTATATAATGGTCAAGGAATCATTATTACTATCATTCAGTGAATCATGAAAGAACATGTTGGAAGGTCATTTGTAGGACAATATTCTTAAATTCTAGAAAAATGCAGTTATCTTTGAGAACTAAAGATGAAGAAAATTTTTGGAATATTTATTACACGTTTCGTAGGCTGGTAAGATGAACTGCTAACAAGAATGAAATAAAACAGTATGAGTTCATTACTTTCCTTTTTAAAGCTTTAAAATACTGTGTTCCACATATATACAGGTATATTTAAAAGGATATTCACAGCAGCATTGGTATGACAAAACAACACAAAGAAACAAATAAAACTAATCTGGAAACAAATGTCCATCATTATGGATTTAAGTTATTTTATATATATGTATATATACATGAATACTATGTGACTAATGAAAAGAATGAAGTAGACTTTATAAGTACTAACATGGAAAGAGAGCCAAGAGATACAAGATGATAAACACGATGTGCAAAACAATATGTAATGTATGATGAGTATGTTTCTAAGAGTTATGTAACGGTCAAGAAATTTAAAACATCTATATAAGGATATGTGGTAGTAATCAGGAAAACATTCTTGACGAATATCTGCTATTTCTCTATTAACAACGGCTCTCCACATCACAAAAGTTTAACTTTCTACGATATTTCTGTAATGTTTTAACTTTTTATAACGAGCTTATGTTACTTTCATGAGCATAAAAAGTTAAGATTACAAACGATGAAAGACCCATGCTTCAAACAAAACCTAAACACATTAAAGAGCAGATATGATTGACTTGCAAAACTCTGGAAAGAAATATTGAAGATTTGAATTGTTAAGGCCAAATAAAGTTTAGTTCGACTTGCTGAGATTGATTTGGAATTGTAAGATTTGAAAAAATGCCTCCAAATATTGATCCCATTGCTCCGAAGCACCAGGCAATAAGTTCAAAATAGTGTTCAGAGTCTCCATGGGGCTGAAACAACTCTTCCTGCTAATATAAGCTGAAAAAAAGATGAGTTTTATCCCTTTGTAAGATGTTTAGCTTTTGTTCGTGACCAACAGATCAAAGGTCCACATGTTTGTTGATGCGCTCTAAGCCCCAGAGAGAAATCTACTAAAATGGCTAGAATGTAGGTTGAACAAGGTCAAGTTGGACTTGAACGAAAGATAGAACTGGTAATGACCAAGGCTAGCTTTGCTATTTGCTGTCAGAAGCAAAGCAGATGAGTGTGGATTGTCTGCAAAGGGAGATATTAAAAGATTCAGCCATTTCAAAAACAAATGATTACCTTCCCTTATTTTCCTGTGTTTATCCATTTCCATACCTGTTAAAAATGCCTGGTTGATGACTGAATGTATATATATAGAGGGCGAAAGTGAGAGGAACTATGATGTTATTAAAATTGTAATTCTACAGACTGTCTAGCAATGTGCAAAACAAATCTGATGCAGAAACGTAAAATAATGAAATTTTATTTTGTTAGGATGGTGAGATTATGGGTGACTTTAAAAATTCCCCATTATTGGTCGGGTGCAGTGGCTGTAATCCCAGCACTTTGGGAGGCCAAGGCGGGTGGATCACTTGAGTTCAGGAGTTTGAGGCTAGCCTGGCCAACATGGTGAAACCCTGTCTCTACTAAAAATACAAAATTTAGACAGTCATGGTGGTGTGTGCCTGTAATCCCAGCTACTTGGGAGGCTGAGGCAGGAGAATTGCTTGAACCTGGGAGGTAGAGGCTGCAGTGAGCCAATATAGCACCACTGCACTCCAGCCTGGGCAACAGAGTGAGACCCCATCTCAAAAAATAAAATAAGACCGAGTGCCATGGCTCATGCCTATAATCCCAGCACTTTGGGAGGCCGAGGCGGGTGGATCACCTGAGGTTGGGAGTTCGAGACCAGCCTGACCAACAAGGAGAAAGCCTGTCTCTACTAAAAATACAAAATTAGCCAGGTGTGGTGGTGCATACCTGTAATCCCAGCTACTTGAGAGGCTGAAACAGGAGAATCGCTTGAACGCGGGAGGTGGAGGTAGCAGTGAACCAAGATTGCACCATTGCACTCCAGCTTGGGCAACAAGAGTGAAACTTGGTCTCAAAATAAATAATAAAAAATAAAAATAAAAATAAATAAAATAAAATTGTTGTTTTAAAATAGAGCAAGCCACACATTTAAAAACAGCACAAACTTTTTTTGAGACAAGATGACTCCATGAAAATAATAGCTTCCTTTTACATCTCAAAGGTTGTACATGAAGAAAAAAATTCTCCAATACTTCATTTGCAAAACCAGCTTGCTTCTAGATTAATTCTTAAAAATCTTTACAATTAGTTGTAAATGTAGCATAAGAAAAAAAATTGTACGCTAGGTGCAGTGGCTCACACCTGTAATCCCAACACTTTGGGAGGCCAAGGCTGGTGGATCACTTGAGCTCAGAGGTTCGAGACAAGCCTGGGCAACATGGTGAAACCCTGTCTCTACTAAATATACAAAAAATTAGCCGGGTGTGGTGGCACATGCCTGTAGCCCCAGGTACTTGATAGGCTGAGGCTGGAGAATTGCTTGAACCCGGGAGGTAGAGGCTGCAGTAAGCCCAAATCGTGCCACTGTACTCCAGCCTGGGCAACAGAGCAAGACACTGTCTCAAAAAAGAAAGAAAGAGGGAAGGAAGGAAGGGGGGAAGGAAGGAAGAAAGGAAGGAGAAAGAGAAAAAAAACTGTTCTTTTGACATCGTTTAACTAATCACTTCCGTTTGTTCAAACAGACTCTGCAATATCCCATTATAGGCAAACATTCGAAATACAATGAGCCTTTGAGAATTTGGAAGTTAGATTTCGTAAGTCCACTACATCCCTAGTGGCGTTATCTTACAGGAATATAGAGTAAATATGGATGGATTAAATAATATCCACTTCTGGAAAAATAAAGATTAAAATAGAAAGCTCATATCCTCTATTAAATATTTACTACAAGTTCCTAAAAGCCCCCTAGGGAATCTGAGGTCCAGGATTCATAATGCTTATATTAAAAACATTGTGAACACCAGCATGTTTATAATTTAAATATATGAAAATATATTCTCTTAGAATGGCAAAATAAATTAGAAATCTTGATCCAAAAAAATTGTAATTGAAAAGAGCTCTTATATTAAATTCAGGAAGCCAGTTAGAAGTAACATAAGCTTAAGTTTTGTTTTAATTCAGGCCATGTAAATATGCTTAGTAGCAGAAATTACATAAATTTGGGATTTAAAAAATTTATTGTTAATATTAGCTGCTTGGTGAATTACAGCATGTTAGAACCATGTTGGTTTTCAACTAATTTTAATCAAAGATTATGCAGTATAATTACTTTACTTTTATTCTTATAAAAAGCAGTGCTTAAGTGGTGAAATTTAAGCGTTACATAAATGTATTTGCTTCTATTTGTATAATTGAGCTGCAGTGCTGTGCTCCTGTTCCGCTAAAATCTGGTGAATGTATATTTGCTCATTTATTTTTATTTTTATTTTTTGAGGTGGAGTATTCCTCTGTTGCCCAGGCGGGAAGCCAGTGGTGAGATCATGGCTCAATACAGCCTCTTCCTTCTGGGCTCAAAACAATCATCCTGCCTCAGCCTCCTGAGTAGTTGGGACTACAGGTGCATGCCACCATACCTGGCTAACTTTTGTGTTTTTTGTAGAGACGGGGTTTCGCTGTGCTGCCCAGGCTGGTCTCAAACTTCTGGGCTCAAGAGATATGCCTGCATAAGCCTCCCAAAGTGCTGAGATTGTAGGTGTGAGCCACTGCGTCTGCTTTACATAACTCTTTAAAACTTAGACTCAATAAGATTTAAGAATAAATGGTAAATAAATGTGATTTTAGAATAAATGGTAGATTTTAGAATAAATGGTAGAGGTTTTTTTGTTTGTTTGTTTTGTTTTTTGAGACAGTCTTGCTCTGTCACCCAGGCTGGAGGGCAGTGGCGTGATCTCGGCTCACTGCAACCTACGCCTCCTGGGTTCAAGCGATTCTCATACTTCAGCCTCTTGAGTAGCTTGGATTACAGGTGCGCGCCACTATGCCTGGCTAAGTTTTGTATTTTTAGTAGGGATGGGGTTTCACCATGTTGGTCAGGCTGGTCTCGAACTCCTGACCTCATGATCCGCCCACCTCGGCCTCCCAAAGTGCTGGGATTACAGGCGTGAGCCACCGTGCCTGGCTAAATGGTAGAGTTATTAATGTTAGAAGAATGGATTATAAATATTTCATGCAGTAAAGGCTACAGTTCTTTAGAATGAATACAGCTAAGTTATTCCATAGTTTTGCACCCACAGTATTTCGAATAAGAAAAATTTTATGAGTAGCCATCAGTAATCATGTATTCCAGAAATTTCTCTCATGTTAAATCTGCCTGATCAATGGAATAAAAACACTTCAAATAAATCCATTTAGTAACCCCATCACTTTGGGAGGCTGAGGCAGTCAGGTCACCTGAGGTCAGGAGTTTGAGACCAGCCTGGCCAACATGGTGAAACCCTGTCTCTACTAAAAATACAAAAATTAGCCGGGCATGGTGGTGGGCACCTATAATCCCAGCTACTCAGGAGGCTGAGGCAGGAGAATTGCTTGAATGCGGGAGGTGGAGGTTGCAGTGAGCCGAGATCACGCCACTGACACTCCAGCCTGGGCAACAGAGTGAGATTCGATCTCAAAAAAAAAAAAAGAAAGAAAGAAAAAGAAAAAAAGAAATCCATTTAAATATAAGAATTTTTCCTCAAATACAGTTCAACAAAAATTTGTTGACTTTATTACACAAATGCACACATGAGTAATACATAGATCCTATCCTCAGGCTTTCCTGTCAAGCATAGGTCATAAGTAAGATACACAAATAATTACAATGCACTGTGATAAGTAAAATTATAGATATGTATATAAGCTTTAGCAGTAGCAGAAGTAATTAACTCCACAACTGAAGGCCTCACATCAGAGGTGATGTGTATACACTAGTTTTGAGGGATGACTGTGAATTTCACATGAAGATGAGAGGAAGCAGGAGTGTACCTTCCCTTCCTTCCTTCCTTCCTTCCTTCCTTCCTTCCTTCCTTCCTTCCTTCCTTCCTTCCTTCCTTCTCCCTTCCCTTCCCTTCCCTTCCCTAACCTCCCCTAACCTTCCCTAACCTTCCCTAACCTTCCCTTCCCTAACCTTCCCTTCCCTAACCTTCCCTTCCCTAACCTAATCTTCCCTAACCTAACCTTCCCTAACCTTCCCTAACCTTCCCTAACCTTCCCTAACCTAACCTTCCCTTCCCTAACCTAACCTTCCCTTCCCTAACCTTCCCTTCCCTTCCCTTCCCTTCCCTTCCCTTCCCTTCCCTTCCCTTCCCTCCCCTCCCCTCCCCTCCCCTCCCCTCCCCTCCCCTCCCCTCGCCTTCCCTTCCCTTCCCTTCCCTTCCTTTCCCTTCCTTTCCTTTCCTTCCGTTCTGGGTTTTGGTCTGTCGCCCAGGCTGGAGTGCAGTGGCGTGATCTCGGTTCACCGCAACCTCCACCTCCTGGGTTCAAGCAATTCTCCAGCCTCAGCTTACCAAGTAGCTGGGACCACAGCCATGTGCCACCACACCTGGCTAATTTTGTATTTTTTGTAGAGATGAGATTTTGCCACGTTGCCCAGGCTGGTCTCAAAGTCTTGAGCTCAAAGCAATCCATTCATCTTGGCCTCCCAAAGTGCTAGGATTATACACATGAGTCACTGTGCCCCACCTGTTTGTCTTTCTTTATTCACAAAATAAAATGTATTGTAATTCCATAATCATTTTTGCAAATAACTAACAACTTAAAAGTCCTGAAAAAGTACAAATTGACTTAGTATCAAAGTCAAGTATTATACATAATTTTTATTAAATAAAATAGTCTTTAAATTCTACATACTTGCAGTCGCATCAAAAATATTGGCCAAAAATTAAAAAGGCACTTCTTAACTTGTAGACGTGACACAGGGAAATAAAGGCACAGACTAGAGCCAGACTGCCTAGGGTTGATCTCAGGCTCTGCTTCTTACTTGCTGTGTAGTCTTGGACAAGTTACTTAACATCATTGTCCTTCCTTATCTGTTAAATGAGAATGATGATAATAGCAGGATGGGCTTCATAGGGTTGTTAAGATTAAATGAGTTAATAAAAGTAAAATAGACAGAATACTGGTGGCCAATAAGTGCTACATAAGTGTTGGATGTAGTTATTGTGTATTTCTTTTAAATACTCTAAATTACAGGAAAAAGGGTAGTCTCCTAGTTCAATTGTAGCTGACAGTTGGTTCAAAATAAATCTGCTGTTCTATCTAAGGAGCTGAGTTTTCCCTGAGAAGTGTCCCAGGAAGAAATCCCCAGGGTTGTCTCCTTGGTCTTTGACCAGTGATTGCAAATATGCTAAGTTGAATCCATCCTGCAGGAAGCATGGTGGATGAGTCGGCTGGGAGGGAGCCCACCTCTGCTGGCTGCACAAATGCACAAGTTTTGTTTTATCAAGTCATTTGGTACTGGAGGGTAAATTCTCCTACACAAGATGTAAACTTGAAGTCGCTTAAACTGTTGTGTCATTTTTTTTCCAGAAAGATGAAAGATAACAAAACCATTCTAAAGTCAGTGAGCAATGCACACGCTTATAAAAATGAAATATTGCCATAAAGAAACAAAATTCCGTTTTAGAATTCTGAAGAACCTACCTATCAGGTAACAAAAGCAAGATGTCTTGCTCCCTGGGAGACTCCTTACCTTCATGTCCAGCTGCCCAGTCACTATCTGGAGGCATTTATAACAGAGGAGTCAGTGATACAGTGAGATTCCCTCGGAATGCTCTAGAGTTGCACTAATTTACATGTACACAATTTAATTTATACCACCATTTCCACAAACATGGTGGACTGGTTCTGATTCACCTATAGCCAGCTGTGGATATAGCACACTGGTAGTTCTTCTCCTGCCTCTTGAATCCTATTTTCAGAGTGAGACTGATAGCTAAGGTTAATTTAGAACTTACTGTGATACCCACTATGCTAAGAACTTTTCATATATTGCCTCATTTAATCATTTAATCTTCTATTCTGTGAGGTAAGTACTATTATTATGCACACTTTACAGAGGAGGAAACTGAGGCATGAACTTGTGCCAAGGCCATATAATTTTTACAGGAGGATCTAGGGTTCATATTCAAGCCTGTCTAACTCCAAAGCCCATACCTTTTGCCTCATACTGCAATCTTCTCCAGTCCCTGAAGGAAAGCAATGTTTCTGTTAAGAGGAAGGGGCAAGATGTAAATGGGTTTTAAAGTGAACACAATCAATCTTAGGCAAAAAAAAGCACATTTGCTTTTGGTGCCTGCCCACCTCCATTTCTCCATTTCAATGTGCCTTTCTCCTACATTGTTAAGTTTCTTCTGTGGTTTGAGTACAAATTTAATAAAGCCATTGATTCTGTTACAATATTTACTATTTACAAAATAAAAGCTGTGTGCAGTGGCTAATCAAAGCATTTTGGGAGGCCTAGACGGGCAGATTGCTTGAGCCCAGGAGTTTGAGACCAGCCTGGGCAACATGGCAAAACCCTATCTCTATAAAAAATACAAAAAAATTAGCTGGGCATGCTGGCACATGACTGGTGGTCCCAGCCACTCAGGAGGCTGAGGTGGGAGGATCTCCTGAGCCCAGGAAATCAAGGCTGCAGTGAGCCAAAATCATGCCATTGCACTCCAGCCCAGGCAACAGAGTGAGACCCTGTCTCAAATAAATAAATAAATAAATAAATAAATAAATAAATAAATAACCAAATCTGATTATCTAATCTTTGTCACAGTTTTCTATCCTTTAATTTCTTAAGATATGCCAGCTCCATTTCCTTTCACTGCCATGTTGCCTGTGACAGACTCTGATGCTGCTTAGCAGAGAGAGGAAGCCATTCTGCTGCCCCATATGGACCCTAACACCAGTCCCTTCTTTGCTCTTTCACTCCTCAGCAATGACCTTCTTGGATCATTTCCAAATCTCTTGGTCCTTATTACTAAAATGTAGATGTGAATGGATTGTCCATCAGAAATCTGGCCTCTAAGAGCCTTCCTCAAGTTATGGTGACAGTCAACATATCCATGAATTCATATTTGCACACAGCTTCTTAGGAAAAGAATTCTCAGGCAAAATAACTGCACTGTGTTCTGGTTTGTAAACCACACATGTTTGATTGTCATATACCATTAACACTTAAAAACCTTTAAGTTTTAGTGAGTCGAGTGCTCTTATTTTACAGATGAGGAGATGAAAATCCTGAGAAGCTAAGAAATATCCTAAAGTCACACAACTTATTAACGCTTGTACAGAATTAGGAACTAGATCTTCTTATCATATCTCTTCCAGTGAACAAACAATAAGGCCAAAGTCAGCATGATGTGACAGTGGAGCACTTTGCTAGGAATAAAGACAGCCAGGTTTAATGCCCAATTTTTCTACTAAATGTGACATTAGATTAAACTTTTTCTCTCTCTGGACCAGTTTCTTCAACTATAATGCAATGGATTTGATCTAGAAGTGCCCAATAAGATAGTCACTAGCCACACATGTAACTATGGAGCACTTACAATGAACTTAGTCAAAATTAACATATTCTGTAAGTGTAAAATACCCATTGGATTTCAAAGACTTAGTACCACACCAAGAAAGTAAAATATCTCACTACAAAACAATTTTTTAATTGCATGTTGAAATGATAATGTTTGGATATATTGGATTAAATAAAACATATTACTAAAATAATTTTTACCAGTTTCTTTTCTTTTTCAATGTGGTTACTAGCAAATTTAAAACTACCTGTATGGCTTGTATTATCTTTCTACTGGATATGTTACTGTAGGAGACCTCTCAGGTTTCTTTTAGATCAGAGGTCAGCAAACTTTTTCAGGAAAGGGCTGGAGAGTAAATATTTTTGCCTTTTGTGAGCCATATGGTGTCTGTTTTAACTGTTCAACTCTGGCCTTGTAGCACTAAAGCAGCCACAGAATACATAAACAAATGTGTGTAGCTGTATTTCAATAAAACTCTAGATACCAAAATAAGTGATGGGCCAGATGTGGTCTACAAGCTAACTGTAGTTTGCCATGTACATTCCTTGGGTCTATTCACATTTTCTTCCATTCAGTGTTTACTGAGAAGCTATTATCTATTTAAAGACATTTAGAATAAAGAGCCAGCCTCTGCCTTGAGCCTAGAGGAGGAGCCAGGAACATAAACACAAAAGCCAGCAGGATACAATATGAACAACGCTGTGATCAAGGGGATTGGAGAAGGCTTCTTAGGGGAGTAACAGCTGAGTTAGGATTCTGCAGAATGAATATGCAGTTTTCCAGGTTGAGGAAAGGTTTTATCTAGGGAAATATAATAGCACACATAAGGTGATGTGTGTGTATGGCAGCCGGGGAGTACTGTGGTGGTGATAGTGGGAAGGGAGATGGGAAAGAGGAAAAGGGCCAGATGATGATTAAATGCCTTACCTGCCACACTGAGAGCATACACACATGCTCTGACAGCACTTCTTAGACAGGAATTCTGAGGGTCAGAGCATGCCATCCTGGGGTTGGCCCATGACAGCACCAGCCATGAAGAGCAGCCAGCCTGGCAGGTGTGGAGAAGCCCCAGAGAACCACAGAAGCAGCCGCAGAAGTGATGAGTGGGCAATCTCCAGGTAACTAGATCTGTTTTGCATCAGGGGCTGAAACTAACCCAATGCTGGCCACCAATACAGTGTTAGCAGGTGCTGTCAGCAGGCCTCAGGCAGAAGCAGACAAGAGGGGACAAGAAGTAAGGGAGAGGGAGGAAAGGAGTTGAAAGAATAAGAGAATGAGGTGAAAGCTGAAGTCCCCACAGGGGTAACAAAGTACTGATTGATTACCTTAGGACACCCTCAGTGGTGCCAGGTGGGAGGCTGCTGGGGGCTTGTAGGCTAAGTTCAGAGATTGTTGGCCTAAGCTGAGCATTGGAATCTTTTATGTAATTGGAATTTTTTAAAAAATCATAATGTGGAGTATAATGGCATGTCTTTAAAATTATAAGTATATGTGAGGCATATGTGAACGAATGAAAGATAAAAGAGAGAAAGAAGGAATACAAGAAGGGAAAAAGAAAGAAGAAAATGAAAACATGATTGATTGCAAAATAAATAAATAAATGAATAAGTACTCATGTCTGGGTCCCACCCCTGGAAATTCTAGTTTAATTGGAATCAGGGCCCAGACATCAGTAATTTTAAAAGATGATTCCAGTGCACAGCCAGGGTTAAGCACCACTGATTTGGTTTAACAGAAGCTGAAGTGATGTCCCATAAGTATTTGACTGATAAGTAGGTACTCAGTAGAGGATTTTTCAAGGTGAAAGGAAAAAAAAATGTACTCAAAAAAAAAAAGCAGGAAAGCAACAGAAACAGAGAACCTAAACCCATTCTCATATGCTTGAAAACAATTTAAACTACACTTGTAGTTGGTTAGTATTTTTATCTGTTGTATGTAAAATGGACAACACGAAATGCAAGAAATTTCTGCATTAACTTGACATGACTAAAATCAGACAGCTTCACCAGAGTTTTTGGTCCCAGACAATCTAGAGTACTCTCTTTCTCTGGAATTATCAACTCTTAGGTACATGCCTTCTGATGCCCCAAATTGCCAGTCAATTCAGAAAGTAGAATGTTGCTAAGTTGATAAATTGAAGCAGCTGCAGACAACCAGCAAAACCTAAGCTCTGGTTTAATTTATTTATTTATGTATTAATTAATTAATTAATTAATTATTTTCTGGCAGAAGATCCAACATAAAAATACTTAATAAGAGCATTTAAGTTCAAGAGCAATTAAAAATAGTAAGTTACCTTTTTATACTAGGAGGATTATAAATGGACATTTCTCTGCCTTTGAAATCAAGAATAGAAAATACAGAACTATCTCAAAAGACTCAGCCTATCTGATCACCTTATTTTGTATTATAATCCCAACTTCGGCCTTTTCTCATTTTTCTCTCTATAACACTTCATCTTTTTGCGTACTGCATACTTGTTAGTTATTTTGTTGTGTCTTCTTCATCTCCACTAGAATGTAAGCTCCATGAGGTCAAGATTCTTATCTGTTGTATTCAGGTATATTCTTAGTGACTATCACTAGTGGGGGCTCAATAAATGTTTGTTGAAAAATTGAACAAACTGTTTTAAAACTCTCATTAGTTTAACATGTTACAAAAATGTTTTAGAACAAGAGGGTAATGTCTAACATCACTTCAAGATTATGTCACGTTAAGAAGCAAGTTTTTAAAAAAGGTGTTATAATGTTATTAAAGCTGTTTCAAATGAGTCAATAATATACACATGGCAAGTGTAGGTATAAATTCAATTAGGAGTGTGGAAGGAATTGGATGAAGTTGGTCAACAGTTGTAGAATGGCCTTTTGACTGAAAAAGGATCATCCTAGGATTTTTATTCCAGTCTAGATCATGCTGAAACATTGTCTCCTCTGCCATACACTTTTGCTATGAGATCAAAGAGATGAGGTCAGAAGGAACAGGGAAAGTTAGAGAAAGTAATGAATGCTGGCTTTCTACAATTTGTAAGCAAACCGTTATAGGTCCAACTGGAGTTTAAAAGCAGAGTGGGCTGGGTGCTGTGGCTCACACCTGTAATCCCAGCACTTTGGGAAGCTGAGGCAGGTGGATTGCTTAAGGCCAGGAGTTCAAAACCAGCCTGGCCAAGATGGTGAAACCCTGTCTCTACTGAAAATACAAAAATTATCCAGGCATGATGGTTTGCACCTGTAATCCCAGCTACTCGGGAGGCTGAGGCATGAGAATCACTTGAACCTGGGAGGCGGAGGTTGCAGTGAGCTGAGATTGCACCACTGCACTCTAGCCTGGGTAACAGAGAGAGACTGTCTCGAAAAAAAGAAAAAAAAAAAAAAAGGCAGAGTGGTCAGGCACAGTGGCTCATGCCTGTATCCTCCTGCACTTTGGGAGGCCGAGATGGGTGGATCGCTGGAGGCCAGGAGTTTGAGACGAGCCGCGGCAACATGGTGAAACCCCATTTCTACAGAAAAAAAAAAAAAAAATTACCAGGTATGGTGGGGCACACGTGTGGTCCCAGCTACTTGGGAGGCTGAGGCAGGAGTATTGCTTGAGCCCAGGAGATCGAGGCTGCAGTGAGCTGTGATTGTGCCACTGCACCCCAGCCTGGGCGACAGAGCAAGACCATGTCTCAAAGAGTTAAAAAATTAGGCCAGGTGCAGTGGCTCACGCCTGTAATCCCAGCACTTTGGGAGGCTGAGGCAGGAGGTCAAGAGACCTGAGGTCAGGAGTTTGAGACCAGCTTGGGCAATATGGTAAAACCCTGTCTTTACTAAAAATACAAAACTTAGCAAGGCGTGGTGGCAGGCGCCTGTAGTCCTAGCTACTTGGGAGGCTGAGGCAGGAGAATTGTTTGAACTCTGGAGGTGGAAGCAGTGAGCCAAGATCTCGCCACTGCACTCCAGCCTGGGCAACAGAATGAGACTCTATCTTTAAAAATAAATAAATAGGCTGGGCAAGGTGGCTCACGCCTGTAATCCCAGCACTTTAGGAGGCCAAGGCAGGTGGATCACCTGAGGTCGGGAATTGGGGACCAGCTTGACCAACATGGAGAAACCCTGTCTCTACTAAAAATACAAAAATTAGCTAGGCATGGTGGTGCATGCCTGTAATCCCAGCTACTCAGGAGGCTGAGACAGGCAAATTGCTTGAACCCGGGAGGTGGAGGTTGTGGTGAGCCGAAATCGGGCCATTGCACTCCACCCTGGGCAACAAGAGCAAAACTCTGTCTCAAAATGAATAAATAAATAAATAAAATAATAAATAAATAAATAGCTGGGTGCAGTGGCTCACACCTGTAATCCCAGCACTTTGGGAGGCTGAGGTGGGCGGATCACAAGGTCAGGAGTTCGAGACTAGCCTCACCAATATGGTGAAACCCCATCTCTACTGAAAATACAAAAATTAGTCGGGCATGGTGGTGGGCACCTGTAGTCCCAGCTATTCAGGAGGCTGAGGCAGGAGAATTGCTTGAACCCAGGAGGCGGAGGTTGCAGTGAGCTGAGATCGCGCCACTGCACTCCAGCCTGGGCGAAAGAGCAAGACTTCATCTCAAATAAATAAATAAATAATTACATAAAATTAAAATAAAAGCAGAGTGAAAACTACCAACAAGAGTTTATTGATAAGTTGTTCCAAAGTCCCATAGACCTGGAGCCAGGACCCTTGTAGACTTTCGATTTGAAGAGATTTATGGCAAATTTCATCTGTGTAGGCCTGAGTAATCCTGGGCTAGTTTAAACAGAGGATTATTGAGGAGAGTATTTGATTATAGTTAAGTCTAATGAGCAAAGTTCTTGACTGTAGAAGGGTGTTAGATTTTCTTGACACTGTCATGCTTTCTGACCATTTCCTAATAAAAAATACATGAGCACCATCATTGTGAATTCACATAATGTATTTATGCAATTCAGTAACTTATGGAGTTGTAAGTGAAAGGGTATCATTTGGTGAGAGCTACTCCTGTAAGAAGCCTTCCCATTTGGGCCTATGGCTGAGTCATTACTTCTCACCTGTTGGCAGCTAACTGAATTTTGGGCATACTACCGAATGGTAGTTTAGTCTTGGGGTACTTATCTGTCATTGCAAACCAGTGAAGTGGTGGCACCAGTACTGAAACATTGATTTCAATTTCATGTCATAGTTGGTTGAGGGAGACAAACAGACTTGGGGCTGAGGGAAGAGAAGGGAGAAAAAATGGAGAGGTAGAGGGAGAAAAAGATGAGCCAAGGAACAAAGACAGACATATCAAGAGACAGTGACAATAATATGCCATGCTGACTTTTGTGCACAAACATATACACCTGTGCCTGTGCACACACTGATCCTAGAAAGGCAGACTCACACAGAAAGATAGACTTTAATGGAGTTTAGGGTTTGTTATTAAAGGCTTCTAAAGTCATTTCTTTTTTCCCCAACCACAAGATATAAACGGGAATAACAACATCTGGTACTTGCAAAATGAGCCAAGACAATTAAATTAAAAGTAGAAGGTTAACCATTCTGCCTTGGAATGTGCTCTTTAGGCATTGAAAAACATTTCAAATTTTAGATTTTTCTTAAGGTAAAGTCCTTCAAATTACTTTTCAATATTACACCTACTTAGAAGATGTAACAATGTGTTCAGATATCCTGATGTCCTTGCATGAATCAAGGAAGGTAAGATTAAAAGAATGTTTTAAAAGCCATATATGAGACATACAGGAAGCAGGGAGAATAAAGTAAGGGAATTCTGAATAATATAGAGAAAATTCGAACTAAAATTTTGCTAAAGTCCCTCCATGCCTGCCCACACCTCCTTTTGGGGAATCTGCCCTGCCCACCTTTGCTGACCAAGTGGCCATGTTTTATGCCACATGACCCTGCCTCTCCACTTCCACCCCAGGTGATGATGTCAAAAGATAGCATCTGGCCTAGGTACTGCCAGTTCAGTGCCTTGATTGCGGTGGGTAGAATGTAAATTCCATGAGGGCAGACATGTGTATCTGTCTTTTTCACTGTCTTTACCCCAGCATCTAGATGAGTCCTTGGCACATATTACGTGTTCCATAAATATTTGATAAATGAATGAATGGCTGTGGCTTGGCCCAAATAGATGAACTGTGTCAATTAGAGTTCTCTCTTATGGATCTGAAATTTGAGAAAAAGGGAGGACATAGTGAGGCAGAGTGAAAGGACGTAAGGGACTTGAATGATAGCCAAAATTCACAGGCAAGTTACCAGGAAATTGAAAACAGATGGAGCTGAGTGAAAAACACTAGAGCACGTACGTAGGAAGATGCCACGACATGACAAGAGATGAAAAACCTGCTCTGTACCAGCCCCATTTCCCGCGAGGCTTCCTGTGCTTGGATCACCACAGGATCACTGCAGTGTCTTAAAAATACCCACAGCCCCAGCCCTTCCTTCCCTGGAGTTAGCTTGGGTGATTATCAGTTCCTTTGAATTATAAAAGTCCTGACTTCAGCAATAATATATTTAATACAGTAACGATGCCCCAAGATAAGGTTATTATAACTACTTTTATGAATATCAAAAGAAGGATGCTAAACTGGTATACATAAATGATTAAATCCTGTGAAAATGGGAAAATAAGATAGATAAAATGAAACCAGCCCAAGGGTTAAGAATACTAAAAAATATTTATTCATGCAACAAAGAAAGATTGTTAAGTGTTTATTAAGTGTTTACTAGGTGCAGGCATTGTGCTGGGGCTGGAGATGGCAACATAAAAAGACGTGATCAACCCTCTTTAGGTATCAAAGGTCTAACAGGGACACAGCAAGTACAATGAAGAACCGTAGAGAAGATGCAAACAGAGTGGGAAAGGAGCATGTGAAAAGGAGGCATTTTGAACTGAGATGTGAAGAGTAAGTAGGATTTTGCCAGCAATGAATGAGAAGATTCTGCAGAAAAATTGTACTAGAGATGCTGAGTGGGAGGAGGACATTCTAGGCGGGAGAAGTGTGCAAATGCAGAGAGGCAGGAAAAAAACAATCTTGGAATTATGAGTCTGTGAAGGGCAAAAAAGAACCAGCAGAAAATGAAGCTTGCTGAACAGGTAGGCAGGACTAGATGGTGAAAAACTTGAGATGTTATTCTGTAGGTGATTGGGAGCCGTAATGAATACCAAGCACTAGGAAGGCATGGTTACATTTGCCCATGGGAAATTTCACCCTGATGTCAGGGTGGTTTGATTAGAGCCCAGCAATAGTTGGGGGAAGGGAGTGAGGGGGTGATGTGGTGGTGAATGACAACGGTTCCTGTAGAATCTACAGCAGCAGAGGTGGGATACAGAGAAGAACTGGATATGAGAGTTTTGGAGTAAAATCATTGAGACTCGATAATTGATAAAGTCAAGATTGATAGGTTTGTATAGACAAAAAGGAACAAAGATATGAGAAACTGTCATTAACATTTGGAAATTACTGTTCCTAAAGAAAAGTTACTCATTTTCACTTAATCATCACTGTGGGAGAGGAAGAGCTGCTGCTATTATCAAAAGCTCCTATTTTATAGAAAAGAGTATGTCTTAGAGAGCTGAATTGGCTTGCTCAGGCTCACTCCTACTTAAGAGGCAGAGCCAGAGTTAAAGTTTAGTTTCCCTAACTAGAAGCCCACTCTTTTTTTTTTTTTTTTTTTTGAGACAGAGTCTCGCTCTTTTGACCAGGCTGGAGTGTACAGTGTTATGATCACAGATCACTGCAGCCTGGACCTCCTGGGCTCCAGTGATCCTCCCACCTCAGTCTCCCAGGTAGCTGGGACTACAGGCACATGCCATCACATTCAGCTAATTTTGTTGTTGCTGTTGAGACGGGGTCTCATTATGTCTCCCAGGCTGGTCTTGAACTCCTGCACCCAAGCGAGTCTCCTGGCTTGGCCTCCCAAAGTGCTGGGATTACAGGAGTGAAGCCCATTCTTTTTCACTCATTTGGGCTGCCTCTAGGAAAATCAGATGGACAGGAGACCATAGAAAAAGATTTCTCAGGGTAGCTCTACTATTGAAAAGAAAACAACAGTCTGGGTGCAGTGACTTACGCCTATAATCCCAGCACTTTGGGAGACCGAGGCGGGAGGATCACCTGAGGTCAGGAGTTTGAGACCCGCTTGACCAACATGCAGAAACCCCGTCTCTACTAAAAAATACAAAAATTAGCCAGGCGTGGTGGTGCATGCCTGTAATCCCAGCTACTCGGGAGGCTGAGACAGGAGAATCGCTTGAACCCAGGAGGCAGAGGTTGAAGTGAGCCGAGCTCGCACCATTGCGCTCCAGCCTGGGCAACAAGAACAAAACTCTGTCACACACACACACACACACACACACACACACACACACACACACACAAAGGAAACAACCACCATAAAAAAGAAAATAAAAAGGTGAAAACATCTGTCAAAGTACTTTTATTTTCATTAAACTTATTTTGTATTTATTCACTAAAATGCTGAAGGAACTAAAACATTCAGGACTCAGAACTTGATTATTTTGTATATTAATTTTGTGTTTAAGCTCAGTGATAGGAGTCTTCATTTTTCTTATTTTCTTCTCTTTGAAGAAAAATGACACTTTATAATTTTGTGAGCAGGGCTATTTGTCTTGTTATGATTTTATACTCTATTTTAAAAATGGCATAGCGTATATTTCATAGTGCCCTTGTAGCCAGTTTCACGTGATACTGAACCGAGTCTTTATATAGCACTACTCTTCTAAGGAACATGATATTCTTTACCAACGTTCAACTCACGAATCTCTATGATGTCCCTGGCATTTCGACAGACATCAAGAATTTTCATTCCTTCCTTGCAAATAAAGAAACTCAATCTTAAAGTAGTTAAGTCTGTTTCCAAGAGTTTTACAAAGTAGATCAATGCCATTCTCTTTAATCTACTAGAAACCTCAGACTCCAACTGAAAAAAAAAAAGTTTTCTTTTTCAGATTCATAGTCATATCCATTTAACCCATTTTGAAAGCCTCCTATGGGTTGAGTACTATGTAAGTTATTTTGTTTAATTCTGAGGAGTTCTCTAGTCTTTGATCTACTTATATGATGATTAATGACATTAATTTAGTTGTACGGTAATGCATCAGTTAATTTGTTTTTTCATCTTGGGGGCAGAAACCCTGAACCTTTTGTCCTTCACTTTTTATTGAAAGTGAGTTGCATTTACAGAAAAAGGAAATGCAAAAATTGTAAGTGTACAGCTAAAAGACGTGATTGCTAAGACCAAATGTTAATACTTATCTGAGAAAAATAATTTTTCATTTGCGTGTGTTTTCAAAAATTGTAGTAACTTCACAAAAAACCTTAAGTTCTTACTATTTTTAAAATTATAATGCCTAAAATGTTTTGCTCAGGGAAATTTTTGAGAGGCAATAACCACCATTTTAAGCTGGTTTCTCTAGTTGCAAGACCAGAGGGGAAACCACTAGGGGGCGTGCAAAACTGTCATTTCCAAAAGCATTCTGCAATTACTGAGTAAGAATTTTAGAGAGGGAAGTGACCCGGAGGTCATCAAATCTGAACTTCATATTTTTTGGACATAAAAACTGAGATCCCGTGAGATTACCTGATTTGCCCAAGATCACATAGCCATCTGTAAACCTATAAGAGGCAGTTTAAAGGGCGAACTTTTTTTGCTCCTGTCCAGCCCGTGTTCTTCCTGGTAGTAGTGAGATTTCAGTTCTTTCTATATTATCACTTGTCAAATATTTACCATCACTTGGTAAACCACTCCATTGAATTTCCCATCCTTCCAGCTTTTGCTTCCTAGGTGGAAAAACCTAGAGACTTGTTTTAAGTGTCTTGGAATGTCTTCTTGTGGGACTGACTGGTGATAATGATAATATTTTGAAACCAAAACAGTAAGCACAGCATGAGCACTCCCTGTTATATCATTATTCAGCAAGGAGATCATAATCATCTTAAATACATGCTCTGTGAATACAGTAGTTTGGAATTGCTTTGAATTTTTATTTTTCATTGACTAATTGATTGAGATGAAGTCTCGCTCTGTCACCCAGGCTGGAGCGATCTCAGCTCACTGCAGCCTCTGCCTCCCTGTTCAAGGGATTCTCCTGCCTCAGTCTCGTGAATAGCTGGGACTGCAGGCACACACCACCATGCCCTGCTAATTTTTGTATTTTTTTTTTTAGTGGAGATGGAGTTTCACCATGTTGGCCAGTTTCAAAATCCTGACCTCAGGTGATCCATCTGCCTCGGCCTCCCAAAGTGCTGGGATTACAGGCATGGGCCACCGTGCCTGGCCTGATTTTTTAATATAACTATTTTTCCCCATGGATATTCTCTCCTTCCCTCCCTCCTTCCTTTCTTCCCTCCCTCCCTCCTTTTGTTCCTTCCTTTCTTCCTTCCTTCCTTCCTTCTTTCCTTCCACCACATACAATCATCCCAATTTCTCTCTCTCTCTCTTTCTCTGTTTATTTCTTTCTTTCCCTTCCTTCCTTCCTTCCCTTTCTTTCTTTCTTTCTTTCCTTTCTTTTCTTTCTTCTTTCTTTCTTTCTTTCTTTCTTTCTTTCTTTCTTTCTTTCTTTCTTTCTTTCTTTCTTTCTTTGTCTCTCCTTTCTATTAGCAAGTAAAAATTGTATATATTTATGGTATACTACATGATGATGTGTTGATAGATGTATACATTTTAGAATGATGAACTCAATCTATTTAACATAGGCATTAGCTCACACACTTACATTTTTGTGGTGAGACCTTAAAATCTACTCTCTTGGCAAAATTTTCAAATCCACAATGTATTGTTACTAACTGCAGTCACCATTACGTACAATAGGTCTCTTATACTTATTCCTCCTGTCTAACTGAAACCAAGCTATTTAGATGATAATTAAACTCTCCACTTCTAGGTTTATACTCCAGAGAAACTTGTGCACATGGACACCAAGAAACGCAAATAAAAATGTTTACAGCACCTTTGTCCAGGAAGAGACAAAACGCTGGAAATAGCCCATTTGTCCTTCAACAGTAGAATGCATAACTAAATTGTGGTCTACTCATGCAATGGAATATTACAGACAGCAATAATGAATGTTACAGCTTCATATATCAATGGTTGAAGAATCTCAGTAATGTTGAACAAAAAAGCAAATCACACAAACCTAAATATGTGTGATTGCATTTATATAAATTGCAAAACAAGTAAAATTAGATAACATATTTCTTAAGGACACGCATATATCATAAAACCATAAAAGCAAAGAATGACTAAGAAAGTTTCAATGTATGGTTACCTAGGGGTAGGCAGGAAAAGGGACATAATTAGAGGCATAAAGGAAACTTCTGAGGTACCGGTAATATTCTATGTCTTAAGATGGATGATAGGTACATAGCCATTCTTTTTTTTTTTTTTTTTTTGAGACAGAGTCTTGCTCTGTCGCCCAGGCTGGAGTGCAGTGGCGCGATCTCAGCTCACTGCAAGCTCTGCCTCCCGGGTTCACGCCATTCGCCTGCCTCAGCCTCCCGAGTAGCTGGGACTACAGGCACCTGTCACCACGCCCAGCTAATTTTTTGTATTTTTTAGTAGAGAATGGGTTTCACCGTGTTAAGCAGGATGGTCTCGATCTCCTGACCTCGTGATCCGCCCACCTTGGCCTCCCAAAGTGCTGGGATTACAGGTGTGAGCCACCACGGCCGGCCCAAGCCATTCTTTTATTATTCTTCTTTATTATTCTTTTTAAAATGGCACATACACATATATACACCCTTATGGTGGTATGATATATTTCACAGTAAGAAAGTTTCAACAAGAAAAAACTAATAATTTCTGAATTAACTTGGAACCTCTCTATTGTAGTTGCAAAAAATACATTTTAAATAACTTTTTCATTTAGAATCAAAGCCTGGTTTTAACTCATATCTCAGAACATACTGAGAATTAGACATAGTATAAAATATTGCAATTAGGACCATGTTTTTGAGAGGTATGGGGGCCAGGCATCGTGGCTTATGCCTTAATCCCAGCACTTTGGGAGGCTGAGGTGGAAGGATCTCTTGAAGCCAGGGGCTCAAGATCGGACGAGGCAACATAGTAAGACCCTGTCTCTGCGGAAAATTATCAAAAATTAGCTGAGAATGGTGGCTGTGCCTGTAGTCCCAGCCACCCAGGAGGCTGAGGCAGGAGGATCAAGGCTGCAGTGAGTTATGGTTATGCCACTGCTTTCCAGCCTGGGCTACCCAGTGACAGCCTGTCTCTAAAATAAATAAACAAGTAAAAACTGAAAACAAACAAACAAAAAATACACTTAGTAAAAGTATATTTCTTAAGGATATACTCAGATTGGGTAGGTTAAATATGGCCAGGTCTGATGTTGTTGGATAAAGCTGTATTTATACTGGGCTAATACATCTGAAAAACTAAACCTCCTATTTTCGTTGATGTTTCAGGAAATATGCTATCATGTCCAATAAGCCTTACATTGAAAATCAAATAAACCTGGTAATTGTTTGTTTGTTTTAGACATGATATTATAAAACTGAAGTTGTCAAAAAGAACAGTAGAGCCGGGCGCAGTGGCTCATGCCTGTAATCCCAGCACTTTGGGAGGCTGAGACATGCGGACCACTTGAGGTCAGGAGCCTGAGACCAGCTTGGCCAACATGGTGAAACACCATCTCTACTAAAATTACAAAAATTAGCCAGGCGTGGTGGCACGTGCCTGTAATCCCAGCTACTTGGGAAGCTGAGGCAGGAGAATCACTTGAACCTGGGAGGCAGAGGTTGCAGTGAGCTGAGGTCATGCCACTGCCACTGCAACCTGGGCATAATGAGTGGAACTCCTTTTCAAAAAAGTAAAAAAAAAAAAAAAAAAAAAAGAAACAGAGAATTGCTTCACTCTTCAGCCAAAAGGTCTTGACTTTACTCTTACAGATTTTAATAAAATACTAGTGAGGACTAAGCTCTGATTGTTTTTATCTTGCCCAAATTCCTATCTAAGGGGTCTAGGGAGTTATGCCCTACAAACCATAAATTCTCATCAGATGAGTTTTATTTGACCCTATTATATTGTGACTGACTTTTGAATCTGATCTGGCATGAGACAAGAAAAAAAATCAAAATATTTAACCCCAAAATATATTTCCTTGCCATACCTTGAAATTTCCCTGCAAAGTCTCTTGTGGGGAAAATCCACATCCTATAGAGAATTCCCTTTCTCCTTTGTTTTCCTGCCTTCCTTTCCAGATCCAGGAAATTATCAACCAAGAGCCAGGCACCCTTTTAGGTCTGATAAGAAACATTTTACAACCTGCTCTCTCTCTGAAGTCTGCTATCTGAGAGCTTCCTCTGCACAATAAAACTTGGTCTCCATAATCCTCTATCTTAACCTGAACATTTCCTTTCTACTGATCCCACGTCTTCAGATAGACTCAACCGATTATCAATCAGAAAATGTTTACATTTACCTGTAGCCTGGAAGCCCCTGCTTTGAGTTGTCCCACCTTTCTGAACCAAACCAATGTAACTAATGTAGCCTCCGCCTCCCGGGTTCAAGAGATTTTCCTGCCTCAGCCTCCAGAGTACCTAGGATTACAAGTGTGCACCACCACGCCTGAGTGATTTTTGTATTTTTAGTAGAGACGTGGTTTCACCACGTTGGCCAGGTTGGTCTCGAACTCCTGATCTCAAATGATCCACCCTCCTCGGCCTCCCAAAGTGCTGAGATTACAGGTATGAGCCACTACGACTGGCCAGCAATTCTCTGCTTCAATTCCTAGGGGAATTGGTAGATCCTCAGGAAATGGGACCTGAGAGGGTAGGCTCTGGGAATGGGGTAACAGATGACAGGGCTGGATCTCTCTTTCTCTTGATCTAGATTTTGACTACAGACATTCTTGTTATTCTACCATGGATTTGGGATTTCATATCAATCTGAAGCTAAATTAAGTTCTCCATAGAGTCATCTTATATCTGCCCCCTGTGAGATGCCAGAGTGTAAGGAGTGTTTTATGTACCCCTATAGGGGAGGGGGCACTTCAAAACCCACATATCAAGATAAAAGAGCTTGGCATATGCTCCTGGAATCAGGAGGAATCAGGAACCTGTCATATGTCTGAAAATGTCTAAACAGGAGGAGGCTCAGTGAGGGGATGTGTGGTAGCAGAGTGAATAGAGTTGGTGTGATGGTTAATTTTCCATGTTAACTTGACTGGGCCACAGGGTTCCCAGATATTTGGTCAGACATCCTGGGTGTGTCTGTGAGAATGTTTCTGGATGAGTTTAACGTTTGAACGTTTGAACTGGTAAACTAAGTAAAGCAGATTGCCTTCCCTAACGGATGTGTGGGCTCCATCCAATCAATAGAAGGCCTGAATAGAACAAAGAGATGGACCCTCATGTGAGTAAGAGGGAATTCTTCTTATGTAATTGCCTTTGAGCTGGAACATCAATTTTTTTTCCTGCCGTTTGACATGAACTGAAACTTTCCTGGTTCTCGAGCTTGCTGACTATAGATCTGGGAATTTTTCAAGGTCCGTAATTGCATGAGCCAATTCCTTATAATCTCTCTCTCTCTCTCTCTGTCTCTCTCTCTCTGCACATACATTGTATTTTTTTCTGGAGAACCCTGAATAATAAAGTTGGAAATAAGGGTCTGTGGGACAAACACACAGGTTTCCTATGGTATGCATGTGAGTTACATCAAAAAAGGCTAGATTCTGGTTGTCTTAAAAGGGACTTCACCAAAATGGTATTTCTAAAGAGTGGTGGTGGGCCATCTGAAGCTTCAAGCTGAGGTGATGTGGTTAGGGTGAGAAGTGGCAGAGAAAGCAGTTGTCAGCATGAATCATTTTCTATGAAAGGAAACTGGAAGTAAGAGGTCCTCAGAAATGGAAACTCAGAAAGTCCATTGCATCAGTCACAGAACAATGTCCTTGTCTTCTACTCCATCTTCTACATTGACTAGACCGTAGAAGAGCTGAAAATAGCAGCTAGAAAATATAGGAGGTGGATTTGGAAGAAAGAATACCCCTACTGTATTAGTCTGTTCTTGCATTGCTATAAAGAAATATCTGAGACTGGGTAATTTATAAAGAAAAGACATTTAATTGGCACACAGTTTCACAGGTTGTACAGGAAGCAATGCAACATCTGCTTTTGGGGGAGGCCTGAAGGATGTCTTACTCACGGCAGAAGGCAAAGCGAGAGCAGGTGTCTACATGGCAGGAACAGGAGCAAGCGGGTACTGGGACAGCAACGCCACACATTTTTAAACAACTAGATCTCACTCACTAGAATAGCACCAAGGGGGATGGTGCTAAACCATTTATGAGAACCCGCCCCCATGATCCATCCAATCACCTCCCACCAGGCCCCACCTCCAACACTAGGGATTACAGTTCCACATGAGATTTGGGTGCGGACATAGATCCAAATCATATCACCCACTTTTCTGCCACTACCACACATCCACCCTAGCCTTTCCCTTTTTTTATTTTTTGGCTTGCAAGTAGATTCAGGCCTGTGGATTGAATGAGGGAGAGTGAGGGCCTAAAAAGAAGTATTGAATCAAATGAGAATATAATGCTTTGATATAAGATGGCACAAGGCTTCTTTTTTTTTTTTTATCATTTATTATTTTTTTCTTTTTTTAAAAAAACTATTTTTTAAAACTAGAGATGAGTTTTTGCCATGTTGCCCAGGCTGGTCTTGAACTCCTGAGCTCAGGCAACCTGCCTTGGCCTTCCAAAGTGCTGGGATTATAGGTGTGTGCCATCACACCCAGCTGGCACTGGGCTTCTTAATATTTGCCTGTGACCAGAACAGCTAGGATCTCTGCCTAAAATTTCATCCAAGGACGGTTAAGAATAATTTGACAGAGACGGTTTAAAAGAGCAGTAGAGAGAGTTGCTTTCATTTGCCTCTGAGTCCAGCCCATTCAATGAACCAGTTACATGCAGTTAGCCAAAAAAGGAGCCCTGGTTATGCTACATTTTTGAAGTGCCAATTTGCAAAACTTCCATATAACTGCCATGACTATTGTATTCCTAAAATTATAATGGAGAGCTAAAAGTTCCCTTGAGATCTAAGCCCCGGGGAATTCTCTTTCTTCTTTTTTTTTTCTTCAATGACTCTGCAATAGGCCAGTGAACTCATTTCCTGAGCCAATTAGATGATTCAAAGTTTCTCATCTTTCCCTAGCAAACGACTCAGATAAAAAAACAGACAAAAAGTTTCTCATCTCCAAAATAGAGCCTTAACATTCTTTTATTTCTTTTATTTCTTCATTTGTTTCTTTTTTAGGCTAGTCAAGTGAAGCAGTGGGAGTAGAGAAGAAACAAAGAAATCTGTAATAGGTTGTGATCAATTACTTGTAAACATCACTGAGACCTGCAGCCTAAAAAATCCTGTAAGCAGAGGTTGGGTATTGCAGCTTTGTATGTATCATTGTAACAGTATATGTATCAAAATGACCTCAAGACTTAATGAACCAACAAGGTATGTGATTAACTCAGGGTGGTGGGAGTCCCTTCAAGAGAAGGCAGAGAAAAGAAAAAGAAAAAAAAAAAGAGGGCAGAAGATGTGTTGGCAGGAATCTAAATCCCTTTCATCAAGTGAAAGAGACTTCCTCATGAGATGTAAATCCATTTGTCCCTAAGGAAAGTGAAAGTTATAGGGCTATAGCTTTCAAACACTGCTCCTGTTTCCAGAGAACAATACCTTTCCCGTGAGTATTCATAACAACCTCTCAGCTTTAGCAACTCACTGCTTTTTGCCAGTCAGCAAAGTTCTCTGATAAAATGTTGTCAGATCACCAACCCATATGCTGTAAACCACCTACCCACCCGCTCTGTTCTTCAACACTAATTTTCTTTTAATGTTGGTTTGTTTGGCGGGGAGGGGGAACAGGGAGCTGTTTTTATGATTTATAGCATCTGTTTGATCTACAAGATTTGGTTTGTTTAAATATTGAATCTGGAATTCTGAAAGCACTTGAAATATTTTGCAAATAAATGAATACCTTTTTCTTCAAATTGAACAGAAGGAATGATTTATCCCTTGGTTTCTTCTCATTTGCCTGAAAGTGGAGATCATGGAGAATCAGAAAACATCAAAAGGGGTAGAGCAGGGAGGGGGTACCTGTTGTGCCAGCTTTGATTTATACAGTCAGAGTATAAAGCCTAAAACTAGATTAGATTAATAATCTAGTTTTGGTTTCCAAAGCAGCCTCTGCAATCTCCTAATGAATGGCAGAATTTCAGGACCACAAGTCTTATCTTGAATTTTCCACAGGATGCTACTTTCATATTCCCACACCCAAAATCTTTTCTTTTTTTTTTTTTTTTTTTTTTTGAGGTGGAATCTCACTCTGTCACCCAAGCTAGAGTGCAGTGGCTCGATCTTGGCTCACTGCGAGCTCCACCTCCTAAGTTCAAGCAATTCTCCTGTCTCAGCCTCCTGAGTAACTGGGACTACAGGCAGGCACCACCACACCCAGCTTTTTTGTATTTTTGGTTGAGACGGGATTTCACCATGTTGACCAGGCTGTTCTTGAACTCCTGACCTCTGGTGATCCACCTGTCTCAGCCTCCCAAAGTGCTGGGATTGCAGGCGTGAGCCACCGCACCCAGCCGCACATCCTAAATCTTTGCCCTTTAAAGGACAGCTTCTTTGGTCTGCCTCCATTCTCATTTTTTAAGCTACAGGTAAACTTCCCTCTTAACTTCTCACGTGCAGATAAAACGCTAGTTGTTGCAGGCCGAAAGAGTCATGATCAACTCAGTATACCACTGGAGGCTATATGAGTAAAGGCAAACAGTTCTCATAAATGCAGAATGCGTCCCGCCCACAAGGAATGCTGAGGGCAGTCATGCCCCAAGTGCAGTGTTTCTTGTGATTAGGCACATCTGAAGCCTGTCAGCAATAATGTGAACCTGTGATCAATTAAGCAGCTGACTAATCGTTACCTCCTCCTCCCTGCCCTTTCTACCCAATAAATATGAAGGGCTGTAAAAGCTTAGGGCTGCTGCCTTTGCTCACCAGAAGCAGGGAGCTCTCTTCTTCTTTCCCAGATCCCTTCTTTAAAACAGTTTCTTTTGTCTTAAGTTTTCATTTCTATGTTCATCCCCCTTCGTTCAGTCCTGTAACTATGGTCTTAAGTAGTAATAGTAACAGTAGTAACTGTCGTAGTGAGGGTCTCAAGTAGTAGCAGTGGCAGTCTGTCATGGCTAATGCCACAGCTAATGTCTTCTGGTCATTGTTTTTTTCAAAGTGGAAACATGAGAACTTCAGAATTATCAGTCATAATCGAGACCCTCACAAAGAGCTCAGTGGGCATTTTCTTTTGCATATCAGAAGCCAAAAGCCTGGTTAGTGTACATATTATTTTATCTCTTAGGGTCATATACTATACTATAACATCATTATAGCTTGTAGGTCTAGCCCAATGGAGTTGAAAGAAACTTTTCTTTTTGCTTGCTTTCATTTCAGTTTGGACAAGGGGTTGGTAACCTTTTTGGACTAAATGACAACAATGAAGCTATTGATGAGTTTAAGAGGTAGGCAGAGAGAAAAATGGAAAAGCAGAAAGTAAGTGAATTGAGTGAGAGTAAGAGAAAGAAAAGCAAGTAAAGAGGAATAGAAGAACAAGAGAAGGAAAAGAGAAATAGAGATGGGAGAGGAGTTTATGTAGAAGACTGGCATGTTGCCGGTATCACATGCAGGAGTTAGGAAAAACTCACTTTTGCCTTCAGAAGGTTCACGAAAATTAACTAAGAAAAGGCAGATTAAAGGAGAAAAGGCAGTTGGGTAAGGTGGCTCACACCTGTAATCCTGGCACTTTAGAAGGCCAAGGCAGGTGGATCACTTGAGGTCAGGAGTTTGAGACCAGTCTGACCAGCATGGTGAAATTCCATCTCTACTAAAAATATAAAAGTTAGCCGGGCATAGTGGCACTGTAATCTCAGCTTCTCGGGAGGCTAGGGCAGGAGAATCACTTAAACCCAGGAGGCAGAGGTTGCAGTGATCTGAGATCCTGCCACTGCACTCCAGCCTGGGCGACAGAACAAGACTCCACCTCAAAAAAGGCATACAAATTTATTGACATGCATGGGGGAAAAATCACAGAGTGATTACCCCAAATTCCCAGTGGGGTACAGAAGCTTATATGCCTGTTCTTTTCCCCCGCCCCCCCTTTGAGGCAGGCATTAGCTTGTAAAAAAAAAAAAAGGCCAGGCGAGGTGGCTCATGCCATATCCCAGCACTATGGGAGGCCAAGGTGGGTGGATCACCTGAGGTAAGGAGTTCGAGACCAGCCTGGCCAACATGATGAAACCCCAACTCTACTAAAAATTCCAAAAATTAGCTGGGCATGGTGGCAGGCACCTGTACTCCCAGCTACTTGGGAGGCTAAGGCAGAAGAATTGCTTAAACCCATGAGGTGGAGGTTGCAGTGAGCCAAGACCGTGCCACTGCACTCTTGCCTGGGTGATAGAGCAAGGCTCTGTCTCAAAAAAAAGTCCATCATGGTGTGGTTGCATTCCTTGGTCTTCTTTTTCGAAATACATAAGACTTTAGAAAGGAATAAAGGTCAATTGTTTCTTTGGTAAGATGATTTCTTGATCAGGTTAGGAAACTTCAGACTTCTTCCCTGACTTTGGAGTGGGAAAAAAACAAGACAAGGTTAGGAGGACTTTGATTCTGAGGCTTATTTCCAAGGCCTTTTAATTTTTCTTTTTCTTTTCTTTTCTTTCTTTTTTTTTTTGAGACGGAATCTCTGTCTGTCACTCAGGCTGGAGTGCAGTAGCATGATCTCGGCTTACTGCAACCTCTGCCTCCTGGGTTCAAGTGATTCTCCTGCCTCAGCCTCCTGAGTATCTGGATTACAGGCAGACGCTACCTCACCCAGCTAATTTTTCTATTTTTAGTAGAGACGGGGTTTCGCTATGTTGGCCAGGCTGATCTCGAACTCCTGACTTCAGGTGATCGGCCTGCCTCAGCCTCCCAAAGTACTGGGATTACAGGAGTGAGTCACCGTGCCTGGCCAGGACTTTTAATTTTTAAAAGCACTCAGCATGTCAAAGTGCCATATTTTGGGGAATTATTTTCTGCATCCCATTACACACATGCCAGGGAGATGACCCACTGCCTAATTTTAACGAATAAAATCATATATATCATACAAAATTTTTGCATGTTTCATAATGTGGAAATCACCAGAACATTTTATTTTCCTTGCTGCATTTGATATTTTTGGCCTCTGTCATTTTATTTTTGGAAGGGGAAGAGATATATACTTTTGGTTGTAAAGAAAATCACATGAAATGAGTATAAATAGTGTTGCCCTAAAGGAAAAAACTGAGGCAAAATTAATATAAGTAGAAAGTTTATTTGGCCCAAATTTGAGGACTGCAACCCAGGAGCATAGATTCAAGTTGCTCTGAATATATGCTCCTATTAGCAGCGGTTACAAATGGTTTTTTTTTCTTTTTTTTTTTCTTTTTTTGAGACAGAGTTTCGCTCTTGTCTTGTCACCCAGACTGAAGTGCAGTGGCGTGATCTCGGCTCACTGCAGTCTCCACCTCCCAGGTTCAAGGGATTCTTGTGCCTCAGCTTCCCGAGTGGCTGAGATTACAGGTGTTCGTCCGCCTAATTTTTGTATTTTTAATAGAAACGGGGTTTCATGATGTTGCCCAGGCTGGTCTCCAACTCCTGGCCTCAGGTGATCCACCGACCTCAGCTTCCCAGAGTGCTGGGATTACAGGTGTGAGGCACTGCGCCCAGCCACAAATGCGTTTTTAAAAGAAAAAAGAAGAGGCAGTTCCTAAGTTGTTTATCAATAATGTATGTTACAATAACAAGCTATTGGTTGGCTATACATTGTTCTTTGTATCACAAATTCCAGGAACATGAAGACTGTGGGTGAGGCAGCTGTCAGAAATAAAATGCTTTTAAATAATTGCCCCTGGCTACTAAAAATACAAAAATTAGCCCTGCGTGATGCTGCACACCTGTAATCCCAGCTACTCGGGAGGCTAAGGCAGGAGAATCGCTTGAACTCGGGAGTGAAGGTTGCAGTGAGCTGAGATTACGCAACTGCACTCCAGCCTGGGGACAGAGCGAGACATCATCCAAAAAAAAAAAAAAAAATATATATATATATATATATATATTTGCCCCTGGGAATGGGTGCAGTGAGATGTGACTGAAATCCTATACTCCTGTCTCTCCAGGCCTGATGAATTTTGCATACTTCACATTTCTCAGGCTGCTCTGAGCTATTTTTCTTTCTCATTTCCTCCTTTTGATCAGAATGGTTCTCTTCTGAAATCACTAATGATCAACATTTTAGATGTAAGTTTGTCCCGTGTTCCTGGGAAGACTCATTCTCAGATAATCTTGTCCCATGTCAGAGGGAATCAGCAGAAGTACTATGACTTAAGAACTTAGTGAAGATCCAAGGCTGAATCGGTTGGCAACAATTCAGGGATTGAACTGAACAATAAAGGGTCAGAGTAATGGAATCTTAGGCCGTTTACTTACACTGGAGTTGAGGCATGTTAGCTCATTTCTAAGCATCTAGCTATCATGATTATTTTTTTGTTATAAACTTCTGTAGTAGACTTTAGACATCTAGAAATACAAAGCATAATTAATTTAGGAATTTAAAATGTGACACGAATAAGGGCAGTTATCAACAAAACACCTTGAAAGACAAATATGAAAAGTATTCCTATTCCTGAAGGTAACCGAATTAACATTGTAATCTATTTCTTGTCCTGGTCTAAAGAACAAAGTATTGGAGATCTCCACTGAGGATGACGTCCACTCAGGCAGGGCTGCCTAATAATAGTGTCCCTTCTAATGTAGTTGTTGGAACAAGTCCTTTATTTGATTCCTTCCTTCCTTCCTTCTTTCCTTCCTTCCCTTCCTTTCTTCCTTTCTTTCTTTTCTTCCCTTTCGTTCTTTCCTTTCTTTCTTTTCTTCCCTTTTGTTCTTTCCTTTGGTATTTTCCATTAAACAAAATCTCCAGGTTGGAGTCCATGATCTTTGATGTTTTTGTCTCCTGCTGGGAGCTTGCTGTTAAAATAATCCTTAATTAATTTAGAATTTTCAGTAAGAAACTTATAAGGCTTTGCAATAATGAAGAATATCACTTTGTTAGTGGAAAAACCAAACTCTGTAAAAGATTTTCAAGAGTTTTATTCTGAGCTAACATGAGTGAATGTGGCCCAGGGAAACACAACCTCAGGAGTCCTGAGAACTTGCACCAAAGTCTGGATTACTGTTTGGTTTTATATATTTCAGGGAGGCAGGAATTATAGGTGAAGACTTAAATCAATACATGGAAGGTATACACTGGTTCCATATGAAAAGGTGGGATATCTAGTCTGGTGTGGTGCCTCACACCTGTAGTCCCAGCACTTTGGGAGGCTGAGGTGAGTGGATCACAAGGTCAGGAGATGGAGACCATCCTGGCCAACATGGTGAGACCCTGTCTCTACTAAAAATGCAAAAATTAGCTGGGTGTGGTGGCGCACGGCTGTAGTCCCAGCTACTCGAGAGGATGAGGCAGGAGAATTGCTTGAACCCAGGAGGCGGAGTTTGCAGTGAGCCAAGATTGTGTCACTGCGCTCCAGCCTGGCAACAGAGAGAGACTCTGTCTCAAAAAAAAAAAGAAAAAAGAAAAGAAAGAAAGAAAAGGTGGGATACCTTAAAGCAGGGGCTTACAGGTTATAGGTGGATTCAGAGATTCTTTTTTTTTTTTTTGAGACCGTCTCACTCTGTCTGCCAGGCTGGAGCGCAGTGACACAATCTTGGCTCACTGCAAACTCCGCCTCCTGGGTTCAAGCAATTCTCTTGCCTCAGCCTCCCGAGTAGCTAGGACTACAGGCATCTGCCACCACGCCTGGCTAATTTTTGTATTTTTAGTAGAGACGGGGTTTCACCATATTGGCCAGGCTGGTCTCGAACTTCTGACCTTGTGATCTGCCTGCCTCAGCCTCCCAAAGTGCTGAGATTACAGGCATGAGCCACTGTGCCCAGTCAGAGATTCTTTAATTTGGAATTGACCAAAAGAGTAGGGCTGTGTCTAAAACTTGAAGTCAGCACAAAGGGACTTTTTTTTTTTGAGACGGATTTTTGCTCTCTCACCCAGGCTAGAGTGCAATGGTGTGATCTCGAATCATTGCAACCTCCGCCTTGCTGGTTCAAGCAATTCTCCTGCCTCAGCCTCCCAAGTAGCTGGGATTACAGGCATGCACCATGACGCCCTGCTAATTCTGTCTTTTAAGTAGAGACGGGGTTTCACCATGTTGGTCAGGCTGGTCTTGAACTCCTGACTTCAGGTGATCCACCAGCCTTGGCCTCCCAAAGTGCTAGGATTACAGGCGTCACCCACTGCACCCGGCCAGAAAGGAATGTTTTAAGTTAAGCATGCTATGTAGCAAGATTGATGGCTTGTAGACATGACTTAACCCTTTTCTTCCATAGTGTTAGGTCTTATTTATAATTTGATATCTTATTGCCACAGAGTCTGTTTTTTCAGTCTTATAATCTCTATTTTAACATTAATGCTGGCCAATTGCTGTGCCTAAACTCCAAAAGGGAGGGGATACAATGAGGCGTGCTTGACCTCTCTTCCTGTTTTGACTGGGAGTTCAGTTTCTTGTTTTTTTTTTTTTTTTTTTTTTTTTTTTTTTGACAGAGTCTTGCTCTGTGGCCCAGGCTGGAGTACAGAGGTGCGATCTCGCCTCACTACAAGCTCCGCCTCCCGAGTTCACGCTTCTCCTGCCTCAGCCTCCTGAGTAGCTGGGACTACAGGTGCCCACCATCATGCCCAGCTAATTTTTTTGTATTTTTAGTAGAGACGGGGATGGTCTCGATCTCCTGACCTCGTGATTCGCCCGCCTCAGCCTCCCAAAGTGCTGGGATTGCAGGCGTAAGCCACCGCGCCCAGCCCCTGGGAGTTCAGTTTTTAAGGTTTCTCTGGGGTCCCCTTGGACAAGAGGGGGTTCATTCAGTTGGTAAGGGACTTTGGATTTTATTTTTAGTTTACAACTTTTCTTTTTTTTGAATTGGAGTCTCACTCCATCAGAGTGCAGTGGCATGATCTCAGGTCACTGCAACCTTCACCATCAGGTTCAACCAATTCTCTGCCTCAGCCTCCCGAGTAGCTGGGATTACAGGTGCCTGCCACCACACCCAGCTAATTTTTGTATTTTTAGTAGAGACAAGGTTTCATCATATTGGCCAAGCTGGTCTTGAACTCCTGACCTCGTGATCCACCCACCTCGGCCTCCCAAAGTGCTGAGATTACAGGCTTAAGCCACCAGGTCCGGCCTAATTTACAACTTTTAAGGAGAGCTGGTTCATAGGCTCCTTTATCCAGGTGCATGGGTAGTCCTATTCCCATTTCAAAGGCAGAAAGCTGATGTTTTCCAAACAGGGTAGAATGTAAGTTAAGCAAATGGAAGATCCTTAGGCCAAGGAAATTTAAAATTTCCTTGAAGATTTCAACTGACTTTTCATTATTCCGTGTATTCATTCTACCAGTCTGGAAGACTGAGTGATTTGCACAATGGAAATGCTAATCCATCCAATCTCAATCATCTTTGACCACACAAAATAGTATTTCTTGCTGAGCATAGTTGCTAATGCCTGTAATCCTAGCACTTTGGGAGACTGTTGTGGGAGGATTGCTTGACCCAGGAGTTGGAGAGCAACCTTGGCAACATAGTGAGACCTCATCTCCACCAAAATAATTTTTTTAAATAAAAAACCAAGATAAGATTTCTATAAACTTCTCATAACCACTGACTTAGAATTTTTTGCATTCTCTTTCTTTAGCTTTCTATGTTCATGTACTTTAATCCATCATTCTTTCTTTTGTCCTTTCAAATTAAAACAGCCTTTAAAAGCCTCTAGACAAAATTAGTTTTCCCGTAACAAAAACCTCACTCTCATACTTTCTTTATAACCTTCTTTACCAAAAATACATCCTTTTTTTCTTATACACTCTGTATACAGAATGGTTTCTCTTACATCTAGTAGTTTCATTTGCATGTATGAACTACAATTTTAACTTTTAGCAACCTGAATTTCTGATGGAAAACTTAGGAAGTAATTTTGAACTGTTTTATATCAATACTGGTAGATGGATGAAAACCATTTTATAATTTTTAGAAAGATATCTCAATTTATTTTTGTTTATTCACAGGTCTAAATATATTTAGCTTTTCTATACCATATAAAAGTCTCAACGTATATAGATTTAAACTTATATTTAATGATTAATGTTTTAGTATTTTTATTTAGAGATGGCTCAGACATTTCATGAACATCTACCACTTAATTAAAACATGACTTTGATATTAAGTTACTGAGGCTGGGCACAGTGGCTTATGCCTGTAATCCCAGCACTTTGAGAAGCTGAGGTGGGCGGATCACTTGAGGTCAGGAGATCAAGACCAGCCTGGCCAACATGGTGAAACCCCATCTCTACTAAAAGTACAAAAATTAGCCAGGTGTGGTGGTGCACACCTGTAATGTAATCCCAGCTACTTGGGAGGCTGAGGCGGGAAAATCTCTTGAACCTGGGAGGCAGAGGTTGCAGTGAGCTGAGATTGCTCCACTGCACTCCAGCCTGGGTGATAGAGCATGACTCCATCTCAAAAAAAAAAAAAAAAAGGTTAAGTTTTTGAAACTTTGAATCTTTTTACTGAAAAAGATTTTTGAAAAGTTCATTTATCAATTTTTCAAAAACTCACCACTATACAAATGAGTACACTGATAAACTTTTGTCTCTATTCATTTGACTTACTCACTTTTAACAATTATGCTTGAATTGTTCATTAAACAAAGCTAGTCATCATCTCATGTTATTTCCGTGTTAATCATTTTTGTAGCCTGCAAATGTTAGGCAGTTGCCACCTAAGCAAAAACCCTAAAGTTAAATACATGGGTATTTTGCTGATCCAAAGACATAGCTATTTTCATTAAACCAATAATATTAAAGTAGTCTTCTTTACTAAAGATTTACTCAAGTCATATGAACTGAACATTTTAGTTAGTTTCTATTTTGATTTAAGTGCTTACTTTTTTTTTTTTTTGTTTTTTTTTGTTTTTTTTGTTTTAAGACAGAGTCTCGCTCTGTCACCCAGGCTGGAGTACAGTGGCATGATCTCGGCTCACTGCAACCTCCGCCTCCCGGGTTCCAGAGATTCTCCTGCCTCAGCCTCCTGAGTAGCTGGGATTATAGGCATGCGTCACCATGCCTGGCTAATTTTTAATGTATTTTGAGTAGAGATGGGGTTTCACCATGCTGGCCAAGCTGGTCTCAGTCTCCTGACCTCGTGACCCGCCCACCTCCAAAGGGCTGAGATTACAGGCGTGAGCCACCAAGCCTGGCCAAGTGCTTACTTTTTTTTTTTTTAGAACCAATTAATTGGAGCTCTTTTGTATGTTTTGACAGTGAAATATCCCATATGCATAATATAAACATACATAAGTACAGATCTTTTTTTTTTTTTTTTTTGAGATTGAGTTTCCCTCTTGTTGCCCAGGCTGGAGTGCAATGACACCATCTCGGCTCACTGCAACCTTTGACTCCCAGGTTCAAGCAATTCTCCTGCCTCAGTCTCCCAGGTAGCTGGGATTACAGGCATGCACCACCACACCCAGCTTATTTTGTATTTTTAGTAGAGACGGGGTTTCTCCATTTTGGTCAGGCTGGTCTCAAACTCCCAACCTCAGGTGATCCTCCCACCTCAGCCTCCCAAAGTGCTGGGATTACAGGTGTGAGCCACCACACCTGGCTGAAAAATCATCTTAAACAAAGCCAAGGCTTATTACATAAACTTTAAGCCAACGTAGTTTAGGTGCAGACAGGGAGATGGTCTTACAAATGGACATTTCCTTTATAGATGTAATTATCTTTTATTTATTATTTCTTTTTTTTTTCAATAAGCATTTTGTACTCCTAAATATCTTTTACAAAAAGTTTCAAAATGACTAGCTAAATGTCAGAAAGTTGCATTTTGGAGACTGATTTAGTTTGATAGGTAGTCTTTTCAATTTAATATTTCTTAATTAAATTACTGACTTTAGGGTGGAGCCCTTTAATGAACAGGGCAAATAAAACATTTGTTGTTTTTAGGGCCTAATATTTAAATATGTGAAAAGCAGGCACAGCTGGAAGGTAGAGCGTCTAGATCTCCAGAAATCAAGGATTCCACATTTACTTTGAATCCCTGATTTCTCCCAAAAGGGAAATGTCACGAGACCAGGCCGCGCAACATTTCCACAGTGCTCCTCACTACAAAGACATTCCCCTAAGGCTGGTGGGCAACCCAGCACTCAGCTCACTATGTGGTCAGCTCATCCTCCACAGGAGCCTTATCCCTTGGTGGTGAGTGTTTCCATAGCTTCCAAGTGTTCAAATAATGTCTCTCTTACCTAAATGTGCAAATAAACAAGCAGCTCACTGCAGTAATTACCATTCACTGCAGCTGCTGTCAGTCACTTCTGTAGGTTTCACCAGTGACTTGCCAGCTATCACACAAACAAAGATCAAGTTCTCCCTCACAGTATAAAGTAACCCTTGGCATTCCTAAAGCCAAAGAGATCAGAAAACTCAATGCAGAAGAAAGCAAAGCTTTAGACCTGTGAGGAATCTGCCCGTGACTTTTGAGACTTCATGAGAGACAGAAGACCTCCCAAAAGGGGAGAGGGTGGCATATTTTCCTGTGTTCCTTGAGGGGTCTCAGGGCTGTTAGGTCTCATACATGGTATTGAAGATGGCAAAAGGAAAGAGTAGCAGAAGTGGAAGGGAGTGAAAGAACAAGTCCTGGAGGACCCAACTGAGGGAAATTTTTTTTTTTTTAATTTTTTTATTTTTTTTGAGACAGAGTCTTGCTCTGTCGCCCAGGCTGGAGTGCAGTGGTATAATCTCGGCTCACTGCAACCTCTGCCTCCTGGGTTCAAGTGATTTTCCTGCCTCAGCCTCCCGAGTAGCTGGGATTACAGGCATGTGCCACCATGTCCAGGTAATTTTTGTATTTTTAGTAGAGACAGGGTTTCATCATATTGGACAGGCTGGTCCTGAACTCTTGACCTCAGGTGATCTGCCCGCCTCAGCCTCCCAAAATGCTAGGATTACATGTGTGAGCCACTGCGCCCGGCCTGAGGGAGATTTTAAGCTATCTAAAAGGCCAGTGAAGTTTTACAGTTTTTTTCTCAGCAAAAATCATGCCAACAAAATAGGAAACAGAGGGAACCAACCATTTTTTAAAATAAGGTTTTTAGTATATTAACAACAACAAAAAACAAACCCAGAAACAGAATACAAAAGAGGAAAAGCAGAAAGACCTTCTTTATTTTTCACAAAGGAAGTTATAGTCTGAATATCAGTTTTTAAGCTAACTTCCAGCCATTAGAACTCTTTAAAAAATATTTTCAAATCTTTTCTTATCAAATTTCAACCACGACAAACAGTAAGTATGTCTTTCGGGCTGGGCGCGGTGGCTCACGCCTGTAATCCCAACACTTTGGGATGCTGAGGCGGGTGGATCGCTTGAAGTCAGGAGTTTGAGACCAGCCTGGCCAATATGGTGAAACTCTGTCTCTACTAAAAATACAAAAATTAGCTGGGCATGGTGGCATAAGTCTGTAATCCCAGCTACTTGGGAGGTTGGGGCAGGAGAATTGCTTGAACCCAGGAGGCGGAGGTTGCAGTGAACTGAGATCGCACCACTGCACAGCCAGGGTGACAGAGCAAGACTCTGTCTCAAAAAAAAAAAAAAAAAAAAAGGTATGTCTTTCCTTCTGTTTGTCTGGTTCAACTTTTTCCAACTGTGGACACAAATGAATTATTTTACATATTTCAAAGGATCCCCCCATTTTAGCCATTGATGTTTATGACCATTCCAGGTTATGTGAGTCAATTTTCTTAGATATTTACAAGAGGATGCCCCATAAGCGTTGTGCCTAAAACCAGTTGGTGTTTCTAAAGGAGGCTGTCCCTTTAAAGAGTGCTCAGATTTTGAAGCTTGATTTCCCGTAATTTAGGGACTTTTCAAAATTGATCAAGGCCAGAAATATATTTTGGGTCAAAGTGTGCTGCTTATGAGCATAAATTACCCATATGCATGTTTTGGTTTGAAATCAACAGAAATTGGTCACAAATGAAAATACAAGTCCAAATTATAAGTAATAGAAAGCAACTGCAGTTCTAAAAGCATGCTATAGAATTCTGGGCCAGAAAAAGTGAAACCACTGGTGCTAGAGTACCCATGTGACCTCTAACTTGAACTTTTTGTCATGAGGTAGAGGCAGAGAAGGCAGAAGTCCTCTGCATAACTTCTTGCCCGACTGTGACCTGAACCTTCTGCTTTGAGGCCAAAGAGCTGTGAGGAACAAGAAGCAGGCAGCTCTCTGCAGAGCTTTTTACCTGAATGTCCTATCCAGAGAAAGACTAAAGTCCTCATTCTTAAAGGAAAGAGATGGTTTGCAGAACAACTTAAAATCTAGACTGCAACTGAAAAGAAAGGAAGGTTCAGATTCAGAAGAAGTCACCCCCAACATGTGGTAGGACCTCCAAAAATGGAGAATGCAATGGGTTCATGCTGGTACCAAGCACTGATTTCAGAGAGAAACACAAGGTGGTGGTGGGAAGTCACTCTGAATCCTGCCGACCAAAAGGAAAAAACTGAGGTAAAATTAATAGAAGTAGAGAGTTGATTTGGGCTGAGTTTGAGGACTGCAACCCAAGAGCATAGATTCATGGTGCCCTGAATATTTGCTTTGATTAGCAGCAGTTACAAGTGGGTTTTTAAAGGAAAAAAGAAGAGGCAGTTCCTAAGTTGCTTACCAATAATTTACATTAAAATAACACAAGATATTGATTGGCTGCCGCACATTGTTCTTTGTATCTCAGATTCCAGGAAAATGAAGATAACGGATGAGGCAGCTAGTCAGGAACAAAATGCTTTTAGTCAATTGCCCGTGGGAATGGGGAATAACTGAAGTCCCATACTCAAGTCTCTTTGGGCCTGATAAATTTTGCATACCTCACACAGCTTAGAGTGCTCTGGGCTGTTTCCTCTTCTCAATAGTAAATAAGAAATGTAGTCTAATGCCTGGTGTACAGTAAGTGCTCAGTAAAATGTTAGAATCCCTTCCCTTTGAAATGATAGATACAGCTTTTCCTGTGGAGGAAAAATGAGCAGGAGAAAAACAACCACCACCAGCATAACAAATGGATAAAATTTATAAATGATTATGTAACTTTTATCTGTAGATTTGAAACTCTTTCTCTACCATGAAACTGCCATTGCAAAATTATAACTGAGAATATAATCACAGTGAAAAAAATCTGACCTAACTGACTTAATCTTCCTTCTAACCTCCAAGTTGTTCTTGTTCATTCCTGGACATAGGCCAAACTAACTTTGGGAGAAACTTAGTTTATAGTGTTAACTTATTATTATTATTATTTTCTGAGACAGAGTCTTGCGCTGGAGTGCAGTGGCATGATCTCAGCTCACTGCAACCTTCACCTCCTGGGTTCAAGCTATTCTCGTGACTCAGCCTCCCAAGCAGCTGGGACTATGGGCACACATCAGCACACCTGGCTAATTTTTGTATTTTTAGTAGAGACAGAGTTTTGCCATGTTGGCCACACTGGTCTCGAATTCCTGGCCTCAAGTTTCTAGTTTAACTTTGAAACAAAGACAATAACAGCCCTTTCCCAAAACAAATCCCTTCCTGCCTGGGGACTAGACTGCCTTTGTGAGATTAACAAAGTAGCCACAAGATTAGATATTATGGTTTAGGAGTCATGCAGCTGGAGGCTACAACATTTTGACCCTTCCCAAATTTTTCCTGGAGATAATATCACTATTGTAAAACTGAAGATCAGTGCTCAAAATATTTTGTAGACCCTGCACTTGACAGATCAGCTGGCACCACCCAGATGGATAAATTGGCTCATCTGATCTTATGGCCACCACCCAGGAAGTGACTCAGCACAAGAGGACAGCATTGACTCCCTATGATTTCATCTTTGACCCAACCAATCAGCACTACCAACTCACTGACCCCTCCCCACCAAATTATCCTTAAATACTCCAATCTCTGAATTCTCAGGGAGACTGATTTGAGTCATAATAAAACCCCAGTCTTCAATACAGCTGGCTCTGTGTGAATTAACCTCTTTCTCTATTGCAATTCCCTATCTTGGTAAATCAGCTCTATCTAGGCAGCGGGCAAGAAAAACCCACTGGGCAGTTACAAATCTGGGGGCTTGTCCAGGATCACCCTTGTGGCTACCTGCCTGTGGCTCAGTACCCAACTCCAGCAATGGATCCAGAGGCCAGCCCAAATGGCCACTTAGTTCTCCTGGATTCAGGGCTGATTCTGGTACTGTCTCTACCAGTGGAATGCTGCTGACCCAATATGCATGGATTTAATTGCAATAGAGAAATAGTACTGGGGAGACTGATTTGAGTAATAATAAAACTCTGGTCTCCTGTACAGCTTGCTCTGCATGAATTACTCTTTCTCTATTGCAGTTCCTCTGTCTTGATAAATCAGCTGTATCTAGGCAGTGGGCAAGAAGAACCTGTTGGGTAGTTACAAATTTGGGGGCTCATCCAGGATTGTCCTTGTTTCTACCTGCCCACAGTTTGGTAGCCCCCTACTGGTGATGGATCCAGAGGCCAGCCCAAGCAGACATCTAGTTCTCTTTGACTCTGGCATGGTCTGTATTGGCATCGCATTACTAGCCCATGGTGCATGGATTTAATTGTGATAGAAAAATAATCGTGGGGAGACATCCCATAACTGTAGCCTCATCACAGGGTGTCTGTAGCTCCACCATGGGATGTCTGTAGCCTCATCACAGAGTGTATGATTTGATGAGTATTCTAGGTGTTGCCAACAACCCTTTCCTTCTCCTGATTTGTTGGCCTCAATGAAACAGCTGCTCTCTATAATCCCATCATGGGGTGCCTGTCTGTAGCCCCATCATGGGGAGTCTGCTCTAATTGGATGGGGATTAGGGGACATATTTAGAGGAATACTCTTGGTTTGTAATTTAATCTGGAATTTCTGTCTGGAAGGACTTCTGCTTGACTTTTTTGTTTTATGTATTTGCATGTGTAAGGAGATCTCTGAAGAAATTGCTGATGAAAGTCCAACAGGCTCTTGTAGTTTGTCTGGTTGGTCACATTTGCTGAAACCTGGAGGAATTGTTAGTGGAAGCTCAACAGGCCTGACTCAGGGTGACTGTCTGTTCTTCTGGAAACTGCAGAGAAAAGAAACCTGGAAACCTTGTATGCTGACAAAAAGGGACATAATTGGATATGATGGTTATTTTACCAAGGTTTTGAAATGTTATGCTTTCAAATGTAAACAGACTGCTTTAAGGAATCAAAGTTGACTTATAGAGCCAATAAAAGCCCTGTAGGAAAGCTGGCCTCATACTTTGTCTACACAGTGTCTGTACAGGGCTCCTGACCTGTGGTAAGTAAAGAATGTCACTTTCTGAAAGACCAGGGATCCCAAGTTATCTTGGGACCTGGAGAGGAGGAAAATTCATCTAACTCATACAGGTATATTTGCAGGCATAGATAAATCCATGGATGAGCTTCAAGGCTTTAAAAAGTATAATCTGAGATTCCTTATGGAACAAAGTTTCAGCAAAGCCAATTTTTATTTTATTTTATTTTACTTTATTTTGAGACAGATTCTCACTCTGTCACCAGGCTGGAGTACAGTGGCTCAGTCTCAGCTGACTGCAACCTCCAACTCCCTGGTTCAAATGATCCTCCTGCCTCAGCCTCCTGAGTAGCTGGGATGGTGCCCGCCACCTTGCCTGGCCAATTTTTGTATTTTTAGTAGAGACGGGGTTTCATCATGTTGGCCAAGATGGCCTCGAACTCCTGACCTCAGGTGATCCACCCGCCTCGGCCTCCAGAGTGCTGGGATTATAGTCATGAACCACCGCGTCTAGCCTCAGCAAAGCCAATTTTAAAAGGAGCCTATATGGCAAATAATTATTCTTGCTGCACTTTATACAAATAATCAGACCATGCATAATACGACTAAAACTTATTTTGCTTTAATAAAAACGGCAACTGTAGAGAGAAAAATTATGTTTTAGAAAAATATAGTACACCTATTGTTAGTTGTTCTCGAGTTTTTATTATTTTCTGCAATTTGGACTAAATCCTAAATTCTTCGTAGGCTATAAGTCCCCAAACTAATGCTTTCAAATCTTTACTTCTAAAACTAGGATTTGCGTTTCTTATCCTAGGACTCATTTACCTTATAGTATGCTAGTCACTTAAAAGGTGTACTAAAACTGTAGATGAGAATACTGAAGCCTTTGTCATGTAAACCTTGGAACCCCAGCCCAGTCCCTATGCTCAGAAAGCTGCAAAGTGGTTCCACTCCTCTCACCTTGGGGATAATTCCTATTCCCACTACGCTCCCTTGTCAGCAGGAAGAAACCAGTGCAGCTTTTGACCTTTTCCCATCTTCCTAGACACACCTTTAGAATAAGGTCTTATAAAACCCAGACAGAGGGATTGAAATCACCATTGCAAAACTATAACTAAGAATATGATTACCATGAAGGAGATCGACCTAACCAATTCCATCTTGCTTCTAAACTCCAAGCTGTCCTTGTGCATTCCTGGGCATAGACCAAACTAACTTTGGGAGAAACTTAGTCTATAGTTTAACTTTGAAACAAAGACTATAACAGCACTTTTCCAAAATAAACCCCCTTTCTGCCCGGGAACTAGACTGCCTTTGTAGGACTAACAAATTAGCCACAAGGTTAGAAATTATGGTTTAGGAGTCATGCAGCTGGAGGCTGCAAAATTTTGACCCTCCCCAAATTGCTCCTAGAGATAACATCACTTTGTAAAACCGAAGATCAGTGCTCGAGATATTTTGCAGACCCTGCACTTGATAGATCAGCTGGCACCACCCAGGTGGATAAACTGGCTCATCTGATCTTGTGGCCTTCACCAGGAACTGATTCAGCAAAAGAGGACAGCTTCAACTTCCTATGATTTTATCTCCAACCCAACCAATCAGCACTCCTGACTTACTGTCCCCTACCCCCCCCAAATTATCCTTAAAAACTCCAAATTCTCGCCAGACGCAGTGGCTCATGCCTGTAATCCTAGCACTTTGGGAGGCCGAGGCAGGTGGATCAGGAGGTCAGGAGATCAAGACCATCCTGGCTAATGCAGTAAAACCCCATCCATGCCAAAAATACAAAAAATTAGCCAAGTGTGGTGGCACGTGCCTGTAATCCCAGCTACTTGGGAAGCTGAGGCAGGAGAATCACTTGAACCCGGGAGGCGGAGGTTGCAGTGAGCCGAGATGGCGCCATTGCACTCCAGCCTGGACGACAGAGCAAGACTCTGTCTCAAACAAAACAAAACAAAACAACACAACAAAAAACCCTCCAAACTCTCAGAGAGACTGATATGAGTAATAATGAAACTCTCGTCTGCCATATAGCCTGTTCTGCATGAGTTCAAGTCTTTCTTTATTGCAATTCCGCTGTCTGGATAAATCAGATCTGTCTAGGCAATGGGCAAGGTGAACCCACTGGGTGTTTACAACTACTTCTTTTTCCAGCTCTGTCAGCTAATAACAATAATAACTGATTTGAATTTTTCCTCTTCTGCTTCCTCTAGAAGAGTTGGTATTCATTTTGCTTTGGTGGGGAAGAGTGAGGTGTTTTCACAGAACCATTTTATGCCATGCTAAGGAGAGTGGACTTTACTCTGCAGGCTGAGGAGCCAACAGCGTTTTTCAAGAGGGGAAGGTGGGAAAGTCTTTTAATTTCAGAATGACCCATGTGGTGTAGAAGTGGAGAATAAAAGACTGAGGCTCTAGGCTATAAATCACTTACTTACTCAATAGATATGTACTGAGTGTCTACTCGGAGTTAGGCACTAGAGTTACCAGGTCTCTGACCTTTTGGGGCTGACTGCATAGGAGTCTGTAGTCTCACAGGTGCTTTGGTATATGCTATGAAGGAAAAGAATAGGTATTATGACGCTCTGAGGACATGATAGTTGACCCCGAGAGTAATTAAGAATAAGTCAGACGAGAGGAAATAAGGATCAAGGAAAGACCTCATTCAGGAAGGAGACACTTGAGCATACTTACATGCTGAAGGGAAGGAGGAGGTAGAGAAGAGGGAGGAGAGGAGCGAAAGACAGATACAAAAGAGGGGATCATTCATGAAGCAAGAACCCTCAGAGGGTAGAGGCAATAGAAAATAATTAGCCTTGGGCAGGAAGAAGGTTACCACTTGCTCTGGGGTAGGATGAAAGGAGAGAGAAAGCAGAAGTTTATAGATGAAGGATAAGGTATAGAAGAGTTTTCATGTAATGGTCTCATGTCCTCTGTGTAGTAGGAGGATAAGTAGCTGCTGAATATCGGGGAGCTGAAAGAGTAGAGGGCTTGAAGAAAGAGGTATATGGGTTGAAGTGGCTCCCGTGGGAGACCAGAGGGAGCCACAGCTGATTGGTCTGGCTCTGTTCCGAAGGCTCTCATGATTACTCTGATTTTATATTTTAGACTCATCTCTCATCCCTCTGAGGGATGCCCCCATAGTGTTTCCTTTCTGCCTTTAATTATTGCATTTTCCAAGGGATGCAGTAATGACAGACAGCAGCTGTGAGGACAAGCATAGGAGAAAGAATTTTCCCATTACACCTGTGCCTCCTCCACAAAAGAAATAATACATTTATGCAGGCCTGCTTGCATCCATCCCTTAAGTGAAACCTGATAATGAGATTGGTAAAAATGAAAAATCTGACAATATTGAGTGTGGGTGTCAATGTGGGCAAAAAGGAACTCTTGTAAGTTGCTGGGGAAGTGTAAATTGATACAAATACTACAAAGAACAATTTTGCAATATTTTGTTAAGTTTAAATTGCCACAACCTGTATATGGGTACACATAGACCTTAGAAAATTGTTTTGTAAACTACAGATGGAGACGCCAATAGTGGGTCTAGAAATCAATTTAGTGGATGTTAACTAGCAATTTAAATAACATAGATTTAGCCAGGTGTGGTGGCTCATGCCTGTAATCCCAGCAAATTGGAAGGCCGAGGTGGGAGGATTACATGAAGTCAGGAGTGCAAGACCAGCCTAGCGAACATGGTGAAACCCCATATCTACTAAAAATACAAAAATTAGCTGGAGGTCGGGCGCGGTGGCTCGCCCCTGTAATCCCAGCACTTTGGGAGGCTGAGGCGGGTGGATCACGAGGTCAGGAGATCGAGACCATCCTGGCTAACACAGTGAAACCCCGTCTCTACTAAAAATACAAAAAATTAGCCAGGCGAGGTGGCAGGCGCCTGTAGTCCCAGCTACTTGGGAGGCTGAGGCAGGAGAATGGCGTGAACCTGGGAGGCGGAGCTTGCAGTGAGCCGAGATCTGGCCACTGCACTCCAGCCTGGGCGACAGAGCCAGACTCCGTCTCAAAAAAAAAAAAAAATTAGCTGGGTGTGGTGGTGGACTGGACTACAGAGTGAGACTCCCTCTCAAAAACAAACAAACAACAAAAAACCCAATATCAACAGGTATCAATGTCTGCTTCATGGTTCAGCTAAAAGATTAAGTGAATCAACACATATAAATCAATTAGAACAGTGTTTCAACATAGTAAGCACTTTCTTACATGTGGCTGCCATTATTATTTTTGTTTGAATGAAAGGGACCTTAAAAATGATTGAATTCGGCCAGGCACGGTGGCTCACGCCTGTAATCCCAGCACTTTGGGAGATCAAGACGGGTGGATCACGAGGTCAGGAGATCGAGACCATCCTCACTAACACGGTGAAACCCCGTCTCTACTAAAAATAAAAAAGATTAGGCGGGGGGCGGGGGGTGGCTAATCAGCAGTGGAGGGCGCCTGTAGTCCCAGCTACTCGCCTGTAGTCCCAGCTACTCGGGAGGCTGAGGCAGGAGAATGGCCTGAACCCAGGAACCGAGCGCGCAGTGAACTGAGATGGTGCCACTGCACTCCAGCCTGGGCGAAAGAGTGAGACTCGGTCTCAAAAAAAAAAAAAATCTAATTCAGTTTCCTCATTTTGCAGGTGAGGAAAGTAGAGGTTTAGAGAGGTGACAACTCTTAGTTCAAGGTCTCAAAGTTATTTCCTTCTTGAAATGTTATTTCCATGAGAATTTTCTTTGTTTCTCCTTTTACCTCAATTACATCTACTAAGCATCACAATTTGCAAAGATCTCTATTGGTTTTCTTCATGTATATTGTCTCATATAATACTTAAGAATTATAGATATTTTTATTATCTCAATTTTATTAAAAAAAAAAAACAACTCTGAGAGCTTATCACTTGCTCACAGAACCGGTCAATGATAAAGCCGGAGTTCAAGCTCGGGTCTTTTGAAAACAAGATTAGTGGCACAAATATTAAATTCTTTTCTTTTCTTTTCTCTTCTCTTCTCTTCTCTTTTCTCCTTCCTTCCTTCCTTCCTTCCTTCCTTCCTTCCTTCCTTCCTTCCTTCCTTCCTTTCTCTCTCTCTCTCTCTTTCTCTCTTTCTTTCTTTCTTCTTCTTCTTTTTTTTTTTGGAAACAGGGTCTCACGCTATTGCCCAGGCTGGAATGCAGTGGCACAGTCATGGCTCTCTGCAGCCTCAAACTCCCAGGCTCAAGCAATCTTCCTGGCTCAGCCTCCTGGGTAGCTGGGACTGCAGGCACACACCACCACACATGGCTAATTAAAAAAAATTTTTTTTTTTTGTAGAGATCAGCTCTCACTGTATTGCCTAGGCTGGTCTTGAACCCTTGGACACAAGTAATCCTCCTGCCTCAGCCTCCCAAAGTGTTGTTGGGATTACAGGTGTGAGCCACTGCATCAGGTCCACAAGTACTTTCTTAACCGTTTGGTGTTTTATAGACTGCTTTGATGATAACGGTCCTATAGACTTTCCTGCCTATGACCTTATAGAACTCTAGGACAGGCATTTTCTTTGTATTATTTATTGGAGATTATTATGGGCTGTTCTCATGCTTTTTCTAAGGATGATCATATCTGGGATCCTCAGTTCATTCTTCCTAAGAAAGAGACCTATTTCCCCACAATGCACTGGTTTATTTTATTTCAGTAATATTCTTCTGCTTGGTTCCCTATTATATATTCAAGAGAGGAACATTCCAATCAATCACTAAAATTTTACATGCCATCTAATGAGATTTGGCAGAATATGAAGAGGCTGAGGAAATACTCTTATTCTATTAAAATGAAACTGAAACGAATCTGAATCAACCATGATGCGTTTGCTTCATTGCTTGATTTTCACAACAATTCTATGAAGCACACTGAGATGTTTTCTCCTCTTACAGTGGAAATAACAGAATTTCAGGGAGTTGAAGTGACTTGCTTAAAGTCACAGAAATTAGAAGTCACAGAGTTAAGACTAGAACTTGCATTTTCCTGAGTGTCCTTTTCAAAACATCACTGTATTTCCCCCAGTAATTCATCTGGAGCTGTAGCTTACAAAAAAAGGCCAATCGTGCAAAAATATATGTACAAGAATATTCACCGTAGCATTGTTCATAGAGTGAAAACTTAAGGACTACCTAAATATTCAACCATAGGAGATTATTTGAATAAATTTAAAGAAACTATGACATATCCATAATATGAAACACTAAGCAGCTATCTAAAACAACATATATAGGTATACACACACAGTGACAAGGAAGACTATATTGTTCAATTTAAAAAGCAAGTTTTAGAAGAATATAGATCATACAATTCCATGTTTATGTGTTAACACAAACTGGGAGGCTATTGTTTTGGACTAAGCTCCTGTACTAGGCCCCAACAGACCAGACCAAATCAGAATGGAGTTGTAACCCATAGTCCCTGGGGTTTTTTTTTTGTTTTTTTTTTTTAAGACGCAGTCTCACTCTGTCACCCAGGCTGGAGTGCAGTGGTGCGATCTCGGCTCACTGCAACCTCTGCCTCCCAGGTTCAAGGAATTCTCCTGCCTCAGCCTCCCGAGTAGCTGGGATTACAGATGCCTACCACAACTCCCAGCTAATTTTTTTTTTTGTATTTTTAGTAGAGACGGGAGTTTCACCATGTTGACCAGGCTGGTCTCGAACTCCTGACCTCAGGTGATCCATCTGCTTCAGCCTTCCAAAGTGCTGGGATTAAAGGCGTGAACCACTACGCCCGACCGTCCCTGGGTTTTTGAGTACACATTGTGAAAAAGTAACCCCTTGCAACTATTGCACATTAAGTTCTTGTTTCAAAGAACAAGGAAGAAGCTCAGCCCTGGCAAAAAGAAACAAAAAACAAAAAACAAAAAACACTTAGATCCAGAGATAACTGAGTTGGCAGTGAACTCTGGCAAACTCTCCTCATTACCATACTAAAAACTCCACCCAGAAAGGAGCTTATTCACCATTGCTTAAACGTGCGATGTATGAGGTCTGTAGAAGCATGATTGGCAACTGTACGGTGCTGCCTTTACACTGCTACGTACAATGACTCAGCTAACCAGCCTAATATAAGCCCTGTTTTCCACTTTGTGTGGGGAGGCACTGCTTTGGAGAATTGTCCACAGTGTTCTTAGTTGTTACAAGTAATAAAATCCCCTTGGAAAGTCCTCCTTGGTTGTTGCCATTGGACTATCACCTGCCAAGTCGTGGAACCAATCCAGTGTGGATAACAGAGTCACTCATGTTAAATGCCATATAATCAAATTGAAACTTAAAAAAAAAAAAATAGATCCCAAAACAGACACGTTTCATTGAAAATGCGAGATTTCAATCTACCTAAGTTAATATAAGGAAATCCGCTCTGCTGTAAACCTTATCGAAAAAAGTAACCTGATGTTAACCAATCAGCTTTTTCTATTGTTTTTTACCTTGTTCCTACCTTCCGAAGCCCACAGTTCTGCCATTGCCCAGGGGGAGCTTTCATTCTGTTATATAAAATAGAAGCTGACCTGATTTATGAATTACAAGTAAAAGCCAATTAGCCCCGGCTCGGTGGCTGATGTCTGTAATCCCAGCACTTTGGGAGACTGAGGCAGGAGGATCACCTGAGGTCAGGCATTCAAGACCAGCTTGACCAACATGGAGAAACCCCATCTCTACTAAAAATAAAAATTAGCCTGACGTGGTGGTACATGCCTGTAATCCCAGCTACTTGGGAGGCTGAGGCAGGAGAATCGCTTGAACCCAGGAGGCGGAGGTTGTGGTGAGTCGAGATCGCACCATTGCACTCCAGCCTAGGCAACAAGAACAAAACTCCATCTCAAAAAAAAAAAAAAGCCAATTAGATCTATAATTAAATGCGTAAAAATTGTAATTTTTCTTTTGACATATACAAGGAAAAAAACTTGCAAATTAGTATGTCTGTGCATTAAAAAGTTCTGGAAAAACTCACAGCAAACTTAACAGTGACAATCCTTGGGTAGGGTAGTTGAGAGTGGGAGAGAAAAAGGTGTGTAACTCCAACCTACATTGTTTACATTTTTATAACGTTATACATTACTTTGTACGTGAATCAAATGTTTTAGGTTGAATTACTAATTTTTTTTTTTGAGATGGGGTCTCACTCTGTTGCCCAGGCTGGAGTGCAGTAGGGTGATCTTGGCTCACTGCAACCTCTGCCTCCCAGGTTCAAGCGATTCTCCTGCCTCAGCCTCCTGAGTAGCTGGGATTATAGGCATGCGCCACCACACATGGCTAATTTTTGTATTTTTAGTAGGGACGGGATTTCACCACATTGGCCAGGCTGGTCTCAAACTCCTGACCTTGTGATCCGCCCGCCTCAGCCTCCCAAAGTGCTGGAATCACAGGCATGAGCCACTGTGCCTGGTGAATTACTAAAACTTTTTAGAAGTTAGGCCAGGCACGATGGCTCATACCTGTAATCTCAACATTTTGGGAGGCTGAAGTGAGAGGATCGGTTGAGTCCAAGAATTTGAGACCAGCCTGGGCAATGAGTGAGTCCCTATCTAAAAAAAAAAAAATAAATAAATAAAAATAATAAATTAAAAAGTCGGTAGCCAGGCATGGTGGCACCTGCCTATAGTCCCAGCTACCTGGGAGGTTGATGAGGGAGGATTGCTTGATCCCGAGAGGTTGAGGTTGCAATGAGCTATGATCACACCACTGCATTCCAGCCTGGGTGAGAGAGTGAGACTGTCTCTAAAAAAAATTTTTAAAAAGTTTATTGAAACCTTGTTATGTGTGTCCTCAGCACTCTGCCAGGGGTTAGAGAGCTCATAAGGAAGTTCTCTTGAGGAACTTGGTATCTGGTTAGAGAGAAAAGCAGAACTTAGAGAATGATATAAGACAACAGCTGGAAAAAATGACCAAAAAGTGTACCAGTCAGATGCCTTGAAAAAGTTATTACATTTTCTGTTGTAATAAAAAATGAAAACAGGCTCACGTAGATTACATTCTCTGTGGAAGGTTTTTACAATGGAAATTGTCTCAGGTTCCAAATTTCCTTACACTGGGACCTAGTCCAACTTTGAGTATCACTAAAAAAATCATAAATTGCTCAGTATCAGTTGGGCCAATTAAGCTGGAGTAATCTATCCTTTATTGTAAATCATTTATGGTTCTCAAGGACTGAATTTGGCTTGTCTGATGTCACTTGACAACAATAAGAATGGGGCTACTGGAGAGCAACTGGGTGAAGCTGAGGTATGAGGCAGGTGGGACTTACCTCTGGACCAGATTGAAGACTGGCCACAGTCAGGAAGAAGCACCTACCAGTGCCACAACAGTTTACCCTTGCCATGGCAACACTTGGAAGTTACCGCCCATTTCTGAACAGCCTGCCCCTTAATTAGTATGTCATTAAAAGTGAGTATGGCCGGGTGCGGTGGATCACCTGAGGTTGGGAGTTCCAGACTAGCCTGGCCAACATGGTGAAACCCTATCTCTATTAAAAATACAAAAATTAGCTGGGTGTGGTGTTGCACCCTGTAGTCCCAGCTACTCGGGAGTCTGAGGCACGAGAATTGCTTGAACCTGGGATGCAGAGGTTGCAGTGAGCTGAGATGGCACCATTGCACTCCAGCCTGGGCAACAGATCAAGACTCTATCTCAAAAAAAAAAAAAATGGGTATAAGTATGACTGCAAAAGTGCCCCTGGGCTGCTACTCTAGGCACACTGCCTATGGGGAAACCCTCCTCTGCAACAGCAGTCACTGAGCTTAGTCTCAGTAAAGCAGTTTTCTTCTATTGCCAGCTTGCTCTTGAGTTCCTTCCTGAGTGAAGCCAAGAACCTGCCCTGCATCAAAGCCACCCCAGAAGCAAAGCACTTGGTATCTTTTGTGTGTGTGTGTGTGTGTGTGTGTGTGTGTAAAATGAGGCCTCCCTGAAGTTATGTTCACATTACTTTGACTGGATTTTGGATGCTTGCAAAATTTTTTTTTTATTATTATTTTTTTGAGATGGGGTCTCACTCTCTTGTCCAGGCTGGAGTGCAGTGGCACTATCATGGCTCACTGTAGCCTGGACCTCTGGGGCTTAAGCGATCTTGTGTCTCAGCCTCCCAAGTAGCTGGGACTGCAGGCGCGCACCACTACGGTCAGCTAATTTTTGTATTTTTGGTAGAGACAGCGTTTTCCCATGTTGCCCAGGCTGGCCTTGAACTCCTGGATTCAAGCCATCTACTCAGTTTGGCCTCCCAAAGTGCTGGGATTACAGGCATGAGCCACTGCGCCCAGCCTTGTAAAACTTTTTTCTTTTTCTTTTTTCTTTTCTTTTTTTTTTTTTTTTTGAGACGGAGTCTTGCTCTGTTGCCCAGGCTGGAGTGTAGTGGCGCGATCTCCGCTCACTGCAACCTCCGCCTCCCAGGTTCAAACGATTCTCCTGCCTCAGCCTCCCCAGTAGCTGGGCCTACAGGCACATGCCACCATGCCCCACTAATTTTTTGTATTTTTAGTAGAGATGGGGTTTCACCATGTTAGCCAGGATGGTCTCTATCTCCTGACCTCGTGATCTACCTGCCTCAGCCTCCAAAAGTGCTGGAATTATAGGCGTGAGCCACTGTGGCTGGTCACCTTGTAAAACTTAAATCACACCTTAACTGAAAAATCTCTTAGGATTTGTAATTTCCAATTTTAAATAATTTTGTTATTATGCATAACATACTCATTCGTTATTATAATAAATGAACACCAAGGTACCCACCCCCCAACTTAAGAACTAGAATATCACCAGTATGTCCCATTCTCTGTTTCTTCACTCTCTCATTCCTCTCCCTTTCTCCCTTTCCCCATGGGTATCTGCTACTCTGAGTTTTGTATTTATCATTCCCATGCTTTGTAAATAGTTTACCATAAATGGATGTATCCCTAAACCACAACTTTTTTAGTTTTGCATGTATTTTAAGCCTTATATAACCGGAATCATATAGATCTTTTCTCCTACATCTTATTCTTCCTACATTCAACATACAGGTTTATGAAGTTCATCCATGTTGATATGTGTAGCTATAATTTATTGTCACTGCCCTATTGTATTCTCTTTTACAAATAAAGCAAAATTTATTCATTGAATTTCTTGTCAAGGAATATGGGAGTTACCAGTTTTTGGTATTTGAAGTAATGCTGGCGTTGACATAATTGTACATCTCCTGGGTAGGAATTTCTTTCTTTTGTTTTTTTGAGATGGAGTCTCACTCTGTCACCCAGACTGGAGCGCAGTGGTGTGATCTCAGCTCACTGTAGCCTCCCCCTCCTGGGTTCAAGTGATTCTCCTGCCTCGGCCTCCTGAGTAGCTGAGATTACAGGTGCCCACCACCTCACGTGGCTCATTTTTGTAGTTTCAGTAGAGTCAAGGTTTCTCCATGTTGGCCAGGCTGGTCTCAAACTCCTGCCCTCAAGTGATCCGCCCACCTCGGACTCCCAAAGTGCTGGGATTATAGGCGTGAGCCACCGTGCCTGTCCAACAATTTATAATTTCACCAGAAGTATTTAAGAGCTCTCATTGATCCACATCCTTATCAATATATTGGCCTATTTTTAAATTTCTGCCAGGGATATCATTCTACAGATAGCTGAACCTATATTTATATTTTTGTTTTCCCTGTTGTCATTTTTTGGTTCAACTTTAACCTCAGTTTGAAGGTATCTTTTCATCATGTCCTTATATACCTACACTTCTTATCTATCATTTTAAATAAATCTACTTTGTAGATGCCGAGTAAAGTGCTGTACAATGTTTAGGTTGATTGATTAATAATATTAATTATTTGCCAGCATGGCATCATCTGGGTAGTGCACTGGCACAATTCATTGTATTCAGCATTCCTTGTATCCCCTTCCCCTCAGTCCTATTTATCCTCCTCCCCAAAACATCAAGTTATTTCCTGGAGGATCAAGCTCAAGTGACTTCCATGCTGCAATAGCTAAAAGAAACTGGCCTCCAAGTTCATTAAGTATAATTTTAATATCAAGACATGTATTTTTGGTATGTGTTTAGAATTTGGAGCCATTCATTGAATTCTGCAATCGCTGAAACTAAAATCTAAAAATTCAACTCAGTAATCATTTCTTTTTTTTTTTTTTGAGGCAGCGTCTCACTCTGTTGCCCAGGTTGGAGTGCAGTGGCACGACCTTGGCTCACTGCAATTTCCGCCTCCCGGGTTCAAGCGATTCTCCTGCCTCAGCCTCCCGAGTAGCTGGGGCTGGCGCGCGACACCATGTCCAGCTAATTTTTGTGTTTTCAGTAGAGACGGGGTTTCATCGTGTTGGCCAGGATGGTCTCGATCTCTTGACCTCGTGATCTACCTGCCTCCGTCTTCCAAAGTGCTGGGATTAAAGGCGTGAGCCACCGCACCCGGCCAACTCAGCAATTATTTCTTTTTCTTTTCTTTTTTTCCTTTTTAAAAATTTTTTTGAGACAGAGTCTCGCTCTGTCGCCCAGGCTGAAGTGAAGTAGTGCGATCTCGGCACACTGCAAGCTCTGCCTCCTGGGTTCACGCCATTCTCTTTCCTCAGCCTCCGGAGTAGCTGCGACTACAGATGCTCACCACCACGCTCGGCTAATTTTTTGTATTTTTGGTAGAGACGGGGTTTCACCGTGTTAGCCAGGATAGTCTCAATCTTCTGACCTCGTGATCCGCCTGCCTCGGCCTCCCAAAGTGCTGGGATTACAGCAGGCGTGAGCCACCGGGCCTGGCCCAACTCAGCAATTATTTCTTAGAGACCTACTTTATCAGTATTAATGCTGAAGTCCAACTTCAGGTTCTCTCCTTATGGTAGCAACCATGTTGTTCAGGTACACATTTCACAGTGAATAAGAGAATAATTCCTACTTGGTGATCGTATACATAGTCACAGTTTCACCAGAAAACAAAGGGTCTGGTAAGTTTTTTTGCGGTGGGGGGGGCGGTGCTGGTGGTGGGAGTTAAGGAGTCATGGGTATTAGTAATAGTTAAGGCTAAACATAATACTACTCAAGAAAAGATGAACTAGGTCTCTGAATTGAAATTCAATCATTCTTAATAGGTACTATTAAATTCTTATTAACACAGTATTAATAATACTAGGTATTCATAATTAACACTAAATTCTTAATAAGATTAAGAATGTAATCCTCAACAAAGAGGTAAGTACTCTTATTATCTTCATGCAGATGAGGAAAGGGAGATGCAGAGATGTTAAAAGTAACTTGCCCAAGGATCTGGGGCAATGGCTGCAATGATATAGCGAATATAGAGATAAAATACAAAGGCAAATAGACTTTTTGTTTTTGAATGATGTCAAGACTTTGAAGTTCTTTTTCTTTCCTTATTTTATTTTAATCACATTTCTATTTTCTGTAAACCCCATTCTAAAGCCCTATTCTTAGACTTCTGGCAGCTTGGACATCTACCCAGATGATTGGTATTTCAGTCTTTTTTCTTTTCAAAGTACTTACTTGTAGGTGGCAGTGTTAGTTTCAAACTCTACTTTGCATTTTTCTGGGGAAGATTAGAAAAAGCCATCTGGTTAGTATAAACCTAAAAAATTCTTCTCTGAGTGGAACTTCCTTAAGAAGAAATTGTAAGAGAAGAGAGTGTGGTATAAAGCTAGGCAGAAGACGAATAGAAACATTAGAAACAGAAGCATTAAATTCTGATACCTGGGCCATGGAAGGTGGCTCACGCCTGTAATCCCAGCACTTTGGGAGGTCGAGGTGGGTGGATCACTTGAGGTCAGGAGTTTGAGACCAGCCTGGCCAACATGGTGAAACCCTGTCTCTACTAAAAATACAAAAGTCAACTGGGTGTGGTGGTGGGTGCCCGTAATCCCAGCTGCTCAGGAGGCTGACGTAGTAGAATCACTTCAACCTGGGAGGCAGAGGTCGCAATGAGCCGAGATCATGCCATCGCACTCCAGCCTGGGTGACAAGAGTGAGACTCCCCTCTCAAAAAAAAAAAAATAAAGAAATCTGATACCCATGAGAATTACATTTCTGTACAATTAATTCACTTTTCTTCCAGCGCTTTTCTTTTCTTTTCTTTTGAGACAGAGACTCGCTATGTTACCCAGGCTGGAGTGCGGTGGCATGATCTCGGCTCACTGCAACCTCCGCCTCCCAGGTTCAAGTGATTCTCCTGCCTCAGCCTCCCAAGTAGCTGAGACTACAGGCCTGTGCCACCAAGCCCAGCTACTTTTTGTATTTTTAATAGAGACGGGGTTTCACCATGTTGGCCAGGATGGTCTCAATCTCTTGACCTCGTGATCTGCCTGCCTCCCAAAGTGCTGGGATTACAAGCGTGAGCCACCACGCCCCGCTCAGCCATTTTCTTCACTTTATCTTTTGAGGAAAGGTTTTTTTGAATGAAACTTTGCTCCTTGATGACATTTTTCTAGCTCTTGGGGTTTAACCTTGTTCACATACAACTTGTTTCGTCTTGAATTTTGGGCTTTTTTCTATTTAGTTGCCTTTTATATTCAGGTTTTCATTACTGCCACCTCCACCTCCCACATGGTGATATTCTTGATGTAGCTATTGGCATAGACCAGAATCTGGCGAATTGGTGGTGTTCAGTACTAAATATCTGTTGATTGACTGAATGAACAAATGAATGACTGAATGAATGAAGACTTTCTTAGGAAGAAGAAACAAGATAAAAGTGACTAATGTGAAACATATCCTTACTGATACATTTTGTGTTTATGATACTGATTTTATTCTTTTACATAGCCCTAGAATTTATTAACCTTTAAAGTTAATAAACCATAAAAAGTCTACAGATTGGTATAATTTCAGGACTCAGCTTAGGAAAATCAAATGCTAACCTAAAAGGGACTATTAGTTCAGTGAGAAGCCTTATTTTGGTCAAACTAACTCATTTAATTGTAGTTATTCTTTTTTGTTACCTTTATTAATTGCAGTTATCTATCTAGTTATTTGGAACTTACCACTGAGAAAGATTTTTTTTAGATTCTCACTGCCTAGTAAATTACTCTTTTAATTGCAGAATTTGTCTTGTACTCTGAATTCTTTAGAATACTATCTTAAATTGTATGATTCCTTTCAGTTTTCAAAGTAATAAAAGTTAAGAACTGTGATATTTTCTGGGCCACATTGAATCATATGTTCAATAAATATCCCTTGATGACAAAAAAGAGAAAAATTGAGATATCAATTTGCACTTATTTTGATTCTTATTTTTTTTATTTTTATGGCTACTTAGTAGGTGTTTATATTCATAGTGTAGATGAGATATTTTGATACAGACATACAATGTGTAATAATCACATCAGAGTAAATGGAGCATCCACGACCTCAAGCATTTATCATTTCTTGTGTTACAAACATTCCAACATACTCTTTTTTTTCTTTTTGAGACGGAGTCTTGCTCTGTCGCCAGGCTGGAGTGCAGTGGCGCTGTCTTGGCTCACTGCAACCTTGGCCTCCCAGGTTCAAGCAATTCTCTTGCCTCAGCCTCCCAAGTAACTGGGACTACAGGCACATGCCACCACACCTGGCTCATCTTTGTATGTTTAGTAGAGATGGGGTTTCACCATGTTGGCCAGGACGGTCTCAATCTCTTGATCTCCTGATCTGCCTGCCTTGGACTCCCAGTGTGCTGGGATTACAGGCATGAGCCACTATGCCTGGCCCCGACATACATTTTTAGTTATTTAAAAATGTACAATAAATTATTGTTGACTGCAAGCCGGGCACGGTGGCTCACGCCTGTAATCCCAGCATTTTGGGAGGCTGAGGTGGTGGGTCACCTGAGGTCGGGAGTTCGAGACCAGCCTGACCAACATGGAGAAACCCCATCTCTATTAAAAATACAAAATTAGCTGGGCATGGTGGCCCATGCTTGTATCCCAGCTACTTGGGAGGCTGAGGCAGGAGAATCACTTGAACTTGGGAGGTGGAGGTTGCGGTGAGCCAAGACTGTGTCATTGCACTCCAGCCTGGGCAACAAGAGCAAAACTCCATCTAAAAAAAAAATTATTGACTGCAATCACTCTGTTGTTCTATCAAACACTAGCTTTTATTCATTCTATCTAATTATAGTGTTGTATCCATTAACCATCCCCACTTTCCTGCCCCCACTCCCCTTTCCAGACTGTTTCCTACCCATCATTATCATTCTACCTCTATCTCCATGAATTGATTTAATTTTTAGCTTCCACAAATGAGTGAGAACATATGAGGTTTTTCTTTCTGTGCCTGGCTTATTTCACTTAACATGATGTCCTCCAGTTCAATCCATGTTGTTGCAAATGACATGATCTCTCTTTTTTTTTTGGCTGAATAGCACTCCATTGGGTATATGCACATTTCCTTTATCCATTCGTCTGTTGATGAACACTTAGGTTGCTTCCAAATCTTGGCTATTGTGAATAGTGCTACAATAAACATAGGAGTGCAGCTATCTCTGCAGTATTCTGATTTCCCTTCTTTGGGGTGCATACCTAGGAATAGAACTGCTGGATCATATGGTAGTCCTTTTTTAGTTTTTTTGGGGAAACCTCCAAACTGTTCTTCATAGTGGCTGTACTAATTTACATTCCCACCAGCAGCGTATGAGAGTTTCCTTGCCAGCATTTTTTGCTGCCTGTCTTGGATAAAAGCCATTTTAACTGGGGTGAGATGACACTTCATTGTAGTTTTGTCTTTGTCTGATGATCAGTGATGTTGAGCAGCTTTGCGTATACCTGTTTGCTCTTTGTATGCCTTTTTTTTGAGAAATGTCTGTTGAGATCTTCTGTCCATGTTGTAATCGGATTATTAGATTTTTTTTTCTGTAGAGTTGTTTGAGCTCCTTATATATTCTGGCTATTAATCCCTTGTGAGATGAATAGTTTGCAAATATTTTCTCCCATTCTGTGGGTTGTCTCTTCACTTTGTTGATTGTTTCCTTTGCTGTGCAGAAGCTTTTTAACTTGATATGACCCCATTTGTCCATTTGCTTTGGTTGCCTGTGCTTGTGGAGTATTACTCAAGAAATCTTTGCCCAGACCAATGTCCTGGAGAGTCTCCCCAATGTTTTCTTGTAGTGGTTACATAATTTGAGGTCTTAGATTCAAGTCTTTAATCCATTTTCATTTGATATTTTGTATATGGTGAGAGATAGGGGTCTAGTTTTATACTTCTGCATATGAATGTCCAGTTTTCCCACCACTGTTTATTGAAGAGACTGTCCATTCCCCAGTGTATGTTCTTGATGCCTTTGTAGAAAATGAGTTTGCTGTAGATGTATGGATTTATTTTGGGGTTCTCTATTCTGTTCCATTGGTCTATGTGTCTGTTTTTATGTCAGTACCATGCTCTTTGGTTACTACAGCTCTGTAGTGTAATTTGAAGTCAGACAATGTGATTCCTCCAGTTTTGTTCTTTTTGCTCAGGATGGCTTTGGCTATTCTGGGTCTCTTGTGGTTCCATATAAATATGAGTATTATTTTTTCTGTTTCCATAAAGAATGTCACAGATATTTTGATAGGGATTGCATTGAATCTGTAGATTGCTTTGGGTAGTATGGACATTTGAACAATATTGATTCTTCCAATCCATGAACATGAAATGTTTTTTGCATTTTTTGGTGTGCGTCCTTTTCCATTTCTTGCATCAATGTTTTCCAGCTTTCATTTTAGAGATCTTTTACTTCTTTGGTTAAATTTATTCATAGGTATTTTATTTGTAGCTATCATAAATGGGATTACTTTCTTGATTTCTTTTTCAGATTGTTTGCTGTTGGCATATAGAAATGGTACTGATTTATGGCATGTAGAAATGCTACTGATTTTTGTATACTATATTGACTTTGTATCCTGCAACTTTACTGAATTTGCTTATCGATTCTAATAATTTTTTTGGTGAAGTCTTTAGTTTTTTTTTCCAAATATAAGACCATATTATCTGCAAACAAGGACGATTTGACTTTTTCCATTCCAATGTGGATGCCCTTTATTTCTTTGTTGTCTGATCGCTCTAGCTAGGACTTCCTGTACTATGTTGGATAACAGTGGTGAAAGTGGCCATCCTTGTTGTACTCCAGGTCTTAGAGGAAGGGCATTCAGGTTTTTTTTTTTTTTTTCCTTTCAGAATGATACTAGCTATAGGTTTGTCTTATATGGCTTTTATTGTGTTGGGATATGTCCCTTCCATATCCTTTTTTTTTTTTTAAGAATTTCACCATGAAGGAAAGTTGAATATTATAAAATGATTTTTCAGCACCAGTCGAAATGATAATATGGTTTTTGTCCTTCATTCTGTTCATATGATGTATCAGAGTGGCTGATTTGCATATGTTGAAACATCCTTGCATCCCTGGGATAAATCCCACTTGGTCATGATGATGAATGAGCTTTTTAATGTGTTTTGGAATTTGGTTTGCTAGCTTTTTGTTGAGGATTTTTGCATCAATATTCATCAGAGATATTGGCCTGTAGTTTGTTTTTTTTTTTTTTAATGTGTCTTTGTCTGGTTTTGGTATCAGGGTAATACTGGCCTTGTAGAATGAGTTTGGAAGTATTCCCGCTGCTTCTGTTTTTTGGAATAGTTTTAATAGAATTGGTATTAGTTCTTCTTTAAACGTTTGGTAATATTCAGCAATGAAGCCATCACCTCCTGGGGTTTTCTTTGCTGGAGACTTTTGTTATGGGTTCAGTTTCATTATTTGTTATTGGTTTATTTAGGTTTCGGATTTCTTCATGGTTCAACCTTGGTAGGTTGTGTGTGCCTAGGAATTTATCCATTTCTTCCAGGTTTTCCAACTTATCAGCATATAGTTGCTTATAGTAGTTTCTAATGATCTTTTGAATTTATTTTCTTTTTCTTTTTCTTTTCTTTTTTTTTTTTTGAGACACAATCTGGCTCTGTTGCCCCGGCTGGAGTGCAGTGGTGCGATCTCAGCTCACTGGAACTTCCACCTCCTGGGTTCAAGGAATTCTTGCGCCTCAGCCTCCCAAGTGGCTGGGATTACAGGCATGTACCACTGTGCCCAGCTAATTTTTGTATTTTTTAGTAGTGATGGGGTTTCATCATGTTGGCCAGGCTGATCTCAAACTCCTGGCCTCAAGTGATCATCCTGCCTCAGGCTCCCAAAGTGCTGGGATTACAGGTGTGAGCTATTGCACCTGCACTGAACTTTATTTATTTACTTTTTTTCTTAATACATTTCTGTATTTTCTAATTTTTATCCAAGAAGTCTTCATTCTTTTTACAGTCTTAGAAAACAATATATTCTATTTAACACCCACCCCACCTAATCAGCCATTAATCACTCAGCACAAATGGGTACTCAAATTTATACTTTATTACAGTAATTCCTGACAGCAGTAATTTCAACTTGAAATTTCCAGAGATTCTTTCCAGGTGAATGAACAGAGAACTATGATCACAGTATAGTCATGTAGAATTTGCAACTGCCTTCTTTGATTGTGTTATCTATTCTCAGGCAATATCTAAGTTGAAATTACATGCTGACATACTTAAAATGATGTAGTGCATATTAATTTATTTCCTTTCTATCTTTAATATATCTTTTTTTACATGTAAAATGAGGAGTACAGATAATTGCCAAACTGTATCTTAGCTTTTATATTCTATTGTCATTAGCTGAGATTGTTATATAAAAAATTCATTAGAGATAGCTTGTGCAGTAGTATGTTTTGAATTCCTATGAATACGTTTTCTTTTTTTCTTTCTTTTTTTTTTTGATATGGAATCTTGCTCTGTCATCCAGGCTGGAGTGCAATGGCATGATCTTGGCTCACTGCAACCTCTACCTCCTGGGTTCAAGTGATTCTCCTGCCTCAGGTAGCTGGGATTACAGGCATGTGCCACCACGTCCGGCTAATTTTATATGTATACATATTTTATATATATATATACATATTTTATATATATATACACATATTATATATATATATATATATACATATTATATATATATATATATATATTTTTTTTTTTTTTTTTGAGACAGAGTCTTGCTCTGTTGCCTAGGCTGGAGTGCAGTGGCGTGATCTCGGCTCACTGCAACCTCTGCCTCCCAGGTTCAAGTGATTCTCCTGCCTCAGCCTCCTGAGTAGCTGGGACTGCAGGCACATGCCACCATGGCCCAGCTAATTTTTTGTATTTTTCACTGTGAGAGACGGGGTTTCACTGTGTTAGCCAGGATGGTCTTCTGATCTGCCCACCTCGGCCTCCCAAAGTGCTGGGATTACAGGTGTGAGCCACTGCACCCAGCCTTTTTTTTTTTTTTTTTTTTTTTTTTGAGACGGAGTTTCTTTAGTTTCCCTCTTGTTGCCCAGGCAACCTCCTCCCTCTGCCTCGGGAGGTTGCAGTGCGAGATCGTGCCATTGCACTCCAGCCTAGACAACAATTCAAGTGATTCTCCTGCCTCAGCCTCCCGAGTACCTGGGATGACAGGCACCCACAACTACGCCCGGCTAATTTTTGTATTTTAGAGATGAGATTTCACCATGCTGGCCAGACAGGTCTCGAACTCCTGATCTCAGGTGATCCAATCCCCCTCGGCCTCCCAAAGTGCTAGGATTGCAGGCATGAACCACTGAGGCTGGCCATTTTCTTTTCAAAGCCTGTTTTCAATTGCTCTGAAGGGAGCCAGTATAACTTGGTAGTTAAGCAGTTAAAAATAACAGACTTGGAAACAAACCTGTTTGTATCCTAGCTGTACCTTTAAACTATTGTCAGGCCTTGAGCAGTTTACTTTATAGCTCTTATCCTCAGCTTTGCCATTTGTAAAACAGGGGAAATAATGGAACTCCTTTTGTAAAATTGGTTGTGAGGAATAATTACATGTGTACATAAAGTGCTTTGCATCCCATTTGGTCGAGCAATGTTTATGGAGTACCAACCGTGTGGCAGGCATTGTGCCAAGCTCCTGCTTATCTCAGGACTGTTTTCTTTCTTATCTCAAATTTTCACCTAACTTCTACTCCTCAAGGAAAGGTTCCCCTGAACCCTCTGAGTTAGTTCAGTTAGTTCAGGTTCTCTATGAAGTGAATGCCAAGAAGAGACAAGGACGTATGAATGTACCAACGCGCACTCATGCACGAAGGAAGTAGAGCTCCCAGGTCTTGTTGTAAATTCCTTCCAGTTTTCTCAGTGGGTATATTCTCCTACCTTCTCTCTTCTGGGCCAAGGGAGCCCCGTAGGCTGGTGATTGTCAGCATCTCTCTAAACAGTCTGCCTCCCCACTCCCATCTCCTTTTGAAAAAGCAACATTTTCAGCAGACATAACAGAAACATGTTGGGTATATGGGAATGGGGATGTAAATTAATAAATCCAGGATGAAGGAACCTAGAATTAGCTGTAGAATGATTGCAAATCACAGAAGAGCTTGCATGCCAAATACAAAATTAAAAATCATAAAAACCACATCAAAAGTCCTCAAGTCCCTCACTACTACCCTTATTTGCTGATTCTGCCCCAAGGTTTGGGGTTGAGTGTGGGAGGAGGCTACGCTCTGCTGGGGAAGAAGGCATAGAGCGCCGGAGTCAGGCTATCTCTAGATTCAGAGCTTGTCTTTGGCATTATTTGTGGGACATTGAGCAAGTTGCTTGGCTGGAGATTCAGTGTTCTCACCCATAAATTGGAGATAATTATAGTAGCTCTATTAGAGGGCTGTTAATCAGATTATAAAGGGTAATTGATGTAAAGTGCTTAGCAAGGTGCTTGGCATATAGTAAGCTCCCAATAAATCTCTCTACTATCAATTCTTTCAGGGCATCTGCAATACCCTACCTACTTAAGCCATTTTCAAAATGTGATCCACAGACATTTTCAGGGATCATGATGTCAAACCTAGATAAAAATATTTAGAATTGGCTGGGCGCGGTAGTTCATGCTCATGCCTGTAATCCCAGCACTTCGGGAGGCTGAGGTGGGTGGATCACCTGATATCAGGAGATGGAGACCATCCTGGCCAACATGGTGAAACCCTGTCTCTACTAAAAATTCAAAAATTAGCTGGGCATGGTGGCACGTGCCTGTAATGCCAGGTATTCAGGAGGCTGAGGCAGGAGAATCACTTGAACCTGGGAGGCAGAGGTTGCAGTGAGCCGAGATCATGCCACTGCACTCCAGCCTGGTGACAGAGTGAGACTCTGTCTCAAAAAAGAAAAAAAACAATGCTAAGAATTTAGTTACTGTCTTTTGCGTTAAGATTGGCTTTTATAGTTCAAAAGCAAACTATTGCAGATCACAATGTGATACCACTCTACAACTACCAAGATTGTTATAAGAAAAAAGACAATTATAAGCATTGATGAGGATGTGGAGAAACTGAAACACTCATAGGCTGCTGATGTTAATGTAAAATAGTGCGGCCACTTTAGGAAACAGTTTGGTAGTTCCTCAAAAAATTAAATATAGTGTTACCCTATGATCTAGCAATTTAACTCCTAGGTATATACCCAAGATAGCTGAAAACATGTTTAAACAGAAACTTATACATGAATGTTTGTATTAGTCTGTTCTCACGCTGCTATAAAGAAATATCCGAGACTGGGTAATTTATAAAGGAAAGAGTAAGTTTAATTGCCTCACAGTTCCACATGGGTGCAGGAGCCTGAGGAAACTTACACTTATGGTGGAAGGTGAAGGCAAAGCAAGAGAGCCTTCTTCACATGCTGGCAGGAGGGAGAAGAGTGAAGGAGGAACTTGCCAAACACTTATAAAACCATGAGATCTCATGAAAACTCACTCACTGTCACAAGAATAGCCTGGGAAAAACTGCTCCCATGATCCAATCACCTTCCAGCAGGTTCCTCCCTCAACAACTGGGGATTATAATTCAAGATGAGATTTGTGGGGGAAGGAGGGAAGCCTAACCATATCAATGTTCATAGCAGCATTATTTATAATAGCCAAAAAGTAGAAACAATGCTAATGTCCATCATCAGATGAACAGATAAACGAAGTGTGGTATACCCATATAATAGAATATTGGGCTGATAATATTTTTCGGTGGACGTGGGAGCACTGTCCTATGCATTGTTAGGATGTTTAGCAGAATCCATGGTTTCTACTCATTAGATGTCAGTAGTAACTCTCTCCTCCAAGTTGTGATAGCCAAAAATGTCTCCAGACATTGCCAAATGTCCTGAAGACAAAATCGCCTCCAGTTGAATACCATTGATACAAATTAATAGTCCTTATATTCTTCACTGCCATTCACTTGCAGTTTTAAAAAACTTCCAATTTTATTTAAGAATGTTCTTAATGAAGCAATGAAAATTGCAAATTGGATTGTTTTGACCCATGAATGTACATCTCTTAAAATATTCTGTATAAAAAAAAAAGCATTTATAAAGCACTTCTGCTGCATACCAAAGAACTTTCAAACAAGTGCTTTTCTCTAAGCACTTGTGGGAATGAGTTGCAGGCTGAACTCACTGATTTATCGTGAAACACCATTTTAATTAAAAGATCTATTGACAGACAAGCTGGTTATTCAGACTTAGGTACTTGGAAAACATTTTCATGACAATAAATAACATCTATTTGTTGACAGTGACATAACTGAACTTTCAAGCAAAAATAACAATTTGGTAAAGGTTGCATCATCACTACTGTGATCTTGATTGCTTCCAAATACTTAAAGATTCTGGCCGGGTGTGGTGGCTCACACCTGTAATCCTCCACTCTGGGAGGCTGAGGTGGGCAGATTACCTGAGGTCAGGGGTTCGAGACCAGCCTGGCCAGCATGGTGAAACCCCATCTCTACTAAAAATACAAAAAAAAAAATTAGCCGGACATGTTGGCGCGTGCCTGTAGTCCCAGCTACTCGGGAGCCTGAGGCAGGAGAATTGCTTGAACCGGGAGGCGAAGGTTGCAGTGAGCCGGGATCGTGTCACTGTACTCCTCACTGGGCAACAGAGTGAGACTCTGTCTCAAAAAAAAAAAAAAAAAAAAAAATTAAAGACTCTTCTGATGAGATTGGAAGTGATATTAACAAATGTGACGTGTTTGATAATGTAAGATAAAATGTGTCAAGATTTGGAAGATCTGCATAAGTCAGTGAACCAATATTTCTAAATGACGAGTGTAACATCACAAATCATGCATGGTTTGAGAGATTTATTCAAAGTGCAACATGGGGTCGGGTGCGGTGGCTCGTGTCTATAATCCCAGCACTTTGGGAGGCTGAGGTGGGCGATCACCTGAGGCCAGGAGTTTGAGACCAGCCTGACCAACATGGTGAAACACCGTCTCTACTAAAAATACAAAAATTAGCCAGGCTTGGTGGTGGGCACCTGTAATGGAGGCTGAGGCAGGAGAATTGCTTGAACCCGGGAGGCAGAGGTTGCAGTGAGCCAAGATCGTGCCACTGCACTCCAGCCTGGGTGACAGAGTGAGACTCTGTCTCAAAAAACCAAACCAAACCAAACCAAACCAAACCAAAACAAAAACCAAAGTGCAACATGGACCAAAAGCTTTTTTTCTTTTCAATTTTAACAGCTTCTTTGAGGTATAATTGAGACATAATAGATTGTACATGTTTTTACATATAAATACACAAATGAAACTACCAGAATCAAAATAATGAACATGGGTATCATTCCCAAAAGTTTCCTTGTATTCCTTTTATCTCTCTCTCCTGCCCTTCTTTGCCCTTACCCGTCCCCTACACCCTCATCTTCCAGGCTGCCATTGACCTGCCTTTTCTCACTAAGGATTTGTTTGCATTTTTTGAAATTTTATATAAATGGGATTATATATACTTTTAAAAAAATCTTTTTGATTTCTTTCACTGATCGTAATTATTTCGAGATTAATCCATGTATCATTGCTTGTGTCAGTAATTTATTTTTATTCTGAGCAGTATTGTACTGCATGGATATGACATGAATTGTTTATCCACTTACTTGGTTTTAATTTTTTTTTTTTTTTTTTGAGACGGAGTTTTGTTCTTGTTTCCCAGGCTGGAGTACAATGGCACGATCTCGGCTCACCACAACCTCTGCCTCCCGGTTCAGGTGATTCTCCTGCCTCAGCCTCTTGAGTAGCTGGGATTACAGGCATATGCCACCCTACTCGGCTAACTTTTGTATTTTTAGCAGAGACGGGGTTTCTCTATGTTGGTCAGGCTGGTCTTGAACTCCCAACCTCAAGTGATCCACCCGCCTTGGCCTCCCAAAGTGCTGAGATTACAGGCGTGAGCCACGGTGCCCAGCCTGGTTTTAATTTTTATCTTAAATTTATTTTAAATTTTGTTTTTAGAGATAGCGTCTCACTCTGCTTGTAGTGGTAGAATCAGAGCTCACTGCAGCTTCAAACTCCTGGGCTCCAGGAATCCTCCCTGTTCAAGCTCCCTAGTAGGTAGGAGCAAGTTTGTCTAAACCTCAACCCACAGGCCGCATAAGGTCCAGGACAGCTTTGAATGCAGCCCAACACAAATTTGTAAACTTTCTTAAAACATTATGATATTTTCTTTCCAATTTTGTTTTTTTGAACTCATCAGCTATTGTATTTTATGTGTAGCCCAAGACAATTCTTCCAGTGTGACCTACGGAAGCCAAAAGATTGGATACTCCTGGTATAGGCACGTACCACCATGCCTGGCAAAATTTTTAATTTTTTTTGTAGAATGGGGGTCTTACTATGTTGCCAGGCCGGTCTCCAACTCCTGGCCTCAAGCAATCCTCCCACCTTGGCTTCTCAATGTGCTCAGGTTACAGGTGTGACCACTCTCAGCCCATTTGCCTGTTAATGGGTATTTGTGTTCCAAATTGTTGGAATTTTTTTTTTTTTTTTTTTTTTTTTTGAGACAGGGTCTTGTTGTGTCATCCAGGTTGGAGTGCAGTGGTGTGATCATAGCTGACTGCAGCCTCCACCTCCCAAGCTCACACGATTGTCCTTCTTCAACCTCCCTAGTAGCTGAGATTGCTATTTATTTTTAGTAGAAACAGGGTTTCACTATGTTGCTCAGGCTGGTCTCCAACTCCTGGCGTCAAGCAATCCTCCTGCCTTGGTCTCCCAAAGGGTTGGGATTATAGGCAATTACAAATACAGTTGCTATGAACATTTGTGTGCAAGTCCTTCTGTGGACATGTGCTTTCATTTCTTTTGAGCAAATACCTAGGGATGGAATGGCTGAATCACATGCAAACAAACATATGCTTACCCTTTTAAGAAACTTCCTAAGTTTTTTCCAAAGTGGTTGTACCATTTCACATTCCCAATAGTAGTGTATGAATTTCAGTTGCTCTATGTTCTGACAAATTCTTGGTATGACTAGTCTTTTGGAATTTACCATTAAATAGGTAGGGTATGTTGTTGAGGTCTTAATTTGTATTTTTCTCTTAATCTGTATTTCTCTAATGACTAATGATGCTGCATATCTTTTCATGCCTTTATTGTCATCCATATATGGCTTCTTTGATGAAGTGTCTCTTCAAACCTTTTGCCCATTTGTTTTTTGAGTTATTATTGAGGTATGAGAGTTCAGAAAGTAGACACTCTGGATATAAATTCTTTTTTTTTTTTTTTTTTTTGAGATGGAGTCTTGCCCTGTCACCCAGGCTGGAGTGCAATGGTGTGATCTTGGCTCACTGCAACCTCTGCCTCCCGGGTTCAAGCGATTCTCCTGCTTCAGCCTCCTGAGTAGCTGGGACTACAGGCGCCTGCCACCATGCCAGGCTAATTTTTGTACTTTTAGTAGAGACGGGGTTTCACCATATTGGTGAGGCTAGTCTCGAACTCCTGACCTTGTGATCCACCCGCCTCGGCCTCCCAAAGTGCTGGGATTACAGGCATAAGCCACCTCGCCCGGCCTGGATACAAGTTCTTTACCAGTGTCCGGAATGGTGGCTCACACCTGTAATCCCAGCACTTAGAAAGGCTGAGGCAGGTGGATTGCTTGAGCTAAGGAATTCGAGACCAGCCTGCGCAACATGGGGAAACGCCATTCTCTGTAACAAATACAATAATTAATCAGGCATGGTGCTGCACACCTGTAGTCCCAGCTACTAAGGAAGCTGAGGTGGGAGGATCACTTGAGCCTGGGAGCTTGAGGTAGCAGTGAGTCATGAGCATGCCACTATACTCCAGCTCTATTGAGACACAGCGAGGCCCTGTCTCAAAAACAAAACAAAACAAAACCACATACAGACACATTCTTATCAGATACATGATTTGCAAATAGCTGCTTCAGTTTTTGGCTTGTCTTTCCATTCTCTTTCTGGGGCTGTAGTGTGCTATGATGATGCCATCATACTCCTGGGCTCAAGTGATCCTCTGCCTCAGCCTCTCGAGTAGCTGGGACTACAGGTGCATGCCACCATGCCTGCCTCAAGTATTTCTGATGCTGTTGTAAATGGTATTTTAAATTTTAATTTCAGATTGTTCATTGCTAGTGTACTACAAATGCAATTGACATTTGCATATTGATTTTATGACCTGTAGTTTTGGTCATTTATTTGATCTGATAGTTTTTTGTAGATCTTGTGCCAGAGTTTTCAACATGTCACCTACAAATAAAACCAGTTTTACTTCTTCTTTTCTAATTTGAATGCCTTTTTTTTTCCTTGCCTTATTGCACAGGCTAGAATCCCCAGTACAATATTGAACAAAAGTTGTCAGAGCAGAAATCCTTGCCTTGTTCCTGATCTTAAGGTGAAAGCGTTGTTCTTCACCATTAAGTGTGAGGCTTTTTATAGACACTCTCTATTAAGTTGAGGAAGTTTCCTTGTAATCTTAGGAATGGATATTGGATTTTGTCCAATGCATTTGCTGCATGTATTGAGATTATCAAATGGTTTTTCTTTTTCAGTCTGTAAATATTGCTTGATTTACCAATGCTAATTCAACCTTGCATTCCTAGGATAAGCCCCTGTTTGGGCCTATAATGTATTATCTTTTTAAATATATTTTTTACATATTTATATATCTTTTTTTCTAATATAATCTACTCTTTTACTGCCTCGTCTCATGTAAACTTGTGTAATTTCCCATTGGGTCCACCTTAGGAAACAGTCTTTAAGGTTTTCTCCATAAGACAAGTACCAGTATACTCTTTTATGGTCAATACAATGCTAATTCAACCTCGCATTCCTAGGATAAACCTCTGTTTGGCTATAATGTATTCTTTTTTTATATACTGTGAAATAAAAGTGACTAGAATTGTGCATATTATGCTTATGAGAGATACTGGTCCACAGTATACTTGTTTAATATCTAGAGTTTGGGTATTAGTTTAATGCTGGCCCCATAGAATAAGCTGGGAAGTATTCCCTCTTCTTCGATTTTCTGGAGGACTTTATCTAGAATTGGAATTATGTTTTTCTTATATATACCGTGTTAAAACCATACAAAAGAAAGCCTAAGTGGCTGTAATACTATCAGACAAAATATACTTCAGAGCAAAGAACATTGTCAGGAAAGAGGAGGGTCATTTGTAAAGTGGATAATTTCACAATGATGAAACTTTCGTAAAGGATAAATTCATACAAATAAGAGAGTAACTATGTTTATGCAACTAATAGCAGAGTTTCAAAGTACATGAAGCACAAATTGATAGAATTACAATTGAAAAAAACCAGTAATAGTCAGAAATTTTAATACTCTCAATAATTAGTAGAGTAAGTAGACAGTAAATCAGAAAGGATATAGATTTGAACACTAATATCAACCAACTTGACATGACTGACATTTATAGAACACTCCATCCATGTGCAAAAAACACATTCATTTCAAATGCAAGACAGACTATACTCTGGGCCACAGAACAAGTGTCAATAAGTTTAAAATTATTAGTATTGTACGAAGCATCTTCTCTGATCACAATGGGATTAAATCAGAAATCAGTAACAGGCAGCTATCTGGAAAACTCCTCCACTTACGAAAAACACAAGAAACCCATGGTCAAAAAAAGAAAGCAATAGGGAAATTACAAAGTATTTTGAAATGAAGGAAAATGAAAATACAATATATCAAAATATGTGGGATGTAGCTAAAACAGTATAGAGGGACACTTATCACACCAAATGCCTGTAGAAACAAGAGACATCTAAAATTAGTGGTCATCAGTTTCTGAGTTAAGAAACTAGAGAAACAAAACAATAAATTAAAAAATTAAAAAATAGCAGAATAAAGGAAACAATAAACATAAGAGCAGAAATCAATAAAATAGAAAACAGAAAACCAGTAGAGAAAATCCAAGAAAGCAAAAACGGGCTTTGAGATTTGAGATCCGTAAAATCGAGAAACCCCTCGCCATGTCGATCAGAAAAAAAGATGACACACAAATTACCAATTTCAGAACCGGAGGGGTCAGATTTTATAGACATTAAGTGGACAATAAAGGAATACAGCTAACAGATTTGCATTATTAAACAATTTAGACATTTCTACAAACTATTAAAGCTCACTCAAGAGGCGGTATCAATAAATATTGGTTGAATTAGTGAATGCCAGCTATTACTATGGGCAGGGTTTTAGAGAGAAACGAAAGCATTTTTTTTTTTTTTGAGACCGAGTCTTGCTCTGTCGCCCAGGATGGAGTGCAGTGGCTCGATCTCGGCTCATTGCAACCTCTGCCTCCCGGGTTCAAGCGACTCTCCAGCCTCGGCCTCCTGAGTAGCTGGGATTACAGGCGCGCGCCACCATGCCAGCTAATTTTTGTACTTTTAGTAAAGATGGGGTTTCACGATGTTGGCCACGCTGGTCTCGAACTCCTGACCTGGTGATCCGCCCGCTTCGGCCGGTCAAAGTGCTAGGATTACAGGCGTGGGCCACCGCGTTGGGCCAAAGGAAGCATTTTCCTTCCAAAGAAGCTCTCAGGTTACTGCAGGGGCAAAAAAACAGATAAAGCTTAATGTTGCTCCGGGGCAGAAGAGTAGAGGAGCATTGCTTAAAGAAAGGCTTCTTTGGGGACAAGTCACTCCGCCAACACATGAAGGACCCACGGAAAACGTTAGAGTTAGAACAGCTGCACGTGAGTTCACACAAGGGGCCCAGAAGTGGCCCTCCGGCGACTGCCTGCTCCCCTGTCCTCCTAGTACAGCCCTAACCCTTTCCCAACTGGTGCTGGCAGCAGTTAAGAAACCACCTCCTTCCAAGGCCAGCTGTCTTGCGCCTGCGCATTCACGCAAAGCGCTCATAGAAGGCGGGAGGGAGGGCGTTACCGGAAGTGTGACCTCTCGCTCCCCGCAGCCTATTCTCATCCGGGGTCACGTCGATCTTCCGGGTGTCTTTGACAGGGTACTCTACGCCGCTTTTTCTGCGACTTTTTGGTCTTCCGCTTTTTGCCACCGCCCCCAACCTTCTAAATCCTTGCGGCTCCTATCTTTTATTGTGTTACTCCTCCCCTGGCAGCCGTGCCGGGGGTTAGATCGCAGGCAGGGTCGGAGCTGGGCCTAGCTGCCCCACGGGCCACCACTACCTCCTTTGGTTCGAGAGAAAGCTACGACCGAGTACGCTCAGCCGTCCCAGCTCGGGCCTTGGAACTTCTGAGCGGGCAGTGCGGGTAGGCCCTGCTTAGTCCTTCCCGGAGGACACCTGTGAGTTTAGGGGGTTTCGGAGAGGAACGCAGCGGTGTAGGCCCAGGTCGGGGGCGGGGCGCGGGAAACTTTTTCCGAAACGGTAGCGTTTTGTTTTGAGTGGGAGGTTCCGGCGGTATCTCTTGGTTATTCCAAGTTTATGGGCGGCCCCTGGGCTGCTTGTACATTTTGAAGAATCTTAGGACCGCTTACTTTGCTTACTGGTTTTTCTCGTTCTCGCGTACTCCCTCGTCCACCACTCCAGGACCAAAAGAGGAAGATAGTCTTGGGACCCCTGCATGGAGTTTCAAAGGGTGGTAAAGAACTAAGGTAAATAGCTGGATTAATTAAAAAATTTAAAAGGCATTTATCTTTTAAGGCTTAATTAAATGGCATGAAATTGCCTCAGCTTTTCACTTATAGGAAAATGCACAGGTTAAGACTGTTAGTTGTGTACGTTCTTGTTCAGCCTTTGTAGAAAGGCTTTTCGTGTCTCAAGGTGAGAACACGAAAGGCTTATGTGTCTCACAACTTATGGATTCTCTAAATTACTTGTCTTATCTCTTTCAACTCTTTGTTTAAAATAGCAGATGTTTTTCATTAGGGTGAACAGAGAAGAAACAAAGGGAAACTGTAAAACACAATCTTAATAACAGATGTGCAGTGTATGATTTTGTGAGGAGAGAGATTGTAACTGATCACTAAATCTGTGTTTTTATATTACAGATAACATACTTAACTTTTGTAAATATCTTCATATTGTATGGTTCAGTACCACAAGGCTTCCAACACGTACTGATTAACAGCCATAAGGCTATTAATTTATACTGATTAATAGCCAGTAATAGTGACGTTACTTTGTTGGTGTGAATAGCCCTAATTATGCCTGTTAATTATGCCTGAAAATGTCTTGTAACAGCCTCCATGTGAAACAGGCCATTTATGAGTTGTTTAAGAAATGCCCTTTTGGAGCCATGTGACTAGATTATTTTTTGAAGACTTGGGGGTAATTCAATTCTTAGCCAAAGGGAATATCCTGTTCAAAACCTGGAAGTGGTTTTCACAGTGGGTTGGTAGGATTTAGGAATTGGATTTTTCGTATTGTGGAGAAAAGAAGTGGGTTTGAGGGATCAAAGATATTTGTACAAAATGGACAGTATCTTGGTTTAGCCAGTACAGTTCTGGTTTTTATACTAGGTATATTCTGCTTTTCAAAGAATCTGATGAAGGAATTATATATAACCTTGAGTGTTCTCTAATTTGTTGGAGGAGAGGTCAAGTTGAGGACAGAAATTCCAGGTTGCAAATTACAGGACCAAATACTTTATCACCAGAAATTACTACGAATTAATCTACTTTTTTTTTTTTTTTTTTAAGACGGAGTCTTGATCTTGTCACCCAGGCTGGAGTGCAGTGGCACGATCTCGGCTCACTGCAGCCTCCGCCTCCTGGGTTCAAGTGATTTTCCTGCCTCAGCCTGCCAAGTAGCTGGGATTATAGGTGACCACCACCATGCCCAGCTGATTTTTGTATTTTGTGGTAGAGACGGGGTTTCACCATGTTGGCCAGGCTGGTCTCAAACACCTGACCTCAGGTTGATTCATCCGCCTCGACCTCCCCAAATGCTGGGATTACAGGTGTGAGCCACGGTGCCCGGTGGAATTAATCTACTCTTTCACTGCCTTGTTTCACGTAAACCTGTGTAATCTCCCATTGGGTCCACCTTAGGAAACAGTCTTTAAGGTTTTCTCCATAAGGCAAATACAGTATACTATTTTATGGTCAAGTACAGATTGTGGAACTGATAACTTTTAAGGTAAGGAAAATTGGATATTGCCAATATCTGGATTTTATGTATCTCTCATAAAATTTGTCACATGGAAGATGGTAGAAGACCACAGTTAATGTGGAGTAATGTTTTATATAACGAATCCCTACTTACTGAGGAAACCTTTCATTCAGAGTATGAAGAAAATGAAGATTTGAAATTTTGTGGAGGTCCCCTTATTTCTGTTATAGTAATAGTTTTACTGTGTTTTATTTTGTGAAACTACATTCTGTTTAAAAAATGATTATGTTGTTTATGATAGATAATTGTTTTGATGTCATTTTTATTTTCATCAAAATCAATGTGAAATATATTAGAAAAAAGGAATAGAAATTCATGGGCATTTCATTTACTTCTTTAACTCTAGATGTCTTTCAGAATACCTATATTGATGAACATAGAATGAGTGCCTCAGAATGATTTTCCCCGACTTGAAGTCTACCTTCGTTAAGAGCCTGACTTGAGGGCCAAAATTCATACTGAGGAGAGGCTGGCAGATCCTTTGTTTTGCAGGGGCTCCAGAGCTTGATATGTTTCTGGGAATTTGGGATAGGCTGAACTAGATTTCTGCCCCAGAGTAAACATCTGGCTGTGGACTCATTCTAAGTTTTTAAGCTGGGGATAATTTGATCATTAACTTTGTAGAGTAGTTCTGGGCCACAAGACATCTTTAGATTTATTCTTAGTTTGGTTTTGGCTGTGTATAGGATGGAAACAAGGTGCGGTCTGGGGCTCTTAATGTCATTTTGGATCTTCAAATCTTAATATACATGGACCTTATTCAGTTACAGAGGAAAAACAGCATGTTTTTATAGGTATAAACAGGTGTCTATAAAGCAAAATTTGTTACAGTGAATTGTGTTTAATAGCATTTTCTCATAAATCCTATGAAGTAAGATCCTATGTTTTATGGGAAATTAGGTTAGGGAACCAGGGTTAAAAAAGGCCAAGAAAGAGTGTGAGCCTGAGCAAAGGATGAAAAGTGTTCGTTGCCCATCTTGAATCTGGCAATCCAATATTTTTCTTTTTTCTTTTTTTTTTGTTTTTGAGACAGGGTTTCAAAACTCCAGCCGTTGACCAGGCTGGAGTGCAGTGGCACAGTCTCCTTGGCTCACTCCAACCTGCGTCTCCCTGGCTTAAGTGATCCTCACACCCCAGCCTCCGGAATAGCTGGGACTTCAGATGCACACTACCACACCTGGCTAATTTTTGTTGTGTCTTGTTTTTTTTTTTTTTTTTTTTTTGAGACGAAGTCTCATTCTTTCACCTAGGCTGGAGTGCAGTGGTGTGATCTCCGCTCACTGTGACCTCTTCCTGCCGGGTTTAAGCGATTGCCCTGCCTCAGCCTCCCAAGTAACTGGGATTACAGGTGCCTGCCACCATGCTAGCTAATTTTGTATTTTTAGTAGAGACGGGTTTTGCCATGTTGCCCAGGCTGTTCTCAAACTCCTGACCTCAGGTGATCTGCCCACCTTGTCCTCCCAAAGTGTTGGAATTATAGGCATGAGCCACTGCACCTGGCCTAATTTTTTTTTTTTTTTTTGAGACGGAGTTGTGCTCTTGTTGCCCAGGCTGGAGGGCAATTGTGCGATCTTGGTTCGCTGCAACCTCCGCCTCCCAGGTACAAGCGATTCTCCTGTCTCAACCTCCCAAGTAGCTGGGATTACAGGCATGTGCCACCACGCCTGGCTGATTTTTTTTGTATTTAGTAGGGATTTCACCATGTTAGTCAGGCTGGTCGTGAACTTCTGATCTTGGGTGATCCATCTGCTTCGGCCTCCCAAAATGCTGGGATTATAGGTGTGTGCCACTGCGTGCGGCCTAATTTTTGTATTTGTTGTAGAGATGAGATTTTATCATGTTGCCCAGGCTGGTCTCTAACTCCTGGGCTCAAACAATCTGCCTGCCTCAGCCTCCCAAAGTTCTGGGATTATAGGGGTGAGCAACTGCCCAGCCCAGGATTATTGTATGTATTTTTACTAGGGGATTCCCTGGAATGCTGCTTAGTTCGAGATACTTGTCCATTTCCTCTGAAGAAGCTAGGGTGTACAGGTGAGGAAATATGATAGGATTATTTTCTTTTTTTAAAATCTCTTATAAAAAGATATAAGGGTCTGCTAAAAAAGTTGACAGACTTGTTTTCTGGAGGTTAACCTTGTCTCTGGTCCAAATTAGAGTCAGGCATTTGGGATGAGGTCCGATGGTGGTTCATAGAATTTTGTCCACAAGCTGTTATGAACCCTGGACTGGTGAGCCTTGTTATCTGTGGCCAACCTAGGGAATTTTAATCTTATGGAATTGAAAAAACAAGGAACAATGTTTGTGAGGGATTTATTTATTTCTTCCCAGATCTTTCTTTCTCTTCCCTGTTGTCTCTTACAGTTTTTTCCAGCCCTCCTAGTCACAATCCCCAGAGGCGACTATTTCGATTCTTCTGGCTACCTAGTTTTATTTTTCTCTGTTGTTTAAAAAAAAAAGAAAAGTAAAGTAAAGCTTCTATACTTCATTCTTTTGATTTATATTTACTGCAAATGAGGATTTAGCACTTTTTGTACCCTCTGTCATCCTCCATATAAAACTTGTGATATATAAACACAAATGTATAATATAATGTCATATATAAATAAATATATAATAAATTTTATATGGTAGCTCAGTTTAAAAAAATCAGTATATTCAATCTTTATTGTAAGAATCAGGTAGGTAACTATGATTATATTGCCTTTTTTATATTACCTATTGAGTGTTTTTTTCTTTGGTAATTTATTTTTAACTAGCTACTTTTCTGTATTTCTAAAATTATTTCTACTCTGTTAACAGAACTTTTCTCTATGGTCAAATACATCAGGTAATCTACCAGTTGATTTTTTTTTTTTTTTTTAACTTAGATATCTTCTTGAAGCCCTGCATCCTGCTATTCTAATTTGAACTGTTAGTTTCCCAACACTGTCATCTTGGGGCATTTACTTTGTTTCTGCCCTACATCAGATCTCCCTTTTTCTGGATTCCAGGTTTTCGTTTTCTTTTTTGATAACTTACCTAAGAATGTTTCTAGTTTCCCTTGCATTTGATAGTACAGCTAGGTATAGAATTTCAGCCTGAGAGCATTTCCATCAGAGATTTGAAGTCATGAGTCCATGTCCTGTGCTATTGAGAAGTCCAAAGCCATTTTGATTGCTTGCCCTTTGTTTATACCGTTTTCTCCTTCTGGAATATTTTATAAACTGCTTTTTTTTTTGTGTAATATTCGGAAACGTCAGTATAATATACCTTGACATGTAACTTTTTTACTGTGCTTTGTACTCTTTAGGTCCTTTCAATCTGAGGATTGGTGTCTTTCAGTCTTTGGCATTTTTTTGTTTTATTTGTTAGGTGATGTCCTGTGTTTTTTTCTGTTCTTCCTGGACCTTCTGTTATGTTAGATTACATAGTTTAATAGTGTTCTGTTTTCTCTTCTATTGTCTTGCCTCCTTCCTGCCCCTACCAACTTTTCCTTTTTGTTCTTTCTAATACATTTCCTCAAAGTTACCTTTTAACTTTCTTCTGGATAGTTCTGCTTTCAATTTTATAATTTCCCACAGCCTTTTTATTTTATTTTTTTGAGATACGGTCTTGCCCTGTCACCCAGGCTGGAATGCAGTGGCATGAATATGGTTCACTACAGCCTTGACCTCCTGGACTCAAGCAGTCCTCCCACCTTAGCCTCCTGTGTAACTGGGACCATAGGCACACACTACTGTGCCTGGCTAATTTCTTTGATTTTTTATAGAGACAGGGTCTTACTTTGTTGCCCAGGCTAATCTTGAATTCCTGAGCTCAAGTAATCCTCCCACCTCTGCCTCCCAGAGTGCTGGGATTGTAGGTGTGAGCCACCGCACCTGGCCCCTTTCTTTTTAAATAGCATATTCTTGTTTTATATATACAATGTCTTTTCATTAATCTGAGATTTTTTTTTTTTTGAGTGTTCATTTGTTCCTGACATTGTTTCTGTTTATTCCCAGGTTTTATTTTTCTTCTGGTGATCCATGGATGCCTATTTTAAGTGAAAATATCAGGAGTCTAATTAGAAACTCTAAAAATGTGTGGGTAGGGCCTGTCAACTAGTAGGCTTCATGTTAAGTTGATTAGGTAGCTAGCTTGACATTTTCTTGATGCATTCCCAAGTATTATTATGTTACAGGTTCTCTTGTTACTATGTTACATAGTTTCTCTGTCATCTTGTTTTTTCATAAAAGAGTTTTCTAATTGCTTGCTTTGAGAAAGTGGGTTGAGGGGTCCTATTTTTCTTTGTAGACTTTACCTGATACTCGTTTTCAGTTTATTACCTTATCCAATCCTTTGTAAGACTACAACCTTATTGTATGAGTCATTGCAAAGAATAAATATCTACTTTCCTCCCTGGATCAGTGAAGGATTCTGATTGCTTTGTATAGTTTTTCCCTATTCCTATGGAACAGAGCCCTCTTTTACTGGAAATCTTTTATATAAATTATGTAGACTTTGAGGGGAATCTCAGAATTTTATAAATTGTTAAGACAATATAAAATCCATTCCGTATTTGATCGGACCTGTAAGAACCAAATTCTAGGAATCAGGATGTCATGTGATGGTTTATACCTTTGTATAAATTAGATTGAGAATAAATGTAAGAATCTGTGGGATTTTATTAATGTCAGGTGATAACTTGATTTTCTAAAAGATTTTTTGATATGAGGGTAAATGTAGTAGGGTAAATTCATCAGAAAATTAGAAATGTGCATGTATCTTGCATCTGAATAATGCTAATCTTAGATTTAGAATTTATTGTTTGTTTCCTTTTGTTACCTACAGTGGCACTTAGGAGACCTATTTAACTTTGCAAATAAAATTTGTAACTTGATAACTAATTGTTTTAAGTTACTGGATAATAGAAGTGTTTAGTATCTTTAAACTATAATAATTTAATATTGTCTTTTAAAATTATCCTAGGTAGAAGAATACATGTTCACTTCCAGTGAACAAGAGCATGTTCCCAAACTCAATTTTGGGTCGCCCACCCTTCACTCCAAATCATCAACAACATAATAACTTCTTTACCCTGTCACCTACTGTTTATTCACACCAGCAGCTTATAGATGCACAATTCAACTTTCAGAATGCAGAGTAAGTATGGTGATATTTTGGCCCATGTTGTTGGTAAATTTCATTTTCTATTTGACATAAGCCCTTTTTGTATGAAACTTTCGAACGCGGAGAATATGTCGTCACATTTTTTTTTTGATAGGGAAGTATTTAATTTTTTTAAAGAGATTGGTTTTGTTTTTAAAGAAAAAATGTGTATATTATTACTGTTCTTTTCTTTGATTTTGATAGCTTGTCTAGAGCTGTGTCATTACAGCAGCTGACATATGGAAATGTCAGTCCAATACAGACCTCAGCTTCCCCATTATTTCGAGGAAGGAAGTAAGTACTTCTTAATTATTTTAAAAGAATATTTTTGCGTTTCTGAGAACTCTGTAACAGTGTATCTTGAATTAATGTTGTATGGACCCTATGCCCTGTGTTTTGTTTTCCGGGACCTGTACGATCAGATCAGTCGTGGAATTTTAACATTTTTTGCATTTAAAAATTTTAGGGGTTCTTTTGTTGATTTGTTTCTGCTTTATTGTATGTTTGTTTCTGCCCTACATGAGATCTTCCCTTTTCTATATTCCAGGTTTTCTTTTTCTAGAATAAAGCTAAGTTTCCTCAGAAAACCACTTTTTAATTGAGATTTTTTAACTAAATGAGATGGCCTTCTGTATTCATTTGCTAGGGTAGGGTTGCCGTAACAACGTACCACACAATGGGTGGCTTACACAACAGAAATTTATTTTCTTACAATTCTGGAGGCTAGATCAAGGTGTTGGCAGGATTGGTTTCTTCTGAGGCTTCTTTTCTTGCCTTGTAGAAGACTGCGTTGTCACTGGGTCTTAATATGGTTGTTTCCCTGTGTTTTCTGTGTCCTCATCTCTTCTAAGGACACCAGTCATATTGGATTAAGATTCATCTTAAAGGCCCCACTTTAACTTAGGTAAAGGTAACTTTTAAGAGGTCCTCTCTCCAAATACAGTCACATTCTGAGCTCCTGGGGCTTAGGACTTCAGCTTTTGAATTTCTAGGGGGACATAATTATAACATTTTCTTTCTAGTAAACTTTATGTTTTGATTTATCTGCATCCTACACAGGTAAGGTTCCATGATAACAAACATTGTAGTGAAAATTTCTGTGTAACATAAAACTTCCTATAGTCAAGTCAGGAGTCAATTAATTTTAATCTGTTTGATTAAAAGATATTCATTTATTACAAAATAGAACTTGAGAGGTGATTGTTAAAATAACATTCGGCAATATTTGAAAGATACCACTGTTACTTAAAAACCTATATAAACATTCTATAACCTTTACGTCTCATAAAAAAATAACACTATCGGTGAACAAGGTGCTGTAAAAAAAAATAATAACACTAGGAATTATTAATTGCTCATTATGTAGTAATCATTATTCTAAGCCTTTACAATTAATGGTTTGATTAAATCACATAACACTGAGGTAGGTACTATTATCCCTTGCCTGTTGAGGAGAAAGCTGACTCACACAAAGGTTAAGTAACTAGTTACTCAGAAGTGACATAGCTGGGATTTGAAATGTTGTATGTCTCTGAGTCATATGCTTATAAGCACTACAGTTTGTTCTTCAAAATTGTCATTGAGAAAAGTTTTATAATAATTCATTATTATATATTGACTATAATTCGTTATTATATATTGACTATAATTATAGTATTGACTTTATTCAGATTTTGTTTTTTGGAAATTGCCTTCAGAGCCAATTTGTGAATTAAGAATGAAAATAAACTCTATTAGACCGGGTGCAGTGGCTCACGCCTGTAATCCCAGCACTTTGGGAGGCCAAGGCGGGCGGATCACGAGGTCAGGAGATTGAGACCGTCCTGGCTAATACGGTGAAACCCCGTCTCTACTAAAAATACAAAAAAGTAGCCGGGTGTGGTGGCACGTGCCTGTAATCCCAGCTACTCAGGAAACTGAGGCAGGAGAATGGCAGGAACCCGGGAGGTGGAGCTTGCGGTGAGCCGAGATTGCGCCACTGCACTCCAGCCTGGGCGACAGAGTGAGACTCTGTCTCAAACAACAACAACAACAACAAAAATCTCCAATTAATTTGTAGTTAAACATTTTTAAAATTAAAATTGGCATTCTTATTAGAAGATATTCAGCATATACAGCTCTAAGATACTTTATGTTTAAAATTATTAAATAAACTTTTAGCATTTAGCACTGTATACTTTACCTGTGAGTAGGGGTTCCACTTATTTTGCAGATCTGTCAAGGAGAGAGAAATTGACATAATCCCAGAGGAGTGTTAAAAAATCTTCTGTGGGCTGGGTGCAATGGCTCATGCCTGTAATCCCAGTGCTTTGGGAGGCCGAGGTGGGCGGATCATTTGAGGTCAGGATTTCAAGACCAGCCTGGCCAACATGGTGAAACCCCATCTCCACTAAAAAACACAAAAATTAGCTGGGCATGGTGGCGGGCGCCTGTAGTCCCAGCTACTCAGGAGGCTGAGGCAGGAGAATAGCTGGAACCGTGGAGGCAGAGGTTGCAGTGAGCCGAGATTGTGCCACTGCACTCCAGCCTGGTGACAGAGGAAGACTCCGTCTAAAAAAAAAAAAAAAGAAAAAAACCTTCTATGACCCATAGAATTTTCAGGCTTAAAAGGAATTGGACCATTTTCTGTGTCATAAAGTGTTACCTACATGAACAACTTAATATAGCAATGAAGTCAATGTCTTTTTTTGCAACAAATATTTACTCTTTAATGATTTTTCCCTTTTTATTTTGCAAATATTTAAACCTCCAGAAAAATTTAAAGAATAATATAGTGAATATCTGTATGCCTTTTGCCTAGATTCATGAGTTAAAAGTTTAACATTTGATTTCTTTCTCTTTTTTTTTTTCTGCCCACCTGCTTTTTTTCCTGAACTATATAAAAGAAAGTTGTTGACACCATTTTATTTTACCTTAAAACATGTCAACTTATTCCTCCTGAAAAACAAGGCTTTTCTTCTGTGTAACCAAAATACCTTGATTATTCCCAAGAAATTTAATATTAATAAAATAATATTATCTGAGTTGCAGCTCATTTTCGAATTTCTTCATTTGTCCAATGTCTTTATAGCTTTATTGAAAAGTGTCTCTTAATTTGGTCTTTCCTGCTGATGAGTCAGAACATAGGTATATTCAAAGAGCCCTTTTTTATAACTAGCACTCAACTCAATCTTATCTTCCATATGTTATAGTTTGGATCTTTTCTTCTTAGTAATTCTATAAATAGAACTTTTCCTACAAAGTTTTCACTACTGAGATGAAACATTGGGGTAGTTCAAATATGGGAGACTAACTTCAGTATATACATGTAGTTTTTTCTGTCTGCATTATTACTATTTTTTTCTAAGGTGTTGAGAGGCATTTCTTGTGCTGAACGTGAATATTTTTAAGAGCCATATAAAGCTAATAATGTGACCTTATTGAAAGAATCATAATATTGTCATTATCTCTTACGATATTTATATATTTTTAATTGCTTTTTGTTATTAAAAAGTTGTATCTTTAATTACTAAGGTATATTGCTTGTTTTCAGGAGATTAAGCGATGAAAAAAACCTTCCTCTTGACGGTAAACGGCAACGTTTCCATTCACCCCACCAAGAGCCAACTGTAGTTAACCAGATAGTGCCTTTATCAGGTGAACGAAGATACTCAATGCCGCCATTGTTTCATACACATTATGTACCAGATATAGTCAGATGTGTTCCACCTTTTCGAGAAATACCATTTTTAGAACCTAGAGAAATCACACTGCCTGAGGCCAAAGATAAGGTAATAATAATGTAGATTTTAGTTTTGCCTTTTGGGAATTTAGTATAAATAATGTATTAATCAAAAATATTTAATATCCTGGATTCAGTAGAACATGCCTTTTTTTCTTGCAATGTTTAAAGTACTATTCAGCCTAATTTTCTGTCTAAACATTACTCTGATTTTTGGTAGCTATTCTTTTATAAAAGTGCAGCTGTCAGGAAATCAGATTTTCCCTGATGTATGAAAATTTTATTAGAACCCAAACACTTTCTTAGTTTAGAGAACTGCCCTGTTACTTGTTCTTACTGAAAAAAAAAAGTTTTTTTCATATAGCTATCGTAATAGAGTGTTAGAACACATTTTATTTTGGGGAGTCACTGAGAAAAACAATACATTCAAAGTGATACAATCAACAAAGATTTATCAAAAACATTTATAAAAAACATTTTCAGTTAAGTGAAATGAAGCTATTTAAATAATAATTCTTGGAAAATGACATTGTCAGCATTGGGGAACAATGAGTTATTTAACATCTAATACTAGAAACATATCTCTCCCCTCCCCCATATTTAGTGAAACCTAATACGGTTTTTCCGAGTAATTGAGAGGGTTTATAATGTAAATATCTGCATTCTCTTGGGTTGTCTGTGGTTTATACTTGCTGTTTTTGCATTTTCAAAGCTGCCACACTCTTGAGAAATGAGATATTTGTAGGCTAAGGAGAAGGACCATGAAGAAAATACAGCAACTTTGTTTTACTTTTGAGTTCCTATCAACCAGCATAGGTCTGAAACATAGTAAGTGTACAGAAATGTTGGGTCAGAAAAGCAACATCTGCTTCATTCCTTAGTTGTGCTGCTTTTTTATTCCTCTGTTATTCTTTTGTTATTTAAGTAAGTTACAATTATACCATAAAATTCACCCTTTTAAAGTGTACAGTTCAGTGGTTTTGAAATATATTCCGAAAGTTGTGCAACTGTACTATCTGATTCCCAAACATTTTCATCACCACCAAAAGAAACCACGTACCCAATAGCAGTCATTTCTCCTGCTCCCTGGCAACAACTAATCTATTTTCTGTCTTTATCCCATCCTGGACATTTTATATAAATGCAATCATTCAATATGTGGCCTTTTGTGTCTTGCTTTTTTCATTTAGCATGTTTTCAAGGTTCATCCATGTTGTAGCATACACATCAGTACTTCATTCCTTTTTATAGCTGAATAATATTCCATTGTATGAGTAGACCTCACTTTGTTAATACAGTCCTCAGTTGGTGAATTTCTGGGTTGTTTCCACTTTTCATCTGTTATGAATAGTGCAGCTGTGAATATCTGTACAGATTTTTGCATGGACATATGTTTTTACCTCTCTTGGAGTGAAATTGCTTGGTCTTATGGTAACTCTGTGTTTAACTTTTTGAGGAACTGCTGAAGTATTTTCTAAAGTGGTTGCACCATTTTACATTCCTATCAACAGTGTATAGGTGCTGTACATTCTTTACATGCTTGCTGAACTTGCAGCACTTGTTACTGTCTGTCTTTTTGATTATAGCCATTCTAGTGGGTATGAAATGGTATCTCATCGTGATTTGGATTTGCATTTCCCTAATGCCTAATGATATTGAGCATCTTTTCATTTGCTTATTGGACATTTGTATATCTTCTTGGGGAAATGTCTATTCATCGAGATACCTTGCCCATTTTTAAATTGGACTGTTTGTCTTTTTACTGTTGGGTTGTAAGAGTTCTTTATGCATTCTACATATTAGACCCTTACTGGATAATGATTTGTGAATTTATGCTCACATTATGTGGCTTGTCTTTTTACTTTCTTTTTGGTATCCTTTGAAGCACAGATACATTTCATTTTGATACAGTCCAATTTATCTATTTTCCTTTGGTTGGTTGTGCTTTTGGTGTCATATCTAAGAAACTATTGTACAGGGTCACAGAGATTAATGCCTATGTGTTAATTTTTAAATTTTATTTATTTATTTTTTTTTATTTTTTCCTTGCCCTGCCTATGTGTTACATTTTATAGTTTTAGTTCTTACATTTAGGACTTTGATCCATTTTGAGTTAATTTTTGTATATGATGTAAAGTAGGGGGTACAACTTTATTCTTTTGCTGTTGGTCCAGTTGTCCCAGCAGCTTATTGAAGAAACTGTTCTTTTCTCCTCTGCAACTTTTTTTTTAACCATATTGAAATAGGAAAAACAATCAGTCAAAATCAGTGGGAGAAAGGAAAAAGGCAAAGGAAACTGAGGAAAGATTAACTTGGGTTTTTTTAGTTAGTTTTTTTGTTTTTTTTTTTGAGATGGAATCTAGCTCTGTCACCCAGGCTGGAGTGCAGTGGCGTGATCTTGGCTCACTGCAGCCTCCACTTCCTGGGTTCAAGCGATTCTCCTGTTTCAGCCTCCTGAGTAGCTGGGATTACAGGTGTGTGCCACCATGTCCGGCTAATTTTTGTATTTTTAGTAGAGACGAGGTTTCACCATGTTGATCAGGCTGGTCTTCAACTCCTGACCTCGTGATCCACCCACTTTGGCCTTTCAAAGTGCTGGGATTACAGGCGTGAGCCACGGCGCTCGGCCTAGTTTTTATTTATTTTTATTTTTATTTTTTGAGATGAAGTCTTGCTCTGTTGCCCAGGCTGGAGTGCAGTGGCATGATCTCGGCTCACTGCAAACTCTGCCTCCAGGGTTCAAGCTATTCTGCCTCAGCCTCTCGAGTAGCTGGGACTACAGGCGCCTGCTACCACACCCACTCAGCTAATTTTTTGTATTTTTAGTAGAGACAGGGTTTCACCATGTTAGCCAGGATGGTCTCGATCTCCTGACCTTGTGATCCACCCTCCTCGGCCTCCCAAAATGCTGGGATTACAGGTGTGAGCCACCGCGCCCAGCCACCTGGCTAATGTTTTTAATTTTTTTTTTTTGGTAGAGCCAGGGTCTTGCTATGATACCCAGGCTGGTCTTGAACTCCTAGCCTCAAGTGATCCTCCCGCAGTGGCCTCCCAAAGGGCTGGGATTACAAGTATGAGCTACTGCGCCTAGCTGTTTTTACTCATTTTAAAGACTATCTTGTAATGCCATAATATGAAAGCCTATGGTATAAATCAAATCAGATCAATCCTTTGAATGAACATTTAAGAATCTTTTTGCTGGGTGTGGTGGCTCACACCTGTAATCCCAGCACTTTGGGAGGCCGAGGTGGGCAGATCACAAGGTCAGGAGTTCAAGACCAGCCTGGCCAATGTGGTGAAACCCCGTCTATACTAAAAATACAAAAATTAGCTGGGCGTGGTGGCAGGCACCTGTAGTCCCAGCTACTTGGGAGGCTGAGACAGGAGAATCACTTGAACCCAGGAGGCGGAGGTTGCAGTGAGCCGAAATCATGCCACGGCCCCCCAGCCTGGGCAACAGAGTGAGACTCCGTCTCAAAAAAAAATAAGAATCTTTTACTGGTTTTTTAAGGTATGTACGCTGATAGCCCTGTTTTCTGTGGAATTCTGTGGTAAACTATTGAAAGCTCTCTATTTTTACTTGGATTTGTATGTTGTGATAGTTAACTATTAGAACTAACTAACTACGAGTTTTGCATATGAACTAGGCAAATTTTCAATTTCAGTAAATTTAATAACAATTCACATTAGTGTCAGCGTAAACCATCTGGCAAAGTACCGTTCTGTATCAATAATGTTTTAAAATTAGTCATATAGAAAGAGATACTCCTAAATATTTAGAATTAGGGATTTATCTCAGAAGGCTAAAGATAAATTGTGTAATTGAACCAATTTCTTTATTTTCCTTTTTTGAGACAGAGTCTTGCTCTTGTTGCCCAGGCTGGAGTGTAATGGCGCTATCTTGGCTCACTGCAACTTCCACCTCCGGGCTTTAAGCGATTCTCCTGCCTCAGCCTCCCAAGTAGCTGGGATTACAGGCACGTGCCACCATGCCCGGCCAGTTTTGTATTTTTAGTAGAGATGGGGTTTCACCGTGTTGGTCAGGCTGGTCTCAAACTCCTGACCTCAGGTGAACCACCTGCCTGAGCCTCCGAAAGTGCTGGGATTACAGGTGTGATCCACCACGCCTGGCTGGAACCAATTTCTTTGAGTGCTACTCTCTACCTGTCAAGTTGTGGGAGAAAGAAGGCAAGCAGTTAGTTTTGTGCTTATTTTTTAAGTGAACACTTTTTAAGAAAGCTAACATTGATGTCTCTTTTAGGCATTCTACATATGCTATCTCAGTTAGTCTTTTCAGCAACCCCATGACATGGATGTTATCCTAATGTTATTGAGGCTCAGAAAGCTAAATAACTTGCTCAAGGTCATAGCTAGTAAGTGGTAAAACCAAGATTTGATCTCTGTCTCTAAAAATATGAAGAAAAGGAGTTTAAGATACTTAAAATCAAGGTTTGGCAGATGACATTCTAACTCTAATACCAGGTGATCTGTGACAGTGATAATTAATATTTATTGAGTATCTGTCATTACTGGCATTGTGTTTGACAGTTTGTATGGTTTACTGCTGTTTACTTCTGTAGAGTGTAAAGTGAATGGAGGATTCAGTGTGAGATAAAGTGGGGCAGTGGTTTGAAGCCTTGAATGCAAGTAAAATGCTATCGAAGGTTTTAAAGTAGAAAAATAGCACAGTCAGATTTGTATTTTTAGAAAGTCGTTGCTGTATAGTGAATTTGGTTTAGAATGAAGTGGGCTTGGAAGATGGTGATCACCTTGAAGACTGTTACATTCACCCTGAAGATGGTTGACCCCCTTGAAGACTGTTAAATTCATCCTAATGAGAGGCGCTGAAGCTTTCAGTTATGGTAGATGGTAGTGAAAAAGATGTGGGAGATAATATATAAGGAAAATTGATAGAATGTGTGGAATAATTGAGTGTAGAAGAGAGAGGGTGAAAGAGACATGAATGACTCCAATGATTTGATTCTGGGTTACTAGTAGAGATAAGGAACCTAGATTTGGGGTATATAGGCTGATTGAGGAAATACTCGAGTTATTTGTACTATGAGAGAATCTACTATAAAACATTTGTGCTCCTGAGAAACTTTATGTCCTGCAGATTGCACACTAATGATATAGGGCTTATGGGAAATAGGGTTGGAACAGGCTACTCAAAACCTAAACAGTTTTGTAACCAGAACACTATCAAGAATAATAATAGATATCTTGGGAAATAACTTGGACAGACCAGGCAGGCAGTTTGGCACGGCTAGATGCTGCTGCAGGGGATATTAGAAATATACAAAATAGAGTTGAGATGCTGGCTTGTGCTGGGCATTGAGACAGGCAGTTAAAAATGGAGCTCTGAGTCAGTGAGGCTGCTGTTAAGGTAGAGACAAAAGGAAATACACCAGCACAGAGCTGTCTGAGGCTAGGAGTATGTTTTCTTGAGCAGGAATCTTGGATGCAAATGCTTTTTAGTTCCGTTAGATCTGTAAGGACTACATACTGAGGGGTTTTTTTCTTTCTCATGACAGTTATAATTCTACAGTTACAGCTCCATGTACAAATCATGTACAAACCCAACTTACATGTTGTATTGATACCATTCCCCTGTTTACCAATCACATATAAGCTAATTGGTATTGTAGAAAAATATAACTGTATTGACAGTATATGTTTGGAGTTCAGAAGTAAGGTTGGGCTGGAGATAGGGATCCTGAAGAGATCTGAAACAAAAGTGACAGTTGAAACTCCTAGAGTAGATAAGATTTTTAATTTATTTAGCATTCAAATATTTGTGAGCTCTAGGCATGGGAGATACACTGTTTTTCTAAACATACATGGTCTCTACATTTAGGTACAGCATAGTGAGAGGAGGGGGAGCCATTAAAAAATAATCATACATAGGCCGGGCACAGTGGCTCACGCCTGTAATCCCAGCACTTTGGGAGGCCGAGATGGGTGGATTACCTGAGGATAGGAGTTCGAGACTAGCCTGACCAATATGGTGAAACCCTGTCTCTACTAAAAATACAAAAAAATTAGCTGTGCGCCAGTAGTCCCAGCAACTCGGGAGGCTGAGGCGGGAGAATTGCTTGAACTAGGGAGGCAGAGGTTGCAGTGAGCCAAGATTGTGTCACTGTACTCCAGCCTGAGTGACAGAGCAGGACTCTGTCTTAAAAAAATTTTAAAAAAATGCAGATCACAATTTTATTTATATAAACGCTGTGCAGGAAATTACTGAGTGCTGAGAGAATGCATTTGGGGTCTCAGGGAAAACCTGTTAGAGGAGACATTATTTGAGTTGAGATCTGAAAGATGAATGAATTAACTAGTTAAAGAATGGTGGAGAGCTGGGTACGGTTGCTCATGCCTGTAATTGCAACACTTTGGGAGGCTGAGGTGGGTGGATCGCCTGAGGTCAGGAGTTCAAGACCAACATGGCGAAACTCCATCTCTTCTAAACATACAAAATTAGCCTCTTGGCAGGTGCCTGTGATCCCAGCTACTCGGGAGGCTGAGGCAGAGAATTGCTTGAACCCGGGAGGTGGAGGTTGCAGTGAGCCAAGACCACACCACTGCACTCTAGCCTGGGAGACAGAGTGAGACTCCATCTCAGAAATTAGTGGGGATGGGGAGACTGCTTTAGAGAGAGGAAATAGCATGTTTGAGGTTCCTAATGCAGAAAAGAGAATGGAGTGTACAAATGACTGAAAGGAGGTCAAGATGGCTAGTGTTTCATGAATTAGAGGGAAAGTGGTTGAAGGTGTGGTAGGGGAGGTGGGAAGAGGGGCATATTTTGCAAGGACTCCTAGGCCATTTTGGTCTTTAGCTTAAGAACAGCAGGAACCTATTCAGAGGTTTTTTTTTTTTTTTTTTTTTTTAAATGCGGTGGACAGATAAGTTAAAAAGGTTATTTTCACTGCACTGTGGAGAGCAGATTGAAGTTGAGCAAGCATGGATGTAGAGAAGTTGTTGTACTATAGTATTTCAAGTGAGAGGCAGTGGTACCTTGAATTAGGAAGTGCTAGTAGTTATGAAGAGAAATTGATGGATTTAAGCTGTATTTTAGAGGTGGAATCTGTAACATTTGATGATATATTAGATTACAGTGTCTAAGCCTCTGCAATATCAACATTTTAGGCCAGCTTTCTTTGGTGTGGAGGGGCTGTCCTGTGTACCCTCCTACGTCTAGTAGCATTCCTGCCACCAATCCCTAGTTGTGACAACCCAAAATGTCTGTGGACATTGCCAGTCGTCTTCTGTGGGGCAAAATTGTCCTAGTTGAAAACCACTGGGTTCGATTGAGGAGAAGTATTGAGGATTACACTCAAGTTTCTGGCTTCTACAGTTGGATGCATGGTGGCATCATTCACTGAGACAGAATAGAATGGAAGAGGAGAAACATTTATATATGTGCTTAATAAGGATTGACTTATGAGTCCGTGGACATGTTGCCTTTAAGATGCTTTTGAAGCGTCAGAGTGGATATTTAGCATTGATAATTGACTATACTGCATATAGATTTGGAATTCAAAGGATATTCATTAGCTAGAAATGTGTATTTGGCCATCATCAGTATACAGATAGTAATTGAAGCCTCAGGAAGTGAGTCTATGTCCAAGACTGGTTGAAATAGATTGAGGAAAGAATGGGAAAACAAATGCAAACCAAGATTATACACAACTGTTTTGGGAAATTTGGCAGTGAAAGGGGGGAGCAAAAGGTGGGAAGTTGGGACAAGGCTTTTTTTTTGTAAGGTGGGAGAAACTCTGCCCACATATAAATGTTTGTGGGGAAGATTCATAGACAGGAAAGAGGTTGACTACTCTCGAAAGAAAAGAACAATCATGAATAAGGTTTCCTACAAGGTGGAAGGGTAATGGATCCTGTATATAGGTGGAGTGATTGGCCTTAGGTAAGAGAAAAACTTTTTTGAACTGGCTAATAGGAGGAGAGAATAGGTATAGATAGAGGGAAATTTGTAGATACGGTAGGGAGAAGTTAGTGGAGTTTCCAGGGTTGAATGGCATCTTCCCGTTTTCTCTCTGAATTACTATGCAAGATCATCTGTTGAGACTGGAGAAGATAAAGTAGGATATCAGAGGTTTGAGAATAGTGGAGAATGTTTGAAATACCATTTACTGAATGTGGGGAATCCAACTCACCAGAGAAACAGAGTGCAGAAGGTTTGAAACATTATTTTCTGGGTAGTATAGAGGGCTCACTTAAGAGTGGTAATATTGAATTCATTAATAATAATAGTAAGTCAGTCAGCTGAATCTGCCAGCTCCAGGGAAAGATTTTGTTAGAAGTTTTCTTAACTACTTTGAGGATAAACCTAAAGAATTGAATTTTGAAAATGAATACCCTCTGAGTTTAAATTTTTTCATCAGTGTTTTTTTTTTTGTCTTTTTCAAGTTACTATGTTAACAACTCTTCAAGGTAGAGATCAGAGTTATTCCTGAATTTTAACTTTTGTTTTTACTCTGGGTTTTAGAAGAATATATGGTTTTCTGCACAAAAAAGAGACTGTAATTAGCTATCTAAGCCCCTGAATTCCATCTACAGTATTAGAACTGTTCTTTGAAATTTCTGGTTAGTAGAAGGTATTATGTGAATTGACTTACTTGATTTTGAATTTTGAGTTGAAATGAGGTTAGGCTGAGGTTTTTCTTGGTATTGATTGTGAAATAAAAAGATGGTTATTAAAGAATTGTTACATTTCCTGTGTAATGTTAAATTTGGTAAGGGGCAAATTTTATGGAGCTTCTTGGCATCCTTGGAAGAACACTTTGGGGATAGTTATCTTACAGATCTCTAAAGGGTCTGTCTTTTTAATTTATGTTTTTATCAGAAAAATTCAAAAACCACCGAGATGTCAATTTACCCAGAACACCTAAGAGAGAACTCAGACAGAAGAGATCAAATAAAAACTTGTTTTTTTCTATCCTTTTTTGGGCAATTCTTTGGCCAAGTTCAGGTAATAGTAAGCGCCTAAAGTAATCAAACTTCAGGGGGAAAACAATCAGTAATCCAGATTGCCTTCTCAACCCGCCAGTTTATAAATTAAGAATACTCCCAACTTTGTCCGTACCCAAAACCATAGTAATTTAACACACAAACAAAAAGTGGGTTGTTTTAGGCATGACATTTTTCTGGTTCTATTTTATTTCAGAATTGGTTAATTTGATGGGAAAGGGAATTGACTGTGAAGAATGAATTTAAACTTTTATTACACATCTGGCTTTATTTTACTCAGAAAATTAATACCAGCTCTTTCTATAGCGACATGTAACAAAGAGTAAGGCAGTGAGAGAGCCTGAGGAATTGCCAGTTTTTATTGCAATGTTTATATGCTGTAATGACCTGCTTTCTGGACTATAATTTAATTTTGTTTCTCCCATTTCGAAAGCTCATTGCTGATTTGTGTTTGTTGCTTGTAGATAGCACTTAGGCAAAAAAAAAATTTACATTGTAGTATATGATTAGGTCTTGGTATTTCCAGCTAAAAAGTTTTTTTTTTGTTTTTTTTTGTTTTTTTTGAGACGTAGTTTCGCTCTTGTTGCCCAGGCTGGAGTGGAATGGCGTGATCTCGGCTCACCGCAGCCTCCGTCTCCTGGGTTCAAGCAATTCTGGGATTATGGGCATGCACCACCATGCCCAGCTAATTTTGTATTTTTAGTAGAGACGGGGTTTCTCCATGTTGGTCAGGCTGGTCTCGAACTCCCAACCTCAGGTGATCCACCCACCTTAGCCTCCCAAAGTGCGGGGATTACAGGCATGAGCCACCTCGCCAGGCTAAAAAGTTTTTTTTTTTTCCCCCACTTTCTTTTACTCCAGGGCCCAGCTATCAGGGACAGGTAGTGAACTGCTGAGAATACCATGTGAAAGTTATACAGTGTTAAATACCATGTGAGAGCTTTATATATTGGTACATATAAAAACTTTTCTGAATCCCAGCCAGTACTTCCCTTATCCTTATGGCTTGTGTTGACTTCAGACAATGGTAATTTTATTGATACTTAATTTGACCTTGACTTTGAGGACAAGTTACAATTTTTTTTTAGGAAAAATGAACATTTGTATTTGGAAGAAATATTTCTTTATTTTATTTTATTTTATTTTTTGAGACGGAGTCTTGCTGTGTTGCCCAGGCTAAAGTGCAGTGGCGTGATCTTGGCTCACTGCAACCTCTGCCTTCCAGGTTCAAGCAATTCTCCTGCCTCAGCCTCCCAAGTAGCTTGGACTACAGGCACCTGCCACCATGACTGGCTATTTTTTTTTGTATTTTTAGTAGAGATGGGGTTTCACCATCTTGGTCAGGCTGGTCTCGAACTCCTGACCTCAAATGATATGCCCATCTTGGCCTCCCAGAGTGCTGGGATTACAGGCATGAGCCCCCGCGCCTGGCCAGAAATATTTATTTTAATATTTTAGACTATGTATAAGTAAATTTTTTGTGTAGTGAGAAATAGACTAATTAATTTTATAGTGATAGATCTTGGTAGGTAGCCTAAGCAGATAGTATTGTAGTGATTTAGACAAGTTTAAGAATAATCCATTTTATATATATGTTGCTGGAGGGATTTTTTTTTTTTTTATTTTTTGAGATGGAGTCTTACTAAGTTGCCCAGGCTACTCTTGAACTCCTGGGCTCAAGCCATCTTCCTGCCTCAGCTTCCTGAGTAGCTGATACTACCAGCATTTGCACTGTACCTGGCTTGGAATAGTTTTTTTAAACTAAAAATTAGGAAAAATTTACCCCAGAATTAAAGAATATTTTTGGAGTGCAATTATGCGTGGTCAGCTTGTTATTACATATGTGATCTAAATTGTATATGATTTTTAGCCAAGGATATTTCATATTATACATTCCTCCTCTCTGTTTTTTTTTTAAGAATTATAAGAACAGTGAGCCATCTCCTGGAATATTTCTCTAAATTAAAGCACCAGAAATCTTGTTCAAACATATATGTGCATTTCTTTTTTTGTCTCATCTGAACTCTCAGTATTTGTTCTAGAGTAAAGTAGTATGATTTGATAATGTGAATCCCCAAGCTAATGGGTAGATAATGAGGAAAATTCTTTCACATAAAAACTCATTAAATCTCCATTATAGTAGACCTTGGGAAAGAAAAAGTGTTTCCATGCATGTAAAAAATAGAGAGGAACAAGAATATGGAATTTCGTATTTTCCAAGTCATTGTAAATTTTTTCACATGTGACTCTTTCTACATTAACAGGGTCATTCAGATGAAAGCACTTTATGAATATAATAACATTCCACTTGGGCATTGTAAAGAAAATTTTTTTAAAAAAATTTTTGAATTTTTTTTTGGAGACAGAGTCTTGCTCTGTTGCCCAGGCTGGAGTGCAGTGGTGCAATTTCAGCTCACTGCAACCTCCCATTTCCTGGGTTCGAGCGATTCTCCTGCCTCAGCCTGCTGAGTAGCTGGGACTACAGGTGCATGCCACTCTGCCTGGCTAATTTTTTGTATTTTGGTAGAGACAGGGTTTCACCGTCGTTGCCCAGGCTGGTCTTGAACCCCTGAGCTCAGGCAATCCGTCCACCTCGGCCTCCCAAAGTGCCAAGAAGTTTGTTTGTTGATTTTGCTATTCAACGAAGACTGAGTACCTACTGTGAATTCTAGGATTATGTTGATCCAATCTGCCTGATTCTCTAGATTATGGGTTGGCAGAAGGGCCAGATAGTAAATATTTAGGCATGTGGGCTACGTAAGTCCTCTGTTGCATATTTAAAAAATCCTTCAAGTATCATTTAAAATTTTATGTTAGCCACTTTTACTGGAGATCTTTTTCACATTTGTTACAAACTTGGACACTTTTCTTTTTAGCTTTTTATTATGGAAAATATCAAACCATATACTAAAGTAGAGAGAAAAACGTATCAAGTCCTCATGTTGTCCACTTTAACAACTGCCAACATATGACCATAACAATTAACAACATATGACTAATCTTATTTTACCTTTACCTCCCTCCCTCATTAGTTTGAATCGGATTTGAGTTATTTTATTGGTAAATATTTCAGTATTCTGATATTCAGTTGATCTTTTTTGTTTATCCTTCCATCAGGGCCATACTGTCTTGATTACTGTAGCATTATATTAAGTATAGAAGTCAGTTGGGTTAAATTCTCCAATTTTTTTCTCAGCTATTCTTGGACTTTTGCCTTTCTAAGTCAAATTTAAAATTCTTTTGTCAGTTTCTAGAAAGAAGCCTTCTGGGCTTTCGATTTCTTTTTCATTTGTTGTGAAACAAATTATATCAAATGGGCTTTTGAGTTTGATTACATTGAATCTAAAGATCAATTCTGGGAGAATTGACATCCTTAACAATAGTCTTTTGATCCGTGAATGTGGTTTATCTCTCCCTTTATTTAGGTCTTTAGGTTCTCAATATTTTCTAGTTTTCAGTATACAAATTCTGCACATCTCTTGGTACATAGATTTCTAAATATTTCATGCTTTTTGCTGCTATTGTGAAGTTTTTAAAAAGTAAATTTTTAATTGTTTGTTGATAGTATATATGCTTTAAGTAGTGAATTATCTGTTTAGAAAATTAAAACGAGAAAAGGCCTTGGTTTTTTATATTATGTTAAACATATTAGTTTTGTTTACACATTCTTCTGGTGTGCTTTATTGTCTGTAGAAATGTTACTCTACAGCCTGGGCAAAATACTGAGAACCTGTCTCTCAAGAAAAAAAAATTAACCAGATGTGGTACTGCACACCTTTAGTCCCAGCTACTTGCGGGGCTGAGATGGGAGGATTGCTTGACAGGAGGTCAAGACAGCAGTGAGCTCTGATTGCGCCATTGCTCTCTAGTCTGGGCAACACGGTGAAACCATGTATCAAAAAACAAAAAGTTGCTCAATGTATTCTCATTTTTCTTACAAATACTTTGTATGGAAGTTGATTAGAATACTTTCAGGCGTTATTTCTTCAATTTTTTCTTCCCTCCTCTCCCATTCTTACCTCTTTCGAGATTCCAGTTCTTTCTGTTATTTGTCTTTGAGATGGCTTTTTCTGTACTACTTTCATTTTATTTTATTTCAGTGTTTTTGAGACAAGGTCTTCCTCTGTTGTCCAGGCTGGATTACAGTGGTGTGATCATGGCTCACTGCAACCTCGACCTCCCAGGCTCAAGCAATCCTCCTGCTTCAGCCTCCCTAGTAGCTGAGACTACAGGCACGCACCACCATGCCCAGCTAATTTTTAAATTTGTTGTAGAAATGAGGTTTTGCCATGTTGCCAAGACTTGTCTCGGATTCCTGAGCTTAAGCGATGCGCCTGCCTTGGCCTCCCAAAGTGCTAGGATTATTGGCGTGCTCAGCCACCATGCCCAGCAGTGTGCTACTTTTATGTGGAGAGGGTTGAGCAGGCTAGCTTTGTGGCTCTAGGACTTCTCCTCTTCTGTTTTTTTTTTTTTTTTTTGTGACGGAGTCTTACTCTTGTCACCCAGGCTAGAGTGCAGTGGTGTGATCTCAGCTCACTGCAAGCTCTGCCTTCTGGGTTCAAGTGATTCTCTTTCCTCAGCCTCCCGGGTAGCTGGGACTACAGGCATGTGCCACCACTCCTGGCTAATTTTTTTGTATTTTTAGTAGAGATGCTGTTTCACCGTGTTGGCCAGGATGGTCTCGATCTCTTGTCCTTGTGATCCACCTGCCTCGGCCTCCCAAAGTGCTGGGATTACAGGCGTGAGCCACCACGCCCAGCCCTCTTCTGTTCTTGTGTAGTATTCAGAAATATACTTCCTGAGTGCCTTTGCTTTTTTCCTTTCCTACTTTTATCTAGAGCGGAATTTTTTACCCTCTGTACTATTGGCATTTTTACCCTCTGTACTATTGGCCAGATAATCTTTGCTGTGGTAGAGTTGTCCTCTGTATTGTAGGATGTTCAGTGACATCCTGGCCTCTACCTACTAAATGCCAGGGACTTTCCCTCTGCCCTGCCTGGTCCTGTTATGATGACCAAAAATGTTTTCATATTCATATGTCCACTGAGAGTCAGAATCATTTTACACCTTTCCTTTTCTCCTGATGGCTCTGTACTGTCCAGTTTAAGTTTCTCTTCCTGGTAGTTTCTGCTGTTGCTTTTTCTTGGAAGGGAACCTCATTTTGTTTGGAGGTCTCTGATCTTTCTGTGGTCCCCTTGCATTTACCTATGAATTGTAGCCTATGAAGCTGCTTGCCTATTTTGGTTGTGGTACATTGATGTGGGCTGCTTAGTTTGGTGAGTGAGGGGGAGAAGGTATTACCTATAAGCAATTTGATTTCTGCATGTTCTGTTTTTAAGACTGTTTCAAATCCCATTCCCTTTTCTTTTACCGTGTCTGATACCGTGTGAATCTTGCTGCTGTTGGTATTTGTCGCACTCCTGAGTGTTCATGATGAATACTTGGTCAGTCAATTGTGTTTTATTTTTTGGCCACATTTTGGTTTGGTTTGATCTCTTTGATTTATTCTCCTAGTTGCTCTGTCTTTTGTGGGGTGGGTATTCAGAGATTTTAAAGAAAGTTATGCTTCTTTCATTGCCAAATTGCCTAGAATGCCTCTGCCTTCTTAAAATGAGGATCCTAAATATGTGAAAGACAACATTTTTCATGATGGGTGATATTTTTGCCTCATTATGGACTATAAGGCAGTCCTAGAGAGGGAGGGATTGAAAATACAAGAGCAGGACTAAAAAACTGGTAGAGGTGTTTGTGCCCTTAAGGTGACCAGAAGGCTTGAATACAAAATTATTGGTAGAGAGATTAGCTTTGAATGGGGAAAAGGGCGCCTTTCCCCACCCCCCCCAAATATGTTTGTTTTTAGGTCTGTGGTTAAGAGGCTGAGGAATATCGCATTTGCTATTCTCAATTTTCGTAGTAAACTTTAACTGTATCTGCTAGAGAAAGGGAGATAAGTTTAGAGGGCTTGAAGAAGATAGTAAACGTTTTGGAATGGTATAATGAAAAACAGAAGCGATATCTAACCAAAGACTTGGAAGAAATTGCTAAGTGATGCTAAGGGCCAACCTAAGACTAAACTTGAAATACTCCAATTTTATAATTTTAATTTTTTTTTTCAGTTTTGTCTCTTAGCAACTTAGATGTAAGAGCAGAGAAGGTGTTTTTTTTTTTTTTTTTTTTTTTTTTTTTAATTGACCTAAGATTAGGGTTTTGTAGGACAAGTATTAGAACATGACAAGGTAGATAATGTTGTTAAGGTATGATAAGAGAGTGGTTCAAGGGATGCACTGTGTGGTGTAGACTGCATAGGAAAAGAAATAACACCATTTAGGTACTGATGGCTTGGCGGAAAAGGGAGGATTCAAAGGAATCTAGATCTCTTGTGGTTGTAGAGCAGGTATGAGGAGAGTGAGAAAGTGTGAATTGGATAGGAGATTGAAGCCAAGATAGTATATTGGAATTTAAAATTTCAGAGCTAGAGCAGTTCCAGTTTATTGTAAAGACCACATTATAGGAGTGTATACTGATGAAGAATACTGGAGGAAATAAAAGTCCAGAAACGGAGTATGTCGTGATATATAGCCCATTTCAAATAGGGAAATCACCTATGTTGATGGCAAGAATTGGGCTAGAGGGAAAAGTGTGAACCAGATCAGTAGATAAAAGGGTGGTAGGGTCAGTTGTGATGGCTCACACCTGTAATACCAGCACTTTGGGAGGCTGAGGCAGGCGGATCACTTAAGGTCAGGAGTTCGAGAGCAGCCTGGCCAACATGGCAAAACCCTGTCTCTACAAAAATCGAAAAATTAGCCGAGTGTGGTGGCAGATGCCTGTATTCGCAGCTACTTGGGAGGCTGAGGTAGGAGAATCGGTTGAACCCAGGAAGCTGAGGTTGCGGTTAGCCGAGATCGCACCACTGCATTCCAGGCTGGGCGACGAATAAGATTCTGTCTCAAAAAAAAAAAAAAAAAGGTGGTAAGTACATGGCAACATGAAGTTAGGGTTCAGGGCATTATTACAAGAATGGGACAGGGGGTGGTTTGCATGAGCCCAGAAGACCAGGGACTGGTGACATCTCTTATATTTGGTATTTGTGGGTGTGAATACTAGGGATTGGGCAAACTTCTTTAAAGAGCCAAATAGTAAATACTTTAGGCTTTGCCACTCACATATTGTTTCTGTTGCATATTCTTATTTGTTTGTTTTCATAATCCTTTAGAAATGTAAAAAAATTCTTTGCTCAGGGGCCATACAAATACAGTGAGCAAGTGTTAAACAGTTTGCTGACCCATGGATTATTTTTATTATGAAGTATCTGTGTCTGTACTTTTCTGTGAGTTGTAAATTTTACTTTGTAAAATTTATATATAGTTTTTCAGACCATTCTCCTCCTGTACTTGAGTAATAGTAGCTTTGTTTTGGAAACTATTAAGAAGATAATATATATTCCCTTTTAAAATAGTGTCAATATAATTAATTTATACTTCTCCAAATGGCAATTACTTTTACATTGCTGAACAAAACTTTTACTTTTTTTTTTGCGGTGGATTCAAGTTGAGTCAGCAGATACTGGAGTTATTTGAAACATGTCAGCAGCATATAAGTGATTTAAAGAAGAAAGAACTCTGTCGAACCCAGCTGCAGAGAGAAATTCAGCTGTTATTTCCACGTATGTTTCCCTATTTTGCATGCCCTTTAGGTATATGGTTTCCTATTTTAAATTTTATCTTTTTTTTTTTTAATAGGCACAGAACCAGTGCACCTTGTTTAGATTTTAAGTACTCTTACTACTTTCTTCTGTTTCTTTAGAAAGCAGACTTTTTTTGGTTGGGTCCTCTTTAAATGGATTTGGTACCCGGAGCAGTGATGGTGATTTATGCCTAGTTGTTAAGGAAGAACCAGTAAGTAAGGAAACATTTATTCCAAGTGTGTTTCTCGTGTTAATGGGTTAAGAAATTTTACATAAAAGTCATTGAGGAAAAAAATTTGCTTTGTTGTGATTACTTCTTTGTATTTTGTTTACCATAATTGCAGGAAACCTAGGAAATTTTTTATTTTTAAGGCATGTGCACAATAAGCTAAGTAATAGGAAGTATAGCATTAATTTAATTCTAAGTTTTTAAAGTGAGATGGCTTCACTATGTGTTGTTTTTTTTTTTCAAGAACTCTGCCTCTGTTTTGAAATGTCATTAGTTTGGATATGTTATCAGGATGCAGCAAAGAAGAGCATGTGGCAATATTATTTTCTTGATATATTTCCTTTCCATTTGAATTCTCAGTGATTCTATTTTTAATCTTTACTTTTTTTTCTCCTTGAAAATGCTTGTTAAGGGAAAATAGGTTTCACTGAAATTTAAAATAAGACTATCATGTTTATTAAATTTAAAATATTTTTCTCTGACATTTTGCCTTTGTTTTTTTTTTTTTCTTTTTCTTTAGCAACGATACTGTGTTATTTAGTACAGGTTGAGTATTCCTTATCTAAAATGCTTGGGACCAGAGTTTTTTGGATTTGAGATTTATTTTTTTTTTTGGAATACTTGCACTATACTTAACATTTGAACATCCCTGATCCAGATCTGAAATGCTCCAATGAACATTTCCTTTGAGTATCATGTCAGCACTCAAAAAGTTTCAGATTTCGGATTTCAAGTTTTTGGATTAGGGATGTTCAACCTGTAGTATGTTTACCTGAATTTCCAGTTAACTGATACTCCTGTGTTTAATACTGCAGTAATTGGTGTTCGTTAAGCTGACTTGAGGCAGCCTCTTTAAGATGCTGAGGTTTCTTCTGAACTACCAGTGATTAAATTAAGCTCAGTGTAATTTTAATATGCCTTATTATGCTTTACATCTTTAAAAATACAAAAAATTATTGAATGTTAATGTATAATTTTACTATTCATATTATTCCACTAGCAAAAATGACTTCTAGTTACTGCAAATCAGAAAGAGATTTATTCCAGGAAAAATATTTTTCTAGGCTTTGAAATCATATAAAGAGAAAGTTTAAAAAAACCTCACATTATTAACAGTGGAGAATACAAGGGTTGTAATTAAAACTTTTTTGTGCTGCTAGATTATACTCAAGCACATCCCACTCATCCTCTAGTCTTATTCACATGTCTAAATCATGTTGTCATAGCTTTTACACAAACTGAGGCACCATGGATATGAAACTATCCTTGAGCAGCTTAAGATCTAGATAAGGCTAAAATTCTGTTTATTTTTGTTGGAGGTTGCTTTTTGTACAGTGTTATACTGAAGGGAAAAATGACATAAATGGCTGTTTCAGAATTTCTTTGAAAACTGTGCTTTTAAGCTTAAAATCAGGAATTGATTTAGAAATGTAGATGTGAAAGATAGCATTAAAGGTTGATTTTTTCTATAATTTAGAAAAATAAGTTTCCTTGGGTATATTGAAAAATAACTCCAAAGGAAAGTATATCTTGTATGTTTTGTTTTTGTTGAGATACGTTAGGAAAATGAAACATTAAGCTGAGAAAGATAATGAAAAAACACTTTATTTTTAACTTTTCAGTGTTTTTTTCAGGTAAATCAGAAGACTGAAGCACGGCATATACTCACCTTAGTCCATAAACACTTCTGTACTAGACTTTGTAAGTCTGACATGCCTCAAGTTTGTATGTCACCTGACATAACTTTATTTAAAATGCCTCTTACATTATCTTCTGGTAAGAATTGTTTATTCTGGTCAGGATAGGTATAATATGGATCCTTTTTTCCAAATGAATTTCTTTTAACTTTTGATTAAAAAGAAGAGTGATCATTTATTCAGCGTATCTTTATGGCTCTTACTGTAAAATATACCACCTGCTGCAGTGGGGGGGATTCAAAGATATGTAAGTTTTAGTTCTTTTTCTCAAAAGTTTATAGATTGTTAGGGAAATTAAAGCATGAATATAAATAGTTGTAATAACAGAGTATCTGTGAAAAGCTAAAAGTGTTGATACACATAAAGTCCAGATGAGAATTTCATCTGCCTTGCAATGATATGCATCTTTACTTGTTTTAAAAATAAGATCACTGAACATGAGACCTAAATGTATGACTTCAACAGAAAGCAAATTGTTTACTTAAGCCATTTTACGAATTTACTTTTTGAATACACTGACTCTAAACAGATTTTAATCCACATGTTAAGCCATCTCAAATAATTTCTTTTTATATAGAATTTTATAGAAAGTTGAAGTTATCCTGTGTGATATTGGAAAGACACTTGTTCATTTGTTGAACAGACATTCATTATATGCCAGACTTTGAGCTGGAATGTACAAGTCAAGTAACAAGTCACTGTCTTTGAATAACTTACATCTACTGTAGAAGAGAAATAAATGAAGTGATTTATTTCTTTGGACCTAGGCTTCTGCATTCTGAATTATTCTGTAAAATAAAGAATAATTCATACCTAAGTGGATTTTTAATAGCTATTTGAATCAAAATATTAAAAACGGAAGGTACCTTAAAGATCATGTAATTCACATGAATTTTTTTTTTTCTTTTTCTTTTGGTTATTTTTAATAGTTAAGGAAACTGGTGATCAATGGATTTAGTAACTTGCTTGGACTATAGTTTGTTGGTCTCAGAACCTGTACTTATTACTCAAAACTTTTAACTCCTAATTTTATTTTTCTGAATTCCTGCACATAAATTCTATTTTGAAGCTTGATATAGTCTTTTTTTTTTTTTTTTTTTGAGACAGAGTCTCGCTCTCTCACCAGGCTGGAGTGCAGTAGCACGATCGCAGGTCACTGCAACCTCCCCCTCCCTGGTTTAAGCGATTCTCATGCCTCAGCCTCCCTATTAACTGGCATTACAGGTGTGTGCCACCTCAACTGGCTAATTTTTGTATTTTTAGTAGAGACGGGGTTTTGCCATGTTGGCCAGGCCTGTCTCAAACTCCTGGCCTCAAGTGATACATACACTTTGACCTCCCAAAGTGCTAGGATTACAGGCGTGAACCACCAAGCCCAGCTGATATAGATTCTGTAATTTTGATGGTAAAACATTATAACAGAAAATTTTCGGGTTTAAAAAAATCCTGGTACTACTTTTTCTGTAGTTAAAAAATTAGAAAATTGCTCATTTGGGAAAGATTTTCAGAATTGCATTTTTATACACTTCTGTATTTTCCTAATTTTCTATGATAAGCATGTATTACTTTCAACTCAATAATTTTTTAGTTTGATGGAATAAAAATATGTATATACTTTTATTATATGTTGTATATGATATGTGTATATATGTAATACATATGTGTATATATTTGAATTTCCTATCAACTGATACTCCTGTGTATAATAGCACAATAATTGGTGTTCACTAAGCTGTTCTGAATTTTTCACTTGTAGAGATCATGTGTATAATAAATATATGTATTTTTCACTCATAGAGATCACACTTACTGAATGCATCCAAGCCCCATGTATCATGTTGCAAAGCATTTCCACACATAAGACTCTGTAAATATGATTTCTATAGTTACCATGATACCTTACTCTGTGCTGTACCAAAATTAGCTATTCCCTCTGCTGCTAGCTTAGATATATTTTCACTCTTACAGTGATCTGATGAACTTCTCTATAGATACTATATTAGACCACATTCCTGAAAATAACCTTAATATAAAGCCCCCTAAATGATATTACTGGAGCCTCCAACCTTAGAAGAATTTGATAATGTCCTTGCTTGTATTCTTTTTCACAGACGTTTTCTTAAAATTATTTTAGCTTAGTAAATACTATTTTTTTTAAAATGTGCATTGGAACACTCTGAATTCTAGAAACATTTGCCGATATTCACATTATCTTTTGTCTTTCAGCGGGCTACATTGAGAGACCTCAGCTGATTCGAGCAAAAGTGCCAATTGTGAAGTTCAGGGATAAAGTCAGGTAAGTAATTAATGAGCTTTCTTTTTTCAGTTCCTTTAGATCATTTTTAGATACTCATCTGATAAAGATAATTAAGAATTGTATGTTGTAGCACTACAGTTTATTTTCATCAGTTTTTAGAAATCATTTGACTTGGTGTTTGAAATGGTTTTTTAAAATTGAGCGATATTTTATGCTTAACTATACTTAGCTATTCTGCTTGACATTTTGAATATGTGAGACTATCCAATTTAAAGAGTATGTACATATTTGTATTTTAGATTTTTAAATGATCACTTGCCTTTTGGAAGTAATGCGTTCTGAAGAACATAATTAATGAAATTTGACATACTAATATCAAGGATTTGTTGTAAATACAATTATGATTAAACAAGTTATGTTTCATTTTAATGAAAGATACATATAATACCTAGAGAATAGATAATGAACGAACAACAGCAAAATATACTTGTTCCATTTCAAAATTTATATTTATATGTTCTACCAGCTTGGGTTCTGAATTTCTTATGGGCATTAGAATTGGGATCTTTTATATAATATCTGAATGCAAAATGTAAATAGATGTTGATTATTTCATTCAACTGATTTGTTACTGTTTTCTAAAAATAGAATTGTGACAGATTTCATAAAATTTGTCCAGTTTTACAAAATTAATACTGAAATTATGCCCCCCCACACACATTATTGATACTTATCTTTCATAGATTGTGTTTGCACCAATTTGCCTACTTGCTAAAAGTTATTTTAACTCCCCACATAAATATTCATACGCTTTAGCAGTCATTTCATGGGCATACACAGAGTGGTGAAAATTTCAAATCACCCAATACCATGTTTCCAGCTGAGATAGAATTAGGTGACACACTGTCTTCTTGTTCAGCTTCGTACTGTAAACAGATAACCTCCTCATAGTCTAATTAATGCCATATTTTTCACATTTTTGTGCTTTTTTTGCTTTTTAAAATGGCCCCCAAGCATAGTGTGGAGTTACTTTCTAGTGTCCCCAAGTGCAGGAAGGCTGTGATGGTGCCCTATGGAGAAAATATGTGTTAGGTAGGCTTTGCTCAGGCGTGAGTTACAGTACTCTTGGCCATGAGTCCACTGTTAATGAATCAACCGTATATGTATTAAATACAATGTCTTCAAACAGAAGCACAACATAAAACTTGGTTACATATTGATGAGTTTATGAAAATGTGACCAGGCTGGCAGAAACCTAACCCTGTGCTTACCCTAGGAGCAATGATATATAGTATTTATTAATTCAGTGTTTGCAGCAACTTTATAGAATGTGGCTACTATGAATGATGAAAATTGACTGAATATATATATTTTAAACAAACTTTAATGCCTGGCTCAAGCCATTCCTTTATATATCTAAACATCAGTCAGATCTATAAATACTTATTAAATTTCTGCCAAGTAAATTGTGTCAGATTTTCCTAAAGCAGATATGAAATATGTAGGGAGATAAAACATAAAGTTATTATCTAATTATAAGTTTTTAATAATATATGGTTGTAGTTATAGTTACAAAAATAGTTTTATTCTTTTTCTGTTTTAAGATTATCATACAAACTTTTTTTGTTCTTAAGCATTTTTTTTTTTTAAGAGACAGAGTTTTACTGTGTTGCCCAGGCTGGAGTACAGTGGCATGATCATAGCTCACTGTAACCTCAAATTCCTGGACTCAAGTGATCCTCCCATTTCAGCCTCCTGAGTAGGTAGGACTACAGGCACACACCAACACACTAGGTTAATTTTTGTATTTTTGGTAGAGACAGGGTCTTGCCATGTTGCCCAGGCTAGTTTTGAACCCCTGGCCTCAAGCAATCCTCCTACCTTAGCCTCCCAAAGTTCTGGAATTACAGGAGTGTGCTGCTGTACCTAGCCAAATCCTACTTCCCAACAGAACCATATCTCATGAATATTTGGTTATATCATTAAGTATTGTTCTACAGCTCATTTTTAATGGCTTTATATTTTTTCATTGAGTGAATAAGTAAGTTCTCATTAACTTAACCATTCCCCTGTGTTTGAACATTTGGTGTGTTTCTAGTTTTTAGATAACATAAATAAGCATTTTGTGCATAAATTCTTTCCATATTGAGGATCACTTTTTTAGTATTTCTAGAAGTAGTATTGAAGCAGGGACTATGGATATTTTTAAAGCCCTGAATTCAATTTTGGAAAAATTTTTAACTGCAGACTAGTTGCCATCTATGTGTTTTTCTTTTCTATTGAGTTACTATATGGATGCAGTACAAATTGGCTTCAGTGTTAGACTTACACAAACACAAAGAATAACTCTATTGTTACTGTAAGTTTCCCAAAGCCAAATAATGTATAATATCTGAAGTGTTAATACTACTATTCATTTTTATTAATATGCCTGGGTAATGGAAAGATTGTAAGATTTCTTTTGTTCCCCCAAATAAGAAAGACTGAAATGGTAGATTTCAAATTTTATACTTAAAATCTGTAATTAATATAGAAAGATTTCATTTTTATTTTAGACAGTCTTTTCACAGAAAAATTTAGTATTTATAAGTTGGGATCTCACATGGGTATAAGTAGAACTGACTTACAGAAAGTAATCCTTCGTTTTTGTATGAGTTTAGCCGTTTTTTGTAGATTGCGTCATTATTGCCCTATTTTCTTTTTTTTTGTTTTTTTTTTGAGACGGCGTCTCGCTTTGTTGCCCAGGCTGGAGTGCAGTGGTGCAATCTTGGCTCACTGCAAGCTCCACCTCCCAGATTCATACCATTCTGCTGCCTCAGCCTCCAAGTAGCTGGGACTACAGGCGCGCACTACCACACCTGGCTAATTTTTTGTATTTTTAGTAGAGACAGGGTTTCACCGTGTTAGCCAGGATGGTCTCGATCTACTGACCTTGTGGTCCACCCGCCTCGGCCTCCCAAAGTGCTGGGATTACAGGCTTGAGCCACCGCACCTGGCCATTGCCCTGTTTTTTAGATTATGAACTGCATATATTTGCTTCCAAATAAATAATCATTATGTGTTTGAGTATTATAGATAGCTTTTTCCAGGTATCAGTAGCCAAATTTGACATGATACTGTAATTTACTAGCCATTTTAGAGGAAATATAATGTGTAGACAGAGCTTTTAAATTTTTTTCCCCTGCATTTTATTTGGCTTTTTATTCCTGTTGTTTTAAAGTATATGATGCTATAATTCCAGATCATTTGAGAATGTATAACTTAATGGGATAGCTTGCTCAGAAATGTTTTTGGTCACATAGTTTTGTTTATCTGGAAACGACTGTGAGATTTAAACATTTTCAGCTGGATATGGTGGCTCCTACCTATAATACTGGTGATTTGGGAGGCTGAGGTGGGGGGACTGCTTGAGCCCAGGAGCTTGAGGCTGGAGTAAGCTATGATTATGCTACTGCACTCCAGCCTGGGCCACAGAGCGAGAGTCCATCTTTTTAAAGAAAAAAAAAAAATTTTTTTCTTTGGGGTAATTGGAGCCTTAGCAGTATGTTACTGATTTTTCCACTAGTCTTATTTTATATTTTCAGTACTCACCAAATCACATCAAAATAACATACTGAGTATTTGTTCATTCTTATTTCTTTAGTGTGTCATGTTAAAAACACAGGTCTATGGCCTTTGGGCCCATGCTATTTTGCATCATGGGATGGATGAGCATTAATTTAGTTATTAGGAAGGAAGTGTTTTTGTTCTTCAGCTAAAGTTTATTGTTTTTTTTTTTTCTTAAATAGTTGTGTGGAGTTTGACCTGAATGTAAACAATGTTGTTGGAATAAGAAACACATTCCTTCTCAGAACTTATGCATACCGTAAGTTTGTGGTTTGTTTATAAAAAATTAGCCTCTTTTTTCTTTATTCATTTTTAAAGATGTTTGTCATAAATAGTGACATCCCTTTAGTTGTGTTTAAGTATATCTTATTTTATTTGTATATGTTGCCACACTAAAATCATATACTATCAGTTATAGGTGAATCAAGTGGCATTTTAATAATTGGTAATTTTTAAAAGGTAACTAAGGTGAGTTTTAGACATAAGACACATTTGTGGTGAACAGACACAGTGTTTAATGTACACAGAGACAGTGCTCTTTATTTTGGCATGGATCTGGGAAATAATGTAAACTTTCAAAGAAACTATAATGTCTCTTACCATGTTAAGTTTTAATTTTACTTTCAGTTGAAAATCGAGTTCGTCCGTTAGTGCTGGTGATTAAGAAGTGGGCAAGTCACCATCAGATAAATGATGCCAGTCGTGGTACTTTAAGCAGCTATAGTCTTGTATTGATGGTTTTGCACTATTTACAAAGTAAGTATAATGGGGTTTTACCCAATTTTTAAAAGTAAAAGACAGTTAGCTTTATTATGGTGTTTTCTCTGTTGACCCTATTTTCAAATAGTATTGTTTTAAAAGTTCTTTCTAGGGTCCACAAAACACATTTCCTGTTTTGTTGTTTTGGACAAATGTTTTAAAAGTGTTATTCCTTGGAAAATATTAAGAAGTTTCACTGTTTTTTTACTTTTTGAAAGTTTTTTTTATAGTCACTTTTGTTTTCAAAGAACTTTCACCACTGTATTGTGGACCCATTATCTTGAGGCAGACGAATGTTCAAAAGGTCTATAAAAGTTAGTTCAAGCACTGTTCATCATATTTTTAATTTTTAATTTGAGACAGGGATTAAATGATTTTCCTGTTGGTTAAAGAAGCTTTTAATCTGAGTTGCCTTCCTCAACTAGATTTTATCTTTATAGGACTGTTGTATCAGTTGGCTCCCAAATTTTAATTTTGTCTGGTTAGTCATTGTTTATAAGGCCATTCTGGTAAAAGCCATACTTTTGTCGCATGCATAGTGACAAACAGTAATAAGCGAACACCTGTAATTTGGACCATTCATTAGATAAGTGTGAGAATTTTTATGGTATTGAAAATTTCCTAGAAGTATGGGACAGACTGACTAGATCTAATTGAAATCCTTACTTTCATATTTCTCAAAAATATCTTATGTATACAACAATCTAAGAAATAAACATTAAGCCACTTTATATTTTCTACTTAGTTGGACATCAAGAGTTGTTAAAAGATGGATACATCTACTGTTTTGTAGTTATTAGACCAGGAGACTGAGATGTTTAATGACTAACCAACTGAACATACGAATAAGTGGTGACATGAGGACCAAGTGAAAGACTTGGTGTGAATGTAGTAGAAGATCATTTGCCAGGATGTCTGGGGCTTGATCTGTTCTGGATTGATGATATTTCCACAGTTTAGAGTCTCGGTTTCCAAAGATTACAATAATAGGAGAAAACATATTTTAGCATATATAATACTTATTTCTTCATTCCATGAATATATATAGAATACATACCAAGAAAATGTTAGGTATTCTAGGATCTGAGAATACAGCAGTGAACACAATACAAAAACAATTATCTTCTTCATGAAGCTTACATTTTCGACTTGTAAAATGTAACATTTTTGTAGCTGTTACCTACCAAAATATGAATTATTAAGCAACTCACAGATTACTAATAAAATGTGACATTTTTACCACCGTTGTGAGTTGAGCTGCTGATAGAGCACTGTCAACATGTGATATGCTCAGTAACAAATGAATTATTACAGTGTAGTCATTTAAAAAAGCCTGTTGAAAATTATCCTTTTGTTGTATTGTTTGATGCTTTTTGTATTTAGATTCTGAGAGAGATAACAGATAATATTAGCAATTTTGTCAACAGCAGCTTAGTCTTGGAAAGTTGAGATGATTTGATGCCTTTACAGCTGTGTTTCTGTATTGAGGATACTGGGAACTGGGAAAAGGAGAAGACACCCTTTCCTTGTTATATAGATCAGAAATGGTTAGAGTTGGGGATTACAATTTTGTTAGCCCAGTTCCTGGTAGACTGGGCTTCTTTGGATAGGGATTGGAGGATGATACCTAAGTTGAGAATTTCTGTGTGATGAGCCACTTTTACTAATAGGAGGATAGATAGAACTGGTTGGGACAAAAATGAAGATTGTCCTACCAATGCCTTAAAAAAGAGCAGTTCAGAGGGAAGATTGGTTGTCAGGAATTCTCTATTTTGTTTCAGAATTATTATGTTTAAAATAATACTTAAAACATAGTGATATTAAAATAGTTATTTTACATTTTAAAATTCATTTTGAATAAGTTGTGCATATATCATAGAAAATCCTGAGAATATACTAAAGTGGACCAAAAAAAAAAATACATTGCCCATGTATTTTCACACCCAAAGATTGTTATTGTTAACATTTGTTTTATTTTTTTCTGGTTTTTGTTTTCTTTGCAAAGGTTTCAAAATGTTTAGCCAAACCTAAATGCGTAAATGTCAAGTTCAGGTCTTTTAATTCCAAAAGTTGGCAACAAATAAGTAACTGTAAATGGTGTGTGTTCTTTTTTCCTCTACAAAATCATGGTCTTCTTAAATAATGTTCTTACATTTTCTTTTACCTGTTCATTACATGATTCTCAGACTTTTAGATTTCAAGGAAGAGTAATGTCCAAAAAAAGAAAAGAACCAAACTGGAGTTTTTATTTTGCTGTGTTAAGTATCAGAACCAAAAAACTGCTACCAATTACTACCATTACTTCATAAAAGGTGGTGCATAAAATACCAAAAAAGCAATGATATAATCTCAGAATAATGGACAGACCATCACAAAACAGTGTAATTGTTACACGCCTCCCACTTTTGGCACATACACACACGTTTTAATTTTTTTAGTTTATCACAGCTTAGAAACCTTTCCTCTATGGTGAAGAATTTGGGGAACATTTTTTCATATTTATTTTTTAATTGGAGTAGTCTTAGAGCTAGCTAGTTCCCAAAATCTTGATTCTACCTTTAGACATATCTTCATCCCATCTTTGTCTGGAGATAGGGTGCCATTATTTGACCGAAGTGTTTATGTTATTGTTCTTAATTTCATAGTGTGTCAACCTTGTCCCTTCTTGGTAATCAAAGTTTTATGGTATGCTCCTAGGGTGAATTTGGCATTCTACATTCTTGACAGAATATAATAATATACTCTGTCCTATTACTTACAAAATTTCACTTGAACATGTATTACAGATGTAGGGGTTAATATTCTTAAATTGGCAGTTTTTAAAAATGACAAAATGGAATACACAGTCATGCTTAGAGTGTTGATTTGGTACAACCCCTTTAGAAGGCAGTGTTGTATATTTATATAATGTTCTTTGACTCAGTTATTTCATTTCTAGAAATTTATCCTAATGTAATAATGAGTGGTGCATATATGGATGTACCTGTAAGGCTATTTTTTTATGGTGTTATGTAAATAATAAAAGATTAGAAGTGCTCTTAAATTTTCTGGAATAGGGGAATGGTTAAATTAATTACGATATACCCTAATATGAGATCTGCATAGCAACTAACGATCATGTTTTTAATATATTTAATGATACAAGAAAATATTCATGATATATTGTCTCATATATCATAATACCAATTTTATTTAAAAATAATAACTGTGTATATATTTGTATATGTGCAAATACCGAAAAGGTAGGTGCCAAAGTTATATCAGAGGTTATTTATGGACAGTTTAGCGAAGTTCTCTGTACTTCACCGTACTTGCAGATGTTTTATAATATATGAGAGTATATTTTCCTTTGGATGCTGGTCTCAGATTTTTTTTTGACTTACCAAGAGAGACAAAATAGTTTAAATGGGCCAACATTTTTATGAATCAGTCATCAGAGAGGTTTGATAATCTTTTTTAATGTTAAAATATTTCAGGCTAATCTTAATACATGTATTTTTATTGCTGACCAGTCTTGAATATGTGCTGGTTTGATGATTCATTTGCCCCTCTAAAAGAATTCAAAACATACGACATTGGCTATTTTAGATACTACTTTATGTGTCATTAATCATTTTTGTCCAGTTTTACAAAATACATGTCTATATATATATATTACTTTATAATATATGTTCAGGTGAACTCTAAACATTTTTTTTCAGTGAACTCTGTTCTCTTGTGGATTACAGTTTACTTTCATTAAAAATGGAATAGGATTTCTTATATATATAAAATATAAAAGATATGTAGCACTCACCACCATTCACTTTATATTTTAGTTGTGATTTAAAAATGAGATTTGACTAAAGCATTTAGCATACATGATCATCCATAATATGTGCCCTACTCCTTAATTCTTACTGGTTACCTTAGAAATTTTAAATGTGATTGACTTCTTTAGATAAATGTACGTTAATCACACATGCCCCAATGTGGTATTGAAAGCAAATTAAAAATTTTAAACTGGGACCAGGCTCAGTGGCTCATGCCTGTAATCCCAAGTGCTTTGGGAGGCTGAGGCGGGAGGATTGCTTGAGACCAGGAGTTTGAGACCAGCCTGAGCAACATAGTGAGACTCCCCCATCTACAGAAATAAAAAATAAAAAAAATTAGTTGGGCATGGTGGCACATATCGTTAGTCCTAACTACTCAGGAGGCTAAGGTGGGAGGATTGTTTGAGCCCAGGAGTTTGAGGTTGCAGTGAGCTGTGATTATGCCACTGCATTTCAGTCTGGTCAGCAGAGTGACTCTTTCTTAACAAAACAAAAAAATTAAACATTGCTATTTTGCCAGCCTATTAAAATCATACTAAAATTTAGTTTAGACTTTGCCCAACATTTTATTTTTGACAGAGTGGTCCCATTTACTGAAGTGGTTTGTAATTAATAGCACTGCATTCAGCCATTCCTAGGTCTTTCTTGAAGGACATCAGCTACCCAGAGCTAATGTGTAACTCTACACTGGCAAATTTAAGCTACTCCTCCCTAGAAGAAATGAGAGTGATTAAAATAGATAGTTGCTTTTCTTGGCAGTATCACATTACTGTGAGGGAAAAGGGCAAACAAGAGTCTGCAAGGTGTATTGAGGAGTTCCGGCTCTGCCACAAAAAACTAGTTTTTATGACTTTGGTCAAGTTATTGTACCTCACTGGCCTTAACTCACCTGTAACACAAACAGTTGGATTAAATGACCTTCACGTTTTGTTGAACTTCTTAAATCCTGCAATATCTTTTCTGCCATAAACAGAGAAAGGAAATAGATCCTGTGTATGTAGAAAGGTTAAAAAGATTAACACATTTCCTAGAATAAATTCCAATCATCAGTAATTGACTACAGATACTTGAAAGATGACTGATCAAAGCATGAGGGGAAATTGAGAAGAGATTTTAATTATAACTTAAGAGTTAATGAAAAAGGAGGCCAGGCATGGTGACTCACGCCTGTAATCCCAACACTTTGGGAGGCTGAGGCGGGTGGATCAGTTGAGGTCAGGAATTTGAGACCAGCCTGACCAACATGGTGAAACCCTGTCTCTACTGAAAATACGAAATTAGCTGGGCGTGGTGGCGCACGGCTGTAATCCCAGCTACTTGGGAGGCCGAGGCAGTAGAATCACTTGAATCTGGGAGGTGGAGGTTGCAGTGAGCCTAGATCGCACCAATATACTCCATCCTGGGCAACAGGAGCGAAACTCTGTCTCAAAAAAAAAAAAGTAATGAAAAAGGTAAGATCATCAGTTGGCTAGAAATAATAACATTAAAGAATATTCATGGAATGTTTGCCATATTCCTAGGCAGAGAGCTTTCTGGTAGACATTTAAAAATTGTCCTTGCAGAGCCTGGCCAATGTGGCGAAACTGTATCTCTACTAAAAAATTAGCTGGATGTGGTGGTGCACACTTGTAATCCCAGCTAGTGGGGTGGCTGAGGCATGAGAATCGCTTGAATTCGGGAGGTAGAGGCTGCTGTGAGTCGAAATCGTGCCACTGCACTCCAGCCTGGGTGACAGAGCGAGACTCTGTCTCAAAAAAAATTAATGAATAAGTAAAGTTGTCCTTGTATTTTCAAAATTAATGATTCTTAGTGTGATTGAAGATCTGCTATTTAAAATTTAAATTTTTGGTACATCTATATGGAAAGTTTATGGGTATGAATTTGTGGGGTCCCTACCAGCAAGCTGTTATGCAAACTTTGGGTAAAGTAAAATTTTGTACATTAGCTGTATTCAAGGCATTGCCTGTTAATCATGTACTCTAATATTGAGCTTTTGTTTTGTTTTTAGTTTGCCTTTGAGAGAGAAATTTAAAAGACTGAACCTGTAATCCAAAATTCTGAAGTTAAAATAGGTGTTATAGTCAGATTTTTCCAGAATTTACATTGCTTTGGAGTAAGATAAACATTTTAAAAACTACTAAACTCATTGAGACTAATATCAGGATATTGTTAATAAATAACTTCTGCAGTACACTAATTGCTTCTCTGATGGCTAGTGTTTATAAATCTTTTAAGGTTGTAACATAAAGAATTTACTTAATGATAACCCTGCCTCCAGAAACTTCCAAATTGCTGAGTTCTAAAAGCTCTTTTGTCCATTGAAAGATCCTCAACCAGTGGCTAGTGTTTGTTTTTCTCTCCTAGTATTCTAGTTATGTTACCAGAATGAGATAAAGGTTTTTTATTCTAATTCTCTATAATCTTTTCTTCATCCTTTGTTTTCTTATACTTTTAGTATACTAGAGTATTCAATGGGAAAGGTATTCAAGTTTTTAAGTAAACTAATTTCTTGCAAGATTTTCCAATTTGACTTCTGTATTATAACCAAAATTACTAGAAAGCTATTAAAAAGTGTTATACAAATATAGAGACATTTAGAATTAAGGTGAGTGGGGTTTGAGTTTACTTGACAGGTCTTTTAGCATGTTGAGTATTTGAATGCCTCTTAGGGGAAAGGAATATATATATTCTTACTTCCTAAGAGTGATTCTGGTAAGTAATGATTGAGTTTTTTCTACTAATATTCTCAGTCATGTACTGAGAACATGAAGACGTATCATGGAATTTAATTTTATGCCAATTTTCAACATGGGGTGAAATGTGATACATAAGGGAAATTTAAATAAAGCATCCTACTTTGTAATATGTGGTAAAAACTTATACCCTTTTAATTATAGTTGGAGACCATGTACGTTGGTCATAATAGTTCATTACATGTACGTTTATATATTTCAGAAGTCATTTTTTAAAGTTTTTGCTAAATCACACATTAAAAGTGAATTAATATGCTTTGTTGTTGAGTTTATGTAGTTGTTATATGTAGTGTATTCCTAATTCTTAAATACTTCCTAATTCTTAAATTTGAAAATGTAGTATTTGTATTTTACCATACTCGTGACATTATATTTTACAGTTATTTCTTATATTGTGAATGTTAGGCACTTTGCCTTTTTATATTGTTCTTTTCATATTAAAACAATGTAAAGTTACTGTTAGTGCATTTAATGAGATTGGATTTGTTTAGAACTATTGAATGGTGAAGGATGACAAAAATATGGTGATAACAGGATAATGATTTCTTTGTGTGAAATTTTATTTATAGCAGATTGTTGCCCTTAGTTTTCTAACTTTTGCCGAACATTCTTTAAAAATGTACTAATGAGGTTAAAGATTTTCTTTCAGTTTTATTTGATTTTTTTTTGTTGTTATTTGCAGTATATCAGTTTCCTGAACGATTTCAATTTTGGTATTGTCAGTGGAAATTAAATAATAAAGGGACAATTATGAAAGAACTATTTTTCTCTCCTAGTGTCACTGAACTGTATTTTTAAAATTATGGTTTTTGATTACTACATCCATCTTAATAATGTCTATTCAGTATCTGTAGAGCAATCCTTGTCTTGCTTATTGTGTGTGTATGTCTGATGTTGGACAAATTACATGTGTCCCTTTATTGATAGCCTATTCTAAAACCATGTGAGGAACATTGGTTTACATAGGGATATATATAGTTTATTAATAAAACCTTAGTTTGTCAACTTAAATATATTTTAAATACAAACTTAGGGATAAGAATTTCATGAAATACTTGAAAACTGTTGAATTTTAGCATAAACCCTTATAGTCTCATACCTGGGATGTAGCTGACAAATTATTGCATTGTAAAATGAATCACGTGAATCACGGAAGCTTTAAACTTTTTCTTTTTATAGCCCTACCTGAACCCATCCTTCCATCCCTCCAAAAAATTTACCCAGTAAGTGTTTCTTATAAATTATTATAATACATTTTATGTCAAATGTATGTAGAACTATTATAAGTAGTATTAATGTGACTATAAAAGTAGTAAGGTTAAGTACATAACATTTTCTATATATACCAAGAGAACATTTAAAATGTTTCATATTCTGTTTCAGAAAACTCTCATACTTGTTATTTTGTTATTGGCAGACAGTCTGGTCAGTTGTGTTAATGGTGGAATTTGTTTTGCATGATGCTCAAGATTATCACTAATGGAGATTAAATATACTCAGTTGCCCATTTGGCCTTATTCCAGTTTTCTTCCTACTATTTTAAAATATAGCTTCACAGGATTTCTTTAGTTAGTAACTCAGACATTTTTTAGCCCAGTATATTTATACTTTGAAAAGCAGGGGGAAGAGAAGTTGAACAATTGGATAATCTTTTTGTCTTTAATTTGATCTTGCCAAGTAATACACCAAAACAGGTAATATTAGTACACTATTCTTGTCTGCATAATACTATGAATCCTGCTGACATTAATTGGAAACGTTCAAGAAATGAAGTGTGGCTACTAGAAAAGATTTAATATGTACTTAGTTTGAGTTTAGAGACACATACGTTATGTATGTATTCATCATCTATAAGAATCCTTGTGTTTCTTTTTCAGTTTTCGTGTTCTTTCTCCAGAATTCTCTGTTTCTTTGTTTTATATCATTAGTGTTTTCCTCCATAGTCATCCTTTTTCCTGCATTTATTTGGAAATAATATTTAAGCTACTTGTTTAGAATGTTTGACTGCTCTTCTGAAACCACATAATTTTTACATATTGGTTTCATATACTTATAAGAAGAGCTGTCTTCTGAACTTACTAAATAGTCATATTACAAAGAGAAATATAATCAGCTTAGACGATTAATTTTCAAAAAACGTACTTATTGTGTTACACAAAATATAACAAATTTACTTGAAATGGAACATCAACTAATACAGTTTAATATCTGATAATTGAGAAGGACCAATGTTCTTGGTTTTGAACATAAGTTATTATTGTAATGCACACATGCAAGGTGCTGGATAATAAAGGTTCATTTTAATACAGCCTTGCTGTAGTGGAGATCTCACATTCTGTGGAAGGTCATCTACTAGAAGAGACTGTATAACAAGAGCCTTTTTTTTTTTTTTTTTTTTGATACGGAGTCTTGCTCTGTCGCCCAGGCTGGAGTGCAGTGGCCGGATCTCAGCTCACTGCAAGCTCTGCCTCCCAGATTCAGGCCATTCTCTTGCCTCAGCCTCCCAAGTAGCTGGGACTACAGGCGCCGTAACTTGAACTTTTTGACCTTATTCTTTGAAATCTTTTTTTATATTCTTTTTTTTTTTTTTTGTAGAGACGGTCTTGCTGTGATGTCCAGTTTGGTCTCAAATTCCTGGCCTCAAGTGAGCCTTCTACCTTAGCCTCCCAAAGTTCTGGGATTATAGGCATGAGCCACTACACCCAGCCTGTTGGCCTTCATTTTGAATGTTTTTATCTCTCCATGAAGTATTGACTCTTCTGTTCGTACTGAAAGGTCATATTTCATTTTATTGACCCAATCTCATCTTGCTTTAAGACCCAGGTGTCAGTGTAGAAAGAGCTGCATATGTTCTTTAGCAAAGGATCTAATAAACTTATCCCTAAAATAATATTGTGTATTGAAAAACGCTTCTGCAGCAGTCTCACTTAAAACCCTATGCTACATGAAGCTCTTTTTACTAATATAGGACACTGGCAAAATATCAGTGTACTGTGGTTGGGGTCAGAGGTAACGCTTTTATAATACTCAGGTTCTTACTAACGGCCCCATTTTCACTTCTGTGTTCTGTTTTTCTTATTATCTAGCTTTCTTCCATGACAGAGTCCTGACTTCTGTTCATATCCACTACCTCTGGCCCTATATTCTCCATCTGTTTTGCTTATAAGCTTATTTCTATACCTGCAATGGGGAAATAGATTTAGCCCCAAGACCTTAAAAAATACTAATAGCAAGACCTACCAGATTAGGAATCTCCTGATTTGCATTCACATATAGTTACATTGCCATCATAAATATTGAATTTGCCTTTACTATAAGATTTTTGTTTACATGGGTAGGGACTTAACTACCTCTTCTCACACAGGATTTTTTGTTTTATATGAAACCTGTAAGCTGGTCAGCAGAACACATTTTTAATAGTCCGTCTGATGTAACAAACAAATCAGCTTATTTGCTATTAATAATAACCAGCCGGGCACGGTGGCTCATGTCTGTAATCCCAGCACTTTGGGAGGCCGAGGTGGGTGGATCACGAGGTCAGGAGTTCAAGACCAGCCTGGCCAAGATGGTGAAACCGCATCGCTACTAAAAATACAAAAATTAGCCAGGCATGGTGGCAGGTGCCTATAATCCCAGCTACTTGGGAGGGTGAGGAAGAGAATTGCTTGAACCTGGGAGGCGGAGATTGCAGTGAGCGGAGATTGCGCCACTGTACTCCATCCTCAGCGACAGAGTGAGATGCCGTCTCAAAAAAAAAAAATATATATATATATAATAACCATAACCATTGTTTGTTTAGTATCCATTATATGTCAGCATACTGTACATTTTATACACAATTTTAAAAATCCTGAACAAATACACTTGCAAGGTATTATCCCTTTTTCACTAATGAAGGGACTGTTTTAGAAATGTTACATGATTGATCCAAGTGGTACTAACAGTTTTTCCATTATACTGTTTCTTGGGGGAAGGCAAAATTATGGTAGTATTCACTAACATTTTACCTAATTTCTGTTGCTTATTACATTTTATTTGTATACATCTGATTGTTCTTATACAGATATACCTTTAAGGACAACAGTTACGGCAAAATTTCAGCTTGTATAAATAAGTTTAAGAATGACTTACCATTTTAAGTAACAACAACAACAAAAAACTTTGTTACTTTACAAAGGAAACCACAGGGTTCTTTTAAATTTGGAGCTTCTCTAATACAAAATAGGGTTTATTTTTAAAATAAAACAATTTTGGAATGGAATAAGTTTGTTCAGTATACTGTGCTTTTTAGTCATTTTCATATTTTCTTTTCAAAATTTGTAACATTTTAAATATTTTAAAAATTGGTATATTTCAGTTCAGTTGTGATATGAAAGGGATAAAAGGCTGTAAACATTGTGAAGACTATATTATAGTATAGAATTACTGATTATTACTAAATTCTTATTGACTTAAACAACATAACTGATAGAGGGCAGAGTATTTACTATTCAGTTGAAGAAATGAAGCTGAGAAAGTTAAATATATAAACAGATAAAGCTTATGAAAGAATCTTTATTTTAATGCAAGCATATTACTATGAGGGTTAACTTAAATTTATGCTAGGTAGATTTATCAGTACAACTTGTATTTTTTAGCTATTTGTTTCCTTCCCTAAAAGTATCTTTGTACTCTAGGAGTCGCAAGAAAATAACCCTCTTCTTTTTAATAGTTATGAAATAAAGAATTCTAGAGCTTTTCTGTATAGTTAAATGTTAAAAACACCTTAAATTATACATATACAGTAATGTGCTGCATAATGATGTTTTGGTTAATGACAGACCACATACATGATGGTGGTCTCATAAGATGATGATAGAGCTGAAAAATTCCTGTCACTTGGTTTTTGCTGTACTATACTTTTTATCATTATTTGTGAGTGTACTCTTTATGCTTAAAAAGCAAGCTAACTATAAAATGGCCTCAGGTAGGTCCTTCAGGAGGTATTCCAGAAGGAGACATTGTTATATGAAATGACAGCTCCATGCATGATATTGTCCCCAAAGATCTTCCAGTGGGACAAGATGTGGAGGTGGAAGACAGTGATAGTGATGATCCCAATACTGTGTAGGCCTAGGCCGATGTGTATGTTTGTGCCTTTGTTTTTTAACAAAAAGGTTTAAAAGTAAGGAAAAAAAAATTAGAAAAAATCTTATAGAATAAGGATATGAAGAAAGAAAATATTTTTGTATTGTTGCGCAGTGTGTTTTAAGCTGTGTTGTTACAAAACAGCCTAAAAGTTAAAAAGTTTTTAAAATAAAGTTACAGTAAACTAAGGTTAATTTATTATTGAAAAAAGAAAAAATTTTAAATAAACTTAGGGTAGCCTAAGTGTACAATATTTATAAAGTCTACAGTAGTGTATAGTAATGTTCTAGGCCTTCGCATTCACTCACTACTCTCTCACTGATTCACCCAGCAACTTCTACTTCTGTAAGCCCCACTCATGGTAAGGGTATACTGTTTTTTATCTTTTATACCATGTTTTTAGTGTACCTTTTCTATGTTTAGATACACACATACTTATTACAGTTGCCTACAGTATTCAGTAATAACATGCTGTGCAGATTTGCAACCTGTGCAGACATACCTTTGAGGTGTTGCAAGTTTGGTTCCAGGCCACCACAATAAAGTGAGTCACATGAATTTTTTGGTTTCCCAGTGTATACAGAAGTTATGTTTACACTATCATGTAGTCTTTTAAGTATGCAATAGCATTATATCTAAAAAATATACATGCCTTTGTTTAAAAATACTTTATTGCTACAAAGTGCTAACGATCAGCTGAGCCTTCAGCACCAGTTGTGGAGAATCTTGCTTTGATATTGACGACTCCTGACCAGGGTGGTGGTTGCTGAAGGTTGGTGTGGCTGTGGCAGTTTCTGAAAATAAGACAACAGTAAAGTTTGCCACATTGATTGACTCTTCTTCACAAAAGATTTCTCTATAGTGTATGATGACCTTTGCTAGCATTTTACGTACAGTAGAACGTCCTTTAAAATTGAAGTCAGTCCTCTCAAACCCTGCCACTACTTTATCAGCTAAGTTTATGTAATGTTCTAAATCCTTTGTTTATACACTTACAAATATTATCCCTCTTTCACGAATGAAAAAACTAAGTCTTAGAAAAGTTACGTGGTTGATCCAAGCAGTACTGGGATTTTGTTGTCATTTCAACAAGATTCACAGCATCTTCACCAGGAGTAGACTCTATCTCAAGAAACTGCTTTTCTTTGCTCATCCATAAGAAGCAGAACTTCATCTGTTAAAGTTTTATCGTGAAATTACAGCAGTTCAGTCATATCTTCAGGTTCCACTGCTAATTCTAATTCTCTTGCTGTTTCCACCACATCTGCAATTACTTCCTCCACTGAAGTCTTGAACCTCTCAAAATCATCCAAAAGGATTGGCATTAACTTCTTTTAAACTTTTGTTAATGTTGACATTTTGACCTCCTGTGAATCACGACTGTTTTGAACAGTATCTAGAATGATGACTTTTTTCCCAGAAGGGTTCAATGTAGTTTGTCCAGATCCATCAGTGGAATCACTATCTGTGGTAGTTATAGCCTTGTGAAATGTATGTCTTAAATAATAATACTTGAAAATGAAAATTACTACTTGATCCTTGGTCTGTAGAATGGATGTTGCGTTAGCAGGCATGGAAACATTAATCTCTTTGTACATCTCCATCAGAACTCTTTGATGATTAGGTGCACTGTCAATGAGCAGTAGTAGTAGGTCTCAACAGTGGGCTTAAAATATTCAGTGTACCATGTTGTAAAGAGATGTGTTGTCATGAAGGCTTTGTTGTTCCATTTATAGAGCACTGGCAGAGTAAATGTAGCATAATTCTTAAGGGCCCTGGGATTTTGGAATGGTATATAAGCATTGGCTTCAACTTAAAGTCACCAGCTGCATTAGCCCCTAACAAGAGTCAGCTTGTCCTTTGAAACCTTGAAGCCAGGCATTGATGTCTCCTCTGTAGCTGTGAAGGTTCTAGATAGCATCTTCGAATAGAAGGCTGCCATTTACACTGAAAAATCTGCTATTTAATGTAGCTGCATTCATCTGTTGTTCAGTGTAGCCATGTTAATTAGGGGAGATAACTTCTGGATAACTTGCTCTAGCTAAGCATTTGCTGCTTCACTTTGTAATTTTATGTTATGTAAATAGCATCTTTCCTTAAACCTCATAACCAGCCTCTGCTACCTTCCAACTTTCCTTCTGCAGCTTCCTCACCTCTCTCATCCTTCACAGAATTGAAGAGAGTTAGAGTCTTGCTCTGGTTAGGTTTTGGCTTAAAGAAATATTTTGATAGTTTGATCTATCCAGACCAATGAAACTTTCCATATCAGCAATAAGGCTGTTTTGCTTTTTTATCATTGATGCGTTCACTGGAGTAGTACTTCAAATTTCCTTCAAGAACTTTTCCTTTGCATTCACAGCGTGGCTGTCATTAGTGCAAGAGCCCTACCTTTTGGCTTGTATTGGCTTTCAACATGACTTCCTCACTAAGCTTAGTCATTTCTTGCTTTTCATTTAAAGTGAGAGATGTGTGACTTTTCCTTTCACTTGGACAGCCATTGTAGGGTTGTTATTTGGCCTAATTTCAGTATTGTTGTGTCTCAGAGAATAGGGAGGCCCAAGCAGGGGGAGAGGGACAGGGGAATTGCCTGCCAGTCAGTGGAGCAATCAGAATACACATAACATTTATTGATTAAGTTTGCAGTCTTAGCGGATACCATTTGTGGCACTCCAAAACAATTACAGTTAGTAACATCAAATATCACTGATCACAGATCACCATAACATATAATAATAATGAAAAAGTTTGAAATATGAGAATTACCAGAGTGTAACACAGAGACCTGAAGTGAGCACATGCTGCTGGAAAAATGGCTCTGCTGATAGACTTGCTAGATGCAGTGTTGCCATAAACCTTCAATTTGTAAAAATTGCAGTATCTTCAAAGGACAGTAAAGCAAAGCGCAACAAAACGAGGTGTGCCTGTATATATACGGTTGACCCTCTATATGTGGGTTATGTGTCCATGGATTCAACCGACCACACATCAAAAACATTCAGGAAAAATAAAAATACAACAATAAAAATAATACAAATAAAAAACCATAGTGTAACAACTATTTAGATGGAGTTTAAGTTGTATTAGGTATTGTAAGTAATCTAGAGATGATTTAAAGTATATGAGAGGATGTACATAGGTTATATGCAAATACTTAACCATTTCATATAAGGGACTTGAGCATCCCCTGGAGCCCTGGAACCAGTTGCCTGGGAATACCAAGGGACAGTTGTATACACATATGTATAACGACTTTTTTCTTTTTAAAAATTGCCCTAATATGATGAAGAGATTGATCAGTTACCTGAAACAGGCTATAAATGAATACCTTTGAAAAGATTTAGCCAGCCACGGTGGCTCACGCCTGTAATCCCAGCACTTTGGGAGGCTGAGGCGGGTGGATCACGAGGTCATGAGATCGAGACCATCCTGGCCAACATGGCCAAACCCCATCTCTACTAAAAATACAAAAATTAGCTGGGTATGGTGGCACACCCCTGTAGTCCCAGCTACTCAAGAGGCTGAGGCAGAAGAATCGCTTGAACCCGGGAGGCAGAGACTGCAGTAAGCTGAGATCATGTCACTGTACTCCAGCCTGGGCAACAGAGCGAGACTCTGTCTCAAAAAAAAAAAAAGATTGAAAAATTTTGGTGTAGATTTTTTTTAAAAAGTGGTTACAAAACATTGTTTTAAAGTTGGCACTACTTGAATTTTGAAAACATAGGAAAGTTAATTTGGAAATAATACATGAAAAGTTTCAGAAGGTAACCACACTGCATTGTATAAATGTGCAATAATAATGACATGTGGCATATACTAAACAGTTAATAAATCCTTACAACAACCATCTGAGTATTTTTCCTTTTCTTGTATTATAAATGACGAAGCTGAGGAAAGCTAGGTAACTTGTTTAAATGCTTGCAGCTAGTAGAAGGGTGATGCTTCACACTTCAGTCTGACTTCAAAGTTAATGCTTTTAATCTCTTCATTATAGTACCTCTACTTTGTTACTTACGTTGATTTCACAACTTTTAAATCTGAAGTCAGATATAATTAAAGGAAATTTTATGATCAATCTTTAACATATATCACCAGATTAATGATGACTTACCTGCGTGCAATTCAGATAGCTTTGCAGAAACTTGAAGATATCACTTAGTTGTTGTTCTTTTCAGGCAGAACTATTCCCTATCAGTTTTTCTTTTCCTTGTAACCTTCCTTAACATATATTTCTAGGGTCTCATAATTCATATTGTTAGGAAATTATGCTTAATCTCTTTTAATAACTTAAATTTCTATTTACCTGGAGATGGAAAGGGATCATCTTTGACTTAAGCCTTTCATCATTTAAAGAACAGTTTTCAAATAGAAGGTTAGCCAGTCTAACTTATTCTGGAAAGCACTTAATTGTCCAAATTTCAGACTTTGAAGGTAACATAAGATATCGTGGGACAGTCTCAGAGAAAATGATGGAATCTGGCAAAAGGTATTTTTACCATTATTAAAGACAGTTCGATGAGCAGAAGCGGTGAGAGTTCTCAGATGTTTTTCAAGGGGTTTTCTATTTAATTTTTTTTAACTTGAAGAGAAATAAAAGATTACGTGTCTTCTAAAGGATCAACATTTAAAAATCATTTGGAAATGTTTTCAGGAGTTAATACGTTATACATTTGATTATCAGAAGCCCAAAATAACCCAAAAAATATAATAAATCTTCCCTCTATATAGGCACACAAGCAACAGTAAAAATTTGTAACCCAAAAATGTATTTATTAAAGAGATGGATGTTTATCAGTTTAATTGCTATTCCGTGGACTTACTTTGTAATTTTAAGGCTGCTTTCTTTCTCTTTGACTTTTTGGTTGCTCTTTATGTACTTTCTAAAATATTAGTTTAAGTTCTGAACCCCTTTGTCCTATCTGAAATAGCGTGTATTTTTCTTAAATACATAACTACAGTGGGGAAGCTCCCTTTTAAATAAATTCTTTTTTTTTTTTTTTTTTTTTTTTTTGAGATGGAGTCTTGCTCTGTTACCCAGGCTGGGCTGGAGTACAGTGGCGTGGATTTGGCTTACTGTAACCTCCACCTCCCGGGTTCAAGCGATTGTCTTGCCTCAGCCTCCTGAGTAGCTGGGATTACAGGCATCCACCACCATGTCCAGCTAGTTTTTGTATTTTTAGTAGAGACCGGGTTTCACCATGTTGGCCAGGCTGGTCTCTAACTTCTGACCTCAAGGGATCCGCTCACCTCGGCCTCCCAAAGTGCTGGGATTACATGCATGAGCCACTGCGTCCGGCCTTAAAAAAATTCTTTGTTGACATTTTAAAGCAAAGAATCTTTCTGTAATGTGAATGGTCACTAAAAACTGGGGTTTTCTTTTTCTTTTTCTTTTTTTTTTTTTTTGAGATTAAGTCTTGCCCAAGCTGGAGTGCAGTGGTGCAATGATGAGCCCTCGAGGCTCAGTCACTTCTCATGCCTCAGCCTCCTGAGTACCTGGGATGACAGCAATGCATCACCATACCCAGCTGATCTTTCAACTTTTTTTAGAGATGGGGTGTCACTAAGTTGCCTAAGCTGGTCTCAAACTCCTGGTCTCAGGGATTTCGTAATTCATATTGCCGTGAAATTATACTTAATTTGTTTTATTTGATAATCACCTAAATTTCTTTCTGTTTGCCTGGAGATGGAAAGTGATCATCTTTCACTTAAGATTTTAAAGAAAGAACAGTTTCCATATAGAAGATTAGCCAGTCTAACTTATTTCAGAAAGTGCTTCATTGTCCAAAGATTGATCCTTCTGCCTTAGCCTCCCAAAGTGCTGGGATTACAGGCTTGAGCCACCATGCCTGGCTTAGGGGATTTCTTAAGGATAGATAGAATTACTATTTACTGGTAGCTGCTTTTAGGTGTCCTTATCTTTTTTAGTTTTGGTTTGGATTTCTGCTTTAGTTCTCCCTCAATAAGCATGACCTGACTCTTTTTGTGTATGACCATGAAAAAGAACAGTGGAGCTAAGAGGAGACTGGCCAAATTGTTGGTCTGAGGTCATTCAGCATTTTAATGGAGTGGATCTCATGACTCTTCAGTTCTTAATGTCATAATTGCTGACCTTTTTCTTTAAATTATTGAACAAAATAAAAATTTTACAGGAGGTACAATCATTTTTTAAACTTCAGATAAGAAAGTGACTTCTGTTTTAGCATATTCAGTTCACAAATTGAATGCTAATTGTGCTTGGTGCTAGGAATCAAAATTAGTAAGAAGCTTTCAGAGCAGGAGCTATGAAACAGTGACGTACTTACTTGATCTACATTATACCTTTTGTTTGATTTGCCAGAAAATAACATTTAAATTTTATAATTTTAAATATTGTTGCCCTAAGTTCAATTTTATACCTAACGAGTAAGAGTTAAAGAGGAATAGAGGCACTGCATCTGTGCTTCCTTCTGCCTTTAGTCTTTACTAATTGAGGTTTCTTTCCTACACCCTCCTCTTTTTAAAATTTCTACTTGCATTTTAAAATGTAATTGATACTACAGCTGTTAGAATGTAAGGGGAAAGTCCCATGTTGAGGAGTATCAACTTTATGAATTTGGTTGGAATAGAATTTTTATTCCAAGAGAAAGGTAATCACTTCTTGGTAGTTAACAATTATTGATAGAATTATAGGTAATGGAACAAGGGAGGAGGTATTTTTGTTTTCTTGCTCCTTTGTTTTTATTCATATTTTGGGGGCACTAGCATTAAATGATGCACTATGCTATTTCTCTACTACCATTGTTCAGAGATTCTCCTTTTTTTTTTTTTTTGTCTCACTCTGTTTCCCAGGCTGGGGTGCAGTGGCGTGATCTCAGCTCACTGCAAGCTCTGCGTCCCAGGTTCACGCCATTCTCCTGTCTCAGCCTCCTAAGTAGCTGGGACTACAGGCACCTGCCACCGTGCCTGGCTAATTTTTTGTATTTTTAGTAGAGATGGGGTTTCACTGTGTTAGCCAGGATGGTCTCGATCTCCTGACCTCGTGATCTGCCCGCCTTGGCCTCCCAAAGTGCTGGGATTACAGGCGTGAGCCACTGCACCCGTCCGGAGATTCTCCATTTTTTAACTTGGCATTATCTAGATGTCTTTAATTACATTAGTATCTATAAGCCCAGGGTTAAATAGGTAGTTTGGAATCTTAACTGTAGTTGTCATTCTGCTGCCTTAACTAATTTAACATTTCTGTTCTGACAGCAGTGGAGAAATAGAGAAAACCATCCCTGATGGCACTGTGCAAATTATCTTGTATTATTTTCTAATTGATGTATATAAATGGACTTGATAATTTATATAATACATTTAGTATATTTGAGAGCCAGAACTTGCTGTTAATAGAGGAAAGATGAATATGAAAATGAATGGCATAACATAGGAAAACAGGATAAGTACCCATTAGTATTCTTTCTAATAGGTGTCTTTGTTCCTGGATTTCAGGCAAATGATATCCTCTTTTATAAATAGTATGGTAAAAGCTTGCTGAATATTGCTTGTTGGTATGCTTCCTATCTTATTTTCCCTGCCTTCTTTGTCTTTTCAAGCTTAATTCAGGTTGAACATCTCCTCTTCCACCTAAGATACAGAAACAAAGCAAAATTTATAAAATCTTAAAATTAGTATAAGTAGTATTTCTATATTAAGGGTACTCTTATGGCCTTTGAGAGAAGTTTGAAGTGACAGAAAAAACTCTTACTTTGTGCTTGATATAGCCTTTATACATATACTGCTTCTTGTAGGAATTATTAAGAATGAGATAACCTTTATGAAGAAATCTATATGGTATTGGGTAGAATCTTGGTATGCATAGTAAGGCTTTATTTATGAGTTAGAAAATCTTTTGCTAAATAGCAATCTGTTCGGTTAACTGAGTGCTGTACTCAAGCCAAGGATTAGATTGTTAATTTTTCAGGTACATTCTGGCCTACTGCAAATACTGGTGAAGTCTTTAGTGGAAGAAAAATTTCAGGTTTCCAAATTGCCAACGTAGAGAAAATTTCTTCTCTCTTTTTCAAAGAGGAGTCTAGTTCAGGATTTATAAAGTTTCTTAGTGTCTGTTTTAAATGGCTTTACATTTTTTCCCCTTCTTTTTGACAGGAATCTTTTAGTTCTGCTATACAGCTGCACCTTGTACATCAAGCTCCATGTAATGTTCCTCCTTACCTCTCAAAGAATGAATCAAACCTTGGGGACCTCTTACTGGGCTTTCTTAAATATTATGCTACAGAATTTGAGTAAGTAAAACTTTAAATTGTGTTTGTTCATTTATATATATGTGTGTGTATATATATATATGTGAATATGAATATATATAAGTGAATGCTACAGATTTGGTCAGAAGCTATATTTGTCATTTCTAGTGCTGTCAAGTTGTCCAGAAATGTATAGTTTATAAAATTTCTTACATGACAGTGAATTATTAGAAGCTTAATAGATTTTATATTCTTAGCTAATAAATACATTCATAGTCCAGTAAGCCCAGTTTTAGTTGATTTCAATAGTGATAGGCCCTATGTGTTGGTCCTGTGCAGGTGCTGTGTAGTTTGGAACATCCATTTTCTGTAAACTTAAAATGTATAGTAAAAAACACTGCTAAGACAGACTAATAAAGATCTGTTTAATACTTGGCATCTTCATAAATAGTTGTGTTAGTATGATATAAAAATCAAGGAATGTGTCGTTTTGTTTTTTCTTTTTTGAAGATGATATGTAAACATGAAACAAAGAATGTATAATCAGGCTGGACAGCACTAAAAGTTCTTATGTGAGTTCTAAGTTCAGATAGAGTGGAGTTAGGAGTTATTTGCAGCTCTTCTGATCAATCTGGAAAAGCTTGAGGGAAGAAGAGAGAAGATTTAGAAATTGTACAGTATTAGAGGCAGGTACAGTTACCAGAGTGCGCCATTGCACTCCAGCCTGGGCAACAACAGTGAAACTGTCTCAAAAAAAAAAAAGAAAAATAGTATTTCAGATAGTTTTGACACAGAATTCACACTTAACTATGATACTTACAAGTATAAAAAGGTAAGAGCTTTTATTTATTTATTTATTTATTTTTTTGAGATGGAGTCTCACTCTGTTGTCTAGGCTGTAGTGCAGTGGCACGATGTTGGCTCACTGCAACCTCCGTCTCCCGGGTTCAAGTGATTCTCCTGCCTCAGCCTCCCGAGTAGCTGGGATTACAGGCACCCGTCACCACACCTGGCTAATTTTTGTATTTTTAGTAGAGATGGAGTTTCACCATATAGGCCAGGCTTGTCTCGAACTCCTGACCTAGTGATCTGCCCGCCTCAGCCTCCCATAGTGCTGGGATTACAGGTGTGAGCCAACGTGCTCAGCCACGGAGCTTTCACTTATATAAAGATGAGGAAAGATTAAAGACTGGATGAGACGTAGTACATAAATGGACTGTAAAGGTTTAATGGTTATTCTAGAGTTCTCTTTAAGATATTGCAATAACAATAGCTAATGTTTAGTGAGAATTTATCTAGTGTCCTGTAGTAAGCTGAGTGATTCCCATGGATTTCAGTTAATCCTCACAATAACCTCTGTCAAGCTTAGGGAATTTGTGTACATGAAACTTGTCCATGGCAATCTACAGCTAGATTGTGGGTGAGTTGGGATTCACTTTCAAGCTGGACTCCAAGACTACATTCTTAATTGTTAGACTGTATTGACATTGTTTATTATGTTATATAAATTAGGGACTGGGGGATGTTTGTGGAGGGGGAAAGGATTCACAGAAGAAAGATTTATTTCTCCTATGTATAGTGTAGGATTAGAGCATCTGTATACAAATACCTTGAAAATCACCTGCTTTGTTGAACAGAAACAAGATAGTAGATGTGTAGGTTTGTATGTTAATTTAATATTAAAGGAAACTAGTCTGCTGGGTCACATGATGCTGATGCTTGGAAAGAGGTTTCAGAGCTTCACCATATAGTACATTTGTCATTTCATATGAGATATTTTCAGAAATGTGACTGTGGGGATCACAGCCAAGAATGTAGTCATGGTAATAAACTGGATGCTGTATAAAAGAATTATGGCAATTGTTAAAAATGTCAATAAGGATTTCTTCTGAACTTCGAGGTAATCATTTAAAAGGTTCTTTTTTCTTTTTCTTTTCTTTTCTTTTCTTTTTTTTTTTTTTTTTTTGAGACAGAGTCTTGCTCTGTTGCCCAGGCTGGAGTGCAGGCAGTGGTGCGATCTCAGCTCACTGCAACCTCCGCCTCCTGGGTTCAAGGAGTTCTCCTGCCTCAGCCTCCCAAGTAGCTGGGATTCCAGGCGCATGCCACCGTGCCCGGCTAATTTTTTTTATTTTTTATTTTTTAATAGAGATGGGGTTTCACCATATTGGCCAGGCTGGTCTTAAACTCCTGAGGTCAAGTTATCCACCCACCTCAGCCTCCAAAACTGCTAGGATTACAGGTGTGAGCCACTGCGCCTAACCTAAAGTTCTTTTTTCTGAAAGACAAAACATTAAGTGACTGTTAAGGGATGGTTGAGTATATGGTATAAATGTTGCAGAAGTTTTATATGGTCATTTAAAAATTACTATTTTTTGGCTGGGTATGGTGGCTCATGTCTGTAATCCCAGCACTTTGAGAGGCCATGGAGGGGAGATCACTTGAGCCCAGAAGTTTGAGACCAGCCTGGGCAACATGAACATGGCAAAACCTCCTCTCTACTAAAAATACAAAAATTAGCCAGGCGTGGTGGCACATGCCTGTAATCCCAGCTACTTGGGAGGCTGAGGCACAGGAATCGCTTGAACCAGGGAGGCGGGGGTTACAGTGAGCTGAGATTGCTCCACTGCACTCCAGCCTGGACAATAGAGCGAGACCCTGTCTCAAAAAAAAAAAAAAAAATTACTACTTTTCTTACCTACTTCACTCACACCTTGCTGCTGAAATACTTCTGTTTTATTTTTTACTTTTTGTGGGTACATAGTAGGTTTGTATATTTATAGGGTATGTGAGATATTTTGATATAGGCCTACAGTGCATAATAATCACATCAGGGTAAATTGGGTATCCATCACCTCAAGCATTTATCGTTTTCATTACAAACAATTCAGTTCTCCTGTTTTAGTTATTTTTAAATGTACAATTAAATTATTATTGACTATAGTCACCCAGTTGTGTTATCAAATATATATCTTATTCGTTCTATTTTCTTGTAGTCATTAACCATCCCCACTTGCCCCTCTCCCTGCTACCGGTCTTCCCAGCCTCTGGTAACCATCATTCTAGTCTCTTATCTCCATGAGTTCAGTTGTTTTAATTTTTAGATCCTGCAGATAACTGAGAACATGTGAAGTTTGTCTTTCTGTGTCTGGCTTATTTCACTTAATGTCCTCCATTTCCATCCATGATGTTGCAGATGACAGGATCTCATTCTTTTGTATGGCTCAATAGTACTCTGTTGTGTATAAGTACCACATTTTATTTATCCATTCCTCTGTTGATGGACACTTAAGTTCCTTCTAAATTTTGGCTATTGGGAATAGTGTTACAAAAACATGGGAGTGCAGATATGTCTTCAGTATCCTGATTTTCTTTCATTTGGGTATACGCCTAGGAGTGAGATTGCTGGATCACATGGTAGTTCTACTTTTAGTTTTGGAGAAGCCTCCAAACTGTTCTTCATAGTGGTTGTACTAATTTACATTCCCACCAACAGGGTATGAGGGTTTCCTTGCTAGCATTCATTGTTGCCTGTCTTTTGGATAAAAGCCATTTTAAGTGGGCTGAGATGACACCTCATTGTACTTTTGATTTGCCTAAGTCTGATGATCAGTGATGTTGAGCACCTTTTCATATACCTGTTTGTTCTTTGTGTGCCTTCTTTTGAGAAATGTCTGTTGAGATCTTCTGTCCGTGTTGTAATTGAATTATTAGATTTTTTCCTATAGAGTTGTTTAAACTCCTTATATATTCTGGCTATTAATCCCTTGTGAGATGAATAGTTTGCAAATATTTTCTCTCATTCTGTGGGTTTGTCTCCTCACTTTGTTGATTGTTTGCTGTGCAGAAGCTTTTTAAATTGATGTGATCCTATTTGTCCATTTGCTTTGGTTGCCTGTGCTTGTGGAGTATTACTTAAGAAACCTTTGCCCATACCAATGTCCTGGAGAGTTTCCCCAGTGTTTTCTTGTGGTGGTTTCATAATTTGAGGTCTTAGATTGAAGTCTTCAATCCATTTTGGTTTGATTTTTGTCTATGTCGAGAGATAGGGTTCTAGTTTCATTCTTCTGCATATGGATATCAAGTTTTCCCAGCACTCTTTATTGAAGAGACTCTGCTTTCCCTAGCGTATGTTCTTGGCACCTTTGTTGAAAATGAGTTCACTGTAGGTGTATGGATTTATTTTGGTGTTCTTTATTCTGTTCCATCGGTCTATGTGTCTGTTTTTATGCCAATCCCATGCTGGCTTGGTTGCAGCTTTACTGAATTTGTTTATCATTTTAAGATTGAGATAACTTCAAGATATTCAAGTGGAGATATTGAGTAGACAGTTGGATATATAAGCCTAGAATCAGGAGACAGGCCACAGAGCTAAATATTTGGGAGTTGTCACCAGGTAGATGGTATTTAAAGCTATGAAACTCTTTGAAAAAAATCAAGGGAGTGAATATATAGATGGAAAAGAGAAAACAGCCAAGCATTGGGTACTCCAATGTTAAGAAGTTTACAGGAAATGCAGGGGATAAAGGAATATGTATTGTTAAATGACACAATAAACAGACAGACAAATACAGAATGTAGGCATTCTGGGAAATACCTGGCCTAATCTCCTCAAAAGTCAGTATTATTAAAAAGAAACAAACAAAGGCCGGGTGTGGTGGCTCATGCCTGTAATACCAGCATTTTGGGAGGTTGAGGTGGGTGGATCATGAGGTCAGGAGTTGGAGATCAGCCTGACCAACATGGTGAAACCCCATCTCTACTAAAAATTAAAAAATTAGCCAGGCATGGTGGCAGGCACCTGTAATCCCAATTACGCAGGAGGCTGAGGCAGGAGAATCGCTAGAACTCAGGAGGTGGATGGAGGTTGCAGTGAGCCGAGATAGCACCACTGCACTCCAGCCTGGGGGACAGAGCGAGACTTCATCTCAAAAAACAAACAAACAAGCAAAATGTGAGGGGATCTTTATTAGATTTAAAGAGATAGAACAGTCATATACAAGGCATGAACCTTGATTATAATCCGATTGGGGTGGGGGAACTATAAAAGGTATTTGAGTCACTGTTAATTTTCTAATTGCTTTTGGTGTTGTAAAGGAGAATGGCTTTATTCTTAGGAGATACATGCTGAAGGATACAGAAATGAACTTTCATGAGGTGTACAGGTTACTGAGTGGTCCAGTTCAAAATACACACACACACACACACACACACACACACACACACACACACACACACCTGCAAATGCGGTAGAATGTTAACAGTTGTTGAATTGTTTTTAAATTTTATACTTTTTTTTGTATTTGAAATTTTTCATAATACATAGATGATGTAAAAATGAGATTGGGGATGAGAAGGAACTAATATATGAGTCTAGGAAGAAAGAATCATTGAGATAGGAGGAAATCCAATGGAATGTGGTATCTTGGAATCCAAAGGAGAAAAAAATGTTTTGAGGAGGAAGGAGTGATTATCTGTGTCTTTATTTTTTGATAGATTAAGATGAGAACTAAATGTTGACCATTGCATTTAGCTATATGGAGTCCTCTGGACCCTTGACAGGAACAGTTTCTGTGGAATAATGGGGATAAAGAGCATAGCATTATTGGTGGGCTCAAGAGAAGACAGAGGGAGAAGAATTCAATATGGATAATGTAACTCATTCTCTACAGCAGAAAAAAACAGTGTAGAAATTAGAGTGTTAAGTGGAGTCCAGTTTTTGTTTTTATTGTTAGAGAGGAGAAATAACCCATCTTGATGAAAAATTGATACCAGAGAAAGGCATAGTAAATTTTTGGAAATAAACTTGTTTGAGTTAAGAATGGTTGGAATCTAGAGCACAAATAGAATAGGAGCACAGATAATTCATTAATAATGATCAAAAGTAGAATATATGGACACAGGTAAATGTAGCTGAATCAATGTGATTGGAGCTAGTAGGAATTACTTTTGGATTGTTTTAAGTTTTTAGTGAAATGAGTCATGGACATGGGCTGGTAATGATTGTGAAGGTGGAAATTTGAGAAGTAAGATGAAAGTATGAATTGTCATATACTAGAGTAAAAGGGTGGATTAACTATGGAAAGACAGTATGGTTGGGGGTAGTAACATTAAGAGCCCTCTTTAGCTAAGTGATCATGAATTTAAAGTGTGATCAGTCTGTGTGGTTGCATCTCTCCACCCATGTTCAGCTGTGTGGGAAAGAATTGGAGTAGATTTAATCAGGGTTGTGTTTCAGCCAACTAAGTTCAGTGCAGCAAGAGTGGGTAAGAATTGAGAGTATGTGAAAGGGAGTGATCTTCATAACTGACCATGCATGGGATGTATTACATTCAGTCTTGAAAATGTGGGCACAGAGATGCCTATAGGACATCCAGGTGACAGTTTCCAATAGCTGGTTGTAAATGTTAGCCTGGACCTTAATAGAAAGGTCAGAGCTGGAGAAAGGATTTGGGAAAGAAACATCAGATTATTGGAGCCTAAGGTGTGTACTCTACCATTAGAAGATTCAAAGAGGCTGAGCCCTGGTGAATACTAACATTTAAAAGTTCAGGTAGAAGATGAGAAGCCAGTCAAAACAGAACTCTAGGATTAGAGTAAAATATTTTCTCTACCTAAGACATTTGAAATTCCTAACAAAGTTTTCTTTCTGTTTGCTTCCTAGCCCATAACAATAAAACAAAATTATATGTATTTGTTCACTTAATGTTACTAGTCTATACACACACACACACACACACAGAGCCATATGGTATCAGACTCATAATTTTGACTTTATTAGACTTGAATTTTTCTTTATGTCGCTTAAGACAGCATTTCCAATTTAAACAGTTGCCTCAAAATACTTTCTGTGGTCACAAAAAGAATGGGGCTGGGTGCAGTGGCTCATGCCTAGTCTCAGCACCTTGGGAGGCTGAGGCGGGCAGATCACTTGAGGTCAAGCGTTTGAGACCAGCCTGGCCAACATAGTGAAAACCCGTATCTACTGAAATAAAAAAATTAGCTAGGCGTGGCAGTGGGTGCCTGTAGTCCCAGCTACTCGGGAGGCTGAGGCAGGAGAATTGCTTGAACCTGGGAGGCACGGAGGTTGCAGTGAGCTGGGATTGTGCCACTGAACTCCAGTCTGGGTGACAGAGCAAGACTCTGACTAATAAATAAATAAAAAGAATGGCTAAAGAGAGTTTATTGATGAATGCCAGTCTGTTAACATTACTGAAGAGAATAAGCAAGGACCTAACTTGCTTCTAATATAATGAGTTGTCTCAGTTTTATATTTAAAAGATTATCATTTATTATCAGGGTATTTTAGATTAAATTAAGCCCCGTATCTGTTCTTCTTTCTGAAACATCTCTCTTTATAGATTCTGTATCTTATTTTGCACTTTAATTATTGAGTGACAATAACAGATTTTTACATGCCAAGCAAATTATGGTCAAGAATAGATTAGTATGACAGAAGGCTTAGGTTATAGGCTGTGTTTTAAAGAATGAAATATTTAGGGAAGATATTTCTAAATTACCATTTAAATTCAACTCTTGGGAAGACCGTTTGAGTCCAGGAGATTGAGGCTGCAGTGAGCCATGATTGTGCCACCGTACCCCAGACTGGGCTTGTCAACAAAGCCCTGTCTCAAAAAATATATAAATAAATAAATCCACCTTTAGAGTACAAAGAGTATAAAATTATGTCATGTTTTAATGATTTGAAATGTTTTTAACAATCTGGAAATATTTAAAAGTTCTTTGAAAGCACAGTAGATTGAATCAGTCCAAATAGTAGTGATTCAAAATATTCTTTTTTCTTTTTGAAGCACTTCAAATTGGGTTTATTGTACATTGAAACTTAATATCTGGTAAGGGATGATCAATAAAATGAATATATCTATTAATATATATCTCATACTGTTTCTGTGACCCAGTTTAGAACCAAGTAGTGGCATGTAGCGTAAAATCAGGATTTGTTGCCGGGCGCGGTGGCTCACGCCTGTAATCCCAGCACTTTGGGAGGCTGAGGCGGGTGGATCACGAGGTCAGGAGATTGAGACCATCCTGGCTAACATGGTGAAACCCTGTCTCTACTAAAAATACAAAAATTAGCTGGGCATGGTGGCGGGCGTCTGTGGTCCCAGCTACTCGGGAGGCTGAGGCAGGAGAATGGCGTGAACCTGGGAGGCAGAGGTTGCAGTGAGCCGAGATCACACCACTGCACTCCATCCTGGGTGACAGAGCGAGACTCCGTCTCAAAAAAAAAAAATCAGGATTTGTTTTAATAGAAATATAGTGGTAAAGATAGAATTTTTGATTTAAGGAAATAAAAGTTGTAATTTAACAGCAGGCTATAGTATTTCAATATTCTAAAACTCTTCTGAAAGATAAAAATAAATCTATGCCTTGTAAAAATAATGTTTACAATTTTAATTCTGCAGATTTAATTGTCCTATAAGCTGTTATTAGAAAACAAATAGTCTCAAGGGAAAATTCATTTTATTAATAATTTTGACATAACTAGTATAAAGTGAAGTGATGCAAACTGTAGTATGTAACCTTGTTTGCTTCAGGTTTGTGGTTGTATAACTCCCCTCTTTACATTGTTGTTGTAAAGAAACAATGTAAGAAAATTGTTGGAAACGTTTGTATGGATTTTTTTGTTTTCTGTTTTTTTAAGATGGGGTCTCACTTTGTCAGCCGGGCTGGAGTGCATTGGCATGATCACAACTTACTGCAGCCTCAACCTCCCATTGCTCTGGTGATCCTTCCACCTCAGCCTCCTGAGTAGCTGGGACTATAGGCGCTTGCCACCACGCCTGCTAATTTTTGGATTTTTAGTAAAGACATTTGAAACAATAGAGCAGAGTAGTCTTTCTTTTTGGAGTCTGTACTAATGGAACTACAATACATGAGGGATCTGAAACATTTTCCTGTAACCAATACTAAGTATTTCCATTTGATAACCTACTTAATTTTTAAAAAGCACAAATCCTGATGTATATATTTTAAAAGAACTTAAAGCTTTCTTCATAAAATATTTACAAACTACTCTTGATCAGAACAAAAATAAATTTATACTTTCAGTGTGCTTTACAAGGATCAAAATTCACAAGATGCAAGATTTTTCATGCTTATTTAATATAGAAATTAGTCAAATTTCTATCAATAAATGCCATACAGGATCCATGATTATATTCCTACAAATTATCTTTCTGATAAATAGAGGAGAAGTGTAGGGTGTTGGAAGGTCCCAAGCAATAGTCTTAAGTGGTAGAGAAAGCTAAATACTGCTTAAAAAATGGTATTAGCTGTTCCTCAAATTTATTTTTCTCTCATGTACAAGCTGGGTAGTCATATACTTTAAAATGTTCCTTGAAAAAAAGAAAATACTTGTAATAACTGTTAGAAAAACCTTTTTTAAAAAATGTAAAGTTAGTATATACTAAAGACTGGACAGTTTACCTTCAGGCCCACTGATGAAATTATTTTACTTGAATAAAATTTTACTCTTAACAACTTTATCTTATATACAGCAATAAAGTATATTTTCATAGAGTATTAATTTTGCTTTCCTAAAACAGCATCTACTTCTATTGGAAAATTTCAAAATTTTCTCCCAAATCATACACATAAAGATGTACCTGAACAAAAATTATTTAATAATACCAGAAGATAACACTAGAGGATTACTTCCCTCTTAACAAATAACAGATTGTTACTGCGTTGTTAACTATGACCATAGTTGTTATTTTTTTGTTTGTTTACTTGTACTTTCTTTTTTTTTTTTTTTTTTTTTTTGAGATGGAGTCTCACCCTCTCTCCAGACTGGAGTGCAGTGGCATGATCTCGGTTCACTGCAACATCCGTCTCCCGGGTTCAAGCGATTACCCTGCCTCAGCCTTCCGAGTAGCTGGGACTACAGGTGCACACTACCATGCCCAGCTAATTTTTGTATTTTCAGTAGAGATGGGGTTTCACCATCTTGGCCAGGCTGGCCTTGAACTCCTGACCTCGTGATCCACCTGCCTCAGCCTCCCAAAGTGCTGAGATTACAGGTGTGAGCCACCGCACCCAGCCTGTACTTTCTTATTTTTTCCAGTTACTTCATTTTTTCATATGTGTTGAAATATGTGTTGAAAACCTGGTATGTACTGTTCTCCTAGGTGAAGAGTGAAAAAAGTAGATAAATATCCAGTATCTTGGAGCTTTCCTCCTACTTGAGGGAGACACAATGAAGAATAACGTAATAAATAGTAAATGTAAGAAACAAATTATTAGAAGATGATAAGTGTTGTGGAAAATAAAATAGAGGTGGGAAATAGGGCTTGTGGTGCTGAGGGTTGGGGCACAGGTTTCAGTCTTCCACAGGAAGATTGGGGTAGGCCTTACTATTGATACAATAAAAATAATATAAGAGAAATTATGAAAATAGTTAACATGTTTACTGTTTTTCTTCTTATAGCTGGAATAGTCAAATGATTTCAGTTCGTGAAGCCAAAGCCATTCCGAGGCCTGATGGTATTGAATGGAGAAATAAATACATCTGTGTAGAAGGTAGTTTTCTGTTTACCATCCATGTATCATCATGGTACTAAGAGAATTACTTGAGTAATTTCAGCTGTGTTTCAGTTAAAAGTAATACATTTATGTCTGAAGTGATTTGTAAGTCTTTTAGTTTAAAAATTTTAATTTAAAAAAATCATTTAAAATTTTGTAGGTGTGAGAAATAATAAACATAAACTTTAGGCATTCACCCTTTCTAGTTGATAAAATTTAAGCTGTCTTTATCCCTCTTGTGGTTGATGGACAATTTCATGACTTACAGATGGAAGAAAATAGAATCTTTATATATGATTCTTATATTGACATACAATGAGTTATTTTATATTCTTTTGCACTTAAAATATTACTTAGTACAAGTTGGACTTTTATAAATAGAAATTGATTTTGCTTTAAAAATTAAATGATCTGAAGAAGTTTTCTTCTCTAAAATTAATTTACATGTAGTTGAATATATCCTTGAGACATTTTGAGTGAGTAGAAAACTGACTTCAGGGGACAAAATTATTCTCATAGATGCTAAATTGAAGACCTTTGTAAATCTGGAGGTTAAAAAGTATAAGTAGTTGAGAATCAGCATTTGTAGAAAACATCAGATTTTGGATATTTTAATCTTGAATTATATGCAGTATTTTAAGAGTTTTTGAATATGAAATTAAATCTCCGGCTTTGGTGTGCTAATAAACTGCACTGGGTGGACATTATTTTAGTTACTTGTGTTCAGTTGAATACTAAACACTGTTCTAAAGTGCTGTGATGATGCAATCCAGTATAATTTGGCTTATGACCTTATTCTGTTAAGGAAAAGAACCCCACAATACTGTGATAGTAGACTCTTTTTAACATAGCCTTTCTAAGCAATAAAAAATAAGCAAAAAGAGTACTTAAAATTATGGACCTGTGTAGATTATATGATAAATCTAAAGTTTTGACCTTTCCATCAGATTCCCTATTCTTCCATACTTTCTCTAGGTCTTTCCCCTCAGTTACCTTTCCTCTTACCAACAACTTCATTCTTTCTCCAGTCCTTCCCTTTCAGCTTTAATACATACATAGGTCTTCTCATTGTTGAAAAATACTCTTTATTTGGTCCTACTGGTTCTTCTAGGCATTTTTCCTCCTTTTTCAGTGCTAAAATTCTTAATTTCTAGTAATTTTTACCTACTGCTGGCATTATTTTAGACATTTCATCTCATTCCTGATGCCTTTAGTTATCCTTGTCTTCTCATTATGATCTTCAGTTTCCTTGTACTCTTCTGGTTTCTTCCTATCTCTCTATATTCTTCTCCCTTGTGGGTGAAGGGTGAGTGGGATGGTGGTGTGAACATGGAAGGTATATATATTGGAGACACACATACATAAAAACTGTTCCTTTGCTTTTTTCCTGTCTTCTGTTTGCTTTTCTCTTTTTCTCTTTTCTTTTTCTGCCAAATTTCTCATGCAAGTTACTTCACTGTATCTTTTTTCTTTCTTTTTTTTTTTTTTTTTTGGAGATGGAGTCTCTCTCTTTTGCCAGGCTGGAGTGCAGTGGCGCAACCTCGGCTCACTGCAGCCTCCACCTCCCGGGTTCAAGTGATTCCCCTGCCGCAGCCTCCCGAGTAGCTGGAACTACAGGCACGTGCCACCATGCCCAACTAATTTTTGTATTTTTAGTAGAGATGGGCTTTCACCATGTCGGCCAGGATGGTGTCGATCTCTTGACCTTGTGATCCACTCGCTTTGGCCTCCTGAAGTGCTAGGATTACAGGTGTGAGCCACCGTGTCTGGCCAGACTTCACTGTATCTTTTTCTAAACCATCCACTCGGGCCATAACTCCCTGCATTGTCTTCCATTTTCTCCAGTATTGAACCTCTACCTTCAAAGGACACATCAGCTTTTAAGTTAAAATTAAATTTAAAGTTACCTTTCTGTGATATTTAACATTAACTGCCTCTCTTAGATATAATGCTTTCTTCTTTTTGATGACTTTTATTATTTTCCTAAGGGTAGGTCTTTGACACTGTAATTTTTCAGAAACCTTACACACATTTATGATTTAGACTTAACACATCTATGCTGATGACTTTCATTTTTAATCACCTTCTCCCTTGAATTCTATCTACCTTGTTAGGCAGTTCATAGTATATTAAGCTTTTCTGTATACATAAATCTAATACAGATATTAGGCTGACCCATCTGAAATTGCAATTTTTGTAGGTCAAAAACTGTTACATATTGACAGCGTCAAACCTAAAAAAGAAACTGTAGCTCTCATTTTAATAATGTTTTCTGTACATGTGCATTTAACGTTGCAGAACCTTTTGATGGAACAAATACAGCCAGAGCAGTGCACGAAAAGCAGAAATTTGACATGATCAAGGATCAATTTTTAAAGGTAAACAATGCATTAGATCAACCCTAGAAGCATTAGTAGACCCGTATGCTTTAAACAGGAGAAAATATATATGTAATAGGACAGAATGGTTTCTCTTTTGTGAATCCATTAATATAGCATGATAGGGAACTTATTATTTGAATTTAGTTAAACTTTTCCTTCAAAGAGATCTGGCTCTGTTTTTATTCACATTGCTTTCACTTTCATAGAAATAAGCATTTTCTCTTTTCTTTTTGAGATGGAGTTTCACGCTCGTTGCCCAGGCTGGAGTGCAGTGGCACAATCTCAGCTCACTGCATCCTGCACCTCCCAGGTTCAAGGGATTCTCCTGCTCAGCCTCCCAAGTAGCTCAGATTACAGGCGTGTGCCACCACACCTGGCTTATTTATTTTATTTTTTTGTAGAGACAGGGTTTCACCATGTTGGTCAGACTGGTCTCAAACTCCTGACCTCAGGTGTTTCACCTGCTTCTTCCTCCCAAAGTGCTGATATTACAGGCATGAGCCACCGTGCATGCCCTGCCGAAGTAAGCATTTTCATAGTGAGCTTATTAAATTTCCAAAATGAGTAAAACCTAATGGACTCTTTTCCTTCCTTAGTATATTGGGGAATTTATTGTGGCCTTAGAAGGAAACTGATGTCCATGCTTTTTCTAATGTATACCCCACTGTCACAGGAATTAGAGTGCCGTTTTATTTTTGTTTATATTTTGGAAAGTTAAAATTTATGTATGTGTCTGTGTCTATAGTATGAATTTATTCATCAGTGATGTTGCTAGATGTGGTCTTAATCTTCAAGGACTTCCACAACACATTGTAGTATTGAGACATGGAGGGGAGGGAAAGCTTCGTAGAAGAAAAAGATGAGAAAACTGCAAAGATCATTTTAGAGGCATACTTTTTCATTATCTAGACGTACAAGTGGACTTTGTTTTAATGATAATGTAAAATACAAGTATTGAGGCATGAATATCACTGGAGCGCAGGAGTTCGGGGCTGCAGTGGGCTATTATCAAGTTGCTGCACTTCAAGCCTAGACAACAGAGTGAGAGACTCCACCTCTTAAAAAAAAAAAATGAATAAAAATAATGGCCAGGTGCAGTGGTTCACACCTGTAATCCAAACACTTTGTGAGGCCAAGGCAGGAGGATTGCTTGAGGCCAGGAGTTTAAGACCAGCCTGGGCAACGCATAGCAAGACATAGTTCACACACACGACATAGTTAACACACACACGCACCCCACTCCACCCCACCCCTGGGTGTAGTGTTATGCACCTGTGTCTTAGCTACTGGGGATGCTGAGTAGGGAGAAAGGTCTTGAGCCCAGGAGGTTGAGGGTGCAGTAAGCTGTGATTGTGCCACTGCACTCCAGCCTGAGCATGAGTAATAGAGTGAGACCCTGTTTCAAATAAATAAATAGATAAAATATAAGTATTCTATTACAAGCTATCCTTCAAATGAGACTTTCTTAATTTGGCAACCAGAATAGAAAATTTGTCCTATAGAAATTCTTTAATTTTAAAACAAATATTCAAGAGAGAATATTTTGGTCTGTCAGATTAAATTGAGAACTCAAAAATAGCAATGCTACATTGGTGTTCTTATTGATGAGTGAGCTTTCATTTAGGATTGTTTAGTTGTAAAACCAGTACTTTTAGACAATTGAATAATTGACATGAGACTAGAATACAAAGATCTGCAGTCACCAAGTAGTGAGACAGATTTTTAGCTTGTTAACAAGTTTCTTTTCTTCTTATCCATTCAAATCACTGTTATTTTCCAGAGGCATACATAAAGTACCTTATTGTAAATTTACTTTCTCCTTCGTAAATACTATATATATTTTTTTGAGACAGGGTCTTGCTCTGTTACCCAGACTCATGCAGCCTCAATCTCCTGGGCTCAATGATCCTCCCACCTCAGCCTCATGAGTGCTGGGACTATAGGCGTGTGCCACCATACCCAGCCAATTTTTGTATTGTTTGTATAGACAGGGTTTCACCATGTTGCCCAGGTTGGCCTTGAGCTCCTGGGCTCAAGTGATCTGCCCACCTCAGCCTCCCAGAATTCTGGCATTACAGGCATGAGACACTGTACCCAGTCCCATAAATATTATTTTTAATGGAAAAAGCTAGTGAAGATGTAAGACAGTCAATCAAATAATTGAAATAATCCTCCCTTCTCAAATCCAAAGTTTTTGTTTGCTATTTTTAGATTGAATTAATCTGTGAATAAATATTGTCAGTTGTCTCTTTCAGTACCACCTTTGTGCCCATTTCTTTATTAATGAATTGGAACCATAAAAATACAGAGTTTTTAAATAACATTTTATTTTCTGATGACAGAAATAATACTTATACTGTGTTAAAAACTTGGAAAATAAAAACTCAAAGAACCAGCCTGGGCAATACAATGAGACCTCTCGTCTCTACAAAAAAATTTAAAAATTAGCTGAGCGTGGTGGCACACGCCTGTAATCCCAGCTACTCAGGAGGCCGAGGTGGGGGAATCTCTTGAGCCTGGAAGATGGAAGTTGTAGTGAGCCGAGACTGCACCACTGCACTCCAGCTTGGGTGGCAGAGCGAGACCTTATCTCAAAAAAAGAAAAAACTCAAGGAAAAAACTATTCAAAATTTTACCACCTAGAGAGAACAACTGTTAACATTCTTTTAAACTTTCAGTCTTTTGTTCTGCATAAATTTCAGGTTTTAAGAATGATTTTTCTTTCTCTCCCAGTCATGGCACAGATTGAAAAACAAGAGAGATTTGAACAGTATACTACCTGTAAGAGCTGCTGTCCTGAAAAGATAACTGGCCTCTATTTCTTAATAAATTCTTCCAAGAAATAAAGAACAATAGTTTCATCGTAATACATTATGTTTACCTCCATCATAATTGCTTTTTTCATAGTTCTTGTTTTCATTTTTTATTTTTAAAAAGACATATAAAGATTGCATATTTTATTATGACATTTCCTAATAAAACCCTTTGATTTAAAAATAAAAATGTATTTTTGAAAATGTTTACATTGATGATTAGTAATATTATGGCATGCGTTTTCAGGTGATCAGATAAAATATATTTTGCGAAATTACCTGAACAAATAAAAAGTTTTTGATACAACTTCAATTAATTGTAACACATGCTAATCCTGAAGAGATGTGTAGAATTTTGGAAGGGGTCTAATTCATACATGCTTAAAGTCTAACCTACATTAGATAGTTTGTTGTCAAAGTCTGTTCTAGTAAAGTGAAGATTCAAGTCAGTTGTTCAGTTACTTGAAGCAAAACAAAATCATTTCAGTCAAATCACTGCAGAGTCATGAAATACTGAACAGTTGCCTTAAGTCTTTGCTTTGCTTGACTCACTGGGATAGACTGAGGCTTTGGGTGTGTCTGTATTAGCATTTCATTAGTACTTCACATGCTTTTGATGTACTCTTGAGATTGCTTTAAATTTTGTATTGAAACAACAATACATTTTGCACTGTAGTAATAGGAGCACTAACTCTTAAAACAGTTAGTGAATTGTTTTAAAGAATCAGTTCAGTGTAGACATTTTGCAAAGATTGTTTCCTGTGCTTTATGATAGCTTAGTACAATGTGCACTTCTGCTTTACTTGCCGTTTTCCTGCTCTATTTTCTCTGTGACATGAAGCAACAGAAACTGAGAGATCAAAGTTAAGATTATATCCTGTTTGTAGTATCAGATATTTTTCTGTGTACAATTATAGGATTGTAATCTAAACTGGAATTTTTAGACAGTAAGCCACTACAAAATGTTTTAGATATGACACAATAAAATTATTATAAATGAAAGCTTAATATTTGTAAAAAATCTCTTTTTTAGTATTTCTTTTTTTACATGAAAGAAGTAGTGGTGGCTGCTAAACAAAAAAAGCTACAGTGTTTATTAAGGTTGTTTTTGATTTATGTAAATATTTGTAAATTGGTCAGTGCCTGTAAATTTAAATATAAAAAGTAATCTTGAAAACAGTTTTAACTTTTTCAAAAGGACTATGTCCAACATTTTTTAGACCTGCTGTAGTACAGTTTGTACCTCTAACGTATTTTTTTTTTCGCAGACCAAATGCCAAAACTTTTGCTTTTCTTTGACTTGTAAAAGGTGCACATTTTCATTTTCTTCTTTAAGTTCAAATTTTTGTACGTCAAATGCAATAAAATTTATATATGGACATTGTCGAGGTGGTTTTTTTTTTCTGTGAAAGTCTTTGCTTTTGAGATGAGACTGAGGCTGTAGTTATCATCTAGAACTGAACTAAATCTACTTATTAGCCAGCTAACCACATCAATATCTTATGTCTCTGGCATTATGAGGAATGAAAGTTTACACATAGTGTTTTAGATTCCTGATGTGTAACACTTTTTATGCATTTGAGCTTTTCATATTTTGGCGGGGGGGAATTTTTCCTAAAATTTACATTGTGCATCTCTTAATGAGAACGTACTGAGTAGAGTTAATATTCTAGTGATGACTGGGTAATCATTATAAGCATTAGTCTTAGTACTATTCATTAATACTGTGCAACTTTCAGGGATGGGTAAGTATGTACCCTCTGCCTCTACAGTATTATGACATTTCCTAATAAAACCCCAGAATTTACCATGTTGTGGACTCCCTCACTGTCACTGTTTTCTCAGTTTTCAATGGCCCCACCCTTACTGCTGCTGCTTTTCACTTGTTTTACTATGAAAAACAGATCAAGAAGTCACTAAACCTAGACTCAATTCTAAATCAGTAGACTGAGGCCTAAAATTATGCACATGTGACTGGCCAAATATGTCAGATAAGTGAACTGTTAATATATGAGAGAATTTTCTAGACTTTTAAGTTACTAATCTCAATTATTTGTTTGATGAGTACTAAATTATTTTCTGTTTGTGTTGATCTGTCCATTCCTGTACGTAGTTGTCCCTCAGTATATTGAGGGATTGGTTCCAGGCCACCCCCATCCTCTTCAGATACCAAAATCCACAGATGCTCAAGTCCCTTATAAAAAATGATATAATTTGCATATATCCTACACACATTGTCCTGTATACTTTAAATCATCTCTAAATTACCTGATACCTAATACAATGTAAATGCTATGTAAATAGTTGTTATACTGTATTGTTTAGGGAATAATAATGACAAGAAAAAAAAGTCTATGCCTGTTTAGTACAGATGCAACCATTCTTCCTCCCTCTCCTACCCCCCACCCCAAATATTTTTCATCCTTGGTTGAATTCACAAATCCTTTATGGATACGGAGGGCTGACTGTATTTGCATATGTTGTTAAAGTGGTGTTTAAAATGTGCAATCTGTACTACAATTCTAAATTTTGGATTGATTTGAACTAGGATCTTTGCAAATAAATCTCATAGACATTAATGTTTGTAAGAAATTTTTAATTAAATGATGGAAGGAACATAGAATGGCTACCTGTGGTTTTGATTAGTGTGTAACAGATTCCCACAGCTGCGATTGAATTCCTTTTGTCCTGGATGAGCATGGTCATTTGGGATTACTGATAGTAAAGTCTAGTTGGTGTTAAGAGAATAAATATTGCTGATGCTAAATCTGGTTTAGTGAACTGTGGGTCTTGACTCTGCTGTTTTCCCTCCTTATGTCCCACTAGCTGATGTATCTGTACTGTAATTCAAAGATTTACAGTTCATTAGCTACAGACATATGCATAGCAACTAGTGTAACTGGTGAATAATCCCCAGCTTACAGTCACATTTAACAACTCTGTGACTTGCTATAATTAAAAATAAATGTTAACTTCTAGCCATCAAATCATTCTCATAAAATGGGTATCTTTATTGTAAAGATACCTCAATTTGTACAGTCAGCAGGTCTGGTTCTGTTCTCTTCAGGGAGCATCCATTATGTGTACCTGCTGTGTGCTAGCTACTTTGCTAGTGTGTAGGCTTGTAAGGGATGGGAATGGTGGGACAAAGATGAGTAGTAAACTTACAAAGTCTGCTGGGGAAGGAGATACAAACATAATCTGTATAGGATTATGTGGGAACCTGGAAGAGAGGTACAGAGTTTAACTTTGGGATTTCAGAGAAAGGTGGTATCTTGAATGATTGGTATCCTGGTAAAAATGGGATGAACCTTTGAGGCAGAAGGAATTGTGTAAATAAAGACACAGTGGAGTGACTTGACAATGTTGGGAACTCCTGACTTCTAAAGAGAGCTGACCAGGTGGGCGCGGGGGCTCACACTTGTTAATTCCAGCACTTTGGGAGGCTGAGGCTGGCGGATCACCTGAGGTCAGGAGTTCGAGACTAGGCTAGCCAACATGGTAAAACCCCGTCTCTACTAAAAATACAAAAATTAGCTAGGCATGGTGGTGGGTTCCTGTTATCCCACCTACTGGGAGGCTGAGGCAGAAGAATCGCTTGAACCCAGGAGGTGGAAGTTGCACCGAGCCGAGATCGCGCCATCGCACGCCAGCCTGGGAGACAAGAGCAAGATTGCGTCTCAAAAAATAAAAAAATAAAAATAAAAAACAGTGGACAGGTAAAACATGGCCAGTTAGGCAACCGTTACCTTTGTGAGGATGTTGGGGTTCAGGCTTTGAGCAGTGGGAAGCCATTGAGGGGTTTTAACCACAACTTGATCCGGGGAAAGGTTTGGGGCCTTTGGGCCAGTTTCAGACAAAACTTAGCTTTTTGCTAACGTGGGGGAAATTGCTCCTCCTCAAGGTTTAAGATGAGTGGAGATGAAGTTTCCTGGCTCAATAACGGGGACCACTGAGCAAGAAAATATACAGTATATTGACTTGCGATATAAAGGGAGCCGGGACGGAACAATGGTTCAAAACTGGGCTTTTGAGCAGGGCCGCTTTGTTTCTCATTGGGTCACTTTACTAGCAATGAGAGCCTGAGCTGCTGGAGCTCTTCGGAGCCTCAGTTTCCTCATCTGGGAAACCAGCACTACAGTAAAACCTTCTACAGGTACCACCGCAGAATCGAGGTAATGAAAGCGAGACTCTCAGCAGAGTGCCTGGTAGTTAAGTGCCCCGTTCAGGATGTAGTTATTGTTTGGGATAAAGGGTCCAAAAAGTAGTTCAAAACCGAAAAGACTCACTCTGGAGGAAATAGAGACGGGGCTAGGTTGTCTTTCCTCCTTTGAACCCCCTGGTGCAGCCGGAGCCCGCGCCCCTTAAAATGATCTCCAGTTGTCCGAAAGGCCCTCCAGGGATCTGGCGAAACGGGGGCGGGGGAGGGCTCGGGGAAGAAGAGAAGCTGAGCCCGGGCCCCAGAAGCTTGGTGGCGAAACTTTGACGCCTTCTATTTAAAGTCGCGGGGCTCGCCCGCCCCCGGCGCCTGGAACCCGAGCCGCCCCCGCAGGGGCAGGGCTGGGAGGGCAGGGGCCAGAGCAGTCGGAGGGAGAACACCAGGCGCGGCGCGGGCGGCTCCGGCTCCGACTCCGGCCCCGGCCCGGGAGAGGCGATGGCGAGCCGCGATAGCAACCACGCTGGCGAGAGCTTTCTCGGCTCCGACGGGGACGAGGAGGCGACCCGGGAGCTGGAGACAGAGGAGGAGTCGGAGGGCGAGGAGGACGAGACGGCGGCGGAGTCGGAGGAGGAGCCGGACGCCAGGTAGCGCGAGCCTCTCTCCTCGGCCCAGGGCCTGCAGGGCAGCTAGCAGCTCCCTTGCTTGTTTGCTTTAAGTTTTTAAGCTCTGGGGTTCGTTTCCGTCGAGCTAGGCACTTACTCTCTGGGTGCACTGCCGTTTAAAAGAACTTGAAGGTGAAGGTGCTCGCTGTCAGCTGGAGTGACAGGCCCGCCTGCAGCAGAGTTCATTACCCCCGCCCCCAGCTCCTTGTGACTCGCTGCTCTTGTTTATTCCTGAGGATTTACTTAGGTCCTGCCTAACTGCCGAAATGTGCTGGAACGCGTACATCTGGCCCAAGGCACAGGAACAATCGCTAAATCCTGAGCTAGAGAAGGGGGTGGGGTGGAGGCGGTGAAGGCGCACTGGTACCTTCAGATGAATGGCGGTCTCCCGGGCGGCCTAGCACTGGACTAGGCTGCAATAAGGTGACCTTATTTTGATACAAAGGCCCATACATTCTTTGGGGGAAAAGAAGCATGAGTTTCAGTAATCCCTGTTCTTCAAGTCCTGCTTCTTTTTTCCTGGTCCCATGTATCAGTTTCCGTGAATGTGATGAAGTAAAATACTATGTAAAAAAGATGCGCCTCCCACCCTTCGATCTCCCACCCTCCGTCCCTTTCTTTAAGAAGGCCCTAAAATGAGAATAATAGAGATCATCTAATCTCTATTTGGATTTGCTTCTACCTTCACTGGTTCTCCTTGAGTATGTGTTTTGGGTTTTTTCCCTGACTGTGCGTCAGTCAGTGATGTCTCTTCTTCAGTCTGTTGGTAACAGTGGAAAGGTTTTGAAGGTGGCAGGTGGGTGTGTACCATCTCAGAACGCCCAGCTTACCTAATCAAAGCCAGCAAAGCCGATGTTGAAGAAGTAGCCCATAGAGTGGCATTGGGGAGGATGGACGGTCAGGCAAGAAGTCCTGAATGCATGTCACATGTTTACCAAGCAACTACCAAGTGGGAAGCAAGCACAGTCCCTGGCCTCAAGGACTTTGTGGAAAAAGTTCCCCTAACTTTTTCCCCTATGGGGAAACGTTTCCCTAACATGGGGAGTGTGAGGCTATATAGAGGTGGAGGGAAGGACGGTGGGTACTGTGCAAGGGCAGAAGAGGGAGTGTTGGGCTGGAGCTGCCTTGAAGTAGTGGGCAGGGACTACAGACAGGAAGAGCAGAGGAGAAGGCACCTGTAGGGAGTGGGTCAGGGAGCAGGGGACCTGTGATCCCTTGGCAGTGTTGAGAAGGGGAAGTCTGTCAACCCCAGCTTTTATAACCTTTCCCTTACTGTTGTCTGGGATCCTCATATCCTTGCCCAACCACATTTACAACCAAGAGAATCTGAAAACTCATTTACACTAAAATGTGAGCAGCTGACAATTCACCACTTTGGGGTTGTATTGCCATTTGACAAAGGTCAAGGCCTTCAGAAAAGGATGTGATTTGTCTGCAGTAAACTTCAGCCTGCTCTGACTACAGACAGTAAGGTGGACACCAGGTAAAGAGGTCAGAATAAATAGAGTGGAGGGAAACATGAGGGAATATGGAAAATGGAGGCCTGGAAAAAGCATCCAATTTATTTTTTATTAGATGACAAGGGTAACAGGAAGTCAGCAAAACTTCTGGATTTAGGAAAAGCACATGTTGACAAAAAAGCGTCAAACTGTAAAATATTTGAAGAGATTGATTCTGAAGTCAACTATGAGTGACCAGTGGCCTGTGACACAGCCTGCAGGATATCCTGAGAACATGTGGCCAGGTGGTTAAGGGACAGCTTAATTTTACACATTTTAGGGAGACATGGGACCTCAATCAAATACATGTAAGATGTACATTGGTTTGGTCCAGAAAGGTGGGAAAACTGAAGGGAGTGGGGGCTTCTAGATTATAGGTAGGTTTAAGTTTTTTCTGATTGGCAATTGGTTGAAAGAGTTAAGTTATTCTCTTAAGACTTGGAATCAGTGGAAAGGAAAGTCTGGGTTATGATAAGGGGATGTTGGGACCAAAGTTTTGTCATGCAGATGAAGCCTCCAGGTAGCCGGCTTGAGAGAGAATAGATTGTAAATGTTTCTTATCAGACTGAAAGAGTTGTTCTATCAGTAAGTCCAAAAGGGAGGGGGATGTAGTGAGGCATGTTCCATCTCCCCACCCATCATGGCCTGAGTGAGTTTTTCAGGTTAGCTTTGGAATGCCCTTGCTGAAAGGAGGGGTCCGTTCAGACAGTCAGGGGGCTTAGAATTTTATTTTTGGTTTACAAATCTTTATTTTTAAAAATTCAAAAGGCACAAAGTAATCTGTAAACTTTCCTTTACCCTTTCAGGTATGATATATAATTATCTACAGTAATCTTTCTGAATTGAGGAAAAATTCCCTTTAATTATAAAATGCTTTTGTCATGCAGGAAAGCTCATCATTTACATACACCAACATGTATATTGGATCAGAGAACTATCCTGATATATCATCCAGTGATATGAATGTGACATATAGCATCAAGAGGCCTGATTGTGAATCCTGTTAGTTGTTCCATAATGGGCAAATTCTGTCCTCTTTGAGCCCAATTTTCTCATCTGTAAAATAATAAGAATTCCTAATTCATCAGGTTGTCTTAAGGATTCCATAAATTATGTGAATGTGTGGAGGAGTGCTTGGTTCTTAGTAGCTTCCCATTAAGCTTTAGTTTCTTTTATTCCATCAGATGAGTCATTATTAGCAGGAAGGCTCTACCTTCTGCCCACTGTTCATCCATGAAGGGAGAGATGGTCTCAGCTTTCAGTATAAATAATGATCCTATTTCACTTTGTATTTATTCATTCACTAAACATTCATGGAGTGCCTACTATTAGTATTTGCCATAGACAATGCAAGGTGCTGGGGATACAAAAATAACTAAGAATCCATTACCATCCTGTAATCCATTACCATCAATGTAAACTAGAATGTTTACATTCTAGTTGGGGAAACAGAAAAACATAATTATGTCGTTAGCTGTTAGAGGAGATTTAAGGAAGAAAAGGTGTGTATGAGGCACCTCAAAGTCTTGGGATCCATACTACCTGGAAGGGTTGGAGAAGGCTTCATCATTGCAGCGGTGTTTTGAATCATAATAAAATGCCTCACAGTGCTTGTAGTTTGTGGATATCAAAAAAGATTTTTATGTTTCTAAAACTTCACCAGAGAACTTTTGTGAAAGGCAGATTATAAAACCCACAGGATTTTAGAGCTAGCAGAGGCTTTAGAAGTATCTGTTCCCAACCGATCTGACTTTAGGTTCAGAAACTGAGTGTCAGGAGTCGTTTGTTCAAAGTCACACCTTTTTTTTTTTTTTTTTTTTTTTTTTTGAGGCAGGGTCTCACTCTCGTTGTCCAGACTGGAGTGCAGTGGCATGATCATGGCTCACTGCAGCCTTGACTACCCAGGCTCAGGTGATCCTCCCACCTCAGCCTCCTGAGTAGCTGGGACTACAGCTGTGCATCACCAGGCCTGGCTAATTTTTTGTGTTTTTATAAGAGACAGGGTTTTGCCATGTTGCCCAGGCTGGTCTTGAACTCCTTGGCCCAAGCAATCCATCTGCCTCAGCCTCCCAAAGTGCTGAGATTATAGGCATGAGCCACCGTGCCCGGTCTGTCACAGAATTTTTTGGAGTAGAATTAGGAGTAGACCCCAGGTGTCTGGACTCCAGTTTAATGTTCATTAATTTATTCATTTGGCAGATATTTATTGAACTCCTACAATGTGCCAAAAACTTCCTAGGCACAAGGAATACAGCTGTGAACAAAATGAATAAGGTCTCTGCCCTGTTAAAACTCACTCCAGTTTGGGGAGACAAAAAATAAAACATATAGTATGTCAAGTGGTAATACATTATGAGGACAAAACAGCAGGATAAACGGGTGGGATGTATGTGAATGAGGTGGTAAAGAAAGCCTCTCTGATGAGGTGACATTTGAGCAGATACTGAAGGAATGAGTTTCTAGGCAAAGGGAAGACCAGGTGCAACGGCACTGAGGCAGGGATATGTGTCTTATTTGAGGAGCACAAGGAGGTCGGGATGCTGGAACAGAGTAAGGTAAGGGGGCAAGTGGTCAGAGTCGAGGCTGAGAGATAGTTGGGTTGCAGATCATGTACGGCTTTGTAGCCCATGGTAAGGACTTTAAATTTTATTCTGAATAAAATTGGAAGCTATGTTCTGTCTACTATACCAGTCTGGATAAAAACAAACAAACACACACACAAAAAACAAGGAAAGCACAGTGATTGCAATATTCCTTTAAATAATAAGCACCTATACATTTGTATTTTCATTTTACTAATATTTATTAAACACCATGTGCCAAACACTATGTTAAATGTTTTAAACTCATGGTTTCCTGTATAGAGAGGAGACAGAAGTAAATACAACTGTTATTTTTGTATTTATCTTGCTGTAGACCAGTGAAAGCCAACTCTTTCAGCCTTTCCCACAGATCACTTAGAAACTTTTCAGCATTTTTATTTTGGGTCATTCTCTGTTGATCAATTTTCGTTTCTCTATTTAAGCACAGAGGATTTTTGCTACAGCCATACCCAAAACTTAAAAATCACCTTCAATTGCAGCCTTGCCAGTGCTTCTATAAAACAGGTCTGTCTAAGCTGACAGAATTAAAATTATTAGTGACATTCACATTTAACGAGTCCTTGTAGGAAATCAACCTTTTGGAAAGTGCAGGGAATTTGTAAATGGTTTTCGTTATCAGTACAGAGCACTCTGTTTCCATGTATCTATTTATATAGTGTCTCCCACAGATGTGCTTACCTAGGTGTTTTGACAAGTGTGTTATTTGAGCCAGCCTTCTTCTGAGGTCAGTGGAAAGAGCTCAGAATGGGAGGGGTGACTGCTCAGGATGCCAGAGGCTGAGGGAGGATAGAAGATAACATAGTCACTTGTAGCCAGAAACTGAAGAGCTATTTAAGTGTTGGCTGCATGGATATTACATGTCCTTGGTAGGACTTTGACTCAACGAAGAGTCAAACACAGCAAGAGTTGGAATTATCATTATTTTTTCTTTAAAAAGGCAAACTTACTAAAAAATGTAGGACATACTGATAAAATTTTACACAAAAAAAGTCTGTATTCCCTGGATATTCTGAAAACAGGCTTAATGAAAACCTAATCTTCTTTAGTCATTAGGCCAAATTCCCCTTCCTCCCAACATGACTTCAGAGAATCAAGTACGAGAGACAGGTTGTGGCTGTACATGAACATAACCTTTGGTTTAGTCCAGCATTAGCCTATAGAAATATAAGGTGAGCCACATATTTAATTTTAAATTTTCTAATAGCCACATTTTAAAAAGTAGAAAGAAACAAGTGACATGAATTTTAGTAATCATTTAACCCAATATCCAAAGTATTACCATTTCAACATGTAATCAGTGAAAAACTTTTTAGAGATATCTTACACTATTTTGTACTAAGTCTCTGAAATTTGATGTTTTTTAAATACTTATAGCACGTCTCAATTCATCCTACCTAATCACATTTCGAGTGCTTCATAGCCACATGTGGCTAGTGGCTATCATACTGGACAATGCAGGTCTGATAATACCTAGAAATCTGCTAGCTTCATTGGAATCGGGAGAACTGCTGCGTTGGTAGTAAGTTCTATATGCCAGGCCCTGTGCTGGATACCAGGGACACAAGGAGGATTGGATGACATGGTTGTTTTCCCTCAAGCAGCTCAGTCTGGTGAGTGGAAGCGGTTAATTTCAATGTAATATCATAAGCACTACACTAAGGATATTAACAGAGGAATATCCAAAGACATTCTTCCTAAAATGAGATTTAGAAAGATTTCTGTAGAGTGACACTGCAGTTGGGCAGAAAGATATTCCAGGCACAATATGTGGTTAGGTATTCCTTTAGTTCCTGGTTCCAGCTCTTGTGCTGCTAATGACTGCTCTGTCTAAACTTTCTTGTTATTATCCAGAATCATCTCAGGATTTTTTAGGGTTGAGAATATTTGTTGATTGGATAAGTGAATGGTGTGAATGAATAAATGAATAAATGAGTGTGTGAGTCAAGGGCAAGTCTTCCCGACTTCTACAAGAAGCAAGTTGAGTTGGAATATTGAACTTGTAAGATCAGGTAAGACTTTTGTTGGTTGTTGGCAGTTCATTTACCAGGGATTGATAATGCCCAGTGACTCTGGAAAGACAGTATCTTGGAGGGAACAGTGACAAGTACTGAAGGATTGTTCAATTAAAGTGTCTGCAGTCATCAGTGCCCCCTTCTGTCACTTGTCAGAAAGTCACCCCCAGACCGATCCTTCAGCCAGATCATAGATGGAAAAATAAGAATAGACTTTGCTTTTTGCTCAGAGAAAATTTTTCTGTTAAGACAACCAAAGTGGATTCAGTTCCAAAATTCTTCAGCCTAATCTGATAAAGTCCAAGATATGTGGGAAGATTAATTGATGCTACTGTTCAGTCCACCAAACTAAATGCTCAGAGCCCTCTCAGGGAGCTGTTAATGTGTTTTCTTCATGTAAGTATGCCTCCTTTTAAGAAAAATTCACTTGCAAGATTGAAATTTACATTCACTGTTGTATACCATAAATATATACAATTTTGATTTAAAAAAACGTAGAGAAATTTACATTCATTACAAATTTCCTCCTAATGGCTGATTTCACAAGGGCACTTAAATTGTTGATTTATAAATAAAATTAATTTCTTCCATTTAAAGAAATGTTTTTATTGGCCAGGCGCGGTGGCTCATGCCTATAATCCCAGCAGTTTGGGAGGCCAAGATGGGCGGATCACCTGAGGTCAGGAGTTCGAGACCAGCCTGGCCAACATGGTGAAACCCCATCTCTACTAAAAATACAAAAATTAGCCGGGCATGGTGGTGCATGCCTGTAATCCCAGCTACTTAGGAGGCTGAGGCAGGAGAATCACTTGAACCCGGGAGGTGGAGGTTGCAGTGAGCTGACGCCACGCCTTTGCACTCCAGCCTGGGCAAAGAGAGCAAAACTCCGTCTCAAAACAAAACAAAACAAAACAAAAAACAATGTATTTACTGTAAGAAAAGAGACTTATTCATTCAAAAGATATTTACTGTGGGCCTATTATGTGCCAGGCAATATAAACATGGAGTGAACAAAACAGGTAAAGTTATTAATCATCAAAGTTTAGCCTCTGGGAAGGACAGGTATTAAATAAATAATCTCTTAAGTAATTAGCTAAAGCAAATGCATTGGTACAATGAATTGGACCTTGGGAGCTAAGGTAGGCGCCTGCTAGGACCCTTAAGTCCCAGTCTCTGAAGCCTCCTTGCTCATTCCCTGGGAGTTTTCAGTGAGCCTCTGGTCCCTCTTGTTAGTCCTTCTCCATCTGCCTACAACGAAAGGTTTCACTGTCCTGTAATGAGAGTCTGGCAAGACAGCCTGGCTGCTGATGACTCTTATCCTAGAAGGGACTTCAGACGTCATCTCCCTTACCCTCATGCTTCTGATGAGTGAACAGAGGCCCAGATAAGAGGAGGGAAACCACTTAGTCAAGGAACATCTAATCTCTTCCAAGCACTATCACTTGTTATTTTGAGTGATTTTTACAATAGCTGTGTGATATAGGCATTGTTTTCATTCCCATACTGAGTAATTTACCTAATTTCAGACAGCTGGTAAGTAGCACAGCTAGGATTCTAACCCCAGTCTACTGGCAGGGCCCGTGCTGGAGCCATCATCAGTTCAGTGCTCACCTCAAGATTACATAATATGTATATTACACACACCTGTTTTTATTAGCCAATTTATTTCTTTTATATTTGAGTACAACTTTGCTGTTTTTAAATAATCATTTCAATTCAAACTTTTTTAAAGGCAAAAGCATCAAAGACTCAAAAAATCTGCATAGTAGCTAATCTTGACCAGCATCTTAGCAATATTAAGTTTCCTGATGTGTAATAATGAGAGTAGATCTTATGTTTAAAAATAGATATTAGGCAATCCAGTGTGATTGCATTTTCATAAGGCCAAAGATAGTAGCACCAAAATAACTTCCTTATATGCTGTATGGGATCATGTAACAAACTTGCAACAGTTATTTACCATAATATGTATAAAATTCAGATTCTCTGTTTAAAAGACAATTCATGTTAGTTTTGGGGTTATGAACTTTGAAGTTTTTCTATTTATTTATTTTTTCCCAAGAGGGCATGAGAAGAGATTGAGACAACTGACTTCAGCTCTTCTTAGAATTTTGGGAGCTCCAAGAAGAGCTTCAATAAATCCCCTAGTCATCCATCACTATTTTGGGCATAAATCAGGTTACACTGCATTAAAAAAAAAACACAAAAAAACAAACACCTGATAGAACTGAGAAGACCAAGATTATCATCCTGGCTGTGCCACTTACTATGTGACGTGGGGCAGGATACTTTGCCTCTCTGTGTCTTTACCACAACTTGTCCACTTTCTCCCTGACTGGCCCCTGTCTACCTCTCTCAGCTCATCTCATGCCACTGCATTTTCACTACACTCCAGCCAGCCGGCTAATGAGCCTGTTCCTCCATCCAGGTCTTTGCTCTTGCTGTCTGCTCTCTCTGGAATGCTTCTTTAAATCCACTATTCAGGTTTTGGTGCAAATGACACTTTCTTAAAGAGGCTTTCCTCAACTGCCCTGCCGCATGGGCTTAGTTCACTCCCTTCATGTCTTTCACGGTCACATTATTCATTATTTCACATTGCTCTTCATAGCACCTATCGTTATCTGAAATTTATTTGTTATTGCCACCACCAGAATAGAAACTCCATGAGGGGAGGGGCCTTGCTTCTCTGTTGCATTGTCAACAGCTAGAACACAGTGCCTGCTACACAGTAGGTGCCTAATAAATGGTGGTTGTGGCCAGACACGGTGGCTCAAGCCTGTAATCCCAGCACTTTGGGAGGCCGAGGCAGGTAGAGCACTTGAAATCAGGAGTTCGAGACCGGCCTGGAGAACATGGTGAAACCCCATGTTTACTAAACATACAAAAATTAGCTGGGTGTGGTGGTGGGCACCTGTAATCCCAGCTACTCGGGAGGCTGGGGCAGGAGAATCGCTTGAACCCAGGAGGAAGAGGTTGCAGTGAGCTGAGATGGCGCCACTGCACTCCAGCCTGGGTGACAGAGTGAAACTCCGTCTCAAACAACAACAACAGAAGAAAGAGAGAAAGAGAGAGAGGGAGGGAGGGAAGGAGGGAGGGAGGGAGAGAGAGGGAGGGGGGGGAGAGAGAGAGAGAGAGAGAGAGAGAGAGAGAGAGAGAGAGAGAGAAAGAGATGTTGAATGCATGAGTAGTTGGGGTTCACCATAACATTTTATCCCTAGGATCTCAGTTCCTTCTGTCTGATGCACACCACTCGTATTACCACCCTCCTAACAAATTGTCTTGTTGTTTATTATACTCATGCCAGGATAATAAAAGGCATGGAGAATGAAAACCGAGCAGTGGTCATTGATCTGGCAAAATGCAAGTCCATAGAGAGAGATGAATAACTAATGGAAATGCAGACAGCTTTGAAAGGGTTAATAGTTTAAGCCTATCAGCATCTGCTTTAGATTGAATTCATTTTTAATAAGTCCTTTCAAATACAGGATCTAGGTTACTCTCCTGGGAGAAGAGGATACTAGAAAGTGGAAAGAGGGAAGTGGGTGCCTAGAAGAGGAGAGGGCACCCAGAGCGCACTGGGTGCTACAGTTGTGCCTCAGTCTGTCCTGCTCACAGGAGTGAACCGAGGGTGTCACCCAGGAAACCACAGAAAACTGGCTACAAACTCTTGGCCTCAGTCACTGATAACTGCAGGAGGGGGTGACATTCTTATTTCCCTGACTCCTCAGAGAATCCGATACAGAAGGGGAAGAGAAGCATGGACAGAGTTAACCGTATTGACATATAAACTAGAACTGCCTGAAAACCAAACGTGGAGTTAAAGCATCGACAGAGTTAGGACCCCAAGTGCATTTACATACTTGACTCCTTGGAAGAAAATTCTAGTGGAGTCCCTGGACACCATCCTAGGTGGGCAGGGAGATGCAGGGTAATACAGCCTTTGTGGCTGGAGGGCCAAGCCCGAGAGAGGAATGCTGGCATCTGAATATCAGACCTTATTATCTGAATAACTGACTGGAATCAGTGGTCTACTTTACCTTAGAGGAAAATGGCAAGAAACGGCAACCACTCTTAGATTTTTCTTTCTCTTTCTGTTCCAGTTGACACTTGCTGCTCAACCTGCTACAGTTTCACTTGTCAATCTCATAAGTTTCCTTTGACTGAGTTTGCATAGTTTAACACTTTAGAATCATGAATTCAGAAACCCAGGCTTCAGTGACAACACTGCCACCGAACAGGTTTCATTTTGCTAGGAAAGCCTTATGTAAGTTATTGTCTCTAGGTGAGGGATGCTACCTTGGGTTCCAGAATCTTCACCAGTTAGGGTTTGGATTTGCAATAGAAGTAAACTGTGATCAATTTAAGCAGAAAATTGGGTGGTAGCTCATAAATCATGGGAAGGTTGGAGAACTAGGCATTAAACAGGAACAGCCCCTCAAACTATGCCCCGAAACTGCTCTGATGAATTATTTCAACTCAATTATAAAAAGACAACCCAATTTAAAAATAGGCAAAGGATCTGAGTAGAAGTTCTCTAAAGAAAATATGCAGATGTCCGGTGAGCACATGAAAAGGTGGTCAACATCATTATCCATCAGATAAATGCCAGTTAAAACTACAGCAAAACCTAAGTGTCTAGTAATGGATGAGTGGATAAGGAAAATGGGATATATAGACAAAATGGAATATTATTCTACTATAGAAACAATGAAATTCTGTCATTTGCAGTGATGTGGATGGATCTGGAGATCATTATGTTAAGGGATATAAGCCAAGCACAGATAGACAAATATCACATGTTCTCACTCATTGGGAGCTAAAAAAGATCTCGTGAAGATAGAGAGTAGATTGGTGGTTACTTCAGGCCAGGAAGGGTAGCGGGGAGGGAGGAATGAAGAGAGATTGATTAATGGGTACAAATACATACTTAGGGCTGGGCGCAGTGGCTCACACCTGTAATCCCAACACTTTGGGAGGCTGAGGCAAGCAGATCACTTGAGGCCAGGAGTTCAAGACCAACCTGGCCAACATAGTGAAACCCCATTTCTAGTAAAAATACAAAAAAAAAAAAAAAAAAAAAATTAGCTGGGTGTGGTAGTGCATGCCTGTAGTCCCAGCTGCTCAGACAGGAGAATCACTTGAACCTAGCAGGTAGAGGTTGCAGTGAGTCGGGACTGCGCCACTGCACTTCAGAGCAAGACTCTGTCTCAAACAAACAAACATACACTTAGAAGAAATAATACCTGGTGTTTGATAGATCAGTAGCGTGATTGTAGTTAACATTAATTGACTGTACATTTCAAAATGTGTAGAAGAAAATAAATCAAATGTTCCTAGGGTAAAGAAAAAATAAATGTTTAAGGTAATGGATATCCTAATTACCCTGACTGGATTATATAAATGTCTCAAATGATCACATATACTGAGAAAATATGTACAACTATTACATATCAATAAAAATAAATTAATTAAAATCTCACACACAAATAAAACCACAATAAGATACAACTTCATACTTTCTAAGATGGCAAAGACAGATGTTGGGAGAGGATGTGGAAGCATCAGAATCCTCATATAACACTGGTAGGAATGTAAAATGTTACAACCACTTTAGAAAACAGTCTGGCAGTTTCTCAAACAGTTAAACATAGGCTTACCATATGAGTCAGCAATTCCACTCCTAGGTATGTACTCGAGAGAAATGAACACATCTGTCCACATAAAAATCTGTACATTAATATTCATAGCAGCATTATTCATAATAGCCAATAAATGGAAACAACCCAAATGTCCATTAAGTAATGAAGAGATAAAGAGGCTGGGTGCGGTGACTCACACCTCTAATCCCAGCACTTTGGGAGGCCAAGGTGGGCGGATCATGAGGTCAGGAGATTGAGACCATCCTGGCTAACATGGTAAAACCCTGTCTCTACTAAAAATAAAAAACATTAGGCAGGCATGGTGGCTGTACTCCTACCTGTAGTGGTGGCTGCAGTCCCAGGCACCTGTAGTCCCACCTACTTGGGAGGCTGAGGCAGGAGAATGGCATGAACCTGGGAGGTGGAGCTTGCAGTGAGCTGAGATCTTGCCACTGCACTCCAGTCTGGGTGACAGAGTGAGGCTCCGTTTCAAAAAAAAAAAAGAGATAAAATGTGGGTGGGGTGCAGCGGCTCACACCTGTAATCCCAACCAATACTTTGGGAGGCCAAGGCAGGAGGATCATTTCCATCTGAGTAACATGGTGAGACCCTGTTTCTACAAAAAAATTTAAAAATTATCTGAGCATGGTATAGTTCTAGCTATTCTGGAGTCTGAAATGGGAAGGTTGCTTAGGCCCAGAAGTTTGAGGCTACGGCGAGCTATGATCTGCCACTGTACTCTAGCCTGGGCAACAGAGCAAGACCCTGTCTCAAAAAAAAGTGTTATATTCATACAATGGAATATTATTTGGCCATAAAAAGGAATGAAGTACTGATATATACTATAACATGAATGGACCCTGAAAACTTTATGCTTAGTGAATAAGTCGGACACAAAGAAACACATATTGTATGGTTTCATTTATATGGAATGTCCAGAATAGGCAAATCTTCAGAGACCCAGAGTAGATTTGTGTTTGCCTAGAGCTGGAAGGGAGATGTGGAAGGGATTAGGGGTGATGCTTTAGGGGAATGGGGTGTCTTTTGGGGGTGATGAAAATGTGCTAAAATTATCTGTGGTGATGATCACACAACTCTGTAAATATACTAAAAGCCATTGACTGGTACACTTTAAAAGGGTGAATTTTATAGTATGTGAATTATACCACAATAAAGCAGTTTTTAAAAAATCATCTGGTGAGTAAACTGTTGCCATGGCTGGGGCACTAGATGTCACAATTTATGCTATTGCCACATCCACACCAGCAGTTCCATATTGCAGCAACTGGGACTCCTGCTATTGCCAGAGAGAACAAGGAGCTACACATCTGTTTGTTTCCTCAGTAGCTCTCGAGTCAGTCTAAAAACGGACGTGAAGGTCATCACTAGGAGAGTATCTAGTGCTGTCAGTTCTGTCTCCTCAGGACCCCCAAGGTGGGGAATCCACCAAGTGGGAAGAGAGAGAATTTGCTCAACTGTCTTTTTGGATGTCAGATGTCTGCTGGATCAGCAGGGGGCCCCGGGCTAGGCTGTTCTTCAGATTTTGTTACCTGACCCTCAGATCATTTAACACAGGATGCAGTATATTTTGCTATTTCTGTGGATGTACAACACTTTGTTTAAGCAATAGAATAAATTGGTTAATATTTCCCAAGGAAATTGAATTGAAAACACAACATAGATCAGTGAACAGATAAAACCATATGAGGTTGAAGTTTTTCCCCATTAAATACCAGCTGAATCTGAGTATTCACTGTTTATTCCAGCATGGACATTCCATTTTACAGTAAGAACAAAGAAGCCTTTCACTCTGGCCTCGATATGACCTGTCTTACACACCTTGCTATTTCTGCTTCGGGGTTTCAAAACTCCTTTGAAATCCTGTCACTGTTTGCTATTATCAGGAAGTTAATTCCTTCTAAAGCCTTTTGGTCTGTATGCCTAGGGTAATCCTCCTTTGGAGAATTGTCACCATCTCACAGGTGGGCTATAATAGAGTGTATGTATGACCCTGGTTCGGGGGGAAATCAGATTCTAGTAGTGTCAGATTTTCTTCTCTGGTAAGTTGGAAATGGAGGCAGAGATTCTCTTTAGTTAGCTTTAGAAAAGGGGCTTGGAGGACGTTTCTCAACTTTTTGGAGATCTGGTCAACTTTATTTTGATATTTTCTTGAAAATTATTAATTTTTCTATCAGTCAAAAAATATTCTAGGGCCGAAAATGGTGGCACATGCCTGTAATCCCAACACTGAAAGGCTGAGGCAGAAGGATCGATGAAGCCCAGGAGTTTGAGGCCAGCCTTGTCAACATAGGGAGAGCCTGTCTCTACAAAAAATTAGCCTGGGATGGTGGTGCACGCCTGTAGTCCCGGCTACTTGGGAAGCTGAGGTGGGAGGATCGCTTGAACCCACAGGTCAAGGCTGCAGTGAGCTGTGATTGCACCAGCTTGGGCAGCAAAATGAGACTGTGTTTAAAAAAAAAAAATTCTAAAGGTACATCTGTGAAACTGTCCAAACTGCCCAAGATGCGGTAAAGAAGAATATTAGCTAAAATTGCTGAGCATAATTTGGTGTCTAAGATGGTGTCCAGGAAAAAAAAAAAAAGATATTTAATGCTAAATAAAAACAATCTGTCAAGGCAGGAATCCCAGAGTGTAGAAGGGTGGGGAGGTGACAATCCGTAGGGAAAGGGTGTGACCCCCACTGTGGGTCTGAATGCTGTATCACACTCAAGTGTGTTTCTAAAACCCTAAAACAGTTCACCCAAAGTGAGAGCAACCAGAATTCTATGATCATACCCTGTGTTCAAGGGTCTGAAAGCCATTTCAACTGGTCCTATCACCCAGGAGAAGCTCCATCCTTTATCAAAGCAAATCATGCCAACAAGTAGAAGTTTTCCTACCCCTTTATTTTAATTCTCTTGGATATAGAGATTAGAAGAGGGAAAAGCAATAAAATAACTTTTCTGAAAGCCGGGAGTCCCTGCCTTTGTTCTTGGTTGATCTCTTAATCTCTTTGGGAAATAATTTTCTGTTACTGAGGGTGCCATTTGGGGACAGCCATGTTGAGAAAGAGAGAGAGAGAGAGAGAGAAAATACTTGCAGAGACAAGGAGAGACCAGAGCCAAATTGACACATCAGAGGTAGAGTAGCTCCCTTGACTCCTGATGGTTTTCCTGCTTCCCCTTCACTGGGAGGCCTGGATATACCTCTGGCCTCTGGATCCTATGAGAAGTCTCTATTTCTTTAAAATAAAGACCCTCTATTTAAGCTAGCCTAAAAGAGTTTCTTTCTTATCACCACAAGTGCCTTAACCCCTTCTTAACATTTCTAACAGCTTTAAAAAAATTTTCTCCTGGCCGAGTGCAGTGGCTCAAGCCTGTAATCTCAGCATTTTGGGAGGCTGAGGTAGGCGGATCATGAAGTCAGGAATTCAAGACCAGCCTGGCCAATATGGTGAAACCCCGTCTCTACTAAAAATACAAGAATTAGTGGGGCGTGGTGGCACACGCCTGTAGTCCCAGCTACTCAGGAGGCTAAGGCAGGAGAATTGCTTGAACCTGGGAGGCAGAGGCTGCAGTGAGGCGAATCGTGCCAGTGCACTCCAGCCTGGGTGATAGAGCAAGACTCAGTCCTGACAAGATAAGATAAGGTGAGATAAGATAAGATAAGATAAGATAAGATAAGATAAGATAAGATAAGATGAAGAATTTTTCTCTTGCAGGCCTTGGCAACACATGTGTTCTAACCCAGAGCTAGCCAAAAGAACCCCCTAAAACTGGAGTTATGCCCTACATGTCCAGAAATACTATATATATATATATATTTTTTTTTACAATCAGGAATGTTTTGGACATCAATAACCCCAACGGTGAAACCCAAAGCTACCATTAGCCCTTAATCACCACAACATGCCTGCAGAAAATTTTTAAAAACCTGCTTCAGATTTGAAAGAACTTTTATTTCCCAACCACACATCTTCCCATTGCAAGTATTTTAAACTTGATTGAACAGAGTTACAGACCTGACGAAAGGTCTATAGTGACCTAAGACCAACTTAAGCATATACCATCCAGGAGCTGGTAGAGAAAAGGTCTTGATCAATCTCAGTTTGATCTCACAAATCAGAGTCTAGGACTTTCTTTCAATCTCTACTGGAGTTCTCTTGGAGAACTGAATGCTAGCAGTTCTCTGGAATACACCGTTGATAGCCACTTGATCTCTTTGAACCTCAGACTCTGAAAGAAGTAGTTACTGCTACCTGCTTCACAGGTACATGTTGGGGTAAATGAGAATGGAGATGCACAGGGACATCATATGTTCCTGGCACAGAGTGGGACATGGGCGAGTGTCAGTTTCCTCTTCTGTCCCTTCCCCATCATCTACTAGTACCCTGAACATGAGTTGTTTCCTAGGTTCATGTTGCCATTTCTAGCAATGCTATTCGTCAGCCAGCACTCCTTACCCTGCATCCTTAGTTGAGCTGCACTCCTAGATGCACAAATAACTCTTCTTGGTTTTTTTGCTTTGTTTTAATTTTAAATCAAAACTAGGTGTGAACTCCAGTGTGGACTGCACCTATCCTCACTGGTGTCTTTTCTCTAATTTTCTTGGTATGGCTTGTCAGAAAATGTTAAAGCTTTCTTGTTAGTATTTGAATACATTTCAGGGTCCTAAATGACGAGGGTTAAAGCCCCACTGCAAGAATTGTCATCTTTGAACAGAATAGGGCCAGGAATGATGCACCTGCAGCCACTGAGACATACAATCAGAACGGCCCACTCAGCATAACTTTATGAATGGTTCTGGCACTAGAAAGGATTTCGTTTTACATTTCTATTTGTTTAGGGACTGTGTGTAGCTTGCCTTTGGAACACATAATACACACTCAAAGATGTTGACTAAGTGAATGAATAATAAATGACGATGAATCAATGAATTCAATGAGTAATGAATGATATAGGGAAGAATAATTAGAGAACATATTAATTTTGCTTAGTTACACTTTCTGGAAGTAATCATTATTAAAGAGGTCCTTTTGCCTTATTATAGGCTTATTAATAAATTAAAGTGAGTTTATGTATCTTGTATCTTCAAAGTTTGGACTTCACAAGGTTAATTCAACACTGAAAAGGAAAAGGAAGAGAAGAAAAGTATTTTCATTTGTCATTTGCCAAGTATGATACGAGACGTTTTACATATCATTTCAACATGCCTTATAAGGTACCTTATATAAAGTACCATTTTCAACTACCTTATAAAGTAGATATTAGCCACCCTGTTGAACAGATGATGACCTTCAAGCCCCGGAAAGGAAGGGGAAGTAATTTGCCTGAGCTCACACAGTGCCTTAGTCTGTTCATACTGCTATACCAAAATACCTAAGACTGAGTAATTTAGAAATAACAGAACTTTATTTCTCAGAGTTCTGGAGGTCCAAGATCAAGGTGCTGCAGATTCAGTGTCTGGTGAGGGCTTGAGCCTCCCTACTGAGTCCTCACACAGTGGATGGGCAAAAGGCCCTAGGGTGCTCCCTTCAACCTCTTTCATAAGATTGCCAATCCCATTTGTGAGGGCTCCATCCTCATGACTTAATCATCTCCTAATGATCCCAGCTATTAATACTATCACATTAGTGATTATGTTTCAATATATGAATTTTGTGAGACACATTCAGACCATAGCACATAGCTAGTAAGTAATGAAGCCGGGATTTAAACCTAGGCTGCTCTGAGGTCAAAAATACTATTTCTGCCATTACCGCTTGCTGTTTCTATCCCATGGACTTAGCACTGTGGTGTACATTAAGATAATGACACATAGTTTCTGTCTCAAGAAACTTATTGTTAGGCTGGGCGTGGTGGCTCACGCCTGTAATCGGAGCACTTTGGGAGGCCGAGGTGGGCAGATCATGAGGTCAGGAGATCAAGACCATCCTGGCTAACATGGTGAAACCCCGTCTCTACTAAAAAATATAAAAAAATTAGCCGGGCGTGGTGGCGGGCATCTGTAGACCCAGCTACTTGGGAGGCTGAGGCAGAAGAATGGTGTGAACCCGGGACCTGGAGCTTGCAGCCTGGGCGACAGAGCAAGACACCGTCTCAAAAAAAAAAAAAGAAACTTATTGTTAAGTCGAAGACACATGGCAAATACTAATTATAATAATAGAAAGTAACATTTGGCCGGGCATGGTGGCTCATGCCTATAATCCCAGCACTTTGGGAGGCCAAGGCAGGCAGATCAAGAGGTCAGGAGATTGAGACCATCCTGGCTAACACTGTGAAACCCTGTCTTTACAAAAAATACAAAAATAAAATTAGCTGGGCATGGTGGTGGTTGCCTGTAGTCCTAGCTACTCAGGAGGCTGAGGCAGGACAGTGGCGTGAACCCAGGAGGTGGAGCTTGCAGTGAGATTGCACCACTGCACTCCAGCCTGGGTGACAGAGTGAGACTCTGTCTCAAAAAAAACAAAAAAACAAAAAAACAAAAGAAACATTTAAAAAATATGGAGCTGGGTGTGGTGGCTCACTCCTTTAATCCCAGTCCTCTGGGAGGTTGAGGTGGGTAGATCACTTGAGGCCAGGAGTTCGACATTGGCCTGGCCAACATGGTGAAACCCTGTCTCTACTAAAAATACAAAAATGTTAGCCAGGTGTGGTGGCTCACACCTGTAATCCCAGCTCCTTAGGAGGCTGAGGCACAAGAATCGGTTGAACCCGGGAGGCAGAGGTTGCAGTAAGCTGAGATCATGCCACTGTACTCCACTCTGTCACTCTGGGTGACAGAGCAAGACCCTGTCTCAAATTTTTTTTAAATTTAATTTAATTTAATTTAATTTTTTACAAAATGGTAGAGTTACCAGAGAAGTACTCTACTGAATTCCAGTAAATCTCAGGTATTATATTTCATAGACGAAAGTGAGATAAAAGCCAGCTAAGTGACACTTCGGTTTTCTACAAACAGGTATCAAGACAGGGCTCACATGGTACCCAGTGTTGATAAGAGTATGGGTAAGAATGTGTGGCTCTCCTACACACTACTGATAGGAATGCAAATTAATCAACCTCTCTGGAGAGAAAAATTGTCAATATGTGTAAAAAACCTGAAAAAATGATTTTGCTTTTGAGTCTCAAATTCTACTGCCATATTATTCTAAGAAAAAAAATGTGCTGAAAGATGTATCTGTAAGTATGTTTGTCAGAGTTAGTATAGAAAAAACTTGGAAACAATCTAAATGTTCAACAACGGGGTACTGGGTAAAGGGAGTGTTATATGATGGAATGCTATGTTAACTATTAAATAGGAAGTTGTGGAACTGCGGTGATCAAAGTGTGGTTTCCTTTCAAGGCATCCATAAGATCCAAACTATTTTTATAGTAGTTCTAAAACATTATTTGCATTTCCCACTTTCATTCTCTCATGACTGTGGAAATGTTCATTGATTTTTTTTTTTTTTTTTTTTAGATTCCATATTGCAACTAATCTTTAAAAAAAACGACTACTTTTTAAGTTTTCGTGTGGTATAAAGAAAATATCAGCTGGACGCAGTGACTCACGCCTGTAACTCCAGCACTTTGGGAGGCCAAGGCGGGCCGATTACTTGGGGTCAGGAGTTTGAGACCAGCCTTGTCAACATGGTGAAACCCCATCTCTACAAAAATACAAAAAAAAAAAAAAAAAAATTAGCTGGGCTTGGTGGCATATGCCTGTAATCCCAGCTATTTGGGAGGCTGAGGCAAGAGAATTGCTTGAACCCGGGAGGTGGAGGCTGCAGTGAGCCAACATCATGCCTCTGCACTCCAGCCTGGGTGACAGAGTGAGACTCTATCTCAAAACAAAAAAAAAAAAAAAAAAGAAAAAGAAAATATCCAGAATTATCTGAAAATTACTCCTCCCTTTTCCAACTACAGGTCTCTAGATTTTCTTTATATATTCTTACTAACAGAACCTATTCACATTTTGAATGCAGAAGCAGATGTGAGAATTCAGCTGTCTTCTGCTAGGCCAAACATTTAAAAGATTTGCAAAAATATAAAATAATGCCATTGTTCTCACTAAATGTTTTTGTTTGTGTGTTTTGGAAAATAACTTTTTATAAAATATGTTATTGATGTTGACATGTAGTAGGCTATTATAATGTTTAGATGAATTAGTAAAAATTTTAAAAGTTCCGTTTTAATTGCTAGTACCATAAATATTGGTAAATATAACCCACATGAACAAAAGCTTTTTGAGGTCCTCTATAATTTTTAAGAGTGTAAAGTAGTTTTGAGACCAAAAGTTTTGAGAATAGTTGTGGCAAAAGTATATTTAATAGCATGAAAAAATATTCAGAATGTATTTTTTAATTTAAAAAAAAGCACATTACAAAACATATCATTTGTGTAAAAGAGGCACATCTCAGGATAGACTGAGAATGAAGAATGCTGATATATTAAAAGTGGTCATCTTTGAGTGCTGGGATTACTGGTTGTTTTAATTTTCTTTTTTTGTGTGCTTCTGTTTTCCTATATATCCTACTGTGAAATTTATATTTGGTCATTAGAAACATTTTTTATTTTTACAGATAGGACCTAAAAATCTTGAACTTTCCCCTGAGTTCAACTGAGGAATGGGGGAAAATGTATTAACAAAGGTGGTCTGTATTATGGTATTTAAAACATTTTACTGGATCAAATGCACATCATTTTTAAAGGGTTTTTCTGTCTTTCTCTTTTGTGGGTGATTCATAAGAGAATATTATGGGAAATTCATCTTAATTTTTAGAACTCCTGAAGAGATGTAAGCACTGTAAAGTCTTATAACAATGATTTTGGGGATGCAAAGTTTTCCAGTAATCTCACTTATTCCAATACAGTCCTCTATAAAAACAAAGTTATTGAATCTCCAATTCTGAAGTTTTTCAAGTCAGAAATCAACAAGCTACTAGCAAGTTATTTCCTAATGTATCAGTAAGGATTTTACTTAATCTCTTTGTTTTTCCCCCTGTGGAATTTTAGAGACTTGTTTTTGTAAGTTCTGTTTTACTGTTGGTTATGTGGTAGGTAAGAGGTTTCTTGTGTTTTTCTGGTGGTGCTGTTTGAGGCTGACGATGGGTCCATCAGGTAGGTCTTCTGGGTGCTTTTCCCTGGCAGCTCCGCCGTAGCCAGGCTGCTGCTGATCGGCTTTCAACTTCAGAGGAACCAGGCACCCCTGCCACCAACCGTACCTGGCAGAATTTGTCTAAAGTGGAATAGCCACTGAAGGTGGTACAGAGGGAAAAAGAATGTAAACGACGTAGACAATTGCTTGGAAAGTTGAAGAGGAGAGAGGCGAAGTTTAATTGTCAATATAGGTTTTGTTAGCAGACTTTGTAAGTTATGTTCTTGAGAAATGAATCTTTCAGATTGCAAAGGCTACATTGGAGAAAGACATTAACCGCTTTCAAAAAAAGATAATGATTCCCATACATGCTTTATAGATCATTTGTCTGGAAATAAAGAAAAACATGGGAACTGAGAAATTTTCTAAACATTTTATGTATGCACGAAAGAACATACTTTCTAATACTGTACTTGAAGACAACACACAGTTAATGGTGCTAATGAGTTATCATCCAGAGCTGATCCAGCAGAAAATATCTGAGGATTTGTCAGTAACCATAATATAATGATTAATTTTTCTTGATGAATTATTGGCAGCATTAATTGTGGGCCTCAATCGAAATTCAGTGGAGGAGCACCCGGAACTTAAAGAGAATGTGTATGGTTGTTGTTCAATCACAATTTTCAGTCTAATCCCGTTCCATCTTCACTCCCTCTTCACATACGGTACAGCAGTATCTCAAGGATGCTTCTCTCTGTAGCTGGAGAGTGCCATCACTGGGCCTCCAGAGGACTCTCTCTTAGGTTTATCCAAACAGGCCTAGGAGAACCAGCACACTGCCACCCAAGCCTCTCTGCTGGCACCAGCAAAGGGGTCCTCTCTCCTGAAACTCCAGGGCTGGGATGTACTTCTCCTATCCCCGTTCATTCCAGCAGCATCTGCTGGAGTGAGGCATTAGTGTTTTATTTATTTGTTGTTTGTTTGTTTATTTTTGAGTTGGAGTCTTGCCCTCTTGCCCAGGCTAGAGTGTGGTGCATAATCTCAGCTCACCGCAACCTGTCTCCCGGGTTCAAGCGATTCTCCTGCCTCAGCCTCCCAAGTACCTGGGATTACAGGTGTGCACCATCACGCCCAGCTAATTTTTGTATTTTTGTAGAGATGGGGTTTCACCATGTTGGCCAGGCTGTTCTCAAACTCCTGCCCTCAAATGATCCACCCTCCTCAGCCTCCCAAAGTTCTGGGATTACAGGAATGAGCCAACATACCCGGCCTATTTTTTTCTTCTTAAAAAATGACAGAGAAAAAAGAAAAAGTGTTGCCAAACACTGTACTAGGTATACGGACAAACCCCGATTCCATCTAATAGATGAGCTGGGCTTTATTTTTAAATGTATTACTATTATTATTTTCAAGGCTACAATGTAAGGGCTCTTTCTCTGTTGCAAATTTAATATGAAAAATTGCTGGAAGGCCATGAAGGAAATCTGATCAGATTTCTCCTACTTTTTGGACCAATTTGCCCTCATACTTCATGTTTTTATGGAGTTATAATTGTATTAGGAAAAAAAAGTCAGTGTAACAGGTGGGGAGAAGTCTATCGTGGCTCACTGGTTTATTTTAAAAAGATCCCAACCTGACATATTCTATTCAGATGAAGTGCTCTGTCTCTTAGTAACCACCACTCAACATTCATAGGAATTTGACAGCAGTGGCTGGTGGGATGCAGTTTCTGCTCTGCGCTAATATTCAGTAGCTGTTGAAGAATTCCAGCGCTAAACAGTTAAGCCTGTTTAACTCCTTCGCTGGGAATCCCAGGAACCTGAGCATTCTCATCCTTCATGGTTTTTCACTTGGATCCTCAGCCAAGGTTGGTGTTGCCTATGGTTAAGTGTCTTTTCTCACTCCTGAGTCTGCCTACACCATTGGTTCTCAACTATTACATGTCTGAAGACATTTTTTATTGTCACAGCCTGGGATAGGGTGCTAACGGCATCTAGTGGATAGGGGCCAGGGAGGCCACTAAACATTCTCAACACACAGGACAGCCCCAACCCCGCTGCACCACCCCCACCCCCACCACCTGCCATCACAAAGAATTATCTTAGCCCCAAATGTCAAAAGTGTCACTGTGGAGGAATGCCCACCTCCCAAGACCACAGATAATTGAGTTTCCTGTGTTTTGGTCTGAAGCAGTCACTAAGCTCTGTAACAATGCTGTCACGCCATAGCTTATTTATTTTGCTTCTCTGGACCCGGCATCTCTTTGTCCTTAGTTTTTTATAATAGTGGAGAATTTAGTGGTTGAGTTTTATACTTTTCTCTGGCAGATTCAGATGTGTGCTTGCAGTTTATGTAACTGAATAACAGCCCCAGCTCATGGCCAAGACCTGAATAGATAGATACTCCCTAAATATTTATAAATTGATGGTCCATGCTAAAGCCCAAATGACTCTTTTTTAACTGTGGAGAGATAAATGATTTCTGCAATTCCAGAGTTCTCCATGGGTCATGTTAACACCTTTACCTACTACTACGTAGATACTTCCTACTTGGAATAAATGGAGTTTATACATGTGGCCAACATGTAGTATTTTGGTTCGGGAGGAGTAGGGGTAGGAAAGAAGATACTCACTACTTTGAAATCTCCTACCTTCACATGGATCGCATCTTCATCTTGTCCTGGTTGTAAGGATAGGCTTATGTCTTAGTCACTCAATCACTCAAGTTACCTTGGCTGTTAATAACAAGTCTATGTGTATCCCACTGTTAGCTAATTATCAGGACTGTCCGAAGTCCTAGGAAAGACAGAATGATGGTCGTTTTCCAGTCTGCTTGGAGGTTGGAGTAGCATTTGGAAGTATCTGCATAATACTAACATATATATCACTGGGTTTTACAACTTTCAAGAAGATTACAGACTTGCAGAGGTGCCCCAAAGAATAACCAGACACACCGTATGGTTTCACACCCCTCTTCTTTTGCACATGTTTTTCCTTTTACCTGAATTGCTTCCTAACCACCTGCATCCTGGTTTTCCTGGAAAACTCATTTTTATCTTGGAAAACCTTACATCACTCTGTCATACTCTGCGATTATATTCCAGACCCCTCCTCTCACACATGTATTCAAACAGCATGCCCCACTGTATCCCAAAGTTTAAAAATGTCTTTCTGTGTACCATATCTGATTTCTTTTTTCTTTTCTTTTTTTTTTTTTTTTTTTTTTGATGGGGTCTCGCTCTGTCTCCCAGGCTGGAGTGCAGTGCTGTGACCATGGCTCACTGCAGCCTTGAGCTCCTGGACTCAAGCCATCCTTCTGCCTAAGCCTCCTGAGTAGCTGGGACTATAGGCATGTGCCACCATGCCTTGCTGGTTTTTAGAATTTTTTGTAGAGATGGGATCTCACTATGTTGCTTGGGCTGGTCTTAAACTCCTAGGCTCAAGCAGTCCTCCTGCCTTGGCCTCCCAAAGTGCTGGGATTACAGGCATGAGTGGCCATGCCCAGCCTCACATGGGATGCTTTTTGCACATTCTGTTGAAGCATGTGTCACACTATATGATAACACTCTATTTTCAGGTATATCTCTATGCTAGTCTCTAATTTCCTGGAAGGTAGGAACTGTGTTATTCTTCTTTATATTCCCATTGCTTTGCATATTATGGGTACTTCTTAGAACTTAAAAACATAATTCCTATTATTTATTTTGCAAGGCTCATTTAAGTGTTATTAACTGGGTTATCTCTGGTAATAGGACAGAGATAAAGATGGTGGTAATTAAGGGAGACTATCTAAGTAGATTATTTTTTTATAACAAGAATGTTTTTATTTACTTTTGTAATTAAAATGAATTATGTATGTGTATATGGAGGTTTTGTTTGCTGCTGTATGATCATTGCCTAAAACAATATGGTCCATGGTAGGTGTTAAATATTTGTTGACTAAATCAAATAACGAATCTAAGAGCCAAAGGCAATAATATATGTGCAGGTATTTGGAGAGTCATTAAGTGATATGGAGCTATAGCTTATTATTACTGTTTCCGGAAACTACACACCTGGTGAGTGTCAGAGCAGGGATTAGAATCTAGGTTTCCTTACTCCTATTAGCAGATGATAATAGAAGAGCTGTAGAGCTGGCAGGGCCTGAAGCTAAAGTAACCTGAGACATTTCCTTTAAGAATACCAACTTTTATATTTTTTGCATAATCTGGTTCAAATTGTCAACCCTGTTCTTTCCAACTCGTAGACATTTTTGCAGTAGATATAATATGACTTATCACTCACTGGGTAACATACTTCTAAAATTGTTCTGTGTTGCTTACAGAGTATTGTGTAAACCACTATAGTTCTGGAGTTCTTAAAGCTTATGCAAATAAAGATGTGCGCATGCTGTGTGCTTCTGAGGGAGGTCTGTATGGGATCTTGGCATTGCTGAGTTCTAACTGGTGGATTTCTCTTGGTCTAATTGGTCCATAGGTCAGTTTATGTTGGATACTCACAAGCACATGGATTATCTATTATATCTGTTCTTACTGTCGTGTCCTTTAGTTCCTACCAGCTAATAGATGGTATGTGTGGCCATTTATTTGTATTAGGATTTGACTAGTAGAATTACTCTCTTTTCTTTGTCGGAGTTCTGAAGCAATAGATAGATAAAGGAATGGTAGCTAGAGATGAAAATATCAACTTCATCATCGATACAACTGATATCAGAGAATGTGGCTTAGATATAGGACAACAATATGATTTCTACTACTGAATCTCAGAAATAGACAGATTTATATACCCAGTCACAGGCTCTGAAGAACCACAGCCTCTCTTCATATACTTCATAGCACAAGGAATATTTTAGGTTGGTCCAAAAGTAATTGCAGCTTTTGCCACAGTAGAATGGGGAAGAGTGATAAAGAGAAGCTAGGCCAGCAGTATTGTACTAATAGATGTCCTTCTACTTGAGAAGAAACATCTGGAATGAGAAGTTAGTGTCTCAACTAACAAATAAATTACTATCATGCATTTTGAGAAATTTTAAAGAGCTGAAAAATATGAATCTTTACATCAAATAGTTTACTCCTACACTCTTGTATAGATGACACAGGAAAATGTTCACAAACAACAACTCAAACTAAGCTGGGAGAACATTGATTGTATCTAGTGATGCTGTTGTACAGGTGAGGTCTTAGGCAAGCACTCAGTTTGTTTTACTGTGGAGCTACTTTCAGTAGCAACATCCATATACATCCTAGATTTCAGAAGATTAAGGCAAAGTTAATTTATATTTATATCACAAATCTATAGTGCAGACCAAATTGATTAATTTGAAGTGAACTTTTAAGACCTTTTAAAAATTTATACCAAACGGTAATCTTGCTGTAAAAGACCACATCTAACATAGTGCCTACCTAGTACATAATTTGAGCTCAATACATACTTGTTGAGTGAATAAATCTTGACTTAAAACAGATGATGCCCCAGGCAAGCAAACCACTCCTGTTAGCAGGCTACTCTCTAATAATCATACTCACTCTTTTGAGTTGTATTTTTACTAAGGATCAGTTGTGATTGTTCCAGGACCTTTTTATACTAGTTGTACTTGTTATTGCTATAACATGATTTAATTAAATATTGCTTAAGCTGATGAAATATGAGTACAAAAGTAAAAGAGCTGTTGTTCCTCTGAACACAAAGGTGAATGTTTTAAAAAGACTTTATAAGGATAGCCACTAAAAGAAACACTAAAGGACATTGATTCCTGCTTACGGGAAGTTTATAGTCTTATAGAGGAGCTAAGATATACATAAAAATAACTTGAATGTAGGATGAATAGGAGAATATTACATTAAGATTCCAGAAGTTCAGAGGTAGAAAATTACTTTTGGCTTGCAGCATCAGTAATGGATACATGGATAAGTTGATATATGATCTAGTCTCTAAAGAAATAAGAGATAAAATATACAAAGATGATTCATTCTAAGTGAAGAGAAAGATATCAGCAAAGGCATGACGGGTGAAGCCTATGTTTGGCTGGGTTATTAGTGAATGGGAAGATAACCAGGTTTCAAATAGTAGAGGGCCGTAAGTTCCAGGCTTCTAAAATACCTGGTCGTTGTGATAAGAAGATCCTTATTCTTTCCATTCACAATGATGTTGAATGGTCTTTAGTATATCTACAAAATGAACACTTTCTATTATGGCATAATTATGCTGTATAACAATTTATTCATTCATGTCTTCATGAAATTTTTTTTTAACTCCCTAATGGCATAAAAGTTCCTTTTCACCTAAGCTATTTTAGGTTATAGTTTGCTGAACTTTTATTCAGCAATGCATATATTTTTTCAGCTAAAGACATTAATATTAAATTAATTCTTGGTGAAATATTAATTATAGAGTTAATGATTACTTTTAAGAATTCCATTTTTTTAAAGACTCACATAAAACACTAAAAGTTTGTATTAAAAGATCACAAGCTTGCTTGGTGTTTTATGGCTTTAAATATATCTTTCAAAGCTTGTAATACAAGCATGATCATATGTGACTTCCCCATTGTAATAACAATTGATATTTAATACATTTTAAAAGACTTCATGAGAAAGATATCCTAGCCATTACATTCTTTTGTTTTATACACTTCCTGTTAGTGCACTGTGATTGCTTGAGAGTAGAAGAAAGCATCATGCAAATCTAAAGGTATTTTTCATAATTATATTCCTATAAAGAACTTTAATGTTACTTTAACTGCTGATCAGAGGAAGGAACTACAAGTTCCTAGAATACAAATCTTGAGCTCAGTAGAAACAAAGTATAATAATATAATCATGCTGCATAATGACATTTTGGTTAATGACAGACTGTATACAACAGTGGTCCCATAAGATTATAATGCCATATTTTACTTAGTTTTTCTATGTTTAGCTGTACAAATACTCACCATTGCATTACAACTTCTTACAGTATTCAGTACAGTAACATGCTGTATAGGTTTGTAGCCCAGGAGCAATAGGCTATACCATATCGTCTCTCTGTAATAGACTCTACCATCTAGGTTTGTGTAAGTACACTCTATGATGTTCACACAGTGATGAAACTGCCTAATGATGCATTTGTCAGAATGTATCCCTGTTGTTAAGTGACACATGTCATACAAACATAACCTTCAGATAAAAATAGAGAACCCATTTCACTTCTTCAGAAGTGTAGGGTATTTTTTAAGGAAAGAATGAGAGAATCAATTCAAAACAAAGATATTGATGAAGAAATGTGGGAAACTATTCTTTTGTAGCTCCTATATGATGGCTACCCATTTCCCTCTTTAAAAATTCAATTCGTACATATGTGTTACCTCCCTCATGTTTTTTCATTTATAAAATGAGAAATATTATAAAACCACAAGGCTCTTTCCACTCATGATTCTAATAACTTAATTTTCAATAAATTACTTGTTTCTGAGCTAAGATGAAATAGGTGTACCTAGGAAGGTTGATCACCGCCTAAACAGGAAACAGGAATTTTTGGCATGGTCATCATATTCCAGACCCTGATCCTTCATTTTGAAATATCTGATGTTATATTTTTTAGCACAGTTAATGAAATCCATTTTATGAGAACTGGTTTATACTAATACAACTCACAAAAAACAAATTTAGAAAAATATGTCCATTTAACAATTGGAGATAAGAAGATCACCAGCAAATGTATTAAAGCACCATTCATAAATTATCTTATTTCCTTCTTGCCATGCAAAGGGACATGAACACACAATGAAAATATAAATTAGAGTTTATCAGGGAAAATTCAGAAATGGAGAAGTAGTAGAGCACACACAATCCTATAAACTCTCATCTCACAAAGAGTAATGCTTGCTCAGGGCATAACTGGACTACTATGGGAAGGGAAGGGCTTCTGTAGAAGAATGATGCTTATGTAATGCTTAACTTATTTATAGGGATGGGGGATACGGAAATAAAAGACAAAATTGAACTTTGTCAGAGAACTGAAAACAATGAAAAGACTGGAAATTTGAAAACTGAAAAATACAATAATAAAAAATAACACATTTGATTATGTTTAGTAAGCAGTTTAGACACAGTTGAGTACAGAATTGGTATGCTGATTGATAAATTGGAAGAAACATCCAAATGAAGCACACAAAGGATACAGTGAAATGTTTCAATTTGTGAAAAACTGGGATCTCAGATGAAAAGAGAGGCAATGAGGCAGAAGCAATATTTGAACAGAGTATGGCTGAGGAGTTCTTGAAAATGATGAAAGACATTAATCTACAGATTCCAGAAGCCATGCAAACTCCAAGCAGGATAAGATGTCTAAGAATATGATAGTAACTTCTGAAAACTGAAGACAGCAACCAAATCCCAAAAACAGCTGTGGGAGGTGGTGGGGGGAAAAAGTCCAAATCATCTTCAAAAAGGCGACAGTTACACTGACAGCCAACTTATCAATACAAACAATGGAAGACAGAAGACAATGGAATGATATTTTTTAAGTGCTAAGATAAAAATAACTGCCAATCTAGATTTTTTTTTTTTTTTTTGAGATGGAGTTTTGCTTTTGTTGCCCAGGCTGGAGTGCAATGGCACAATCTTAATGCACTGCAACCTCCCCCTCCCTTGTTCAAATGATTCTCCTGCCTCAGCCTCCCAAGTAGCTGGGATTGTAGGCATGCATCACCACGCCCAGCTAATTTTGTATTTTTACTAGAGGCAGGGTTTCTCCATGTTGATCAGGCTGGTCTTGAACTACCAACCTCAAGTGATCTGCCCACCTCGGCCTCCCAAAGTGCTGAGATTACAGGTGTGAGCCACCATGCCTGGCCCAATCTAGAATTTTATATCCCGAAAAAAATATTCTCCAACAATGAAAGTGTAAAAAGACTTTTAATGAAAAAAGTAGGAAGAACTTGTCCCCAGAAGATTCACACCAGAGGAAATACTAAAGGGAGGAGGAAAATGGTTCCAGATGGAATCTTAGAGATACAGGAAGGAATGAAGCACAATAAAAAGGTTCTGTATCTAAGTAAATCTAAATAAATATTAACAATAAAAATAATTATATATCACGTGGCTTAACATTGAGATTGAAAAATACATAAGCACATGTAAGTTGAAATTAAAGGATTCATGGTCTTTGTGTTGTCTGGGAATAGGTAAAAAATATCAATTTATATTAGACATTAATGAGTCAAAGATGTATGTTGTAATTTCCAGGGTAATCACTAAAATAATAGTCAAATAGAATATATCTAACAAGCTAATAGAAAAGGAAATGGAATAATAAAAAAAGTTCAATCCAAAATAAGGCAAGGCTGAGTGTGGTGGCTCAATTTGTGAAGCTAAGGTGAGACAATTGCTAGAGTCTGGGAGTTTGAGACCAGCCTAGGCAACATATTCAGACCCCCATCTCTATTTTTAAAAAATGAAAAAACAAAATAAGGCAAGATGGGAGAGAAAAAGAAATATAGAATGGGTAGGACAAATAGAAAATAAATAATAAGATGGCAAATTTAACTCCAAACATATTGGCAATTATATTACATTTAAATGGACTAAATGCTCCATTTAAAAGTCAGAGAGCTCTATTTAAATGGTCAGAATGGATTTTTAAAAAACTATGTGCTGCTTATAAGCAACATATCTAAAATATAAAGATATAGGAAGGTTCCAAGTAAAAATGCAAAAAGATATATCATGCAAACACTAACGAAAAGATAGCTGGTGTAATGTTATTAATATCGAAGCAAAGCTTTAATAGTATCAGACTAGACTCTAGAAAAAAGTCTTTATTTACAGATAAAAGGGACATTTCATTATTATTAAAAGTTAAAATTTTCAGAAAGATATAACTGTTCTAAATCTATTCTTACCTATTAACATAGATTCAAAATGTACAAGTCAAATATTTATAGAACCATAAGGAGAGACAAATCCACAATTGTGTTAGAAAATGTTAACACATTTCTCAGTGTTAGAACAGGCAGACAAAAAATATTACTAAGGCTAAAAAAGATCTGAATAGCACAATAAATAAGCCTCACTTGGTTACCATATATAAAACACTGTTGAAAAACTGCAGAACATATGTTCTTTTCATGAACCCAAAAACATTTTTCTTAAAATGGCCATATAGCCATAAAGAAAGTTTCAACAAATTTTGAAGTATAACTTCATACAAAATAAATTCTCTGATCACAATGGAATTAAACTAGAAAGTAAACAAAAAGATAACTAGGAAATCCTCATGTATTTTGAAATTGCAAAATACATTTTCAAATAATATATGGGCCAGATAAGAAATCACAAAGGAAATTTTAAAACATTTTGAGATTAATAATTTTTAAAGTGTTGTATATTAACCTTTAAGTTATACATCTAAATTTGTGCTTAAAGAGAAGCACATAGTCTTGATTTCACATGTTAGAAAAAGGGAAAGTTTGAAAATTAATGACATAAGAATCTATCTTGGCCATGTACAGTGGCTCATGCCTGTAATCTCGGCACTTTGGGAGACTGCGGTGGGCAGATCACTTGGGGTCAGGAGTTTGAGACCATCCTGGCCAACATGGTGAAACCCCATCTCTACTAAAAATACAAAAAATTGGCTGGCATGGTGGCGCGTGCCTATAATCCCAGCTACTTTGGGAGGCTGAGGTGAGAGAATTGCTTGACCCAGGAGGCGAAGGTTGCAGTGAGCCGAGATTGTGCCACTGCACTCCAGCCTGGGTGACAGAGTGAGACTCTGTCTCAAAAAAAAGAAAATCTATCTGAAAAAGGTAGTACAAATATTAAATAAAAAATTGAGATGACACAACCAATATCAAGAATGACCAAAACAATGAGTAAAATTTTAGGTCTTACATACATTTAAAAAGATCCTAAATGGATATTATGAACAACTTTAATCTAATGATTTCTAAACAGTTAGATGAAATAGATAAATTCTTAGAAAAGTACAAAATAACAACTAACACAAAACAAAAAGAAATTCCGAAGCCATATAACTATTAAATATTAAATTGCTAACTAAAAACCTTACCACAAAGAGGACTCCAGGTCCAGACTACTTCACTAACAAATTCTACCAAACACTTAAGGGAGAAATAACGTAATATTTTACACACTCTTCCAGAGGAGAATAAAGGGGGAACAATTCTCAGTTTGTTCTATGAGGCATCATAATCTTGCTACAAAAACCTGACAAGCACATTATAGAAAAGGAAATTACATAGGCTGGATGCAGTGGCCCTTACCTGTAATCCCAGCACTTTGGGAGGCCAAGGTGGGCATATCAGGAGGTCAGGAGTTCAAGACCAGCCTGGCCAACATGATGAAACCCCGTCTCTACTAAAAGTAAAAAAATTAGCTGAACATGGTGGTGGCCACCTGTAATCCCAGCTACTTGGGAGGCTGAGGCAGGAGAGTCACTTGAACCCTGGAGGCGGAAGTTGCAGTGAGCCAAGATTGCACCACTGCACTACACCCTAGGCAACAGAGTGAGACTCCATCTCAAAAAAAAAAAAAAAAAAAAAAAAAAGAAAAAGAAAAAGGAGATTACAGGCTGGGCATGGTGGCTCACACCTGTAATCCTAACACTTTGGGAGGCCAAGGCAGGAGGAAGGTTTAAGGCCAAGAGTTTGAAAACAACCTGGGTGACATGTTGAGACTCCTGTCTCTACAAAAAATTAAAATATTAGCCAAGTGTGATGGGGAACACCTATAGTTGCAGCTACTTGGTGTTGCGGGAAGTCAGGGACCCTGAATGGAGGGACTGGCTGGAGCTATGGCAGAGGAACATAAATTGTGAAGATTTCATGGACATTTTTTATCAGTTCCCAAATAATGCTTTTATAGTTTCTTATGCCTGTCTTTACTTTAATCTCTTAATCCTGTTGTCTTCATAAGCTGAGGATGTACATCACCTCAGGACCACTGTGATAATTGTGTTAACTATACAAGTTGACTGTAAAACGTGTGTTTGAGCAATATGAAATCAGTGCACCTTGAAAAAGAACAGAATAACGGTGATTTTTAGGGAACAAGGGAAGACAACCATAAGGTCTGACTGCCTGTGGGGTCGGGCAAAAAGAGCCATGTTTTTCTTCTTGCAGAGAGCCTATAAATGGTCGTGCAATAGGAGAGATATAGGCCGGGCGCGGTGGCTCATGCCTGTAATCCCAGCACTTTGGGAGGCCGAGGCGGGCGGATCACAAGGTCAGGAGATCGAGACCACGGTGAAACCCTGTCTCTACTAAAAATACAAAAAATTAGCCGGGCGCGGTGGCGGGCGCCTGTAGTCCCAGCTACTCAGGAGGCTGAGGCAGGAGAATGGCGTAAACCCAGGAGGCGGAGCTTGCAGTGAGCCGAGATCGCGCCACTGCACTCCAGCCTGGGCGACAGAGCGAGACTCCGTCTCAAAAAACAAAAAAAAAAAAAAAAAAAAGGAGAGATATCGCTAAATTCTTTTCCTAGCAAGGAATATTAATATTAATACCTGGGAAAGGAATGCATTCCTGGGGGGAGGTCTATAAATGGCTGCTCTGGGAATGTCTATCTTATGTGATTGAGATAAGGACTGAGATACGCCCTGGTCTCCTGCAGTACCCTCAGGCTTACTAGGGTGAGGAAAAACTCCATCCTGGTAAATTTGTGGTCAGACTGGTTCTCTGCTCTTGAACCCTGTTTTCTGTTATTTAAGATGTTTATCACACAATATGTGCACAGCTGAACATAGACCCTTATCAGTAGTTCTGACTTTACCCTTTGCTTTGTGATCTTTGTTAGACCCTTATTAGTGGTTCTGCTTTTTGCCTTCTGAAGCATGTGATCTTTGTACCTACAGGGATGTTCTGCTTTTTGCCTTCTGAAGCATGTGATCTTTGTAAGAACAGGGATGTTCTTACACCCCTTCCCCTTTTGAAACCCTTAATAAAAATTTGCTGGTCTGAGACTCAGGCAGGCATCGTGGTCCTACCGATATGTGATGTCACCCCTGGCAGCCCAGCTGTAAAATTCCTCTCTTTGTACTGTCTCTATTTCTCAACTGGCCGACACCTATGGAAAATAGAAAGAACCTACGTTGAAATACCGGGGGCGGGTTCCCCCAGTAACTTGGGATACTGAAGAGAGAGGATTGCTTGAGCCCAGGAGTTTGAGGTATCAGTGAGCTATGATCATGCCACTGCACTCCAGTCTGGGTGACAGAGCAAGACCCTGTCTCAAAAACAAAACAATTAGAAAAAAAAAAAAGAAAGAAAGAAAAGTAGATTACAGGGTAATATCACTCATTAACATGGGAGCAAAATTTCTAAACATAGTATTAGCAAACAAGAAAATCTTCCATTATATAAAAAGTAGAATATATCACAGCCATGTTGAGTTCAGTTCAGGAGTTCAAGATTGGTTTGTTATTTGGACATCAATCACTGTAATTTATAACATTAACAGGATAGAAAAGAAAATATGATCATTTCCATAGTTTCATAAAAAATTGTTTAATTGGCTGGGTGTGGTGCCCCAGGCCTATAATCCCAGCACTTTGGGAGGCCGAGGCGGTTGGATCACCTGAGGTCAGGAGTTTGAGACCAGCCTGACCAACGTGGTGAAACCCCATCTCTACTAAAGAAATACAAAATTAGCCGGGCGTGGTGGTGCACACCTGTAATCCCAGCTACTTGGGAGGCTGACGCAGGAGAACTGCTTGAACCCGGGAGGCAGAGGTTGCCGTGAGCCAAGATCACACCATTGCACTCCAGCCTGGGCAAGAAGAGCGAAACTCCATCCCCCACCCAAAAAAATTGTTTAATAAAACTTAACGTTCATCATTTTAAAAAACTGCCTGAGCGAATAGGAACAGAAGGAAACTTCCTTCGTCAGATGAGGGTTATTCTCCAAATGAAACGGGAGCCTTTGACATCTCTGGTATCAGTCTGTTTGCTTGATCTAACTCAGATCAGCTGAACCTTCTCCTTGCCCAGTGCTGAAAGTGTGGAGGAAGTGAGCTTTCCAAGTCATTATTTGTCTCACTACACTTGTATAGATAAATCTATGTGGGATGCTAACTGATAATCAGAAGGTTGCTTGGTGAGAATGCAGTCGGAGGGGAACGGATGAGATGATTTTCTTTTTTTTTTTTTAGGTGGAGTTTCGCTCTTGTTGCCCCAGCTGGAGTGCATTGGTGCAATCTCGGCTCACCACAACCTCTGCCTCCCAGGTTCAAGTGATTCTCCTGCCTCAGCCTCCTTAGTAGCTGGGATTACAGGCATGCACCACCACGCCTGGCTAATTTTGCATTTTTAGTAGAGATGGGGTTTCTCCATGTTGGTCAGGCTGGTCTTGAATTCCCTACCTCAGGTGATCCGCCTGCCTTGGCCTCCCAAAGTGCTGGGATTACAGGCATGAGCCACTGCACCCAGCTGATGAGATTATTTTCATAGCCAATATCTTTTAACTATGAAAAGCTGATATGTACATAGATGGGAACACTGAATGGTATGGTGACCATTTCTCTTCTGTTAATACATTGTTTCTTTAGACTGAGTGTAATACTGCCATGGCTTTACACATGCTAATACTGTACAGTCATTCTCTAGTTCCGTTGGCTCTGTCATTCAACTTTGGGTCTCTCAGTGAACCAGACTGTTTATTCATGCTACATTTTGTATATCCTATAACCTTTTCTTGGAATGACCTCCCCATCCTTACACCGTCTCTTATCTTTGTTCAGTTAGCAAACTCCTATTTCTTCTTCTACAAACCAACTCAAGTATTTTTCCTCTGAAGTTTTCCCTTCTTTATGTTCTAATTGTATCTTGCCTATCTTCTGTAATAGTACTTACCACACTGTATTAAAATGTTCTTAACATTCTACTCAGTAATTCCATTGCTGGGTATAGACCCAAAGGAAAATAAATCATTCTACCAAAAAGACATGTGCACTCATGTTCATCGCAGCACTATTCACAATAGCAAAGACATGGAATCAACCTAGGTGCCCATCAACGGTGGGTTGGATAAAGAAAATATGATACATATACTCCATGGAATACTATGCAGCCATAAATAAGAATGAAATCATGTCCTTTGCAGCAACATGAATGCAGCTGAAGACCATCATCCTAAGCAAATGAACGCAGAAACAGAAAACTAAATATCACATGTTCTCACTTATAATTGGGAGCTAAATCTTGGGTACACATGGACATAAAGATGGACACAGTAGACACTGGGGACTATAAAAGTGGGGAGGAGTGAGGGATAAGATCTAAAAAACACATTGGGTACTATGTTCACTATTTGGGTGATGGGATTAATAGAAGCCCCAAACTCAGCATCACACAATATTCCCATGTAACAAACCTGCACATAGTCCCCCTGAATCTAAAATAAAAATGGAGGCAGGGTGCAGTGGCTCAAGCCTGTAATCTCAGCACTTTGGAAGGCTGAGGTGGGCAGATCACTTGAGGCCGGAAGTTCGAGATCAGCCTTGCCAACATGGTGAAATCCCATCTCTACTAAAAATACAAAAAAATTAGCCGGGCGTTATGACACGCACCTGTAATCCCAGCTACTTCCAAGGCTGAGATAGGGAAATCACTTGAACCCAGGAGGCAGAGGTTGCAATGAGCCAAGACTGCGCCCCTGCACTCCAGCCTAGGTGACAGAGCAAGACTCTGTCTCATAAAATAAAATAATAAATTTGAAAAACTGGAATTTAAAAAAGAATGTTTAGTTGTCTCTCCATATTAGATTTTGAATTTCTTAGAAGAAGGTTCTGTGGCTTTGTATTTGTACTGCTAGTATTTGAACTCAATGAAATTTTATTAAGTAAAGAAATACATGAATGAATGAAAATGAATAAGCAACAATTGAGTGAGTGAATCCTCCTCAGCAGGGCTCTCCTGTCTTGTGACCACCATGTGTGTTCTCTCCTGAGCACTCGTGAATTCATTCTAGCTGGTAATGAAAACTTTTCTGGTTGGGCACATAGAATTTACAATCAATAGTTAACTCTAAATTGAACTTATAATTGAATTTTATAATGCTTCTACATTCATGGGCATTCAAAATGCTGACTTCCCAGATGCATGTCATAACCTTAATTTTTAATTTCATCCTATTTCTAAGTGACATGGAAGAGAGAAGATGTAGGATGAGTTGAAAATTTTGTGGAATAGCTTTAATTAGGTATGTAAAGGAGCCTGAAAAAAACAATTTAAAATAAGATTCTGTTCAGGACCAAGATAGAGTATTAATTCCTAATTAAGTTCAGCAGTTTAATACCCAAGCAAATGAGTGAGAGCAGAGTTGTGGCGAAATGGAGAGAATACTTCTTCCTGACCCTTCACTCATGGCATGTATAGAAAATGATATAATTTATAGCACACTAGGATGAATGAATCTGGCTGCTTGCTGTTCCAGGCTAGTGGCTCAAGGGGTCTGGCTGCCCCAGGCAGTGCTGAGAACTAAGGAGACCAGGATCTCAGGACAGCCATAACCCCTTTACAGTAGACTGCTGGGGAAACTCTGAAGCTTAATAAGGGAAGTTGAGTGCACCTGCAAGGACTTATGGTCCTGGTCCCCACCCAACCTAACAAACCAGGAAGGGTTTACAGTAAGAAAGAAAGATATGTGCTATTTAAGTGTCAGAGCTAGGATTGTTTAGGCCAGTGATTTTTTTTTTTTTCTTTTTTGAGACAGAGTTTCACTCTTGTCACCCAGGCTGGAGTGCAGTGGCATGATCTCGGCTCACTGCAACCTCCGCCTCCTGGGTTCAAGCGATTCTCCTGCCTCAGCCTCCCAAGTAGCTGGAATTACAGGTGCCCACCATCACACCCAGCTAATTTTTGTATTTTTAGTAGAGATGGGGTTTTACAATGTTAGCCAGGCTGGTCTCAAACTCCTGACCTCAGGTGATCTGCCTGTCTCGGCCTCCCAACGTGCTGGGATTACAGGTGTGAGCCACTGTGCCTGACCAGGCCAGTGATTCTGAATACATATTGTAGTCACCTGGCAGCTTTTAAAATCTAAAAACATAGCAATGTGCAGACCAGACCCTTGTACAATTAAATCAGAATCTCTGTGGAGAAGGGGATGGGGCAGTATTAGTATTTTTAAAAGACTTTCCACAGGTTATTTTATGTTTCAGAGTTAAGAACCTCTGATATATGCAGAGACTGATGATAAAAACAGTTTACTAAGGGACATAAATCTTACTGTAGATTTTTTTTCAATTGCCTTAGTTTAACACTTAACGTTTAGTGGTTTTAACAGAGGGTTTTTTGTTTTTATTGTTGTAGACAGATGTAAGCCAGTCAGTAGTTGGGATTCATCTCGCATATTCGTAGGAGGAAATATGTTTATAAAGTGATGGCAAACGTGGCTTCTGCATTGGTCAGGAATGATAACAGCAGAGGAATTTAAACTCAGCCTTGAGGAGTAGGTAGAATTTACAGTTGCAGAAGTGGAGTATGGTCGGGGCTCTGCATTCTAAATGGAGGAACGGTGTAAGTACAGGTGAGGAAGAGGTAGAAGAGAATTTCAGAGAAGAGCACTGCAGAGTCTAAGATGGGGGCCCAATAGCAAATGAAGGGGCGGCCAAAGCCAGCCGTCTCTGAAGGAATGTGAGACCAGTTCACAGACACAGCCTTTCCACACTCCTGTATCCTGTAGCAGCTGAAAATGACCATGCCCAGGCCCCTTTCATCATCTGTCATCAGGAAGGCCTGACTACAGATAACGTTTATTGAGTGAGCACTAACTACATGCCAGGAATGTTCCCTAAGCATTTTGCGTGAATTAACTAATTTAATCTTCACAACAAGCTCACGAGATAGGTTCTATTATTATCCCTGTTTTATAGACGAGGAAAGTGAAGCACAGTAGGCTGATATTTTTTTGTGACCTCTCTCTATTCAATGACCTGTTTTCTCTTTATCATGACTCAGAGTTCCCAAGATCTGTTTGCCGAACAGTGAATTATTGTCAAAACAGGAATTTACCTGTAGGGATAGGGTGCAGGTAGATACTTGGAAAGAATATCAGATAGGGATCAGAGAGCTAAGGATTTTGAACATCTTTTCTTTTTTTTTTTTTTCTGTGGGTATGAAGAATTTGCTGAGAATTTAAAGCAGGGGGTGGCATACTGAGCTGTTTAGTAAAGCCAGTCTGGGAGGATGGGGCACAATGGGTTGAGAGTGAGGGGAAATGAGGTACCTGTGATACCAGCTGACCAGTTAGGAAGTTAATGGCAGTGACTAGGAGGGAAGTGGTGAAAATCTGGGTAAGTTGGTGATCGTGGTAATGGAGAGAGCACAGATACAAGAGTTATTATGAAGATCCCAGTGACTAGAGTGGGCTTGAGTGACTGCTGCGTCCCGAGGAGATCAGGAAGGCAATCCTGATGAGAGAAGGTGGTATGTTTAACTTTAGCTTTTTTGAGTTTGTGGAATAGTGAGTCATTCCAGTCTGGGATGTGTCATTGTATTGGGTATCCTGACTTTGGTTTTTAAACTTTATTTGATATACATCCCTCTTTTTGACATGGATGGCAATATTGATGTCTATATTTTAATTTCACATTAATCCTTTACCTGGTAAAAATATATTTACTTATTCTATTAATTAATTGATATTATTTTATTATAATAATATATAATTAATATTATTATTTGCTGCAGGTTATCAGACCAGGATGAAGAGGGAAAGATCAAGCAGGAGTGTATCATATCTGACCCCTCATTTTCCATGGTGACAGTCCAAAGGGAAGATAGTGGGATAACCTGGGAAACCAACTCAAGTAGATCTACTCCTTGGGCTTCAGAAGAAAGTCAGACTTCTGGTGTGTGTAGTCGGGAAGGGTCAACTGTGAATTCTCCTCCTGGAAATGTTTCCTTTATTGTGGATGAAGTGAAAAAGGTTCGGAAAAGGACTCATAAGTCAAAGCATGGTTCACCATCATTACGCCGGAAAGGCAACAAAAAAAGAAATTCATTTGAATCCCAAGATGTTCCAACAAACAAAAAAGGCAGTCCTTTAACTTCAGCAAGCCAGATACTAACCACGGAGAAAGAGAAGTCATATACTGGTGTTTATGATAAAGCAAGAAAAAAGAAGACCCCTTCAAATACACCTCCGATCACTGGGGCAATATACAAAGAACACAAGCCATTAGTGTTAAGACCAGTCTACATAGGAACAGTACAATATAAAATTAAGATGTTTAATTCAGTTAAAGAAGAATTAATTCCTCTACAATTTTATGGAACATTACCAAAGGGTTATGTAATTAAAGAAATACATTATAGGAAAGGGAAAGATGCATCCATTAGTCTAGAGCCAGATTTGGACAATAGTGATTCTAATACAGTGTCCAAAACAAGCCAATTAGTAGCCCAAAGCATAGAGGATAAAGTGAAAGAGGTTGCTCCACCCTGGAGAGGCTCAATCTCCAAAGGATCAGAATCCCTAACCTCAATGTTCAGTCACGAAGATCAAAAGAAAATTTGTGCTGATTCTCCCCTAAATGCCACATCTGCATTGGAGCACACAGTTCCCTCTTATTCAAGTAGTGACAGAGCAGAACAAGGAATACAGCTCAGGCATTCACAGTCAGTGCCACAACAGCCAGAAGATGAAGCAAAACCACATGAAGTGGAGCCTCCGTCTGTGACACCCGGCACACCTGCAACTGTGTTCCTGAGAACAGCAAAGGAAGAATGTGAGCTTGCTTCACCAGGAACTGCAGCTTCAGAGAATGACTCTTCAGTCTCACCATCATTTACTAATGAGGTAAAGAAGGAAGACGTGTGTTCTGCTCACCATTCCATTTCTCTGGAGGCAGCGTTACCAGATCTGGCAGCATCTACCCAGGATGGTTTGGACCCAGATCAAGAACAGCCAGACCTGACTTCACTAGAAAGGGCAGAACCAGTCTCTGCAAAACTGACCCCTACCCATCCCAGTGTCAAAGGAGAGAAGGAAGAAAACGTGCTTGAGCCATCCATTTCTCTTTCTGAACCTCTAATGTTAGAAGAACCAGAGAAAGAAGAAATAGACACTTCCCTACCTGTAGCTGCTACCCCTAAACCTGAAGATTCTAATTTAGTAGAAGAAGAGATCATAGAACTTGATTACCCAGAAAGCCCATTAGTTTCCGAGAAGCCCTTCCCACCACATATGTCCCCTGAAGTGGAGCACGAAGAAGAGGCGCTTATTCTACCATTATTGGCAACATCAACTCCTGAAAATGCTGCTTTGTCTGAGGAAGAAAGAGAGGAAATTGCATCTGTTTCTACTGATTCTGCTTTCGTATCAGAGTATTCAGTACCACAGGATTTGAACCATGAACTAGAGAAGCGAGAAAGTGAGCCAGTTTCTCCATCCAATGTAGAAGCTATAGCCGAACATGCAGTTTTGTCAGAAGAAGAGAATGAGGAATTTGAGGCTTATTCCCCAGCTGCAGCCTCTGCGTCTGAGCGCTCGCTCTCACCATCCACAACTGAGATGACTTTGGAGAGTCAGTCTCCGCTGTTTTCAACAGTTACACCAGAACACATGGTCCTATCAGGAGATGAGGCCTCAGAAAGTGGGCGTTATACACCAGACTCCACATCTGCTTCTGAATATTCAGTTCCATCACAGGCAACAAAAGAGTCACTGAAGAAAGTAATTGACCATAAGTCCCCGTTAATATCGAAAGGTGTTTCTGAGCACATGATTCCATCAGAAGAGAAGGAAGACACTGGATCGTTTACTCCAGCTGTGACCTCTGCTGCTGAGCCCTCTCTCTCACCATCCACAACTGAGAAGACTTCTGAATGCCAGTCACCACTACCTTCTACTGCCACATCAGAACACGTGGTCCCATCAGAAGGAGAGGACCTAGGAAGTGAATGTTTCACACCAGATTCAAAGTTGATCTCCAAATATGCAGCCCCACTCAATGCAACACAGGAACCTCAAAAGAAAATAATTGATGAGGCATCCCAATTCAAACTGAAAGGTATTTCTGAGCACACGGTTCTGTCAGTAGAAGGGAAGGAGGACATTGGACCAGCTTCCCCAGATTCGGTCATTGCATCTGAATACACAGTTCTGTCAGTAGAAGGGAAGGAGGACATTGGACCATCTTCCCCAGATTCGGTCATTGCATCTGAACACTCTTTCCCACCACACACAACCGAGATGACTTCTGAATGCCAGGCCCCACCACTTTCAGCCACCCCATCTGAATATGTGGTTCTATCAGATGAAGAGACAGTCGAGTTGGAGCGGTACACACCCTCTTCCACGTCTGCTTCTGAATTTTCAGTACCACCATATGCAACACCGGAGGCACAGGAGGAAGAAATTGTCCACAGATCTCTAAATCTAAAAGGTGCATCCTCACCCACGAATTTATCAGAGGAAGATCAAGAAGACATTGGACCTTTTTCTCCAGATTCTGCATTTGCGTCAGAATTCTCATTTCCACCGTATGCAACCCAGGAAGCAGAGAAAAGAGAATTTGAGTGCGATTCTCCAATATGTTTAACATCGCCATCTGAGCACACTATTTTGTCAGATGAAGACACTGAAGAAGCGGAACTGTTCTCTCCAGACTCAGCGTCACAAGTTTCAATCCCTCCATTCAGAATCTCAGAAACAGAGAAAAATGAACTTGAGCCTGATTCACTATTAACTGCAGTGTCTGCTTCAGGGTATTCCTGCTTTTCAGAAGTAGATGAGGAAGACATTGGATCTACAGCTGCTACACCTGTATCTGAGCAGTTCAGTTCATCACAGAAGCAAAAATCTGAAACTTTCCCTTTGATATCTCCACTTGAAGACTTGAGTCTGCCGCCTTCAACAGATAAATCAGAGAAAGCAGAAATTAAGCCAGATATTCCAACAACCTCAACATCTGTATCTGAATATCTAATTTTGGCACAGAAGCAGAAAACTCAAGCATATTTAGAGCCTGAGTCTGAAGACTTGATTCCTCCACATTTAACCAGTGAAGTGAAGAAGGGAGAAAGGGAGGCAAGTTCATCAGTAACTGCAATACCTGCTTCTTTACTTGCACAATCATCTATAGTAAAGGAAGAAACCAAACCTGCATCTCCACATTCGGTTTTACCTGATTCAGTCCCTGCAATCAAGAAAGAACAGGAACCCACAGCAGCACTCACTCTAAAAGCTGCAGATGAACAGATGGCTTTGTCAAAAGTCGGAAAGGAAGAAATTGTGCCTGATTCTCAAGAAGCTACAGCACATGTATCACAGGATCAAAAAATGGAGCCTCAGCCTCCAAATATTCCAGGGTTTGAGATGAAATATTCAGTTTTGCCTGATGTGGTAGGTGAGCCAAAGAAGGGTGTCAAGCCCAAATTAGTTCTAAATGTGACTTCTGAACTAGAACAGAGAAAGTTGTCTGAGAAAGAGCCTGAAGTAATAAAACCGTGTTCACCTCTAAAGGAAACATCTTTATCTGGACCTGAGGTTTTATCAGCAGCAAAAATGGAGATGAAACATGATTCTAAAATAACAACTACACCTACAGTGCTTCATTCAGCTTCCTCAGGAGTGGAAAAGCAAGTTGAACATGGTCCACATGCACTAGCATTTTCAGCTTTGTCAGAAGAAATTAAAAAAGAAATGGAACCCAGTTCCTCAACAACCACAGCATCTGTAACTAAGCTTGATTCAAACTTAACCAAAGTAGTAAAAGAAGAAATCTCAACAGATTCATCTCTTGTCACTCCTGTAGGTCATCCAGTCTTAACAAAAGTAGGAAAGGGTGAATTAGGAAGTGGTTTGCCACCACTGGTAACATCTACAGATGAGCATTCAGTTCTTGCAGAAGAAGACAAGGTGGCAATTAAAGGTGCTTCTCCCAATGAAACTTCATCCAAACATTTAGCTTGGTCAGAAGCAGAGAAGGAAATTAAATTTGATTCACCTCCAAGTGTCTCCTCTATAGCAGAGCATTCTGTTTTGTCAGAAGTTGAAGCCAAAGAAGTTAAAGCTGGGTTGCCAGTAATCAAAACATCATCTTCTCAATATTCAGACGAATCTGAGGAAGCAAGGGTAGAAGATAAACAAGGTCTTTCATGTTCTACAGTTCGCGACTCTGAGCATTTGGTTTCATCAGAGAAAAAGAGCTTGGTGTCTACCTCAGAGGTGTTAGGGCCTGAACATGAGCTTTCACTCAGCCTATGGGGTGAGATAAAGAAGGAAGAAACTGAACTTCCTTCATCACAAAATGTGTCACCTGCATCCAAACATATAATTCCAAAAGGCAAAGATGAGGAAATAGCAAGTTCATCTCCTGAGTTGGAAAATTCAGCATCAGGTTTAGCTCCAACATTACTGCTCCTCAGTGATGATAAGAACAAACAGGCAGTGGAGGTATCTTCTACAGACCAGGGAGACTTCCCATCAGAAAAACAAGACATTGCTTTGGCAGAGCTGTCTTTGGAACCTGAGAAGAAAAACAAGCCACACCAACTGTTGGAATTACCAAATGCTGGGTCAGAATTTGCTAGTGGTTTAGGTAGACAAAGTGGATCCATCGGTACAAAACAAGCAAAGTCTCCCGTAACTGAAACAGGGGATTCTGTTTTAGAAAAAGGCCCAGCTGAGCTTAGGAGCAGAGAAGGAAAAGAAGAAAATAGAGAACTTTATGCATCTGCTACAATGCCTACAACTTCAGAGCTTTCATCATTGCTTAGGGAGGAATCTCAGAATGAAGAAATTAAACCTTTCTCTCCCAAGATCGTCAGCCTAGAGTTGAAAGAACCACCTGCTTCTGTAGCTGAAGGAGACAACCCAGAAGAATTTCAGCCATTTACTTTTTCTTTAAAAGGATTATCAGAGGAGGTTAGCCATCCAGCCGACTTTAAAAAGGGAGGAAATCAAGAAATAGGCCCATTACCACCAACTGGAAATTTGAAGGCACAAGTCATGGGAGATATTGTAGCTAAGCTAAGTGAAGAAACAGGCCACCCAGATTCATCTCAGCTACTCCAGAGTGTAACAGAACCATCAAAGATTGCTCTTTCTGACCTTGTGGAACAAAAGACAGAAAAAGCACTTCATTCAGATCAAACTATTAAATTGCCTGATGTAAGCACCTCTTTTGCAGATAAACAAGATCTGGATATCAAGCAGTTTTCATTTATGAAAGAGAATTTGCCTTTGGAACAATCAAAATCATTTATGACAACCAAGCCTGCAGATGTCAAAGAAACAAAAATGGAAGAATTCTTTATTTCTCCAAAGGATGAAAACTGGATGTTGGGAAAGCCAGAAAATGTGGCTAGTCAACACGAAGAGAGAATAGCAGGATCTGTGCAGCTGGATTCCTCTGGCAGCAATGAGCTGAGGCCAGAGCAGCTCAAGGCTGCTGTGTCCAGTATGGACCATATATATGAAGTGAGAAAGCAGGTCTTGCCTCATTCTGCTGAAGAATCTCATTTGTCATCACAAGAAGCAGTATCTGCTCTTGATACTTCCAGTGGTAATGTAGAGACCTTATCATGTAAAAGTTACTCTTCTGAAGAACTAAAGCTGGCTGAAGAACCAAAGTCTTTTGTCCTCGCTGGAAATGTAGAGAGAAATATAGCAGAGGAGAAGGAGAGTCATTCTTTGATGGAGAGTGAAAGTTTGCTATTGGAGAAAGCAAACACAGAGTTTTCCTGGCCTTCCAAAGAAGATAGCCAGGAAAAAATTAAACTACCTCCTGAAAGATTCCTCCAGAAACCAGTGTCTGGCCTATCAGTGGAACAGGTGAAGTCAGAAACAATCCCCTCTTCTGTCAAAACAACCCATTTCCTGGCAGAAGGTGTGGAACCGGCACTGGGCAATGAAAAAGAAGCACACAGGAGCACACCTCCTTTTTCTGGAGAGAAGCCACTGGAAGAATCAAAAATGGTTCAGTTGAAGGTTATTGATGATGCTGATGAGGAAAAGAAACCAGCACCTGAAGTGAAAATACCCACACAAAGAAAACCCATCTCCTCACTCCACTCAAAAGAACCTCAATCCCCAGAGTCACCTGAGGTGACAGAAAAGCCACCTACACAGCCAAAAGTGGCTAAGCCAGACCTTCCTCAGGAAAAGGGAAAGAAAGGAATTTCATCTTTCAAATCATGGATGTCCAGCTTGTTTTTTGGATCAAGCACTCCAGATAGGAAAGTTGCTGAACAAGAAGACTTAGAAACACTGCCAAGCCCATCTGTAGAAAAAGCAGTGACTGTGATAGAACCTGAAGGTACAATTCCCACCAATTTTAATGTAGCTGAGAAACAAGCTGATCATTCATTATCAGAGGTAAAACTCAAAACTGCTGACGAATCCCGAGGTACTTTAGTAAAATCTGGTGAAGGTCAAAACGTTAAAGAAAAATCCATAATTTTGTCAAATGTAGAAGATTTACAACAGCCAAAATCCATTTCTGAGGTGTCTAGGGAAGATTATGGAAAAAAAGAAATCTCAGACAATTCAGAGGAAGTGAACATAAACTCAGTAGTTACTTCTGCTGATGGTGAGAAACATCTTGAAATTCAACCTTATTCACTAATCGGTGAGAAACTGATTATGGAAGAAGCCAAAACTATTGTTCCTCTTCATGTTACTGATAGTAAAAGAGTCCAGAAGCCAGCAATTGCTCCTCCATCTAAATGGAATATTTCTATTTTTAAGGAAGAGCCAAGAAGTGATCAAAAAGAAAAATCACTCCTTTCATTTGATGTAGTAGATAAGGTGCCACAACAGCCAAAATCGGCTTCCTCCAACTTTGCAAGTAAAAATATCACAAAGGAATCAGAGAAATCAGAGTCAATTATTTTGCCAGTAGAAGAATCAAAAGGCAGTTTAGTTGATCTCAGTGAAGACAGACTAAAGAAAGAAATGCAAAATCCTACTTCCTTGAAAATTTCTGAAGAAGAAACAAAACTCAGGTCTGTTAGTCCAACTGAGACGAAAGATAATTTGGAAAACAGATCATATACCTTGGCAGAAAAGAAGGTGCTGGCAGAAAAACAAGACTCCGTGGCCCCATTAGAGCTTAGAGATAGTAATGAAATAGGGAAGACACAAATTACACATGGATCTAGATCTACTGAACTGGAAGAATCAAAAGCCAATGCTATGCCACAGCACTTCTATCAAAATGAAGACTACAGTGAAAGACCCAAAATCATTGTTGGTTCTGAAAAGGAGAAAGGTGAAGAAAAAGAAAATCAGGTATATGTGCTTTCGGAAGAAAAGAAGAAGCAGGAACATCAGCCTTATTCTGTGAATGTAGCCGAGTCTATGATTAAAGAATCAAATATCTCTTTAGGTCATTCTTTGGGTGAAACTCAATCATTTTCATTAGTTAAAGCTACATCAGTTACTGAAAAATCAGATGCCGTGCTCTCAGACGCTCACCCAGAAATCAGAGAAGCAAAGGCAGTAGCAACCCAACCACATCCTTTAGAAGAAAGTAAAGTTTTGGTGGAGAAAACCAAGACTTTCCTGCCGGCGGCTCTTCCTTGTCGTGATGAAATAGAGAACCACTCTTTATCTCAGGAAGGAAATCTAGTATTAGAAAAGTCAAGCAGAGATATGCCAGATCACAGGGAAGAAAAAGAACAGTTCAGAGAGTCAGAGCTATTGAAAGGTGGTTCAGTAGCTATCACAAAAGAAAGTATGAAACAAGGATTTCCAACTAAAGAATCCGAAAGAACTTTAGCTTATCCTTTTGATGAAACTAAGAGCTCAGAAACACCACCATATTTGCTGTCATCTGTAAAACCACAAACTCTAGTTTCAGGAGCTTCTCCAGAAATTAATGCAATGAAGAAACAAGAAATGCCACAATCAGAATTGACTCCAGAAAGGCATACAGTTCATACTATTCAGACATCTAAAGATGACACATTCGATGTGCCTAAACAATCTGTTCTTGTTTCAAAGCACCACTTGGAGGCTGTGGAAGATACCCATGTAAAGGAACCACTGTCTTCAGCAAAAAGCAACTATGCTCAATTTATATATAGTGCATCAGCAAGCAATGCTGATAAAATGGTTTCTAATAAAGAAATGTCCAAAGAGCCTGAAGACACATATGCAAAAGATGAAGACTTTACAGTGACTAGTAAGCCAGCTGGACTTTCAGAAGATCAGAAGACTGCCTTTAGTATCATTTCTGAAGGCTGTGAGATATTGAATATTCATGCCCCTGCCTTTATTTCTTCAATCGATCAGGAAGAAAGTGAACAAATGCAAGATAAGTTAGAATATTTGGAAGAGAAAGCCTCATTTAAAACAGTACCACTCCGTGATGATAGTGAAACAGTTGCTTGTCACAAAACATTAAAGAGCAGGTTAGAAGATTCTGATGAAAAAGTTACATCATTGAAAGAAAGTAAACAAAAGGAAACTCGTCATACAGAAGAAAAGACATCCACAGATTCAGAAACTGATTTATCTTTTATTCAGTCCACAATTCCCAGTGAAGAGGATTATTTTGAAAAATATACTTTGATTGATTATAACATCTCCCCAGACCCAGAAAAACAGAAAGCTCCACAGAAATTAAATGTTGAAGACAAACTCTCAGAGGAAGTTACAGAAGAAGCGACCTCTTTCCCAGGAAGTTCAGTGGAAAGTGCACTAGAACATGAATATGACTTGGTGAAATTAGATGAAAGTTTTTATGGACCGGAAAAGGACCACGATATATTATCTCATCCGGAGACCCAAAAGTCTTTGGGTATCCAAAAATCAGCTGACAGAAATGTTTCAAAGGACGTAAAGAGAGATGTGGACTCAAAGTCACTTGGGATGCCTTTATTTGAAGCAGAGGAAGGAGTTTTGTCACGAACCCAGATATTTCCTACCACTATTAAAGCCATTAATCCAGAACTTCTGGAGGAGCCACCTGCACTTGCATTTTTATATAAGGATCTGTATGAAGAAGCAGTTGGAGAGAAAAATAAGGAAGAGGAGACAGCTTCTGAAGGTGACAGTGTGAATTCTGAGGCATCATTTCCCAGCAGAAATTCTGACACTGATGATGGAACAGGAATATATTTTGAGAAGTACATACTCAAAGATGACATTCTCCATGACACATCTCTAACTCAAAAGGACCAGGGCCAAGGTCTGGAAGAAAAACGAGTTGGTAGGGATGATTCATACCAACCGATAGCTGCAGAAGGGGAAATTTGGGGAAAGTTTGGAACTATTTGCAGGGAGAAGAGTCTGGAAGAACAGAAAGGTGTTTATGGGGAAGGAGAATCAGTAGGCCATGTGGAGACTCTTGGTAATATAGCAATGCAGAAGAAAGCTCCCATCAGAGAGGACATCAGAGTGGCTACCCAAAAAATAAGTTATGCAGTTCCATTTGAAGACACCCATCATGTTCTGGAGCATGCAGATGAAGCAGGCAGTCAGGGTAATGAAGTCGAAAATGCAAGTCCAGATGTCAATCTGAATGTCCCAGTACAAGTGTCCTTCCCGGAGGAAGAATTTGCATCTGGTGCAACTCATGTTCAAGAAACACCACTAGAAGAACCTAAAATCCTGGTCCCACCTGAGCCAAGTGAAGAGAGGCTCCGTAATAGCCCTGTTCAGGATGAGTATGAATTTGCAGAATCCTTGCATTATGAAGTGCTTCCTCAAGACATTTTATCAGAAGAACTGTCTTCAGAATCCAGACCTGAAGATGTCTTATCTCAAGGAAAGGAATCCTTTGAGCACATCAGTGAAAATGAATTTGTGAGTGAGACAGAGCAAAGTACATCTGCTGAACAGAAAGAGTTGGGCAGCGAGTGGAAAGAAGAAAACCAATTATCATCTGAGTTAGTAACTGAAAAGGCACAAAAAGAGCTGAAAAAGTCCCAGATTGACACATACTGTTACACCTGCAAATGTCCAATTTCTGCCACTGACAAGGTGTTTGGCACCCACAAAGACCATGAGGTTTCAACGCTTGACACAGCTATAAGTGCTGTAAAGGTGAATAGATGTTAAAACACATATAATTAATAATATATGTATACACATTTAATTTGCTTTTACATTTTCTCAGTTTTAAAGTTGATTAATATTTGATCATTGATCTTTAAGCAGAATGGTCTGAAAGCAAACTAAGAATATTTCTCCAAGAATTTAATTAAGGTAGGCTTGACAGACATTCATTAAGTACAGCCCACCCTCCTTATCCTTGAGTTCTGCGTGCTTAGAATCAACCAACCGCAGATCAAACATATCCAGGAAAAAAAAAAAAAAGCACAAAACAGTAAGAGGGGGCCGGGTGTGGTGGCTCACACCTATCATCTCAGCACTTTGAGAGACCAAGGTAGGAGGATTGCTTGAGCCCAGAAGTTTGAGACCAGCCTGGGCAACATAGGGAGACCTTGTCTCTACTAAAAATACAAAAATTAGCTGGGCGTGGTGGCGCACACCTGTAGTTTAAGTTACCTGAGCGGCTGAGGTGGGAGGATCAGTTGAGCCTGGGAGGTCAAGGCTACAGTGAGCTGAGATCGCACCACTGCACTCCACTCTGGGTGACAGAGTGAGACTCTGTCTCAAAAATAAAATAAAAATAAATAAAAATAATAGAGCAATAAATATAATACGAATAAAAAACAGTACAGTATAACTATTTATGTAGCATTTATACTGTATCACGCATTATAAGTAATCTACAGATGATTTAAAGTATAGGAGACGATGTACGCCGGTTATATGAAAATACTATGCCATTTTCTATCAGAGACTTGAGCATCTGTGTATTTTGGTATCTGCTGACATCCTGAAACCAGTCCTCTGCAGATACTGAAGACAGCTGTGTACACTGTGTGCCACACATTTTTCCAGGCCTAGGGGCTAGCACGATAGACAACACAGGGTCACTGCCCTTGAGGAGCTTGGTACTTTGTGGCAATAGCCCTTAACATTACCAAAAATGCCAAATAATTTGAAATTTTAGAAATTACCTTTGAGCAAAAAACTGCAAAAAACACAGTTTCCTTCCTATTATCTACAATATCATCCTTTAAAAAGACACGTTTACATTACATTGAGACATTTCATTGCAAGTTATATATAAATAATACATTAAGACAGTTTAAATTTTTACTTTCTTTGTATTTCCTTTTAATTTATAAAATTCATGTTAGAAGCAGAAATTTTTTTGCATTCTTTCTGGCTATGTCTGTAGGACCCCAATGTTCTAGATAAGTTAGTCCCAACACATGTCCTCCTTTAAGTGAGTATAAATACTCCACTTCCCCAAGATGCTGTTGGAATGTAGTCTTTGAGACTCTCCTCTACCTTTCGATAGCCCTCTTACTTGTCTCACCATTCTTACCTCTTTAATCCATTCTCCATAGGGCAGCTGGAATTATCTAAAATTACTAAATAACAATAACAATTGAGCACTTACTCTGTGCCATGCACTATTTTTTGTTTTTGTTTTTGGTTTTGAGAGACAGGGTCTCGCTCTGTCACCCAGGCTGGAGTGCAGCGGCGTAATCACAGTTCACTGCAGCCTCAACCTCCCAGGCTCAAGTAATCCCTCCACCTCAGCCTCCAAATAGTTGGGAGTATAGTTATGCACTGCCACCCTGGGCTAATTAAGAAAATTTTTTTGTAAAGACAGGGTCTCCCTATGCTGCCCAGGCTGATCTAGAACTCCTGGGCTCAAGCAATCCTTCTGCATTGGCCTCCCAAAGTGCTGGGATTACAGGTGTGAGTCACCATGCCCAGTCTTAAGTTCTTTATATACAGGATATCTTTTAATCTTTCTGACAGCCCTATCACTGTCATCAACTTGCAGATAATAAAATCGTCTCAGAGAGGTTTAATGATTTGCCCAAGGTCATGGAAGGTGGAACTGGGGCTGGTACCCAGATCTTTCTGATGCCAGAGCTCATGTTCTTGACTGTATACGCATACTGCTTGGCTCAGTACCTTGCTAATGGTAGTGATTTTCAGTATGATCATTCAATTAGGTCCTTGTTAAAGAATTATCAGACTCATTTTGATTCAATAGGATAACATATTAGAATCTTGGCATTTTTTTACACCCAAATTAATCCTCAACTTGCCTGATATTGGTTCTAGTTCTCCAGGGTAGAAATTTGTTGAAATTTTACTTGTTAAAGTTTGGGATTAGGGAGTAGGGCAACTTCTTTTGTGAAATCTCAGACATCAGATGCATAAGCCCCAGTGGAAGTGGGCCCCGTTCTGTGGTGACACTTTGTTTTAACCCACAACTACTGAGCATTGCCAGCAGAAAGAAGACTGAATTTTTTTGGCCTTCTTAATATGTTTTATTTAGCTCTATGAGTTTTAGATATTAAAAAGTAATCATCTAAGTATGATCAATTTAAAACAAATTTTGTAAGTAGAGAGATACAACATCTCCTGCCTTAAAATCATTTTTAAAGTTTTTTTTTTTTAATTCTTGATCTTCTGTAAACAGTATGAGAAGGAGAAGGTGGGAACCCAGTTGACTAAAGCCAAGGAGCTGCCTTCATTTCATTAAGTCAGCCATGAAGATTAGTAAGAGTTGGTTGGTTGGCAATTCCTCCTCCTCCTTCCTCCTCCTCCTCCCTCCTCTTCCCCCTCCCCTCCTCCTCTTGTTCTTCCTCTTCCTCCTCCTCCCCTTCTTCCTCCTCCTCTTCCTTTTCCTCCTCCTCCTCCTGCTCCTCCTCTTCTTCCTTTTTTCTTTTCTTCTTTGCCAGGGTCTTACTCTATTGCCCAGGCTGGAGTGCAACAGTGTGATCATCATAGCTCACTGAAGCCTCCTGGGCTCAAGCAATCCTCTCGCCTCAGCCTCCTGAGTAGCTGGTACTACAAACACATGCCACCACATCCAGCTACTTTTAAAATTTTTAGTGGAGACAAGGTCTCACTATGTTGCCCAGTCGGTCTCGAAGTCCTGGCTACCAGCAATCTTCCCACCTAGGCCTCCCAAAGTGCTGAGATTCCAGGCAGTAGCCACTGCAGCTGGCCAGTTGGCAACTTTTTAAAAATAAAAATCAATTAAAAAAATTGTAGCTTGAAAATTTTCTAGCATCTTAAGGGCAGGCATTTGTGCCTGTTCCAGGAGCTGATGGCTGCAGTTACAGATCACCCAAGTCCTTGTGTCCCCTCCGGAGTCCATCCCCATCATGTGCTTATCTTTTGTCTGTTATTTATTTTCTTCATTCACTCACTCTCTTCCTGCATTCTCACTGTTAATTTATCTCCTCTTCTGTGTCAGGAACTGTGCTAATCATTGAGAATGAAAAAAAAAAAAAAAAAAAAAAAGAAAAAAGGAAGATGGACTTGTAGATTCCCAAAATCAATATAACGTTGTGAAAGCATAATGTTCTGAGAAACTAACCTTTTGGGAAGGAAATGGTGGGGTAGGAAGGGGAATGTGAGCAAAGGTGTCTAAAAGGTGAAGCTTGGGTGAGCTTTAAATGAGATAGAGTTCTTCTAGCAGTCAAGAGCAGGGACAACATTCTAGAGCCAGGGAATACCATATGAAGGTGCACAGATGAGAAAGAGTGCAAGGACAAAATTCAGCTTGTGTGACTGGAGCCTGGGGGCTGTGGAGAAGAGGTAAGGGCCATAGAGGGAAGTAGAGACCAGATCCTGAAGAGCCCTCCATCAATGTTGTATCTCCATCAGTCTGTGGTAGTGAATCAGACAGCTGAAGCTCTGCTATTTTTTCTGCTTTGTTATTTTTTAAATTTAGCAAGATTGACTGTTGCTAGGTTTATAACTATCGCTAAAGTGAGTACCATGCTCTCCTATCACCCCATACATTTTCCAGTTGGCTATTACCCCTTGAGTATTTTAACCCTTTGAGGGTCATTAGCGCTTTTAGGTCCCTGTAGTAGACAGTTTCTATCAGTTGGTATGCTAGATTTCAGGCCTTGTGGCACTCTGATCACCTTCTCAGGCCATTGGTGTACATGTGAAGAAACTACTCGGGTATATTGGACCAGTTTAGCAAAACGACTCTTCTCTCAGAACATACAAAAACCAAGGCCTTACTAGAGAGAACGCATTCAAACCCATAGTTCATTAAAACAAGTATGTTTTGAGCTCATCAATTTACCAAGAAAGTCCTTTGTTCACTTAAGAAGATATACTGTCTTTGTGTAGTTGTTTTGAGGTTTTCACTCAAAACCTCCTCATTGTTTATCATACAGAATTATCTATAGTCAGATGAGGCAGTAAAGAAAATTTAAGGATTGACTTGTTAGTGGATATAGTATAGTAAGTCTCTACCAAACATAGTAAATTTATAAGGAATTTGGAGCTCACTGGTTGAAGTTCTTTTCCTAAATGTCATATACTAAGGATATCTTAATTCTTTTCTTCAGGTTCAATTAGCAGAATTTCTAGAAAATTTACAAGAAAAATCCTTGAGGATTGAAGCCTTTGTTAGTGAGATAGAATCCTTTTTTAATACCATTGAGGTAAGTTAACACACCCATTTTACCTTAACCCGGCTTGTTCACAGTATCAGAAGTAAATGATTCTGAGGTGAAGGGATCTGACTTGGGGATTTTGTGCATATGTGTTGTTTGCCATTGTTGGTTCAGTTCCATTCAAAGCGAGGATACTTAAAATCTCTCTGTGCATAATCAGTGAGACTCCTTTCTGCCTATGGATAAAAGATTTGCCCTTAACAACAGACATGCGTTTATTAGACACTTAAATAGGGCAAATGCTTTACATGCTTTACCTGACCAAATCCTCACAATTATATGAGATAGGTGTTATTATTATTGTTTCAATTTTATAGATAAGAAACCAAGTCTTAGAGTACATTCCTCGTTTTCATGCCTCTCATTGGGTTAACTCTGTAGAAATGCTCTGAGTCACTGTCCAGTGTCCCATGCCCAGGGCCAATGAGTGCCTCTCATAGCACGACTATCTCTGATGAGTTCATGATCCCTTAGCTGCTGGCTCCTGTCCCTTCTTCAGGGAAGAGAGGGACTAGGAATGCTCCATCCTTATACAGAGATGGCCCAGGCACCCTCACCAGTCAATCAGGACTGGCAGAGGGCCTGAGGCCACTGCAGAGGCTCCTGCACAGTTCCATTACTCCTGGGGCCACTCCACGTCCTGGTTTGCTTGTGAGAGGTCTGCTTAATTCATGTTATAGATCAACTAGTACGTGCTAGTTGTTTCTTGTGTCCCCGTCTCCAGGTGTCCTTTTTAGAGAGTAAATTTTGGGTTCATCTTACTAGCCACACTAGTGAGGATAGCCAGGCATCTGGGTGTGTCTGGACAGGCAACAAAGTTTCTCCCACTATGGGATAATCTGCCATCTCACTGGAGAACATTTGGGGAGGTGGTCCCCGTTCCATATCTGGGCTGCTTTCTGCCTTGCACTGTGATTTTAGTGGAGTGATGCTTCTCTACCACCTGAAGGCCAGGGATCCTCACTTACCGTGATGCCATTTTCAAGTTTCATCATGTGTGAGTACAGGTGGGCAAGACTTCCATACAAATATATATATAGTTTGTATTATGGTAACTAAAACTTTCTTGATGATACTGTTATAGTAAATTCTATTGCTTTATTGCAAAGCTAATTGTGTGAAAGGGATTGGTAGGTTAAAAATTTGAACTGTGCATGTAATGTCTGATTCTCTGATCAGGATGCCAGAGGTCAATTCTTTAAAAGGCTGGTGTTTCCAAAAAAAAAAAAAAAAAGCATGCATTTCTTGTTTCATTCAGAAATGGGCTTTTTTGCATGTTTGTTTTCAGGAAAACTGTAGTAAAAATGAGAAAAGGCTAGAAGAACAGAATGAGGAAATGATGAAGAAGGTTTTAGCACAGTATGATGAGAAAGCCCAGAGCTTTGAGGAAGTGAAGAAGAAGAAGATGGAGTTCCTGCATGAGCAGATGGTCCACTTTCTGCAGAGCATGGACACTGCCAAGGACACCCTGGAGACCATCGTGAGAGAAGCAGAGGAGCTTGACGAGGCTGTCTTCCTGACTGTAAGTGCCAAGTAAAATGGGCTCAAACACCTTGCGCCCACTCTGGCACATCTACTTTTAAAGCTTCATTTTTCACTATTCCTTAAGATTATTTATATCTCTGTGTGGGATTTATATAATTCTGGCATTTAAGCATTATTTGGGCATGCCTGATGCCTATAGAAAAGGCCCAGCAAACCCTGAAAGCCTCAATGCCCAGATCCAGCTGAAAGATACATGGAGACAGCCTGCAGCATCATCATTCCATTGCGTCCCACTGGATTGATTGGTCACTGTCTAAGAGGGAGGGAAAGCAGCCTTGTCCCTGCCATGCTTTCCCTCTGAGGGCCAGCTGGCTCCTGCGGCTGTCCCCTTCACTCCCCAGGCTGAAGTGACCACTCATATGGACTGTTCCCCCTCTGACCTGGCCAAGGGGCTGGGAGTAACATTTGGGTGTGCAAAAGGATGACATAATGGGATACCCCTCTCAGGTAATAAATATGTTGGTGTTTTTACAAGGGGTTTCTTGGGGACAGGATTTCTTAATTCAAGCAGGTAACTTGTAGACATGGAAATTCCCTTGGGTGCTCCTCAAATTGCACCAGCAGAGACACCTCTGTGCTCCCTGCAGTTCCCTAGAATATTCAGTGAGACGCTGGTTCTCCATGAAGCCAGGATTAAGCAGAAATAGTGGAGATGTTTCCCCTGAAGGCAGTTCCAAGCCTAATTGTCACACAGCGGGAAGCACGGCTCTTAGGATGACTGGAAATCTCCCTTTCAAAATTCCCCATCCTCCCACCCTTTTGAAAAGTTTGGAGATACAGCAAAGCAAAATAGGACAATGTTAGCCTTTTGATTTGCCTCTGGGGACAGCTCTTGACAAGGCAAATTTGGGTGAAGTGGACATGGCCATTCTCAAAGAGAACTTAACTCATTACATTGTTTTGTGTGTAATTAAGGCAAAGCTTCTTATTCATAAATTGGGCACTGCTTGTGAAGCATAACGTTAATTAAGTGCTTTTTTTCCCTGAGAACCTTATCTTTGTTCAATAAGAATAAGAATAATTTACTTCTCTCTAGAAGAGCAAACTGTAAATAAAAAAAAACAGATGGCATTTTTCCTACTTATATAAGTAATATTATTCATTTTTTAAAATTCGAAAATATAGAAAAGCACACAGAAAATATCACTCAGATAAATACTGATTACATTTTTGATATCTATCCCTCATTGAATACATTTAAGTCATTTTTCCTGCTTTAGAGAATTCTGTTCTGGAAGCTAAGCCACTGGTTGATGAATAGAGAGAAGCAGAGCATAAGCAACTCATTGCCAGTCCCGCTGATCGCAGAGACAGAGCCAACTACAAATGAACCACCCTCCATCCCTGTCCTGACACTGCCCATCCCACCCGCTCCCCCTCCCCCGCACCCTGCCTTCTGAGCACTTATGTCCTTGCTGCCCAGGCTGGGAGAAAAACAACCTCAGGGAAGCTGAGGGGTTATGATTTTCAAAAGTGGGTAATCTTAATGCTCCTGGTTGTTTTTTCTTTCTGTTGTTAATTAGCTTCTCTCTCTCTCTCTCTCTCTCTCTCTTTCTCTCTTTCTCTCTTCTCCTCCTCCTCCTCCTTCCTCTCTCTTTCTCCCTAAGTCGTTTGAGGAAATCAATGAAAGGTATATAAAACATGGTACAATGCAGTGGCAAATAGCATGACTGGATGCTTGCTTTTTAATATTTTGGTGCTTTATGGAAAATGAGCTGCCAATTAAAAAATATTTAGTGGGCTACAGTGTTTTCACTTTTAGACACAGTGCTTTTAAAAGCTAAATGACAGCTTTGAAAGAAAACTGCATGTGCTTTAGTTAAATAACAATTATCATAATGTAGATTTTTAACTGCTTCCTCAAGATATATTCTGCATTTTCAGCCTAATCTAGGCCATCTTTCCTGTCACTGCATAGAGAACATTTTGCAGATACTTAGATGCATTGGTTAAATATGAGTATTTGAAAGAATCATTCATATCTGCCTTGAGTAATTTTATGATTTATGTAATTTTAATGGACTGTTCTATCATTTTCTCTTCAAAAGACAGTCATGCATTTCTCTTCTCTTTCCGCTCAGCTAACGTAAATGAATCTCCCTCTTTTGATTGTGTTTTGTTTTGTTGTTGTATTTAACACTTCATCTAAGAGAATTCTTCATTCTTTCCAAAAGCAAAACACTCAACAAGAAAACATGTTGTCTATAAAAACATGTAACATCAGATTTATGTTTATCTTTCGGAGCATCTCATACTGAAATTCTCCGACAGATCTGACACATTCTTCCTCCTGCCCCATAGCAAGACCTGAGGTCTTTCCTTCTGGTTTGAGCCTAATGTTTTCTCCTTTCAGTGTAATTTTAAATGTAAATTTCTAAATTGTAAATATCATCTTCAGTTTACTTCCATCCCAATTCAAATTGTGATACAGCATAGAATAAAATCAGAAATTTGTATCTATAATGTATTATAATATAAAAAAAGGATTTAGATTAGAAATATGATTTTTTTAGGTAATTGAAATCACACAGATGAATCCTATTTACCTAAAACAAATTCTGTTCAACAGAATATTACCAGTTAGTTTTAAAAAATAATTTGTATACTAGGATTGACATTAATCAATAAGTGTTCTATAACAGTGGCTCTGTTATGAATAGAATTCCACAGGGAGCTTTTAAAATTGCTGATGCCTGAATCTTCTGAGATTCTGATTTAACTGCTCTGGGGTATAGCTGAGCATTTTTAAGGCTTCCGAGATGATTCTAATGCACAGCCAGGGTTGAAAGTTCTGGTTTATACAATCTATCCTTTGTCCCAATGGTTCCCCAAACTGGCTGTGCCTAAATCACCTGTGCAATTTGTTTAACCAAAGATCCCTGGGTCCCACCCCACATCCACTACGTCAAAATTTCCAGAGTGAGACCAGGCATCTGCTTGTTACCAATTCCCACAGACGAGTGTAAGACACACCAGTCAGGTCTGGAAACTGATACCCAGGCCTTATTCTGAGTTTCCAATCTATCTTTTCTATCTATCTATCTATCTATCTATCTATCTATCTATCTATCTATCCATCCATCCATCCATATTTTTTTGAGCCAGGGTCTTGCTCTGTCACCCGGGCTGGAGTGCAGTGGCATGATCTTGGCTCACTGCAACCTCCACCTCCCAGGTTCAAGCAATTCTCCCGCCTCATCCTCCTGAGTAGCTGGGACCACAGGTGTACTCCACCGTGCCCTGCTAATTTTTTGTATTTTTAGTACAGATGGGGTTTTTTCATGTTGCCCAGGCTGATCTTGAACTCCTCAGGCCAAGTGATCCGCCCACCTCCAGTTTCATTTATTTTTTAAAAAATTATATATTTTTTCTAAATATTATTGACATTTCTTTTTATCCAAAAAGTACATGGATTTACAGTGCCATTCCATCTATACCAGACAGTGTAAATGCATATTTGCTTACTTATATTTTATCTATTCACAGAAGTTACTGCTCAGTAAGAAAATTTGGTGAGTGAAAAGTTGCAAAAATGCAATAGAATGTGTTTACCTTTCTAACCATCAGAATATTGCAAATATAAATTGACATCCACTTAATAGTAAATACTGTTTCTTCGGCTTCGTGCTTAAATGTGTTCATCTGTGTGTCATTTTAATTAATTTCTATTTCATTGTCCAGTTGACAGTGAATTAATTTTTTGCTAAAGCTGCCTGTCACTTAAAGGAGAGTACACTTGGGCGAACCATTATTTTCTGTAAAGAAAAAAGACAACAAAATTCTGGGATTTGGTGAAGAAAGGTGAACAATTAAAGAAAGCAGTGTCAGACGTGCATGTACACATGCACACACTTGATGAAGCTGGACCCCGTCACTAAAAAGGTTTCCATGTCCTCAAGAAAACTTCTGTCTCAAAGTCTTGATGTTATTGATGTTCCTTTCGATAAGAAGTGCTACTTATCTACAGTTGGCCCTTGAACAACACGAGTTTGGACTGTGCAGGTCCACTTATATATGAATCTTTTTCAATAAATATATTGGAAAATTTTTTTGAGATGTGTGACAATTTGAAAAAAACTAAAAGATGAACTGCATAGCCCAGAAATGTTGAAAAATTAAGAAAATGTTAGGTGTGTCACAAGTACATAAAATATATGTAAATATTAGTCTAATTTATCATTTACTATCATAAAATATACACAAATCTATTATAAAAATTAAAAACATCAACACTTACTTACACGAACACCACCGTCCATAGCACCATATGCAGTTGGGAAAAAATGTAAACAAACATAAAGATACAGTATTAAATCATAACTGCATAAAATTAACTGTAGTAATACTGTACTACTCAAATAATTTCTACAGCTATACTACTACCATACTACTTTAATAACTTTGTAACCACCTCCTGTTGCTCTTGTAATGAGCTCAAGTGTTGTGAATCTCTGCTTAAAACACTGTCACGCTAATCATCTCCCCATGAGCAGTTAGTCTCTCCAGTAAACTGCATATTGCAGTAAAAAGTGATCTCCTAAGGTTCTTGTCTATTTTTTTAACCATATTCAGTGCAATACCATAAACCTTGAATAACACCATGATACCCATAGGAAGTGGCACTAGTGATCATGGATGTCTTCCCAGGAAACAGAGAAAAGTCATGACATTACAAGAAGAAGTTGAATTGTTTGATCTTTTCAGTAGATTGAGGTCTATGGCCACCTTTGCCTTCCATTTCAGGTGCTTCATCTTGTAAAGAGATGATGTAAACTTAAGGTATTAATAAATACAGTATAGTACTGTAGGTGTATTTTCTCTTATGATTTTCTGAAGAACTCTTTTCTCTAGTTTATGTGATTTTAAGAATATAGTATATAATACATATACAAAATATGTGTTAATCAACTCTTGAGGTTATTGGTAAGGCTTATTGATAAGGCTTCCAGTCAACAGTAGGCTGTTAGTAGTTAAGTTTTTGGGGAGGCAGACGGCACACATGGATTTTCAATTGTGCAGAGAGTCAGTGCCCCAAACCCTGTCTTGCTCAAGAGTCAGCTGTAGTTTATTTTACCTTGCCACTTTTTCTCCCGCCTTTCACATTATATCTCTAAAGGCAGTGCTTGTATATTAAATGATTTTTCTCAACACTAAAAATGCTTAAATTAAGGAATGCTGTCAAGCATATTTAGACTCAACATTTGCATATCTTGAAAAACACATTTACTTAGAAAATGCTGTTCTGTTGAGGGGATTCATTTTTTTCTCCGTTTTGCTCTTTTGTGTTATGATAATGAAAAGGAGTTGCAACTGTTGTAAGACCTGCTTCTAAAAGGGTGTCTGCTTGCCTTTTCATATGCTGATGTTAAACTGGAATAGGTCAGTGCATAAGGGAAAACTCGAACATTTTGCTCGTGGTACCTACAATCAGCTTTTGTGCTACGAAATGTCCTACATTAATACACATCAGTGATGTGTATTTTTAGAGGGCTTGGTGCATGTATGGGGCACCATTTTTGTTCATTCTGAGCCTATCATTTCCACCCTCTCCATCTCCACAGCCTTAATTTAGGCTGGTGCTGTCTTCCCTCATCTAGACCCTGTGGGGTTCTCCCGCCTGACCTCAGACCTGTCTCCTCTGCTTGCCCTGATCCTTCCTTAGACACTTGCCAAGACAGTCGTCTAAATTTCCCTTTTATAACAATTTTGTGGCTCTCCCTGCCTTAAAAGACAAAATTGAACTCTCAGTGGGTATGAAAGGCTCTTCATAGTCAAGCCACAAAGCACTTTGCTATTTCATCCCTAACCGTCTGTGTTTCTCAATTCCCACGGTGCCCTCTGGCCCTCGAACGTGCTGTACTTGGCCACATCTCCATGCCTGGGTTCATGCCCTTCTTCTGTCTGCAACGCTCTTACTTATTCTCTCTTCTGCCTAGGAAACTCCCACTCATTAAGACCCAGCCCAAATGTTACCTCCTCTTTGAAGCCCCTCTGGAACCACCTCCCCTAAATCAAATGATAGTGAATTTTATTGTTTCCGACAGTAGTAAGTGTAGAAGTCACTCTAAATATTCAGTTTTGTTTTATAATATTTTTCCTTCATGCTGACCATAAATCCACCATCCCTGAGATCCTGATATCCTCGCCCACACAAAACTATTGGCCTCTTATTTATTCAAAATATGCTTATTAAATGCCCACTATGTGCCAAGTAATGCATTAGAATACAGTAGGGAACAAAACAAAGTCCTTTCCCGCCTATAAATGCTATTCTGGTGAAGCAGACAGACAAAAACCGAAGAGGCTGTGATAAGTCTGGGGAAGTAAAACAAAGCCTAGCGAAGAATGAAGGGGGCAGGCAAGGCTGTATTAGTAGCGTACTCTCTGAGGAGCTGACATTTGAACAGAGATCTCAATTAAGTCAAGGAAGGAGCTGAGCAAGTGTCTGGGAGAACAAAGTTCCAACAGCAAGTGCAGTGGGTCTGCTGGGAAAACCAAGACGTCCATGGAAATGAAGCCGACGCAGTTCCTTGCAACCGACTGAGTTGCTGGAAGAGAATTCCAGTCCTGTGTGAGAGAGGTGAACAGAGGAGAGCTGCTAATCTACTTGGAGGCCTCTCATGCTAAAAATAAATTCTTTTGCAAACTCTGTTTCCTCTTTCCCCTTCAGAGTTAACCTTTTTGTCGCTGTTTGTTTAAATCCACATTTCATCTGGATACAAATACTCAGACTTAGCATCAGTTGGCATTCCAACTAATGAGGGTGTTGAGTTCCATAAAGCTGTTGATTTATAAACTGTGGTTTGTTTAGTCTTTTATGAATGGTAGGCTTTATCCTCTCTCATTGCTCTTTCCCCAGTACCTAGCACAATGCCTGGGACATAGTAGGTAAACATGTTTTGAATGAAAAAATGATTTGAAGCTTAATATTGAGGTTTGAGGACAAAGACATCTACAGTGTATAAGTTTCTGGATATGCTCTTAGCATTTTTATCCTTTGAAACCTCAGTGGGTATGAAAAGCTTTGGATATAAATCCTTTCTCTTTAGGAAATAAAGAAAATAATCACTAAAATGAAGTAATTTTTAGGACCAACTTTATAGGTAAAACACTTAAGACTGTATTGCTTGATAGAATCTTTTCTAACTAGAGGATATAGGAATGAAATTTCCAATATTACCAGTTGCCTAAGAATAGATTTTAGACATATATTTCAAGACTTTAAAGCTTTAAATCCTTTTTTGGATAGAGTGAGAGGCCCTGCCTTATGCAAACCACCACTACCAACACCAGCTTCATTTTGAACAACTGTTTTTCACTTTCATTCCGTATGTTAATAATTTTTTGACTTATGTAGAGCTCTATTCCCCGATAGGTTGCTTTCTGCAATGGAGAGCACTGCTTCTTTAGAGAAAATGCCTGCTGCGTTTTCCCTTTTTGAACATTATGATGACAGCTCGGCAAGAAGTGACCAGATGTTAAAACAAGTGGCTGGTAAGCATTTTAATATATTAATTACCTAGATGAAATATGGCAGTTTTTGCTTGTTTGTTTTGTATGTAATGATATATACAAAAGATTTTGCATGCAAAGACATGTAACTGGAAAAACAAAAGTATTAGTTGTAAAATGTTACAGCTAGACTCTGAAATTGAGCATGAGACAAGCATCTCATTTCTGTGCATTTCCATCTGAAGCTTTATGACTTGCTTGGAGATTGAGGAGGTGGAAGGAGCCATGGAACCAAAGGGTCTCCTCTTTTTTTTTTTTTTTTTTTTTAAATTTAAAAATAGGATTTCTCTCCCTCTCTTCTTGAGAGTTGTTTGCCTCATACCAGCAGCCAGGTATAGAAGAAAAAGAAGTCAAATGTTTTTCTATGTGTCAAACAGATTTCTCTTTATGAGTGGTTTTCCCCTTTTCAATTCAGTTCTTTTCCCCTTTTTTCAAACTAAACAGATGAGCTTAGAGAACTATCAGCTCAGCACCATGATCTGTAGCCAGGAGCCTCCCACTCAGCTGTCAGAAGCATCCTGCCAGCTCTTCACAATATTTTTTAATGTGCTATTTTAACAAACAGGACAATGAAACTTATTTAGATTTTTCAAAGCTGCCATGTTTCAGTGAAATTACCAAGTTTTTCTTACTGTACAACGTGCTCAGATGTCCTCCTTAAAAGATGCTATCGTCTTCCAAAATCACCTCAAAGATTACAGCCATTCGGGAGGCTGAGGCGGGAGGATCACTTGAGCCTAGGGGTTCGAATCCAGCCTGGGCAACATAGTAAGATCCCCATTTCTAAAAAAAAAAAAAAAGAAAGAAAAAAAAAGCCCAAAAAACAAAAACGATGGCTGTTGTGTTTAAATTGATGATTAACTTTCATTCCTGTATCAAGAGTTTTAGTTCAGTAACTACTAAAAAGGCTACTGTATGTCTAAAAGACAGAAACAACACACCACCACACAACACACAAAAACCCAAAACTCCACCAGCCCTTTATAAAATTAAAAACTCGATCATTGCTCTTAATGGATTTTCTCTAGAAATGTCTCAAAACAAAGTGTTTTCTTGTAATGTCTTTAAGAGGGATCAGACTAGGGCAGTGATTGCAAACTAAAAAAGTTTGATTAACAGAGCTGGTCTTTTGCTTTTAAGGGATTCATTATATGCCATTGTTCATTTAGGAGGATATGCTTTTCAATACTTAATGGGCATTGAGAGGACATTTAATATACTTTAGAAGTCACAGAGTTAAAATGTCACAAAGCGTTAACAATTAACTCAGCAAGTACAAGTGGCAGTCTCTGTGGTTCGAAGCCTTTTATGGAGAGACTGATCTCAGAGCCATAAATGTTACTTTGTGCATCTGTTTCACAAAATTGGAGCCCAGGGTGTTGACTTGCTGCTAAATAGTTTTTGTTCATTTTGTGACACCTCTCGGAAGTCCTCACCTGTTACCTGAAAAGTTGATCTGATGACCCCCTACCTAAACTAAGCAGATGTAATGAGAAAAGGATGTGAGTTTTCCAATGAGAAGTAGCAGCCCATCCGATTTATTCCATGCTTACACAATGGCTGGCATTGTGGAAACCGTTAAGCATATCAAATCATCTAATCTCACCACAACCCAAGGAGGTAGGTTTTGTTATTCCCATTTGACAGGTGAAGAAAGGTGAGGAAAGAGAGGAATAGAAAAATGTTCTATTTTCAAGACAACACAACCGGTTGGGGTGTGTGTGGCAGGGGAGTTTGGCTTCAGAGTCTGCCCCACAGTGAAAAGGCAGAGTGCTGCTGAGAAAGGTGAGAGAAACAGATAGTGGATAAACAAACATAAATCTAGGCTTCCTGGATGCTGGCACCTGGGGATTTTTTTTTAATTGCGGTAAAATACACATAACTTAAAATTTACCATCTTGCCCATTTTTAATTGTACAGTTTAGTGGCATTAAGGACATTCACATTGTGTTACAACCATCACTGCCATCCTCTCCAGAACTCTTCATCTTGCAAAACAGAAGCTCTATATCCATTAAACACTAACTCTCCATATTCTCCCCTTCCCCTGGCTCCTGGCAGCCACCATTTTACTTTCTGTTTCTGTGAATTTGATTATTCTAAGTACCTCATCTAAGTGGAATCATATGGTATTTCTCTTTTTGTGACGGCTTTAGCTTAGAGTAATATCCTCAAGGCTTACTATGTTGTAACGTGTGAAACTTCTCCTCCTCTTTAAGGCTGACTTATATTCCATTGTATGTACACACAGCGTTTACATTATCTATTCATCCATTGGTGAATACTTGGGTGGCTTCCACTTTTTGGCTATTGTGAATAATGCTGTTCTCCTGAGGACGTTCCAAAGGCCAGGTTGAGTGGAAATCTGTATCTGACCACAGATTCCGAAGTCCAGTTTGGTTAATGCTTAACTCCCCAAATGTGGCGGCTCTTTTTGGGCACATTTCATCAGGCAGAGGAGTGATTCTTCTTCCCAATTCCTTAGCCTCTTATAATGACGCCCTAAACTTTCATTTTGATATTTTTTGGTATCATACCTTTTTTTTTTTTCTCAGACAGAGTCTCACTCTGTCGCCCAGGCTGAAGTGCAGTGGCACCATCTCGGCTCACTGCAACCTCCGCCTCCCAGGTTCAAGCCATTCTTATGCCTCAGCCTCCCCAGTACCTGGGATTACAGGCACGCATCACCATGCCCAGCTAATTGTTGTATTTTTAGTAGACATGGGGTTTTGCTCCATTGGCCAGGTTGGTCTTCTACCTCTGACCTCAAGTGATCTGCCCTGCTCGGCCTCCCAAAGTGCTGGGATAACAGGCGTGAGCCACCGCGCCTGGCCGGCATCGCACTTATTCAAGTTTATTACTCTGAAAGTGTAAACATAGTTGCTAAACTCCGGGTCTCTGATGTTGTTCTACCACATAAGAATTGTAAATTCAGCCATTATTATTAGATTATATCTATGGAATATTCTTATTCCCTTTTCATTTTAGAATTCTTTGAAAAGTAAAAGTATTTCCTGTTTCTGAAAAAAGGTGTTTTAACTTTAATGCTTTTGGGGGAAGGAGCACATTAAAACAAAATTTCTAACTTACGTACTTTGCTTTTTCTTTAAAATTAAGTGGTTTTCTTGGATCAATTAATCAGTTTTTAAGTTTGTTAATTTACCTGAGAAAGAGAGATAGAAATGTGAAAGATGTTTTCATTTTTAAAAAGCAGATACAGCTCCACGTATAATTCATAGGGTAAAAGGGGGAGCATTTTCATTGTTCACGCCTCAAGTAATTCTGAAATATTGCTTCAAAGTTGATCAACAATCGTTGAAACATTCCACTTGGTCCTTTTATAGACCTGGGGAGCATGAAAATTTACTGAACTACATTGATCTGGACAGACTCATTTAGAATGTGACATCCATTTCCTGCTGGGAAGACAAGCAATAAATTCCAAGACAGTATGAGGGTCTCTGACCTGTGATCAGTCCCTGGGGAGGCGCTCTCACCAGCGACCTCTGCCTCAGCATGCAGTTTGCTCCACAGGTCTTACCTCTGTGGCCTCTGTGGCTTTCCAGATGGTGGGTCCCTCGTTCAGCCCTCATCTTCAGGAGCTTCCTGCCTCGCCCCTCTGTTTCCTATGCTCCTGCCAAGGCCCCTTTGCTTTCTGAATGTTAACGCTGGTTACCTGTCAGCCACTTTGCTAAGCACTTGATAGATATTATTTGCTTCTTATAATGCTCCTGGGAGGTAATGCTTTAAAATGTTTTCTCATTTTAAAGATGGGGAAACTGAGGCTAAGGTAACACAGGGGCGGATCTGGTGTTTGACCTTGGGCCAGCCACTCTGCACTGAAGTCCATGAACTTGACCCTTCTCCCCTTCTGCTTCTCGTTTTTCACAACTGTGTGTTTCTTCAGCTCTTTATTGCTATTGCATCTTCCCAGTTTGTCTCTTTTTGTTACATTCTTTAGAACCATTTATGTTTTTCTCATTTTTACCTTCTTGCTGAACTGACCTTTAGTTTTCTTTTCCTTTGGTGTCCACTTTTAGTAAAGTAATCTCATAAAATTTGGCCCGTATTATTAATATTTCAGTAAACTTATCTCTCAGGAAATTGTTGACTGGAAAAAAATAACCACAAAAAATAAATGTAAAAACATGCTATTGGGCTGGGCGCGGTGGCTCATGCCTGTAATCCCAGCACTTTGGGAGGCCGAGGCGAGCGGATCACCTGAGGTCAAGGAGTTCGAGACCAGCCTGGCCAACACGGTGAAACCCTGTCTCTACTAAAAATACAAAAAAAATGAGCTGGGCGTGGTGGTGGGCTCCTGTAATCCCAGCTACCAGGGAGGCTGGGGCAGGAGGATTGCTTGAACCTGGGAGGTGGAGGTTGCAGTGAGCCAAGATCGCACCACTGTACTCCAGCCTGGGCGACAGAGCAAGACTCCACCTCAAAAAAAAAGAAAAAAGCATGCTATCTTTTCAACTATGGGAATAATCTTTTTCTCTAATTTGTAAAATATGTTCAAAGATTTTGTGTCATAAGTTTTGGGGGAGAATTGCATAGAAGCTTGATTTATGGCGTTGCATATACCATTAATGTTTGTATGCATAATCATGAACTTTACAAGTTTCTAGGAAAACATTCAAGGATTTTGTTGTCAGTAAAATTCAGAACAACAGAGTTATACTAGATGTCTAAAATGTACGCTGAATCAGTAGGCTACTTTTTCTATAGTTTTTATATTTTGTTTAATTTTTAAAAAGTTAATAATTTAAAAATTGATAGGCGTAGCCATATTGGAAAGACAAAATGGGATGGTCGTTTCAGAAAGTGTATTTTGATATTTTATTTTTGCAAGTATTTTTCAGGCTAGAAGACATACCAACGATATCTTAAAAGGGTTTCATTTGCCTCTGTTGTGAATATAGAATCTATATTGATACAGAATGATACAACCTTGGTCATCTAGCAAAGCATGTGTTTTGTTTTGAAGGATAAGCAAGTCAGTTGTTGCCTCCTCTAACCTACATGAGTTTATTGCTCCAACTATAGGGCTATAGAAGAGTATTCTTAAGTGATCCCATTTTGTAATACATTTTTGTTTATTTCTGTGTGTATCATATATATGCACATGTACAAAAGCATAGAAAACATTGCTGAGGGACACACATTCAACTGCAACAGTAATTACATCTAAAGAATATGGCTGCCATGGTGGCTCACGCCTGTAATCCCAGCACTTTGGGAGGCTGAGGTGGGTGGAATCCTTGAGGCCAGGAGTTCAAGAACAGCCTGACCAACATAGTGAAACCCCACCTCTACTAAAAATACAAAAATTAGCCAGGTATGATGGTGCATGCCTGTAATCCCAGCTACTCAGGAGACTGAGGCAGGAGAATTGCTTGAATCCGGGAGGCGGAGGTCGCAGTGAGCTGAGATTGCACCACCGCACTCCAGCGTGGGTGATAGAGCAAGACTCCATCTCAAAAAATAAAATAAAAGAAAACTGGCCAGGTGCAGTGACTCATGACTGTAATTCCAACACTTTGGGAGGCTGAGGTGGGCAGTTCACCTGAGGTCAGAAGTTCGAGACCATCCTAACCAAGATGGTAAAACCCCGTCTCTACTAAAAATACAAAAATTAGCCAGGCATGGTGATGGGCACCTGTAATCCCAGCAACTTGGGAGGCTGAGGCAGGAGAATCGCTTGAACCTGGGAGGCAAAGGTTGCGGTGAGCTGAGATCGCGCCACTGCACTCCAGCCTGGATGACAGAGTGAGACTCCGTCTTAAAAATAAATAAATAAATAAAATGAAAAAATGAAAAAATATAATTGGGGTTGGGAGTTCGGGGGAACAAGGAAGCCCTTCTACTTTTATACCATATATTTCTATATTGTTTGAATTTTTTTCAACAAGCATAAGTAACGTTTGCCCAACAAATTAATAAAAACAGCATTAGTTACAATAAATCTTGTTTATATTCCAGTTCCACAGCCTCCTAGATTAGAACCTCAGGAACCAAATTCTGCCACCAGCACAACGATTGCAGTTTATTGGAGCATGAACAAGGATGATGTCATTGATTCATTTCAGGTTTACTGCATGGAGGAGCCACAAGATGACCAAGAAGTAAATGGTAGGATTGCTAACACAAATACAAATGCATACGCATATTCAGGCTTCTTCATGTGAAGTATTTAAACATATACCTGTATTGTGACTCTTCCCACAAAGCATTTATAGCCGCTTACAAAACAACAACAAAACCCCAACAACTGTATAATGAAATAATAACTACAGAAGCAAAATTTGGGAATCGAGATCAAGGAAAACAAAATGGCATACATATTATAATGGTCAACACGAATATTGTAATTGAGATTCACATTTGGCTTTGAGCTCTCAGAATAACAGGCGCAATGAAGTGGTTCTCATTTTCAGAAAGGAGGTAACATACCAGAGTTTCAAGGAAAATAAAGTTTTAATCGGTACAAAAGCCTGAAAGACAAGTGTCACGTGTTCCACTTTTAGGGAAGAAGCCATAGAGAGGACAGTGTGATCCACAATGGTCTGAATGCAGATGAAGCATGAGATGTCATGGGTGGCAGTTTCTCAGGTCTGTCTTTGCTAAAAGCCACCAACAAGCCACAAGGTTCATTCAGTGTTCACAGTTCCCAAGGCATGGGCCTAGGTATGATGGAGTCTTCCTGTGTCCCCAGTTAATGTGTGGATAGAAATGAAAGTGCTTAGTAGGGTGAATGGACGGTATGTCTTACAGCTGAGCCTCTGTAAGTATCTCTCGGCTCAGAAGGACTTCTCAGAAGCCCTGGAAGCCAGGCAGTTTGAGGTTGTGCTTCCTGATGAATCAGAGCTGGGAGTGCTGCCGTTCTGTGTTGCTTGTTGAAGACAGACCCACATACTATGGAAACCAGATGAGCATGTGGCAGGCTTGGCGTCCTAACTCAGGTGCCCAATTTGTAATCAGGAATGAATGGTAATATATTATACTATTACTAATATTTAAGTCTTTTGAAATGTCATGTGATAATTAATTTAGAAAAAAGTTTAAAAAAGCAATTATAGGCACGCTGTAAAGTTGGCTAAATCTAAATCTGTAATGTAATGACTCGTGTTTTATTGACCTATTTCCACATGCCTGTTACAGCACAACCAAGTAAATGTTACTATCCCTGTTTGCAAGTGAGAAAACTGATGTGAGGTTAAGTAGTTTGCTCAAGGCCTTGTAACTTGTACATAACAGGGGCAGGGGTCAAACACACATCTTTCAAGCTCTGAAGTTTATTCTTTCGTTTGTTTGTCTCTGTGTGTGTTTTCTTACACCATACTTCATCTCCATCTATTTCTAGCTGCTTTCTGAAACACCATGGCTCTCCGAGACCCTTCTTATCAAATAGCTATTGCTTGGAGTACTTTTTTTTTTTAGTGGGTTTCCTCCCCACCCCTACTCCAAACACTTCCCTATCCTGTGTCTCATTGTTTCTGTGCCCTGAACTGTGTTAATAACAGTTAGCTAATCTGATAATCTAGTCTGTGATACCGTGCCATGTTTAGTAGGGTCTCTAGTCACATATGTTATGTGCATTGTTAAAGGGAGTGCTAGGGTAATAGGATGTATTAGTTCATGCTCACACTGCTATAAAGACATACCTAGGACTGGGCAATTTATGAAGAAGAGGTTTAATTGGCTCACAGTTCCACAAGGTGTACAGGAAGCATGGCAGGGGAGGCCTTAGGAAACTTAGAATCATGGCAGAAGGTGAAGGGGAAACAAGCACATCTTCCCATGGCTGGCAGGGAAGAGAGAGAGAATAAAGCAGGAGGTGCTACACACTTTCAGACAACCAGATCTCTTGAGAACTCATTTATGAGAAGAGCAAGGGAGAAGTCCACCCCCATGATTCAATCACCTCCCACCAGGCTCTTCCTCCAATACTGGGAATTACAATTCAACATGAGATCTGGGTGGGGACACAGAACCAAACCGTATCATAGGACCTTGCCTAAAAGAATGATTCCAGTGAAAACGCAGACACAGATTCTGGGTTATGGGGGAAATATTCTTCAGTGTACAAGTCCTTATGACGTTCTTTAAACTGAACTTTCTGTCCAGAAAGTACAGCTCATTGGAAAGGAGAAAGGCAGTTGAGAGACCTGCTAAGTTGAAGAGCTCCCGATTTTCTTCTAAAGAAACAGTCTGGGTTCTTAAGTGGAAAAGTTTTGAAGATGTGACATTCAAGAGTAATAAGAGGGGGATAACTGAAATTACCATAGGCAAAATTTACACAGAAAACCATATGTTTTAAAGGAGATAAAATTTCAGTAAGAATAATCAAATTGGCCCAAATTGGTAGGTTTGTTCAGAATGATATTGAATAATGTTTATTATTAAAATATTCAAAGTAAAATAATTTTTAAAATTTTAGAAGAAAAATGTCTTAATTGGACAAAGTTACTTCTTAGAGTAGCTTATGACCTATCAAAGTTATTTAAGTATTTCTATAAATTGTGGAAATCTCTAGTGGAAAGAATTATGGAATTCATGAGAAGGAACCAGGATTTGAAACCTGGAAGGTCATACTGAATACCAAAATAGTTTACTAATCTGTAAAGATGTTTAAAAACCATGAAGTTGTCCTTTTTTTAGGACACACTCTTCTGAAATATTGGCAGTGATTCTTAAGTTTTTCTTGAGAATGTGTTACTGAGATTTAAGCTAACATATACTTTATGTAATTTTAATATTCGCTACTGAAATAAGTTACTTTAATTGTGGTATATGAAGCTCAGAATCTTACTAATATGCTCTTCTTTTCTGATAAGTGTTAACAAGTAGTACTATGTCATCCTAAGTATCTCTTTTCAGAATGCTGTTGCTTTCATATGTATTCTAAGGAGCTGGTTTTCACATAATGGTATCTGTAAGGTTATCAGTTTGAGTTTTCCACTGAAAGAAAATCATAGATGACTTTTTCCAATAACTATAACTTTTAATTAACTTTGGAAGACATCTTAGATTTTAATTGTGTCTTATGCTAGAGTTGGTAGAAGAATACAGACTGACAGTGAAAGAAAGCTACTGCATTTTTGAAGATCTGGAACCTGACCGATGCTATCAAGTGTGGGTGATGGCTGTGAACTTCACTGGATGTAGCCTGCCCAGTGAAAGGGCAATCTTTAGGACAGGTAAGGAGATGGATGCTAAGGATGCTAGCATAAGTGTTAACACTTATGGATGCTAAGGGTGTCAGAAGACAAAGCTCAATTCTTCACGGACTCTTGAGATCAGCCAGTAAGTGTTTATTAAGCACCTATTGTGTGTTGAGTGTTGTGCCAAGTGCTGGTTATACAATGATGAATAAGACTGGGGTCCTGTTCTCAAGAAGCTCATGCTCAGGTGGGGAGATGGAAAAACAGAAGATCATAGAAAATGTGTGGTAAGGGCCATATCCAGATATACACAGGTTATTATGAGAGCACTCCAGAGGGGCACTCAAGTTGGCCTGGGGCAGGGGCAAGATCAGAACTGCTTCCTAGAACTGATGCCTGCAGAAAATGCTTTAAAGGATCAATAAGAAGTAATGCGTTAAAGAAGGATATTCCACTTGAAAAAGACATGAGCAGAGGCATCAAGGCGAGAAACAGTATGGAGTGTGCAGGACACTCTAAGAAGTTTAGTATTATTTCTTAGACTTAAGCAAAGGAAAGACAAGATGAGAAAGGCTAACATAGAGAGGCCATGTTTGCAAAGTAAGAAGCTTGGGCTGTGTGTGGGTGCTGGGAACCCCCAAAAGGTTTTAAGCAGTGGTATTTAACTGTAAATGCATTCTCAGGATGAAATCTTTTCACAGGGTATGAAGCCTAAACCAAGGCTGCACTGCCTTTAAGATAATGGCAACCTGCCTCAGGGGAAGAGATGGTTTACTCCTACCCTTTATCCTTTCCTCTTGCCTTTTAAAACAAGCCTTTACTGAGCGCTTACTGAGGACAAGATCGTCGCTAACTTGTTTGTACTGGGACAGGGGAAAGAATCGTTATTTTGATTTGCTTGTATATGTATAAAGAAAGTCTGGTGGGATTTATAGGAAGCTACTATTAGGGGCTGTTTGGGGATGGGTGAGAACTGGGCAATGTGGAAGGCAGAGAAGGGAGAGAGACTTCACCATCTATATTTGATCCCTTTTGGGTTTTTAAAACAGAATTCATTTTCTGATAAAAAAAATTAAAAACAGAATCATGCTGAAGCCATGGAAGACCACGTGCTTCTCAGATCCCAGGAAAGCAAGCTGGCATTGCTCCACGACTGTCCTGACTCTCTCTGCAGCACCCTCCACCCCTGTGATCCGCGCTGAGGACTGTACCGTGTGTTGGAACACAGCGACTATCCGATGGCGGCCCACCACCCCAGAGGCCACGGAGACCTACACTCTGGAGTACTGCAGACAGCACTCTTCTGAGGGCGAGGGCCTCAGGTAAGGGGCCCTCTCCATGGGAGAGACTGCCCAGAGCCCAGGAACCAAGCTCCTGGCCCTAAACTACCCTCTGGCTTCTGCTCACCAAGGGAGAAATGTAGCCTAAAATCCTGCTGAGCTAATGAAGCCGCTGCCTTGATTTGCAGCTCTATCATGGTTCATCAATGAACTCCAAGTTTGTAATAAAACACATGCTACAATGCAGAATAACTCCCTTGTAAGAAAAATGTATGTGAATTTTAATGATAGAACATTCTTTGAGGTGTATTTAACTTCAGTCATTAGGCAGGATTTATGCATATTTTATGGGTTTTTTACTAGCTATATCAGAATCCGTACCATCTAACTCAGGAAACTAATAGTGAGCTTGTGTATAATGTAAATCCGAATGTCTCCATGATATATTGGTAACATAAAGGAGCTAATTACATATATATTATTATGGAGACGTACCTGCCTCTCCAAAAGCATGAAATATGTAAAGAGATTCTTCTAGGAAAAAAGAAATGTGACGCTCTCTCACTAAGATACTGAAGCTGACATTCATCAATAAGCGGCTGTGCATCCATTAGGCATTTGGTAAATGTTAACTTATCTGCCGAGGTGGTGTTTTCTTAGCCTCCCCCCTCCTTGCTGTGGAGCAGCTTCAGGTATCATGATGAATATTCAGATCATTCTTAATATTCATATTTTGATAGAGAGGTTTTTAGTTTTTCTTTGAAACCAAGCTTATTGAGATAAACTACTTTGGTAGGATATGGAACTTAGGAATAATGGTATGAAACTAGAGAGCTTTTTTTTTTTATTATACTTTAAGTTCTGGGATACATGTGCAGAACATGCAGGTTTGTTACATAGGTATACACGTGCCATGGTGGTTTGCTGCACCCACTAACCCATCATCTATATTAGGTATTTCTCCTCATTCTATCCCTCCCCTACCCCTCCACCCCCCAAAAAGGCCCCGGTGTGTGATGTTCCCCTTCCTGTGTGCATGTGTTCTCATTGTTCAACTCCCACTTACGCGTGAGAACATGAGGTGTTTGGTTTTCTCTTCCTGTGTTAGTTTGCTGAGAATGATGGCTTCCAGCTTCATCTGTGTCCCTGCAAATGACATGAAATCAATCCTTTTTTATGGCTGCATTGTATTCCATGGTGTATAAGTGCCACATTTTCTTTATCCAGCCTATCATTTGGGTTGGTTCCAAGTCTTTGCTATTGTGAAGAGTGCTGCAATAAACATACGTGTGCATGTGTCTTTATAGTAGAATGATTTATAATCCTTTGGGTATATACCCAGTAATGGGATTGCTGAGTCAAATGGTATTTCTGGTTCTAGATCCTTGAGGAATCGCCACACTGTCTTCCACAATGGTTGAACTAATTTGCACTCCCACTGACAGTGTAAAAGTGTTCCTGTTTTTCCACATCCTCTCCAGCATCTGTTGTTTCCTGACTTTTTAATGACTGCCATTCTAACTGGTGTGAGATGGTATCTCATCGTGATTTTGATTTGCATTTCTCTAATGACCAGTGATGATGAGCTTTCTTTCATATGTTTCTTGGTCACATAAATGTCTTCTTTTGAGAAGTGTCTGTTCATATCCTTTGCCCACTTTTTGATGGGGTTGTTTTTTTCTTGTAAATTTGTTGAAGTTCCTTGTAGATTCTGGATATTAGCCCTTTGTCAGATGGATAAATTGCAAAAATTTTCTCCCATTCTGTAGGCTGCCTGTTCACTTTAATGATAGTTTCTTTTGCTGTGCAGAAGCTCTTTAGTTTAATTAGATTCCATTTGTGGATTTTGGCTTTTGTTGCCATTGCTTTTAGTGTTTTAGTCATGAAGTCTTTGCCCATGCCTATGTCCTGAATGGTATTGCCTAGGTTTTCTTCTAGGGTTTTTATGGTTTTAGTTCTTATGTTTAAGTCTTTAATCCATCTTGAGTTAATTTTCGTATAAGCTGTAAGGAAGGGGTCCAGTTTCAGTTTTCTGCATATGGCTAGCCAGTTTTTCCAACATCATTTATTCAATAGGGAATCCTTTCCCCATTGCTTGTTCTTGTCAGGTTTGTTAAAGATCAGATGGTTGTAGATGTGTGGTGTTATTTCTGAGGCCTCTGTTTTGTTCCATTGGTCTACATATCTGTTTAGGTACCAGTAGCATGCTGTTTTGGTTACTGTAGCCTTGTAGTATAGTTTGCAGTCAGGTACCGTGATGCCTCCAGCTTTGTTCTTTATACTTAGGATTGTCTTGGCTATGCAGGCTCTTTTTTGGTTCCATATGAAATTTGAAGTAGTTTTTCCTAATTCTGTGAAGAAAGTCAATGGTAGCTTGGTGGGGATAGCATTGAATCTATAAATTACTTTGGGCAGTATACCATTTTCATGATATTGATTCTACCTATCCATGAGCATGGAATGTTTTTCCATTTGTTTGTGTTCTTTCTTATTTCCTTGAGCAGTGGTTTGTAGTTCTCCTTGAAGAGGTCCCTCATATCCCTTGTAAGTTGTATTCCTAGGTATTTAATTCTCTTTGTAGCAATTGTGAATGGGCATTCACTCATTATTTGGCTCTCTGTTGGTCTATTATTGTTGTATAGGAATGCTTGTGATTTTTGCACAGTGATTTTGTATCCTGAGACTTTGCTGAAGTTGCTTATCAGCTTAAGGAGATTTTAGGCTGAGATGATGGGGTTTTCTAAATATACAATCGTGTCATCTGCAAACACAGACAATTTAACTTCCTCTCTTCCTATTTGAGTACCTTTTTTTCTTTCTCTTGCCTGATTGCCCTGGCCAGAACTTCCAATACTATGTTGAATAGGAGTGGTGAGAGAGGGCATCCTTGTCTTGTGTGGGTTTTCAAAGGGAATGTTTCCAGTTTATTTTTTTTATTTTTGAGACGGAGTCTCGCTCTGTCACCCAAGCTGGAGTGCAGTGGTGCAATCTCGGCTCATTGCAACCTCTGCCTCCCAGGTTCAAGCGATTCTTCTGCCTCAGCCTCTTGAGTAGCTGGGATTACAGGTGCATGCCACCAAGCCCGGCTAATTTTTTTGTGTATTTTTAGTAGAGACGGGGTTTCACCATGTTAGCCAGGATGGTCTCAATCTCCTAACCTTGGGATCCGACCTCCTTGGCCTCCCAAAATGCTGGGATTACAGGCATGAGCCACTGTGCCTGGTGCTTCTAGCTTTTGCTCATTCAGTATGATATTGGCTGTGGGTTTGTCGTAAATAGCTCTTATTATTTTGAGATACATTCCATGAATGCCTAGTTTATTGAGAGTTTTTAGCATGAAGGGGTGTTGAATTTTATTGAAGGCCTTTTCTGCATCTATTGAGATAATCATGTGGTTAATGTCATTGGTTCTGTTTATGTGATGGATTATGTTTATTGATTTGCATATTTTGAATCAGCCCTGCATCCCAGGAATGAAGCTGACTTGATCATGGTGGATAAGCTTTTTGATGTGCTGCCAGATTCGGTTTGCCAGTATTTTATTGAGGATTTTCGCATAGATGTTCATCAGGGATATTGACCTGAAATTTTCTTTTTTTGATGTATCTCTGCCAGGTTTTGGTATCAGGATGATGCTGGCCTCATAAAATGAGTTAGGGAGGAGTCCCTCTTTTTCTGTTGTTTGGAATAGTTTCAGAAGGAATGGTACCATCTCCTCTTTCTACCTCTGGTAGAATTCTGCTGTGAATCTGTCTGGTCCTGGGCTTTTTTTGGTTGGTAGTATATTCATTGCTGTCTCAATTTCAGAACTTGTTATTGTTCTATTCAGGGATTTGACTTCTTCCTGGTTTAGTCATGGGAGGGTGTATGTGTCCAGGAATTTATCCATTTCTTCTAGATTTTCTAGTTTATTTGCGTAGAGGTGTGTATAGTATTCTCTGATGGTAATTTGTATTTCTGTAGGATCAGTGGTGATATCCCCTTTATCATTTTTTATTGTGTCTATTTGATTCTTGTCTCTTTACTTCTTTATTAGTCTGGCTAGTGGTCTATTTTGTTAACCTTTCGAAAAAGACCAGATCCTGGATTCATTGATTTTTTTGAAGGGTTTTTTTAATGTCTCTATCTCATTCAGTTCTGCTCTGATCTTAGTTATTTCTTGCCTTCTGCTAGCTTTTGAATTTGTTTGCTCTTGCTTCTCTTGTTCTTTTAATTGTGATGTTAGGGTGTCAGTTTTAGATCTTTCCCACTTTCTCTTGTGGGCATTTAGTGCTGTAAATTTCCCTCTAAACACTGCTTTAGCTGTGTCCCAGAGATTCTGGTACATTGTGTCTTTGTTCTCATTGGTTTCAAAGAAGTTATTTATTTCTAACTTAATTTCATTATTTACCCAGTAGCTATTCAGGAGCAGGTTGTTTAGTTTCCATGCAGTTGTGTGGTTTTGAGTGAGTTTCTTAATCCTGAATTCTAATTTGATTGCACTGTGGTGTGAGAGACTGTTTGTTATGATTTCCATTCTTTTACATTTGCTGAGGAGTGTTTTACTTCCAATTATGTGGTCAATTTTAGAATAAGTGCAGTGTAGTGCTAAGAAGAATGTATGTTCTGTTGATTTGGGGTAGAGAGTTCTGTAGATGTCTATTAGGTCCACTTGTTCCAGAACTGAGTTTAAGTCCTGAATATCCTTGTTAATTTTCTGTTTCATTGATCTGTTTAATATTGACAGTGGGGTATTAAAGTCTCCCACTATTATTGTGTGAGAGTCTAAGTCTCTTTGTAGGTCTCTAAGAACTTGCTTTATGAATCTGGGTGCTCATATACTGGGTGCGTATATATTTAGGGTAGTTAGCTCTTCTTGTTGCATTGATCCCTTTGCCATTATGTAATGCCCTTCTTTGTCTTTTTTGATCTTTGTTGGTTTCAAGTCTGTGTTATCAGAGACTAGGATGGCAATCCCTGCTTTTTGTTTTTTTGTTTTGTTTTGTTTTTGCTTTACATTTGCTTGGTAAATATTCCTCCATCCCTTTATTTTGAGCCTATGTGTGTCTTTGTGTGTGAGATGGTCTCCTGAATACAGCACATCAATGGGTCTTGACTCTTTATCCAATGTGCCAGTCTGTGTCTTTTAACTGGGGCATTTAGCCTGTTTACATTTAAGGTTAATATTGTTATGTGTGAATTTGATCCTGTCATTATGATGCCAGCTGGTTCTTTTGCCCGTTGGTTGAGGTAGTTTCTTTATAGTGTTGATGGTCTTTACAGTTTGGTATGTCTTTGCAGAGGCTGGTACCGGTTTTTCCTTTCCATATTTAGTGCTTCCTTCAGGAGCTCTTGTAAGGCAGGCCTGGTGGTGACAAACAGCATTTGCTTGTCTGGAAAGGATTTTATTTCTCCTTCACTTATGAAGCTTAGTTTGGTTGGATATGAAATTCTGGGTTGAAAATTCTTTTCTTTAAGAATGTTGAATATTGGCCCCCACTCTCTCCTGGCTTGTAGAGTTTCTGCTAAGAGATCTGCTGTTAGTCTGATGGGCTTCCCTCTGTGGGCAACCCGACCTTTCTCTCTGGCTGTCCTTAACATTGTTTCCTTCATTTCAGCCTTGGTGAATCTGACAGTTATGTGTCTTGGGGTTGCTCTTCTCAAGGAGTATCTTTGTGGTATTCTCTGTATTTCCTGAATTTGAGTGTTGTCCTGTCTTGCTAGGTTGCAGAAGTTCTCCTGGATAATATCCTGAAGAGTGTTTTCCAACTTAGTTCCATTCTTTCCATCACTTTCAGGTTCACCAATCAAACATAGGTTTGGTCTTTTCACATAGTCCCATATTTCTTGGAGGCTTTGTTTGTTCCTTTTCATTTTTTTTCCCTCTAATCTTGTCCTCGTGCTTTATTTCATTAAGTTGATCTTCAATCTCTGATATCCTTTCTTCCGCTTGATTAATTTGGCTATTGATACTTGTGTATGCTTCATGAAGTTCTTGTGCTGTGTTTTTCAGGTCCATCAGGTCATTTATGTTCTTCTCAAAACTGGTAATTCTAGTTAGCAATTCCTCTAACCTTTTTTCAAGGTTCTTAGCTTCCTTGCATTGGGTTAGAACATGCTCTTTGAGCTCAGAGGAGTTTGTTATAACACACTTTCTGAAGCCGACATCTGTCAATTAGTCAAACTCATTTTCTATCCAGTTTTGTTCCCTTGCTGGTGAGGACTTATGATCCTTTAAAGGAGAAGAGCTGTTCTGGGTTTTGGAATTTTCAGCCTCTTTGCTTTGCACTGGTTTTTCCCTCATCTTCATGAATTTATCTACCTTTGGTTTTTGATGTTGGTGACCTTCAGATGGGGTTTCTGTGTGGACGCCCTTTTTGTTGATGTTGATGCTATTCTTTTCTATTTGTTAGTTTTCCTTCTAACAGTCAGGCCTCTCTGATGCAGGTCTACTGGAGTTTGCTGGAGGTCCACTCCAGACCCTGTTTGCCTGGGTATCACCAGCAGAGGCTACAGAACAGCAAAGATTGCTGCCTGTTCCTTCCTCTGGAAGCTTCATCCCATAGGGACACCCACCAGATGCCAGCTGGAGCTCTCCTGCATGAGGTGTCTATAGACCCCTGCTGGGAAGTGTATCCCAAGTCAGGAAGCATGGGGGTCAGGGACCCACTTGAGAAGGCAGTCTGTCCCTTAGCAGAGCTCGAGTGCTGTGCTGGGAGATCTGTTGCTGTCTTCAGAGACGGCAGGCAGGAATGTTTAAGTCTGCTGAAGCTGTGCCCACAACCGCCCCTTCCCCCAAGTGCTCTATTCCAGGGAAATGAGAGTTTTATCTATAAGCCCCTGACTGGGGCTGCTGCCTTTCTTTCAGAGATGCCCTACCAAGAGAGGAGGAATCTAGAGAGGGAGTCTGGCTAGAGTGGCTTTGCTGAGCTGCAGTGGGCTCCACCCAGTTTGAACTTCCTGGCAGCTTTGTTTACACTGTGAGGGGAAAACCACCTACCCAAGCCTCAGTAATGGTGGACGCCCCTCCCCACATCAAGCTCAAGCATTCCAGATCGACTTCAGACTGCTGTTCTGCCAGCAAGAATTTCAAGCCAGTGGATCTTAGCTTGCTGGGCTCCTTTGGGGTGGGATCCACTGAGCTAGACCACTTGGCTCCCTGGCTTTAGCCCCCTTTCCAGGGGAGTGAATGGTTCTGTCTCGCTGGTGTTCCAGGAGCCACTGGAGTATGAAAAAAACTCCTGCAGCTAGCTCAGTGCCTGCCCAAATGGCCACCCAGTTTTGTGCTTGAAACCCAGGGCTCTGGTGGTGTAGGCACCCAAGAGAATCTCCTGGTCTGTGGGTTGTGAAGACCATGGGAAAAGCATAGTATCTGGGCTGGAATGCACTATTCCTTATGGCTTCCCTTGGCTAAGGGAGGGAGTTCCTCAACTCCTTGCACTTCCCAGGTGACCCTACTTCTGCTTGCTCTCCATGGGCTGCACCCACTCTCTAACCAGTCCCAGTGAGATGAACTGGGTACCTCAGTTGGAAATGCAGAAATCACCTTCTACATTGATCTCGCTGGGAGCCGCAGACTGGAGCTGTTCCTATTCAGCCATCTTGCCAGCCACCTCTGGACAGCTTTAAATAAAGTGTATTATTTAAGCTCTTGTTTATCTTCATGATCAACAACTATTTATTTAGTTATGATGTGAAATTTTATATGATTGAGCAATGATGATAGTTTCTTTCAAGTGGAAGACAGGCTTCACAAAATAATGATCACAGAATGAATTAATATCGGATGGGGAGGTTTTGGTGGGATGTAGGCATTTAAACAGAAGTGTAAACATAATAAATGTTCAAGAAACAACATCTCTTTTAATGTGCCAACTGCTAGAAGGCGGGCTTCAGTATTAGAAAATAGCTGAGAGGTGAAGTCTGGCCAAAACAGAGGGAGAGAGAAAAAAACAAAAACAAAAACACAGACTTTTATTCAGCATTTACTATGTGCCAATCACTATCCCAAGTACTTTAGGTATGTTGCCTCATTTAATCCTCACAAAAACTCTAAGATAAAACAGACACTTTAGAGGCTACTCAGCTTATATTAGCAGTCAGGATTTAAACCTCATTTTGTCAGATTTCGAAGTCTAAGCTGTTAACCCTTGCTTTACGTCACTTAGGGAAGACCTGGACCTTAACTGTGAAAATTCATTGATGCTATATGAGAACAACCCTGTATCAGGAGTGCCGGAGTCCCAGAGTAATCTCTCCCACCATTTTCTACCATCAGTAAGGAAAACCCAGCTCTTTCAGAGGCAAGATGAGCCTGCTAATGAAGGCTCTGAAATGACTCATTCCCTTTATGGCATCCGTCCCCAGCTGGCATTTGCATAAATCACATCAGCACAGTTGAATACTTAAATCAGCAGCAGAAATCTGGAAACCCTGAGACCTAGTAGCCGTCTCACTAAGGAACAGTGATGTCATCTCATAAATATGGCTACAGGGAGAAGGGATGGGGGGATGGCGTTCCCCTGAGGGCCTTCAGCTGGCTAGGAACTTGCCTACTCTCAGTGAACCTTCTCAGCAATCCTATGAGGCAGGTAGTGATCTCCACTAAATCAGACTCAGAAAGGTTAAATAATCTGGCCAAAGTATGAAATGATGGAGTGAGGGTATGGAGTCAGGATTCAAACCCAGGCCTGTCTTCTTCTTTCCACTAGTTTTAAAACTGCTGTCCTGAATAGACTGAGGCATCCCTCAATAGCCTGACAACTGGGTGGTACTGTGCATCCTTAGTTGTCTCTGTCCCATGAAAAACATAGATATGAAGAGAGAAGGCACTACCATTCAAATCCCCTCTCATTAATGTTTTTCCCTTCCCTGATTATCCTAGGGCCCTTGCAATGAAAAAGAAAAAAGAAAAAAGAAAAGACTCCTTCTGATAACAACAATGCATTTCAAAAAATCCCTTGCAAAAGCCAAAGAAACCAATGACAGTTCCATATGTAGGAAAAAAAAGACCATCCACCAATTTCATTAAGACCAACATCGAACTTATTAAAACATAAGGCTTGTCATTAGCTTATTCTGTTTGAGATCTTGCCAATCGATTCATTTTTATTTTTCTTGTTGCAGGCGAACATATTAGGGGCCGTCTAAGCAAAAATTTATAGTAGTTATAGAACAATACAAGGGGTTCTTTGCTATTGAGTGGTTATAGTCCAGTAAATTTAGAAATAAAGGGAAATTCCACATGGGAAACCCTGCTGATAGTTTAATGCTGTGTTGGAGATGGAATTGTTTTCCATTTAGGTACTAAGAGGCCCCTCAGTGCCAGGAAGTGCAATGGTATGTTCAGTCCACAGCGCAGGTTTGACTCTCCAACCTCTGGATCCCTGCTGAGTCTGGCAATAGATAATTTTTTGAAGCAGGAAAAAATTTATTGGCCACAAATTACTACCCTGTTCATTTGCTAAGTCTACTGCTGACACACCACATCAGAGCCATCCCCCATCAATACAGGGCTCAATGTCTTATTCCCTAGGTTGGCATCAACAGACTGAAATAATTAATCTTTAATCTCAGAGTCCCAGGACTGCAAAACTAATTTTTATCTCTTTGGTTCTTTAATGTAAAAGTTCAAGACGGAAGGAAAGTTCTGCTCTTTGGGAGTGGCCATGTGTTGTGGTTCTTTTGACCATCTGGTTTTCACAACCAACTTTAAAACATTCTTTACACAGTCCGATGCTTCAAAATTCTGTAAAACATTAACTATTTAACTACGATCTATGTAGTTCAATCTCTAAGATGTCAGCTGTGGAGAACAAGTCTTACAGTGGAACTGATATATAAAGAAGCTCAAAACTTGATCATCTCTAGTCAAAAAATGCAAACAATTCCTCCTTTTTGTCCATTGTATTAGAACCCCGTTTTTCACTCTGATTCTCTGCACAGCAATGGATAAAGTTACTTTGTCTCTGAGAAAGAACAGCAAGCCAAGATTCGTTTGATCTCACTCCTTTGTTGATTCCATGAAGGGATCATTGTGTGAAGTTGTCATCTCAGTGCCTATGACAGTGCCTGGTATATTGTAGCTACTCAATAAATATGTGTTACTGGAATGAGTAAATATCAATTAGCATCAAACACATAACACTGATTAGTAAAAAAAGTTTGTCTAGCTTTGAGGATAATCTCTTATTTAAAACAGGGAAAAAAATAAATTGTGCCAGCAAAGTAAAGAAGAATGGATATGGATGAATGAATGATTTGTAGTGCTTGAATACTTAACCAGGAGATAGGACTAGTCTAATCTGTGGACTGGAAACCTTCCCATGGGTCACTCATAGGGAAGGACTTTACAAGCTTATTTATCCATTGATTATATAACCCTTACATAGGTTCTGGATTTCATGCAAAAACTCTGTAGTACTAAACTAGATCCAAAAATTGATCCAGAGGTCCCTGAGGGAAATTAGGGGGATCAAAGATTACTTCCATTTGTTGTGGCTTAGTTTAACTGAGGCTGGACCATAAACGGGGTATGAATGGGGGACTTACCTGTGTAGATACTCAATAAGGGTCTGTTTCACGAATGAGTGAATGAATGAATGAATGAATGGGATTAGCCAATCTCTTTCTGTCCTTGCCCACTTCAAGTCATCTAACTGGCTGGATCACCAGCAAACAAGACAGGGAACAAGAGCTAAATGAGTTCACATGTCTTTCCCACCCCCAAGCCGTGATAAAGCAAGCAGGCTTCAAAGCTCTGGTATGGTGTAGGAAGACAAGTTGAAAGGAAATGAAAAACAAAAAGGCAAAAAAAGATGAGTAATATTAAATCACACGCACACATGGAGAGAGGGCATTGGTTGTCCTCTAGATTGGCGAATCTAATTTTGGTTGCCAGAACAGAAACACGTCCATCTTCAGACCTGCAGTCCTTCCCCAGGTATGATGGCCTCTGGCGATTCCAATTTAAGACCAAAGGTGCTAGTTGAACTTTTATGGTGGGTGTTTGAATGGAATGAGCCTACTGTGCCCCCAAGTTCCATGACGCAGTGTCTGAAATAGCTGAGCAATTGCCTGCATTCCATAATCCTCACAGAAAACATTTGCATATTTTTGCGTGTGGGCACCGAGGCTCGGTCCCAGCAGTCGGCCCCTGTTGGGTTTGGGGTAGGCGGGAGTGACAATCCCCGGCTTGTGCGCGGGGGCTGAGGGAGCTCCTACTCACCCTCTTCCTGTTTTTCTTTGAATGCTCTCCTCAGGTTGGGTGGGCTCGAAACACTTTCAAAAATTTTCCACCGTTCTGCTGTTTCCTCAGCTGTTCTGTCTCTCCTGTGTGGAGAGAAGTCAGAAGAAGTGTGGGTGGAGGAGGGAAAACTGAGAGAAATATAGTACAGGGATTAGCTGTGTGGGCTGCAGCGAGAGAAGCCGTGTATTGAATGACAAATCTGTGAGAGTCAATACGCCAGAAAGTAGCTGGGAGTGAGTCTCCTGCTCCCTGGCCCTGGCTGAGGCTATGGGCTGGGGAGACCCTCCCGGGGCCATCCTCCAGGGCAAGCATTTCCAGGGAGTTGGGCTCAGGGTGCTGAGCCTGTGAGCTCATATTCCTCCTTCTTCCAGGTTTTGGGGCCCCACCTGGTGGAGCAGGAACGGAATTGCCTGTCATATGTGGGTGTCTTCAGCTGGGGACACCCACTGCTCTGTCTGTAGAATAAGGACAAATAAGGGTAAGTTTCCTAATGAACTTAGTGCAGAGTGAGGAATCCCAACATTTTTCTTTTCTTTCAATCTTTCTTCCTAAGCCTTCAGATGGATAGGTGATGACTGACCATTGGTCAACAGCAAGAGATTGGAGCTTCCTTGCACCCTGTGGCTAAAGGAGGCAGTCATTCCTGCTCCTTGCTTCTTCCCAGGTTGATAGGAGGGTGATTGACATGATTGGGCCAAAATTCTCATTGAGTAATTAAAAGCTAGTCGCCAATCTGTATGTGAAATTGTTTTCCCGACCCAGTTGTCATATCCCTCTGTAGGGAGCCTTTGGGAGAGGGAGTTTTGTGAAGATGATTCTCCATCGCACCCAGTATCTTGGCATTTGCCTTTTCCTAAATGAAATCTTTCTTCCCAAATGACCCTTATTTGACTTTGATCATTTAAATTATCATACACCTCCTAGTTGTACAGTAAAACCTCAGTCAATGGAAACCCAGTCAGTTCCTTCACTTCTAACTTAGGCCTGTCAATTTCCAAAAGTATTCAGGTTGTCCACAATGAAGGACCCAGACATAGTAGAACCGGTAAAACAATCCTGTGAGAACAAGAGCCAAATAATGCAGGACTGAGGAGAATGAAAGTGAAGAACTAAACCTCAACAGAACACAAAATTTAAATCTGAACTTACTGGCAGCTAAAGAGAAAACAGGAGAGAGGGGGAGACAGCAAGAGGAAAAAAGAGATTACATAACTCAACTCTTTTTTTAAAAGGAAGCACATTTCACTAAGAGAGACAATTATATTTCTTGACATTCAGCTCTAAGATGAATTTTTCATGTAGATCTTTATATAAGGGCTATTGAACAAGATAATAGTGATTGTCTTTAAGAGCAGTTTTACAAAAGCTACAAAAACATTCTCTATATAACCATTATTTTAAACAGGATCTGAAAGCATAATGTGAAGTCACCATTCTAGGCAGGCAGTTTTATGAGGATCTCAAGGAATTGTTTGCCTGTGTGGCTGCGGAGGGGTAAAGGAGGGCCTAGAGAATCCAGAGGAATGAATGTTACTAAGCTCCTGGGATTCGCTGCCTGGAATGTAAATGATACCATTCAGCCTTTGGAGAGTCACTAGAGAGAAAACAAAAATCTAGCATCTTTCTGTTGGGACCTTTGGCTTATGCTGATTTTGCAAGAATGTCTAATTATAGAAAAGCCTAAGCCCCATGGTTGTTAGCATTCAGCCCCCATGTTACTTTTCTACACCGTTGTGAACTAAGAGTGATGTTAGTTCACAACTGTAATCTCAGCACTTGGAGAGTCTGAGGTGGGTGGATCGCTTGAGGCCAAGGAGTTCAAGACCAGCCTGACCATTCAGCCCCCATGTTATTTTCCGCACTGTTATGAACTAAGAGTAAGACACTTACCATCGAGTCTCATAATATCATCATTTATCAAAAGAAAAATCATTCTGTTCAAAAATTATTTACCAACTTTTTTAAAAAGGAAAATCTTCTCAATCCTTCCATATTTACAGTTAGTTAAGATTTTATAAGTAACTTCAAACAGCCATGGCTATTCAGTTAGTTTTTTATATTTAATGTTGCTCATGTTCTCAAGTAGTTTTTTTTTTTTCCTTCCCACCCCTTCTTACCCCACATTATCTTATGATTATCTTTCCCAACCTTAATGGTCATAAAAATCAACTGGGATGCTTACTAAACACTTAGATTCGAAGGCCCCTCTTAAGATTCCGATTCAGAAGGTCTAACATGCCCAGGCAGGCTTGGGGAACACTGCCTTACTAGCTGGTCTTTCAGGGCCCAGCCATGTACTCTCCACAGTTCATACAACGTGGTGTTGACTGACTGCCTGAATGTTGGTGCTGCCAATGTGAATGTCAGTAAGAGCCAACTGTGTGTTTAAAAAACAATACCTACTTAGCCATCTGTGGTACACTGCAGTGACACTAACTGTAGGCTGCTCCTAGGAATCATGGCACTGGATTCCTCCATATTGTTTGTACACAGGCTGCCCCGCTCCCCCGAGGAGAAAGCATGCTTAGATCCAGGGGTTGGACATGGTGGTGCAGAGAACAACCACACCCTGTAATTGCCAACCCCTGAAGTTATCTTAAGCACATACATACGCCTTTCCTTTTTTTCCATCCCACACAAATTGCTGAATTATCAAATTCCTGGAGAGGCTACTTTACAGTGTTCAAACTAATGTCCCCTTTGAGATTGTGCAAACAAATTCAACCGACTCCTGAACTTCTGAACAGGTAATATAGCTCTTAAAAGTAAAATATTTAATTAAATTTGGATAGAAAATATGTGCTTATGGTACAAATTAAAAAGATACAGAAGAGAATACAGTGGAAATTAAGTCTCCTTTCTACCTATCCTTTACCTACCCAATTCTCCTCCCCAGAAGCAATTACTATTACCTGATTCATATTGATCCTTCCAGATAGTCTGTGCACATACAAACATCTACAGTTTTTCAACAAATGGTAGCATACTATATATGTTTCGCCACTTTGCTTTTCTTGATTAAAAATATTCCTTGGTGAGCATCCCGTATCAATACATATGAAACTACTTTAATTAGAAAAAACAATTTTAGGCCAGGTGTGATGGCTCATGTCTGTAATCCCAGCACTTTGGGAGGCCGAGGTGAGTGGATCGCCTGAGGTCAGGAGTTTGAGACCAGCCTGGCCAATGTGGTGAAACCCCATCTCTACTAAAAAAAATATAAAAATTAGCTGGGTGTGGTGGTGGGCAGCTGTAATCCCAGCTACTTGGGAGGCTGAGGCAGGAGAATTGCTTGAATTCAGGAGGCGGAGGTTTCAGTGAGCCAAGCTCATGCCATTGCACTCCAGCCTGGGCAACAAGAGTGACATTGCATCTTAAAAAATAAATAAATAAAAATAAAAATTTTAAAAAGTTTTATTGTATTAAGAATATAATTTAGGCCAGGCACAGTGGCTCACGCCTGTAATTCCAGCACTTTGGGAGGCCAAGGCAGGTGGATCACGAGGTCAGAAGTTCAAGACCAGCCTGGCCAAGATGGTGAAACCCCGTCTCTACTAAAAATACAAAAATTAGCCAGGCGCAGTGGCAGGCCCCTGTAATCCCAGCTACTCAGGAGGCTGAGGCAGGAGAATCGTTTGAACCCGGGTGGGGAATGCAATGAGCCGAGATCATGCCACTGGACTGCAGCCTGGGTGACAGAGTAACACTCCATCTCAAAAAAAAAAAAAAAAGAATAAAAAGAAAAAAGAAAAAAATATATAATTTAACTTATTTACCAACTGAGAGTCATTGAAGTTATTTCTATTCTCTTGCGATCACAAACAATGCTGCAGTAAACAACCCTGTGCATATATCATTTCATATATGTGCAAATATATTTGTAAATTAAATTATTAGAAGTAGGATAACTGGTTAAAAAGTGTGTACATTGTGAATTTTGATAGATATTACTGAACTGTCTCTACAGAGGTTGTAGTTGTTTATTTGACTCCAACTAGCAGTGTTTTATAAGAGTGCTTAGTTCTTCCTACCCTTGCCTAAACATGGGATGATAAAGCTTTTGATCTTCTGACAATTTGTAGAAAATGAAATCTTATTTTAGTTTAACTGCATTTCTTTTATTAGGTTGAACATCTTTTCGTATGGTTCAGAGCCATGTACAGTACTTCCTTTTCTATAAACTGTTCATTTCCTAGCAATTTTTTTTTTCTTGGATTGTGGTATTTTTTCTTTTTGATTTGTAGAAGCTCTGTTTTTTTTTTAAGGAAGTTAGCTTTCCTATTAAGATATAAGTTTCTAATCTTTAAAAAATTTTTGCTGTGCATATTTTTTTATAATAATTGAGTTGAATTTATCAATGTCTTTTGAAAATAGCTTTTAACTTGGGTAGCATATTTTAAAATGCCCCCCTGCCCCTCTCTCTCTCTCTGTCTCTCTCTTTCTGTGTGTGTGTGTGAGTATATGTCTATTCACTCATGTTTTTTGTAATAGCCAATACAGCAATTTCATTTTTAAAACTAGGTGTTTTATCATCTGGAATTTATCTCAGTAGATTGTATAAAGTAGGAAATTGTACTTTTTTTTTTTTTTTTTTTTTTTTAGTATGGCTATCTAGCTGTCCCAACAAGAAAACCCATCATTTTCCCTTCTGATCTGAAATACTTCCATTATTACACACTCAAGAGACTATATGTTTGAGTCTATTCCTGACCTTTATAATCTGTCTATTGATCCATCTATTTATGCCCCAGGACCATACTGGTTTTATTATTATAGCTTTATAATTTAGAATTCCTGGTAGATTAGGTTGTCCCTTCCTGACTTTTTTTTCTACTTGCTAGTTTATATTTTATATGATCTTTAGAATCAGGATGCGTAGCCTCCTCCATCAGCCTGCTCCTGATGATGTGTTATTTTTAGAGATCATGTTAAATTTATAGATTAACTTAGGGAGAATTGAAATTTTTATGATGTTGCATTTTCCTATCCAAGAACTGATGTGCCTTTCCCTTCACTCAAGTCTTTTTTTGTGTTTCCCTCGGTAGCATCTTAAAACATGTTCTTTATATGGATCTTATATCTTTATATATTTTTATGTCTGTCACTATTCTAAATAAGATTTTTCATTTTATCTCCTATCTAGTTGTTATTTGTATATAAAGGCTTTTGATTTCTTGTATCAGTTTTATATCTAGCCATCCTACTGAATTCTCTTATTATGTGAGTTTTTCAGCTGATTTTCTTGGGTTCTCTAGATAAGCAGTCCCATCATCTGCAAATTGTAGTAATTTTACCTCCTACCTCCCAATGTGTTTAACCTCATGTTTCTCTCTGACTTAATGGGAATGCTTTTAATATCCCCCTTAACCATTATGTCCCCAGTTATTTTTTACTTCGTAAAAATCCTTTTCAATTCCTACCATAAATGATTCTCACCCCATTGTCCATCTTAGTCGTGGCAAACTTTCCAGTTGCTCCTGGCCAAAACTCAAGAATAAAAGGGCCCAAGCTAGAGAGGCTATCGTCACAGGCATTAGCTGCTGAGGGCGTCCACTCATTTGCCTCTGAAACAACAGAGAAAGAGACCGTCTTTCATTCACAGGGTAGCCCAAGGCCTTCTGAGGAGACAGTGAGTCTCCTCTAAGTCATTTCTCTCTGCTTTGCAGCAGTGGAGCTACTAAGGGCGAGATGAGCAGGTTGAGAGGCCTCTGAAGCCTGCTGGGCACAATGCTCTGTGATAAGTTTCAGCTCCACTCGAGCTTATCATCCACCAGCAATCAACTTCATGGCTGCTGCTCAGAGGCACTAGGTGCTGCACTGCTCACTGCCCTCGTGTCTCTGGGACCTCCACACATAAAGCCATCTCTTTCCATTGCACTATGGCGCTTGTAGGGAGGAGCCCACGATTAGGGCCCAAAATGAGACCATTTGAGTCAAATTTCTAATTGTCTTTCAAATTTTATTATTGGCTGTAGACTTCCAATCATAGTCACATCAGTCATGTTATTTACTGGTATAAAATCCCTAAGCACCAACTAAGCACCAACAAACTATCGTGGCTTCATTTGCTGTCTGATTACTCACCTTAGTTTGGGTATTCTGTGAACTTGAATTCTACTGCAAACTATGCAATGCTTGTTATAAGTCATATGGACTTAGTTGCAATTATGACAGATTTTTGTTTCTAAAATTAAAAAAATCATAATCTCTGGAAGAGTGCTACTCTTTAGCTCTCAAATTTCAGAATTTTTGAAGTTTTCGTTAGGCTAAAACGCAGGGACAGCTGACATGAAGACTTTGGTGACATCTGAGTGGAGTCAGAATAAGCAGACAAGGAAACGAACCGTTTGTTCTAACCTTTTTTGCTTTGTTCTTAGTGCTTGAGCATAAGATGGCAACTTGTAAACAACAAAACACCACCACATTTCGTATTACTTTTGTTTGCATGCCTGCTGCTTTTACTTCACAGATTCAGTGAGGACATTGTGCACATTTGTCAAATCTGCCTGACCTGTTTCATGCACTGAAAGCAGGACGGATCCCATATTTTGACTTCAGTACCATGTGAAACTTTATTCTTTAAATGAGCAATGAGACAGAGCATGCAGTTGACTGTATATGTGGAATTTTCTCCTTGACAGACTTCATCATCTTAAGGGCAAACACTTAACTAAAAAAGAGTATCCTTGCTATTTAACAACCGTGTTGTTACAAAATGAAGCCAGTGTGTTCTCTTTGTCTCTAAAGCTAAAATTTCCCCACCAATCCTTGTCACTTTCCCCCTTCCCACTCCCGCCTCCTCAACAAGCCCTCAGAATAACAGGCAGAGACAGGGCCTGGGCACATGATAAGTGATCGATACATATTTATTTAGGGAGCGAATGAAGTCTGAAATTCAGTTCAGGCTAAGTATGCTTAGTGAGACAATAATTTTGTTACTAATTATAATTAATGTTCATTTAAAACATTTCTTCAGTCATCGATTCCAATAAGATAAGCAATACATCTACCCCAGAATAATATTCTAGATATTAGTCAGAAATTACATTCTCAATCATAGGACATGGTTTTTCATTAATTACTGAAGCCTAATTAGTTGTCAGTGGACATGGGGCTCAATGTCATTGATCCAGTCTGAGTGTATCTAAGGACAGTCCTCTCCTGAGGGCCTGGTCGGGTGATCAGTTCTAAAATAACAACCAATATGATTTGAGGAGTTTGCACTGACCTTTTGCGGACACGGGCACTAAACAGCAGTTACACAAGCAGGTCCAGAGTGCTTCCCTTGCCCCTGCCTTCTGAGGAGCACAACGTGAGTTTTGTCCTTTTAGACGTGGAGTCGGGGTGGGGTGGTTATTCTGTACAAATGTTTGGCTTTTAAGAAGTTTGAAATTAGTTTGTTTTCTGGGTCAAGAACACTTTTTCCTTTTTCTGGTTCTCCATGTTATTCTCTAAGACAGGTATTAGGAAGTGAAAGAAGCCAGCAAAAGTAGAAATAACCTGGAAAAAAATTCATCTGTGGAACAGTGACCACTCTTTGATTCTGTTGCTTTTGTGGTATATTCATTAATAACAACAACAAAAAAAAACACAAACAAAGACAAAAAACCCTGCCCTTCTAAGAATGAACATGAAGGCTATTGTAGTATTATATTCATTGACACTTATATCTCCTGGGAGCAGGACTCTGGCTCTCCAGCACCCAGGTTAGGAACTTAAGTTAGCGAGGAATCTAGCTTGTAACTCTAAGGACTCTCCAAATGGAAGTTTAAAGAAAGAGCCCTGCTTGCTTTTTTTTTTTTTTTTTCTTAATTCATGCTCCAGGCTATGATATCAAACAGATTAAAGAGAATGGGAAAGAAGCACAAAACTATTCTAGCTTGTTGGCAGATTCAGAGAGCTCCATCTTCAAATTCAGCAAGTCCATTTGTATTAAGTGGTGAGGCTGTTACAGTGTACTTGCCAAGCCCACTGCCAATTAGACACCACTATCAGCATTTTTCTTTTAATTTAAATAGGCAGTTTAGGAACAGCAACTTTGAGGATTTTTTTTTTTAAATTAGAATTCTCTTTTCTTGCCAAGACCGAGTTTGCTTTAAAAGATTTGGTCTTCTAGCTGGGCACGGTGGCTCACGCCTGTAATCCCAGCACTTTGGGAGGCTGAGGCGGGTGGATCATGAGGTCATGAGATCGAGACCATCCTGGCTAACATGGTGAAACCCTGTCTCTACTAAAAATACAAAAAATTAGCCAGGCATAGTGGCAGGCGCCTGTAGTCCCAGCTACTCGGGAGGCTGAGGCAGAAGAATGGTGTGAACCCGGGAGGCGGAGCTTGCAGTGAGCTGAGATCATGCTGCTGCACTCCAGCCTGGTCGACAGAGAGACTCCGTCTCAAAAAAAAAAAAAAAATTTCGTTTTCTTTAAAGATCTTCAGTTTCTATTAACTTTGATGGCTTTACCATGATGATCATGTACAAAATCATCGTAGATTGGTTTAACATCATCTTAATCCAAAAGTGCCCTCTGGCCAAAAATTGATAAAGAAAATGCTATATTCTTGGCGATTCACTAACCACAATAGTAGTCTGTTTTCGGAATTTTTTTAAGTGTCTGGTTCTGTTCCAAAGAGCATTCTGGAAGGCACATAATAGAAATTATTTGATAAAGTAATCTTAGTGGACAATGGCCATGTTGTAGGATCTGGCTTGCTAATCCAGTGGTCATAAAAGGGGAAGAAAATAAGTTATTTGTTGTTAATAAAAGATGTTCATTCACTACCAAATTGAAATAGGAATCATTTAGCACATGGCATTATATTTAAAATTATTATTTTCCTCTTGTATTTAGATCTTTCTCTGGAATCAAAGGACTCCAGCTGAAAGTTAACCTCCAACCCAATGATAACTACTTTTTCTATGTGCGAGCCATCAATGAGTTTGGGACAAGTGAACAGAGTGAAGCTGCTCTCATCTCCACCAGAGGTACTTTCTCCTTTGCACACAGTGAGCTATTTCCAAGCAATTCCTTCCCTTCTACCCCTCAGAGAAGATGTCCTAGAGGGCAACTTTATAAACTCCCAACCTACTGTCAGTGGTAGGTTTTTGTCATGAGGACCCAAGGTTGGTCAAAGGTCAAGATACTTCTTTTGTTTTTCTGTGTTACAGGGTCTCAACCTTGTCTACCTATTAGCAATCAGCCAGAGTGCTTAAAAAATACTGTTTCCCTGCCTCCACTCCTGAAGATCCTGATTTAATTGATCTGGAGATGGGCTTAAACATTTATGCTTTTAGAAATCTTTCTAGATGATTTTTTTTTTTTTTGAGACAGTCTCAATCTGTCACCCAGGCTGGAGTGAAGTGGCACGATCTTAGCTCACTGCAACCTCTGTCTCCTGAGTTAAGTGATTCTCATGCCTCAGCCTCCCGAGTAGCTGGGATTTGGCACGTCCACCATGCCTGGCTAATTTTTGTATTGTTTTAGTAGAGATGGGTTTTTGCCATGTTGGCCAGGCTGGTCTGAAACTTGTGACCTCAGGTGATCCGCCCGCCTCAGCCTCCTGAAGTGCTGGGATTACAGGTGTGAGCCACCACGCCTGGCCTCTCCAGATGATTTTTATCGGACTCACAATGTGTTATAATTTGTGGGTATGGTGCGTGTATATATGTGATAGGTTGGGGATATTCTTTGAACTCTGTGAACAAGTTACCAGCCTTGTTCTGTTTATTCTTGATGCCTGACACATAGTCTGTGATAGTTAATGTTCGTTGAACGAATGACCAAAAGAGTAATTCAAGGAAGTAATAAAACTATTCAGTGACATTTTTGGGAAAATACCTAGATGATGCCAACAAAAAATGTTTGTCTCTTCAATTTTTGTGAAAGGAAGTGAGGAATGGAAAGAGGATCATTTTCTTGTCTTATCCTAGACCCAGAGCTGGCACAAGGTTGAGTGGGCACAACAAGCGATCTGCTTACCCAGCAACATCTTGTGCTTGTGCCTTGTTTGTGACATAGTCAGGGCCAGCCTGATGTTTACGAAGAGAAGATGCGAGGCTGCCTTCCCAGCAGTGTTCTCCCCGCAGTCCCAATATGGTGCCTGTTCTTCCATTGTTAGTCTCTCCTTTAGGTTATACCGGTGCATCCCCCAGTTTTTTTTTTCTCGAGATGGGGTGTTGTCACCCAGGCTGGAGTGCAACGGCACGATTTTGGCTCACTGCAGTCTCTGCCTCTTGGGTTCAAGCTATTCTCCTGCTTCAGACTCCTGAGTAGCTGGGATTACAGGTGCGCACCACCATGCCCAGCTAATTTTTTGTATTTTTAGTAGAGACAAGGTTTCACCATGTTGACCAGGCTGGTCTTGAACTCCTGACCTTGTGATCTGCCTGCCTTGGTCTCCCAAAGTGCTAGGATTGCAGGCGTGAACCATCTCGCCAGCCTGCATCCCCAAATTTTAATATGCACACAGATTTCCTGACTATCTTGTTAAAATACAGATTCGAAGTCAGGAGGGCTGCGGTGGGGTCTGAGAGTCTGAAATTTTAACTAGTTTCCAGGTGATGTAGATGCTGCTGGTGCAAGGAGCACACTGCACCGCGGGTGAGCGCTGATAGAGGGTACCCCTGTATTAGTGGTGTAGAGGTGAGGACGTGCCTGCGGCACCAGGTAGAGGTAACCAGCCACCAGCATCCATGAAGGCCTTATCATGAGTGAAATTTTCAGCTGTGGATCTGAAGACACTGCGTGGGGGATTTTGATGTCAGGGGAAAGAGAGTCTAGGGTCTGAAATGTGGGGCTTAGCTTAGGGACAGCACTGGTCCTCATGGCAATGTTTTAATCCTATTTTCTCACCTACAATAGGAACCAGATTTCTCTTGTTGAGAGAAACAGCTCATCCTGCTCTACACATTTCCTCAAGTGGGACAGTGATCAGCTTTGCTGAGAGGAGACGGCTGACAGAGTAAGTAGAAGAAGAAAGGATAAGTGAGCTGATGGCCTAGCAGTAGGATCTTAGGGTGTGTCGCCTCAGGGTGGCCTCCCCTGAGCATATTCATGGTGCAGTGAACATATCGGGATGTGGTCTCAAATATCAGTGTGTGCACATCCACACTGTTCAGCTGTGGTTCCCTACTGAGCGGTAGTTCATCACTTGGAGCAAGTGTCAATATTTTTATTGGAAATATAAGCACAGATGGTTTGATTAAAACATTGGCTATTTAAGGTATGATCTCTGGTTCAGTGGGGGGAAAAAAGGGTCCAGTAATTCTTTTATTATTTTTCTATAGCAAACCAGATATTTTATCAACCCTCATGAAAAGGCATAGAAGAGGCTGGGCACAGTGGCTCATGCCTGTAATCCCAGCACTTTGAGAGGCCAAGGTGGGCAGATCATTTGAGGTCAGGAGTTCGAGACCAGCCTGTCCAACATGGTGAAACTCCATCTTTACTAAAAATACAAAAATCAGCCAGATGTGGTGGTGCATGCCTGTAATCTCAGCTACTTGGGAGGCTGAGGCAGGAGAATCACTTGAACCTCAGAGGCAGAGGTTGCAGTGAGCCGAGATTGTGCCATTGCACTCCAGTCTGGGAACGAGACTCTGTCTTTTAAAAAAAAAAAAAAAAAAAAGGCATGGAAGAGAAGGACATTTTATTGAGTTCCTAGTTTCTGGGCCACAGAATCTTGCTCCCATAGTAGCTCCTGCAAAAGGAAGCATCAAAGAAAAGAAGAGGCAAAGGTGGAGGACAGGGTGGGGGAAACTGCCCTGCGATTTGCCTGCAAGCTCTGGGGGTTATTTTGCAGATCAAAATGGCAGAATGGGAGAAGGTATGTGAAACTCCTGAAAACCGTAACACACATGAAACACAGGCTGCTGATGGTGCTGATGCGCCCTGGTGTCGGTGGCTGCCAGGTGCTCCCAAGAAGGCACTGAGCCAGCCAGCAGTGACTTGCACTGTTTCCCTGTCACATTGTTACTTGCCTGTCAAGCTCAGGTGTTACCTGCTCCTGGTTCTGGCCAAGGCGTCTCTGGACCCTGGCACCCTTTGATCTTGTCTGTGGAAACGAACAGATAACTTATGGGGTCATTTGTCAGCCACTTCATCATCATCATCTTCGAGCAGCAGCCCCATCCTGTGCATCTTTGCATCCCTCAAATCTAGCATGGGGCCTGGAACATTGCAGGTGCTAAAAATATACAAATGAGTGAATTCAGGGAAAAAAGAGATTTAAGAAATAGATTGAGCTTTTCTGTCTTTTGGATTCCTCAAAAAATCAAAAAGAAAATAAATAGACTGGAGGAGGGTAAGAGTTCACAGATAATAACTGATGATAACTGTAATGTGTTTTATAGAATTTTATTTATTATTAACCTGAAAATTAGCTCATAAATATCAGGCAGCTGGGCTTTGCTCCAGAGTGAGGGCTTGTCAGTAGCCACCTCTCTGAAATGAGGTTGTTGAGTCAAGACATGAAAAGTGAAATACATTCCCTTGCATTAATCATTTTCTCATCTGTTAAAGGGGAGAGGGAGAGGTGCTGACTGAATATTAACGCTGCTTAAATTAAAAATGCTTCCTTGCTGTCTCAGCCATTTCCAAGCAAAATTGAGCAATTCTTGCAAACAAGGTCACCCATCAGCAGTTGAAAGTGCTTTTGGTTCATTTCACTGAGGTGCTTATAAAAATAGCTAAGGTGAGACAAAAAGAAACCTTCAACCAACCTCTTAGGGGCACCTACTACAGTTCAAAGAGGCCAGAATATTACAGACTGTTGACCACTAATCATACTCGGTTAATTCCACACTTGGCTCTGACCAGCACTAGCTGCCTTGTCATTTAAGAGCTGCACCTCATTTGGTGGCTGTGTCCAGTAAGGTCAGGAGGCATAGAAGTCATGGTTAAGGTTTTGGAGATTTCTTTTTTGCAAGTTTTGGAAGAAAACTATGCAAATTATGTTTCCTACCTGCTTCCCTTGTATTTATGAAGAGAAGTCACCTTAAAGGCAGAGACTGCAGCATTTCTTTTTGTCCTACCATTATTCTAGTTATTTCCTGATTCCCAGCTCTTTTAAGAGATGCAGCGTACATCATGCATGTTGTATGTATGTGACTAGAAATATGTCAAATGCCTGTTGAGAGTTTGGAGAGTTCTGTGGTGATCTGGTTAAGGTTAGGGATACAATGAACAAAGAGTATCTTTAGTTAAATTCCAGCAGTTTCCAAGGGCAGTATCCTGCCTAAACTGTGTGAATTTGTGAATGTTTACACTCATGAGATATAGGTTGGTGATTCCTGCGCTAAGCATACTCCGATTGACTTCACCCGCAGAATCCCGTCAGTGCTGGGTGAGGAGCTGCCTTCCTGTGGCCAGCATTACTGGGAAACCACAGTCACAGACTGCCCAGCATATCGACTTGGCATCTGCTCCAGCTCGGCCATCCGGGCAGGTGCCCTGGGACAAGGGGAGACCTCATGGTACATGCACTGCTCTGAGCCACAGAGGTAAGCTGGAGCCCTGCCCCTCCCCTCTTCATCAAAATGTTATGCTTGGGTTTCCAGGCAGGGCTCTCTGAGGGACCTGATAAATAGCACCCACTTCCATGCCCAACTGCTGAGCCAACTAAGAAAGAAAACAAGAGTCAAGTATATGGAGATGAAACTCTGACTCTGATTACTGAGGAAGCTGATTTTTAGAGTGTGTGAATCGTACCTGAAGAGGGTTTCTTATATTAAATCCTATTATGAGGCAGACTTACCCAACCAGAGCCCGGGCCAGGTCAGCTTCCTTGCTCTACGGGGCAGAGTTGGTGGCTGGAGAAGCAGAGAAGGATGTGCGTCTCCATGGTAGCTAGTGAGTAAGAGACAGGGAAGAGGGAGGGGCTGATGGGCTTTGCATCACAGTTTTTCCTTCTAAACTCGCCACAGGGTGGAGAGAGACCACAAGGGTAATGCTAAAAGGAGTCCCTCCACAGAGAAGGAATCAACAGGAGTGAGGAAGAAGTGGATCTCCAACATCTCCCCCTACATTGGTCCATATCAGCAGTTGGCAAACTATAGCCCCTAAGCCACATATAATCTGCTGCCTGTCTGTGTAAATAAATTTGCAGAAACACAGTCATGCTCATTTGTTTATGTATTGTATTACACTACAATGGTGGAGCTGACAGATGTCTGCCAAATCCTAGGATATTTACATCTCTCCCTTTATAGAAAAAGTTTGCCAATCTCTCTTCTATATTACCTGTATTGTTTGGTTGGTTGATGTGAAAAAGCCATTAGCCTGTGTTAGTCTCAGAGCGATCAGGCAGGCATATGTTGATCGGAATATGTTCACAGTATGGTTTAATAGAAAGAACACTGGACTAGGAGCCAGGATTCCAATTTTAGTTCTGGCTCCATCCTCAATTAGCCTCCTATTGACTGTTTGCCGTAAGTGGGTTAACCCTTTGAGCATACCTTATATCATCTAGTTCAGCAGGGGACGGTAATGCCTGGCTTGCTACCTTTTGGGGTTGTGAGGATCACATGAAATCAGGTACAGGGAAGAGCTTAGGAACAGTAAAGTATCATACAAATGTGAGGCATTATTTAAATGTAATGCTTTAAAAAGAAGCCTTCAATGCTTGCAAGTTCCCAGAAAAGGCCCACAGATTGGGATTTTGCATATCTCTGGCTGCACATTTCTCCCTGCATCCTGCTTGACAGTTTGATTCTCTGAGATGGTTCATAAGGACACCATCTCCAAGCACTACTTAAAGTCACATTTCATCAAGTCAGAGCAATTATGATTAATTGATATTCAGTGCTGTGCAATGCTTAAGGACCCAGCCCCTACCCAGAGTTGAAATCACTCAAATTCAGTTTACAGTTAGTAGATTCAGAGCTGAAACTGCATATTAATTTCATGAAAATGTCCTTCCTCAAATCTTTAAAAAACCCACACCAAGGACTAACCCCCAATAACAAATTCCTAGACTCTAGAAAACAGAATTGTATATTTTGTTGACAAGTTCAACCTACAGCTTTGGCCTTTGGCTCTTTCAGGCTTGGAGTGGGTGCCATAGATTCTGGGAGAAAGACTATGTCCCTTTGTGTGGTCTCGGCACAGAGAGGCGGGGCCTTGGGGCCCTCATGTCATCCTTCGAGGGCCTCACGTGGGGCACCCTGGCCTCTGGGACTGTGAGAGCGCTCCTGTGGCAGCCCCTCCTGTCTTCTACTTCTTCTGGGTTAATGATTTTAAATCAACCTGTATTACTCTTGATTCTACTCACAGAATCTAGGCTTTCAGATGTCACAATTGGGAAGGAGGCGTGAAGATCGTCTCAGAAGAATCTGCTGGTTTCCTTCCTGTCCATTCCTAAACTTGCCATGCTAGCTCAAGGCTTCTGCACCTCCTCTGCAGTTTCAGCAGCAGCCACTCAGCCTGCACCCTCACTTCTAGTCTCTACCCACTTGCAACTGGGAAATATTTCTAAAACATCATTTTCATCCTGTCCCTGCTTTTTCTGCTCAAAAATCTACAAACATCTACAGTGGTGTCAGAACTCGGGTGGGACCACATGCAGGATACAGTGAAGAGGGGCAGCCAGAAAGAATGTGGCCAGGCTGGGGCAAGGAGCCCTGAGGGGAGTTACCACCAGTGTCCAAAGGGGTCTGCACTGAGTGTGGGCCAGAGGTGGGACTCAAGGGAGTAAGGGGCCTCAGTCCACCAGGGGGAGGGGAGGCAGTTCCCGGGTCATGCAGGTGTTCAGAGCCAGGCTTCTGGATGATTCCTGTTTGAACAGAGACCAACCAGGTCTCTGTTCAAAGCCAGCCAGGCAGAGAGGCCCCACGCAGGCAGGCTTGGCTTGGCTTCAGGCCAGAGTTGAGGTTAGTGGAAGAATGGTGTGCTCGGCCAGAAATAGAGACAGAAGCAGGGCTGGTCAGGTTCTGCATCCTGCAGAACTGGTGGAGACAAGGATTCAGGGAATACCTTTCCCCACTTGGCCTCCCGGGTAGGCATTGGCTCAAGGAATGACCAGCGCTGGGCCTGCAGGGACCGGGGACCTTCCAAGCAGGGGAGGAGAAATGACTCATTTAAGCATTTAGAACCCTCCAGACCAGTGTTATGCAATAGAACCTTCTGTAGTAATAGAAAAAATGGTGCCACGTGTGGCTATTAAACACTTGAAGTGTGGCTGGTAGGACTGAAAAGCTGAATTTTAAATTTTGCTTAGCTTTAATTTTAATGGAAGTGGCCATACATGTCTAGTGGCTACTGTGTTAGACAGGGCAAATCTAGAGCCTGGCCCCTGACTGACTTATCCACGTAACATCCGAAAAGTCACCCCCGTTCCTGTCCAAACCCAACAGGCCAATGGTGATGTTCTCTGCCACATACGGGCTTCTTTGGCCACCTCACCATCACTGCTGCTGCCCTTACTGTGTGGATTTTTCTCCTTCTTTTTCACCTATTCAAGTCCTGCCTGTCCTATCTGAGTGAGTGTGAGCCCATGTGCTCCCAAAGCCTTCTGTAAGAGCCCAGCTCACACTGCCAGTCCCCATCATTGCTACCTGAAACATTTAGTCTGTCCTGCAGGTTCCAGAACATCATAGTGTTCTGGCATCTCTCTCATTAGCAAGGCATTGAAAACGTCCTTTATCAACTCAAAAGTCTCACTTATCTCCCCACCACCATGAACCTCTGCCCTTCCACTTGAGCTTCTTTCTGCAATGAAGTTGCCAACTTGCCATCCCCTAAATACTTACACTTGAGCTTCTGGGCCTTAAAACAGATGTTGCAAGTCTTGAAGATCCTCAGCCCTCCTTGCCAGACTCGTCACTTACCCAGATTCTTAGGTCCAAACTGCCCTGGTATTGTTGTGCTCCCACCCCTACAGCCTACACATCCATAGACCTTTCCCTCATCTCTCTTCTTTCTTCTTCCATCTCTCATTCCATTCTTTCCCCTACTTTTAGGTACCCAGTCTCAGTTTCGAAGACTACTAGGAGAAAACCCCAAACTTGTGTTACCTTTTTACATAGAGCAATTTAGATTTTCTGGTCAGCACTTTTTCCTTTCCAGCCTGGCCTTGACCCTTTCCCTTCACAACCAAAACAGGTTCATTCAATGTGTCTAGTAAACACTTGACGATCTGTGCCCTGAGAGGTATTCCCAGCGATGGTCCGAGTTTCAAGTGTGGGCAGTTTTTCCTTCCTGCCCCATACAGTATGGGATCCCAGAGGGCAAGGACAGTACTTCATGCCCTTCACATCCCCCAGAGCGCCTAGTAAAGTGCTGGATACACGGATATGTGCAAGGAATCGTTGAGTTGAATTTGTCTGAATTAGAGAGAGGAATCAAAGGCCACTCCTCTGGTGGCAAGGCTGCAGAAAGCCTTGAGAAAATGAAAAGGAAAGTTGGTTTGGGGAAGGGGGAGTGGAAACAAAGGATGAAGTTGGCAAAAATAATGAAGTATTTCTTAAACTTCATAAAGGCCGTTATGTAAGTTACCTATAAATTTTTAAAACTGTAAAATTAATACATTGTATGGAAGGCAAACCTGTGGTACTTTTAAAAATACATGGCAGCCTCAAAGGAGTTTTATTCAAAAGAATGACACGCCATGAATGCGGTAGTTAAAACATGTGGGCAGCTGGGAGAGAATTAGAATGTGGAGAAAAATCACAAGGGAGGCATGTTGGCTATTCTGGGACTGCCTCCTAATGTAGAAGGAGCAAAATTATTAAACATGCTCATCTGCTGGGATGAGCTCTGCATTTTAGCATTTAGAAGAAATCTAGAGAAAGTATTTGGGACAGCATGATTGCAAGTCCTTATTGTGAAGTGGAGTTAATAACTGAAGAATTGGTTATTCCCAAGTGACTTTCCTTATCAAGGTCTGTGAGAGTTCCAGAGTTTTACGTTTCCCATTCTCTTTCATTTCAGATACACATTTTTCTACAGTGGTATCGTGAGTGATGTTCACGTGACCGAGCGTCCAGCCAGAGTGGGCATCCTGCTGGACTACAGCAACCAGAGACTTATCTTCATCAACGCGGAGAGCGGCCAGTTGCTCTTCCTCATCAGGCACAGGTTTAATGAGGGTGTCCACCCTGCCTTTGCCCTGGAGAAACCTGGAAAATGTACTTTGCACCTGGGGATAGAGCCCCCAGATTCTGTAAGGCACAAGTGATCCTTGGCTTTCAGGATTTACAAGAGCAGTGATTTAAATTTGGGGGTGGGGGGTCTGCTGTTCATTCCTTTGGGTGCTATACATTATTCAAAAAGCCTCCCACACATTTGCACTAATGATGGCTGCACGCGTAGCAATCAGCACGTGAGCAAAATCCACAAGAAAACCTTGACTTTACAGAGCAGTGTGTGAGTAAACAGAATGGAAACAACAACCTCCACTCCTTAGTTTATATAAGTTTCAGTTCTTTCCTAAATTAAAAGGTCTGCACTTGAGTTGGGAACCAAAAAAGAGAAGTGGACTTGCATCTGTTTTACTGGTAAAGGAAGTTCTCTGATGGACGGGTCAGAGTGAAGGAAGGTTGTGCTGTTAAGACATCTCCTCTGATGAAGACACATGGATGCCTTCCACAAAATGTCGCCTCGCTGCGCTAAAGGATGATAATCCTAATCATTAGAGAAAGTGTTTTAGCTGATTTAAATGTATAATGAACTCTTTTGTAATAATGTATACTGTAGAACATGAGTCTCTCCTCCCTAAAATTTTAAATGTAGAAAAGTGCTATGTATTAGAAATTTCCATTTGTTAAATAAATGGTTAGAGTCTATAAAACCAATCGTGTTATGTGAACTTACTCCATGTAATTTACTGGCCTGGCATCTCTGGAGCAGGACAAACTGCAGAGTAAAACTCATCACACTTCAGTACGGTGCACTACTATTGGTTTTCCCGTGAGAATTTTACACACACACTTTGAAATCTAATCACTCTCAGACCATAGTTACAGTCAATTAACAGAAGCTGGGAATCTATTTTTACTAAAACTAAGTGGTCATTTTAAGATATTATACTGAATCCCTGAAAATCTTTCTAAAATATGTGTGCAAAGTGGATAAATCTAGAATGTATGTCGAGATGATTGTGCTTGTCTTCTATAATGTAAATGTGTTGATCATACTTGTAGTTTTTAAAAAACACTTTACAACTTGAATTCAGATGTTTTCTTTCTTTTTTCTTTTCTTTTGAGATGGAGCCTCGCTCTGTCACCCAGGCTGGAGTACAGCGGCATGATTTTGCCTCACTGCAACCTCCGCCTCCCAGGTTCAACCGATTCTCGTGCCTCAGCCTCCTGAGTAGCTGGGACTACAGGCATGTGCCGCTACAACTGGCTTTTATATTTTCTTTTTTAGTAGAGATGGGGTTTTGCCATGTTGGCCAGGATGGTCTTGAACTCCTGATCTCAGTTGGTCTGCCCGCCTCGGCCTCCCAAAGTGCTGGGATTACAGGCGTGAGCCACCGTGCCCGGCCCAGATGTTTTCTTGAATTGAGAAAAAATATCCTCCTTTCTGAGTATATTCTAAAATCTCTTGTTTAATAGCTAGAAAATCCAAACTGGATCTGTAACTGCCTTACTAGAGCCCTTGGAGGCCATCACTGCCCTGATTGCAATTCCAGCAGTTGCTGGCAAGATGGAGTCTTGGTAAAACTGGAGAAGTAACTTGCTGCTTTGCGGAGAATGTTTGCTTCACTTTTTCAATCCTTGAAAATGTTATCCTCAGGTTCTGACTGCTCAGCCACCCATGGTCATTATTACTGGCTGTTTTTTTGTTTTGGTTTGGTTTTTTGTTTGTTTGTTTGTTTTTGGTGTGAATGTGTAACCACATGAATTGTCTCAGTTTGGGTTCCTCCAAAAGTAGAACAAGTTCAAGACTCAGTGCCTGTTGTTTACCTAGGAGGTGCTTCCAGGAAGAACATTTGAGGAAGTGGGTAAAGTCACTAAAGGACATGTGTTATGAGTGGGTTATTACCACTGTGGGCAGCTGGGCTCTCCCATGCTGGAGGACCCTTTGGAAACCACACAGAATGTGCCAGAAGCTGGCACTGAATTCCTGTCCAACCCCTCTTGTTGAAGGTGGACTGCAGTCATTCCCATCCCCCACCTTTCCAAGCTGCATTTCCTGGTCCTGAGAAAGCCCTCATCAAGAGTTAATGAGAAATCCAGACACCCGAGAAGGTATGTCGAAAACTGTTTAACACAACTGCGCGTGCACCCTCACTAGCCGGGGGTGAAGGGGACCAAGTGCCAGCAGCATCTGCCATCAGGTTGGAAGCAGTTCTGGTATAAAGGAGAAAACCACCATGATGGGAAGAACTAGGTGTGAATTTTGATTGAGCCCCTAATAGATAATTGCTTCGGGCAGTTCAGATCCTATAGTTATGCCTTTTCTCAGGATAATTATAAACACCGGGTTAAATGAGCATGTGGAATGGCACAGCATTTGTAGTTTGTATGACATGACAAAGGACTCCAGAAATCCTCTAAGTACAGCCCTCCACTCCCCAGTGAGTGACCCTCCTGTCTCCGACTCTGTGGCAAGGGGACGGTGGAAGGTAGGGCTCTGGGGTCAGGAGATCCATGTGTTAGCAGCTTCTGTCTGCCGAGTGATGGGAGATTTCTTGGTTGGTCCTTGGGCATTATTCTAGTACAGACAAGTAGAACTAAATCAATACGATTTCCGCATTGTGTTAGAGAATTGTCAAGCAATGTTTTTCTTCCTTGGCCCTTCTCTGATTTTCATTTCCCTTCCTTTTGTCCTTCCTCTTCATATAACACAGAGCCTCAGAGGGAGGGAAGGAAGTCAGCAAATTTTGGTCAAAATTGCTCCCCTGGAAATCTGTCAATGATGTTTATTAATTTAATAACAGGTACAGCACATGAATTCTCTCTTTTAGTCCTCATCAAAACCTTGCAGAATAAAAATTGTTGCCATTTTATAGCTGAGGAAGCTAGTCTCAGAGCAGTTAAATAACTTAACCTTGTTCAGTCACAGCTGGCAGGTGGCAGAGTGCGGATTTAGATACAACTCAAATTCTGACGTAAGACTAGAATGATTATATTTTGCTTCATTCTTTACATAGATCATTTCCCCACATATATGTGGTGTGTGAGAATTGTGTGTGTGAACACACACGCATGCATATATAGACTTTCTCTTCCCCCCGGAACTGACTTCCTTCCTAAGCTTCTGTTTTGTTGTTGGTGCTGTCATAACTCTTGGAAGACATGGGGTTACTTTGATTTTTATTTCAATAGCAATGTGACTTTAATTCATGTATGCCCAGCATTATTTTCATATGGTTGTTTGAGAGTTCAGAAGAGTCTGTAACATTCTGTTTGTGGAGAAAATACTTTATCATACATGAAACACAATTCTGCTTCTAGAAGATATGGGGTCAAAATAGCTTGTGGGGAGAAAAATGAGGATTAACACTGGGGTCATTCTCTGTTTGCATACACACCTGGCAACTTTAGATTTAACTTTGTTAAAGTCAGAAATATTTTTCTATTGGAGCAAACCAGAACATGTTCTTGTTGTTTTTCTGGAGGTACTTCCTCAAAGTCCAACAGAATTAAAGTATTGTACCTCATCACACACACTTACTAAGATGTGTGCTTAAAGTCCAAACACAACACTCTCCCATCAGAAGCATCCTTAAGGCCTCTGAGGGCTGTATCTGAAGACCCTTCTCATCCTCACTGTGCTCATTACCCATTAATAATCCCAAGTGTTGAGTTGCTGAAAGAACCCACAGTTTACACAGGACTCAGCCAGTTTACATTGGTGGAACAGCTTTATGACAGGCAGAGGAAACAGTACAGCCACACACTTTCTCTTCCCCCCAGAAGGATAGGCTTGGAAAGGGATCCTGAGATCTCAGGCACAAGCCTCACTGACCTCCCACTACTGGGTTGCACAGTGTGCACATTGTCTCCAGGCCTCTAACTGCCAGCAGTGTATGTGTGTTGCAGCTTGATGCCAGGGAGCCCAACTTTTGTCTGTGGTGATGATGGTCTCTCATAGAAGGTGAGCTGGTCACAGATACTTTCTAGCTATGTGATAGGCATAACCTTTGAAACTCACTTTCCTCACTCCCGCAGGCTCCACCAAAACCAGGTGCAACATCAAGCCAATGATTATTACTAAACAGTGCTAACAGGCAGATACATCCTGCTCTGAAACAACTGATGGATCCATGATATAGAATGTCACTTATTGCCAATTAATAGATGCCATGGGCTGGGCACAGTGCCTCACACCTATAATCCTTGCACTTTGGGAGGCTGAGGCAGGCTGATTGCTTGAGCCCAGGAGGTTGAGACCAGCCTGGGCAATGGGGTGAACCCTGTCTCTACTAAAAATACAAAAAATTAGCCAGGTATGGTAGCACTCACCTGCAGTGCCATGTTCGTGCCACTGCACTCCAGCCTGGGTGTCAGAATGAGACCCTCTTTCAAAAAAAAAAAAAAAAAAAGGATTCCATGTCATTGTCCAAGCGTCAGTAACTCTCTGGATATGCAAATTGCCAATTAACATCAGGTGAAATTAACTCATGCTAAGCACTTCTTGGCTTTGAATTCCTGAGCCCAGCTGCTAAGGGGTGTTTCAAGAATACTATTAGGAAGAGCTGAGTGCCTCTGCTGCCAATAGCCATCCTCTTTAGGTCCCTGATTTGATGACTTCTAGGGCTAGGGTGTGAGTCCAGGCACATCCCTGAGCTGAGTGAAGTTGGAGCTGATTTCCACCCCCTCACAGTGCTCATGAGGGAACGTATATCCTGAGCTGTTTTTAGAGCAGGAGATCAGTGCGTCTCACTTTCCTTTACCACCCTCAAAGTGTGCCTCTCTTTCATGTACCCCTGTTTTGGTGTAAGAGAACTCTCTTTCTATGCTGAACTTGTTTTTACTATTAATATCAGTAATTTCAGATTCCCAAGTAATATATGAACTTTATAATAGTTTGAGAATAGTTAAGAGAATGAGGACTATTTGGCTTGGAAAAAAACATCTTAGGGAAGGATATAGGAGGTCTTTGAAGATTTGAAGAGCTGTTACATGGAAGGAATTACCCTTATTTTGATTTTTCTACTAAGAGCAGTGGGTAGAAGTCCCACCGATGGGTAGAAGTCCCACCAATGGGTAGCAGTGGAGGAATTCAGTTGAAGAGAAGGAAGAACACCACCCATCAGTGACAGCTGGCTAAGGGGCGTGTTGCTTAGTGGGTTATGAGCACTCAGGCAGAATGATCAACTGTCTGGAATATCAAAGAGTGGATTCCTGCCTTGGGTTCTAGATTGATGGTATTTAAATTGTGTTTCTGGAGTACTGGGATTCCATGGAGGTGCCTGACGTTCAATGTGAGATCCAACAGGAAGGCCAAGTGGGCATAAATTCAAACCCCTATCTCATTTCATCATGGTAGCTCAATTTTTGTCTGTATTACACATTCGGTTCCATATTATAATTTATTTGATAAAAAGCCTTCTATGGTTAAATAATATTTGAAAACTAGATAACCACTGCGATTCAAGCCTGAATATTGTGACCCAGGGTGACCCCAAAGTCTACAAGTCCTCCATTCTTTCAGGGTCCCCTTTCTTTTACTATTTAAATACTGATGTGATGTTGACTGCAAGACATTCTGTTTCCTATCCCAAATTTCCAAGAATTCCTGTAAGCAATTACATTTTCCTGGTTAACACCTCTGACCTCCTGCTTCCAAATGCTCCTCCTCACCCCTAGCCATCTCATCATTACTTCTTAATGCTCCCCTAGTCGCATTTGGTCTGCATCATCCCAAAACATGGATATGGTGCTCCTTTGATTCCTTAAGGCAGTGCTAACACAAGGCTGCCATCATTAGTGGTTAACATGGATTTTGTTGAAGACTTGGGGTGACTGAGGGCAAGTTTTCATATATAAAACTTCATACATAAACATGAGGCTGGGTGGAAAACATCCAGCATTGTGAGGAACCCCTTCTGATCTTCACCCCATTTTCCGGCCATGTTGAACAGACTAACTTCTCTTTATATTATTCTGTAAGTTTTAGCCTCTGTTCAAGCTTTGGTTTTTCAGAGCAGGCAATGAAATTAGAAAACACCAAACATAAAAACACCTCTCCTACCAGTATAGACATCTTTTATAATTTTATGAGAGCAAAATTTTGCACCCCTTATCTGTGTCTCTGCTATCCTTCCCAAGTGTTAGGCTTCTCTTTGCAGAACTAAAAGGCACATTAAAGCAATTCACCCAACCAAAGCGCATTCCTCTCCCCAAGATGAATTTGGTCATTACCTCTGAGGATGGTTTTAGAATCCCCTTAGCATCTCCCTTTTTGTGGTTTTCTGTAGAACTAGCCAATGATTGAAAATTCTTTTTCAACCTAACTGGACTTCATTTTGGGTTGCCCCAGTTCCATGAAGGACTTTATTCTTTGAAGGATTTCAAGTAGAAATGACGCCCGTCTGGGGTCAACATGCTACTTTAAGATTTTGTAACTTAGGGGGAAGTGGGTAAAATAATGAAGAAAAAGAAAAAGTGGTGAAGGAGAAGCACCAATCATTCATTCAGCACATCTGTATTTGTGTTTACTACGGGTCGGGCACCATTTAGGCCTTAAGGAAATGGCAGTCATTAAATCAAACAAAATCCCTGCTCTCAAGGAGCCTGCGTTCTAGTGGAGGAAGACAGACAATAAATGCAGGTATAGTATGTCAGTGGGGAATAAGAACTAGGAAGAAAAATACATCAGAGAAGAGAATAAAGAGTAATAGGAAGTACCAGCTGGGCACAGTGGCTGACACGTGTAATTCCAGCACTTTGGGAGGCTGAGGTGGGAAGGTCACTTGAGGCCAGGAGTTTGAGACCAGCGTGGGCAACATAGTGAGACCCTGTCTCTATAATAAAATAAAGTAAAATAAAAAATTTTTTAAAAGTAATAGCAGGTAGGGGGTGCTGTATATTTTAAGTATGATAAGAAAGTATCTCTGATAAGATAATATTTGGATAAAGAGCTAAACGAAGTAAGAGAGCAAGCCCTGTGGAGGTGTGTGAGGGAGGAGCATCCCATGCAGGAGGAATAGAAAGCATAGAGGTCTTGAGGAAGAAAGATGCGGGTGCATTAAAGGAAGAGCGAGGAGCCTAGTGGGGCTGCAGTGGAACAAGGGGGAGAGCATGGTAGTGGCTGCAGTCCAAGAGTAGCTGGGGACCGGTTCACAATGGCCTTGAAGGCCAAATAAGACCTTTTTGTTATATTCTGAGTGAGTTGGCAAGAAGTTATAGTTGCACTTTGGGAGGCCAAGGAGGGCAGATCACGAGGTCAGGAGATTGAGACCATCCTGGCTAACATGGTGAAACCCCGTCTCCACTAAAAACACAAAAAATTAGCCGGGCGTGGTGGCGGGCGCCTGTAGTCCCAGCTACTTGGGAGGCTGAGGCAGGAGAATGGGGTGAACCTGGGAGGCAGAGCTTGCAGTGAGCCGAGATTGAGCCACTGCACTCAAGCCTGGGTGAAAGAGCGAGACTCCATCTCAAAAAAAAAAAAAAAAGTTGTAGTCATGAGGAGCAGATGCCATGGCAGTCAAAGAATTGGCTTTTCCAGTGTTTGAGAATCATGTTTTTCAATATCAAATAGGGGTTTTTATAAGGGCCCCCTGGGCTGGCCTTTTGACATTTTCAGCTTCTGCAGAGAAGCGCTGAAAGGGCCCAGTGTGGGTGGGAGAGAACAGGCGTTCTTTGTCTCATTCTCAGCTCTGTCCAAGATCCCTGTGGCCCTGCTCACTTCCTGCTTTCAAGGGGAGCAGCTGCTGCTGACTGGTTGCTTTTAGGACCAGCCTAAAGCCAAACTGAGGGAAAAAAAAACCCCTGCTATTTTACCCGGGCTGACTTTGGGCTGAATTGAGTCTGTCCACTATGAAACGCTGGCAACCACCAAGAATGGAGAAAAATACAAGCACATTTGAATGTTTCATGTCTTTTTAACTGTGTGATTTTACAGTTACAGAGAAGATGAGATAATGACATAATTTAGGGAGGCTGTCTGGCCAAATAGGCCTCATATATGTGCATCTATGTGTGCATGTGAGTATGTTTATTTCATATGTGTGAGCATGTTTGCGTGTATCTATATGTATATGGGTGTGCACTCATGTGAGAAGGTAGAGGGGTGGAAAGAGGTAAATTATCACAACAATTCAGGGATGGTTTTCCCATTGAAGAGTCCAAAACTGGACTTGGGAGAGCTTTTAAAGGTTGTCAGATCCATGGTATTCAGTCACATTAATCAAGCTCACAAAAGACTAATTAATAATTCAGAAAGCCAATTGCTTAATTTATAGTGAGAGATCAAATTGCCAAGGGGACTGGGGAATGCATATCTGCTAGTCAGGGGATTCTCTGGCTAGGACCCTGAGCTCCAAGACCTGCAGGCACCCACATTTGGGGCTGGGCTACACACACTGCTTGAGGCTGCCTACCTGTCAAACTCCACATGCTCAAGAGAACAGAGGTGTCTTCACAAAGGAAGCCTGTGACAGTTAAAAGATTGTTTGGTGATCAAGGCAAGGCATGTGGATGGTGTGAATGGCCAACATGATTGAACTGCATGGCCGGCCATGTGGCTCAGATAGTTGGTTTTGCTGGTCGGAGTACTTTCTTCCTGCATCAGCACTGGGCTTCCCTGAGAAATCTTGGTACTTTTCTGGGGTCTATCTATTCAGTCTGACTTCTTACATTCACAATTCCTTAAAAAAACGATGTCTGAGGACTATTTCCCAGACTATAGTTTTCTTTTTTATTTAGTCAATTTTTGATTAGATTTCTGGGCCCTCCCCCTCCTGCTTTTGATCTGAAAACTATTGTGCCTGTTACGGTAACCCTTGTGGATGATAGAACTTCATTTATTATGTGAAGATCCTACTAACTTAACACTCAAAAGAAAATCATTCTTGCAAATGCATATGTCACATTTCACCATCTCCCATGGGTTGACTACAGGTGGGAGGAGGAGGACGTTTTCATTCAAGGATTTGGTGTAATTGATGAGAGAGAGCAGTTCAGAACCAGAACCACTTGAAGATCTGGGCTGAGACATGGCTGTGCTCCTTCATATCTATGTGTCTTCAGACAAACTGTCTGTCTTAGAGTCATCTAACTTAGCCTGTCTTAGAGTCATCATTGTAAAATAGAAATAATACTTGCTATGGTTTGAATGTGTTCTCTAAAGGTTGTATTAAAAACTGAATCCCCAATACAACAGTGTTCAAAGGTAAGACCTTTAAGAAGTGATTACGTCATGAGGGCTCTGGCCTCGTGAATGAAGTAATGTCATTATCTTGGGAGTGAGTTTGTCATTGTGAGAACAAGTTTAGTGTGAAAGTGAGTTTGGCCCCCTTTTGGTCTCTCTTGTGAGCTCTTTTGCCTTTGTGCCTTCTGACATGGGATGATGCAGCAAGAAGGCCCTCACCAGATGTGAGCCCTCAATTTTGGACTTCCCAGCCTCCAGAACCAAGAGCTGAATGCCAATTGGCATTCAGAATGCCAATAATTTTAAATAATAATTAATAATAATTTTTTTAATTATAAAGACTTACATATTTATAATTCTTTATAATTATATATAATAAATATATTATTTTATATATAAAAATTATATAATTTCTTTATTATAATTTAATTATAAATTACCCAGTTTCAGGTATCCTCTTATAGCAGCACAAAATGGACTAAGATAGGTGGTTCATTCAGACAACAAATATTTATCAATTACTAAGATGCCAGGCACTGCAGTAGGTACTAGGCATACGGAAGTGACCAAATTAAACAAACATTCCTGCCCTCAGGTAGCTTATGTTCTAGTGAGAAGAGCATACAATGAAGGAGATAAATACATAAACTGTTTAATATCAGAAAGTGACATATGCTGTAAAGAAAAATAAAGCAGAAAAGTGCTGTTATGACAAGTAAATGAAAAAATTAATGTATGTAAAATCTTGGCAGAGTGCCTGGCATAAAACAACAGCAAACATTTTAGCTGTTCTTACTAATTCAACTACAGTTATAGAGCTTGGTGTACCCCTCAGAATGGCACAATGTCCTCTCACACATCTCAGCATGTAGTTAGGCTACCCATGACCACTATATTCCCAATGAAAGTTGAATATTTTTCTATTTTTGCTCAGGGCAAAAATTCAGGAAAAGTATTTAGAACAACACATAAATTATCCTTAATTTCACCACTCAGAGATAACTGGTGTTAACATTTGATGTATATTTTCCCAAGCTCTTCTTTTTAATTTAGACACACACTACACGTTTTTAAAAATGCAAATAAACTCCCTGCTATCTAATCTGCTTTGGTCACTTAATGCTGTTATGAATATCTCATGTCAACAAGCACAGATTCACATCGCTATTCTCATGCCCAGATGTAGTCCACTGAAAAGATCAACCTTAAACCTTTCAACTGCTCCCTTACTGATTGACATATATCCAATTGACATTCCAAGTTTTCATTTCTATGAAAATGCTTTGGCTTTAAAGGCACCGACTCCACCATTTGACTCCAAGTTTATCTTGATTTTTATCATGGGAAAGTGTATGTTGTTTCCATATTTGCTATGAATTTTAATCAGTTTTTATAAACCCAGCAGGAAAGATGAGTAGAACTCTTTCATAGGGCAAGCTTGGTGCCCACTTTCATTTACAGTCAATTCAAGGTCATCATATTCAAGTTAAATATGTTTTTAACATTCACCGTGTTAGGACACTACACTGGCTCCTGCTGGAAGCCAAGATGAGTAAGACATAATTCCTATCTCCAAGGAGGCCATGACAGACACACACACATCTATGACACAGTATATAGGTCAGAATAATCATTATGTTTCAAAGTAGGGAGAGAACATATTGGTTTGGTGTACTCATGAAAGGTTGTGCAGAGTTCAGGGCATTTGGGACATGCTTTTATTGTAGAAAGTGGTGGTGAGGATTAGGGAAGTCTGGACAGAGGCAAGAGTATGAGACAAATGGGAAACAGGACGGGTTTGGGGAACCATCAAATCAGACACAGGAAACAAGTAAGGAAGCAGTGGGCAGCAAACCTGGAAGGTACCTTGAGTCCAGTTGATAATAGCTGTTAAGATAACAGACAGGAGTGTTTTCACTTAGCACAGTACACGATGGGGAGTTATTAAAGATCTTTGACCTGTGAATAAAGTGGATGAAGTAGGAGTGATTATAGATGTGAATTGCCAACCACCAGGATAGCTATGTGGTTATGAAATTCTGGAGAGGAATATTGACCAAGGGAAGGGAAAGCAGGGAATAGACGCCAGAGGACTAGGGTATAGAATCTAGAGGCTAGAAGGGGAGATGAAAAGCAAAGAGTTCCAGAGCACACAGACTTTTGAACCTGGGTTCCTGGGAGCATGACTGTGCTACCAGCAAAAGAGGCGACAAAGAACACACAGCAGGCTTGTGGGGAGAGACATCACTTCAGCTGGGACTAGTTGACTTTGGGGTCATCCAAATGGAGCTGTCCATCAGCTCTCAAGCTCATGGATAAGCTCAGGGTCAGGGGTCCATATTTGGACATTTTCTGCATTCCAAGACTCCCTTACCAGCGTTGTGAACTTGGGGAAAAGTTATTTAACCTTTTCATACCTCAGTTTCTTCATCTGTAAAATTGGAACAATAGAAGGCCTACTCATCCAACTCTTAGGGCTGTTGTAAAGAATAAATTATTTAATACCCCCCAGGCACATAGAGCAATGCCTGGCATGTAATATATACAGAAATGTTTGCTCTTTGTCATCAGCATGTTGACTAAGCAAGACTCTTTAGATATAGTCTTAAAAGACATTTTATTTTTGTCTCCTTTGTCCTTTAAAGGTTATTCTGGGGAGAAGTTCTAAATAAAAATGTAGGCAAAGAAACTCAGGAGGACTCAGGTGGCGTTCCTTTCTCAGAAGAAATGTCTGAACAGAGGCCAGATGGCTGAGTAGAAGTTGGCCAGATTGAGAGAAGTGCGTTGTAAGGGCAGGAGGAAGGAGAGGAGAGTGTTCCTGTACAGTAAAGGTGACGGGGTGAGAGCCTGATGTCTTGGAGGAACTAAAGATGGATCTTTATGTCTGTGGAGGTGTTGTGGGAGCTGACTCTGGGGGCTGTGGGAGGGCTGTGGGGTGATTGTGGGGGTATCTGTGGGGGTGACTCTGGAGGGTGTGACTGTGGGGGTGGTGGTGGAGAGGAATGTCTGTGGGGGGGACTCTGTGTGTCTGTAATTGTGGAGGTTCCTGTGGTGTGAGAGTTTTTTTCTCTGAATATGGCAGGTCTCAACACAAGGCACCGTACAAAGTGGGCAGGAAATAAATATTGTTGAAAGTGAAGTCTACAAACTATATAGGTTTTTCATTCTTCTTTAACACAATTTCTCTTCTCACAATTTAAAGCCATATGTATCAACTTTCTGCTTTTCTTCACTGCAAAATTTTAGATCCATCTTCAAGTGGTTCTTGACTTGGAAATCAGAGAGAGACAGCTCTCTCCTTGGGTTCTTCATGTAGAAGCTCCCATGGAGTTTGTTTGCTGCTAACCACATTTTCCAAGACAGTAGCAATTGAAGGCAAATAAGGGATTGAAGCCTCAGGGCCAAGAATTATCCTTTAGATAGGGTGAATAAACTTGACACTGTTCAAAGCACAAGCTATCTCAAAGGTCGTTATCTTTAGAAAAAGTGTTGATCAATGATATCTTTCAGGCAATCAACTGTGTTGAAATATAATTTATACTGATTTTTACTTTTTCTTCTTTCAGTGAATTAAATTATAACCAAGCTTATTTCTTGATTTGCATTTCTCCTTAATTATTCTGAGCTAAGCTCTACCCTGCAGAGCTCCAGAAAATGGATAAAATATGCATTTGAGTGTCGAACAGCAGCAGCAGACACCTACACACCAAACCCTGGCTGTGTGGGATGCTGCCATTTTCCCCAAGTCATTTCAGGTCAGAAACACCTCTGCTCCCAAAGAATACTGCTTAGGGGCCCACACATACAAGGTCTCTATGCACCTTCTAATATGAGAATCAGGGAGCAACTCATTGTTCTGCACCCTCTCAAGAATAAGTCCAGGGCTATTTTTCTGTTCCTATAGGCATGGAAAGGATTCTCCAATTATTCAGCCCAATAGGAAACTCTGTGAATTACCTCTACAGGGCTTGAAGTTCAAAATCAGAGAATAATTTTGCTTTATTGCAATCCATTTAGCAGAGCTTTCTTTGTAAAATAACATTAATACATATCATTGTGGAACATTTGGAAACTAGAAAATTATGATGCCTAAAATAAAAAAAAGTATCCTCAATTCTGCAGTTAGGCTCAGTTGATGTGTTCTTTGGCTTTTGGCCTTTTGCCTCCTCCCTTCCTATAATGCAGATGCAATGCCTAGAAATGTCACAGGCATCTTACAACCTTGAAGACATAATTCACAGTCTGAGCATGAAGGAGCATGAAGGTGGAGCCTGGGTTCTCAAAGACATTGTTGAGGCACCATTCTGGTTCTCTACTGCTGCCTCTAAACTTTCTGTTGCTTGAGTTAAATAAACCACTATCATTTGAAGCCATTAAAATAGCTTTCTATTGAAGTACAACATACTTTTGGAAAAGTGCATCACAAGTTTACAGCACGATGGAGTTTTTCATAGCTAATGCACATGTAGACAGTTCCCAAATTAAGAAAAAGAACATTATCATCCCTGAGAAGTGACTCCTTGTCACTCCCACTTCTGAAAGTATCCAGTATCTGCAAGTGACCATGGATTAGTTTTGCCAGTTTTTGAACTTTATATGAACCAAATCACATAGTTTTCCCTTTCTGTCTGGTTTCTTCTGATTAACATTCTATTTGTGAGATTTATTCATGCTACTGTGTATAACATTATTTGTTCCTTCTGCTTGTTGTGTGATAGTATAATGTATAAATATACCATAATATATTTATTTATTCTGCTGTTCATAGACATTTGAGCTGTTTCCATCTTGGGGCTATTCACAAGTAGTACTGCTAGGAGCACTCTTGTACATAATTTTTAGTGAATATATGTACACTTTCTGTGGGGTAAATAACCAGGAATAGAATTCCTAGGTCATGACACGGGTATGTCCAATTTTAGTAGATACTACAGGTATCCAAGGAATTTCCAAAGTTGTATTTACACTCCAACCAGCAGTGTGTGTGAGTTTCCGTTGCTTCATAGCATTGCTACTACTTCATACGAATTGTCTGTTTCATTTTAACTATTCTAATGGTATGTAGTAGTATCACATTGTAGTGTAATTTGTGTTTTCTTGATGGTTATGCAAGTTGAACATCTTTGCATATGTATATCAGCCATGTGGATATCTTTTTTAAAATTTCCTGTTCAAATATTTTGGCCATTTTTCTACTATGTTATCTGGGTGTGTGTGTGTGTGTGTGTTTTTTTTTTTTTTGGTAGGGTTTCTGTACATATTTTGAATATGAGTCTTTTGTTGGATATATGTTTTGCTATTATCTTTCCTCTTTCTGTAGCTTAATTTTTCACTCTCTTAATTTTGTGATAAACAGAAGTTTTTGTTTAAGTAAAATTCAATTTATCTTTTTTCCCCTTTATGGTTAGAAACTTTTGTGTTCAATATAAGAAAGCTTGCCTACCCTAAGGTCATGAAGATAGTTTCATGTGTTTCCTTTTAAATACTTTATTTTAGTTCTCACATTTAGGTCTTATATATTGTATGTATATATACATAAATAATTGATATACATAAAAGTTATATAATTCATTTGTGTGTGTGGCATGAGGTAGAGATCAAAATGCATTTTTTTCCCCTCATGGAAAAAAAGTGATCTGATCCTATTTACAAAAAGAAACCTCTTCTCCAATGCATCTTAATGTCACCTTTGTCACAAATGCTTCAGCCATTCAAATAGTTTTTTTGTTATTACTGGCAGCCAGAGAATCATATTTGCTGTATGTGTACATATATGTGTATGAGTGTGTATACACATATGTTCTCCTTCATTCCTTCAACATTCTTTAAGAATATAGTTTTTAATATGTGCTTAATGTTTCCTTGTATTGATGTACCATCATTTATTTAACAAATACTCTGATGCTGAATATTTAAGTTGTTTCCAACTTTTGGTTATTATGAGTTGAAAATGAATGATGTTGTCCATAAATATTTGCACAGGCATCTCCTTTTCCTTAAATAAGTTCTCAGAAATGGAATTATGGATTACAATGTACAAAATTTTAAAGGTTTTTGGTAGATACTGCCAAATCAGCATAGAGTTAAACACTACCTGAAAACATGGGGAGAATGTGCATTTGAAGTGCCTAATTCTGCAGCTGAGAAGCCAATAATACCACTTTAAAATACAAATATATTTATTTGACTTTTTTCAAACAACTTTACTGAAGTTTTCTACTATTTACTTTCTAATGACAACCAAAGTCATCAGATTGGAAATTACTTGACCTAAAAGTGAGATTGGCTGTCCAGGGATACCAAAAACAATTTCAATATAAATGCCTGCCTATTTGTTTCTTATAGTTGAAGCTGAGAATGCGAGCACTAGAGGCAGGCTGCTTTCACATTCCACACATTATTTCTGCTTTCTCTTTTAGTTCATAGATTAGTTTTTTTCCCTTTCTTTTGCTATTGTCATTTTCTTAAAGTAACTATCATACAATTGTTCTTTTTCTTCATTCCCTAAACACTGAGTACAAGCCTGAGTCTTAGTGAATGATTCTCTCTCTTAAGGGTACAACGTTTACATTGAATCAAAGAGGTTAATACGAGCTTTTGGATTTTGGAATTATAATGAGATCATCTCCTAGCAACTACGCTTGAAGCTAATGCCATGTGTTCATTTGCAATTGTATGTTAAGTTGGTTTTGGTCAATCCATGCTAGGTTAAAAAATACAGACCATGTAGAACGTTCTTGCTCCATTATGATAAATGCTGTGACTCTCAAGGATTCTGCTGTGGACAATGGGATATAGAATTCAATCAGTTTGGCACAGTGCCGATTGCTTTCCAGACCGAGGAAAGAACTAACAGTTGGATGAAGAAAGGTTTTGTGGAGGAAGTGCTAATAGCATTGACCTTCAGGAAGACGTCCTATGCTGTTGTAGGCAATCCTGGGTTGGTTATTATAGAAAGTGCAGAGGTGATCACTGGATCAGAGGACTTAGGCAAAAAGCACAAGTGGGCATTCCTGAGGAAGCCAGCAGATACACTGCCCCAAATCCAGGAGTCATCTTCAGCCTATTCTGAGCTCCATCTCAGTTTGTGTGCAGAACCTCATAAACCAAGATAGGTATGGACGGGGACAGGGAGAGGTCCCCTGGCTCTCAATCTTGCTCAGCATTCTGAGTCTGAGCTTTCTTTTGTTGTTTCTTCCTTTCTTTTTCTTTCTTTCCCTAGCCTCCCCTCCCCTCCCCTCCCCTCCCCTCCCTTCCCCTCCCCTCCCTTCCCCTCCCCTCCCCTCCCTTCCCCTCCCCTCCCCTCCCTTCCCCTCCCCTCCCCTCCCTTCCCCTCCCCTCCCCTCCCTTCCCCTCCCCTCTCCTCTCCTCTTCTATTCCCTCCCCTCCACTCTCCTCTCCTCTCCTCTCTCCCTATACCAAGTTCTTTCTCACTGTCTGAGCCCCCTCAGTCAATTGCCTGGAGTTCTTGACACTGAGGCTCATAAGCCAGGGCCTGTTGGAAGTAAGCAGCACAGACACAGACCTGCACTCTTCTATCATCTCCTCTGGTAAGACATCTCACAGACGATGCTCAGATCCTGGACATGGCATTGGTGGGTGGGATAATGATTACTTGTCTAGACTGTGGCCTGACTAGATGGAGTTATATTTAGTCACTTGCCCAGGGAGGGACCAAGACATAGTCAGGTCCAGCATCTTCTTATGACACGAGACATCCCCATCCTTCAGTTCCAGTTCCACTGCTTTTGATTTCAGTGATGCCAACAAGAGCTAATTGGTTCTATTTAAAGTATGTTGGGGAAAAAAGTTCCTATTTCTTTAGTTAGGATAGGGTAGGTTATACTTCAGCAACAAAGCCCTGGACAGCTCAATAGCTCACAGACCAAAGGCTGCTTTCTTACTTTTGCTGTATGTCCATTGTGGGTTGGCTGTGGCTCTGTCCCATGTCATCCTCACTCTAGGACCCAGGCTGATAGAGCAGTCTCCATCCAGAACATCACTGTCTCTTGCAAGGTGATGGCAGGAGGCAGGGCATGGGATGTGGGCAGTGGAGAGCTCAGTGAACCACTTATTGGTTCTTAAAACTTCTCTTTGAAGTGATACAAGGTTCTTCTGCTCAGATTCCATTGGTCAAAGTAAGTCATGTAGCCAAATCTGTTGTCAGTAGAGTGAGGAAAGATAATCCTCCCCGAGAAAGCAGCATGGAATGTTTGTGAAAAATAATACAGTAGACCACATGTAGTCACCAGAGGTTTAGAGATAATCTCTATGCTGAAGACCCTTAGGCTGGAGGTTCTTAGACGTTTCGTGCATCAGAATTATCAGAATTCAGTAGGTCTGGGATGTGTGCTGAGAAGTTGCATTTCTAACAAGTTCCAATTGATGCCGAGATGCAGATGTAGCTGGTCAGGAGACCACACTTTGAGTGGTTTCAGAAGCACTGCCTTAGGCTGTTAGGGAACCCCTAGAGCAAGCACCTCATCCATGCCCCAGGGCATATCAGCTCCTGTGTGGAGAGGCCTTGTCCACATACTTCTCTTATTGCTGACCACTATTTCAACAGAGGGCAACCAGATATTTATTTCCAAAGATGCTGAGAAAAGAACTCTCTAGTATTTTATTTCCAAGTGTCAAATGTCCTGAAGGAAGTCCGGAGCCAAGCAATGGGGACATCACAATCAAGAAAGTTTCTGGCGGGAGCCAAGGCTTGGGGTGGGGGAAGCAATTCTGAGACCTGGTGGCTCCATTATGATACAAATGAATTGTAAGTGTCTTTTAATTTTTCTTACACCAAAATGTTCTTCAAGAAAAATGAAAATGATGTTTTGGCTCAGGAACAGACAGGCAGACCAATGGAGTGGAATCAACTGCCCAGAAATTGACCTGATATGAAAACTTGAAATATGATAGAAAGTAGCATTGATGGCAGTAGGAAAGGATCGCTTATTCAATAAATAGTACTAGGACATTTATCTATATGGAAAAAAATTAGATCCTGCAAAGTTCTCATTTATACTTAATCCAAGCAAGAACATTTATTTTCCTTTGTAACCACAATACATCCACCAAAATTATGAAATGAATATTAATATATTACTATCATTTAATAATGCTCAGATTCCCATTCAAGTTTCATTAATTATCCCAATAATGTCATTTATAGCAAAAGAATACAGTTCTGAATCATACATTGCATATAGTTATGTCTCTTTAGTCTTCTCAATCTGGAACAATTCCCAAGTTTCTTCTTGTCTTTGATAATCTTTTATTTATTTATTTATTATTTTATTTTATTTTTTTGAGATGGAGTCTCGCTCTGTTGCCCAGGCTGGAGTGCAGTGGCATAATCTCGACTCACTGCAACCTCTGCCTCCCAGGTTCAAGCGATTCTCCTGCCTCAGCCTCCAGAGTAGCTGGGATTACAGGTGCCCGCCACCACACCCGGCTAATTTTTCTATTTTTAGTAGAGACAGGGTTTTGCCATGTTGGACAGGCTGGTCTTGAATGCCTGACCTGAGGTGATCTGCCCGCCTCAGCCTCCCAAAGTGCTGGGATTACAGGCGTGAGCCCCTGCACTGGCCAATAATCTTTTTTTTTTTTAATCCTACCTTGGTCCAATAGAATTGACTTTGATAACCTTGACCCTTTTAAACAAGTTATTTTATAGATTCATTTTGTATTTGGACTTCCCTTATGTCTTCATATGATTCCATTCAAGGTATTTCCTTTTTGATAGGAATATTGCAAAAGCAAAGCTGTATTCTTCCTGATGTATTCTATAAAGTGGCACACAATTTTGATTTTGTTCCATTATTGATTTTAACTTTGATCACTCAATTAAGATGAGATACTATTTTAAACTCACCTATCTGACAAACATGGAGAAGTCTGACAATGTCAAATATTTGCAAGAATATGGAGCAAGAGAAGCTGTTTTACACTGCTGAGAGGAATATAAAATGATATAAATTTAGAGAGTAATTTGATGATCCCTAGTAATTTGAAAATGTGCATACTCTATAACCAGCAATTCCACTCCTGGATACATTGTTAGAAAAACAAATGCACATTTACCAGGAGACATCTATAAGAATATTCACAGAAAACAACCTAAGTGTCCATCAACAGGACAACAATGCATAAATTATGGGATAGTGGTACAGTGGAATATTATAGAGTACCAAAAAGGAAGAAACAGAGCAACAACAGGCTGAAAATCAATCAATGTGGCTGTCCTTTGAAAAATAAATATCTTAGGCAAAAAAAGGCTATAGAAGAATACATACTGAATGATTCCATTTACCTAATGTTAAAAAAGCATGTAATACTAAACAATGTTTTGTAAAGCTATCAAGAAAAGCAAGGCAACAATAAATACAAATTCAGGATAATGGTAAGCTCTGGGAAAGAAAGAGAGGAATACATACTTCCAGAAGGAGTTTGTATTAGTCCATTTTCATACTGCTGTGAAGAAATACCTTAGACTGGGTAATTTATAAAGAAAAAGAGGTTTAATGGACTCACACTTCCACATGGCTGGGGAGGCCTCACAATTGTGGCAGGAGGCAAAGGAGGAGCAAAGGCACTTCTTACACGGTGGCAGGCAAGAGAGCATGTGCAGGGGAATTGCCAGTTACAAAACCATCAGATCTCGTGAGACTTACTCACTATCATGAGAACAGCACAGAACAACCCATCCCCATGATTCAGTTACCTCCCACTGGGTCTCTCCCTTCACATGTGGGGATTATGGGAGCTAATTCAAGATGAGGTGAGATTTGAGTGAGGACACAGCCAAACCATATCAGAATATTTGGGGGCTTCAACTATTATTCTGGTTTTTGTTTTTATTTTTTTGAGACAGGGTCTCCACTTTGTCATCCAGGCTGGAATGCAGTGGCATGATTACAGCTCACTACAGCCTTGGACTCCTGGGCTCAAGTGATCTTCCTGCCTCAACCTCCTGAATAGCTGGGACTACAAGTGCACATCACCACACCTGGCTAATTATTTATTTACTTATTTATTTATTTTTTTAGATGGAGTCTCTCTCTGTCACCCAGGCTGGAGTGCAGTGGTGAAATCTCGGCTCACTGCAACCTCTGCTCCCAGGTTCAAGCAGTTCTCTTGCCTCAGCCTCCTGAGTAGCGGGGACTAGAGGCCCAGCTAATTTTTTGTTTTTTGTTTTGTTTGGTTTGGTTTGGTTTTTTCAGTAGAGACAGGGTTTCACCATATTAACCAGGATGCTCTCAATCTCCTGACCTCGTGATCCACCCACCTCAGCCTCCCAAAGTGCTGAGATTAACAGGCGTGAGTCACCATGCCCGGCCTAATTTTTAAATGTTTTTGTAGAGACAAGGTCTTGCCATGTTGCCGAGGCTGGTCTTGAGCTTCTGGCTTCAAGCCATCCTCCCGCCTTAGCTTCTCAAAGTGTTAGGATTACAAATGTGAGTCACCATGCCTGGCCTTATTTCATTCTTTATAAGGGAAGAGAGGAGAATGGGTTCAGGAAAGAGTTTATGAGGTCTTCAGCTGTTGTCTTATTCTTTCTACCTTATACATAAATTGTAAATCTCCTTTTGTTTGCATTAACTATTTTATAATGTTTTTAAAAAATATGTGACATTTCACATGCTCAGTTTTCTGTTTTTGCCATGGGCTGATGGAATTTTCTTCTCGTCTTGGGCTAGGATTTGAAAACCATGCCCTAGCTCACATTGCTGGTGCAGAATCACATCCCCAGCCCACCAACCCTGGCACTCATTTTAGTCATTCTCAGACTGACCATTTCTCCTAGTTTGCCCATGACAGTCTTTGCATATACTTGTTAATATGGTTTGGCTGTGTCCGCACCCAGATCTCATCTTGAATTGTAGCTCCCATAACTCCCACGTGTTGTGGGAGGGACCCAGCAGGAGATAACTGAATCATGGGGGCAGTTTCTCCCATACTGTTCTCATAGCAGTGAATATGTCTCACAAGATGTGATGGTTTTATAAGGGGTTTCTCCTTTCACTTGGCTCTCATTCTCTCTGCCGCCATGTAAGAAGGGCTTTCGCCCTCTGCCATGATTGTGAGGCCTCCTCAGCTACATGGAACTGTGAGTCCATTAAACCTCTTTCCTGTGTAAATTACCCAGTCTCAGGTATGTCTTTACTAGCAGTGTGAAAACAGACTAATGCACCTGTTACCCAGTCTAATTATGAGTAGTGCTTTCAAAAGTGTTCTGGTTTGGAAGGTAAATTATATCAAGTCCTGCCTACATGTATACAACATCTTCATCCTCAAGAGTTCAGATGGTTAAAGAACTCACAGACCTCATCCATTTTATGGGTGATGGGAAAGCATCCCTGAAAGAACATGGGATTGAAGTTGGTCCAGCCACTGGCCAGTCTCAAAACCAGAGCCGGATCTTGAGTTTCCCCATTTCCTCCAAGTGCTCTGTTCTTGTGCTGCTTCTGCCTTAACTAAGTCTTAGAGTAGAACTGGAAAATGCTGACCCCACAAACAGGAGTGATTTCATTAACATCACTGATTCTCATGTCTAAAACAAGATTTAGGGAGATGGCCTTTTGAGAGTACACAGCAGATTGCTGGGAGGTTGGCTGCAATTCAACATGACAAGTGCGGCTTATTTTTTGATTTGTAGTATCTCTGGGTTATAACTCATAGAATAAGTCTTTGGCGTGTGAACCTTACGCAAAAGTTATCTGCCACGATGAGCTAAAAATCCACAAAACCACAATAAATGCCTCTTGTGTGAGGACCTTTGTCCATCTCGCTCAATATTCTGCCTTTAGCAGCAGTCACTGTCATGGGGGCATCGTTGTCCTTCCTGGCATGAGTGAGGATGGTGGGTGGAGACAGAAGATGCAGCAGTCTCAAGTTCTGCTTAATAACAAAAAATGCGCTAATTCAGATCCCTGAAGGGCTTACAGTTTTAACCTGGATATAAATAATTCTCTTGGTTTATTATCAACTATATAGTATATAGTAATTCATTTGTCCAGAGGACCACCTATTAGAGCTTCAGAAGGTTCCCATGTTTATTTGCATTTTGTTATTGAGGTATAATTAACATATAGTAAGCTGCACATATTACAATTTGATGAGTATACAGTTTGATGAGTTTTGACATATCTGTAAAACTATCACCACAATAGTTTTACATTTTAAGATAGTAAACATATTCATCACCCTAAAAGTTTCCTTGTGCCTCTTTATAATGAATCCTCACTGCCTACACAACCCTGTCCACACTGATCTGCCCTCTATCAGTACAGATTAGTTTTTTTTTTTTTTTGATCTAGTTTCTTTCATTCCATGAAGATGCCATCCCTGGCATTGTGTGTACTAGTAGTTCACACCTGTTCATTGCTGAGTAGCGTTCCATTGTGTGGCTATGCCACAATTTGTTTATTCACTTGTTGATGAGCATGTAGGTTGCTTTTAGTTTTGGGCTATTACAGATAAGCTGCTATGAACATTCATGTACAAATCTACGCATAGACACATGATTTCCTTTCTCCTGGCTAAATACCTAAGAGTAGAATGTCTGGATCATGTGATAGATGTGTGATTAAAGTTTTAAAGGAACTGCCAAATTTTCCAAAGTGGTTAAACTATTTAAGATTCCCAGTAGCGGTGCATGAGAGCTCCAGTTTTTCCATATTCCCGCCAACATTTGACTTGGTCAGTAGTCTTTGTATTTTAGAAATTCTAGTGGATGTATAGACGTACAGTTTAAGTTTGCTTTTCCCTGATGATTAATGATGTTGATAATCTTTTCATGCGCCGTTTGCTTTTTTTTTTGGTGAAGTGTTCATTTTTAAACTGGATTATTTGACTGTTATTAAGCTATAAGAGTTTCTTTTATATATTCTAGATAAAAGTCCTCTGTCCAAGATATGTTTTTCACATATTATTTTCCCAATCTGTTGCTTGTCTTTTTCATTTTCATAACAGTATCCCCCAACACTTTTTTTTTTTGAGACAGGGTCTCACTCTGCTGTCCAGGCTGGAGTGCAGTGGCGTGATCTCGGCCCACTGCAGCCTCCACCTCCCGGGTTCAAGTGATCCTCCTGTGTCAGCCTCCCAAGTAGCTGGGACTACAGGTGCGCACCACCACACTCAGCTAATTTTTGTAGAGACAGGGTTTTATCATGTTGCTCAGGCTGGTCTTGAACTCTTGGGCTTGAGCAATCCACCTGCCTCGGCCCCCCAAAGTGCTGGGATTACAGGCATGAGCCACTGTGCCCAGCCATAACAGTATCTTTTAAAGAGCAAAAGTTTTTCATTCTGTTGAAATCCAGTTTATTGATTTTTTTCTTTAATAGTTCCTACTTATATCCCATTTAATAATCCAAAGTTACTAAGACATTCTCTTGTGTTTTCTTCTAGAAATTGTATAATTTTAGTTCTTATGTTTGAGTCTATGATCCATTCTGAGTTAATTTTTGTATATAGTGTGACATAAATGTTGAGGTTCCTTTTTTAACATATAACTACCCAGTTGTTCCAGCATCATTCATTGAAAGGATTATCCTTTTCCATTGAAAATGTCTTGGCATCTTTGTTGAAAGTCAATTGGCCATATATTTATGGATTCCCCATTCTGTTCTATTAATCTCTATGTCTATCTTTGTGCCAGGACCACATGACTTAAATTACTTTTAAACTTTATATATATATAGTTTATTTAACTTAATTACTTTATAATGTTTGAAATCAGTTCCTCTAATTATTTTTTATATGAAGCCTACCAAACTTTCTTTCTTTCTTTCTTTCTTTCTTTTCTTTTTTTTTTTTTTGAGAGATGGGATCTCACTCTGTCCCCCAGGATGGAATGCAGTGGCATGACATAGCTGACTCCAGCCTTGACCTTCTGGGCTCAAGCAATCCTCCCACCTCAGCCCCCTGAGTAGCTGGGTCTACAGGCACGAGCCACCATAGCTAGTTAATTTATTTTATTTGTAGAGATGGGGTCTCACTATGTTGGCCAGGCTAGTCTCAAGCTCCTGGCTTCAAGCGGTCCTCCTGCCTCAGCCTCCAAAAGTGCTGAGATTACAGGCATGAAACACTGTCCCGGCCTCAAATTTTTTAGAATTTTGCAAACTTTAATAAAAACCCTATCTAGCCTTTGTCTCTATAGACCGAGAAGTCTTGATTTTTTTCTACATTTTCCCTATCCAGAATCTTGATAATTATTTTAGTGGTTCTTTATTCCATTGCTTCTATTCCAGATGTGTTTTCTTTGGGTGTGTAATGTGTGTGTGTGTGTGTGCGCGCGCATGTATGGATGTAAGGCACAGTGCTTGGCACATGAGCGAGCACAGAAAGAGTAGCTTCTCTTCCTCTAACTATTGTCATTGTCATTGATGCAAGTGCAGTTTGCTTTTCAACATCTTTCCAAAATATATAAAGCCATTCACTCTAGTCTTGGTCCCAGCAATTACCCCAGGTTAACTTCTTCAATAAACTTACAATGATTCCTAGGTTCCATATTAGCTATTCTAGTGGATGCATTGAAGTATCTCATTGTGGTTTTAATTTGCAGTTCCCTGATGATTAATGATGTGGATTATAATGATATTGTACACTTCTTAGGACATAATAGAAAACTCAGATATTATTATTATTATTTAAATTCTTTCTCCCTAAGAATTTTCACATACCCTTTTCACGCTGATTTTTTTCAAGGAGCTTGCCCATTCACCTGTCTTTGAGAGAGCATTCTGTGGTTTGCCCGGATCAAATTAGCATTTAATTACCTGAAAAGACACCTGAAAACAGGAGATTTCCTTATTTTCAGAACCAGAGATTTCCCTGGTTACTCCCTTTCAGATTTTTAAATAAGAGTTGTCTTGCAGTGATCCCAAGACCCTGCTGGGACATCTTCTCCATTGAGAGATACATTTACTTGTCTCTATCCTTTGTTTGCTGTCTTAAACTTGTGTTCTATTCATGACAAAACTTTCCAATTCCTAACCACAACTCCTAAAATTACAGTCTTTAAGAGTGGGGTGTGTGTGTGTGTGTGTGTGTGTGTGTGTGTGTGTGTGACTAGCTCAATGGGTTGGGAAAGTTCAAGTCATGAACTCACTTAGCAACATGCAACATTAGGCTTATACTCCTGCCTCCGTTGCTTGATGAAACCAGTCAAATTTCTGTTCAAGTTTCAGCAAAATTCCACTTTAAGTGATGATATGACTTTAAGTGGAGAAAACTATCTTATAGCATTTTGGAGGAAAAAGAAGGGAGGCTGACAGGCAAAGTTGTTAAATGTTAAATCAAAAGCTGAAAAGTCATTGAATGCAAAATAATTCAAACTCCAAGTGAGAGAGTTCATGAGGGACTTCTCAGAATGAAGGGAAAAAATGTCAAACCAGCAGTAATTGAAGGAAAAGTCAAATTGAGGGTGGAAGTCTCCCTTCTCAGAACTAAAGGGCTACTCTGTCTTTATTACCTCCCCCAGTCTCCCCCCTTTTAAAACTGGGGACGAGGAAGGTGATAAAGCCTAGAGAAGACAGATGGAGGGAGGGCAGGGCAATCTGCTGGCTGAGCAAGAGCGGCAGGGGCAGAGGCCGAGAGGCCCCACCTTGGGCTAAAAGGGTCTGAGAACTGGGCAAAAAGCTGCCAACAACAGGAATATGCATTAAGGAGGGTGACCTTACAGAAATAGAAAACATGACCTCTCTCTCAAATCTACAGAGAAACAATGAGGATATTAGCTAGTTAGGAAAAAAAGTCATTGCGGATTGGGGAATGAAAAGACCTTAGAGATTGCAGAGCCCACCCCTGTGTTTTATAGATGGCCAAGAGCTGAGAAAAATGAGCCATGGGTCCAAACTAGGCTACCAAAGTATAATATGTTTGTATTTGAACTAACAAAAAGATAATGCCCCCAATCTTCAAAGAAATTGTACAGTACTAAAACATACGCTTTTTTAAATCTCGTGGTTTTATGTAACACTTAGCACCATCAGATCTCTGTTTGAGAAGCACCAGTTTCATTATCTTGCCCTAGGCCACAGCTTGTTTCATGAAATTGTTTTTTTGTTTGTTTGTTTTGTTTTGTTTGAGATGGAGCCTCGCTCTGTTGCCCAGGTTGGAGTGCAGTGGCGTGATCTCAGCTCACTGCAACCTCTGCCTCCTGGGTTCAAGCAATTCTCCTGCCTCAGCCTCCCGAGTAACTGGGATTACAGGCGTGCATCACCACGCCCAGCTAATTTTTTTGTATTTGGTGGAGACAGGGTTTCCCCATGTTGGCCAGGCCGGTCTCAAACTCCTGACCTCAAGTGATCCACCTGTCTCAGCCTGCCAAAGTGCTGGGATTACAAGTGTGAGCCACCGGGCCCGGCCAGAGAGTTAGCATAACCTTTCCTTAGGAAACAGAGATCTGATGGTGCTAAGTGTTACATAAAACCACAAGATTTTTAAAAAGCATATCTTCTAGGACTATACAATTTCTTTGAAGATTGGGGGCATTATCTTTTTGTTAGTTCAAATACAAACATTATACTTTGGTAGACTAGTTTTAAATGTTGTTTTAAAGTCTTTTGAAAGAAATAATGGCCCTGAATGGTGGTTCACACCTGTAATTGTAGCACTTTGGGAGGCCAAGGTGGGAAGATTGCTTGAGACCAGGAGTTCAAGGCTGCAGTGAGCTGCAATCACACTATTGCACTCCAGCCTGGGCAATGGAGTGACAGGACAGGACAGGACAGGACAGGAAAGGAAAGGAAGAAGGAAAGAAGGAAGGAAAGAAGGAGAAGGGAAGGAAAGAATAAAGGAAGAAAGAAAGAAGAGAGAGAGAGAAAGAAGGAAGGAAGGAAGAAAGAAGAAAGAAAGAAGGGAGAGAGAGGAAGAAGGAAGGAAGCGAGAGAGAGGAAGGAAGGAAAGAGAGAAAGGGAAGGAAGGAAAGAGAGAAAGGGAAGGAAGGAAGGAAGGAAAGGAAAGAAGAAAGAAAGGGAAGGAAGGAAGACAAGAAAGAAAGAAAAGAAAGAAAGATCATCATGTCTGGTGCTTAATCAAAAGTTCCATACATTTTAATTTTTAAAAAAATAGATATGCTAGTTGAACAGTGTTGTGACATGCAAGTTCAACGCTACGTACCAGAGGCAGAATGGATCAGGGCCAAGGAAGACAAGGGCCTTCACCCCTGCCACCCTCATCTCTAGCCTGGGCCTAGCTTGGACTGCTATGAGAGCCTTCAACTTGTCTTCCTGCCTCTTGTCTTGCCCTCTTCCAATCCATCTTCTGCACTAGGCCTCAGAGTGACCTCTCTAAAATACAATCTAATCATATCACTCTCTTGCTGAAACTCTTGGTAGCAACTTACTGACCACAGCATAGATTCGAAACTCCTTAGCATCCCTGTCCTCTTCTCTGCCCTTCTCTCTAGTAGTTCCCCTACTAACACAGACATTCAACCTCTAATGATTCCTTCTTACCTTAGCTCATCAGGCCAGCTTCATCTCTGTATCTTTGCTAGCAGTTCTCTTCTGCCTTGAATGTCCTTCTCCCCTTCCTTCTCTACTTAGAGAACATCACCTCAATGCTCAAGGTTCAAAGCAGTCCGAGCCTAGTGGCTCCCAGCAATTTGGGTGGCCAAAATGGGAAGATCACTTGAGATCAGGAGTTCAAGACCAATCTGGTCAACCAAGGGAAACCCCATCTCTATATTTAATTTAAAAAAAAAAAAAAGACTTTCCTCATACTACCAGTTAAAACTGATCATCCCTATGATGATGTCTCACTCCTTCTTGCACACTTATCATAACACCTATAATATTTTATTGCACTTATTTATATACAAATTTATGTTAGAGAAATCAGTGGTTTTCAAACTTTAATGCATATAGTTTGCATTAAGACTTATCCAGTGTATAAGACTCATCCAAGAAATTTCTTTAAAATGCAGAATTCCTTGGCTTCACTCTCAAAGATTCTGCTTCAGTAGACTGGCATCAGAGGGGTTCACAGACACTTCTGAGCCTAAGGAAAGCTTATGCTAAAGCAGGTCTGTCTTTACCTGTGTGAGGCACCATTTTGCCAAGGACAGAGGGCACTGCTGGTTTGTTCCGCCCACTTCTCCCCAATCATTGACTCACAGGAGTATGAGCTTGAGAGGCCCCAACACCCACTTCTTCCCCTCCTACTCTCTCGGGGGTAAAATATGCAAAACTCATTTATATTCCCACAAGTAGGTGAGAAGAACATTCTGGGCCATCACCATTCAATAATGGAAGCTTTGTGCAAAGTAGTGACAGGTGAGAGGAATGATTTCATTTTTCACTTTGACAATTGGGTGAAGCAGATTCCTGGCAGTTCTGCAAAGGTTTTATGCCCACATAGTTACCCAAGGGATCTGCTTAGCAACCAACAGATACTGCAGGGAGAAGAAAAAAGCAGCGGCATCTTGTAACTGAGATGCTGGAGTACAGAGAGGAGAGAGGGGACAGCCCTGCCTAGGGGCTACTGCTTGTTCTCTGGTCTCCAAAGAGACTGGTCCTGAATGTCCCAGCCCCTCTCCCATCCCCAGGGCCCGTGCAGAGTTCACCGTGCTGGGAGCATCATTCCCCAAGGGGTATGACTATGCTTTACTAGATTGCTTCTTTGTGCAACTTCTAAGTATAAAATTCAACCTATTTGTTGGAAGTTTTGAGGGAGTTCAATAAATAGCATCTTCTTCTATGCCTGGGTTTTGTACTGAGAAATAGACCAAAATGGAGGCATTTGGCAAAGTAAATATGACCAGTTCCCTAATAAAGCTGATATTGCAGAATGAGGTTTGTATCTGCAGGCAAGGGGGCTTTTTAATATTGAACTCCAGAATGGAATTTAACTCCCCCAAACAACAGCCCCTCCAATCCTCCCCTTCTCCCACAGGCAGGGCTCTACCCTCTAATCCTACCATGAGCTAGGACAATCCAGAAGACTTGCTCTTGGATGGTAGGTTGACTCCCTAGAGGAAGGGGAGTGGCAGGATTTGGGCAATCCGTGTCTCTCCTATACCACCAAGCTAGTAACTCCTTCAGCCTCCCAGGGCAGAGTGAGTCGGGGGCCTAGAAAAACCTCAGGGTTACCTTCCCAAGGAAGGAAACATCAGACTTGAATCCAGGCATTTTCCCCAACCCAATCACGTTTACTGGTAAAAGATTTGGGAAATACAAAAAAGTAAAAGAAAAAAAAATTGTAAGATATACTATATTTTTTCTATTCTAAGGCACATGTCTCTTACTTTATCATATTTCTTAAGTCAGGATGGGTTTTACAATTGATGAATGTTTAATGTTCTATTATTTCTTCTTAAAAGACTTTTCTTAAGCATCCAGTGCCTCTTTGAGTTGTTAGTATCTTAGAAATAAAGAAATATGGTAAATTTAATTTTTTCTTAAAAGATAGCTATTATACTAGCGCATCTTCCTGTGCCAATAAGTAGTGAAGACTTGATGTATGATCACCACAAAATGTCTCATCATCTGAATGTTCTAGAATACACTCGACTCATCTCTACTCCTTGGCATTTAAGTTGTTGTTTTGCTTTGTTTTAGTATTGTAGATAAATTTCCTTGTGTCTAAATCATTGCTCCAAATATGATTTCTTCCCCTCAATAACAGGTCCTCCACTTCAGGATATTAACCTTTTAAAATCTCTTGGCTTCCTATGTCCATATTGTCCCTCGAAGCAGTTATCCAGCTTGACTTCTAATCGGTATTGCCTGAGAATCCTCTTAGGCAATTGTGCTGAGAATTGTCTCTCAGCACAGTTGCCATCTCTGAATGTGAGAGGGCTCTGTTATAAGGTGGCTAGTCTTTTTACAGATTCAAAGATTGTCCATCTTATTGTTTATCCTGTCACTCCTTGTCAACCCTCCCTCTTTCAAGTCCAGTCCAGAGCGTCCTGGAAGAAAATGAACAAGCACAGAGGACAGGGTCAAGCACACGCATGCTCACTGTTGCCACCAAGCTTTGCCACCAGATCCAACACAGTACTGTACAGTGCGCTGCTAGGTTAGGCTGGCTGATGTGGAGAGTGGTTTTGCCTAGGTGAGAGACAATCCCACAGCCAAAGCAGGCAAAGAAGCACCCACAGACAGCCTCCCCTCTGTCTACACCCATGGCTTCCCCATTGCAAGGAGGCACCATGGAGCGAGCACTGCCCAGGCAGCAGCAGGCACAGCATTTGTCTGGATGCCTGGAGCATGCTGGTTTCGTTCCTCCCCGCACCCCCTTCTCTCTCTCTCTACCACACTGTTCAGGATTGGAAGGATCTGCTTCCTCTGGAGGCCAAGGAGCATCACTGATGTGGGTGCTAGGCTGTGTCTTTGCCTCCAACAAGCCCTCCAGAGGCAGCAAGGGGAGGTGCAGGCCTGGGATGGATGGTGCCACATAGCACATCTTAAGCAGCAGCTACCCTGGAAAGGACGGCACTAAGTGCTGGAGGAAAGACAAGATCTCATTTCTGTTGAGAGCTGCTTATGGCACCGGTTCCACGGATCCCATTCCCATTCCGACCCATCTGCTCAGTCCTTGGGTATAGGCAGAGGACTCTGCTGGGGAGGAGCACCATGAGCTTGCTCCTCAGAACCATGGGCAGAAGCAGCCTGGACTGTGGCAAAAGCAAACCTGGGTGTTTAATAGAGAAAAATATCTTTTCAACTCCTGGCTCTCCAGAGAATAATGTACCAAAACAAAATGGATCCTGAGGCCATCTCTCAGCAGGATGACTTCTACTCAGGTTAGGCAGAAAATTCCAAGAGCTTAATATGCCCATATCACAACTTATTCTTTACCTGCTTCTCCACTGGGGTAGAGATCCTCTTGGGGGCTTCAGCTCGAGTGTTTTAGAATAGAATTTGGTTGGACTATTCTGGGTTAGATGGCTCACAGATGGGCTAAGCTCCTTCAAGCTCTGGCAGTTTCTGTTTAAACAGTGTCTAGAATTAAGAGGGCTTATAGGATTTCCCAACCAGGTAATGCACTAGGGTAGGGTTCACTGGTAAAAGAGTCCATGGAGAATTCCCAAGGGTCACTGCCAGGACAGTGGATTTAGGCAAGAGAGAAGGGCAGTTTGAATGGCAAGTCTGTAAGTCTCAGGGTCTAAGGAAGAGACTCTTTCTTGAAATAGGGCAGGAGAGCAGAGTGTTGGATTTGCAGTCATGGGGTAGATCCCCTCAGAGAGACAGCAGCCTTCCCTGGGGCTTTCCTTTCAAAGGGTCTCAAAGGAGATTTGGAGGGAACTTTCCAAGGGTCAGCATCTTATCAGTCCAGTAGGGCTCTCAGAGTTGACCCAAGCATTTTATTCAACCCTGGTAGAGCAGAGAAGATTGGGGAAGTTGAGTCAGACACAATCCCATGCCCCATAGATCCTCACAGAAGAGGCAGAAAGGGTGCCCCTGGGCTTATTTTTCCTGAGGTTCCATCTGTAAATGAGACTTACTGCCTGGGGGCAGGGTAGGGGAATAACCTGAGGGTCTCTGCAGCCAGCTGGGGAGAGGAACTTGGTCAAGCCCCCTGAACTGGGTTGGTCTCTAAGTTAGGAGAATGGGGGAGCCCGCAGAGGCAGCTGGAGGGAAAGTAGCCTTCTGTGTTGGGGCCTCCCCATTATCAACACCGCAGGGGCTGTACCTTTGCCCACCATTTGAAAGAGACATCGTGGAATGTAAAAAAAAAAAAAAAAAATAAGAAGAACTTGAAGGTAATAAGGAAGATTTAAATCCTATAATCAAAGAAAACTAAGAGGTTAAGATGGGCTGAAAGTCAAACACTTTAAACAGAAAAGACATTTAAGAATAAGTTTTAAAATAAGCAAGTTTGTTTCATATTTCAATACAAAAAAGGAAGAAAAAACCTAAAATAAGTTGTTTTTTAAAATGAGAGAAATAAAAGGCCTCAAGTTCAAAAAGTAAAATTTAAGAAATTTTTAAACTATGCAGTTGGAAGAGAGTTAAAATCCCAATGAAAGAACGTTGAGGTTTTTTTTTTTTTTTTTTTTTTTTTTTAAGACAAGATCCAACTAGATGAGATTTAAAATAAGATAAATGGCTGGACTCCAATAGAGATTAAAAACCTAAAAATGAAGCTATACATGATTAAAATAAAACCCAAGAGCCATTGAGGCGAAAGTTAAAAACATGTTAGTAAGTGAAGCTAACAATAACGTAAGAATTGTAAACACTATAAAATAAAAGGGGAAAAAAACCAAGATAAACTGAAAGTGAAGAGTTTTTAAATTTGGAGAGAGGGTAAAAGACCAACAGGCCGAGGATGAAGCAGCAGGCAATGCCTTCCAGGGCGTGCAGGTCCCAGGCACTCCTGCTTCTCCTGGGGAGTTGCCTCTCGGTCAATGGGGGGATCATTTATTTTGTGGGGTGAAGAGTCAAGAGGCAGGAAATCAAGAGCTCCTCTTCCCCTCCTTGTCCTAGACATCATCCCCAGAAGCTCACGGTTTGGTCTGACCCTGATGGCAATTCTCCCTGCTCCTCCATTCATGGAGGTGCAGAAGGAAAAGAATTTTCCAAAGCCGCTGCAGCCATGAGTCAGGGGAAACTGCCCTAGATCCTGTTGGGCCCCACAGGAAAAAGGAGAAGACATGGAAATGGGTGGAGAGAAAATCAAACATGGATGGAGGGTACACTGTCTAGAACTGTGAACCGTTCACTTCAAACGCCTTCTTTTCATGTCTTCTGCATCAGAACCTGAATACCAGTGGCAGGAAGTTCATCTTCTGCAAAGTTGCTAAAACTATTCCATATGTAATTATATATTCTTACTGTATTGGCTCAAAATTGTGCAGAATAAAGTGTAACCTAAAGAGAAACCAAAAATAGTTACTTGATTTCCTTTGCCAAATTGCCTTGAAAAATGTAAATGCGTGAAAATTTAAAATTAGGTAATCAGCTAACAAGTATTTGTTGAGTATCCTGCGTTGGGAGCCTGGAAAGCTTCCCTGGAAGCAATGAAGACAGACTTCCTGGCCTCAGCTGGGCACAGAGGGCCACGAGCTGAGTGCAGGCTGGGGTTCATTACTGTGACTTACTTTTCATCAGTCTGATAGCCAAACAATATAGTTTGGGGATGCTTGTTCCTCTAGGATCTCTCTTTGGTCCACTACTAAGGCATCCAGGTTTGTTTGTTTGTTTTTGTTTTTCTTTGAGAAGATATCATTACCGCAAGCAAGTGAGAATTCTATAGAAGTACTGTGCTTTATATCTGCTCCTTAACTTGCATCCTTCTGCCTCAGACCATGCCACAGGTCTGATTACACAGCCTCAGTGGCAGCAGGTAGGATCCTCTTGTAAGAACTTGGATGACATTTTAAAATTAATCTCTGACTTTCATGTTTCTGTTTATTATTGTGTGTCTTAGTTCATTCAGGCTGCTATAACAAAATACCTGAGACTGGATAATTTACAAACAACAGAAATTTACTGCTCACAGTTCTGGAGGCTGGGAAGTTCAAGATCCAAGTGCTAACAGATTCAGTGTCTGGTGAGGGTTCACTCTCTGCTTCATAGATGGTGCCTTCCTGCTGCATTTTCACATGGTGGAGGGGCAAACAAGCTCCCTCAGTTCCACACAAAGCTGGGAAGAACACCCACTTCCTGCACTGTGGACACACTTCATTACCTCACTCAGAAACTGCATGCTGAGCCCTTTCCTGAGTTTCTTCCTGGAGCCCTTTCCTCCCCAAGTTTTGGACACAGAGCCATGGAATTGGATCCAGGGCTAACACATGACACAGACACCATGCGCTTCTCCAAGAGGAATGTACCCTCTCCCCATTCTTTTCAACAAAAATGACCCTCATTCAGGTCATCTCCTAGCAGGGCCTCTGTCAGTCAACCAGACATGATCCCTAGTGCTGGATCCTATCTGGGAGTCTTCCTCCAAACATAAAATTGACCCCGTGACCAAGAGCGAAGTATTTGTCCACCTGAGCCTTCGTTTCTTCATCTAGAAAACATGACTTGCCCTTTTTAATGTCAGCAATGAGTATCCAATGAGATGATGACCAAGCACTTTTGAAAAGTGTAAAGTCATAGACGATGCTGAGTTGGGGAAAACCAGGAGTTGATTGCTTTGAGTTCTTTCAGCCCAGAGTGGTAAACTCATGGGAGAGTTGATTTCCATTTCTCAAATTACATCTCCCTGGCCTTGTTTACACTTTCTTTAATAAAAGATTAAACCTTACATGAATTACTTACATATCTTAGTGGTATCTTGCCAAGAGACTTAAAAATGTCACAGATACTGTGGGGTATGGCGAAGGATTACCTAGGTAGGAAGGCACTCAGGGAAAAACAGAAAGAAAATCAGAGGCCATGTGCTGTAAAATAAATCAAAACATGTAGGCCCAGCAGTCCCTGTGCAGAATAGACTGGATAGATGAAGTTAATTAGTTCACTAGCTTGTGAAGCAAAGCTACAGCAAGGATTGGCTGTGGAGTTGGCAAATACGAGTACCAGTTATTCACCCTTGTCTGCAGCCACAGCAGACATTACTAATGGAGTATAGCACTCTTTCTCTCTGGGCTGACACTTGACTTCCCATCCCTTCTCAACAAAATGCTTCATGGTTTGGATTGGAGTTAGCCTCTTAGATGAAGCTAAGTTTTTAAAGCTAGGAGGCTTGAAGACTGTAGTTAGATCAGAAAAGCCCACATAACAACAGTAGATGGAAGCTACATTCACTAACAACAACAACAAAAAAGCTTTGCGGCCATATGCTGGAAGAAACTGCTTCATGGGGTGTTTGGGCAATTGGTAGTGGTTTGTGGAAGGACCATGGACCAAGTGAAGACCAGGAGAGAACGGAGGGGGTCAGAGCCTGCTGCTGTAGGATCCCAGCTCTGCTCACCTCCCCCGAAACCTCCCCTAGTGTGTGTGTGCACGTGCACAAGAGAGCGTGCACATACACACACACGCATGCACAATTTATCCCCTAAACTGTGACACCTATTTAGATATTTGGCTGCTTACATTTAAATTTAATTTAATTAAAATGAAATAAATCTAAAAACATACTTCTTCAGCTGCACTAGCTGCATTTCAATTGCTCAGTAACCACTCATGGTTACAGTATTGGGCTACAGAGATAGAGAGCATTTCCATTACCACAGAGAGGTCTCTTGGCAACCTAAAGCAAATCCCATGGTATGTGTTATAATTTTGCTTAATAGCCCAGCGTCACAGGCCCATCCTCTCATGGTGGGAGTTAGTCACACAGGCTTATTAATAGAAGCTCACCTCTTGAATCCCTCCCTCATCTGCACAGACAGAGGGATCAGGCAGGGGGAAAGAAGGAGAAAACATACAATTTCAAGAATTGAAATTATTTTTTTCCAACATGAAAGTTACAGGAAGAACAGATGGCACTTTTTGAAAAATGAAAATCTAGGATCAAAGAGAAGGAAAGAGCCAAGAATGAGTCTCAGGGCTGCTGTTGATTTTTCCTGACCGCCCCAGCCAATTTAACGTGATCATTGTTGTTTCTGTTAAACACACAAATGTTCTGAGTTTGAAGATTCTCTCTGCATTGCAGACAGAACTCTTACTTTTATATTCAGTTGAAAAGAAGGTACTATGGTTTGCCCAAACTTTTTATGATTCTGTGATTTCCTATTCTGCCTGCCTGTCGGCTGTTTTGTGTATGAGACAGAACAGATAGCTTTGACCTTGGAGCTGCTCCACGGGATCTTCTGCAAATGGTTCTTAATAATAAGGTGTTTGCTCATTTGTTCCTAGGTTCTTTTATTTCAAAATAAAAGTGCAGCCAAATTGACCCATGGGGAGAAACAGATTAGGCAGAAAATAGCATCTCTTTAGATTTCTTACTCTAACGTACTGATCCCATCTTCCCGTGAAATTGCCCCACCAGGATGCTGGCAATCATAGACCCGGGCAGGCCAGAGGAGGTGAAGCAGGGCCCTTAGTTCTGGGCAGGCACCTGCTGAGGGCCAGGAAAGTCAGCTGAGGCTGAGAGGATGGCCTGAGAGGCCAGGATCCAGAGTCCAGGGGGTCAGCGAGAGGGCAAGCCCAAGCTGTTCCAGCCGCTGGGCAGGCGCCTCGGAGGCGGGTACAGGCCATTTTCCCACCAGCCTGGTCCAGGTGGCCTGGAGGCTGCAGGGGTCGTCTGGGAACAGGTCCTGCCCCTGATTGAGGCATGAAATCTGGGTCTCTCAGACCTGACGGACTTTCGGGATCATCTTCCTAGGTCCCCACAAAGTGCCTGAAGACAGGAAACATTTGGTGTGCTTGGTAAGTACAGAGTCCAGGGGCCTGAGCCACCCCGGCTGACGCTTGGTTGCAGAGGTATTTAACAAGCTCCTCAGTGACTCTGACCCGAGGAAAGTCTAGGAAATACTCCTCTACCCAGCGGTTCTCAAACTGCACCCTACCTGAGCCCTGAGGTCTCTCAAGCATTCTTCAGCACTACAGAAGGTGTGGCGTAAGAGTGGGAAGGAAGGATGAGTGTGCGAAACTCAAGGCCCCCACCCCTGCAGCAACCTGATAATGGTGAATCATGGTAGCAAATGCTCACCAAACCCTTCTGTACTAGGCACTATACATGCATTATCTAATTAATCCTTACTGTAACCCTATGAAGTAAGTTTTATTACAATCTCTATTTTATGAATGAGAAAGCTAAGGCTCAGAAGATAAGTAGCTTGTCCAAGGTCACACACCTCATAAGTGGCAGAGCTGGAATTCGAATTCTGAAACTCCTTCCCATTATGTCATGCTGACCTTGAAGAAGCTCCACTTACAGTAGTTTTATCTGTTATTGGCGGTCTTGTCTACAGAATGTGTTCTATTGCTAATACAAATTTGAGAACTATTAACTTAAAAACACACACACACAATTTTTAAAGTTAGAAAAGGAGAGGAGGTCGGGCATGGTGGCTTACACCTGTAAACCCAGCACTTTGGGAGGCCGGGGTGGACAGATTGCTTGAGCACAGGAGTTCAAAAGCAGCTTGGGAAATAGAGTGACATCCCCCCCTCTTAAAAAAAATTAAAAAAGAAAAGGAAAGGAGACTTTATTTTTTATAAGGTGTTATAGTCCACAAGGTGGCCATCCCACAGGCTGGGAAGCACAGCCTCCAGCCAAGACCAGAGAGACGGGCACTTGGAAGGAAGAGAAGTTGAGGTAGGAGCTTTATGCCAACCCAGTTGGCTAAACATACATATTCAATAGGTTACAGGAAGTGCTATGTATACTCATGAAGGTAGTCCTAACACATGCGTATTGAGAAAATATGTGTATAACTTATGACCCATGTTCACCTTGGGATGGAGACTGAACATTGAAATGTATTACAGCTAGGCCTTATATGTCAAAAGGTCTTTTTAGGACATGATGACACTCAAGTGCACAGCCTCTGTAAGCCAGCCAGGACCAGTCCATGTTTGGTGGTCTTCCTATGAGGAGAAAGTTACAGAAATCAGTGTCTTGTTCAGTCACAGATACGGTAACGGCTGGCAGAACAGAGGATCAGTTAGTCAGTGTCTGTCTGTGAGCTGGATGAGCTGTAATTGTTTTAATCTTGCTTATCTTGAGGCCAGTTCTTGTTCAGCAGCTGGCTGGGGGGGAACCTCATGGCAGTTAGAACATACTCTTTTTTTTTTTCTTCTGCAACAGAGTCTTGCTCTGTCACCCAGACTGGAGGGCAATGGCACAATCATGGTTCCCTGCAGCCTCGGCCTCCCTGGCTCAATTGATTCTCCTGTCTCAGCCTCCTGAGTAGCTGGGACTACAGGCAAATGCCACCATGCATGGCTAATTTTTTTATTCTTTGTAGAGATGGGATTTGGCCATGTTGCCCAGGCTGGTCTCGAACTCCTGACCTCAAGTGATCTCTCCACTTTGACCTCCCAAATTGCTGGGAATACAGGCATAAGCCACCCACTGGGCCCACAGTTTATTCTTCAAGGCGTGTGTGACTTAGCCCTTGCCTGGCATAGCCTTAGGTCTTGTGTATAATTTGGTATCTTATTGTCACAAAGAGTCTGTTCTGTCAATCTTATGGTCTCTATTTTAACCTGAGTGCTGGTCAGTTGTGTTTAAACCATAAAAGAGAGAGGGAATAATGAGGCATGTTTGACCTCCTGCCTTGTCATGACCAGGAACTCAGTTTTAAGGCTTTTCTAGAGCCCCCTTGGTCACAAGGGGGTTCATTCAGTTGGTGAGAACACTTAGGATTTTCTTTTTAGTTTAGAAAACATACCTAGTCTGATCCCTACCTTTTATACAAGAAGAATCAAAGGCCTGGAGAGGTGAAATAATATGTGGTCACAAAGCTTGTAGCTTCCCCAAGAGAGGCTAACTCTGAACCGGCTTCTGTCCCGAGCCAGTGTGTGCCCAAGGTCAGCATGGCCTGAGACATTTCCACCTGCAGTCTGGAGGGCCTCCACCCAGATTCCTAAGGCCAATGGACGCCATCTGCTGAGAAAGAGTTATGGCCCCAGCTGAGGGCTGGATCCAGTACTAGAGGCACTTAGCCAAAGGAGAAAACAAATGTCACAGATTATTGTGAGCAAATTTATCATCTTGTTACATGGGACCATGCCTTCTTTGTCAGCCTGCCTCACATCCGTGCAACTGCAACTGAATCTGATCCTCTTTCACTCCTGTTCTAATGAATGTCCCTGTGGCTTAGGGCCTCCAGAAAGGGTGAAATATTTTTTCTCAAGGTGGCTGTATTTCATGTGCCGGTGACATTTCTTTCTTCCCTGAGACTGGTTCATCAATCATTTGGAGATGTTTTGTAACCAAAGGGCAAATCTATTTCTCAGAGGAGCAGCCTCCACCCCAGCTCCCCAGGCCAAGGCTAGGCAATCAGGGAAGGGTTTGGGGAGCAGCCAACCCCTGTCTTCCCAAACCAGCCATCTGGGAAGTGAGCATGCTTGCCTTTTGCTCCCCCTGGAGAATGGACGCACCGCAAGATGCCTGTGAGTCCTGCTCCTGGAACATCTAGGTTTTTGCCAGGCTACTGTCCCTCTGAGGGAGACAAGGAAAGTTTTATAAAGCTTCACATGCACTCTGTGCTTGGGGAATCCAGTTGAGCCTCCAAGTTGATTTATTTGATTAAGCATCCAAGACCTAGTGTTTTAGTTAGTTTCCCCCACTCCCCACCCCAGGGCTACTGTTAAAACTATCCTTCCACGTTGAGAAATCAATTTTCCTCACTTTGCTGAAATGAATTCACATAATGCTCATTTTGGAAAGGCCTTCACTCTGCAGGAGACTTCTTGAATGATGCACTTCTTGACACTGTGCTCTCGGAGGGGCTTAGATTTGATGGGGTAGTCTTGGCTCCTTTTATGGGCTCCTGGTGCTCTCGAGTGCTTTTTGTTTGTTTGTTTGTTTGTTTGGTTTGTTTTTGAAACAGAGTCTCGCTCTATTGCCCAGGCTGGAGTGCAGTGGCGCGATCTCTGCTCACTGCAAGCTCCGCCTCCCGAGTTCACGCCATTCTCCTGCCTCAGCCTCCCGAGTAGCTGGGACTACAGGCACCCGCCACTACACCCGGCTAATTTTTTTTTTTTTTTTGTATTTTTAGTAGAGACAGGGTTTCACCGTGTTAGCCAGGATGGTCTCGATCTCCTGACCTTGTGATCTGCCTGCCTTGGCCTCCCAAAGTGCTGGGATTACAGGCGTGAGCCACCACGCCTGGCCCTCAGGTTTCTAAAGAAGGCAGTTCTTCCAGACAGCCTTTAAGCATCCCTTGTCATTGCATGGCAGATGGATCACAGATAACTTCTGCCTGCATTTCTCGCAGTCGTAACATCTCTGATATATCTCAGCAGAAAGTCCCACACTAAGCAAATCTGACCAAGGAAATCTGACATTTGTAGCAAGAGCAGTACTGCAATGCCACATGTCTGTAGAAAAGTCTGGGAAGATGGATGAGCAGTTGAAATGAGGACAGGAGAAGTAGGGACATTGGGAAGGGAGCAGTGCAGTATGAAGGGAGGCAGCATTGAAGGGAGGGTGGGTAAGAGCCTCAGGCTTCCCACTGGCCTGGGTTTGAATCCTGGTGCTTCTACTTTCCAGCTGTGTCTCTGTGAGCAAGTCTTGGTGATTTCATCTGAAAACAAAAACTACATAATGGAATTGTTAGAATTAAATAAGTTAATAGAAAACACAGTATTAAATGAATAACACCGAGCCTGGCACATAGCACGTGTTCAGTAAATACTAGCTGTTATTATTTACCTCTCCTTGGGAAACCGCAGTGGAACCCCTGGCTTTGTGTGAGGACCTGACCCGTGAGGTTTGGATTCTCCCTGTGATTTCCCCACCACTTGGGCCACCATGTTTCCAGGGACCTTGGCAAGTGGAGTGGACTGCCTAACATGCCATGAGACATGGGGTTCAGCTGGAAGCAAGGGGGCTGGAAGGCAGGTGATTTGCTCAGGGGTGAAGTGCTCCTCAGTCTCCTGCCCTATTCATTTGCCTTTTCAGAAGGGATTTTTCTGTTAATTAAAGAGAAGGAAGACCAATTAAATTCACCTCTGCTGCAAGGAGAGAAGACCCATCGGTCTTGGCAAGCCCAGCCTCATTCCGGCAGCTTCCTCCCAACCTCCTTAGACAGAAGACCTGGGTCTCTTTTTCAGTCTCTTCAAAAGGAGGATGAAGGACTCTCAGATATACACAAATGGCAGGGATAATTGAATCTGGCAGTGTTTTAGGTAAAGCCCTGGTCTCTTTCTGTCCTTCTACCCCCACAGGCGCTCATTCCTGGCCTGTGCAGTCCTTGAGCAGAAAGAAATAACAAACACGCTTGGCTCTGCAGCGAGGTGCAGCCAACCATGTTTATGAACTGCGGAGAAAGTTCCCCAGCTTGAGCCTCAAGGGCTGTCCTATGGGCTGGTACAGCTGCCTAATAAAAGACCATTTTCGTAATCAGTGTTCAGTGAAAACGCACCATTTTCATTTATAGAAACAGTGAAGCCACCTGCTTCATAAAGGCGCCCTCCTCCTCTTCTTCCTCACCCCAGGGCTGAATCTTCCAGCTCCCTCCCTCAACCAGCTGTGTCTTGTCAAAGCTCCAGCCTCCTCCCTGAGAAACAGAAATCTTGCTGACCATCCGCCCCAGGTGCATTACTTTTTATACTCTAGAGTCTAGGATTAGGGGCTCACCCACAAAAATAGCTTCCATGGAGTGGCCAGCCTAGCAGGAGCTGAGGGTTCTCCATCAAGTGAGGGTAAATCCACAATGAGTCTCCTTCTGAGCCCTGACTCCCTGATGCTCTCCCCGCCAATTCCCACACAGCCCCGACTGAGTCAAGCACTGACAACTGAGAGGGCGGGAGAGGAGAGAAGAAAAGACTGCTGCAGAGACAGGAGCACAGGAACCCAGAGTTGACAGAGAGCCTGGAAGCAAAAGAAAGGAAGGAAGCCAAACAAAAAGACGGATGCAGCAGAACCTCCATTAGCCAGCCGGCTTGGGGAATGGGGCATTATGGTTAACGGAAGTTTCTAGTTAATGGTGAATGGAGCCAAAATCTTTTTTTGTCTTAACCTCTTAATTTAGAAAAGCTTTCCACAAAATGTGACTTGACTTTCTTATGTCTGTTTCAGACGGGGACTATGAGATCTTATGGCATCTCAAAGGGTAGAAGTCTGGACAGGAAGACCAGTTGCATGGTAGAGGGAAGTATCCTAACCTGGATGAAATATATGCTGAATTCCTCTGTTTATCCTAAAAGCTAAATCCCTGATATAAACTTGCTTTTTCATGTTTTGGGGATTTAGCTTTATTTTAGGGATTTAGCTTTATTTTAATCATGGATTGCTGAGAATTTTTGGTAAAGTTTAACTGCATTGTGTACTCCTATTCACTCTTCAGAATCTCAATTCAATATCACCTCCTCCATGAAGACTTCCTGATTACTTTTTCCTTTCTTCCCTCAGGCCCTTCCAGTTATTTCCCTCTCTAAGCAGCATATTATATTTAAATAATTTGTTAACATGTGCTACAGGGGCCAGGTGGTTGAGGGAGGGCTTTCTCTGTGAGTCTGCTTGTTAAGAAGCTGAGCTCCTAGTCCTTGCCTTGTGATAATAATCAAGCCCAATTACTTGAGAACTCTCAGAAGGCAGAAAACAAGTGCTGCTTCGCTGTTATAGGCACAGGCCATGGCCAGAAACAAGGAAGGGAAGGAGGGAGAAAAAAATGGGAGGACAAATCCTGTAAACAGGTCAGACGAGAGGGAGAGACATTATTTATAGGCTTGGTGATTTCATCTTAATTCTGAGAAGACTTAATCCATGTCTGTTTCCCTCTGATCTGTCAAACAAAATGCCTTCTACAATATTTCTGAGTTGTTTCATAACCCAGGAAGATGATATTTCTCTTTGCCATAAGACAATACATTTCCTAAATGTGCTGTAGTGGGTAAGGGTAGGGTGGGAGTTTAAAACAGAAAATCAGTCAGCAGCTATGAAGAGCCACATGGACACAGCGTCAGATCTGTGGAAGTTGAACCTAAGGATAGAGTTGAGACCAACCAAGAGTTAAATGGTCAACTCCACTCCACATTTGCCGAGTCTCTGTTCTGTGGGCCCTAATAGAAAGTCGCCAAAACGGTTCTTCTGGGGCCAGGACCTATTGCTGAGAGTGGCAAGTCAGGAGTAAAGCAAAAAGAGGGCAGGACTGGACTCATGTCCAGTTGCACAGCCCTGGTTGTGCCATGTCTCTGGGCTGGGAGGCAGCCGCCTGGTCACTGGCCCTTGGGCCATTTAAAACACAGGACCACGGAAGTAGCAGGCAGGGCTCATATCTGGGGGATTAGCTCCATCTGCCCTGAGTGTAGTGGAAACCTTGCGTCCTTCCTCTTCCCTGGGCCTCCTCCTGGTGCCTGTCCCCAGCAGTCCCTGGCAGCCTCATGTCCGCCTGGCCGTGATGTCAGGTCTAATTTAAGCCAGGGACCTGGTGATCCTTTCCACAGCCCACTGGGAAGGCCTACGTGTTGCTTAAAAACAAACCAACAGCTCTCTGCCACCATGGGTTCTACAGACCTGGGGATACATGGTAAGGGCCTGTTGTGGAGGTTGTAACTCTTTGTCCTTTAGGATTCCCCAAGTAGACCACGTGTGTGCCAGCCCAGCAGGCAAACTGCCCCATATGTGTTTGTCCGTCAACTGTGCGTGCAGAGCTTTACTCGCGTGCATGACACAGGAAGCCCACGGGACGCTCCCCCAGCACGCCCCGCTGCCTCGGCACTCCTGGAAGGAAGACCTGTTCTTGTTTCTTCCGTACTCTCAGGATCTGGCACAGAACCCGACAAAGGGTAGGTTCACAACGGATGTTTCCCAAATGAATATATTTCTATTTTCAGGACTCAGTGATGATGGGATGAAAGTCTGGCTCATGGTCCCTCTGCTTCTTTGAAGGGATGGGCTCACTGCATCTCCTTAGGGACCCCATGAGCTCACCTGCTACTCAGCCGCCCTTCCTTATGCCAGCAAGTCAGAGCATGCAGGGTTCTGCCCCAGGTGGGCTTGGACTAATGTACTTCACTCTTCCCTCCTTCTTTCCAGCCAAGGTGACCAACTGTCTGGGGTTGCCAAGTCTGGGGGGTTTCCCAGGACACGGGACATTCAATGCTAAAACAAGGGAAGCCTCAGGCAAATGTGCACAAGTCGGTCATTCCATACCCCTTTTCCTTCCTAGAAATATTTAATGAACTATGGCATAGACCTGGCCCTGAGCAAGACCCTGGGACCTTGTTCCAGAAGCAGCAAGGTGCAGCTTCTGCCCTCAGCAACCTCACTAATGGACGCTGCACAGTGGGCGGCAGGCGACACCAGAGAGCATCAGGATTAGGAAGTCTGTTCGGATTAGCGTGGAATCAGGTCAGGGAGACAAACATTTCCTTAATATTTGGAAATATGTCCTTAATATTTGAGTGAGAGTTTACAACAGTATTCACATTCTGGGAGTACCACCATAGACAGGCCTTAACAACATAGTTGTTTCTGACTGGTTCACTAGACAAGCCTTGGTATGAGTCAAGGGTGGGATGTTTTCCTCAGCCTGTCACGGAGAGATTCCCATGAATTTTCTTCAGGAGGGCAGGTGGTCAGGTTTCTGACCACCACCAGCTCTGATGGTTGCACTCTCTAGGTCCCATTAAGCTGCCTTAGAAGAGCTTGGCACTGCAGGAGGCAGGGCCAGGTATCCTGTTTCTTGAGGGCCAGAAAGCCCTTTCAGAGCCTATTCTTCTCATCTGCACACTTTCAGCAGACTCTCTGGAGCAGCCCAGCTTCCCAGAACTGAGATCACCAAACCAAGAAGAGGAGGCACCTTGGACCTGGGTAAAGCCTCCTTTCCAAGCTACTGCAAAAAGAGGCCCAGGAGAAATCAAAAGATCATGGACTCTTTTTGCTATTGCGTATGTTCCACCTTCAGTATGGACTGTTGCTCTCCTTGCAGATACTTCCCTTTAACTTTTCTTTTCGGCTAAGTTCCTTTGCAATTTATTGTAGAACTTCTGCCTGCCAGATGTTTTCCCCTAGAGTCCACCTCAATGTGGGTAGTCTATTCTTATGGATTCAATAATTCATTACGATTCTGAACTGGATTTTAGGATCACTCTACTATTATAAAGGAGAGAAAACCCTATACCAAAAGGGGCAATGCACATAGCATATTTTCTTTTTTTGAAACACGTTCTTTTAAGATTTGAAGGACAGTAAAAGAAAAGATTGGTCGGGCACGGTGGCTCACACCTGTAATCCCAGCACTTTGGGAGGCCAAGGTGGGTGGATCACGAGGTCAGGAGATCAAGACCATCCTGGCTAACACGGTGAAACCTCGTCTCTACCAAAAAAATACAAAAAATTAGCCGGGCGTGGTGGCAGGCACCTGTAGTCCCAGCTACTCTGGAGGCTGAAGCAGGAGAATGGCGTGAACCCAGGAGGCAGAGCCTGCAGTGAGCTGAGATTGCACCACTACACTCCAGCCTGGGAGACAGAGTGAGACTCCGTCTCAAAAAAGAAAGAAAAAGAAAAGAAAAGATAATGCTGAAATCATTAGGAAACAGGTTTAGTCACTGAGGCTAAAATATAAAAGTACAGAATGAAAGCCCCCTACAACCCTAGTGGAGTCCTACATAAAAACAGAAGGCCTTTCAATAAAAATAGCCTAAATTTGCACTATGATGACATGTATAATGATGATACTGATGATGAAGACTAAGAAGAGGAAAATGTCAACTATAATGATGTGGTTTGAGTGCCTGACCAAGTGCCATGCATGCATCGATTAGGTTACTGAAATCCTAATACCGGAATGTTCAACAGTTTTAGAACAATTGGCATTTTGGCTTGATTGGTATCAATTTGTGCAGACTGGGTCAAGAAGGATTCTGGAGTCACATGCAGGGTCATCAGCAAACTATTCAATGATCCATTTTAGTGGTGTCAGATACAGCCAAGAAAGGAGATGGAGAGCAAGTATGTCATGCACTTACCATCCATGTAGCTTAAACTGTAGTTCGTTTGTGTCTCTTCTCATTCTGCAAGGGGTTGAGTCATCTCAGCTGTTGTATTTTGTATAGGGTTATTCATAAAAGCACTGTAGCGGGTTGGCTACCCTCTGTTGCCTTCCTGTCATATACCAGGCACTCTGCTGCATTCTTTGACTACATTATCTCTAAACTTCAGGAGGGCTGGACAGTGGCCTTTCTTGCAGTAAACTTGTGCCCCATCGCCCACCCTTCTTTCTGCTTCCTGTGGGTGCACAGTCAGTTTCTGTGACAGGGCTGATGTCATGATGATTTCAAGTGGTGAAATCAGAGAGTAGGTGTTGTCTTTGGGCCATTTCATGATGATTTGGCCCAAAGACAACACCTACTCCCTGAATAATATCCATGAAAACTTAAGACAGTCACTCAAGTGAGTCACATTTTCCCTGTAGATATGACTTGCAGATGTCGAGATGGAACCTCACCAGGGCTTCCTTCTGAAAGGAAACTTCCAGAAAGCAGCAGACAGACCACAGAACATCCTTCCTAGAAAAAGATAAGTCGTCTATAGACCAGCAACAGCTCTGATCACATGACTGCAAGCAAGGTTTCCAAAGAAATCAAAATGATAGCTTAAAGAATGAGCATGGAAAATTTCTTTGTAGAAAGATTCAAATTCACAATGTGACCAATTAAAAGGAATCCTAGCGTACATTTTTTTTTCTCAAAATTTCACAAATACTGTCTTATTTGATTCTCATATTAACCTGTGGATATGGGCTGTGAATATGAGCCATGAAGACATTATTCTCCAATTTATAATTGAGAGAAGGGAGGGAGGACATCAGTGACTCGCATCTCAGGGTACATGACAGTGAGTGATTGAGACAGACTTGGGTCTTTTGGTTACTCCTAGTACAGTGCTCTCTCCACCTCATCCTGCCTTTACAAACTGGAAGCAGGTTAAGTAGCAATTCATTTATTTTTCTTTCAGAAAGAAATACATCTTTAAAAGAATGAGGATCAAAAGTTGTGTAAATAGATGAGGCTGGCGCAGTGGCTCATACTTGTAATCCCAGCATTTTGGGAGGCTGAGGCAGGTGGATCACCTCAGATCAGGAGTTCGAGACCAGCCTGGACAATATGGCCAGACCCTATCTCTACTAAAAATAAAAAAAATTAACTGGGTGTAATGGTGGAACCTGTAATCCCAGCTACTCGGTAGGCTGAGGTAGGGATAATTACTTGAACCCAGGAAGTGGAGGTTGCAATGAGCTGAGATGGTGCCACTGCACTCTGGCCTGGGCAACAGAGCAAGATTCTGTCTCAAAAAAAAAAAAAAAAAAAAAGTTGTATAAATAAATGTAAAAAATTCAAGTATCTTCATTCTATTTTATAATATAGTCAAGGTGTTTTTTGATTTTCTTTTTTAAGGTAGAAAAACTGAGGGGCAGAGGTAAGTAGAGACAAAGGGACAGAAAAAGTCACGTTCTGGTGCCATACAGGCCCAGGGCTCACAGGGAGCAACAGCCCCATAGGTGACTTTTTGAGGATACAAAAGTGTGGTCATGTTTTTGCAGCTCTATGCAGAAATACGGGCAGTGCTTCTGTGACCTGGTGACACTGAGGATAAAATTTGAGCCAGGAGCCAGAGGTCCTGTAGCACTGGCCTAAAACCAGGGAGATCAATTCTTTTAATGCTATAATGTTTTAACTTCTAGAATGAGCCTATTGCCCTGGCTTCAGTTGTTTCTTTATAATAAAGTGCAATAATGACTATGGAGAGCATAGAACATGAAGAGTAACGGAAAGCCTGCAGGAGGAAACCAGTCACAGCCCTCTAACCGGTGCTCAGCCTCCCTGCCCATTAGAATCACCGGGGAAGCTTTAAACATGCAATTCCCAAGCCCACCCCAAACAATGGAGTCAGAATCCTGGGAGTGGGACCCAGGCATCAGTACTTAACGCTCCTGGGGTGCATCTAGTATACGGTCAAGGTTAAGTACCTTTGAGAGATTTGTCCAAAAAGGCTGGCTGAGGAAAGGAAGAAGCACTGAAATGGGAAAATTCGGATGTGAGATTGAGGGTAGCCAAGCAAAACCTTCCCCTGGAAAACAGATTGAGGACAAAAGATGCAGGGACTCAAGAGAACAGAACTCTGGGCACGCAGTGGTTGAAGATGGTCTCTCTTTGACTTTCTGTGGGAGAAGATAAAGGAGAGAATTGAGGGACTTCCCCGGAAAGTTCAGTGTAAGAACATCTTCTGCCTTTTTGTATTTAATTATCTTTCTTCTAAATAAAACATTTTGAGGGCTGGGAAGAGGTGCTCAATCTGCCAATTTATTTGAATTTTGCCTTACTCTGCCTTACACAGCAGTGCTATGGGAGGAATACTCACCTGATGGAGCACATTCTTAGGTAGAACTCCTAAGCTTCTCTTCCTTTTTTTTTTTGAGACGGAGTCTCGCTCTGTCACCCAGGCTGGAGCGCAGTGGCCGGATCTCAGCTCACTGCAAGCTCCGCCTCCCGGGTTCACGCCATTCTCCTGCCTCAGCCTCCAGAGTAGCTGGGACTACAGTCGCCCACCACCACGCCCAGCTATTTTTTTTTTTTTTTTTGTATTTTTAGTAGAGACGGGGTTTCACCATGTTAGACAGGATGGTCTCAATCTCCTGACCTCGTGATCCTCCTGCCTCGGCCTCCCAAAGTGCTGGGATTACAGGCATGACTCTTCCTCTTGAAGAAGGAAAATGCTGTGGCTGTGAATAGGACACACAAAGAAACCCACATCAATCACCACAAAGGTGAGGGACATAAGACCAGAGGAAGTTGGCAGGAAGAGGATGAACGAGGGGTTGCCCTCTGAGACAACCTGGGATAAGAATGATTAAAAAAAAAAATCACTTTCCTTATTCTGACACTGCACTGGGATGAGGAATTGCTCTGTTCATGACTGATCTAAAAGAAGCAATGAGATTTCATTTGAGATGAGGTCTTGATGTCAATATCACCTCACTTGCCGTTGATACCCAAGCCCAGGAATCCTCAGCATCATTGCCCTCCCTGCACTCCTAGAGGAGAAGCTCCCTGCAGTGGGATACTTCTTACTCAGCTTTGCATCCCTTAGGGCCAACAGTTCGGCACCTACTGAAGTGAAAGCTAACCTGTAGTATTATAGAAACTAAGTGAACATGGTGTAATGAGTGATTAGAATGCAGCTAGTGTTGCTGGTGACTTTATGAGCAAAATTCCCTGCCTCTCTCAGAAAAGCAGCTCCCACCTCCTGTTGCTGCAATGTCAGTGGCAACACCCTCTTCAAGGACAGGTTCAAGAAAGGCGTTTTCAAACCCCTCCCAAGCTCATTCAAAATGGCACCAGGGTCGGGTGCCGTGGCTCTCACACCTGTAATCCAGCACTTTGGGAGGCGGAGGCTGGTGGATCACTTGAGGCCAGGAGTTTGAGACCAGCTTAGGCAACATGGTGAAACCCCATCTCTACAAAAATTAGCTGAGCATGGTGGCACAGACCTGTAATCCAGCTACTTGGGAGGCTGAGGCAGAAGAATCGCTTGAACCCGGGAGATGGAGGTTGCAGTGAACTGAGATGGCGCCACTGCACTCCAGCCTGGGTGACAGAGCGAGGCCCTGTCTCAGAAACAAAACAAAAACCCAAAATGGCACCAGAAGGCAAAATCGATTAGAAGAGCTCTCTCTCTCTGCCTCTTTGTTTTTGTTTGTTTGTTTTTTTTTTTTTTACAAGGAGTGGGATTTCTCAGTGGGCATGAGTAAGGAGGGGGTGGTGCAATGGGAACACTTACAATAGCAGGGCCCATCACTTGTCCAGGGGCTGCAACTGGTGACGGATTTAACCCCACAGTCATCGGGATGAGGTGTTTCTCAGCCATGTCTTCACATTCATCTGCATTGAACCCAGTAAAGCCCGACTTCTTGGAGATGTGGATTTCCTAGCAGTCAGGGAACTTGAAGTTGGCCCATGTGGTAAAGCCCCATGTGGGCCTCAATCACGTGCTCCTTGTTCTGCAGAGTGGTGCTGATGGACACGGCAATGTGGCCGAGGTGAACCCTGGCCACTGTGCCCTGGGGCTCTCCAAAGACCCCCCCCCCTCCACATGCCTGTCTGGAGCCCAAGGTGGGGACAGCATGGGGTCAGAGATAGGAACATCCATTGGAAAGATCCATCTCCAAGGTCCCTGGGGGTAAGTCATAGCAGCGGCTGCTACACCTCTGAGGGCTGCTGTGTGCAGAGGCTGCATGTAGAGAGAAGGGTGGGCTTCATCAGCAGCGGAGATTAGAAGAGTTCTTGAGGCGGCATTTAAAATGATAACCCTTGGAGATACGGGGCAGAGGGGCTGAGAGCAGAAGGGGGTCATGTGCTCTGATCTCACCCAGACCCAGGGCCTGGGAGGCAGTTGAGGGTTTAGAGCACCGGGTATCACTGCTTCCCAGAAAACACAGCTTGAGACCCGGGGAGAAGATCTTCTGGTGCCAAAGTCCTTTCTGGAAGGCCTGTACTGCTCTGAAACTGGGTGTCCACGTGGGCCTGAGGACCAGACTTTTCTATTGGTGAGAAAGCTTCTGTTACCTCTGCAGCAATAAGTCCTGAGTAAGCTTCTGGAGCCTTGGAAAACCCGGCGCCTGCTGAGCAATGCATCAGCATGCATCCTTAGGAACTGTATTTGGAAGCTGACGTCTCCTTTGCTCAAAGTCTGGCTTCGTTCCCCCTAGCATATAAAAAGTTTCCAGTCTGCGTCTCCCCTCCTCTGATGTTCTTGATTAATTACATTCTGAGGTGCAGCTTGGAGCCTGGCCTGAGCCATCAGTGAGGGGAGGCAGATATATTGGTCAGGACAATTACGGAGATGGGTCAGAGCATCAGAGGCTTTGGCCGAAATTGCTGGCGATTAGGTTAGAATCGTTTGGACAAATGGATTAGTGTTGACTGGATGGGCTCACTCAGACAAAGGGAAATAAACGACAACTTTAATCAAGACTAAGCTGCATCTACCGGCCAGGCAGCCGTCGTCAGTGCCTAAGAATGTCTGTTCTGGGACGCCAGGGTCGAATTTGCCTCATTAGCCGGGACACTGCACCTGCATTGGACAGGAATATGGTCCAAATTTGGAGGCCTAAGAGGAGAAAATCTAGGCCAACCTCTGTTGCTTCCAGAGGATTCCAGTCTTATGAAGTGAAACATCTCTCTCATTTGGGGTCAGATAACCACTGGACCCCAAGTTTACAAACATAAGTACTTTGCAGTAAGCCAAGTGGCTGCCAAGAAATATGGCTGGTCTCAGAGTTGAACTGTATTTGGGTTGACTGTGGCCTTTTAAATTCTCTAGCATCACCAGAGCCTGGCTGATGGGACCTTGCCTTTAATCAACACCACGTAAAGAAACCTTCCAGGTGTGGGCTGGGGCTGCGGGGTATTGACTTTCCCACTGTGTTCTCCTCCTCCTTGAGATGCCTGGGGAAGAGGGCTTGGTCTGTTTCCTGTGTGTTTCTCTGATGGAAGCACTGGGACCTCTGAAAATCAATCGGTAGGATTCCTTCTGATTGGGGAAATCAGGGACAGCAAACTGATCCCTATCTTTAAGGAAAGGTGGGATTTAGGCCAACGTTTCTCACATCTGATTGCAGCTTAGAATTGCATGGGGCAGAGCAGTTAAAAAACTAACGAGTGGGATCTATCCAGATATTTTTCATGTAATTGTCTGGGGTGAGGCTCAGACATCCAATATTGTTTCTAAATCTCTTTAGCTGACGTTAATTGGCCGGGGTTGAGACGCTCGGATTTCAGGTCCTCAACCGAAAAGAGAGTTTGTGTGTGCACTGTGTCCTGTCTCTCTAATTAGATGATTAACTCCTGGAGAGTAAGAATGGGGCCCTGTGTTTGGCATCTTCTCCCGCAGGGTTTAACAGAGTGCTGTACACCTTGGGTTCTCAATAAGCACTTAAATACAAATGCTCGGATGCATGAGCAAACAGCATTATTCTCTCAGAAATCTCATCCACTTGAGGCGGTGACGACTATTTTAAATACATTGCAATGCAGAGGCCCCTTTCAGGATGTCTGGGCCAGCTGGCCCTGCCACAATTACACTCAGCACCATTGTAACTGCTGAAGAAATGTCTAGACAGAAAAACCTTCCAGGAAATGAAAGGTAGAAGGTGTTCAGGGTGTGTGGATAGATACATATTTTTTTTAAAATTTTTGTTTTTGGCGAGTCTCAGGTAAAGAAAACAGAGAAGCCTCATCATAGGCAGATTATTTCCTTCTGTGACTTGCTGGGGAGGATGATCTCATTATCTGGTTTTCCTTAGGGAAGTTAGACAAGACAATAGTGTCCCTTGTCTAAAAACTTCTGAAAGGATCCCCTGCAATTATCTCGATATACCATTATGATTCAAGTACCTGTAGGTCTGAGCACTTCATTGATAAAGGTTTATTAAGGAAATTAACAAAATCACCAGAAAATAGAGAGGTAAGTAAGAAGAACAAGTCAAGAGAGGGTGGAACTGGAGTTTAGAATGAAACCTTCCAATACAAGCCATCTTTGCTAAATAGCACTATCATTCATAGACTTTATTTTTTTTAAATGATGAGCATTTTGAATTTTAAAAGAAGCAAACACAATAGGGAGGAATTATGAATCAAGAATTTGATTGAGACTGGATGAAGCATCACAATTAAGCACTTAAAATACCATAAAAAGTAAATTTCTTGCCTTCCTTCTGCTTTTTTCCTTTCTCTCTCTCCTTTCCTCCCTCCCTTCCTTTTCATAACCCTAATTGAGCTGAGAAGCAAAACTTACCATCACATTTACTCAAAATGATCATGATCTAATGGGGGAGACAGGAGGTGGCATCAGGAGCTCTGGCCCAGGGTAGAATGTGAGCTGCTCCCAAAGGGAAGGGAGCTTTGTAAAGGGGACAAGATGTTTTAGAAAGAGGAGAAGCAGCATTCACAGATGAATCCAGAACAGATTCTCAGAGTCTGAAAGGCCATCTAAGGCCAACTCATCCAGGATCCCTTATGGGATCCTAAACTGTCAGTGGTTTTATGACCTTTCTTAAGTGCCTGTAGTCATTCAGTTGCCAAACAGCTTGGCATCCCAAAGACAAACGATAGACAAAGTCTGCATCTGTCGATATCCATCAGGACTTCTTTGGTTATAAGAGACAGGAAATTGACAACCTGGTTGAAGCAAAAAAGGGAATTAGTGGCTCATAGCACTGAAATGTCCAGAAAATAGTCCTGGCTTCAGTCAAGGCTGAATGTAGGGGCTCAAATGACAACATCTACTCTCAATCTCTTAGCTTTGCTTCCCTCAGCTGTTGCTTCCTTGTTAGGCAGGCTCTCCCCTTGTGAAGGCAAGACAGCCACCGCCTGCCCAAAGCTCCTATCTGCTCAGCAACCCAGGCAGAAGAGGGCAGCTCTTTCCTGCTAGCCTTGGGCACCTCTTAGTAGGCCAGCTGGAGTCAGGGCTGATGCCTAGACTAATCACTGTGGCCAGGGATGGAGGACACGAATGAACCAGGCCTGCTACAGAAACACCCCTGGAGCCAGAGAGCTGGCGCAGCTCCACCCAAATCATTGAGAGTAGGGATAGGGCTGTCCCAAAGCAAAACCTGGGGACTGAGACCGGAAGGGGCAATGGGCTCTGGCCAGTCAAGAACAATCCAAGTCCCCTTCAGTACAAAACACACACATCTATAAATCAGAAGAAAAGTTCATAGAAAAAATAAAGGAAAAAGGTAAAAATTCACCCCCAAAATCCCACCACACGTATATAATGAACATATTTGCATTCAAAAATTTTTTCCTGTTCCTAAGCTAAAATGCCCCTCTACAGTTTTTATCCAGTGACCCTAACTCCACCTTCCTTAGCTACATAGCAAAGGTTTACTCCTTTTAGAAAGCAGAAGACACCCTCCAAATGTTTGAAGACAGGTCTTATGTCCCTGGCAAGTCTTCTTTTCAGCCCAGTATTCTACCTGTGCCTCAGTTGTTCTGGTTTCCTGACCCACTGGCTCATGGCCGTGATCCTGCCTGAGGCTGGCTACAGTTGGTCCATTCCTTCTTGACATGAGCTGCCTGGATCAGACCTCAATCCCTGACAGCGTGGATGGGCCACAGGGGGGCTGCCATTTCCCTTGCTCCACATACCACCTTTTATTCACAAAGTCTATGATGACATTCACTCTCTTGGCAGCTCTGGCCCTCTGCTGGTTCATATAGAGCCCAGAGTCCACCCAAACTCCCCAAACCCTAAGTCCTCCCCAGAACACCTTGCCTCCCCCATTCCACACCACTGAATTCACAATTTGAACCTCAATGCAGGATGTCATATGTGTGCTGACTAAGCTTTCTGGTTGTTCCATGTTGGTTTGCTTTGGTTCCAGCCCGAGAGATGGTGTAGAACCCCCGACTGCGACGCATGTATCAGTTCTCTGACTCAGCAGGAGTCAGAAGCACGTTGACCCAGGTGTGAGTCCCAGGTGGGAGGGTGACGGGACCGAGCCAAGGCACACATGTCGAGTGCTCACCTTGTTCAGCACACACTTAAGAGTGTTCACCCTGGGTTGGCACTAGTGTGAGCGTCTGTGGATGACCAGCTCTGGTGCTTGCAAACTGTGCTGCCATCTATGCTGTTCTTCCCTATCTGGTCACTAGAGGAAAGGAGATGACCTTTAGCCTGGGGTGAAAGTGGCTGGAATTTTAATAGAGATGGGGAGTGGGGTTGGGGGCGATTTCTAGGTGTCAGAGCTCCACATAGAAAACATGAGAGAGGGCCGGGCGTGGTGGCTTACGCCTGTAATCCCAGCACTTTGGGAGGCCGAGGTGGGCGGATCACAAGGTCAGGAGATCGAGACCATGGTGAAACCCCGTCTCTACTAAAAATAGAAAAAATTAGCCGGGCGCAGGGGCGGGCGCCTGTAGTCCCAGCTACTCGGGAGGCTGAGGCAGGAGAATGGCGTGAACCCGGGAGGCGGAGCTTGCAGTGAGCCGAGATTGCGCCACTGCACTCCAGCCTGGGCGACAGAGCGAGACTCCGTCTCAAAAAAAAAAAAAAAAAAAAAAAAGAAAACATGAGAGAGGGAAAGGCAGCCACCCTTGAGAGAGAAGCCCCTGAAGAGAGGGAACAAGTAGGGAACATGCACACGGCGAGAACCATGAGGGCCTGCATGTCACTGAGGAGCCCATCATTCAAGATGTTTGGAGCAGAGGCCTGATGGACTCAGAACTGCCCTATAGGAATACCCCAGGCTACTGGCAAGGAGGAGTGAGGCCACGGTAACAGACTAGAATCTAGATAAAGGAAGTCAAAGCCCCTAATCAGGACATAATGGCGGTGAGGATAGGATGGGGAAACAGAGAGAAGGCATTCCAGAAATCAACTCAAAAACACTTTGCAACTGTGTGTTTTGGGGCTGAACTGGGAGGTATGGAGAAAGAATGATTAAAGATAACCCTAGGGTTTTAAACCAGAGGAAACTGGAAAGTGTTAATACCTTGATCAAAGTTAGAATAATCAGAAAGAGCAATGGATTTGGAAAAAGAGAAATTGTGAAGGAAGAATTAGACCTTAGGTAAGTTGGTAGTATTGGTGGGATTCTAATGATAAGTGGCAGGTGGTTAGAAAAATGAGGGCAGGGATTTGTGGAGAAGTTGGAATTGGAGGTGAGAATTTGGTTTGTTATATAGAAATAAGAACTGAAGCTTCAGAGTTGGTGTGTTCAATATGGAAGAATGTGAATGCTGGCGAGGGCTGTGGACAGGTAAGTTGCGAGTGATAAAGTATTCTGCAATGGAAATTTCTATTATTAGCATCAGGACCCCATGCATGAGATAGGAGGAGAATAAAAAAACCAGTGAAGGAGAAAGAGAATGTAGGTGGAGATCTGAGATACTGCAGATCATCATAGCCATAATTTGTCAAGATTTTTTTTGCAAGTGATAAGAAACAATTCAAATTGGTTTAATAAAAAAAGAAACATATTGCCTCATATAACTGGTAAGTCCAGGGTAGTCCACATTCAGATGCATTCCATGGCTCAGAGACATTGAGACTTATTTTTACTCCTACGCTGTATTCTGCTTTCCTCTGTTGGCTCAGGACTCTTCTCTTTATGGTGACAAAATAGCAGTCAGGAACTCCATTCTATCTTCTGCAGCAGGAGGAACCAACAGTTCCAATGGCTGCCATTACCTGCCCACCTCTGAGCCAATCTCTGGGGCCAAGAGGTGGCTCTGCTCGGATGTGAAGCCACACTCAGCTCTGTCTTGCTGGTGGAGAGAGCAGCACCTCAACCTGGACACTGAAAATGGGATGCTGAGGGTGGGAGAGGGTTGGTTTCCTAGAGGAACACTGGGGTGCTGCTCCCAGAAGAAGGTAGAATCGACACAACCAAGACAGCGACTATCCACCATAGAGACCAAGGGAAGAACTTCAGGGAGGGTGGTAGTCAACAGTGACAAATGATGCGGAGAGGATGAAGAAGAGAAATGAATGGGCACAGACTTCAGACATGGTGGCTGAGTCATTTGTTTCTTTCAAACATTGTAAATATGGGAGGAAAACAGATTTTAGTGGGTGAAGGGATGGGTGGGAGTAGAAACACTACAAAGGCAGGCAGGCATCTGCTATTTTAAAGAAGTCCATCCATGAAAGGAAGCAGACAGACTAGCTTTCCCCCAATTCTGTCCCACAATTACCAAGCGAGACGCTGTGCTAGGAACTGGAGTCCCAAGATTAATAATTCCCAGTCTACATTCTCAAGAAGCTTAGAAAGGAGGAGATAATTGTAAATGAATAAATTATGGGGAGAAGGAATACATCATGATTTCCAGCTTTCAGAGCGGGAAGTTACAACAATGAGAAGCTGATATTAAGCCAGACCTATCACCGAAGACAGAATGATGAAATCAGTCGGAGGGAACAAGGAAAGGCTTTTCAGGGGAGGTGGTATCTGAGCTGGGTTTTGTAGAATGAATGAGAGCTCATTTTAGGAAGCAAAATGGGGAAAGGAGTGCCAGGCAAAAGCAAACATTCCTTAAGAGGTTCACAGATGCGTACTGCTGGAGCGAAAAGTCCAGAGGATGGGAAGAGTAGGCGGGGAGGCCTGTGTGATATGCTGAGGGGCGTGGGGCGGGGGCAGTGAAGGGTTTTTAGGTCAGTGCAAGGCAATGTCAGATTGGCATGCTAGAAGAACCTCTCTGGACTCAGTCCGGAGGGGACCCAGGTGGAGACAGAGGGGCCAGTTCAGAGGATGTGTTGATAGTCATGTAAAGGAGTGACCAAGTCCATCACAAAGGCAGGGGCAGGGAAGAGGGGAAAGAGTAAGAGGAGCACCAGGAGAGGGGAGAGCCCATAAGACAGTGAGAGGGAGGGAAGCTTTGAAGACAGGTGATGGAGTTGAGGGCAGGAGGAAATGCATCTCTGGAGAGGGCGACACCAAAGGTGCAGGTGGGGAACAGGTAATGGGAGGAGGCAGAGAAGGTGGGCTCAGGCATGGGTGGAGGCGGAGAAAGGCCAAGCAGTCAGAGGGGAGGAAAGATGGAGAATATGGATAAGAACCCAGGGCAAGAGTGACAGAGGCAGAAGAACAGTTGAAGAGCTTTCCTTCTCTCCATTAAGAAAGCAGGGAGGGCTAGGTGTGGTGGCTCGTGCCTGTAATCCCAGCACTTTGGGAGGCTGAGGTGGGCAGATCACCTGAGGTCAGGAGTTCGAGACAAGCTTGGCCAACTTGGCGAACCCTGTCTCTACTAAAAGTACAAAATTTAGCTGGGCATGGTGGCGGGTGCCTGTAATCCTTACTACTCAGGAGGCTGGGGCAGGAGAATCACTTGAACCCAGGAGATGGAGGCTGCAGTGAGCCGATTGTGCCACTGCTTTCCAGCCTGGGTGAAGAGTGAGACTCCGTCTCAAAAAAAAAAAAAAAAAAAAAAGAGAAAGCAGTGAGATCACTCGTCAACTATACGTGGGCTGCAAATTTCCCTTTGGGGAAAATGGGGATGGTAACAGAAGCAATCGATAACTGAATCACAACTCCACCCCAGCTGTCCCCTCCTCTCCATTCTTCTGCCATTTGCCTCTCCCTGGTCTTCGTTAACTACACCAGTGGTTCTCAGGGTGGGTGCGGGGTGCTTGAACCAACCTTGATCATCCTAGGAGCTCCTTATAACTCTCACCCACACTAGCATCTGATTCAGGAGGTCTAGAGTGAGCCATGGGCATGTGTGTTTCCAGAAAATTTCATATAGGAGAGATTCTGAAATGTATCACACAACTTAGAATTACTGAGGTTCATAGGACTGAGTCCCAGAATTTGCCATGCTGTGGGAGAAGATGGGGTGGAATCATTTGCAGAAGCTGGGTGGGTGTAAGTGACTCAGGAAAGGAGGACAAGGAGGAGGTGGCTGTGCCAGCAGATACGGGAAGGAGCGGGGGCTCCTATTCTCACATTCAGCAGATACGCCTCTCCCAAGCATCACTAGGCCAATCCCCATCCCTCCCAGGCTGCCCTTTTTATAACTTTGTTTCCCCTTCAGTATTTCCCGATGTTCACTTTAGCCTGTGGGCCACCAGCATCAACATGCAGGGTCACAAAATGTGATTTGCCAGTAAGCACACAACAGACTCAGAACTATCAAAGCTGAGCTGAGGATAATCATGCTTTTCTGAAATATCATGGCCATTCTTCTTAAGGCAAGGAATAAAACTGGGGAGAAAACCCACCCCCATACACGGAAACTTGACAATGAAAAGGCACTAGGTAGCTTCAAAAGTTGCTGCAGTTTGTGTGCAGCACTGCCCTCTGCTGGTCACAATCAGACCTGCAGCTGTAAGGCAGCAGCATCTGACTTCTGGATTTTACGGTAAAGAGGACAGGTTAGTTGGGCTTCCGAGTCATTGTAGGTCAAGGTCACACACTATCATTAAGTCCACATGTGTGACTCTTCAGGTACAAACTGAGCCTGAAACTTTAGGCTTGGAGGTTTCCAGTTAACTATATTCAAATAAAGACGCAACTGCCTAGGAAAAACACGAAGTCCCTGAATAAATTTCCTTGTAAAATATTTGGGTGTGCATGTAATGGCTACAGTCACCTGGAGATAAGCTGCAGAGGTAGAAATCTTTCCTGGAGTCAATGAATGAATTTTTTAAAAGTCTGATAATTCTATGCTGTTAGTAACAATGGCCAACATTTATTGAACACATATGGTTATTGGCATCTTCTGTGCATTACATCAGTTAACTTCCGTAACAACCCAGTAAGACAAGAACCATTATCATCTGTACTTATGGATGAGATAACAGGTATGAAAGAGTCCAAGGCCACAAAATCTTGGCAGAGAAAGAGATTACACCCAGAACTTACTGTACAGCCTCCTTGTTAAGGTCATACCAACTGCTTTATTACATAGACACCAAAATATGTAATTGCTCTAACATCATAGATGTTTTACTTTGTGCTTTGATAATGGTCCCAAGTAGGTGTTTCTTGTGACTGGGTGCCTCTCCTCCTCCAGGTGCAGCAATTCTGGGACTCAGATTCCTTCAGGCTTCTGGCTCCTCTGCCATGATCTGGGTCTGGTCATTTTCATACACATCTAGCCACCCAGAAGAGAAAAGAGCAAGAAGAAGATACTCCTGTTTCTTAAAAAACAGCTGCGGCTCACAGGCCAATGGAAAGAACTATTTTGGCCACATTTAGATGCAAAGGAAGCTGGGAAATGCTGTCCCTGACTGGTCAGCCTCTTTCCAGCACCAGTGCCACATCATGACAGGGGAGGCGGGGATTTTGGTGCTCAAGGGCCACCTCTGCCCTCTCTCTGGTAAGTATGATGGGTTGGTTCACTGATTCAAGTCACACCTTTGGTCACTACCCCAGGTGAACACCACAGCGAGGTCCTGAGACTGGGCTCTTTTAGCAATAAATCCTTGGAAGGTGTCTTTCCTCTTGACAAAGCACTTTTACACCTTTACATTTAAATTACCCTATTTAATAATTTAATTTTTCCATTTCATCCTCACAGCTCCTGTGAGGTGGGTTAATTGCCTTTATTTCACAGCTAAGGAAAACGAGGCTAAGCAGTCAGGTGGCTTGCCCAAATTCCTACAGCTGGGATTCAACCAGTTTATTCTCGTTGCCAGATCCTGGAAATAGTGGCAGCTGCTAAGCTTAGGTGGAGTTTGACCAAAAAGCTTTATGGTAGAGAGAGAGAGAAGTGGGCAGAGCCGTGAGCGGAAAGAGGCGCTCACAAATTCGTGGCCTGAAACGACACTGCTCGTTAAACCTTGTGACTTTTGGTCCGGTCTCTGCCAGAAATTATAAAGTCGGAAAAAGTTGAGCGAGAAGGGAGGAGTGACAAATACAGGCTGCTGGAGAAACAGCAAGGTTCTCAGAATTTTTCTTCTACCTTGATCAAATATCACAGAAGGTATAGAACCATGACTTACATTTCACAATTTAATGATTTACATTGCAGATTTCATTTACCTTGGACAATCCTATCATGTTCTTGAATGTTGTAGATTTTTCCTTCTGGAAATTTGTGAGGGGTCTTCACTTCCCTCCCATATTCCCCCTCACCACTTTCAGTCTTACCAGAGTCTCTGATAACAGTCTAGTAATGAAAGACTATCATTATTTTTATTCTCACCAAGCTTTCATTCTGGGCTAGTTCAAACATTTCAAGTTTTATTTTATATTTTTATTGTGCAAAGTATAAAATACACAAAAAATAAATTTAAAGTGTTAGCATTTTCCTAATATTTTTATGTTGATTTCTAAATTCAAGTATGTTTAGAGAATATACTTTCTTTGCTTTCAATTATTTTATGTTTGCTAAGGTTTACTTATAGCACAGAATGTGGTCTATCTTGTGTACTTGAAAAGAATGTGCATTTGTTGGGTGAAGTATTCTGTATAAAAATCATTTGGGGCCAGGTGCGGTGGCTCAAGCCTGTAATCCCGGCACTTTGGGAGGCTGAGCAGGGTGGGATTCAAGACCAGCCTGGCTAACATGGTGAAACCCCGTCTCTACTAAAAATACAAAAAGATTAGCCAGGCTCACGCAGGTGCCTGTAATCCCAGCTGCTCAGGAAGCTGAGGCAGGAGAATCCCTTGAACCTGGGAGGCAGAGGTTGTGGTGAGCTGAGATCACACCATTGCACTCCAGCTTGGATAACAAGAGCAAAACTCCATCTCAAAAAAAAAAAAAATTGGGTAAAGTTGGTTGATAGTGTTGTTCATGTCTTCTATAACCTTGCTGATTTTATGTCTACTTTTTCTATTGATTACCAAGGGAAGAGTGTTAACATCTCCAACTATAATTATGCAATTTTCTGTTTCTCCTTTCAGTTCTTCTAGTTTTTGCTTCATACATTTTGAAATTTTGTTGTTAGGTGAATGTGCATTTAAGATTATGTTTTCTTGGCAAATTGAACCCTTTATTATGAAATGTCCCCCTTTATCTCTGCTTTGATAATAACTTAGCCACTCCAGTATGGTACATTTTTCTCCATCGTTTTACTTTTAACCTATCTGAATAAATATAGAATATATTTAAAGATCTATCTTGTATCCTGTTTTCAACTCTAATTTTTGTTCTTCTGTTTTCTATTTCATACTTTATTTTGGGTTATTTGAACATTTAATATTATTTAATGTTTGTTTGAATAATTAGCATTCCATCTCAATTTATCTGCTGGCTTTCTGGCTGTATCTTTGTGCTTTAGGGGTTACAGTATACATACCTAAAGTTCCACCTTCTACTTACAGGTAATATTTTACCACTTCAACTAAAGTATAGACTCTTCCAATTATATTGGTTCCTTTACATTTACATACATTGAAATCTCCACTATATAATTTAATTATTTTTGCTTTCAATAGTCATACACAATTTAAGTAACTGAAAAAGAGGGAAATAGTATTTATTGACACAGATATTTACTATACTTCTGTTGCGTTTTCTTCATTTCCTAAGTTCCAGGTTTTCCTCTGGTATCGTCTACCTTCAGCCTGAAGAACATCCTTTAGCATTTTTTTTTTTAGAGCATGTCTGCTAGCTCTCAATTCCTTTGGTTTTCCTCCATGATAACAGACCCCATGGAGATTATTAATTTCTAATTTAATTAGGTCACAGAGTGTATTAAGTATAATTTCAACCCTATTAAATGTATTGAGACTTGTTTTATGGCCAATGCAATTGTCTATCCTTGTGAATATTTATGTCCATTTGAAAAGAAGGCATTATTCTGCTGGTTTGAAGTGTCATGTTCTACAAATGTTATTTAGACCAACTGTGTCATATCTTCTATATCACTACTGATTTCTATTTGCACCAATTACTAAGATAGAAGTATTAACATTTTGTATTCTTTCAGTTTTGTTTTTGCTTCACATAAAGTTTTTGAAGTTCTGTTTTTGGATATATACTCTTGTAGTCTTATGCCTTCTTGATGTATTATTATGTATTACTATGAAATGTTTCTTTTATCTTTGACAATAATCTTTGTCTTGAAATCCATTTCATTTGACATAAATATAGCCATTTCAATTTTCCTATTATTTATCTAGTGTATCTTTTTCTATTCCAGCCTTTACCTTTTCTGAGTTTTTGTATTTAAAGTGGGAAAGTAGATTTTTTTTGCAGATAACACTTGTTGGGTCCCAGTGTTTTATCTAGTTTGACAGTCTCTGCCTTTTAATTTGCATGTTTGACCATTTATATTTAATGCAACTATTGATATAGTTGGGGTCAAATATGCTATTTGTTTTCTATCTGTCTCAATTGATCTTTGTTTTCCTTCTTTTCATCTTTTCCTACCCTCTTTTGGATTTATTGAGTATTTTTAACATTCTATCTCCTGTTGGCTTATTGGCTATAGCTCATTTTAAAAACTATTTTCATAGGGTCATTCTACAGTTTACAATATGAATCTTGAACTTATCACAACTTATATTCAAATAATATCATATCACTTGACAGCAGTATATTTCTACTTCTCCCTTCCAGTCTTTTGTATTATCGTTGTCCTGCAGTTTATTTCTGCATATGTTGTAAGCCCCATATACACTGTTATTAACAATCAAATATCTTTTAAAGTAAGTTTAAAAATTAGAAATAAGTATTTTATATTTAATCACATATTTATCATTTCTGGTTTTCTTTATTCCTTTATGCAGATCCAAATTTCTGATATTATTTCTTTCAGCTTGAAAAATATCCTCCTTTATTTCTTTTAGTGCAAGTCTGCTGGCAATGAATACACTCAGCTTTTGTTTGCCTGAAAATGATTTTAATTTCTGTCTTTATTTTTGGGGGATTTTTTTGGGATATAAATTCTCAACTAATAGTTTTTTTTTCTTTCAGCACTTTAAAGATGTCATTCAATTTTCTTTTGGCTTTTGTTGTTTCTAATGAGAAGTCAGTCAAATTTTCATCTTTGTTCATATATATATATAGTGTGCATGTGTGTATTTTCTGGCTGCCTTTGAGGTTTCATCTTTGTTACTGATTTCCAGCCATTTGATTATAATGCATTTTAGTGTGTTTGTCTTTATCTCACTTCAGTTTTGCTGAACTTCTTGGACCTCTGGGTGTATCTTTTCATCAAATTTGGAAAATTTTGGTCATTATTTCTTCAAATGTTGTTTCTTAATTCCCCGAACCCACCCCTACCTTTCCTGAGACTTCATTTGCATTTACTATCCCACCAGTCACTGAGGCCGTGTTTATTTTTTAAGGCTTTTTTTTTCTCTCTGTGCTTTAGTCTGGATAGTTTCAATTGTTATGCCTAAAGTTCACTGTTCTTGTTTTCTGTAACGTCTAGTCCTCCATAAGCCAACCAGTAAATTTTTCATTTCAGACAACCTACTGCTTGGCCCAATATAATTTTCCCTTAATGATTTTAAATTTTATTTTTATCAGACACTAAATTTTCATAGGTGTTTTTATTTAATTTGCTTTTTTTCTGTTTCATTGATCTATTTGTGTATTTATGCTCTAGAACCACATTAATTTTTATTATTATAGCTTAATATATGTTAATGTCTGGGAGGGTTGGTTCTCCCTTAATACTTCTGCTTTTCAGTCTCTTATGTTTTCAAATGAAGTTTAAAGTCAGTGTGTAATTAAATGAAAATTCTGTTGATGTTTTAAAAATTATACATATAGGCTAGCTTAGGGGTAATTAACATTTTTCTTATGTCAGAGCTAACTATGCAAAAACAGGGTTAGTCTTCACAATTTTTTCAAATTTTTTGCATCCCTAAGTGGCATTTTAAAGTTTTCTTCATATAGATATTAAATATTTCTTTGTTTATTACTAAATATTTTATATTTTTGTTGTTGCAGCTATTATAAATGAGGTCTCCTTGTTATTATATGTTCTCGGTGGTTATTGCTTTCACATAGGAAGACTATTGATTTCTCTATGTTAATCTAGTCTCAACCACTTAATGTGTTTCGTCATTGTTTCCCACTCATTTCTTATTATATTTTTCAGGTGTATGTAATATACCAAAATGGTGCTTTCTTGAATTTGCATATTCTTTTTCATAATATCCCAATATTGCTTTTGTATATTTTATTTTTCCTCTCTTTTTGAATATCTTAAACATACCCATTTAAAAACCTTTTCATATTGTTCCATTGCTGTAATTTTTAGTCGTAAATTTTCCCAACTATTTCATCTGTTGACTGTATTTTAAGATAATTCCTTTCTTCATGGAATTAGAGATATTTTACCATGAGCTCGTCTTCAGTAGAAATAGTTTCCTGCGTGTCCCATGAGGCTGTACAGTGCAGGCATATATGTCATTTGGTTCATTATTTGCCTTTGCTGCGTTCATTCTTAGATAATTTTTATGTTTACTTTTTGACTGTAACTTCCTTCAGTTATGGTTGGGAGGAATTCTGACTAACACCCACACAGGGTGCAATTTTGGAAGTTTGGTTTTTGGAGGTCTACTCTTTCACCACCCACAATGTTGGACAGATGGTCAACTTCCTGATGCATCCTTAGACCAGTGGGCAGAGTTCTTCTAGTCCTTATTTCTGGAAGGAAGATTACTTTCTGGCTTTTAGCTTTATTCAAAGAGGTCAGTTCAGCTTCTTATCACCTGCAGGCCTGAGACCTAATCCTCTGTTCCTGTGGGTTTTAAAACCTTCTGTGCTAGCACCAGTTTCTGATATCCCTATGGACCATTTGCTTTTAACACCTGCTCAGTTTTATGAGTTCAAGTTTCTACTTCTTTTTTGGACCTAGGAGTTTTTCTTACTTAGTTTAGAATTTGGCTGTGAAATGGCAATGATAACAACGATAAAAGTAACATTTTTCTGTTGTTATAGTTTACCCAGCTTTTATATGTGTTTGCAGCATAATGGGAACTTCCCACATCAGTTCAACATGTGCCATTGACCAGGATTTCCTGATGGCCCCTTAAGTGATTCTGACATATGCTCTTTCCCGACATAGACAGGAATACTTAACTTCAGACTATCTTGGACCCCAGCAAGTGAAATATTCCAATTGTTTCTATACATTCGGTCACTTAGCAACTTTTTCCATGCCCTCCTTTCTACTCTTTTAAATACAAACATTTGTTGAGCATCTATTTTTTGCTAGGAACTGAGCTTGTTATCTGGCATAGAAAACTTAATGAAGTGAGATCCCTTCCTTGTAAGATATCACTTTCTACAGCACAGAGCCAGGGGCTAACTTTTGTGCACTGTAGTAAGTACCTGAAATAGAGTTAGGCGCAATGCATTTACAGGGAAATGTTGCTTCAAGGTTGTTTGTTTTTGTGTTTTGGTTTTTTGTTTTGTTTTTGAGACAGGATCTCACTCTGTTACCCAGACTGTAGTACAGTGGTGTGATCTCGGCTCACAGCAACCTCTGCCTCCAAGGCTTCATATGATCTCCCACCTCAACCTGGGACTACAGGCATGCACCACCACCCCTGGCTAATTTCTGTAGTTTTAGTAGAGACGGGGTTTCACCATCTTGCCCAGGCTAGTCTTGACCTCCTGGCCTCAAGTGATCCACCCACCTCGGCCTCCCAAAGTGCTGAGATTACGAGTGTGAGCCTCTGCACCTGGCCTGCTGCTTAAAGATTTTGTGTATGAATGTGAAACAGATAGGACCATGTGTTTGTCTTCTTTTACATATCCTGGGAATAATGAGTAAGAGTGGGAAAGTAGCCCACAGGGAGTAGGAGAGAGAACATTGCACTGAGAATTAGGGCCCTTGGCTACTAGTTCTTGTTGCTAACCAGTCCAGGGGCTTTCAACCCCAGCTGCCCTTCAGACCCCACCCACCTGAGGGCCTGACTCAGCCGTTCTGAAGTGGACTGCAAACATCTACATATTTAGATTTGGATGTTTCTGTGGGTGATTTTAATGTACAGTTAAAACTGAAAACCACTCACCTAATTAGATGACTTTGGGCAAATCATTTTAATCCTTATTCCTTCTGTGCCTTAGTGTCCTCAAATGAAGCAGGTAATTTCCAGATCTAGAAATCCACTCTAACACATAATAGTTGCCAGGAGAGGGCTATTTTTGAGACATTTGTTATTATTGTTTTTGTTATTAATATTATTACATAATCTCACTGATTTTTAGAAGCTTAGTCTTTTTACAGAGAGAAAAGTATCAGTAAACTCAAATGGCAAGCAGACTAGTTTTTCTGTCATCCAATGTTGTAATTTGGTTTCCAGAAACTATTAGGTAATGGTAATTGATGTAACAGCTTTGCCCGTTCGATCACCTGCTTTTACACACTGTACTATAAAATAATGGGCTGAGTTTTATGACTTGTGGAATCCATCGTATTGATTTATAGTCACAGCTCAGGGCTGTGTGTGGGTAGGCACAAAAGTGTGAACACTAATTGTTAGTGAACCCATTTGGAGGACTACAGAGAGGTGCTCAGAGGCCAGGGTTCCAAATGTTTCTCATTAATTATCTTCCAAACCAACTCTCAGCTTAAGAGCCCCAATTAGGGAGCAACACATGGTTTAGAAAGCCCTGGTGGTAAATTTCCTGATGTACTGGATTTCGTTTTGGGAATTAGTGTAGTGCAGTGGAAAAAATGTGAACTCTGGAGTCAGCCAGACTGGGTTCAAATTCTGGCCTTACCACTTACCAGCTTTATGACCCTGAGCAAGTTACTCTGCCACTTTGCACCTCAGTTTCCTCATCTGATATGTGGAGATGATGATAATGATACCTACTTCGCAAAGCTATAGTGGATGAAATCAGTTAATTCATGCAGAGCACTTACAACAGTGCCTGGAACATGCAAATAATCAAGAAGTCTCAGATGCAACTTTTGTACCAAGACAAAGATCTAATCCATAGGAACAAATAATTAAAAAAACCGAGGCAAATGTCAGGTTGGTTGTGATGATATTTGGGAGGTGGGTTGGCCTTGACCGAAATCCTTACTTGGCACAGGCTAATCCTTCTACATGGAAAGCCAGCGTTGCCTGGGACACAAGCCCACTCCTGAGTGGCCAGACCATTGAGGACAGAGGATCCTGCAGACGAAATGTTGTTGGATGAGGCACCTGATGGCTCTTTCTCTCCATCTTTCTTTTTGGTCTCTCTCTCACTTCTTTTTTGTCCTCTCTCCCCGCCTCCTCTTTCTTCACACTAAGACAGGCCTTTGCCACATCAGCCTCACCAGTAGGGTCCTCAGGGATTGTGGTCCCATAAGCAAGTCTAACTTGAGTCGTCGGCCCAGTTCCTGGCCCTTCATTTTAGCTTCTCCCATCCCAAGTGGGGCCCTTGTGGCCCATTCTTCTCCTTCTTCCCAAGAGATGGTGGGGACCTGCCTGCAAATGAGCCTCCTGGGTCCCAAACAGAAGAGAGTCTTGCTGACTGGGAAGGGGTGGGTGGCTGCTCGGGCTTGCTCTTTCCCTGGCAAATCCTTTTCTCATACACACATTTTGCTCAGGGTAGTTTTTGGAACACAGACATGCCAAGCCGACCTCACCTCTTATTAACTGGGACAGAGGAGTCAAGTCCATTTTGGTCTTAATTAAAAGAACATGAGGATCAGGGTAAACTGTGCAGAAGAATCAGGAGCAAAGTAAAGAGATTAAAGCCATGCTTTGTTCTTGGAAAGTTCGATGTTTTGAGAATATTGAGTTGTTATTGAGTCCTCCTTAGTATCAGGAGAAGGAGAACAAAATTGGCCCATAGAGGGCAAACTGATCCAACTCCTTTCACAAATTCTTCTTAGCAACTTATTTTCATAAAGTTGAGAAGCAGTATGATGTTGTATAAAGGGCAGGGACGCTCATTCTTCACTTTAATAATTTTTGTGGACCTCTGAAAATGCGAGCTTCTCTACTCTCCCTTAGCCCTACTTTGGTATCCACATTTCCACCGGATTAGTTTCCTGGGGCTGTTGCCACAAAGTGTGACTGACTGGGTGACTTAGAACAACAGAAATGTGAGGTCCCACAGTTCTGGAGGCTGGAAGTCCAGGACTAAGGTGTCAGGAGGACTGTGCTGCCTCTGAAGGTACTAGGGAAGGATCTGTTCCAGGGCTCTTTCTGGGATTCAGGTAGTTCCTTGGCCTGTGGCAGCATAACTCCAATCTCCACATGGTGTGCCCCTCATATGCATGTCTGTGGCCAAATTTCTCCTTTCTGTAAGGACACCAGTCATATTGGATTAGGGACCCACTCTACTCTTGTGTGACTCTGTCTTAGCTAACTACATCTGCAACCCTCTTTCCAAATAAGGTCATATGTTGAGATACTGAGAGTTGGGACTTCAACATATGAATTTTGGGAGAATGCAATTCAACCCATAGCAGCTACAGCTATGCCCCACAGACTGGATTCCACAAAACTATTGCAATATGCTTTGCACAGCCCACTCCACAGCTTGAAAATCAAGTGCTCAGAGGCTGCATGTTTGACTGAGCATGCCGATGCTGGTTCTCCACATGCTGGAAACTAGGCTGGAGACAGGGGCAGGGGCTAAATCGTACAGAACCCTGAAGGCCATGAGCATGTGTACTTTATCCTAAGAGCAGTGGGCTGTCGTTGATGTTCACAAACAGAAGGCTGATCAGACTCTAGAAAGAGCCTTCCAACTTTAGTGTTGAGAATGGAATAAAGCTGGAGCAAGGCAATTACTCAAGCAAGTGACAGAGCTGGCCTGAACCTCAATGGTGGCAATGGGAATACGGGGAAGATGACTTGGAGAAATAGCTATGATGTATCAGGGTGCCTAGAGAAAAACAACTTAAGTATGTGTTATTTAGTAAAGGAACTGCCATTTGGGGACTGTTGGCAAAGGGAACTTGTCATTTGGGTTTCTGGATATGGACACTTTAATGTTGGCACAGATTCCCTTGTTTTCAAGGAAGTTACCAGGATAAACCCTCTAGTCATGGCAAAGTAAAGCAAGTTGATTTGGGGAAGACATCATACCTGAGGGTGGCAACTGCAGAGTGTGATGTTAAATGTTGAAGAACTGGTGAAAAGTTTTCCTGAAGTGAGTACTTAGACTGAATTATTCATATCCCCCATGTATTAGGTGCCTGTTTGCTGCTGCAACAAGCTACCACAAACTTAGTGGCTTAAATCAATACAGATGTATTATTTCCCAGCACTGTAGGTCAGAAGTCTGACTTGGTTCTTACAAGACCACAGTCAAGATATCAGCAGGGTTGCAGTCCTTTCTGGAGCTGTAAGACTTTCCTCTGCTTCTAAGGCCACCCACATTCCTTGGCTCATGGCTCCTCTCCATCTTCAATGCCAGCAGCACATTATGTCTCTGGCTCTGCTTCCACTGTCTTTTCCTAACTCTCTCTTCTGCCTTCTACTTTTTTTTTTTTTTTTTTTTTTTAAAGACAGAGTCTTGCTCTGTCGCCCAGGCTGGAGTGCAGTGGCGTGATCTTGGCTCACCACACCCTCCACCTCCCAGGTTCAAGCAATTCTCCTGCCTCAGCCTCCCAAGTAGCTGGAATTACAGGCGTGCACCACTACACCCAGCTAATTTTTGTATTTTTAGCAGAGGCGAGATTTCACCATGTTGGTCAGGCTGGTCTCGAACTCCTGATCTCAGGTGATCCACCTGCCTTGTCCTCCCAAAGTGCTGGGATTACAGGTGTGAATCATGGTGCTTGACTCCTCTTCTACTTTTAAGGACCCTGTGGTCAGATTGGGCCCACCTGGATAGTCCAGGGTACTCTTCCCATCTCAAGGTCAGCTGACTAGCAAGCTTAATTTCACCTGAAAACTTAATTCCTGTTTGCCACGTAGCCTAATGTATCCACAGGCTCTGGGGATTAGGACGTGTATATCTTTGGAGACCATTATTCTGCCTCCAGAGCCCACATGATGTTGATATTAGTATAATGTGAGAAGTGCAAGGTCACATAGTGTCGTTGTCTTATCTGGGCCCTGGTGAATCAGACAGAGGGTTGCTCTTGAAAGACCTGGGGGTTTTCAGGGCCAGTTTTGCCGGGGCAGCATGAGCAGGCCTTAGGCCAGAAGACGGGGCAATGCTACCTGCTCTCTGGTGTAAAGGGGTTGGGGGTATGGATCCAGGATTGGTGTGGTCTATCCTAAGGAGTCTTGTTGAGGTGGGACAGCTTGAGAGGAGCTAGACGTGGCCCTGAGGCTGGGGTTTTAGGGTCTGCAAGCTCCAGGAAGAACATAATGAGCCACTTCTGTGATGCCCCAAATATTCAGGAAGCATTGCCATCTGCTCTGGGCTGGGGAAGTAAGTTTCCAGAATCAATGATGGGGTGGGGCTGGGGGTCATGTCCTCACTTGCAGTGAATCTATATAGGAAAAACACATCCTGGAGAAACGAGTTACAAGGGAGCCCATGGTGAAATCCCTCGGAGATGCCCAAACATGGTGGAGGGAGACCTGGGCGGCTGACAGCTATTCTGCTAGTCCCAGGCAATGGGGGGTTGAACATTAAAGGAGATGAAACTTTATGTTAGGCTACCAGAGCAGACATCCGGGTGTCAGTGTGGGGAGATGCCCCGGGACTTAAAGATGAAGGGGCTGTGGGAGATGATGGCAGAGGAGGGGTCCGGCTCTAGGTCTTCAGGGGAAATGAAATCTCCCTACCTTTCCTGCCTGAGAGGGTGCTCAGCTGTAGGGAGGGTACGTTCTTCTTCTTTTGGGGCTTTATTGTCAAAAGGGAGGAGTAGTCTTCCTACATGACCTCAGGGAAAGTGCCTTTTTAATGAAGGACTTCTGTCCTTGCGTCTTCTCACCTGCCCTCTGTTCCATCTTCTTGCCTCCTTGGCCTTTTCCTCCCACTTGCTATCTGTCCTTATTTAGAGAAAAGGTTTGGGTAAGACTATTCATTTCATAGGATATTTTCTGCTTAATCTTTTTTTAAAAAAATGTTAGAGTCTTAGTTTCAGACACCTAGCCCATGCTTGTCCCTGGAATTACATGTTCCTGTAAGAGGGGCTTGGTCCAACATGCACCCCCTGGAAAAGACCCACTGGCCTTCTCATAACAACAGGAGAGAGACAGTAACGGGCTCCATGATGGGCAGCTTCTCACTTCCGTCGTTCCAACTGGTTCTGGGAGTAGAGAGAGCTCATACCAGCTGCTTGATGCAGGCTCCAAAGGGCATTTTGTTTTAACAGTGCCTTTTTCCTTAGGAATTGTCGCGTTCTCCCTCTCCCTCTCATTCATTCACTCAGCTATGTGCTGAGTCTCCACCCAGGAGAAACTGACTAGAGGCAAGCGCTGCTCTCAGGAAACGGAGTTACACTGTCAGGCAGTTTGTGAGTGGATCCCAGGCTTAGCAAGACCCACTGGAAATTCTCTCAAGGTTCAGAGAGGACAGAGTAGATGAGAAAAGAAGACTCTTTGAAGTCAGCCCTTGAGAGATTGGTTCAGCAGAGAGCAGGGGCTAGGACATTGCAGATGAAGCAAGGAGACAGCATAAGGGAGATCATAAATATACATGGGATATGGTATATGTGCGTGTGTGCATGCATGCATAATAGTTATATGTGTAAATAGTGCAAAATCCAGAAGGTTAAAAAGATATGTAGTCTGTCTCCTTGTTCCTCCTCACTCAGTTCCCCTCCCTAGAGGCAGAGTTTATGTTTAAAAATATTTAACAAAGACAGAGTATCCCTCCGCATCCCCACTCATGGCTGGATGGCTGAACCATTTTCTAAGAGTGGAAGTATCAAATATGCATGTTTTCATTGTTTTATCCTCAGTGCATTCTGTGGCCACTCTCCACAACCAAGTCCTCACAAAAAATACTTCATGCACCATTTTGGAGACCAAGTTCCTGCCCCAAGATGCAGAAAAATTGAGAGGCCTATATAATGTTAGCCACCCCTGCCTCCACCCAGGAATCCACAAAAATCTCCTGAGGACTCTGGGCTCCTGCAGGGCAAGAGTTGTGGCTCTGAGCCAAGAGTATCGAGATCTAAGGGATCTCAGGGACCAGGAGGCCCCAGGAGCATGTGGGCTGCACCTTAAATGGAAAAGGATTGACTCATTTGGAGACCAGGGCAGCTTACAACCAAGGAAGGGCTGCCTCTGCCCCCAAGCGGATGGTAAAGGGGGTGCCCAGGGACACAGGAGCAGCCCTCATGATGGGCACTAACAGAATCAGGGTTCACAGGCTACAGGAAGACAACTGAGAACACACAGACCGACTCTGGCTCTTCCCAGATGAGTTTCCTGACCACAAGAGAACTCCCGCATAGAAAGGTTATGTGGGAAACACTCTGGTTTTTCTTGCCCTGCTGTGAAATCAATTAAAAACAGGATGGATATAAAGTGGTTTTATAACCTCCTCCACCTTCTGGCTTCCTTCCTTCTTGGGGACGAGCCAGTCAGAGTGGGGAGAGACAGGAGTCTCACGGTCTGAAAATTCTGCAGCAGTTTAAATGATAGTGACCTATTGCTTTAGCTCTCCTCAGGGGACCTGTAGCTGGAGGAGAAAATGTCTCCTTGGAAAGTGGCCAAAGGAAGGAGAACCCCATAGAGGGAGTGAGGGTAGGGCCCAACCCTTCCAAGTGCTGGGTCAGTCTTAGGTTCAGGACGCATCTAACCTGAGGAAATAAGAAAGCCAGTTTTAGAAGACAGTTTATTTCCCACGGAACAATTCGAATGGCTTTGTTAGCCTCGCACACACTTGCTCTATATGGCCCAACATGAATAATTTTCATTCCTGCTTTGATTTACCAAAAAATGATAGTACATAACTTTTATTGAGTACTACTCTGTGCCAGGCACATACTCAGATACCTTTCTTACGTTAACTGTAATTCTTACAACACCACTGCAGGTTAAGTAGTATTTTCTCCTTTTAAAAATAAGGAAAATGAGGATCAATGAGGCTAAGTAAACTTCCCAAGTTCAGAGAGCTAATAATAATAGTTCTGACTTATTGAACTCCTCCTCTTCTGTGGGCTAGGTATTTGACATACGTTATCTGAAATCCTTATCACAACCCTATGAGGGATGTTGCTATAGTCCATTTGACAGATGAAAAAGTCATAGTTAAGGAAATAGTGCAAAGCCCCGGAACTGACTTGGTGAAATCTGGCCTTGAACCTGGGTCTCTCTGGATTCTCTGATGCCTGTATTTATTCCAAGTGTGCCATGCAACTTCGGGGATCCAGGAAGGTGCTCTTGCCCTAGGTGCTTCCAGTGGGTGCTCTGGGACCAGTGAGGGGCCCCCACTGGTTGTCCGTGGTGATCTGAGGTTGAACTGAGCTGTGCACAGAGCATGAGAGCAGCTTCTGCCAATACACATTGTTCTCCGCAGCATGTAATGTTTTCTAGGGCCTTGGCCAACTTGGCTGAGGCATTTTAGACATCTTGAGGGACTGGGTTTCGAGCATCTTAAGCGGATCGACAGATTTTATCAGGAAGTACTGCTTCTTACCACGGAGCTGCCCACATTTTTCCCAGTGAAGAGTATTAGCTGGAACTAGGGTTCCAGCTATTTTTACACCCAATGCAAAATCATGTGAATGAGCTTCCATGGTTTACACATCTCTCCTTACTCGTCAGACAGTTCTCATCTGCTTTAGGCAACCCCATCTTCTCTTTATTCCTGTGTTATTTTCCAAGGCACAGCCACCCACAAAACATCTTAGGGAGTCTTCATGTCCCAATCCACATCTTCACTTCGCTTCGCTCACTTGCCCGCACCCTGAAATCTGTAGTCCACAAGCAACAGCAACAGCAAGACAACTCGAGATTGGGCTGGCATTAGAGAAATGCCCAAAACATGTTTACATCTTGTATGTCTTTTAGGGCTCTTGTTAACCCAAGGAGAAAGAACAGTATGAACACGGGTTTTAGAGAATAACTCTTAAGACCCTATTAGTGCCCGAAGCAGGACTAGAAAGTAGATTTTCACCGGATCCCATTGTCCCCAATTGTCTTGCTCCAGACCCTATTCTAAGGCATAAAGTTAGGGAAATAGCCACAGAGGCTCAGGCACGTTGCCCTAATTTGAAATGTTTCCCTCAAGGGGTCCTTTCAGTTGTTCTGAAAACTCAGCCTGAAAATTGTAAATACCCCATAAAGGCAAAGCTTTTACCTGGAACAATCCATTGCAGAAGAAGCGTATTCCCTAAAGCCAAGGTTGTTGCACAGTTTGAGCTGTCTCACGAGCACCAGCAACTAGTCATTTATTTATTCAAGAAATATGTACTGAGTGGCTGCCAGGGGCCAAGTACTGCTGAGTACTGTGGGCTCAGCCTAGCCCTCCTGGAGTGCAGAGTGTGTCGGAGGAGTCAGCTGAACAGGAACTTTTAGTGAAGTGCACTCTGGGAGTAGAGAGCAGGTGGGCCTGGGCAACCCCAAGGTTCTCTGAGGAAGTGACGTTTAAACTAAGACCTGGAAGACAGTAGAAGCTGGCCAGGCGAGGATGACATGGAGTCCTCCAGTGTGGCAGCCATGAGTATGAGCCTCACAGACCCCCAACATGGAGGAACTTCAGTGATCAGGAGCCTGGCTGCTGCACCCTGAAATCCATCACCATGCCTGTGCAGAGGCCATGCTTCCCACAGGCTGCACCCAGCCAATGGCTGAGGTTGGTGGCAGTGCCAGGGCAGCCTGTTCCTTGGAAGCCAGGACTACTCCGATGGCCACCTTTGCTCAAGAACACCTCCAGAACCCTGCTGAGCTTCTTTACATTGCTAGGTGGTCTACAACGTCTCTCTCCATCCTTCCTCCCCCTTCTCCTTCGTGTGGAGTCAGGCTTGCGCCATGTTCCTTATCCAGCCTCTCCTCTCCTGCCCACCATGGGCATGTGTGACACTGCTCAGGGAGGATGTGAAGGGGGAGGTGAGCTGAGCCAGGAGGCCAGGAAAGAAAAAGGGAAAGGTCCCTGGGTAGAGCTGGGCAAGTTCTATTGTCCCAGCAGGAGGAGGAAAAGTCAGGCAGGAGGAGTCAAAAGTTTATTCCAGGGGTTGTCTGAGATTAGAATTCTGTCCCTTCTTTTTAAAATTCCAGAACAGGTCTGGCTAAAAGCTTCCTGTTTCAGGACAAAGTCCCAAAGGAACTTCTTTGTAAAACCATCTTGTAGCTCACCTATAAGAGCTTTGTCCTTCCCCAACATTTATATCCTTACAGGTATCAGAAGAAGGTGGCTCTCCAGAGTGTCACCTTGGCAGGGCCAGTCCCAGTCCTGACTGGGGAGAAGCCCAGGTGCCAGGTTTGTTGTTACTGCGGCAATGGAAGCTGCAGGCTGCCGGCACCTGTTGCCGCTCACCAGCTCCATCCTTCTAATCAGCAGCCCAGGCTCAGATTCTTCCCAGCTGCGTGGGGAGAATGTCCTGCTCCGGCTGCCATGAGTCACTTGGCAGATCTAGTTCTCATTGCACATTAATACCTTGGGGATTTTTTTGTTGTTTTATTTTTTTTTAATAAAAGAATAACATTAACATCAAGGGAGGTCATCAAAGAGAAAAAGAGTTACAAAAAGGTGGCATGCAGCCTGGGCATGTGAGGTAGAAGGTGGAGCGGGGGTGGGTTTTGGCCTTTAGGTGGTCATGGCTGCCCCAGCCCGGGCTTCAGTGGTGCCTTTCACATCCATTCTTCATCTATAGGATGCCTGGGGATTAGGTAGGAGTGCCAAAACACTGCAATTATAAAAAGAGGGAAAAATGACCCTGCTGGTGATCATTTAAGGAAGTATTTTAGGACAACTGAAAGGAAATAGATCTTTACACAGCCTGTAGCCTATAAATGGAACCCATTACCCCCATCAGGTGTTCTGCATGAAAGTAAAAAATGGGTCCCAGAATAGGCCAGATAAATTCACAGATATTAGATGTCATGGTCACTAGGCTCAGCCTATGAAGACCAAGTTACCATGTTCCCATGAAAATGTTCCTGCTGCCCCCAGAGGACCTGTGCTCCAGCCACATCAAGCTCCTAAATATTTCTGGAACACTGAATCTCCTTTCTTGAGTCTGTGTCTTTGCTACGCTGTTACCTCTAGGTTCCCCTGCCACTTTTTCCCAAGACTGGTAAACTACCACTTACTCTTCAAGATCCAGTTCAAAGCCTCCTCTAGAAAGTCTTTCTTGAATCCTCTAGGGCAGGGGTGGTCACTCCTTCCTCTGTGCCCTCAAAGCCTGCTGTACCAAGCACACGCACAATGCCATCATTGCACTATAATTGTCTGCTCAACTGGACTATAAACTTCTCCAGGGTAGAGACTGTGCCTGATTCATGTGGGCTTAGCAGAGAGGCTGGCCCACAGCCCCTGTACAGGAAATACATGTTGAATAAAGGAATGAATGTTGAGTTACATCAACCAATGGTCTCACCACTTACAGGACATATTCTTAATGACATTCTCAGAAGCTTTGCTTCTAATATCACTTGGACAGTATTCTTCTGCCAGGACATATTCCTGTTTATCTCAGCTAATATATATGCTCGTCTCCAAAGCAGCCATCTGTGTAGTTGAAGTGAAGTAGCCAAGAGAATTGAGATTTTAGTGTCTTTAACTTAACTGTGTCTCTCAGACAAATGAGCCAGTTCCCCAGAAATCTGATCTAGAAATATTGCCAATGCACATTCCAGTGACTTTGAGATGTTAGAAAAACAGACATATCACCTTTCAGGCTGAAATCACTGGGAAGTGCATTTTAAAGCTGGGTTTCCTTCCAGATCCTTAGGTTGTGAATGACACACAGTCTGTGGAAAATTTATGAGATCACCAAGAGCTGAGGTCTGAAGTGTTCAAGAAGTGTTTAACCACAGATCAACCAAACAGAACATTTGCATGTTTCTGAAAAACAAAAAACAAAAAAGTAAAACAAAACAAACACCAAACCAGCAAACAAAGGTCTAATGATCAAAATGCTGTCCAAATCAAATCAATATGAGGGGTCTGCCCAGGCTCATATGTAGAGACTCTGAAGATGATGAATTGTAGGAAGAGAAAGGAGAATAAGACCCTGGCAAGTATGGGAAAATCCAAGAATAATGAGGGGTGCTGCTCAGTGAATTAATTAACTATCCCTAGAGAAAAGTTCCTAGAAGTGGAGAATCTTGGGTTTCAACCCCAATTTCAACTTTTCTAGAAAATCATTTGAACTTAACTTTCAAATGATTGACTGCAAAACTTTGTTAGTCAATTTAAAAATAAACATCTATACATGCTTTTAGGTGTATGTGTGTGGGTGTATTTTTAGTAGAGATGGGATTTCACCATGTTGGCCAGGCTGGTCTTGAACTCCTGGCCTTGAGTGATCCACCCGCCTCGGCCTCCCAAAGTGCTGGGATTACAGGTGTGAGCCACTGTGCCCAACCTATACATGCTATTAACTTATCGGCAAATGTAAAGTGTTTTTATGGGCCACAATGCAGATTTTTATTCAGAAATTAGCTCTGGGACAGCTAGTATGTCCAGGGCCCCCGACTGGGCCCTAGAGATGCAGCAGGGAGCGGGACTGAGGTCGCGTCTGCCCTCACGGGACCTAGAGTCTGGTAAGAAGAACAGGCCCAGGATAAGTGATTACAGTAACAGCCAGTGGCAATAAGGTTTTGCTGGGAGACATCCAGAGGGTTCTGTAATGTCCAGTAAGGGGACTTGATTTATTCCAAAGGGCAAAGATACTCACCCCGAGGAAGTGAGCTTGGGCTGATGCTCAGTATTGAGGTTGTAGGGAGAAGAATGTTCCAAGAAAAGGGAGGACTCTGAAGAACTGAAGCTTCCAGAATTGCTAAAGCCCAGAACGAGAGGAAGAATCACCAGAGAAGGCTTGAGAGAGAAGCAGGGGCAAGAAAAAATATTTAACAACTGACACATGGATATAAATTCATAAACTGTTACATTTATCTTAAGTAAGTATAAAATGTGTTTCATTTTATTCTCTAAATTTGCTAAATTATAGATATTATTCAATGTCTTCCTTTCCAAGAGATTTAATAGTACAAATTGTTTATAGATATCATTTTGTTTTTGTGTGATGTAACTGCCACTAGATAAATTATGCCCCTGAGCCGTGAGAAAACTTTTCCAATGATTTTCCCATTAAATTGCTGGACATTAAGTAACACGCAGACTCAGGAAGCGGAGAATCCACTTAACTTCAATGGTATTTTTCAAGATGCTTAATTTTCTCTCAGCATCTGCTGAAATAACAGCAATTGCATTAACAAAGTTTCCTAGCACTTGTAATACTGCCTTAGATTTTTATCTATTTAATATCTTGATATTGACTGAGTCATGAAAATTGTACATTGGAATCACATGCTTGAGTTTCACCTAATCCTTAGGCTAGATGAGAGGCTCTAGTGGGCAATTAAGTACTGAGCTGCAAGTTCAATATTTTGACTCAGCCCCTCAGGCTGTAGATAACCTCTGTGCACTGCGGTTTTCTCATGCATAAAATGGAAATTATGATATCTGTGGTGTTCCACTGAATTAATATACATCTAGAATGAACACAGCTGGCATTCTATTCCCATTAGCTCTCCCCTTTAGTAATAAAGTTAATATTGTAAATGCCCAGGACAGATGACCATCAGGTATCCAAGCTCTTCTGATAAATGGAGGAGGAATTCAACAGAGAAGAATTTCTCACTGGTCTCCAGACCATCGTTATGGGTGTCCGTCTTTCTCAAGAGTGCCCATCATTCCTGAAGAAACTCTGCCCGGCACCTGACCAGGACCTGTAGGAAGCATATTAATATGTACTTATTTGCTCTTTCAATTTTCACTGAGTACTCCAGGAGCCCAAGTTCAACAAAAGCTGATGTTCCCACATATGGCCAGGTGAGGGCGACTCTGAGAGAGCACTGGCCTGTGGTAGCTGACTACAGCCTGGGAGGGTACCAGAGTCCCTATCAGGGGTAATGTCATCCCCTTACCATGGAATTTGGGAATGCTCTGGTTAAGTGAGTTCACCAGGACAAGACCTAGAGCTTGGTGAGCATAGGGCTTGCATGCTGAACACCACCACAGTGATCCTCAAGCAAAACCCACCTGGACTGGGAGAAACCAAGACACAGGAATGAGGCAGTCCTCTCATAGTGGAAACCAATGTCAGTGCCTAGAAGTCCATATTTTGGGGGAAACTGATTGGCACAAGCAGCAACCAACCAGAGTAGATTCAGCATTCACTCTTTGGTTAATGGATTGAGAGGAGATAGGTGAAGTAGTTCTAAAGCATAGAATTTTACTATGTAAGCAGCCTGTACCACTAACCATGCAGATAAACATAAGTTGAATGTTAACCTCAGAGTCATATTAATGGCCCTGGATGCATAGGAAGAACATGGACAGCCACAATGGTCTTAAGAGATCTGATGTATGTTTTTGACAATGTTTTCTGAATACAATATGAAGAAAAAGTTGAAGGAAGTCAAGACTGGAGGCAAGGAAACTCGTTGTGATACCTTTCAGGGGTTCAGGTTGGGATATGAGAGATATTTAATGTGTATAATTCTCAAGACTTGGTGATTAATTAGACGTGGGAGGTAAGGAAAAAGAGGAGTCAAGGATGACTCCTAGGTTTCTTGCTTGGGAATTTAGAAAGATTAGGTCACCATTTGTCATGCCCCCACAGAAAATCAGGAGACAGGCATGTTTGGAGAGGGGCTGTGTTCAGTCTGGTGTTGGATATGTTCAGTTTGAAGTACCTATGACATATCTAAGCAGAGATCCAGTAGGCAGTTAGAGATATGGGTACCACACAGAAAGAGGCCTGGCTGGAGATGATGATTTTGGAATCCTTACATATTGACTGCATGAAATTGCTGAGAGAGAGAGAGAATACAAGTGAGAAAGGCATGGGTCTGAGTCCTGAGTAACAACAACATATAAAGAACAGGTAGAAGATAAGGCACCACAGGGTTGGGAGAAAACCAAAATATCACGCTCTAACAGAAGGCAGGAGAAAGGCGTGTTGGGCATGGTGAATGGGCACTTAGCATCCGTTCCTGCCTTCTCTGCTGTCTATGTTGTCTTCTTGGACAGCTCAAGACTACTTTCCCCAGATTCCTTTGCAACTAGAGGACTGGATGCAAATTAGATTCCACCAATTACATGTACATTCAAGATTTTGAAAGTGAAACTGAGGCAGAGGCTATAGTCCCATTGCTTTTGGCTGTTTTCCATTGGCAAGTACAATGTTGAAGATGCAGAGCTTTTCCCAAGCAATGTTATGGTATCTAGTCATTAGCCTCGTGGTTACTCAGTTGTCACAGTGGTGATAGCAGCTTCCTAATCCTAGATTGTAGCCATAGTGGTATGTTCTGATTCCTTCCTGTACCTTCCTGAATTTGGCAAAGGTCCCACCTCCTGTTGGCAGGTCAGTTATGATGGGCATTCCCAGAGATCCAGCTACATCTCAAAACCTTCCAACTTTTTTGTTTTTGTTTGTTTGTTTTGTTTTGTTTTTGAGATGGAGTCTTGCTCTGTCATCTAGACTGGAGTGCAGTGACGCGATCTCAGCTCACGGCGACCTCTGCCTCCCAGGTTTAAGCGATTCTCCTACCTCAGCCTCCTGAGTAGCTGGGATTACAGGCGCCTGCCATCACACCCAGCTAATTTTTGTATTTTTAGTAGATACGGGGTTTTACCATGTTGGCCAGGATGGTCTCGAACTCCTGACCTCGTGATCTGCCTACCTCGGCCTCCCAAAGTGCTGGGATTACAGGCGGGAGGGCTTAAAATGTCAAGACTGACTTCTTTTTTTTTCTTATTGAAGCCTGAATAATACAGAATATTTCAGGGAGGGAACGGTTGACTGTATTAAATACTGCTAAGAGAGCAAGCAATGTAAGAACTGGAAAAGTCCACTGGATTTGGCAATTTAGCTGTTGGTCATTTTGGTAGTAACTAAAGCAGTCTTATTGAAGGTGAAAGAAATATGCACAACATCAAATTCATCTCCCTACTTCAGAAAGAACCTCAAAACTCTTATAGGTTGACATAGTGATGTTTTGTGGAAGAAGCTCTAGAGTCAGGAGACCCACGTTCTAGTCTTAATCTTGTTGCTATCAAGGTGTGTGAATGCAGTGGAGTCACTTAGCCTCTCATCTCCTCAGCCAGGTGTCCATGCCAGAACATGCACCATTCTTGCTGCCTCCTATTTCCCTTCTCCAAGCTGACTCTTTACATGTTTCCCTTAACTCTCCAAAGTATAGCAACACTAGGTGGTGGCGTTTGAGAATACTCAAAAGATTTGAGGATAGCAAAAGAGAATTACAAGATAGAAATGGTAAACTTAAAATAAGATATCAAACTATACTTCTGGAAAACATCAACTATGCATCTTGCAGTGATTTCCAGTGCACTTCTGTCATTGCACACCAACAAACTGACCTGGGCAGGAATTCCTTTGACCCTGTCCTAAACCTCCGGGTCCAGACTCAGCTCTTCATTTTCCTCAGGAAAAAGGAAGAAATCCTCCCTTAAAATATAATACATTCTGTATCAACATACTTGCCCTCAAAGAAGACAACTCACTTTGTCAGAGCAATTTCTTTCTTCATTATCTCTGTGTTATTGTTCTAGAAAAGGCTTTATGGTTTATCTTGCAATAATCAAAAGGCTCATGGGAAGGTTCTGCTCCCCTGACATTCCCAAAGCAATCTTCTCCCAAATTTGAATTTGAACCTAATTTGCATCCAGTCCTGTAATTGCAAAGGAATCTGGGGAAAGTAGTCTTGAGCTGTCCAAGAAGAAAACATAGACAGCAGAGAAGGCAGGAACAGATGCTAAGTGCCCATTCACCATGCCCAACACGCCTTTCTCCTGCCTTCTGTTAGAGCGTGATATTTTGGTTTTCTCCCAACCCTGTGGTGACTTATCTTCTACCTGTTCTTTATATGTTGTTGTTACTCAGGACTCAGACCCTTGCCTTTCTCACTTGTATTCTGTCTCTCCCTCTCTCTCAGCAATTTCATGCAGTCAATATGTAAGGATTCCAAAATCATCATCTCCAGCCAGGCCTCTTTCTGTGTGGTACCCATATCTCCAACTGCCTACTGGATCTCTGCTTAGATATGTCATAGGTACTTCAAACTGAACATATCCAACACCAGACTGAACACAGCCCCTCTCCAAACATGCCTGTCTTCTGATTTTCTGTGGGGGCATGACAAATGGTGACCTAATCTTTCTAAATTCCCAAGCAAGAAACCTAGGAGTCATCCTTGACTCCTCTTTTTCCTTACCTCCCACGTCTAATTAATCACCAAGTCTTGAGAATTACACACATTAAATATCTCTCGTATCCCAACCTGAACCCCTGAAAGGTATAACAACTAGTTTCCTTGCCTCCAGTCTTGATTTCCTTCCATTTGTTCTTCATATTGTGTTCAGAAAACACTGTCAAAACCACATCAGATCTCTTAAGACCATTGTGGCTCTCCATGCCCTTCCTATGACATCCAGAGCCATTAGTATGGCTCTGAGGTTAACATTCAACTTGTGTTTATCTGCATGGTTAGTGGTACTGGCTGCTTAAATAATAAAATTCTCCTGTGCTTTGGAACTACTTCCCCTAACCTGTGCATTTCCCTGGGCATGATAGTGGCTTTCTAAATTTTCCTAGAAATGTGTTTGCCTTTAAATGTTCTAATATTTATATGTCTGGCTTCCAAAAGGAGGAAAAAAAGGAAAATGAAGGGGGCAGAGAAATACACTAGTCTTTTAAATTTTCCTAGAAGTTGCTTTAGTCAGAGAAGGTGGGGCTTGCAATAATGGCAGTGAGGGTTGCAATAAGGCTGCTCTCTTACATCTGCACCTCCACAATCATAAATAGCAATCAGCAATCAGGGCACAGATCCTTGATATTTGGAGGAGAGGTTCTTTATTGACCAATCTAGCTCCCACAAGCTGTATGCATGCTCCTGGAACATGTGCACAGCTGCCTGCCACAAAGCTGGGGGTGGCAGGGTGACAGAGGGATGTTCACACCAAAAGCTGAAATTGACCAAAATTAATCACAGTTTACTACCCAAGTCTTCCTATAGAAGTTGCAACCCTTCAAAAAGACTCCAGAGTTTCAAAACAGTTACTCAGATATAGTTTAATAGGAGAACACTATGATTCTTTAGAAATGAATCCTGACATATTTAAGGATAAAGAACCATGATGCCTATAGCTTTCTTTCAAATGGTTCAGCAAGCAAACAATAAAAGTATAGGTATATAAAGAAAAGATGGCAAAAAAGTAAACACTTTTTGAATCTATGTGGTAGGTATGCGGGTATTCATTGTCCTACAATTTTTTTGTATTTCAAATTTTTTATAAAAAGTCATAACAACTAGTAGATAGGGGATGTAGGGGAAGTGATTTCCTGTTTGGGTACTAGCTTCATGGCCAGATGGATGGCAAGAACTATCCAAATTTGCACATGCCTGATTTAAGCATGTCAGAAATAGTGGAGACTGTGTGACTCCATTCACTTAGAGGCCAGAATCTTCAAGGCCTATTGTACCACTCTAAATAGTTTCTAGTTCATCCATGAGCTAGCAAAAGCCCATAAATAGTTTAAACATAAGAATGACAAAAGCATGCTTGCACATATTTGAAACATCATTCAGGCTGGGGAATGGTTGGAAAGGTAGCAAGACTGGAAGGGGTGGGCATTTTAGGGATTGTTGGTCAGTCTTCTGGGTCGATTATAATGAAGCCTAAACTAGCACAATGACCACGGAAACAGTGAGATAGAATAGATCCAAGAGAACTTCACAAACATGGACCGAAGAATGAGACATCTCAAACTTCTATTAACCTTGGTTCAAACTGAAGTCTTAAGTCGTCTTGATATTTGCTGAAAATCCCTGGAAAGAAAAGTCATCCTGTTGACCTAAGTACTTTAAGAAATTAAGTGCTATGTTACTTATTGCCCGTCTCAGCAAGATAAGCAGACAAGTTTATAGAATATTTACATCTTAGCAATAATGGGAATATAATGAAAAAATAATCCAGGCAAGGCAAAGATCTCAAGATTAAAAAGTACATGTTCTGAATCATGAATTATTATTTCAGTTCCTCTCTATGCTGAGAAAGAGCAAGGGGTTTGCCAAGTGTTTGTAGCACTTTTATGTAATCTCTCGGATAACCCTTAAAGCCTTGTGATAACCCTAGAGGATAGGAAAATACTTTCTTTTGAGAAATTGCTTATCTGTCTCGTAAATATATTTGTTATGGGAAAGTGAATTATTTGTGTAATTGTAGATGAAGTAATTGTTTTAACTAACCTACCATTCAGTGTATTATGTTAGACAGAAAGTACCCAACTTCCTAGTTTAATTTTTTTTTTTATAAAGTGCTGAAATGCCTTTGACCAATTCTGATCCAAACACATGGCAAATCTTTATTCTTCTGTATGTGGTAGAACAGTCAGGACATGGAGATTGGTTTGAAAGTGTGAGCCAGGATGAATTTTCAAGACTGATGCCCGGGTTGCTGGCTTGGGTAACTAGGTAGGTGGTGAAGATATTCAGTGAGTCAGGGCACACAGGAAGAGGAACAGCAGGTTTCCAAGACAGTGAGTTTGACTTTGAACATAAAGAATTTGAATTACCTGTAGGACATCTGAGTAGAGCTGATTAATAGGCAGATGGAGATATGCATGTGGAACTCAGGAGAAAGATCTGGAAATTTACATTTAAGCCAACTGCACATGACTCAGGTAGAGCCACTCTCAGTTAAATGTGGGACCCTTGTAATATAACCTGAACCACGAAAGTACAAATGTTTTTTGACACCACGATGCTTTCCTCATTGAGAATAGAACATGTTGACTTTGAAAGAAAATCAGTATTCACTTTGGTGAAATCTTGCCGCTGGGTAATTTAAGAGGAAACCAGCCATAGCATTGATGTTGAATGACCAAAAGGGCACAAAGAACCCTCCATCTTGCCCTCACCAGGATCCAGATTATAATAGGTACTCAAAAACTATTTGTTGAATGAACAAATGGTGAAATATCCCCATTCCCCACAGCCTGCTCCCAAATATGTCCCTATTACCTAATGAAACAGAAAATGCACTGGATGGAGGTATTTTCTTAAGTAAAAGATGACCCCCAGGTACTTCTGGGATGAGTAATACTTCAACCACCACCAGTCACACAGTTCTCCGGGGAAACAATTTCTGGAAATGGGAAGAGGAACAGACATGGGGGAAAGTGGGAGGAATGGGAAGAGAGAAGAGGCCACAGAGGTCAGGCTGCTTCCTTCACATCTTTTCTTGGGGGTGGATCTGGCCTGGGCTGGAGGCCCTTCACCCTGAACTCTTAAAGGAACAAAAAGTATCCTTCCTGTGCTTTCCATTAGTTGCTTTCAAATATGTTTCTGGAAACCCTCTGGGGATAGCAACAGAGTCTGAGGCCTACCTCCCACCTCCACTTATTTTTTGTTACATCACAGCATTGATCTTTGTGACTAAGTGGCAACTCAAAAAGCCCAGGAACAGCATGCCTTCCTCAACAGTAATTCTGCAAACTCTCAGGAGAGGAACAAGATCCAGGGTTTGCCAGGGGTGCCACTTGCAATGGCTATGGAGATGGGAGGGTGGCTGCAGAGATCTCATCAAAGGCCTGCAGTTCAGGTGGAGTAAAGGAGTTGCAAACCTTGGGGATAGAATGCCCTCACCCTCCGCTCTGGCTTTGACCATTGCTCATTATTATGTTTCAGTTTTTCTCCTTATGTCACTGTTGGCTTCTGTCTTGATAAGCAGCAGCTCAGAAAGCATAAACCTGGGCTGCGTGGAATGTCACCCTTTACAGACTAAAATGGGATGTTTCCAGAATATACTTTCCTCTCAGGTCTGCACACAGCCCCAGGCACAGCAACTCCACAGCTGGGGAGTACAGAGTGAGGCCACCACCCTATCATTGAGGCTTGCCAATTGCTTTTCCATGATACAAATAGATGATTAACACAAACCTATTTGGGAAGAAGGGAAGTTCTGAGTAAATGGGTTAACAGCCGCCATCACAGACTTCTTCCTCACCAGCTGCCATCCTTAGATGGCAGGTGCTTGGTAAATATTTGCACTATGTACTAGGGGTTGAGTTAGGTTGGCATGATTGACGTGAAATGCCAGTCAATCCATCTTACTAATTCTGCTTTGTTCAGAGAGTTCTAGGGCCCTGTCTTCAACAACAGCTGGCTGAAAGGCTCTACCAAATTTGTTCTCCTTATCCTCCAAACTCCTGGTGAATTCATCACCTGAGTTAAAATTACCATCCTCTTGCAAAGCAGACTCTATAGACATGAACCATCCTAACTCCAGCTGTTTGTTATTGCCAAAGCAATCTGAACTTAATTTAAACGGATGAGTGAGTGTTGGTGGTGAAAATCACTCTAAGAATGACCAAAGAAACAGGCTCTAAGATTCCCTGAATAGTGCTTTGGTCTCAGAATATGTAGAGGTGTGGGGAAATGTTAGGTGCACCCCATCTGGGCAACATCTGTTGTTTTGGGAGCCGAGAGTTTATTTGCTGAAGCATATCTGAAGGGTTTGATTTGGTTTTCCTCTTTCCATTCTGGGTTCTGATGCTTAATTTTGCTTTGTGAGGCTCTCAAGGGACAGGTGCATCCCATCTGCTGACTTCCTGTTGGCTCTGAGGTGACATATTCTCATTAAGACGGCTCCTATTTAAATGCTGTGTCTTCTGCTGTTGCTGTCTCCGCATCTTTCTCCTTTTTGGTTTTCTTTCTCTCCAACTGGTCCCAGTGGACTCAAATGGACTATTTGACACTCCCCTGCTTTCAGTCCTCCACCTGTATTCCGTCAGTATGTTATATGATAATTACTTCATTCATCTTTTAATTCACTGGACTGCAAACAAGAGCCAGGGAAAGCCAGAAACTCCATTTTCCACTGGAAAATGTGCAGGGGTTAACAAGAGAAGTGTTCACAGGAAAGAAAATTAATGGCTTGATGAGATTTCAGGGTGTGTACTGGACAGGATCACCCAACAGGAAACCTCTTCCCTGATGCTGAGGCCATGAATACATTCCGTACCAAAGCAGGATTTGAAGTGCAGATACACACGTACCTCGTATTTCACTATGAGAGTTACTTAAGCATGCTGTTAAAATATGGGTATTTAACCCGGCTAGAGCATTTTGTTTCTCAAGTGGGAGTAGTCGAACAGACTAGAAATTATATCATTACCATAATGATCATTGTTTTTGTATATAAAAGAACATGACTGGCCTTTGTCCATAGTCTCTGTGAGCTAGCCTAAGTTCTTGGATTTTCCTGAGTGATAGGAATGTCTTTGTTATTCATGGTGGGCCCCTCAGACCATATCTTAGTTTATGCTAATACTATGGCTCAGGATGGGATCTGACTATGCTGGAAAGACTAACCGTTGATGAGAGGGTTGAAGTTTTGAGCCACGTGATATCAACCCAAACTCTGGGGAGGAGAATGGAGCTAGAGATTGACTCCAACCATACAGAAATGATATAATCAACCATGCCTATGTAATGAAACTCCAATAAAAACTCTGGACACAAAGGTTTGGTTGAGTTTCCTGGTTAGTGATACACTGATGTGCCAAGAGGGTGACACATCCTGAGGACATGGAAGCTTTGCATGTGAGCCCTTCCAGACTTTGCCCTATGGGTCTTTTGTTTCAGCTGGTCCTAATTTGTATCCTCTATAATAAAACTATAATCATAAATATAGCACTTTTTTAAGGTCTGTGTGTCACTCTAGTGAATTATCAACCCTGAAGAGGTAGTGGAAACTTCTGAATTTATAGCCAGTTGGTCAAAAGTGCACAGAGCCTGGGAGTCCTGGAACTTACAACAGATGTCCAAACTGAATGGAGCCTTGTTAGGTGCATGCCCTTGAACCTGTGGAGTCTATGTTAATTGCCAATAGTTAGTGTCAGAATTGCATTGCAGTCATCATCATCATCATTGCTTCACTTTATTGAGTTATTACCAAATGGTACCTTGTGTATGTCATGGGATCCCCAAATTTACACACTATACTCAAATATGCAAAGAAGATGTTGCTCTCACAATGGATTTTATCTAACGATCTTCACTTTCTTCCCCAGTCATTGAATAGTAGAAGAAAAACAGAATTTAAACTTGATAATTTATAGCATCAGAGTCTCTTTCAGTTTAAACTCTTTTAACTCCATCTTTTTAGAGCACGTACTTAGGCTTCCAGATTCCCCTTTCCCACCCCCAATCCTCTTTAGAGTGAAATTTAGAGTTTTGGGCAGAATCATGGCCTAACGGCTGTCAATGCTGCATCAGCAAAAGGGACTCAAATCCTTGGAGCCATGCTGCCCTTAGGCTTGAGCAAGAGCTGCCCGTGGCGGGTTGGGGGTGGTTCTTGCTCTGACTTTTCTCTTTTCACAGCCCACACCAAGGGGCAGGGTGTCCAAGCAGCCAAGGGGATGTGCTCACCAGAGTCTACACCTCCACTACTGCGTCATATTCAGGATACCCAGGACATAGGAATCCCTTCCTTCCCAACTTCTCCAATGCACTTTCAGGGCCTGTGCAGGCTTCCTCGTTAGGTTCATCTCCTGACGGTGAACCCCACAACAAGTATGCATACCCTTAGGCCAAAGAGGTGGCCAAGGAGAAGCTGTAGCAGAGTGGGATTGGGGTGAAGGAGCCTGGACCTACAGCCTAGGGGGTCTATGTGCCTGTGTAAACCTTCCAGACAAAGTTGGGGTTGGGAAGAGACAGGAGCAGGCTGGGGCTGCATTTGTACTCACCTCAGGCCCTGCTCTGGATCCTCATCAGCCTCTGATGCACTGTGACTGGTCTGATCCAGCTCCTGTGCCGGTGACCTCTGAGGTGTCAGGCCTTTGCAATGATGCACTGGCATCCATCACTGGAGTCCATGGTCCTTGATGTTTACCTTCAGTCATGAAGTCCACATATACAGGGTTTACTTCGTCTTAACTGCAGGACTCGGCCAGCAAACCAGCCCTCTCATCTTCTCCTATCCCCTCATGGAAGCACAGAGAAACTTCTAGAACTCCTGCATATCATATGTAACTATGGGAAATCAGGAACATTGCCACCTCTCTGCTCCTCCTCTGGCTACCATTTATACTGTACTGGATGTGGCCATATGTGAGGCTTCCCTTAAAGTTTCATCATTCAATATATAGTTTACATATGGCATGCAGGAGTTCTAGAAGTTTCCTTATGCACTTGAAAAGAGGTTAGTCTGAATTGAGATGTGCTGCACCAGATACACATCAGATTTCAAAGACTGACCCCCCAAAAGTAAAATATCTCATTAATTTTTTCTATTGATTGCATGTTGAAATGATAATATTTTGGATATATTGAGTTAGGTAAAATATATTATTGAAATCAATATTATTGATTTCTTTTTCTTTTTTAGAGACATGATCTTGCTCTGTTGTCCCAGCCAGAGTGCAGTGTCACCATCATAGCTCACTGCAGCCTCTAACTACTGGGCTCAAGCAATCCTCTCTCCTCGGCCTCTCAAAGTGCTGGGATTACAGATGTAAGCTACCATGGCTGGCCTATTTCTTTCATTCTTTTCTTCCTCTTTTTGGTAGGATTTTTGTTAATTTATTTATTTGTCCTAGTTTTCTGGCAATCTAAGTTAAAGCAGAAAGCTTTTAGGGCTTTAACCTTGAGCCAATGAAGTTAAATGGATAACTCTTTGTAAATGGCAAAGTAGCTGCAGTACAAAAAAAAAAATAATAATAAGGACAGATTGACCTGGTTCAGCAGATGGCCTAGAACCAGGGAGCCAGGACTAGCTAGGCATTGGTTCATTACCTCTTCTGGAAAGCCTTAGGGAGCCTGCCTCACCCACAGTCCCCTTCTGAGGGTGATGAAGAGTGATGGTACATGACCCATGATCCCATCACATTAATAGAACAAGGAAGCTATTGTTGGATTAGCCAGAGCCTGAGGGTGGTCTTCAGCAAGAGCTCCTCCACCTGGATGTTGAAGGCTGTCCAACCAGATGCTCTATCAGGGCATTCAATATAGACATAGAGAGAAAGTCTGCTGGTAAAGTCAGGAGCAGCAGGTGCAGAGGCAAAATCTATGCATCATCATCATGGTGGAGCCCCAGAGCAGGGATCTGCAGATGCCCAATTCTGAAGAGTTGCCAACCAGATATTATTGTGACAGTGTCACCAGAGCTACTAGTGGAGTAATGGGACTACAACCACTTCCTGGACCATGTTTTTTTTTCCAGGGAGGCCTGACCGCATGGCCTGAGACAACTTTCTGTCTCCTTAATTTTCCTAAGTAGGCTGATACAATAATTAACCCTCATTTGTGGAAATAACCTAAGGACATGTCTGTATCTTGAAACCTTGAAACCAGTGAATCTAATATACATTCACATGCTACAAAAAGAAACAACCAAAAGGATCAGGCCACAGCTTCTTTTCTAATGAAGGACTGGCGGCTCATATCAGCCCCCAAAGTGGTTCTTTCTAGATGTCACCAGTAGGGCAGCTCATTCCTAATCCTCTTCCACATTGCCAGCCTCCACTTTAGAAACCGGAACAGGGAAATGCTTCTTTCCCAACAATTCTTGCAGCTAAGCGTCACCTGTTTCTTTTTGCTTTAAAAACGTGGCCAGCAGAAAAATTGAAATTACATATATGGTTCACATTAGGTTTCTACTGAACAGCTCTGTCCTAGAGACTTGGTGGCCCAGCCAAACTGTCTGAGGCAAATGGCATTTGCCTCCCCAGTCTTGCAGTTCCTCGTACATGACCTCTTTGCCCTCTTCTTGTCTCTCGTCTCCTTTATCATTCCATCAGAGAAGAAGGGCAGACTTCCTCCTTCATTTTCCTGTCTCCCGTGAACTTCTCCTGTGTTCTAGCCTCTTTCCTTCCAAAGCCTCTAAGCCAAGCCTCACAGCTTAGCCATAATGATGGAAAGGGAGTCTGCTCTACCCTTTGAAAGAAACTTTATAATCCTGTCAGTTAGGCTTGTTCTGGATAAGCAATAAACAAAATTTGATTTTTTCCTTTTTAAAAATGTTTAAAGTTTCTTCTCCTTCTGTGATCCCCCTTCCCTCTCCAAAGTCCTACTTCGGATGTCAAAAACTACATACAACCTCCCACTTCCTCTTTGGTTTCCTTTTGTAATACTCCTAACTCTCCATGAGGCATCTCTGGATGAATTGGGTGAATGCAAAATGAGAAAAACATATTCATAAATTTTAAATGTGTATATCTGTTATATGAATGCAGTCATCCTTCGGTATACACAAGAGATTGATGCCAGAACCCCGTGTGTAACCAAATCCAAGCATATTCAAGTCCTGCAGTCAGCCCTGCAGAACCAGCATATAGGAAAATTCAGCCCTCCCCATACATGGGTTTCACATCCCAGGAATGCTATACTTTCCATCCATGTTTAGTTGGAGAAAAGCTTCTGTAAGTAGACCTGCACAGTTCAAACTTGAGTTGTTCAGGGGTCAACTGTTATCTCATACCATCATCAACAACATATATACCCAAGAAGTAGGTATAATTAACTCTATTTTTATATATGAAGAAATGAGACTAAAAGGTATCAGTGGCAAAGCTAAAATTTCGACTTAGGCCTTTGGACCCTTAAAGCCTCATTCATTCAATTCAATGAGTATTTATTATCCACTTTATGCTAGGCACTGTTCTAGACACTTGGGCTGTATTGGTGAATGAAAAAAGCTCTCTGAAAGCAATTTTCTAGCAAGTGGGGACAGATTATAAACAATATGGTTGGCAGAATAATGTCTCCCCAAAGATGTTCATGTCCTGATCCCCAGAACCTGTGAATATGTTACACTGGATGGCAAAAAGGACTTTGCAACTATGATTAAGGTTATGAACCTTGAGATGGGGAAAGTATCCTGGGTTATCCAGTTGGGCTCAATGTAATCACATGGGCCCTTGAAAGTGGAAGAAGAAAGCAGAAGAATCAGTAAAGAGACATGGAATGGAAGAAGAGGCAGGAAAGATTTGAAGCATGAGGCGTACTTGACCTACTGTTGCTGCCTTAAAAGATGAAGGAAGGAGCCATGAGCCAAGGAATATGAGTGGTCTCTGGAAACCGGGAATGCCAACAAGGAAACAGGAACCTGAGTCCATCAATCACAAGGAACTGAATTCTGCCCGCAATCTGCATAAGCAAGAAGACAGATTCTCCCCTAGAGTCTCCAGAAATGAAGGCAGCCCTGCCAACACTTTGACTTTGGCTTTGAGAGACTCTAACCAGAGAAAGCAGCTGAACCCACCAGACTTTTGACCAATAGAACAATAAGATAATATATCTCTGTTGTTTTGAACTACCAAGTGTGTGGTAATTTGCTATGACAGTAATATGAAATGAATACAAGCAATACATATAATAAATAAGCATATCAGTCAGTATCTAATGAGGAAAAGAAAAAACCACTCTCGATAATCAAAGCAAAAAGAGATTTAACGCATGTAACTGGTGGGAAAATTTCGGGCAGGGCTGGAAGAACAAAAGAAGGAAGGAAATATTACCCGTATGGCAGACTGATTGCATATATGTTCCTAATCCTTTACTCTTCCCGTACCCAGACCTTTTAGCATGTGAGTTTGGAGTCCCTCCCATACAGTGGAGTGCATTTCTCCACCCTGTGTGACTTGTGGCGCAGAAGTGATGATGAGCCACTTCTAAATCCAGGCTCTTGAGGCTCTGCACGTTTCCACTTGCTCTTTCTCGGATGCCTGCCATCACCATAGAACATGCTCAGGCTCTCCTGCTGGAGGACAAGAAAACCATGTCTCAGAGTCTAGTGGCCACAGTCAAGGCCAACCCATCCAAGCCAACAACCTGCAGAGTACACAATCACTCAGCCAACCCCCAGCCAACCCTGGGTAGACAAACGCTACATTCTTATATTTTTGAATGCTACCAAAATGTTATGATTGTATGTTTCATGGAACTATTTTGGCAATAGGTAACTTACATCCCTGGAAATCAGGAAATTATCATCACTCTTGACTTAGAGGCTAAAAGTGGGAAGGGGTGTTACTCAGAGATCAGGAAGCTGCTGCCACCCCTAGCTGATGCCCGTAAGCTCAGTATTTATCACTGTACTGCTGCAGAGACTGTCGCTGCTACTAACACTGATAGACACACTATTGCTGACATTGCTGGAGACACTGCCACTAGAATTCAGGAAGTGATTCCCACCCCATGGTTGAAGTTCGTGAGTCCACAGTGTTGGAGGCATACTTGTGTTAATGAACAGAAGACAGCCTCTGCCTCCATCTTCTTATCTTCAAATCTCACGTTAATGCCTCCCAAGGGCAGATACTAACAAGCACAAAACTGACCAAGGAGTACAGGAAATATAGTTGACAGCCTTTCGGCCCCAACAGTACAAGGGAAATTAGAGAAGAAGCCTGGATAGAGCTGTGCTAAAGGCATTGTCTGGCACAATAAATAAATTATATGATAATTTAGAATAATAAGTACTATAGGAATAAAACAGAAAAAAAGCAGGATTTAGATAAATGAGCATGTCTTTAATCACTGTTTTACTACCTCCCAGGTAATACATCCAGACTGTTTAGTTTTTCTAAGCCATTCCCACCCTTGGTAGACAGATAATAACAAAAGGACAAAGTATTTTTCTGGGAAGGAGGGGCCAGTAGGGAATAGAAATACGCATTGGGAAGAAGTGGGAGAATGGGAGAGGAGTCTTGCCTGGTGCATGCAGGCTAAAAAAGAAGAAAGTTGCATAAACTTTGCAGGGATTTAGATGCCTATTTAATTCTGTTTAATAAACCATTTGTTCCTACCTATGTGCCACAAGGTACCAGACTATGAACTTTGAGGAATTCAAATATAGCCTGGATATCAACAGTCTGATTGTCCCCCAAGTCCTGTAAACTGCAGGTGTCAATTTGTCTGTTAGGATTTGGTTAAGTTGCTTTACCTCCCATTCTATATACTGTGAAAACTCATCATTACTACCTATCTGTCTGGGTTCTCTTGGGGTGCCTGAGGGTCTGGTCCTGAGTTCTTTCTACTGTATTTTTGGTTTCTGCTTGGAGTTTTGCCTCATGTATACATTATCAACCAACATAAAGCAAACTCTGTAAAATATTCAAAGAGGTTTATTCTGAGCTAATGTAAGTGACCGTGGCCTGGAGACCAGTCTCAGGAGGTCCTGAAAAAGTGTGCTTGAGGTGGTCAGGTTACAGTTTGGTTTTATACATTTTAGGGAGACAGAAGTTACAAGCAAAGGCACAAATTAATACAGTTCAGTCCCAAAAGGTGGAGCACCTCGAAGGGGCAGGGGCATGGGGGCAGCTCACAGGTCATAGGTGGATTCAAAAATTCTGTGATTGGCCATAGGTTGAAAGAGTTAAGCTAAAGACACGAAGTCAGTAGGAAGAAATGCTTGAGTTAAGAGGTGGGGGTCGTGGAAGCCAAGGTTCTTGTTATATCGATGAAGCCTCCAGGTAGCAGGCTTCAGAGAGAATAGTTAGTAAATGTCTCTTTGCGGACCTTAAGAGGGCTTAGGCTTAGTTAATCTCTCCTAGATCTGGGAAAGGCCTAGCTGCATGAATGGAGATTCTCTATAGATACAGAATTTCCCCCACAAAAGACCACTTTGCAGAGCCATTTTAAAATATGTCAAAGGAACACATTTTGGGATAAAATATTTTGATTTCCTTCAGGGTCTGCTCTCTGTCATGGGATGCTATACTAGAGTCAGGTTGGAATTTGGTAACTTGTTGCCGAAGAGTCTGTTTTGTCAGTCTTATGATCTCTATCTTGGTCAGTTGTGCCTAAACTCCAAAAGGAGGAGTACGAGGAGGCCTGTCTGACCTTCTGCCCTGTCATGGCTGGGAATGTATTCCATTTTTCAGGTTGTTCTGGGGTCCCCCTGGCCAAGGGTGAGGCCAGTTCAGTCACTGGGTGGGGATATAGGATTTTATTTTTGGTTTACAATATAATCCAAATCCCTTTATTATATCAGGTCAACACATCAGACACTGCCACAGTCCCTTGCAGCCCCAAAGTACCCACTGCCTAACGCTGTGTCTGGGCAGATATATCTGGGCAGGCTCCGGGCCATGGAGGGAACTTGGCAATGCAGAAACGGAAACCTGGTGTATCACGACTTAGACATCCTTATCCCAACACATCTGTCAGTCTTCTCCCCACCTGGAAGAATTTTCATTTACATTTAATTTCATTTGCATCTTGTCGACATTCCCTTTTACTTAGGTTTCCTTCTCCCTATCTCACTTCCTTCCTTCCTCAACCAGTTATAGTTTGACCTTCCACCAAAATTTCTGTTAAGTGGAGCAATTGAGCGGTCTTTGTTTTACCAAGTGACCGTTATCTAGGTAGGCTACCCCACTTTCCCATCAAGGTGTATTCCTGAACAAACACATAGTTCCCTCCTTAAACAAAATTTTGCAGTCAGCTTTTAAAATCATTTTCCTCCTTCCCATCAAGCCAAAGATAATAAGCCAGTGCTTCCACATTCACAGGTACTTCCTGTGTATACACAGAGGAGTTGCCTACAGAAAACGTCCCGCAGAATGTTCCTGGAATTTGATTTCCACGTACTGTTCTGAGAGGCTAGCCTGCAGAGAACAAATGTAAGGAGGTATGTCATAAGATCAAGATATTTTGAAAATATGCATCCTCATTTCACATGGTAAATGGGAAATTAAGTATTTTCTTCTAAAGTAAACAACAAGGGAACTTTTGTTTCTATAAGAAAGACTAGGTAATTTGCTCTTCTTTATTTTTTAAATGTTTTTATTTTATTTATTTTTATTTTTGTGGGTATATAGTAGGTATCTTTGTGGGGTACATGAGATATTTTAATACAGGCGTGCAATGTATAATAATCACATCGGGGTAAATGGGGTACTCATCACCTCAAGCATTCTTTGTGTCACAAACAATCTAACTATACCCTTTTAGTTATTATAAAATATATAATTAAATTGTTTTGGACTATAATCACTTTGTTGTGCTAATGAATACTAGGTCTTATTCATTCTTTCTAACCATTTTTTGTACCTGCTAACCTTCCCCACTTCCCCTTCCCCACTACCCTTCCCAGCCTCTAGTAACCATCCTTCTACTCTCTAGCTCCATGAATTCAATTGTTTTAATTTTTACCTCTCACAAATAAATGAGGGCATATGAAGTTTGCCTTTCTGTGCCTGGCTTATTTCATTTAACATACTGACCTCTGGTTCCATCCATGTTGTTGCAAGTGACAGCATCTCATTCTTTTTTATGGCTGAATAGTACTCCATTGTGTATAGGTACCACATTTTATTTAGAGGACTAGGTAATTTGAGCCAAGCCTTTGACTGAGGGCAAACAGAAAAGCTGGATGAAAATATATATATACACACACACAGACACACACACACACACTTTAAAATATCAGAGAGCTAATAAGGTAGCTAAGAATTATTTTTCTATGATCTAGGAAAAGACAGAAATATATAGAGTTGAGCCTGGCAAATAGGGCTTTTTTCCTTGGAAGTGTTTAATGACTTCTGAATAGATTGCTGAAAGGCAGAGCAGAATTTTGAGTGGCTTCAGAGGCTAAAAGATGAAAAGTGGAGTCTAGGACCCTCTAAGATAACCTATTTCCATGCTTTGAATTGGAACCATCAAAGTCTGAATTCTAGGAGTAAGGATAAATCAGAAATATAAAACAGATTTATAGAGAGAGAGTGCTAGAAAAAAGAGAGAATGGTACAGAAAAAATAGTTTAAGAGAATTTTGAAGAAAATAGCCTGGGAATTTTCTAAGAATGATGAAATCATCCAGCCACAGATTTAAGAAGTATCATGAACCTCAAGAAAGCTAAATATAAAGGTCATTTAAATTATATATAAATTGTGATAATTTCTACAAACGTATGCTGATTTAAATGCATAGAATTTATAGACCAATTTGGGATGGTTAACATCTTTTTAATTTTCTTATTTATTTATTTATTTAATTTATTATTTTGAGACAGGGTCTTTCTCTCTGTCGCCCAGGCTGGAGTGCAGTGGTGCAATCTTGACTCCCGGCAACTTCTGCCTCCTGGACTCAAGCAATTCTCCTACCTTAGCCTCCCAAGTTAGCTCAGACTACAGGGCCAAGCCACTATGCCCAGCTAATTTTTGTATCTTTCGTAGCGATGGAGTTTCGCCATATTGCCCAGGCTGGTCTTGAACTACTGAGTTCAGCTGATCTGCCTACCTCAGTTCAGCTCATCCTGCTTCCCAAAGTGCTAGGATTACAGGTGTGAACCACCGCGCTGGGCCAGAGATAATTAACGTCTTAACAAAATGAATCTTCCAATCCATGGAGACAGTATATTTCTCCATTTATTCAGTTTTTCTTAAATTTCTCTTATCAGTATGTGCACAATTATTTTTAATCGCATTTTTGCAAAACAAATAACTCACATGTTCTTCAATAGGGTAGCTGTTAAGTAAAATTATTACACATACATACAAACAATGAAATTTTATCCAGCTTTTAAAATGATTCAGAACTCGCATATGAAGATGGTAAAGTAAAGCCATATCACAGAATTTGTCTATTATCTAACAAGGTGATTTTTTGTTGCAAAAACATGGATAAAGAGCCCCAAACAAGAAAAGGGGCTCAAACTTATGCTATAAACTTCAAAAAGTACTGGGCAAAGAAAATGCAGAAAGTTCAAGTGCAGGCCTGCATCACTTCTAAGGCTACTCCACCTCCACCTGAATCAGTACTGGGGTAATGTTTTAAGTAAGAGAAATCCTGAGAATTTTGAGCAAAATCAACCAATTCAAAGAGAAGTGGACTTACAGTTGATAAGGTTGGCAGATAATACAGCTTCAGGATAATTGGCTCTACTGAATAAAGCAATCCAATAAAGAAGGAGCAAAGGGAGCATTCCAAATTTTCAAAAAGAAAGTACAGAAAATATCCTTGAAGTGAAGGATAAAAAGATGTACACTTAAAGGCATAGTCTCTATCTCAGAAAACTGACATAAAGCAATAGACATTGACACACTGATTAAGTTGCTAAACATGAAAGAATTCTTCAAATAGTCAGCCAGAACAAAGCAAGTCACCAAAAGAAGGAAAATGTGAGATGGTTTCCAAATTCTCTGCAGAAACATTTATTACAGAGGACAAGGGAGCAACCTATAGACATTTTCCAGGGTTAAAGAATGACTCAAGGATACTTGGCACAACAAAAATTGTTAATCATGTGTCAAGGAAACAGGCATTCATTTTCAAATATGAACAGTGTGTGAGTCGTTGAAAACCATTTTGACAATGAAATCTAGCCAATCAAGAACTAAATAAAAATTAATAATCCAGGAATGGCGAAGTCATAGAAAAAGGATTGTTGTAAACAATTAATTCAGTTATGTAGAAAATGAAACTAAACATCTGGGAAAATTCTGGTTGCAATACAGAATTTAATGTTATCAACTTGAGCAAAGTAAGAATAACATAATTAACAACAACAAAAAAATACAGATGCGGGGGTGGGGGTAAAAGGAAAGAAGAAACGGATGCATACTGACCTATCCACTTTTCACAATCAGGAGTCAACTAATGCTGTTGGGAGAAAAGGCTGGGTGTGATGACTCACACCTGTAATCCCAGCACTTTGGGAGGCTGAAGTGAGTGGATCAGTTGAGGTCAGGAGTTTGAGACCAGCCTGGCCAATATGGTAAAACCCCATCTCTACTAAAAAATAATAATAATAAAAATAAAATTGCAAAAAAATGACAAGTTTGAGACTAATCATTTAATTTTTAAAATATCTTAACCTTAAATTTTATAGGAATTAATAAAATTTCTTGTAGTGAAAGATTATTAATCTAGTATAGCTATTTCTTTCATTTTCCATCAGCATATTTTTCTTCTGTTAAATTCAAATTAGATTTCCAAAACTACACGGATGAATGTCACAGACTCACCTTGTGCAAAAGAAACAGATACAAAGGAATACATACTATATGTTTCCATTTGTATAAAGATCCAAAAGATGAAACAAATGTACCCCTGCATGGTGAGGGCAAGAGACTAATGACTGGGTCTAGGCATTAGGGAGCCTTCTGTTGCACTGTGAATGTCTTATATGTGGGTTGCATGTCCATGGGTGTGTATATATACATACAAATCCACTGAGGTGTACACTTAACATTTGTGCATGTTGCTGTGCATATATAGGTTTTTCGACATCTCAATTAAATATAATGCTTTTTATTTAAAAATAGCATAGATAGTAAAGTTTAATTTTTTTCTTCAACTTCTACTTTAAGTTCTGGGGTACATATGCAGGATATGGAGGTTTGTTACATAGGTAAACATGTGCCACGGTGGTTTGCTACACAGATCAATCCATCACCTAGGTGTTAAGCCCAACATCCATTAGCTGTTCTTCCTGATGCTTTCCCTCCCCATGCCCCACTCTTACAGGGCCAGTGTGTGTTATTCCTTCCAATGTGTTCATGTGTTCTCATCATTCAGTTCCCCCTTATAAGTAAGAGCGTGCAGTGTTGGGTTTTCTGTTCCTGCATTAGTTTGCTGAGAACAATGGCTGCCAGCTCCATCCATGTCCCTGCAAAGGACATAATCTCATTCCTTTTTATGGCTGTACAGTACTCCATGGTGTACATGTACCACATTTTCTTTATCCAGTCTATTACTGTTGGGTATGTTGGTTGATTCCATGTCTTTGCTATTGTGGTTGCAAGGAACATACGTGTGCATGTGTCTTTATAATAGAATGATTTATATTCCTTTGGGTATTCGCCCAGTAACGGTATTGCTGGGTCAAATGGTATTTTAGTTCTTTGAGGAATTGCCAAACTGTCTTCCACACTGGCTGAACTAATTTACATTCCCACCAACAGTGTAAAAGCATTCCTTTTTCTCCGCATCCTTGCCAGCATCTGTTGTTTCTTGACTTTTTAATAATTACCATTCTGACTGGTGTGAGATTGTATCTCACTGTGGTTTTGATTTGCATTTCTCTAATGATCAGTGATGTCAAGCTTTTTTTCATATGTTTGTTGGTTGCATGAATGTCTTCTTTTGAGAAGTGCCTGTTCTTGTCCTTTGCCCCGTAAAGGTTAATTAAAAAATTTTTTTTTGAATTTATCTATTCTTCTCTCTATGCATATTTTCAATCTATGCATATTTATATATTCAAAGAGAGATATCTGGAATAAATGTCAAGTGATAGAAACTGGTAATTTCAGGGTGAAGGGATTTGGGTGATTTATTGCTTTTTTGTTGTACTTTTCTATATTGCTTGAGTCTTTATAATCAGCATAATTAGGAAACAAAAAAGTTATTTTAAAATAATGGTTCAGATACGTATTTCTGCATCCAAAAGTGTCTCAGACATATTTTTAATTTTAAAAGATTATAGGCCAGGCGTGGTGACTCATGCCTGTAATCCCAGCACTTTGGGAGACTGAGGCTGGCAGATCACTTGAGGTCAGGAGTTCGAGATCAGCCTAGACAACATGGCAAAACCCCATTTCTACTAAAAATTCAAAAATTAGCCGGGTGTGGTGGCATGCACCTGTAATCCCAGCTATTAGGGAGGCTGAGGCAGGAGAATTGCGTGAACCTGGGAGGCAGAGATTGCAGTGAGCCAAGATCGTGCCATTGCACTCCAGTCTGGGCAACAGAGCATGACTGTCTCACACACACAAAAAAAGATCATAAAATATTATATTATGATCCATTTTTAATTAAAACAAACAAACATAAACCCTTATGTCTATGTAGTTTTTTTTAACGTCTAGAAATAAAGACTCCAAAAGAGTCTGGAAATCCCAATAACAAAATTTATTGGCAGCAATAAAATAGATAATTATTTTTCTTTCATCTTTGCACTTCTTTATATCACATTGATTTTTACATTTTTTCTGATTATTTAAAGTTTTTTATAATAAAAGGTATGTATTACTTGTATAATGAAAAAAATTGCTATTTTCATTGATGGAATAAAGGAAGAAGGGAAAAAAATGGAAAAATAATCCATTAGGAAATAGAATTGAAAGAATCCCATGAAGGAAATGACTAGACTTGGAGTGCTGGTAGGAAAGCCAGGCCACATGTGTGAGAAATTGTTTCTGGAACTGGACTCCTGTGGACTTATAAAGAATCTGACTTTTGCAAAGTATGGCCAAAAGACTAAAGAGAATGAGTGTATGTGTTTGACACATGTGAAGGCAAGTATGATGCAGTTAAATGGCAAATCTCCAAACAGCTGGGCAGGGTAAGTCTTGACATTTGTAATGTCAAAGTGAGACCCCATCTCTACAAAAAATTTAAAAAATAAAAACATAGCCAGGCATGGTGGCACACGCCTATAGTCCCAGGTACTTGGGAGACTAAGGTAGGGGAATCACCTGAGCCCAGGAGTTCAAGACTGCAGTGAGCTGTGATCACACCACTGCACTCCAGCCTGGGTGAAAGTGCAAGACCCTGTCTCTAAAACACACACACACACACACACACACACACACACACACTCTCACACATATACATACATAGATGCAATATGTCTATTAGTAGTTTGTTAAAAGAGATTATGGTACATTCCCTGCATATGGAATAAAATGCAACCATTAAAAGTTAATATGCATATCTGTATTATTTGTGGCTACAACACATTGATGAATAAACAAGCAAGTAGCAAAAAACATGCATAGCACATTCTCATTTTAATGTTATGTGTGTGGCTATGTGTTTGTGTCTGTGTCTGTGTGTATATACACAGACACACACAGAAAAGAAAGTTTGGGCAGATATCTGGCCAATGTTAGCAGCTATTCTGTGAGGTGAAATTACCAGTGATATTCACATTTGTGGTGGTTGATTTCTTTTTTTACAATGAATATAGACTTATTTCGTAATCTAAAAGAGTTAGTTTCTTTCATTTGTTCTTTTTCTTTTTTTCTTTTTGTTTTTCTTTTTTCTTTTCTTTTCTTTTTTTTTTTTTTTTGAGACAGGTTCTTATTCTGTCACCCAGGCTAGAGTGCAGTGGCATGATTACAGCTCACTGCAGCCTCCATCCTCCTGGGCTCAAGCAATCCTCCCACCTCAGCCTCTTGAGTAGCTAGGACACAGGTATGCACCACTACACCCAGTTTTTTATTATTTATTTTTGTAGAGATTGGGGTGGGTAGGGGTCTTACTATGTTGCCCAGGCTGGTCTTGAATCCCTGGGCTCAAATGATCCTCCTGCCCTAGCCTCCTAAAGTATTGGGATTACAGGAATGAGCCACTGTACCTGGCTTATTATTATTATTTGAGACAGGGTCTCACTGTGTCACCCAGGCTGGAATGCAGTGGCATAATCTTAGGTCATCTAAGCGTAAATGATCCTCCTGCCTCAGCCTCCCGAGTAGCTAGGACTGCAGGCATGAGCCACTACTACTGACTTATTTGTTCTTTTTTTGATTTTTCATCCACCACTAAGAGTCATACAAGCAAATGTTATTTTTGAATTTTAAAAATGTAAACCTTTAGAAATTTCAAACAGAGGAGAGACAGTTCTCTGTAATTATTATAAAGGTCCTGATATAAAAATCTACCATTTCAAATTTTTTTAACATGGCACAAAAAAACCAAGAAGATAATGAAAAGTATCAGTGAAGGCTATAGAATGGTGAACACCTAAGTGAGAATAGTTCATATTTTGTTAACCACATGGCTAAGGATTTCACCCTAGCCTCATAAAAAGAGGTAATTGAGGTTAACCTCAAAATCACACTGACCCTTTTTATGGTAGGTTACAAGGATATGTGTGCCTAAATTAATTTTAAAAATATTTGGAGTGTAGAGCCAGCCACTTACAGATGGATGGAATAAGGACTTCCAATATCTGCTCCTTCATAAAAGCAAGGAAAACTCTGGAAAAAAAAGAAAAGTCAAAATAAACATTTTCAGAACTCTGAAAATTAATCTATTATTTAAAATACTCTGCAAAGCATTTATTGAAGAGAATGGCTGAATCTCAGTAATAACAGTGAGCTTTGTGATGTTTTACTTGCCCCTTCTCATGTCTTTTCCCCAACTCTGTGGCAACCTTGAAAACCAACAGCCTGGTAATGGTGGTAGCCAGGAAACCCAGTAGACTGCCAGCCACTGCAGGGAGCAGAATGGGTTTGGAGCTTCCCAAAAGCTCTATCCCCAGAGAGTTGTCACTATTTGACCTATCTGTCAGTTTCCTGAAAATTCTCATTCGCAAGGCTTCTGATGGTTAATTTTATGTGACAACCTGAATGGGTCATGGTGCCCAGATATTTGGCCAAACACTATTCTAGCTGTTTCTGTAAAGGCATTTGTTAGATGATATTTAAAGCTGTGGACTTTGAATAAAGCAGACCTCCCTCCATAATGTGAGTGGGACTCTGAAAAGTTGAAGGCCTTTATAGAGCAAAAACTGATCTCCCCCAAGCAAGAAGAAATTCTGCCAGCAGGTTGCCTTTGGAATTCAGACTGTAATTCTTCCCTGGGTCTCCAACCTGTCAGCCTACCCTGCAGATTTTGTGCTTTGTCCCTCCACCATTACATTAAGGAATTTAAGCCAATTACTTAACACAATTACAAAATAAATCTCTTTCACTCTCTCTGTCTCTCTTTCTCTAACTGTGCACAAATAACAGTTCATGTTAGCACACAACAAGATGGTGCCTCCTGAAAGCCAAGAGGGCCCTCACCAAGAATTGAATCTTCCAGCACCTTGGTCTTGAACTTTCCAGCCTCCAGAACTGTGAGAAATAAATGTCTGTTTTTAAGTCACCCCCTTTATGATATTTTGTTATAGTAACCCAAGTTGACTAAGATACTTATCTCATATCGCATACAAAAATTAATTTGAATCAAAGACCTAAATGTGTGAGCTAAAACTACAAAACTGTTAGAAGAAAACATAAGCCTAAATCATAATGATCTTGGATTAGGCAATGGTTTCTTAGGTGTGATACCAAAAACATCATCAAAGTTAAAAACTTTTGTACTGCAAATAATACTATTAAGAAAGTTAAAAGACAACACATAATTTGGGAAAAAATATTTTCAAATCAGCCATTAGATAAGGAAATTATCTGGATCATATAAAGAACTCTTGTCAAGTCACTTCCAAGATGGCCAAGTAGGAACAGCTCCAGTCTACAGCTTCCAGCAAGACAGACACAGACGATAGGCTGCATTTCCAACTGAGATACCTGGTTCATCTCATTGGGACTGGCTGGACAGAGAGTGCAGCCCACAGAGGGCTAGCCAAAGCAGGGCAGGGTGTCACCTCACCAGAGAAGCGCAAGGAGTTGGGGGATTTCCCTTTCCCAACCAAGAGAAGCTGAGAGTGACTGTACCTGGAGAAGTTGTACACTCTCGCCCAAATACTGTGCTTTTCCCATGGTCTTCACAACCGGTAGACCAGGAGATCTCCTCTTGTGCCTGGCTCAGCAGGTCCCATGCCCATGGAGCCTTGCTTGCTGCTAGCACAGCAGTCTGAAATCAACCTGGGATGTGGGAGCTTGGCGGAGGGAGGGGCGTCCACCATTGCTGAGGCTTGAGTAGGTGGTTCTATGCTCACAGTGTAAACAAAGCAGCAGGGAAGTTCGAACTGGGTGGAGCCCGCCCCAGCTCAGCAAGGCCTCTCTAGAATCCACCTCTGCGGACAGGGCATATCTGAACAAAAGGCAGCAGACAGCTTCTCCAGACTTAAACGTCCCTGCCTGACAGCTCTAAACAGAGCAGTGGTTCTCCCAGCAGGGCATTTGAGCTCCGGTAACGAACAGACTGCCCCCTCAAGTGGGTCCCTGACACCCATGTAGCCTGACTGGGAGACACCTCCCAGTAGGGGCTGACAGACACCTCATACAGGCAGGTGCCCCTCTGGGACAAAGCTTCTAGAGGAAGGATCAGGCAGCAATACTTGCTGTTCCCAGGCAAACTGGGTCTGGAGTGGACCTCCAGCAAACTCCAACAGACATGCAGCTGAAGGGCCTGTTAGAAGGAAGACTAACAAACAGAAAGGAATAGCATCAACATCAAGAAAAAGGACATCCACACCAAAACCCCATCCGTAGGTCACTAACATCAAAGACCAAAGATAAAACCACAAAGATGGGGAGAACCCAGAGCAGAAAGGCTGAAAATTCCAAAAACCAGAACATCTCTTCTCCTCCAAATGAACACAACTCCTCACCAGTAAGGGAACAAAACTGGATGGAAAATGAGTTTGATGAATTGACAGAAGTAGGCTTCAGAAGGTCGGTAATAACAAACTTCTCCAAGCTAAAGGAGCATGTTCTGACCCATAGCAAGGAAGCTAAAAACCTTGAAAAAAGATTAGATGAATGGCTAACTAGAATAAACAGTGTAGAGAAGACCTTAAATGACCTGATGGAGCTGAAAACCACAGTACGAGAACTGCGTGAAGCATACACAAGTTTCAATGGCCGATTCAATCAGCAGAAGAAAGGATATCAGTGATTGAAGATCAAATTAATGAAATAAAGTAAGATGACAAGATTAGATAACAAAGAGTGAAAAGAAATGAACAAAGCCTTCAAGAAATATGGAACTATGTGGAAAGTCCAAATCTACATTTGATTGGCGTACCTGAAAGTGATGGGGAGAATGGAACTAAGTTAGAAAACACGCTTCAGGATATTATCCAGGAGAACTTCCCCAACCTAGCAAGGCAGGCCATCATTCAAATTCAGGAAATACAGAGAACATCACCAAGATACTCCTCAAGAAAAGCAACCCCAAGACAAATAATTGTCAGATTCACCAAGGTTGAAATGAAGGAAAAAATGTTAAGGGCAATCAGAAAGAAAGGTCGGGTTATCGACAGAGGGAAGTCCATCAGACTAACAATGGATCTCTCTGCAGAAACCCTACAAGCCAGAAGAGAGTGGGGGCCAATATTCAACATTCTTAAAGAAAAGAATTTACAGACAAGCAAATGCTGAGAGATTTTGTCACCACCGGGCTTGCCTTACAAGAGCTCCTGAAGGAAGCACTAAACATAGAAAGGAACAACCAGTACCAGCCACTGCAAAAACATGCCAAATTGTAAAGACCATTGACGCTATGAAGAAACTACATCAATTAATGGGCGAAATAACCAGCTAGCATCATAATGACAGGATCAAATTCACACATAACAATATTAACCTTAAATGTAAACAGGCTAAATGACCCAATTAAAAGACACAGACTGGCAAGTTGGATAAAGAGTCAAGACCCATCAGTGTGTTGTATTCAGGAGACCCATCTCACGTGTAAAGACACACATAGGCTCAAGATAAAGGGATGGAGGAAGATCTACCAAGCAAATGGAAGGCGAAAAAAGCAGGGGTTGCAATCCTGGTCTCTGATAAAACAGACTTTAAACCAGCAAAGATCAAAAGAGACAAAGAAGGCCATTACATAATGGTAAAGGGATCAATGCAACAAGAAGAGCTAACTATCCTAAATATATATGAACCCAATACAGGAGCACCCAGATTCATAAAGCAAGTCCTTAGAGACCTACAAAGAGACTTAGACTCCCACACAATAATAATGGGAGACTTTAACAACCCACTGTCAATATTAGATCAATGGGACAGAAAATTAACAAGGATATCCAGGACTTGAACTCAGCTCTGGACCACGTGGGCCTAATAGACATCTATAGAACACCCCAAACCAACAGAATATACATTCTTCTCAGCACCACATCTCACTTATTCTAAAATTGACCACATAATTGAAAGTTAAACACTCCTCAGCAAATGTGAAAGAACAGAAATCACAACAAACTGTCTTTCAGACCACAGTGCAATCAAATTAGAACTCAGGATTAAGAATCTCACTCAAAACCACAGTACTACATGGAAACTGAACAACCTGCTCCTGAATGGACTACTGGGTAAATAATGAAATGAAGGCAGAAATAAAGATGTTCTTTGAAACCAATGAGAACAAAGACACAATGTACCAGAACCTCTGGGACATTTATAGCAGTGCGTAGAGGGAAATTGATAGCACTAAATGCCCACAAGAGAAAGCAGGAGAGATCTAAAATTGACACCCTAACATCACAATTAAAAGAACTGGAGAAACAAGAGCAAACAAATTCAAAAGCTAGCAGAAGACAAGAAATAACAAACATCAGAGCAGAGCTGAAGGAGATAGAGACACCAAAAGCCCTTCAAAAAATCAATGAATCCAGGATCTGGTTTTTTGAAAAGATCAACAAAATTGATAGACTGCTAGTCAGACTAATAAAGAAGAAAAGAGAGAAGAATAAAATAGATGCAACAAAAAATGATAAAGAGGGTATCACCCCCAATCCCACAGAAATACAAACCATCGTCAGAGAATCCTATAAATGCCTCTCTGCAAATAAACTAGAAAATCTAGAAGAAATGGATAAATTCCTGGACACATACACACTCCCAAGACTAAACCAGGAAGAAGCTGACTCTCTGAATAGACTAATAACAGATTCTGAAATTGAGGCAATAATTAATAGCCTACCAACCAAAAAAAGTCCAGGACCAGATGGATTCACAGCCGAATTCTACCAGAGGTACAAAGAGGAGCTGGTACCATTCCTTCTGAAACTATTCCAGTCAATAGAAAAAGAGGGAATCCTCTCTAACTTATTTTATGAGGCCAGCTTCATCCTGATACCAAAGCCCGGCAGAGACACAACAAAAAAAGAGAATTTTAGACCAATATCCCTGATGAACATCAATGCGAAAATCCTCAATAAAATAATAGCAAACTGAATGCAGTAGCACATCAAAAAGCTTATCCACCACGATCAAGTTAGCTTCATCCCTGGGATGCAAGGCTGGTTCAACATGCACAAATCAATAAACATAATCCATCACATAAACAGAACCAATGACAAGAAACACATGATTATCTCAATAGATGCAGAAAAGGCCTTCGACAAAATTCAACAGCCTTTCATGCTAGAAACTCTCAATAAACTAGGTATCAATGGAACCTATCTCAAAATAATAAGAGCTATTTATGACAAACCCACAGCCACTATCATACTGAATGGGCAAAAACTGGAAGCATTCCCTTTGAAAACCGGCACAAGACAAGGATGCCCTCTCTCATCACTCCTATTCAACATAGTATTGGAAGTTCCGGTCAGGGCAATCAGGTAAGAGAAAGCAAAAAAAAAGGGTATTCAGATAGGAGAGGAAGTCAAATTGTCTCTGTAGATAACATGATTGTATATTTAGAAAACCCCATCATCTCAGCCCAAAATCTCCTTAAGCTGATAAGCAACTTCAGCAAAGTCTCAGGATACGAAATCAATGTGCAAAACTCACAAGCATTCCTATATACCAATAACAGACAGAGAGCCAAATCATGAGTTAATTCCCATTCACAGTTGCTACTAAGAGAATAAAATACCTAGGAATACAGCTTACAAGGGATGTGAAGGATCTCTTCAAGGAGAACTACAAACCACTGCTCAGGGAAATAAGAGAGGACACAAACAAATGAAAAAACATTCCATGCTCATGGATAGAAAGAATCAATATCGTGAAAATGGCCTTACTGCCCAAAATAATTTATAGATTCAATGCTATCCCCATGAAGCTACAACTGACTTTCTTCACAGAATTGGGAGAAAAGCTACTTTAAACTTCATATGGAACCAAAAAAGAGCCCACATAGCCAAGACAATCCTGGGCAAGAAGAACAAAGCTGGAGGCATCACACTACCTGACTTCACACTTTACTACAAGGCTACAGTAATCAAACAGCATGGTACTGGTACCAAAACAGATACATAGACCAATGGAGCAGAACGGAGGCCTCAGAAATAACACCACACATTTACCACCATCCGATCTTTGACAAACCTGACACACACAAGCAATGGGGAAAATATTCCCTATTTAATAAATGGTGTTGGCTAGCCATATGCAGAAAACTGAAACTGGACCCCTTCCTTACACTTTATATGAAAAGCAACTCAAGATGGATGAAAGACTTAAATGTAAGACCTATAACCATAAAAGTCCTAGAAGAAAACCTGGGCAACACTATTCAGGATATAGGCATGGGCAAAGACTTCATGTCTAAAACACCAAAAGCAATGGCAACAAAAGCCAAAATTCACAAATGGGATCTAATTATACTAAAGAGCTTCTGCACAGCAAAAGAAACTATCCTCAGAGTTAACAGGCAGTAGAACATTTTTGCAATCTATCCATCTGACAAAGGGCTAATATCCATACTCTACAAAGAACTTAAACAAATTTACAAAAAAAAAAAAAAAAAAAAGCAAACAACCACATCAAAAAATAGGCAAAGGATATGAACAGACACTTCTCAAAAGAAGACATTTATGCAGCCAACAGACATATGAAAAATGCTCATCATCACTGGTCATCAGAGAAATGCAAATCAAAACCACAATGAGATACCATCTCATACCAGTTAGAATGGTGATGATTAAAAAGTCAGGAAGCAACAGATGCTGGAGAGGTTGTGGAAAAATAGGAACACCTTTACACTGTTGTGGGAGTGTAAATTAGTTCAACCATTGTGGAAGACAGTGTGGCGATTCCTCAAGGATCTAGAACTAGAAATACCATTTGACCCAGCAATTCCATTACTGGACATATACCCAAAGGATTATAAATCATACTGTGATAGAGACATATGCACACATATGTTTATTGTGGCACTATTCACAATAGCAAAGACTTGGAACCAACCCAAATGTACAACAATGATAGACTGGATTAAGAAAATGTGGCACATATACACCATGGAATACTATGCAGACATAAAAAAGGATGAGTTCACGTCCTTTGCAGGGACATGGATGAAACTGGAAACCATTATTCTCAGCAAACTATCACAAGATCAGAAAACCAAACACCACATGTACTCACTTATAAGTGGGAGTTGAACAATAACAACACATGGACACAGGGAGGGGAACATCACACACCAGGGCCTGTTGGGGGTGGAGGGCTAAGGGAGGGATAACATTAGGAGAAATACCTAATGTAGGTGACTGGTTGATGGGTTCAGTAAACCACCATGTCACGTGTATACCTATGTAACAAAACTGCACGTTCTGCACATGTAACCCAGAACTTTAAGTATAATAATAATGATAAAGAATTCTTACAACTCAATAGTAAAAACACAACTCAATTTTAAAATGGGCAAATGGACCAATAATCAGTTCTGAAATTGAGGCAATAATAAATAGCCTGCCAACCAAAAAAAGCCCAGGACCAGATGGATTCACAACTGAATTCTACCACATGTACAAAGAAGACCTGGTATCATTCCTACTGAAACTATTCCCGAAAATTGGGAAGTAGGGATTCCTCCCTAATTCATTCTATAAGGCCAGCATTATCCTGATACCAAAACCTGGCAGAGATACAACAAAAAAGAAAACTTCAGGCCAATATCCTTGATGAACATTGATTCAAAAATCCTCAACAAAACACTGGCAAACCAAGTCCAGCAGCATGTCAAAAAGCTTATCCAGCACAATCAAATGGGCTTCATCCCTGGGATGCAAGGTTGGTTCAACATATGCAAATCAATAAATGTGATTCCTCACATAAATAGAACTAAAGACAGAAACCACATGCTTATCTCAATAGATGCAAAAAAGGTTTTTGATAGAATTCAACATCCCTTCATGTTAAAAACTCTCAATAAACTAGATATTGAAAGAACATACCTCAAAATAATAAGAGTTACATATGACAAACCCACAGCCAACACCATACTGAATGGGCAAAAGCTGGAAACATTCCCCTTGAAAACCAGCACAAGACAAGGATGCTCTCTCTCACCACTCCTGTTCAATATAGTATTGGAAGTTCTGGCAAGGGCAATCAGGTAAGAGAAAGAAATAAAGGCATTTAGACAGGAAGAGAGGAAGTTAAACCATCCCCTGCTTGCGGATGACATGATCCTATGAATACAAAAACCCATCATCTCAGCCCAAAAACTTCTTAAGCTGATAAGCAACTTCAGCAATGTCTCAGGATACAAAACCAATGTGCAAAAATTGCTAGCATTCCTATACACCAACAACAGTCAAGCTGAGAGCCAAATCACAAATAAACTCCCACTCACAATTTCCACAGAAAGAATAAAATACCTAGGAATACAGCTAACTAGGGGAGGGAAAGATATCTACAAGGAGAACTACAAACCACTGCTGAAAGAAATCAGAGATGACACAAACAAATGGAAAACATTGCATATTCATGGATAGCAAGAATCAGTATCATTAAAATGGCCATACTGCTAAATCAATTTATAGATTCATTGCTATGCCCATTAAACAACCATTGACATTCTTCACACAGCTAGAAAATACTATTTTAAAATTCATATGGAAACAAAAAAATGGCCCGAAGAGCCAAGGCAATCCTAAGCAAAAAGAACAAAGCTGGAGGCATCACACAACTCAACTTCAAACTATACTACAAGGCTACAGTAACCAAAACAGCATGGTATTGGTACAAGAACAGACACATAGACAAATGATACAAGAACAGACACATAAAACAGACATAATTTCCCTAGAATAGGGAAACCAGAAATAAGAGCACACACCTACAACTATCTGATCTTTGAGAAACCTGACCAAAAAAAAAAAAAGCAGTGAAGAGAGGAAAGGATTCTCTATTCAATAAATGGCACTGGGATAACTGGCTAGTCACATGCGGAAGATTGAAACTGAACCCCTTCCTTACACCATATACAAAAATTAACTCAAGATGGATTAAAGACTTAAATGTAAAACCCAAAACTATAAAAACCCTGGAAGACAACCTAGGCAATTCCATTCAGGCCATAGGCATGGGCAAAGATTTCATGATGAAGACACCAAAAGCAATTGCAACAAAAGCAAAAAATTGACAAATGGAATCTAATTAAACTACAGAGTATCTGCACAGCAAAAGAAACTACTAACAGAGTAAACAGACAACCTACAGAATGGGAGAAAATTTTTGCAGACTATGTATCTGACAAAGGCCTAATATCCGGCATCTATAAGGAACTTAAACGAATTTACAAGAAAAAAAAATCCCCCTAAAAAAGTGGACAAATGACATGAACAGACACTATTTAAAAGACGACATACATGTGGCCAACAATCATATGAAAAAAGGCTCAACAACACTGATTGTTAGAGAAATGCAAATCAAAACCACAATGAGATACCATCTAACACCAGTCAGAATGGCTACTATTGAAAAGTCAAAAAATAACAGATGCTGCAGAGATGATAGAGAAAAAGGAATGCGTACACACTGTTGGTAGGAGTGTAAATTAGTTCAGCCTTGTGGAAGACAATGTTGCAATTCCTCAAAGACCTAAAGACAGATATACTAATCAACCCAGCCATCCCATTACTGGGTACCTACCCAGAGGAATAGAAATCATTCTATTATCAAGATACATGCATGTGTATGTTCACTGAAGCACTATTCAGCAAATATATGGAATCAACCTAAATGTCCATCATTGATATACTGGATAAAGAAAATTTGGTACATATATGCCATGGAATACTATGCAGCCATTAAAAAGAACAAGATCATGGCCTTTGCAGGGATGGAGGATGGAGCTGGAGGCCATTATCCTTAGCAAACTACCACAGGAACATAAAACCAAATGCCTCATGTTCTCACTTATAAGTGGGAGCTAATGATGAGAACACATGAACACATGGAGGGAAAAAACACACACTGGGGCCTTTTGGAGGACGGAGAGTGGGAGGAGGGAGAGGATCAAGAAGATCAACTAATGGGTACTAGGTTTAATACCTGGGTGATGAAATAATCTGTACAACAAATCCCCATGACACGAGTTCCCCTATGTGACAAACCTGCACTTGTACCCCTGAACTTAAAAGTTAAAAAAAAATGGGACTTGAATAGAAATTTCTCCAAGAATACACACTAATGGCCAATACATACATGAAAAGAAGCTCAACATCATTAGTTATTAATGGGAAAACAAAACCCAATGGGATACTGCTTCTCATCTACTAGGATGGCTATAATAAAAAAGACAGATAATCAGTGTTGGCAAGAATGTGGAGAAATTGGAACCCTGAAAACATTGCTGGTGGGAATGTAAAATTATGCAGCTGCTTTGGAAGACAGATAGGCAATTCCTTAAAAAGTTAAATGTAGAGGTATCACATGGTCCAGCAATTCTACTGCTCAGTATTTACCCAAGAGAAATGGAAAAGCATATGTCCATACAAAAAACTTGTTCCTAGCAGCATTATTCATAATAGCCAAAAACTGAATATAATTTAAATATTCATCAACTGCTTAATGGTGTATAAACAAAATATGGTATATCCATTCAGTGCAATAGTATTCATTTTTAGAAAAATAAAATACTGATACTGGCTATAACATGGATGGAACCTTGAAAACTTCATGCCACATGAAGGAAGTCAGACACAAAAGTCATATGTTATATGATTCTATTGACATGAAAAACCCAGAAGAGGCAAATCTATAGAGACAGAAAGTAGATTAATGGTTTCCAGGGATTAGACTGAGGAATGGGGAGTGACTGCTAAAGGGTACAAGTTTCATTCTGCAGAGAAGTAAATGTTCTGGAATTAGGTAGTGGTGATAGTTGCATGACTTTGTGAATATACTAAAAAAAGCCACTGAATTGTACACTTAAAAAACAAAAATGTTGGGAAATTTTTAAGAAACCATTTGTTTTTTTAATTGCACAAATACTTTATATCTTTTTAAAAACCCAGAAAATATAGTATGCAAATAAGTTAATGATCAATTATGCTACCACTCCGAGATAATGGGCTGTTAATATTTTGTCTTACATCCTTCTGTATTTTTAAGATTTCTTTTTACAAAAAATAAGTACACAGATAATTAAATATCAAATATTTCTCTTTAAGCCATTGTTCAATTGTCGTCTCGAACTTCCCTCTGTTGTTATCCTTGCCATTCTCTGTGCCATTTTCATGGCTGTGTTCTCTGTGTTCTTGGTTTCACATCTTCTCCCTTGCTTTAATCACTTTTTTGGAGGATAGGAGGGAATGGGCGACAGTCTGAGCAACATGCCTGTCTCAGGTCACACTGCTGTAGTTTGGGTTCGTGGCCCTCAGCCTCCAGTGCTCAGTGGATGTCCTGGGATCTTGCTTTACCATCATCCTGGAGAGCCCCTTGTTTCTCTCTTGGGGTGGATTTCCAATTTATTTTATACCAAGTCTTCCTCTGTCTGAGTTTAATCCTTTATTTTGGTGTAACAATCCTCCACTAGAATCCTGGAAAAAAAAGATGCTTGGAAGGTAACTTCTTTGAGGCCTTGCATGTTTCAAAATGCGTCTAATCTATGCTCATGTTAAATGCTAGTAAGGATAGATTGCAAATGCTGGTTCAGGGTGGTAAAAGTGCTGCTTATTACTGTCTGGCTTCTAGTGCTGGCATATGATGCGCCATCCAATCTGGAAAATCATGTGCTTCAATCTGGGAACTTTCCCTGAATCATTTCATTGGCAATTTCTCCCCTCCCCTCTGTTTTCTCAGTTTTTCTGTTTTGTTTTGTTTTGTTTTGTTTCTTTTTTTTCTTTTTGGAATTTCTATTCTTTTGCTTTTGGATCTCCTAGACTAATCCTTTAAACTTTCTCCTTTTTTGTGTGTGTATTTCTGCTGGGGTTCAACTTTATCTTCCAACCCTTCTAATGACTTTTCTTCTTCATTTTGCTATCGCCTTTTTAATTTCTGGGAGCTGTTTTGTTCTCTGAATATTCCTTTGCCAGGAGTGAGGGTGGGGTTGGACACATATAATGTCCTATTCTAATTTTATGAATGCAGTATCTTCTCTTAGCTCTCTGATGATATTACTCAAAATTGCTTGTTTTTTAGTGTTCAAATTACTTATCAGATACAATGTCCACTATTTGGGAAATGGGTACACTAGAAGCCCAGTCCCCACCACTATGCAATATACTCGTGTTACAAACATGCACATGCACCCCCGAATCTAAAATAAAATAAAAAGTATTCTTCTCCCCATTTTTAAAGTTGCTTTTTCTCTTTTTGTTTGTTTGTATCTATATCTTCCAAATTAAGGACTTTCCTTAGAAGTCTAGTATTCTTCAATTGACTGCTTATGATTTAGAGTTGAGGACTGACCTGGTTTGAATGTGTGTCCCCTCCAAATCTCATGTTGAAATGTAATCCTCAATGTTGGAATCACTGGTGGGAAGTGATTGGATCACAGGGGTGGATTCCTCATGAATGGCTTGGTGCCATCTCATTGGTGATGAGTGAGTTCTTGCTCTGAGTTCACACAAGATCTGGTTGTTTAAACGCGTCTGGGACCTCTCCCTTCTCTCTCTCCCTGCTGCTCTCACAAGGTGACATGCTGGCTCCCCTTCATCTCCCACCATGATTACAAGTTTCCCGAAGCCCTCACTAGAATCAGATGCCAGCTCTATGCTTCATGTACATCCTGCAGAACTGTGAGCCAATAAACTTCTTTTCTTTATAAAGTACTCAGTCTCAGGTATTTCTTTATAGCAACACAAAAACAGACTAACACAAAAACTAAAAGTCTGCTTGGGAGCTCTGAGTATGTAGTTTGAACTTGAGAAAACTACACTTTACTGTAGGGTGATGTGCGTAACCCATCTGTTGGGGAAGACCTACCTTAGGTCTTCCCTTTGGACTGGCCAAATGAGCCAGAGAGTTCTCTATCTCCTTCCAAGAAGGTAAAGGTCTGAGTGCCATCATTCTGGCACTGAGGGAAGGGCTGGGAGTTTCTACGTTCAGCACTGAGAAAATATACAGTCACTTAATTCCCTATTTCAGGTACTCACTGTGCCTGTCAATCCATTAACGCCCCCAGTTCCAGAAGAGTCTGGTACTGCTTGTTCCTGTGACTTTCGGTTTAATTCTAAGCTTATACCAGCTCTGGTTTAAGATTATTCTTTCCTAGGTTTAAGAAGGAAGAGTTATTATGACAGAAAAGCTGAGAGCAAGAATCAAATCTTAGCTTTGACATTTCAAAAATATAAACCCTAAAGGACTCAGGACATAAAGTTTATGACACTATGCAGGAAAAACTATCTAAAACTTAGAAATAAGGTAAATGTAATGGCTGCATGCCCTTTCTAAATAGTCCATGAAGGGTCATCTGATTCACTCAGGGAATGTGCTTTTGACCATGTCTTAATCCTGAAAAGTCAGAGATGAACTTGTAGAAAAATGATACAGTGTGGTGATTTTTGAGGGGGGAGAAGGGAACTTGGTAGAGAAGATAACTCCAATGCCTGCATTCGTGTGTGTGTGTGTTTTTTAAATCTATAGAGCATTAACTTCTCTTGTATCTGTTTACCAATCTTATTTCTATACTCCTTTCCCCACTAGCAGTATAATCCCTGTTCCTCAAATTTTTTTCAAACTAGCTCTTATTTTGTTACTGGTTCCTTCATGAGCTTGTCATCTATATGTATGAGAATTATGTTTCTTAACAGTTTGAGAATTATGCTTTAACACCATGTCTTAATCCATTTTGTGTTGCTATAATAGAGTACCTGAGACTACATAATTTGTAAACAAGCAATAGAAGTTTGTTTGGCTCATGGTTCTGGAGGCTGGGAAGTCCAACAGCATGACACTGGCATCTGGCAATGACCTTTGTGCTGTAGCGTACCATGGCAAAAAATGGAATGGCAAGCATGTGCCCAAGACAGAGAGGGAAGGAGGCCAAACGTTCACAGTAACTAGCCCACTCCCAAGATAATAGCATTAATCCATTCAAGAGGGTGGAGCTGTCATGGGCTAATTACTTCTTAAAGACACCACCTGTCAACACTGTTATAATAGCAATGAAATTTCAACAAGAGTATTGGAGGGGAAGTAGAAGAGAGATGTCTACATGGAGTGCCTGGGGAAATGGGTCTAACCCAGCATCCCAGAGTTTCTGTGGAGCCCAGTATGCTTAAGGGATCAGTCAAATGTTTCCCATGTATAGAAGTAGCTAAAGGAAAGCTGACCTGATGCAGCCTTGTGGTCGTGATAAGGAAGACAACCTGTGTGGACCCAACAACTAAGACAAAGCTGGAATAAACACAAGTCAACACCTGTCTGTGTAGATTAATGATGGGAAACCAGATATCCCCCAACCTGGCCTCACACCAATATGATCTGTAAGTGTCTGGGAACTTAGATGTGAATCCAGGAAATGAGAAGAAACCATAGATTCACTGTGATGAAGTTTGCTTCAGTCAGAAGAATGGGAGCTTTAAATAGAAATTGAATTATAATATATTAATAATTTACCTTTTTTCAAAAGTGGATTATACTGTACTTACTATTGCATATTTCACTCAATAGTACAGCATGACTATCTTAATAGGTCAATAAATCATCTATTACATCATTTTTCTTCTCTTTTTCTTTTTCTCTTTTGAGACAGAGTTCTTGCTCTCTTGTCCAAACAGGAGTGCAGTGGTGCAAACATGGCTCACTGAGGGCTTGATCTCCTGGGCTCAAGCAGTCCTCCTACCTCAGCCTCCCAAGTAGCTTGAACTACAGGTCATCTCTCTATTTTTTGTAGAGAGGTTGGGGTCTCACCATATTGCCCAGGCTGGTCTCAAACTCCTGGTCTCAAGCAATCCTCCCACCTTGGCCTCCCAAAGTCCTGGGATTACAGGTGGTAAGCCACTGAGCCAGGCCGACAACACAATTTTTCATTGCTACATAGCATTCTACCATGCAAGCTAGTTTAATAATTTAGAAAAACTATACACATTTCTCCTTCCTACTGGTAGGCACAATCAGTCTCAATTATTTTGGTTATTAAGTACTTAGTTAAAAGAACATAGACTTGGTGGAAAGAACCCTAAACTGGGTGGACCCCGCTGTTAGTCAAGGATCTGGTGACCAGAGTTGGCAAAACCAAGTTAACTTCTTTTTCAGAAAGCCCCTTAATGAAGCTGGTCATATTTAATCTTGGCTGGCCATTCCAGAGCAACACTGATTCAGCTCCTTACAAGGAGAGCTCTAGGAGTGGAGAACACCTGTTAGGGGATATTCCATAATGTGTGTCTTAAGTGTAATAGCAAAACGCAACTGTCTACCCACCCCAAGTTCTGTGTTCATGCAGCCAGCCACTGGGAGGCAGAGATGTGCCTGCTGGCTGCAGGCTGGTGCTGGGCTCCATTTAGCCTGTAACACAAACTAGTAAATGCGCTTGCTTTAAAAGACATGGGGGAGACTGATGTGGGCTTCCATATTTGAAGAAAGTACTTTTCTCGTGATGTAGACAGAGATACCAGTGTCTAAAGAGTTTCCATTCCATGGTGGTACTTGCAATGCCCTCAGCAACCCCTGCAATTACACAGGGGAGCAGAGGTCTCAGAGTTGATCAGTTACCTGTCAATTACCCCAGGATGCTGGTTTTCATCATTTCCTATTTTTTTGCGGGGAGGTGGGGGGGGGGGTGGGGGCATGGGGAGCTTGTATTTACCACAAATCAAAGCTCCTCCAATTGAGATCTATTATATATTGGGGTATTGTTATTATTGTGTTGTTGTCGTCATTGTTCATTTGCTTGTTTCTGTGCCTGTAGCTTTGAAAAACCACAGTGTGTTTGTGTCAAACAGCAGCATTTTGATCAATATGATCTGGTCAAAACAGATTTCTATTTGTTCTTGCTATTTTGTACATTTTATCCCTAGGATCAAAGAGAGATAATCTATTCAACAAGGTCACAAGAAACTGTTTAAAAGCTTGTTCCAGTGATAGAAACAAAATACAAATGCCTGGTTTCTTTTTATAAGAGAAACAAATGTCATTTTCCCCGCAAGTGTTGAGAGAAAAAAAAGAATATTTACAATATAAATTCTGATATTAAACCCAATTACAGGCAAGAATGTGACTATTGCACTGCTATTTTATTGTTTTAATAGTGTTATATTATATTCAGGGCATATTATCTTCATTAGTTGGAAGAATAAAATTAGAATCATATGCAGACTTTCTCAGTAATTCATGTAATTTCCTGTTTTCTATCTTTTTGGTGACTTCTGTAGAAGGACTACTTAAAAAGTTTCCCCTTTGAAAATGGCCCAACCAGGAAAGAAAACTTCTATTTTAATGCTTTGTGAGTCGGTGAGAAGAATGCATTTCATGAAGTTTAACTTCCATTCCAAATAGTGACCAAAGTGGACTGGGGTGAGAGAAGGTAGTAAGGGCAAGGTGGTGGGTGTGAGGGGCAGAGGTTAGGACTCATGTGCTTCATAAAGCATAGTGACAATGTGTTTTCCATGTGTTAAAGGCTAAAATGAGTGAAGTGAAGCCCAGTTGTCTTAACAGGGTCAGAAAAATAGCATCAACTTCAGAAACTGAACAGTAGTAGGCAACTCATACACATCAGAATATGAAAATTATCACGCCACTAAGGATTTTAGAAAATAAGAGAGCTCTTCCCCTGCTTGGAACAGAATACCTAGGCTGGCCAGAGGAACAGGTTTCAACTTTCCAATCCCTCCCTTCCTTCCCCGCTGACCACACAGATCCCACAGCCTGGGACAATTGGCATTGGTGACCAAGGTAGTTGAAATGAATAAAACAGCTTTATCTTGGATACCTATGCCAGGCATTCCCAGAAGACTCTGGCCTTTCCAGGCTGTACGACCCACCTCTTTCCCCCTACTTCCCTGCAGGAAAAAAGGAAGAATCCAGATAGGTGAACAGTGGGCTGCTGAGAATATTGTCTCCTTTTACAAAGCAGAAACCCTTCAAGAGATGACCTTCGGTGACCTTATTGTTAAATGTATTATACCTTGTGGGAGACATTGGTGTTGTCTGGGTTTGAAGTACAAACCAGAATAAGACAAAGAGCTATATCTACGCTTCATCCTTACCCCTCCCCCTTAAAAAAGAACTGGAATACAATTAAAGGGTGCATGTCATAAAATCTGATTTGGAGAATACATGATGAAATTTTATCCTCAAGAAAAGAAAATGTTCTGTTTTTCCCATTATAAATGCCTTTAGTTCCTGCCAAACCTCTTCTTTCCTGAATGTCTTAGAATAACTTGGTATAACACAGCACAGATAGGGCAGCACAAACACTGAGTTATAATTTAATTCAATATATACTGAGGGAGAAGAGTTATACTAAGAATACCTCCCTCAAATCCCTTCCCCTGCCACCCATAAAATAGCTCATGATATTAGGAATCTTTTTAAAAAAAATTATCCCATTAAAAAAAGACAGTAATATTTCCATTTGGACTTTGCCACAGGCACACTGGACTGGAAGTGGAAAATGTGGTCAGTCTTTCTCATGATGGGGCAGATTCTCATGGCCAGTCCGGGGCCTCAAGGTGGTATTAGGGACATGCAGAGGGGCCAGCCTGGCCATGTCACTTCCTGAGGCCAGGTGGTTGTGAAAGACCTAGAGGCAGGGCTATTGGTACCTGCCATGACATAGGCAGTTAATAAATGTTCAATGTTGAGATAAGCCCTTAGGATCTGAAATCTCAAAATCTGAATGATCAATATTCACTTTATTGGCCTATAAAAATAAACTCATGGAGGGGGGTTGGGGAGAGATAGGTCAAAGGATACAAAATTTCAGTTAGGAGGAAAAAGTTCAAGAGCTCTATTGTACAGCATGGTGACTATAGTCAAGAACATGTTGAAAATTGCTAAGAGAGTAGATTTTAAGTGTTCCCACCACAAAAAAAATATAAGTATATGAAGGAATACACATGTTAATTAGCATGTTTTAGCCACTCCACAAGGTATACGTATTTCAGAACATCATGGTGTTTACCATCCATATATATGTATAATTTTTATTTGTCAATTAGGAAAAAAAACCCTCATCCCTTCATGAACTGGCTCAGAGACATTTGAGGACTTGAATATTCATGTAGTAGAGGAGGTTTAAATCAAGCAAAGCTCTGTTCTTTTTTAAACATGCAGTCCTTTTATTGTGCTGTTCTTTTTTTTTTTTTATGACTTTGATTTCTCCTTGCATTGCCTTAGTCATTTGAACAGAAGGGCTCCTCTCTGAGGCTCTTTGAGTCTCATGCAGAAGACTCCATTCAGCACCTCTACTTTGCACAGAGGCAAGGGTATCTCTGCCACTCCACGATCCATGTCTGTGTCCAAAATTCTCATAGCAACTCATGGGAATGGCACTGGTTTTCATTTCTGTCTTTCAGGCAACCAAGGAAGAAATTACTTTTTTCCCCCAAACTCATTTTTAATGTTTATACTTTGTCTAGTACTTCTTTACATGTGCCGTGGGAAGGGGCATATCTACATCAGCTCAGGCTCTCTTTACTGAAGGAAGTTGTTTCCAACTCCTTTACATCATGAAAAGGATTCCACTGAATTCAGAGACCTTGTAGGTGCAAAGTCTGGTCTTTAAGGAATGAATTGCAACAAAATCAATACACTTAAAGTATAACAGACTAAGTTGATATTGATCATATTAACTCTGTTTCTGCATTCTAGATTCCAAAAGCTAGATTCTCACACCATCTTCTGCTAGGTACCATGACTTCCAGGAAGAATTCTATTTCTTAGAACCATTAGAAAGACTTTCATCACTGGAAGGGAAACTTAGCAGCCTTCAAGGCAAGACAAGTAACACAGATGAGTGGGTCTGGCCGGGTGTAAGACAACAAGGGGTGGTGCCGACTGTAGTAAAATAGAAACTTCAAGCCCCTTCTAAGAGGTATTCAGATCCCATTTTTAAAATTACTGAGGTCCAAAAAACTCATGTGCAGGCTGAATTCAACACAAAGCACACCAGCTTACCAGCACTAATTAGTCTGATGTTCTTCATTATGTAGGAGGAAATGAAATTTAGACAGAATGAATAAATTGCTCAAGGTCATACTACGACTTATTAAAAAACCAGGACTAGCCTGGCCTCAGGTTTCTAATTCCCAGATGCAGTCCTTTCCCCTACCCCACGCTGTCTCTAGCTCCTAAAACGCCCCTTTAAAAATTAAAAAAAAAACCCACTTGCATGTTTCTCTCATTAAATTAAATGTCGTCAAACTCCTTTCCCCCAGATTTCCTTAACAACAAATTCTGAATAGCATCAAAATATGGATAAGTTGGTCAAAAGCCTGAGCAGAAGGGAAGGCCAGGCCTGTTTGAATGAAAAGGTTGATGGCTGTTACGTAAGTGTGCAGCTCAGATTTCCCCAACTTAGCAATGAACCTGAACAACCACAGAAAGCCTTGGAAATCACTGAGCAAGTCAGAAACTCATACCTGTCTCACTCGGAGAGGGCTCCAGAAGCCCTGACATCATCACTTTGCAGTCACGGCGTGGCTAGGGGCCAGACTTTCTCCTACAGAGCACCCTGAGTAATGATTTTGGTCTGATCGGTGAAGCCTGGCCAGAATCACTTCTGACATATAGACCCTAGTTGGCCACACCGTGTGACCTGGTGCAGGGCCAAAATTGGCTTTTAGCCTCTCAGAGGCATTACGTCTGTCCTGAAAGAGTTTGAGTTGCCAGGAAAGGGTCAGGTGGTGTAGTGGAACATACTTTTGGAACAAGATAGATGCACTTCTGAATGCCCTCTCTACTGCTTCTTTCAGTCAGTCAACCAACCTTTCCTGTGTGCCCACTGTGCGCCAGGCACTGTTCTACACCCTGAAGAGACAATGATGAGCCAAACAGAAAGTCCCTGCCTTCTGGAAATTTACATTTCATTGGTGGGGGGAGATGGATAATAAATAAATGGTTCAGTGATCTAGTGCGTCAGAGGGTGATGGGTGCAGTAGATGAAACTAAGAAGGGATGGAGAATGGAGAGTGCAGTGTAAATGGTGTGCTCAGGGAAGGCTCACTGAGCAAGGACTTGAAGGAGGTGAAGGAGTGAGCTATGGAGACGTGCAGGGGAAGGGCTCCATGCAAAGACCCTGACGTGGGAGCATCCATGGAGTGTTCAGGGAACAAGGAAGCCAATGTGTCTGGAGGGAGCCAGGTGGCCTGCAAGTGGCAGAAGATAGCTGATAGAGGCAATGAAAGGTGATCAGGCAAGCACTTACCTTGAGTGAAATGGGCAGCTGCTGTGGAAAATATCTGGAAGAATTTTCCGATGGATTGAATGAGGGATCAGAGAAAAAGAATCACCAAGAATGACCCAAAAATTTTTGGCTTAAGCAACTGGAAGAATGGAGGCGCCATTAACTGAGCTGGGAAGGCTGTGAGAGGAACTGGTTGTGGGGAGGTGTAGAGAGAGGACCAGGAGTTCATTTTTGGAAACATTAAATGAAGATGATGAATAAACAATCATGTATGAGTCTGAAGCACGTGAGAGAGGCCTAGATGGAGGATATAAATTTAAATGGTATTTAAAACTGTCGAACTCAATGGCATCACCAAGACTTATGGTAGGCAGGGAAGAGAAGAGGTTCCAGGACCCAACCCTGGGACACTTCACCTTGAAGGTGCAAGCTGCCATGTGGGAGCTGGGTGGCTACAGTGGGTGCCCAGGTCAGAACCGAGGCTGAGGTCACAGTCGAACCCTCCTCCAGGGACAGCTCTCAGTAGAAGGGGCTACCTTGTTTCAGGGACAGTATATAGGCAGTGACTGGTCCATCTGGGGTGCAAAGCCTAACCCCCTTATCTCGATTTACAACAACTCTGAGGGGCTTCCCTAGATCCAGAGTGCCCCATGGTATCAGCTGAGGCCACTGTTTCACCTGCCTTGCTGTTCACCTCTCCCTTGGCCTGCCCCTCACAGGGATGTGTTTTTAAGAGCATTCCCATGCACAGATTTCCATTGCAGACAATTTCCCAGGCAATCTGTCCTAAACAGTGGCTTTGAGCATAGCACTTATTTTATGGTTTGCTCATTTGTCATATGATAATTCTACCCACCTGGTAGGATTGTTGTAGGGATAAGAGACTGATATGTGGAGTAGCTAGAGCAGGGCCTGGTTAATCACAAGCCTCAAACAGGAGCTACTCTCTGAGAACCAGATTTTCATTATTCCGCCTTCTCAAACTTGGAAGATGAGAAAAGGTGCCATCATAGTGCTCAGGAGGGCAGCCTGTCTTCTCCCTGACTCCCTTGACTACATGCAGATGCTCCTCGTATGTGCTCTGACAGTACCCTCCACTTCTCATATCATAATTATATGGTATGCTATTCTAGACTGCAGTTGCGTATTTCATTTTCTTCTGCTCCTCTTTCCTGTAAGCTCCTTGCCTGCCTTCTCCGTGGTTGTAGCTCCAGGGACAAGGACATTGTAGGTATTTCACAAATATTTATTGAACTGACATCTGCCTGAGTGTATGGACTAAGGCCTGGTTTGACTCTGCTCTGGGAATTATGTATAGACTGAGGTCTGGCACAGTTTGACTCTGTTCTGGGAATTATGTATAGACTGAGGCCTGGCACAGTTTGACTCTGCTCTGGGAATTATGTATAGACTGAGGCCTGGCACAGCTTGACTCTGCCCTGGGAATTATGTATAGACTGAGGCCTGGCACAGTTTGACTCTGCTCTGGGAATTATACACGCAAATGACCTAATGAGAAATTTGGTCTGGTTTTCTGAAGTCCTAAGAAGACTATGCATCTAACAATCCATCCATCTATCCATCATCCCCCAAATTATTATATGATAAAGCATATATTATTATAGAGCACTGCTCTGTCAGGCACTAGAAAGGCAATAGAGAACTAAATTGTATAGTTAAGCAATAAGATAAGCAATGAACAATAAACTCAAATAATTAAACAACCATCAAACCTTCCGTGGAGAAAAAAACAAACAAAAAAACAGGGAGAGAATGGGTAGGAAACCTCATTTAGGCAGAGTCATCAGAGACTTCTAGGAAGAGAAGAAACTTAAGATGAGACCTGGAAAATGGGTAGAAGCCAGCCATGGGAAAAGCAAAACTGTTTCAAACCAAGAAAGATCTTGAGAGGGGTAAAGAGGTTGATGCATTAAGAAAAGGAGAGAAAGCCAGTGTGCACAGAACAGAGTGAGGGAGGTGGCGGCTAAGCTGGTAGGGCAGGAGTAGTTCACGCTGAGCCTTGGACATTCCATGCAGAGCAGACACAGCCTAAGTGAGTCATTTTTGGTCCCACCTAAGAGAACGAATGATAGGGGAGCAAGGGTGTGGGTAGGAGGAACTAGCTAGAGGTTGTTGGAAGAAATGATGACAGTGCAGATAGAGAAAAGGACATCTCTTCCATGTGTATTTTGAAGGAGGACATGATGGGGCTTATTAACGTGGGAGATCAGGGAAAAGAATGACTCAAGATTGGCCATAGGTTTGGCGCTTGGCCAACCAAGTGAATGGTGATGCTAGTTGCAGAACTGGGGCAGGCTGAGGGAAGAGGGCAGGACGTTAGGAGGGAACTAAGAGTTCCTTTTTGGAAATGCTACATTTTGGAAACTCCAAAGCCTGCAATGGGACAGCCGGCTACAGTCGTCTCCCTTCTTGGTTCTGTCCCAGACAAGAACAGAGACCAGACTCTCTTGGGATTTCCTGAAGTTCTTGGGGCCCCAAGGAATCCTGAGAAGAAAAGGCCTGCAGTGCTGGTGGTGAGTAAGTACCTAGAGAAGAGAGCGTACAGCAGCATAGTCTCCAGCAAAGACCAATACTCAGTGTTCTTGGGAACCAAAGCACAGGAACTTAAGCGCTGATGGCCAATGACCAGGAGGAGAGGTGTTACCCAACCAGGAAAGCAGCACCCATCCAGCTCTTGGCACGTTGCCCTCAGTTCCATGAAGAAGGGTCCTTCATCCCACACGCCACTGGAATGGAAAGCAGATTTAAAAGCAAGCACAGGCCTGCCAGCTGGGTACCATTCAGACATCTGCCTACAATCAGGAGCCTCCCGCTCACGACTGGCTTCATGCTAAGAAAAGCACATTTCTTCAGTGGCCACTGGTGTGTCACCTCCACGAAGTATGTGATGGGGCTTGCTGAGCTTGTGGGGGTTTAGGATGGATGAGGAGAGTGGCTGGAGTGCTGTCCCCTAGCTCAAGTCTGGCAGATACTAGAGCACTGAGACCACCAGCGACTTGTTTTCAGGCAAGTGTCAGGAGCCACTCACATCCTAAATGCCCTTTGGCTGTGAGCACCAAAGAAACCCTGTCACTGGTCAGCCTGGGTCATAGAGCCCTGGGAGCCTCTCTTCTTACCACTGTGTTTTGGCCGGTTCTCAGTGCAGCTCAAGAGTGCAGGGATAAATGAAATCTTCTATTTACTTCCACTCTACTGTGCTGGTGAGATTGTTTTCAAATACTACCCAACCATCACTGTTTTGCCCCTGTGTTAGGACTGTTCTCATTAGCCATGAGAGACTTCATAGGCAAATGGATAATGGCAAAACCACATATAGAAATTGAACTCTGACCCACAACCTGCAGCAACCTCGCCAAGAAATCTACCCCTTATCTACAATAAACAGCCCAGGAAGCCACCCTGCTGTAGGTCAAGCCTTACAGGAAGCCAGATTGCTGTCTCAAGGGGTAATCCACGAAGCCAAACAATAACCTCTGTAACAATAAGCCCCAAAAGGCTAGGATTTGATGAATAATCAACAGGTTTTCTAATTTTTATCCCTGCTTCCAACTCGGGACCAAACAGGGAAAGCCAAATAGGTGCCCCTAACCAACCGCATAGGATACCTCACTTATAGTTGGCCTACCTGCAGTTTTGCCATGCCAACAGCCTCCAATAATTCCTGCAGCTTTCCCTTTTTTCCACTCTCAAGCTTTCCTACTCCTCTTCCCGCCTTTGAGTCTTTGCCCAAACATAAGTAATGGTTGCTGATTCCCTTGCTATAGCAAGCTCTGAGTAAATTGTCTTTGCTTTTCTCATTCAGTTGGTCTGCATTTACTTACACAGCCATTTATTGACTTTTCCTTTATGAATTTCCAAAAATGATTTAATAGTGCATTTGGGCAACCATATTGAGCCCCAGTGTAATGGGTACAAATTAAACTGCTATATCAAAAAGACCCCACACCATGGCCCAAATATAACAGAGGTTCAATTCTCTCCCGCATGCCTGTCTGCAGATAAGGGGTGGTCGAGGGTGAGGAGGGGAATACTGTTCCTGAGGCCAGTCAGGGACCCAGACTTCCTTTTCCTGGTTGCTCTACTGCTCCCTGGGATGTTGTGCTCACCTGTACGGTGGGAGCTGACTCCACCCCACCATGTCTGTGTCCTGGTTACAGGAAGGAGGAAAAGAGGATGAGCAGCTTCCCTTTGAAAGATGATCTGGAAGTTGTACACGTTGCTTTCTCTTACAACTGGCCAGACTTAGCCAAATGACTTCAACCCGCTGCCATGGAGGCTGGGAAATGGAATCTCTACAGGCGCCTTGCTGAAACTTGGTCTTATTACTAAAGCAGAAGGAGAGAAAGTAGATATCGGAGGGCAGTTGATGGGCTTTGCCACACCCACATGATGCTGGGTACTACAAGATGCAAATTATACATCCTTTTTGCCCTTGGAGGTTACCGGTCAATGATGATTCATGTGTAGTGTGAAGACTAGCTCTTCTAGCCAGGCATTTGAGGCCTGCCACACTGATTACCACACTTACCCTTTCTCCAAAGATCCCCCTTCCCTCCCATATGCTCCTGCCAAATACAGCCATCCTGCCCTGCCTGCCTCCAACCCAAGCCATCTTGCTCCTTGTACTGTGGATAAGAGCCACTTCCAAATTCAAATTAACTCTTTTACAACTGTATTCCATCCAATTATTTAAAGAGTTTTAAAGTCCTGCCCCTCCACGCTGGTGAGCAATAGGGAGAGGGCGGCGGAGGATTTCCCCACCATGGCACTGACTGCACGGTGTTGTCATTAACTCTTCATTGTCTGCTCTTTTGCCTAACTGTGAAGTAGCCGGGAACAACAGCCTGGATTTTCCAGGTGCTGTCATTGGAGAAAAGTCTCTCCATACAATGTGGACTGCTCTTACCTAACCCTATTATTTCACCTGAGGGCAGCCCCTGAGAGTCCAGACAGAGCACTTTGGAGGAATGATGGAGAGGTTTAAAGTCATCACATCACAATCTATGTGAACCAACTAGAATATCACAATCTCCAAGAAGCTCCTGGGGTGCCCATACATGAATTAAAGCTTTTCCCCTGTAGAAAGGGGGCAGCTCTCAGGCCTGTGAGGTCTGGCCACTGGCATGTGACTTTGATGTGTTAAGCCTGTTCCTTGGAATAACTTGTTCTGTAGCTTATTTTGACTTGGCACAGACTAATCCCCTCTCTTTAGATCCTGTCTCTGAATTCACAGCCATTCTGGGGATTCAGTGGTCTCTGCTCATCCCACCACCACAGAACCTCAAGCCAGGGCATCTCAGGCCTGTGTGGGTCCTGAGCGGTTTGGGATCTCTTCAAATCAATGAAAGATTTATTCAACATCTATTTAGAGAAGAACACTAATTAGCAGCTCTGTGTGGCAGACTGGTGAATATGGAGGCTTCCTGGTGGTGGCATTCTGCCTCTCATCTCTTGGTGTGAGCAATTCAGCTCTGGCCTCAGCTTGCATCCTCTGCTCAGGCAATAAGCCCTTCATGTAACTTTTACTTGAAAAAGTCCCTTAATTGTCTCAACATCTCCCCTTTAATTACCCTCCAGCAGCTGATCAAGTGATTGTTCCATTTCTCTTCCTGAAAAAGAGCTATGGTAAATACTATTTTCTCCATCCCATTCCATTTCCAGGAATCTTTTAACATATTTTATAGATTGCTGCCAGGCCCCTAACCCAGATCTCACCTCAGACAGCTTAGCTCTGCTACTGTTCCCTCAGCCTGGCTGCACAACCCTGCCCCACCGGCGCCAGCCAGAGCTAATGCCTCTCTGTCTCTCCTAGTCCCAGCCCAGCCTGGGAGCCTAGACTTGCAATTGTCTTCCTTCCATCATGTACTACCGTGGCAGACTGGTGGGAAAACTGAGCAGCAAAAAGTCACCTGTATATTATGCCTCCCGGCCTCCAAAGAAGCAAATTAGGGTTTTAATATTAGACAAACAGGACTTGAGTAGGAGTGGGAAGACTGCCAATTACAATCTCTCAACTCAAGGTTGCTCGTTAAAAAAAAAAAAAAAAAACAACACTGGAACTGTTTCCATTTTTAAACAAAGTGAACTTTTGATGTTAATTCTGACCTTAAAAAAAAAAGGAAAAAGAGATGCCTTTCTCCTCATGATTTCAATTTCAAGAGTTGTGTGAAATCAAGCCCTCAGTAGTGCTAGGGTGTAGGGTGGAGGCATTTTCTGATTCACATCAGCCCCCAGCTGCTTGAGGATTGTGAAACCCTGCATGAGTTTCCACAGCACACCAAATCCACGGACTTCCTCGGCTCTCCCTTCAAGCTCTCCCCAGCTCTATCTATGTAGTCTCAGTAGTCACAGTAATTCGTGGTGGAAGTTATTTAGTAGTTTCTTTACAATGAAATAATTACATTGTTCACGTTTCCACACCTGCAAATACACAAGAGGGTCCCAATCTATTTCAATTATCTCGCTTATTAGCATTTCCAGCTTTTCCCATTTGCTAATAAGAACCACAGGTCTGGGTTGAGGTAATCCCTTCAGAAGTTAAATTATTTTGTGTATTCAGTAACCATTCTGGGATTATGACCACACTCCACTGACATAACAGAAACATGAAGATGATGAATAGAAGTTGCATGCTTTTGTTGCATGCTTTTGCAACTGCAGAAAATAATTTGGCTTATCCCTCTCTCCAAACAGGCTATATATAATTCTTAATATCTGAATTTTAAAGGCAAAGACCAAGATGGTAGAGGATTTGTTAATGACTTAAGATATTTAGTATAAATACTGCTCTATGAATCACTATACTGGTAGGAGCAGGAAGAAGTGGGGAGATGGATAAGAGAAAATTGGGGAGTAGGTGGGAGAAAAAGAGGAATGTGTGGGCTGTTTGAGAATGTTTCAGGCAAGTACCTGGGATAAGGTGCATCTCAAACCCATGCTGATTCTTCATCATGGTGAGTAGGGTGCTAGCATTTCCCCCTTGTCCACCCCCTTCCCCACCCCACCCACCACCACACAGAGATGTCAGACTTCCATCGAGGCGCGGGTGTGCTATGTCTTCTGGCTCTTCCAGGAGCCCATGAAATTATATACCTTTCAACACTAGTGCTGCAGGGATATGCACCCAGCAAAGAGGCAAGGCGGGAGCAGTGACTCATTCATGATGAAATTTTCACAAGTCTAAAGTGAAGTGAGAAAAACAAGAATAATTATTTATATGTGGATAGATAGATGGATAGATGGATGAAAGGATAGGTAGATGGATGGATGGATGGATGGGGGAGAGAGAGAGAGAGAATAAAATTACTAACTCATTTTGGGGAAAAAAAACAATTGAGGTTATGCTTTTTTCTTTTTCTTTTCTCTCTCTCTCTCTTTTTTTTTTTTTTTTTTTTTTTTTTTTTTGAGACAGAATCTCATTCCATCACCCAGGCTGGAGTGCAGTAGCGCGATCTTGGCTCACTGCACCCTCTGCCTCCTGGGTTCAAGTGATTCTCCTGTCTCAGCCTCCCGAGTAGCTGGGATTACAGGGGCACACCATGCCCGGCTAATTTTTGTATTTGTAGAAGAGATGGGATTTCACCATATTGGCCAGGCTGGTCTTGAACTCGTGACCTTGTGATCCACCTGCCTCAGCCTCCCAAAGTGAGATTATGTTTTTATCACTTATTTGGAGTCAACAAGTTCTGCTATGATAAAGATGTGACAAAGAGGGGCTTTTGGTTTTTGTTTTTAGTTAATCTGTCATTTGGCAAAATTGAAAGTTGACTCCCTATATAGGTCCCCTCTCGACTTGTTTTTTTGTTGTTGTTTTTGACACAGTTTCACTCTATCTCCCAGGCTAGAGTGCAGTGGCATGATCCCAGCTGACCGCAACCTCTGTCTCCCGGGTTCAAGTGATTCTCATGTCTCATCCTCCTGAATAGCTGAGATTACAAGCATGCACCACCACTCCTGGCTAATTTTTGTATTTTTTATAGAGATGGGGTTTTGCCATGTTGGCCAGGCTGGTCTCGAACTCTTGACCTCAAGCGATTCGCCCACCTCAGCCTACCAAAGTGCTGGGATTACCGGCGTGAGCCACTGCGCACAGCCTCGACTTGTTTTTTAAATTTTACTAATTTAGGTCTGAGAAACCACTGGCCTAGAGTTCCATTTATCAGTGGGCTCAGTGGGCCTGGGCCCTCCAGAGGCACAAACACCCAGATGTCCTCTGAGCTTGCTTGGAGGATGCCTCACCCTGCCTTTGATCTCTTTCTTTGGTGAAGGCAGCCATTTGGCATTCTTTGAAAATGAAGTTTACAAAAAGACTAATTAAGCTCCAGGGAAGCGAAGGGACCTCAACCACAAAGCGCAGCTGAATGTTTCTGCCATCCATTACAGTATTAGAGAAAAGTGAGGATTTAGCAAGTTCCCTTTCTTACAGAATGATGATGAGGCCAGGTCGATAGGGGAATTGCTTTTATATTTGATTTCCTTGGTGGGCTGCCTAAACCGTTTGAATGCTTAACTAGATAATTGTCCAAGAAATGTATCACAAAAAGGTGTTTCTCTTTTATTGTTTGTGTGTCTCACAGTGGCCCATGCAGATATACCCTTAGCCATATGAATCCAGTATCTACCGTCACAATAGCAACTGCATAACAACCAACCACAGAACCTCAGTGGGGACACAACGATAAGCACAGGTTTGCTCACAAGTTTGCAGATAGGTGATTTAGGTCGGGCTCAGATGGGCAGTTCTTCTGGTCTCCGCTGAGGTTGCTCACCTAGCTCTGACTGAGAAGACTCAGCTCTGCTGCCCCTAGGTCTTGCTCCTTGAGGTTAGCTTGGGCATATTCTGGTAATGACTGCTGAGGAGCAAGGGAGTGAGTGCAAAGGCACAGACACTTTTGCCAGCCTCCGCTAGTCTCCCATTTGCTAACATTCCACCAGCTAAAGCAAGCTATAAAACTTGGTCCAGAACAGAGGGAGGGGGTGCTATAGAGTTACCGGGCAAAAGAGGTGGACACAGGGAGGGGTGAGGAATTGGGATTATTTTTTTTTCTTTTGAGACAGAGTTTCACTCTTCTTGCCCAGGCTGGAGTGCAATGGTTCAATCTCGGCTCACCGCAACCTCTGCCTCCCGGGTTCAAGTGATTCTCCTGCCTCAGCCTCCCGAGTGGCTGGGATTACAGGCATGTGCCACCACGCCCCGCTAATTTTATATTTTTAGTAGAGATGGGGTTTCTTCATGTTGGTCAGGCTGGTCTCGAACTCCTGACCTCAGGTGATCCACCCACCTCAGCCTCCCACGGTGCTAGGATTACAGGTGTGAGCCACTGGACCCAGCCAGAATTGGGACTATTAAAGCAATCAATCTTGCTACACTAGTTAGGTTCCTATTAAGTGTGAATCTGAATTTGGGAAGGCACAGAAGTCTTAAAAACAACACTTTTTTTTTTCTTTTCACATCTCTGCCACCCCCTGTGCTCCCCTAACAGGCAGAACCATGAAGGCTGCATAAGTTGATGGATGTGTTTGTGGATAATTATTCATCAATAACAACCACAAACACCTCCCTGGGATCCCCCAAGATATGGAGAGGAGATGTAACCTACGGTTGCTGTTTCTGTGAAATAAAGGTGTGCTTCCCATCCCTACACACCGACATTTGCAAAGTGTTTACACACAAATCTGACTCAAGCAGCACATCTGTTGCCAGTCTTCCGCAGCTGTGTTATTGTAGCAGCACTGCTGCCTCTCCGGCTTCCACCACCCTCAGCAGAATCCTTGAGTGCCTGCAGGCTGGGCGACGGCATTGTTGAGTGGAGCTGCTACTCCAGGGGTGGAGGGAACAGCGTGGAGGGGACGGGGCCTCATGGAGCAATGCGCTATTTGGATTTGGTCTCAGGTTCTGTCACTTCCTGGCTCAGGGTCTTGGGTCTCTTTGATTTCTAGTAACTGTAGCCAACCTCAAACAAGGTTAAGGTAAGGGAGTGTCTCATGGGATTCAAGAGTGGGACCACAGGCCGGGTCTGGTGCCTCACGCCTGTAATCCCAGCACTTTGGGAGGCCAAGGTGGGCGGATCACCCGAGGTCAGGAGTTCAAGACCAGCCTGGCCAACACAGGGGCAGAAAGACCACTCTGATATCCCCCACCATTCTGTGTGAGAGCGGGCCATAAAGGAATTCTTTGACCTACCTTCCCTGAAAGTAGGGTGATAAGCCCCTCGTATGATAAGTGTCTTGCCTTATACTCAAAGGATAGCCTGTCTGCTACACAGGGAGGCTAAGAAGATTCTGAACGAACAGGATTTGTTAGGTTCCCCCCAGCTGATTACCATTAGATCATACTCTTCTAGTCTAACCATATTTCTATACGATTGTCCGTTTTCCACCAAACCTAAGTGTACAGATTTCCCTGGACCTTTGGGTCTTCATTTCTGAAGTTTCTGTGTCGGTAAAACTTTGTTTAAATGAGTTTGTGATGCTTTTCTCTTGTTAATCTGACTTTTATTATGGGAGTGTTAGCTATGACCTTTGCAATGGGGGAAGAAAAGGTACTACTTTTTCTCCCTTACATCTGTAAAATGGAGGAGATGTTAGAAGCTATCTCTCTAGACTGTTGTGAAAATTAAATAATTTCAAAACATTAACAAAAGGAAATCAAATAATAAAACAATAAGTCCTTTTTTGAGATTCTGTGAAACCACTGAAAATATAAGAATGGATAGGTCTAAGGTCAGGCAGGAATACCCAGAGGGACCTGTTGCTGCTTCTAGATCCTTGCTACATTCATTCCAGCCATTCCCAAAAACAAAAGTGACTTATCCAAAGTTATAGAAAATATGTTTAAATTATCTTTAGTTTTTTCAAACTATAGAATAGTATGTTTTTACTGTAAGCATCAAATTATATAGAAAATATTGAAATGTACTCAATACGAAGTAAAATCTCTCTCATTATTCACTCCTGCCCCAACCATGAGAAACTCCAGCAACAACACTGCTGTGGTTTGGCATTTATCCTTATATGTGGTTTTTATGCAAGTGCACACACACACTCTCACACACACACACACTCACACACACACTCACACACACTCTCACACACACTCACACACACACACACACTCACACACTCACACACACTCACACACTCACACACACTCACACTCACACACACTCACACTCACACACACTGACACACACACACGCACACTGACACACACTGACACACACACGCTCACACACATGCTCACACACACTCACACACATTCACACACACTCACACACACACACTCACACACACACACACACACACAGGGTTGCTGTTTTCCTGTACAAATGGAGTCATACAATACATACTTTGCTGAACTTGCTTTTTATTATCTCTTCCCATGTCAGTATATATAGGGTCTAGTAATCTATAACCACTGCTTAGTACTACTTTGAATGACTGTACCTCAAAGTATCTGCTGTTAGATAGATACTGCTAGAGGACATTAAAGTCAAAACCAAAACTTGTTTTGTTTTTTTAAAAAAAACTTTTTTTTCAGAACATTCCAAAAGCTTGTGGAAAACAGGGAAGTGGTAGGAAACCCCCCTGAGAGGCAAAGGCAAAATCAAATGCAATCCCTCACTTGGTAAGTGGCTGAGCCATGACAGGATGCCTGGCCCATTGCAGTACTGGTTGACCGCGTTAGAACTTCAGGGCTCAATGAATTCATGTTGAAAATATAGTGGCTTCAATGTATCTTCACATGTCAGAGTTTAGTATCAAGACATGTTTAAAGACACAGTGCAAATGACTGGACTGGAGGTTTCCACACATTGGGATATCTTTTTTATATTGACAAATCCATCCAAAACTCACACTGTGAATCAGATGGGCTATAAAGAAAGACAACTTTGCACTGTGACAAGATGGGCCTTCTCTCCACCTGCCAGGACCCTTCCCAGGAAGCAGAGCATTTACTCAATTTCCCTCTGGCACCTTTTCTTTATCAAACCCTGATAACAGAAGAGGTTTCTGGTGAGGCAGAGAAAAGTGAGTGATGCTGTTAACATTCTACCCACCAGAGTGATGCTAAAAGAGAAGCAACCTCATCCACAGCCAATATGTGTTGAGTGCCTGCCATATTCTTAGCCCTGCTCTAGGCGCTTGGGATTCAGCTTCCCAACTTACAGAGTTTCCATTCTATTGGGGAATATAGACAAAAGAGAAATTAAAAGGTATGTTATATGGTATGTTTTAAGTGATAAATGTTATGAATAAATCAGGAAAGGGGTAGAGAGCACTGAGGTTGGGGGTTCCCTATTTTCCATAGATGGTATATTCATTTCCAAGGGGTGCCTTAAAGTACCACCAACAGGTTGGCTTAAAACCACAGAAATGTATTCCCTCACAGTTCTGGAAGCTAGGAGTCAGAAATGACAGTGTTCAAAGGCCACGCTCCCTCCAAAGCTCTAGGGGAGAATCCTTCTCTGCCTCCTCTAGCTTCTGGAGGTTGCAGTAGCCCTCGATGTTCCTGGCTTGTTGACAGAGTAACTCCAGTCTCTGCCTCCACTGTCACATGGCCTTCATCCCTTTGTGTCTGTGGCCAAATTTCCCCCTTTTTAGAAGGATCCCAGTCATTAGATTTAGGGCTCACCCTAATCCAATGACTTCAACTTAATTACATCTCCAAAGACCCTATTTTTTTATTTTATTTTTATTTTTTTGAGACAGAGTCTCTCTCTCTCACCCAGGCTGGAACAGTGGCACGATCTGGGCTCACTGCAACCTACACCTCCTGGGTTTGTGCCTCAGCCTCCCGAGTAGCTGGGATTACAGGTGTGCACCACCATCTCTGACTAATTTTGGTATTTTTAGTAGAGACCGTGTTTTACCATGTGGGCCAGGCTGGTCTTGAACTCTTGACCTCAGGTGATCTGCCCACCTTGGCCTCCCAAAGTGCTGGGATTACAGGCCTGAGCCACTGCTCCTGGCTAAAAACCCTATTTCAAATAAGTTCATATCTACAGGTACTGGGTATTAGGACTTGGACACATCTTTTGGCGGAGGCGGGGACACGTTCAACCCACAGCTGTTGTTAGGACTGTGTCACTGAGAGGGTGACAGCTGAACAAAGTCAAATGAAGTGAGGGAATAAATCATGCAGCTATCATGAAGGAAAGAACTCCAGGCAGAGAGAATAGCAAGTGCACAGGCTTGGAGTCAGGATGGTGACCGGAATGTTCGCGGAGGAGCTCATTGGCCATGATGGCTAGAACAGCATGGACATGGACAAGAGGAAAAGGTGGCGAGTTCAGGGAGGAAACTGGGTGGCACTGGCTTATGCTGGGTAAGGTTTTGGGCCGAGTGACAGGATCTGATGTACATTTTAAAAGGCTCTCTTGGCCAGGCGTGGTGGCTCACGCCTGTAATCCCAGCACTTTGGGAGGCCGAAGCGGGCAGATCACTTGAGGTCAGGAGTTCAAGACCAGCCTGGCCAACACATAGTGAAACCCCATCTCTACTAAAAAATACAAAAATTAGCTGGATATGGTGGCACATGCCTGTAGTCCCAGCTACTTGGGAAGCTGAGGAAGGAGAATCACTTGAACCCAGGAGGCAGAGGTTGCAGTGAGCCAAGATTGTACCACTGTACTCCAGCCTGGGCGACAGAGCGAGACTCCATGTCTCAGAATGTTTCAAATAACAACAACAACAACAACAACAAACTTCTTGCTGCTGTGTTAAGAGTAATTGAAGGGGGAGAGAGCGGAAACAGGGAGACCAGTAATTAATGGAAAGGTTGATTTGCCTTTAGTTATTTCGCTTGGAGGCACCTGAAGAAGCTAAAGCTGCTCTCAATATTCTGATCCATTGAGGGAAAATATAAACAATCTCAGTAACATCTCCAAAGATGTGATCCCTGAGAACCAGGATGTTGGACACTAGAGAACTTGGCCCACAGACCACAGATAGAAGTAAGACAGGGTGACCAGGGGTTCCCAGGTGTCTGTCCAGGGGAGATTCAATGCCAATTCACTGAGACAAATGAGAGACGTCTGTAGCTAGAATGTCTGTTCCACAAGGACAGGAATCTTTGTTTTTATTCTAACTCAGAGCCAAGTACCTGATGCATGGTAGGCACTTAACAAATATTTGTTGACTGACTGAATAAACGGGAAGTAAAGAACTCTTTTTTCTCTCCTATCCCTGGAATCCATATGTGCTTGATTAATAATAGTAAAGTTTTTTTTTCTAGAATGGACAGTTAAAGGTAACTAAGACCTGGCCGGATGCAGTGGCTCAAGCCTGGAATCCCAGTACTCTGGGAGGCTGAGGTGGCTGAATCACTTGAGACCAGGAGTTTGAGACCTGCCTGGGCAACATGGTGAAACCCCATCTCTACTAGAAATACAAAAAAAATTAGCCGAGCATGGTGGTGTGTGCCTGTAGTCCCAGTGACTCAGGAGGTTGAGGCAAGGCAATCAATTAAACTCAGGCGGCAGAGGCTGCAGTGAGCGGAGACTGAGCGACTGCACCTCAGCTTGTGTGACAGAGTGAGACTCTGTCTTAGAAAAAAAAAAGAGAACTAAGACCTTACAATAATAAATGTCTACAACCATAAGTAATTCCAAACCCAGTCAAAGGCCTACTTATTTCCAACAATAATTGGTTTTGCATAATGCCCTAGCAAGGGAAGAATTGGTGCTGGTCACTGCAGTTGGCTAAAGGACATTTAAGGGACATGTCTAGGGCAGTGGCCTACCCAGTCTCCCCAGGACCTCACTGCATGTGCACTCCAAGATTAGCAAGGACGTTCTAGGTGCAGTGACTCACCCCTGTAATCCCAGCCCTTTAGGAGGTCAAGACGGGAGGATCGCTGAGGCCGGGAGTTTGACACCAGACTGGTCAACATAGCAAGACCTTATCTCTACAAAATATTTTAAAAATTAGCTGGGTCAGGCACAGTGGCTCATACCTGTAATCCCAGCACTTTGGGAGGCTGAGGTAGGTGGATCACTTGAGGCCAGGGGTTCAAGACTAGCCTGGCCAATATGGTGAAACCCCATCTCTACTAAAAATACAAAAATTAGCTGGGCGTGGTGGTGGGTGCCTGTAATCCCAGTTACTTGGGAGGCTGAGGCAGGAGAATCACTTGAACCTGGGAGGAGGAGATTGCAGTGAGCCAAGATTGCGCCATTGCACTCCAGCCTGGGTGACAGAGTGAGACTCTGTCTCTAAATAAATAAAATAAAATAAAAATAAAGAATTAGCCAGGCATTGGTGGTACACGCCTGTAGTCCTAGCTCCCTGGGAACTGAAGTATGAAGATCGCTTGAGCCCAGGAGTTCAAGGTTACAGTGAGCTGCGAGTTACCACTATACTCCAGCCTGGGCCACAGAGCAAGACCCTGTCTCTTAAAAGACAAAAACAAGATTAGTGAGGTATAGCAGGCATGAAAAGCTGAGAAAAAAAAAGACAAAATTATGCAAATCTGCAAAAGAAATGAATGCATATAGGAAATGATGATTAAATTTGGCTCCATTAAAACACACACACACACACACACACACACACACACACACACACACACACTTCTGTACCACAAAATACATTATTCACAAAGTTAAAAAACAAGGCAAAGCCTGTGGGAAAATTTTAGCAATGCATATAAATGACTAAGGTTTATTACCTAGAACATAAGGTAATGGCTCCTAAACCTCCCCTCCAAAAAAAAGAAAAATAAAATAATATGAATAGGCAATTTACATAAGAGAAAATACAAATAAACTTAAGAAACCTTGCTGAGTCTCACTGATAGTTATGGAAAAAAATTAAGACAATAGTATGTATACCCCTCAGATTGGCAATAATTTAAACATTTGATACTATTTTGATATGGCCAGGGTGTGAGGAAACAGGTATGGCTCACACAATCCCAGCGGAAATGTATATTAGCATAGCCCCTTTGGAGACCAGTCTGGTAGTGTCTAAAACAAAATTTAAAAATTTGCATACCACTTGACCCAGCAGTTTCACTTGTCAGTAACTAGTCTCAAAATATACTCATTCTTATCCACAAGGAAGCATGCCCAAGATGTTCACTGCTTGTAACAATAAAAGGCAGGAAACAATAGAAACATTCAGCAACAGGGAATTACAGAATATGCTTTAGAATTCTGTGCCACGTTAAAAAGAAAAAGATACTGAATGGATAGGTCTTCAAGATATATTATTGAACAAAAAAGGAAGATTGCAGAGCCTGAAAATATGATACTATTAATAAAAATAGAAAAGAAAGCAAAAGTAAACACTATATAGTATCTATGAGTGCATATGAGTAAGTGCGTAACAAAAATATCTTTAAAGAAACACACCAACTGGTAATAGTGATTTAACTCTGGGAAGGAAGGGAGAAGACTAGGGGTGATTTTACTTTTACAAGGAGAATTTATTCACGTTATCACTGGAGTGTTTGAACATACATTATTCAAGAATCCAAAAATCAGTTATAAAAATTATAAAGAGATCGATACAAGAATATGGGCCAGTTTTGGTCCGAGGGCGTTGCTGAGTTTGATGAGAGGGAAAAATACCAGCATGGGTATTCAGGAGCGCTCTGCAGAGGGGTGGGACCTGAGGCCCAGGGGGGTCACTGAGGGCAAGAAGGAACAGGATGGGGAGAGAGCTGCCTTAAACAGGATGTATTTGGAAAACATAAAAGGGCCCTGCCTCGCTGGGCTTTCCTAAAAATGACTGTGTAATTTTTCTGATTGTTAAATAATCCGTGTTTATTGTCCAAAAATTCAATTGACACAGAAAAATGTAAAGAAGAATTAAATTTCCTTCAGCATGCCACCCCCTAGAGAGAATCACCATAGACATTTGGGTGTATACACTTTCCATGACTGCACAAGCACTGCCCATCCGCTAATGCCTCTCTCTGCACAGCCCTACCAACAGAATGACCAGCCGCAGGGCTCAACCAAGTCAGGGTGCAAGCAAAGGCAGTCTTCAATTGTATCCCTAATTAGGCTCCAGCCAGGAAGAAGCTGCCTGAAAATTCACAGGGTTAGGGATGAAGGTGAAAATCTACCTTCTAGACGAGAATAAATGTCATTTCTTTTTTCATAAAGAGAAAGAAATATTTATTCCTCAAAACTACATTTTACCCCATTAAAATGTCCAGTTTGTATTGCCAGTCAGCAAAAGGCCAGTCTTCAGCACCTTCTCCTGGAGGGGAAGAGGACAGCTTTATGGTGACTCAGGGCATGGGCTGAACCTCCTGGGCTTGTCTCAAAGTCATCCCAAGGTTCTTGGCCAATAGTCCAAAAGCAGCTGAATTTGAAATGCTTGGACGAAAAAGTGCTTTTCCTCATTCCCATTGTTAACCCCTGAGCCTTTTCTGGCCAGATGCTTGTCAACAAGAGATAAATGTGTGCAGTAGTTTAGGAGGGAGGGGGACAGTTGCTGAGATGTCCAGAATTGGGGCAGGCCCTGGAGCTGCTTGACAAGCCTACATTTAGGGCAGACACCTCTCTCTCCTCCTTAGAAAGACAGGACTGTTTGATGGTCATGGACCTGAGTCATGGTGCTCAGATGGAGCTCCATTTCTGAAGCCTGCGCAATTGAGGACAGTGTAAGGAGTTGGCTATAGTTTGCATCATGTGGTCAAAAGAGAACTGAGACCTTACAACAATAAATGTCTACAACCATAAATAATTCCAAACCCAGCCAAAGGCCTACTTATTTCCAACAATAATTGGTTTTGCATAATGCCCTAGCAAGGGAAGAATTGGTGCTGGTCACTGGAGTTGGCTTAAGGACACTTAAGAGACATGTCTAGGACAGTAGCCTACCCAGTCTCCTCAGGACTTCACTGCATGTGCACTCAAGATTAGCAAGGATGTGCTGGATGCAGTGACTCACCCCTGTAATCCCAGCCCCTTAGGAGGCCAAGACAGGAGAATCGCTGAGGCCAGGAGTTTGACACCAGCCTGGTCAACACAGCAAGACCTCATCTCTACAAAATATTTTAAAAATTAGCTGGGCTGGGCACAGTGGCTCATGCCTGTAATCCCAGCACTTTGGGAGGCCGAGGTAGGTGGATCACTTGAGGCCAGAATTTCAAGACCAGCCTGACCAATATGGTGAAACCCCATCTCTACTAAAAATACAAAAACTAGCTGGGCATGGTAGTGCTTGCCTGTAAGCCCAGCTACTCAGGTGGCTGAAGCAACGAGAATTGATTGAACCTGGGAGGTGGAGGTTCAAGCTGCAGTGAGCTGAGATAGCCTCACTGCACTCCAGGTTCTAACTTTCCTAGGTTCTAACTCAGCACAGGTGGAGACGATGGTACCTTTTGTAGCAGCCCCATGTCCATGCTGCTTTCCATCAAACACAGCCACAATGACTGAGGTCTGACAGTATGGAGAGGATGGTGCCAGATTCTGGGGATGCCAGGATGAATGAGACAGCATCCTCCACCTCAAGGAGCTTCTAATCCAGTGGCCCAGATAGAAATGAATGGCATGGACATTAATACAGATGAAATGACATAAGGCCATTGTAACTAAAGACCAGAAAAACAGCAAGATGGAAAAGGCTTATAGGAAGTCTACCAGTCTACAAAAGACGTTCACATATATATATGGACTTAGCAGAGTTAATGTAGGTGTATGATTAGCAGTATGGAGCTCTTGTGCTTAGCCAGCCAAGCTGTCACTTGGTGTATTATGGGGTGTATTCACGGTTTCCACAGCATTAACCCCACCTCCTGGCTTCTTTCCTCTGGACCAAGTTTCAAGTCCCACCTATTTGGTTCTCTCTTCTCATCCTGACTGATCCTAGGCATATCCAAAGACATCCTTGGGTGTCAGGTCAAGATATAGTGTCTCTTCACCAAGTTGATCGATGTGTTGGGCAAAGATGTGCATAAGAATTATTGGCCGGGTGCGGTGGCTCACGCCTGTAATCCCAGCACTTTGGGAGGCCGAGGTGGGTGGATCACAAGGTCAAGAGATCGAGACCATCCTGGCTAACGTGGTGAAACCTCATCTCTACTAAAAATACAAAAATTAGCTGGGCATGGTGACGTGTGACTATAGTCCCAGCTACTTAGAAGGCTGAGAGGCAGGAGAATTACTTGAACCCAGGAGGCGGAGGTTGCAGTGATTCGAGATCATGCCACTGCACTCCAGCCTGGTGACAGAGTGAGACTCCATCTCAAAAGAAAAAAAAGAATTATTGATTGAGGGTAGAGAAGACCTACCCCTTACCTGATGAAGAGAACCTGCAGGATCCCTTTTCACTATGGTGACATCCCATGGCAGCGTCACATTTGGCCTCTGCTGGTGAGTAGAGGGGTCAGGGTGGGTGCATTGAAGTTCTTCAGCCCCATCCTTGCTCCCCTTCTTCCTAGCTACACTGGGAGTCACTACCCTGCTACCTGTTTCCTCCACCATATTTCCCAATTTAGGCCTTAGCTTGAGTCTGTTCCCAGGTTTGAGCAGCCCTGGATAGTCTCTGTCTTTTGAATCCCTCAGAAACAGTGTTGGGTGGGACTCAGGTTATGATGTGGCTCTGTCTAACCTTGGAATTGTAGGCCTGGATCAATGGCATGTGGTGATTAAAATGACCCTCTGCATGTCCCCAGCTGTGCCTGGCACCAGAGCCCACATTTCAGTCCTGGGCTTGAAGCTTCTTTGGAAGCCCACAAAGACTCTTCCCTTCAGAACCGTGAATAATTCTTGATTTCATGCTTGTCCTCAAAAGAACTCAGCTTCCTATTGTCAATGTGTCATAGGCTCCAATTTTAGTTATTTTTTAAAAACTTTTTTCCCAAGAATTTGAAGACTTTTTCTGGGGGATCCTCCCCCACAGTCCTCTGAAAATATTAGCTCGTTGGCCCCTTTCCCCATCAAGCTTCATACAGGCTGTCAGATGCAGGGACTCCACGGAAAGTTTTTGGAATGACCTCTAATTCTCTGACCTTGGAAGAAAAAAGATCCAGTGAGCAATTTCACAATGCCTCCACGGAGACTGCAGCCCTTGATTCAAGGAAGGTGCCCTCAGTAGAGGCAAGAAAGATCCCTCTAGAACCCCTCAAGCTGTGGCCATTCCTCCTCTAGCCCCTCTCCTGTTCACCCCTCACTACCCACCACCCTTCCACCCAACTGGAGAGAGGGAAGAGTCTATGGTCCACAATTATGAGGTTCTATCCATGGCCCACGGCCCACTGCATGCTAGAGGTTACCGGACTTTAGTGCTCCATAGAAACCTCCAACTTAAAAAGCACTTTGGCCAGTCAGCATACATTTTATCTTCTTGGGGTTGCACCACCCAATTTTCTTAGGGAACCACCTTTCTTTCCATCATGCGTGGCTGGGAAAAAAATGTCAACCAGTGAGCCCTTATCTACCTTCCTCAAGGGGTGGCATGTGATGCAGGTTAGACCAGTTAGATTGGGAATGGTAATAGGAGGAAAACAAGGAGTGGGGAGGCAGTGGGAGCTCATTCCTTACAGAGGCGCCCACCACTGTCCCCTAACAGACCACTGATTATAAATCCTGTCAACTGGACCTTGATGCTGTCCTGGTTCTGGTCCTTTTTCAAACCCAGTTCTCCAGTCTTCCCTTCAATTCTGTGAAGTACTAGGTATTATAGGAATCTATCACTGATCTCTTGTTTTTGTTTTTTTTTTTTTCTTTTGAGATGGAGTGTCATTCTGTCACCCAGGCTGGAGTGCAATGGCACTATCTGGGCTCACTGCAATCTCCACCTCCCACGTTCAAGCAATTCTCCAACCTCAGCTTCCTGAGTAGCTGAGACTACAGGCATGTGCCACCATGCCTAGCTAATTTTTGTATTTTTAGTAGAGCAGGGGTTTCACCATGTTGGTCAGGCTGGTCTCAAACTCCTGACCTCATGATCCGCTCACCCAAAGTGCTGGGATTACAGACGTGAGCCACCGCGCCCAGTCAACCAAACCATTTTAACAAAGGATTTCTCGGATTCCACCCTTTCACTCCATGAGAAAACTAGAGGACCAGATTAGGTCTTGCCTGGAGTCATACAGCAGAAGAGAACAGAGCTAGAAAGAACTCAACCCGCCCAGTCTCTTTGTCTCTCTGGGGGTCTTCTTGCTTCACCAGGCTGCTTCTGTGTCTTTGGCATTCAAGGCAAGGTTCAGACAGAGGAATTCTGCCCCTCTGTCGCTGGGCAATGGTGGCCCCATAGCTCTGGAAGTTTGTCTCTTCATCTCAGGTGCTGAAAGCTAAGGACAATCTTCAGTATCTCTGATGTAATCCATTTTCTTCCTGCTCCTCTTTGAACCCGGGTTACTAAGCACTTATTGAGAAAATAGCTCTGCACCAGACTCTGAGGGAAGATGTGAGGGGTCATGGCACAAGGGAAAATGCAGCCTTATTGCCTAGAGACACAGAGACAAACCTGGGCTTTCACCTCTGCCATTGATTGCTGTGTGGAAGTTCAGCTGCCATGATGGCTGGTCCCTCCCAGGAGTGAGGCCTTCAGGGTGATGGTGACACCCCACTCCTCTCACCTCTACGGGTCCTCATTTGTGTCCCCCCCTCTCCATTTCTGGAGCCACCCTCTGAGCAGAGGCATGCACCATTTGTCATCCGGACATGTTTCAACAGCCTTCTCCCAGGCCTCCCTGCCTCCCATTCTTTCTTATTCCCTCCACACTCCCATGCTGGCAGGTGATTGGTAGGGCCGATCACACTGCACTCCCCAACCTCTCCAGCAGTTAGGGGCTTCCCATGTCTGTGAAAGGAAGTCAAAGCTGGAAAGGTAGACAGAGCCTTCTCAACCCCTTCCATCCGGCCTTAATTTCCATTCTGTGATGCTGCTCGCTCGCTCGCTCTCTCTCTCTCTTTGTCTCTCTCCACCCCTCCAGCTCGGCTTTCTGTCCTTCCTCAGCACACCATGTCCTTTTCACCCAGGCTGTGCTTAGTTCAACCCCCTCAGGATTCCCTGGGTTGAACCCTTTCCTTATCTCTTCCTTTAGAGAGTCTTTCCTGTCTCATGAGCTGAGTCCACACTTCTTGCTTAAAGGATCTTCTGATCCCATCCTCCTCCTCCCATGTGTGTGGTCTCTCCCCTGGTGCGCCCCACAGTACTTTGCTAATGCTTGCATTTGTGCTAATGTTCCCATTCTACTTTGCATGGTCATCTGTTGTTGGCATAAACTATCTTTCAGGGGGTCATAAGTACCTTGAAGACACAAATGAAAGATCTTTGTCATCCCTGTGTCCCACCCATAGTGTCTGGCATATAATGCTCCGAAAAAACGTATTGAATTTTTCCATTCAACAAATATTTGTCGAATAGTGAACAGTAGACATATCAACCTAGATTGAGTGCTAGCTCCCACCATTCTCTTCTCCCCCAAATAGATTTTTTCTCATTTTCCACCAAGAAACCCTGGTTCTCCTCTACCCACGAGCTTCCCTCTGCCCTATAGACTTACTCATTGCCTGCTCCCAACTTAAGTCGCAACATTTTGTCACATTTGTGTCATATGTTTTAAAGAAATAAAACATTATAGGTACAATTATTGCCCACTGGGATGCCTTCTTGATCCCCTTCTTTTCTCTTCCTCCCAGAGATAACTACTCTTCTGAATTTAATATTTATTGACATATCGTACATGTATTATCCTACACATGGTCAGGCCTATTAAACTGGAATCTTGAAGAGGACTGATGCTGAAACCACCTCTGCAAAATTATAACTGAGGAAATATTGACAGTGAAAGAAATCAGAACTAACTGACTCCGTCTTGCTTCTAACCTTCAAGCTGTCCTTCTTCATTCCTGGGTGTAGGCAGAACTAACTTTGGGGAGAAATTCAGTTCATGGTGTGACTCTGAAACAAAATTGATAATAGCCCTATCCCGAAATGACCCCCTTCTTGCCTGGGGACCAGGCTGCCTTTGCAGGATTAACAAATTAGCTACAAGATTAGAATTTACAATTTAGGGGTCATGCAGCCTCCGGCTCCAAGAGTTTGAACCTCCCCAAATTGCTCCTGGGGATAACATCACTATTGTAAAGCCTAAGATCAGCGCTTGAGATAGTTTGCAGATCCTGAGCTTGATGGATCAGCTGACACCAACCAGATCGGCAATCTGGCCCAGTCAGTGCTGCCATCACACCCAGGAACAGAACATATTAAGAAAATCTAACTTCAACTTCCAACCTGACCAATCAGCACTTCCTAAGCCCCTATTCACCAACTTATATTTAAAAACTCTGATCCCTGAATGCTTGGGAAGACTGATTTGAGTAATAATAAAATTCCAGTCTCCCACACAGTCGGCGCTGTGTGAATTACTCTTTCTCCATTGCAATGCACCTGTCTTGATAAATCAGCTCTACGAAGGCAGCAGGCAAGGTGAACCCATTGGGCAGTTACAATGCTTCAGCAAATAAATAAAATGTGGGTGTTTACAACTGTGGTGTAGCAAGAAATTCCTGTATGACAATACACTGGCCCCCAGCCAATGTCTGAAAGCCAGTGGGCCCACAGGTAAGAGACCCTATTGTCAGGGGTTTCTTCTCTCCATGAGGGCTGTTGAGACCACAGAGCTTCGGGCATGCGTCCCTGAGGAGCAAGGGAGGTCCGAGCAAGATGACTCCCCGTTCTCATCTCCACACGGGTCTAGCAGTAAACCAATGTGGGAGTCCTCCCAGCCAGCCCTCCAGAGTCAGCCTGGACCAGTCTTTGTAGTGTGGTCTAGCTCATGGTGTATCCTTAATCTCAATACAGTGGATTACGTTTGCATATTTTCGAATTTTATATAAACAGTGTGCTATTATTGTATGTATCACTCTGCAGCTTGCTCTTTTTCTTATTTGCTCAACTTTGTTTTGAAAGCTTATAACCATGTTAAATCTTTAAAAAGTATTCCAGTGTTTGTATATAGAAAAATTCGTAGCATTTTTTCCTAGTGAAAATTGCCCGCTTTTTAAATTCTGACAAACAATCCTGCAGGGAATGTGCTTGTGTGTGTCTCTCTGTTGGTATGTCTGGGTGTTTCTCTCTTCTCACTTTATGCTCTATGACAATCTGCTGGGTGTATGAAGTGCTCTCTTCTTGTGGATGTAAGTTATGTTGTTTTATCAGTAGAAAGAGTTGGACCATTGAGGCAGGGGACAACAAACTTTTTCTGTAAAGAGCCAGATGGTAAATATTTTAGACCATACAGCCTCTGTCGCAATACTTGACCCTGCCCTAGTAGCAGAGAAAGAAACCACAGACAATACGTAAGCTAATGGGCATGTTCCAATAAAGTATTATTTACCCAAATAGGCAGCCAACCAGCAGGCTACGGTTGTCCAGCCCTGTTCAAGATGAGCTATCTGAAAAACAAACAATAGAAAAATAGGCAAGATCTTAACAAGTAACATGAAGAAGATAATGCCCAAATGGCTGGTAAATATACAAACAGTTCAGCCTCCCTAGTCATCAGGGAGTTTGTGATCAAATTTCCTCCCTAACACAGCCCCAGAGAGTCTTCAGGTACCTCTCCTAGAGTGTCAGGAGGCATCCGTGTAAAGGAGACCAACCATCAGAGCATGCTGAGGCAGCTCTCCGGGCCTGGAATGAGGGGGACAGGCCCTGCCTCTTCTCTGTTTACACCACAAGTGTCCAGGAACTTCCTTGCACCCTGAGACACACGTAAAAAATGCACCCCATGCTGTTGAACAAGTGGAGGGGGCAAGGACAGCATCTGGTGAAGTCATTGATAAGGGACAGAGATCATTTCCAAACTATCCTTCTTGAAGGTTAAATTCTTTCTTTGTGAAGGGAGAATAGGACAATGGGATCACAGAGCAGAGGCAAAGAGATTTCCAGAGGCCTTTTTGCTTGGTCAGCTGAAATACGTTTCCTCTGAACATGCTGATAGCATACATTTTCAATGACTCCAGCTTAAGGAGAGTTTACCATTTGAAAAACATCCCACAACCCTGAAGTGTGATCAGTAGGGAAACTAATAGCTGCAGAGTTTGCAAAACATTCCATTTTCCCTGGATTAAGTTTGCAACCTGGGAAAACACGAGGAACAGATGGTTCGTGATCTGCGTTTAACAACCTGAGAGGAGCTGAATTTCTGCCTACGACAAACTAATGGAGGAAGCCTGTGCACTGCCCGACTGGGTGCCTAGGAGGGCCCTGATTATGTGGGTCCTAAAGTCAGGAAAGACTCCAAGAATTGCGGCTTTAAAATTGTAAATACAAGATTATCTAGCCAGTTGGACAAAACTAGTCCCACTCTAAGCTATCCAGGATGAAGGTTTCATTACTGCAAATGTCAAACAGTTCCTAGCTGGGTGACATGGCAGATGCCAGGGGCCACATCTGACTTAAGATTTGCACATAGGCCGCTCTCTTGCCCCAAGAAACCCCAAACCATATGCCATTCCAGAAACACCACTGTGAGACGATCCTCTCATCCTCACCCCTCCCCATACTGCAAACTGAGCACGGGAGCAAACTGCCCGAAAAACATCCATCTGCTGACTCCACAGCAAAGGCCTTGGGGAGACGAACCAGCCAGGGCTTCAGTTCTCTGTGTTACTTAAATCTGATTCCCTAATTAGCTACTCTAGTCAAAATTCCCTGATACAGAACATTTACTGTATGACATCAATTCAATTCACCGAGGAAGGCAATAGAAGGATATGCTGTAGCCCTGACAACTGCTTCTAAATAAGCGTCTTCCTCAGGAACTGTTTTCCTTAAAGCTTTTGACCCAAGTCATGCCTACGATCTCATCAGAATGTAGGAATAAAGGGTGTCAAAGCGCTAGTACTAACTTGGATGACACAGGCTTTTATCCATTCCTGACTTGCCCCAAATGAGTGTCCCACAACCGGTACTGACATTCCCCAGAGGTGACTCACTCATGCTCCCAAACAAGTCCTTTTCTACTCCTGGCATGACTACCATGCCTGCCAGGAACCCACCGTCTCTCACTGGGCAGCATCTCAGCCATGGCCCCACTCTGCCAGGGGTGCACAGTCACACACATCCCGCCAGGCCCCATGGGCATAGTGGTCCCCTGCTGACTCTTAGGGCAGGCACATGCCCAGACACGTCCAGCCTGGGCCCTTCACAGTACTGAGCAGTGGTGAGCCCATTCCCTGACTCTGTGTCTCACTCTAGTTCTTGTACTAAAGTAACGCCACTTGTACCCTCACGTCTCACTGACCCTTTCATAAAAACATCTCCTTCAGCACGTAAGATATGGCTGATACCATAGGGTCACCATTGTACAGTCCCTTTTCCATTCTCTCTCTCCTGCATCCCACATCAGCTCTCCAGCCTGCCCAGGGGCCACCATCAGAAGCCCTCCTGCAAACTACCTCATACAAAGTGATGCCCTCCAGGGCTGTGTCCCAGCTTGAGATGTACCTACATTTGCCAGAACATCAATTTGAGCTCAAGGTGAAATACTCATGTCACTTATGGAAATTGAACCAGCAAAAGCTCACTAGACTGAAGGAAAAGGTTGTCTGAACTACTAAGGCCTAAATCTCATAATTTTAAAGAAATGTATTCACTCATGTATTCACCAGCAGAACATTATTGTGCATTTGCTGCCAGGAGGACAGACACGTAGCAAGGCACGTCTTCACTCCCACACTCCTGTGGCCAACACTGCTAGTCAATCAGTTACTTTCCCACTGAGTCTAGATCAGTCAGAGTCTTTCTCAAGATAGCATTCCAGGCAACTACTACCAACCCATAGGAATTGGCCTGTGAAATACAACCCATTTGCCACTTCTAATCAACCGCACGTTGATGACATTAGATCCTGGAGATATTAAGATGAGTAAAAATACAGTGCCAACTTTGAGCAACAGCTGGGTAGCCAGACACATGGCATCTAACAATGGATACAGAGTTTGAGGGAGAGGGGCTTCGGTAGCCGGGGGGGCTTCACTGTGGAGGGAATAGCCACACACACAGAAACATAAACTAGCACAGTGGAAAGGAGGAAGTAGGGCAGTCCAGGCAGACAGCAGCATGATCAAAAGCAAGCAGACATGAATGTCTATGGTGGGTTGGGGAAAGTCTCAGGGGAACAGATTGTGGCACCAGAAGGGAAGGTGGGAAATGTAGGCTGGATCCAAACTTTGAAGGGCTTAAGGAGGGAGAATGTCATCAGAAGACAATGAGGAGACGATGGATATTCCTGAAAAGGGTAGTGATCAGATCAGAGCTGAGTCTTAAAAAATTATTTATATTATCATAATGGATAGTAGATTATAAAGACATAGGACTGGAGCCAGGAAACCCAATCAGGAAGCTAAGTTGATAGGCTAGGGCTTCAGTTAATATGTATCGAGTGAATAAACGAATGAATGAATGAATGAGGGAGGCAGGGGGTGAGCCAGCAGGGATCCAGCCCCCAGTCCTGCTCCAACTAAAGCAGCTCTCTTTTATGTATAATCTGGAGTTTCTTATAGATTTTCTTTGAAGAAAGTATTCTGTAATTTTTTAAAAAGAAGTCTGAAAACCATGCTTTGACCAAGGGGAGAGGAGGGCCTGGTTGAAGGCAGCACCCACGAGAGAACTGAGACTGAAGGTGTTTACGAGAGATTTCCAGGAGCACACAAAGGAGGTGGTGACTAACAGAAGGCGAACATGGGCTCATTTTATTTCCTTTATTTTTTACTCTTAAGACCAGAATAACACAAATAAGAGTGCAAAATAAGATCTACCCAAATCTGTCTCAAAAACATTTGCATTTTTAATGCAAATTTATAGTTGAGCATTATTTTAAAGATCATATTGTCAAGTAGATCGAACATTTCCTTGTAAATTGGTTGTTAGTTTTGATTTGCTTAGTTGACCCCCACAACCTCTACTCATGCCTCAGGAGATAGTCGTTCCCAACAGAATTATTAGTCTCTACCTGAAATAGCCTATATATCTTCTTACACCCAGTTAATAAACTCTAAGAGGGGTATTCTTGGCTCACCCAGAATTTGTCTTCTAAATCATTAGAGAAAGTTAACAATTCCAATTGTTAAAAAGATGAGTGTCTTTTTATTGCTAAAAAGACGAGTGTCATAGAATGAATGTTTGTGCCCCCCCCCCAAATTCCTATGTTGAAATCCTAACCCCCAATGCGATGGTATTAGCAGGTTGAACCTTTGGGAGTTAATTAGGTCACGAGGGTGGAGTCCTCATGAATGGGATTAGTGCTCTCACAAAAGGTATCCCTGAGAGATCCCTCTGCTCTTCACCATGTGAGGATACAAAGACAGCCTCTGTCAACCTAGAAGTAGGTCCTCATCAGACACCAGATCTGCCAGCATATTGATCTTGGACTTCCCAGCCTCCAACACCGTGAGAAATAAATTTCTGTTGTTTAAGCCACCCAGTCTGTGGTATTCTGTTACAGCAGCCTGAACTAAAACAACTAGGGACCTCCAATTCCCATCTGCTTCCTCAGTTCCCCTTTCACCCCTTCCAAAGCCCCAAGGAGTGAACATTACAGCAAATTGCCTTCTGCCACTCATCAGAGAAATGGGCAGGTGTCGAGCAGTGGTTCTCAGAACTGGATCCTCAAAGTTTTGGAATGCAGTTCTGTGGACCAGCCATATAGGATTGCCACTATGTTATTTTTTCCAAGAAAGAATACTAAGAAAACAAATAGCATTTACTACAATCCATTTCCAAAAAGACAATTGAGCACTGTTAAAGTGAACTAAATATGGCCTGAGAAGGATTCCACACTTCTATATTTGAGTCCTTATGGACGAACCGCAACCTAACTTATAGGTAGACAAGGTTGAAAACCTAACTCAGGAGTATGGGCCTGTAACCATAGCTAAGGGTTGGCCAATCCTGGCAGCTATACTTCAACCATTCATACACTGCTGAGTGTTCAAACTGTATTCAAATAAGGCAAACGCTGAGCTGTAACCAATCCAGTCATTCTGTACCTCACTTCCGATTTCCATATGTCATTTCCCCTCTTTTGTCTATAAATCTTCTTCCAACACGTGGCTGTGCTGGAGTCTCTGAATCTGCTGCCCGATTCGTGAATCATTCATTGCTCAGTTAAACTCCTTTACATTTAATTTGGCTGAAGTTTATATTTTATCAACACCAAAAAGTGAGAAAACTATCTCCAGAATCAAGGGTGGTTCTTTAAATGGAATACACTTTGCTTTGTGAAAAACTTTCTGAACTAGACTTACATGTTGTATTTTACTTTGGACCAGTGAGACCATTGCCAGTGACCAGTGCAATCCAAGGGCTGGTTTTAGAGGCAGCAGAGTAGATCTTTAGCAAGGTCCCAGAGTTCCCACTCATTCCCCTGATTCCAAGACCCTGGAATCCAGGAAACTGCAAGGGAAACTGTGATCACTTGAGGAAGAAGCTTTGTTGCTGCCATCTGAGTGCCTTCAGGGCCTGGAATTTGTCTTTCTTTGAATGAAAGAGTTACAAATCGTGGTTTGTTGCAATTGGAATATCAGGAATAGTCAGGTACTTCAGGCAAAGTTGTATGTTAAATAAGCTTCTCTAAACTGACCTTGGAATTTGAACCACCATTTATATACCATCATTTCTGCATGGAAGTGTAATGTGATTTCTAAGCAAATGACTTGGAGATGAATTGCGAGCAAAGTCTGAACAGAAGTTGGAGGCAGCCTAGATTCCTTTGGCCTCCTGGTCCCTTTGGCCTCAATGTGCATTGTTATCCTCATTCCTAATCCCCAGATACAAATATTGATTGATGTTTAAATGGCAACTTTTCATTAATGAGCTTAGAGCACTTTCTGAAAATGTGTGCTCTTGCCATCTCTGGGACATCTGCCTAAGTTGTGGTAAGGGTTCTGGCTAGGAGTTAAGAGCCCTGGTTCTAGTTCTGAAGCTGCCATACATTAGCTTAAAGCCTTTAGGAAGAAGAGAGAAGAGCAATACCTTTGAGGTCCTTGCATTGCCAGCGTTCTATGATTTATGATTTTATGGTGAGTAGATCAGAGACAGTGACAGGATCTTTCCATAGCTCCCTTTTCTGGTCAAAATGCAGCACGAATAGTCCAACCACTTTATTAGGATGTCTTTATTTTTATGGCTTTTCCACCAAATGCATTGCTTTCCTTAGCTGGCCTGGGTTTTGGGGACAGAGATTTGGCAATTATGTCCACAAATGCTCTTGACAACAGGCAACGGAGGAGGTAGGAGCCAGAAGCTTTGTAAGTTTCATAAGTTACAGTTCCTGCTGGGATTTTGATTTGATGAACCTGTGTCACCTTAATAAATTATGAAGGCTTCTCTTTTCCTTGACTCTTTTCCTTGGTTCTTTGTTCCAAAACGGGCCAAAGAATGTGCTCTAGAAATTGGCCATCTCCCTGTTTTGAAGGTGAAAGATTGCTGGGTGTCACCCCCAAAAGGAGACCTCTCTATTATATGTTTCTGTGGTTCCAAGCTCACTGTGAGCTGTGCCTTTGACTTGGCAAAGGAATTCATTGTTTGAAAAGCTATTTCTAGCCCAGCACAGCTGTTCACTGCTTAAGTTCAGCAAATGCCACCATTTTTGCAGACTGTCCTAATACCCCCAGAGAAATTATGGCAACCTAAGTGTGTGACTTTGATGAGTGAACAAAGAATGACCACTTGTCCAAGGTCTTACAGAAGTCATCCATTGTACATTTGATTATAATCTGTCTTCTCTTATCTGGTGCAATGTAGGCTCTTAAAAGCAAAAACTCAAAGAGGTTTTTTGCACTAGGTTCCTTCCCTGATCTTTGTGAAATCAAGGAATCAGATGATAATAGTGATAATACTAATAACAACAACAGCAATTCTGATTTATTTGGTGCTTCTATGTGGCAGGTAATATACTAGATACTTTATAAAAATTATCATGCTCATTTACAGATGAGAGAAAAGAGGCATAGCAAGATCGTGTAATTTGCCAGAGAAACTTCTTAACTAGGAAATATCAGATGTGGAATTTAAACCTGGGTTCACCTTGGTAAAAGGCTCATCGTATTCCACTATGGCACGTGGATTAAAATATGGATGTGGAGATATGGATGTGGATGGGGAGCTCTGTAACTGCTCTGGCTCCATTTAGCTTATAGATCTTTGTTAAGGTTCTTTAATAGCTTGCCCCTAATTCTGCTAAAATAAGAGCCACCTCTCTATCCCGTTCCCAACCTACACAATGACAGAATTTCTTCCCTCAGCCTTTCTTCTGTATCTCTGGGAATACCTCAGTGGCAGTGGCAGGAGGTTGCAGCACACATAACTCATGCCACTGCTTGCCCTTCCCTCTGCTGGCCCCCTGATCACCTAGATGATGCTGTCTGGAGCTCCCACTCCAGAGCTCCCACCAACCTGCTACAGCTCTGGGACCACCTGTGACCTCTAATTGACCTTGGGCCATCTCTCCTCCCTTCTCCAGCTGCTTACAAGCCCTTGATGTCCCCGCTCATCCCAGGTCTCTCTCTGGCTGGAGGGGAAAGAACTCAACCTTCTATACCCTGCCCTTAAGTGTGTTGCACTTTGTGTGTGGATGGGAAGGTGCAGGCCAGCAGCGGCCTTCCCTGGGCCCACTCTGGGGTTCCAGTTTGTTCTGTTTCTCCCTGTACTCCTCCCGTCCAGTGCATGTAAGCCCCGGGGGTGCTGGATCAGAATGGTTCACATAGTGGAGGGCTGTGCTCAGACGTGTGGCTCTTCTTTTGGTCGTGCTGCTGAGTGACTCTCCAGGGCTCCTTCTCCTTTCTCAGTTAAAGGTAAGTTTCTCTCCCAGGGCTCTGTGGTGCACATGTCTGTATATGAAAATCCACAGACTCCGGGAACCACAGAACCAGGAAATGTGGCTCGAGGGAGTGAGGTGGCATTTCCTCACAGACACTGGGTGTCCAAATCCCGGGGGAAGTCAGGGGAGGTGTATGTGCGTGGAGTGCTGGCTGGATCATATTTTGAGCTAGCTAGCTATTGTGATTTTATCCATTTCATCCCTGTTTTTTCTCTTGCCCTCTGGCACTGGCCCCCACCCCCACCTCCCATTCAAGCAGATAATAGCTGACTCTGTGCTCAGGCCTCACAGGAGGTTTGTAGCAAGGCACAAAGCAAAGACTTTGCTTCTAAGCTTTGAACAAAAGCCTAAGCCCTTAGCAGAAAAGGATGCAATGGAAAAAAAAAAAAAAAGCAAAAGACAGATTATCCTCAAGAAACATGGAAGGAAAGAAGCAGTTTCCCCAAACTAGAAAGAGATCCCATTTGGTTAGCAGGAGGTGAAGGCAGAGGCGACAGAGAGACAGATGGGGCTCCAGGAGCACAGAACCGAGCACTGCTCCCTGGGAGAGTGACGTCAGCATGATTCAAAGGCGGCCTCAGCAGAGATGCTTGGGGACCCGGGAGCCACAGCACAGAGTGACTCGGCCTGAGGGGTCAGGCCGGCCAGGCAAGGGCAAGGCTGTCTCAGGGATCTGTAGACAGAGAAGCGAGGACCAAGTGGGCCTCATCCCAGAGGCCTTGGTGCTGCGTAAGCTCCAGAAACACTGGCATTAATAACCATGGACAAGGGACTCCTGGGAAGGCTGAGGTTGTGCACTTTTTGTTTATTTTTTATTTTTTCTGCCAGCCGGAAGAAATAAGAGCTTGGCATTAGAAATTAAGTTGTTACAGAAAACAAAAGAAACCTCGTAAACCTTGTGTTTGTGGACTGAGATTCATGCCCTCTGTCACTTGCCCTTGTACCCCTTGTGTTCACCCAGAAGGGGAGAGGAGAGCCTGTGCTCATACTCTATCCTGGGCATTTGGCTAGACTCAGGCCTTCTGTCCTGGACCCAGGAATAGGCAGCCTTGACCACGAATGCTTCATATTCCACTTTCTTCTCCATTTCAGTAATGATTCAACAAAACAGTTTTAAATGAAAAGCATTCCGTAAACATTGTTCAGTTTTTCCAGGACCTTAAACTTCAGAGGGATGCCACAAAATCATCTTCAGAGAAGTTTATGCTGCTTGTAAGGCTGAGAAAACAAGAGTCCTTAAGAAAAGCTCTAATTAAACATTGTAGACCATTGTATTTCCTGCCTTGTAATCGTGATGGATGGTATGGCTTTGTTTTTAAACAACACCTCATCTTTAAAATGACTCTGCTGATAAACCTAGCATTTTTTTTCAGAACATGTCCACTGTGTACATTAAATTGCTAAACATTCAGAAGAAGGAGCACAAATCAGACCCAGGAGAGTCTGTTGCAAAGTGTAAGTAGGAGAGAGGAGATGTTACCAATACTGAAAATACACTAAAATTCTGATGAAAGTACCAGATTCAATCCCATTCAAGCCTCTTAGGAACATTCAAACTGTTGAAAATAAAATGGAAAAAAGTGATTACACACTGGCATCAGCATCTAATTGTTTAATGAACATTACATGGCCTGGATCCTATTACTAATGTTTCTCTTCTTTGACATATGTCCACTGATGAAGGAAAGTTCTTTTTGGGTTGCAAAGTGGCTTTCAGAAGTTGGACGCTCTGAAAGATGACAAACAGGCAACATCTTTTACTTCTTGCTCACAAGTAAATTTCTGGCAGTTTTTGACAGGTCATAAACACACATGAAATGCTAAACTTAGTGGGTTGTTAGATGCTTTCCTTAAAGTTGAAAAACATTTTTAAAATAAATTTCCTTATGTCTACTTTTTTCCACATTCTCAACTCTGACATTCAAATGCACTTCACGAACCAACATGTAATAACATTTGAAAACCAAATTTGGAAAACCTTCATGAATTCAGACTTCACTCTTAGAGAATTTTCAAAGCATTCTTGAGACAAGCAAATGGAGGCTATGAATAAGATTATTGAGAATAATGCTTACTTAAGAGAAATATTCTTGTTTGTTACATATTCACAAGCAGTTAATTACATTTGGAGTTGTGCTTGTTTGGGTCATTGTGTGAGAGCACTGACATTGGTTAGAACTTTCTAGAAAAGCTTTCATCCATTGGTTTCTGTGACTTCACTCTTCCTTGTATTTCCAACGGGCTCCCTGGACGCATCTTCTCAAGCTCTTTTTTGGGCTCTTCTTCCTCACCCAGCTACTTCAAAGGTGGAGTTACTTAGGGTTCCATCTATAAACATTTTCTTTTCTCACTACACAAACTCACCCAAAGGTTTGAATTAATTATATGCAGATAATGCTCATGGTTATGTCTCCAGCCTCAGGCTCTTCCTTGAGCTCCCTCATGTGTATCCTGTCTTAGTGGGTGACTCCTCTATCTTTTGCTAGCCTAAGCCTTAAACTTGGAAATTATGCTTAATTCCTCTCTCTCTTCCCATCATTGTCCTAAATATCACTTTAACCATCCACTCTGTCTCTTCCCACTGTCGTCAACTTATTCCTGCCATCATCCTTTCTTGTCCAAATTTCTATAGCAATCTCTTAGTTGACCCATCTGCTTCTAAAACCTTTCTCCTGCTAAGACCACAGGGATTTTTCTAGAATGCAAATCTGAACGTGTCACTCCTCTGCTAAAAACTTTGTTCGTGCTCAGGCGTGATGGCTCACGCCTGTAATCTCAGCACTTTGGGAAGCTGAGATGGGTGCATCACCTGAGGTCAGGAGTTCAAGACCAACCTGGCCAACATGGTGAAACCCCGTCTCTACTAAAAATACAAAAAAAAAAATAATAATAATTAGCCGGGCATGGTGGTGGGTGCCTGTAATCCCAGCTACTTGGGAGGCTGAGGCAGGAGAATTGCTTGAACCCAGGAGGTAGAGGTTGCAGTGAGCTGAGATCACGCCATTGCATTCCAGCCTGCCCACAGAGTGAGACTCTGTCTCAAAAAAAAAAAAAAAAAATTGTTCAGGATTCTCATTGCCCTCAAGGTAAAGCCCACACTTTGCTTAGGCTGATAAGGGCCTTCATGATGGAGACCACATTCCACCCTCAGCATAACCCTTGCACACCAGACTGAATGCACTGTTGGCATTTTCTGTTCCATCTGTTTAGAATGCCATCCCCCTCACCTCCACTCTCTCCTGGATCCATAAAGCTTTCTTCCATCTAAGATATCACCTCTCCTGGGAAGCTTCTCTGCCTTCCCAAGATTGAATAAGGGACCTCTCCTATGTGCTTCTATAGTACTTACATCCTATATTATCTATATCACAGCACTCAATACTCTGAATTGCAGCGGCAGCTTTACTCATCAGTTTTCTCAGATGATTGTAAAAACCTTCAAGGAAAGATGTGTCTTGCTCATCATATCTCCAATAATCAGCTCATTCTAGATTCTGAAAAAACATTTGACAGATAGATGAATGCAGTTACTTTACAGACCTGTTTCTCAGTTTCCTGATTCTAAATTCTGAACAGGGAGAATCTAATTTGCCCAGCTCGGGTCAGTTTCCATTCCTGGTCCAATGAGCTGAGCTAGGGGTGTGAGAGTATGGATGGAATCTGTTAGAAAGGGGTGTGGGGTTAGAAGCAATGGGTGGCATGCATACCCGAATTATACCTTCATTGAAACAATAAAACTGCATTTTAGTTTTTAAAAGTCATACGTTATATATTTGTCATTAATTCATGAGCCTCCTTTCATTAGTTCATTATAAAAAGGTATCACTGTACCTTTAATACATAAAATAAAAATTATACAGTCACTTCTTATTTATTATTAGGGACTCATTCATCCAACTGTTCACAAATATTACTAAGTACCTACTATGTGCGAAGCTCTGCACTAGGGACTCGGTAGATAGCAGAAAATAAAATCAAATCCCTGCTGTCATGGTGCTTACTTTAAGAAATGTAAAACACAGATGTAGCATTTTAAATTAGAAAACTTAATATGAAAGAAGAATAGGATGCTGTGCGGAAAATAACTGGGGGGATGTGATTTAGTTCTGAGAGCCAAGGAAGGATTCCCAGTCTGGGAAAAAATTATGTCAAAGCTAAAATCTGGCTTCTCTGGGAAGAATGACTGGATGCAGAGAGTTGAGGGAGGACAAGGATGGAACTGGAGATCCCTGTGGAGTTATTATGATAGTCTCAGCAAAAGACTATGATGCCTATGACTGCTGATGATTTCAGAAGATTTTGGGAGCCAGAACTGATTGTACTCTGATTGTTTCCATGTAGGGTGAATTAAAGGGTGGTGCTAAGAATAACAGTTGGGGTAGAGGTTAGGCACATGAACTCTGAAGCTAGATTGTCTGAGTTTAAATTCCAGTTCCATTAGTAAGCTATGTGACTTGGGCAAATTACTTAACCTCATTGTGCCCTGGTTTCCTCATCTAAAAAGTGGGTGATAATAATAGTAGCTACCTTGAAGATTTCTTGTGAGGATTAAACAAGTTAACATGCATAAAACATTTCAAACATTGCCTGCATGTCAGTTTACTTACAAACTGAAAAAGAGAGGTAAGTTTCCATGCTTCTGGCCTGAGCAGTGGAGCAATACAGGTGACATTTATTGAGACGGGAAAGACTAGCAGTAAAAGAGACTTTGACGGACTGAAGATCAGAGTTTGGCTTTAGATACAGGCTTGAGATTGCTCAGACCTCTTGGACATCTCTCTTTGGGCAGGTGTCTGATCTCAGAAGAGATCCCTGGGCTGGTGATGTCAATCTGTAAGACTTCCAAATACAGGCAACATTTGAAGCCCAGGAATGGAAAAGACAAGCAAGGAAGAGTGTGTAGAGTGAGCAAAGTGTGAATACAGGGCCAAGGACTGACCATGAGAGTTCTGAAAGCCAAGTAGAGAAGGAGGGGCCAACTACTGGTTTATGTGCAGTGCTGTTATACACATGCATTAGATAAGTGGAAATAGAAACATCTGGTATAATTTGAATATAAGGAATATTAAAACAAAGGACATCCTTGTATTTCTATTTTAATGGAGCTTAAAACTCTAATTCTCTGTTTAGCCCTGTTACATTGATTTTGTGACTTCTCCTACTCCTCATTGAAATCTCTAATCCAAAGATTTAAAAGAAAGTCTGGAGAATTTGGAGATTTGAGTAGTGTCATGGCTGGATCTTCAATGGCGAAGACAGAAGGTGGGGCATAAACTAGAACCAGGTGATGAAATGTCTTATAAACTGTCATAGAGTTTGAACTTGATAGCAATAAAGATCCATTCAAAGTGTTAAGCAACAGTGAAGCATGATTATTTTGTATTTGAGAAAGATCTCTGTTGAACAAGGTAGAAAATGCACTGAAAAGGAGCAAATCCAGAAGCTGAGAGGCCAGTGGTGCATCTGTAACAGTAACCCAGGAAAGAAAAGGCAAGACAAAGGCAAAGAAAAGACAAACCAGGACTGTGGGGGAGGCCAGTGGTTCCAATTCAAGTAATGACCACAGCAAGAAGCAGATAGGACGAGGCGACTGACTAGTTAGAGAAAGTAAGAGAGAGGATGATGCCATAGCCTCTGCTTTTGTTCAGACTATTCTGTGCCTTTAAAATCTTATGCTCCATGCAGCACCCTCAATGTCTTCTGTAGGGATAACCCTTTAATTTTCAAATATGTTCTCATCCTGTCTCCTGGTGAATGCACGCAGTCATTAATTAGCTCAAGTGGAAAATAAAGATGCAGACTTACTTCATATGCACTCTAGGTCCCAGGCCTGGGTAGAAAAAAAAAAAATCTATGACCTAAACCACAGAAGCTAAAATCCTCCAGAAAGAAGAAAATACCCCAGTGATTGACTTGGTCTCCACATCATGTGGCTTCACTAAGTATGGAAATATAAATATGCTAGACCTTATTTATCAAAATAATTTAGTTCATCATTGTGAGAGAAAGCCCATGTTTCAAACAGCAATCTTTTTGTAATAAATAAGAAGTCCCTCGACAAACCCTGTTTAACCCCATGTGGATTTCTGTTAATGGGGAAGTTTTCCCAATGACCTAGCTTAACACTGCTGCTGCACATTAATTTGCTTTCCAGCTATACATAAATAAATAAGTGGCTGCCTCCTTGATGTGAGCTCGAGGACCCAGGGGAAGGCATTTTTTCCTCTAGATATCTTCCCCAGACTTTTTATGCTGTTTATAATTATCATATTCATCATTTTTTTCTTCTCCCTCTTCCCAATTTCCTTCTACCTCGTCTCTCTTGAACTTATTCCTATCAGACTTATGCCCCCACCATTCCATTAAAACTGCTTGTCAAGGTCACCAATGACCTCCATTTTGCTGAATCCAATGGTCAGGCGTCAGTCTCATTTAACATGATCCATCAACTGCATTCAGTGCAGCAAATTGCTACCTCTTCCTTGACACACATTCTTCATTTGGCATCAAGAATAACACATTATTTCCATTTTTTCCTACCTCATTGGGCTTAGCCTTCCTTGCTGATGTTCTCCATGGTCTCTTAGTGTTCAGAATACCCCAGGGCTCAGTTCCTAGTCCTCTTCTCTGTAACTTAAACCCTTGATGGTCTCATCCAGTCTCGTGGTATTAAATAACACCTTTACCCCGACCACTCTTCAGTTGGTACCTCCTGGTCTCTAGCCTTACTCAGCATCTCTACTTGGATGTCCAATAGACATCTCAAACTCAATGTGTCAAAAGTGGAACTCCTCATCTCCCTTCAAAAACGGTTCTGCTTGTAGCCTTCCTTATCTCAGTTGATGGCAAGTTGATTAAGCCAGTGCTCATGCCGAAAATCTTGAAGTCATCTTTCTGTCTTTCTCTCACAATCCACATCTAATCTTGTTGATAGTGTCTGCAAGGTACACCCAGAATCCATTCTCTTCCTACCTTTCCACTGCAACCATCCTGATCCACCATCTCTTGGCTCAAAGTCACTGCAATATACTCCCAGCTTCTCTTCCTGCTTATATGCCCTTGTCTAGTGCCAGCACCATAGCTCAAGCAATCCTTCTTAAAAAGTAATCAATGGCATCACTTCTTTACTCAAAAACTGCAGTGACACAGAGTAAAAGCCAAAGCCTTACAAATGCCTTCAGGCTCCTACCTGGTCTGCTCCCTCCCCTGAATTTCAACCTCATCTCATGCTCTCCCCTGCTCACTCTGCTCCTGACCACTGGCCTCCTTGCTGTTTCTCAGACATGCCAGACAAGCTCTCCCTGTGCCCTCTGCCTTGAATGCTGTTGGATACTACAGGCCAGCCCCACACTTCTTTCGTGCCTTTGTTCAAATGCCATCTTCCCAATGCCATCTATCCTGCCATATTTCATACTATCACTTGTCCCAGCCCCAATGGTCCCAGCCTCCTTGCCCTGCTTTACTTTTTTCTTTTTCCATGGTACATATCACTTCCTACTATGTGATGCAATCTGCTTATTTATTAGGTTCACTATCAACTGTCATCCCTGCTGGACTGTAAGTGCCACAAAGGCAGAGGTCTTTGTTTTGTTCACTGATGTATCCTAGAACAATGCCTGGAACATAGGAGGCACCCAGTAAATGCTTATTGAATTAATGGATACATCGTTTTAGGTTTCAATCACAGGGGGCTCCTACTATAAGGCAAATATTATTGGGCAGGTGATACATTCAGCTTCAGGCTTCCAATCTGAGCCATTAACATCTCTTACAAGCTTGAGCGAACTACAAGTGAGATGTCTTTGATCCATTTCCTTTCTAGCTCACTTCTTCAACACATTTTTCATCCCAGTGCTCTGGTCCTCTCCTCAGGATGGGGAATAGACACAGTCAATAGTATCTGCTCAGGGTTTATCCTCCCTAGAGTAATTTGGTCCTCTTTCTCCTTATCCCCATGGAATCCTCACTGTGATCCAATTTCTCAAGGCCTTAAGACTAAAAAAATGAGAACTAGTGGCTCCATTTAAAAAAGTATTGCAGATTGTAAATTAAGCCAATGCTGCTGTTGAACCAGATTTAGCTCATTGACCTCTAGAGGAAATACAAACGATCGCCAGAACTTTATAGCAAGACAGAAGGATATGGTATAGTGGGAAACCCAAGCAAAGGGCTGGGTTGGGAGCTGTACGTTCCTAGAGGCTAACGTGAATGTCCCAGAGGAGCGAGGAAGAGAGGCATGACTGGAAGGGACAGATCATGGGGCACACATCTTATTTTTGCCTATGGACAACTGGGCTGACTCACCAAAGGTTTTGCGAGCCCCCCATCGTGCTGCAGGCACCTAGAATAGCCGGGTGGAGGCTTCTCCAAGAATTCTAATACCCATGGAATCAGAAATGCCCACGCAGATACGTGGCGAGTGATATCTCCCACTGGAGCTCTTCTGGAGACCCTGGGCCACTTCCACAATGCTTTCTACACTGAGAACACTCTACAACATTAGGATCAACTAGAGGCAGGTTGAGTTTTTATTTCACTAAGTACCCAAGCTCTTGTGCATAATTAATCCTCAAAAAACTCTAATTCCTTTCACAGCACTGAATTAACCTTGGTCAAAAAGAAATCAACATGATAAATACTAGGCACACAGTGGGCATTTGACATCCTTCTTCCTATGTCTCTCATTTTCCTCTAGTACCCGCCCTCCCAACCTCCTTTGAGATGACTGTTTTCCATATTTGTCTCTTTCATGGCATATCTGTATTTCTTCATATCTGGCCCCAGATGTCAGATTGGCTTGCATTACTCCAGGCTGAATCATTTGATTTCCTGTCCATGTTCCTAACCTTTCCAGATCCTCTTGTATCATTTCTCAGTCACTCCCGCTGTTTACAATACCTCTCAATTTAAAGCCATCTGCAAATCTCATTAACAAACCACTGACTCCTTCTCCCTCACGATCGTAGGACATGTTGAATGAAACAAGACCTGACAGCAATCCTCTCCTCTCCATTTGAGGCATCACTTCTCTGGGTTACTTTAACTTATTATCATTTTTTATATTGTATTATTATTACACATGTACTCCCAGTCTAGGCAAATCTAATATGTGAAAATCAGTATTCATCATTTTTTGAAATTCAGTTATTCACAGGCTGGGCATGGTGGCTCATGCCTGTAATCCCAGAACTTTGGGAGGTCGAGAAGAGTGGATCATTTGAGGCCAGGAGTTCCAGGCCAGCCTGGCCAACATGGTGAAACCCCATCTTTACTAAAAATACAAATGTAGCCAGGTGTGGTGGCACACGCCTGTGGTCCCAGCTACTTGGGAGGCTGAGGCATGAGAATCGTTTGAACCCAGGCAGTGGAGGTTACAGTGAGCCGAGATCTTGCCACTGCACTCTAGCCTGGGTGACAGAGCAAGACCCTGTCTCAAAAAAAAAAAAAAAAAAAAAAAAAAAAAAAAAAAAAGTTATTCACCTTACAAAAACTTATTAATCTCTTTACTAGTGACCTGTCCTAGTATACTTAAAATATTTTGCTTACAAAGTAATAATTACTCAACTTTTCAAGGCTGGTTACAGCCTTGAATATAGGTATTTAATACCCTTTAGCTACATCTGTCTGTAAGAAATTTTTCCTAGCAGAGTTTTTGAATAAGTTTCAAATTCTTCCATATCAATATTAGTAAGCATCTGAGGAGCACACCAGTTTTCTCACACAAGATTCATTGGATCTTGGCTTCAACTTTTCTCACCCCTTTTCCTGATATACTCAAAATATTTCCAAATCTCACTATTCTTCCTTCCTTAAAATTTTTTGTGTCCCTTCTATGTGCCAAGCACTGTGCTCACTGCTGGGGTACAATAAAGAAAAGAGTCTCCATCCTCTGGAGCTGTTAATCTAAGAAAAAACATGAAGGGAAATAGTACTTTTGAGTACCTGCCATATTCTGAACCTGCAATGTGTATAATCCCTTTTAGACCCCACAGAAACCCCACCTGATAGCTGAGAAAACAGGAATTCAGATAATTAATTTGCCTGTGATGCGAATACAAATAGACAATTTACAGAAGAAATACAAATGGACGATAGATATATGGAAAAAATACTCAACCATACTAGCTATTAAGTAACTGCTTTATTACGTAAATAAAATGCTACTTTTTTACCTATCAAGGTGGTAAAGAGAAAAATAATACTCTATGCTGGTGGGGTTGCAGTAATACAGGCTCTCCTGCATAGGGCTGCAGGGAACATAAAGGAGCATAATCCTCCTGCGAAACCCTATAATAATATGTAACAAGGACCATTATAAGAAGAACTCACCTTAATGTCCATCGCAAGGGAAAGAAATAAACGATGTTATATCCATCCAGTGAAATTGTAGACAGTCACTAAAAATCATATAGAATATGTAATGACCTAGAAAGATTTACCAAATATTAAATAAAAAGGCATATTATAGAATAGTAGATATTATTGGATGACAATATATACAGGATTGTGTGTGTGTGAGCGTGGAGAAAATAAAAGACTACAAGAATGGATAATATGTTAACAGGGGTTATTCATAAAAGATGGGACGGAGTTCTTTCTATTGGTTGTCTTCTACATTTCAATAATTTAAAAAATCCAAACATAAAAATGTTCATACATTCAGATCTAGTTATGCAACTGTATTGCAATAAACAGTAATGCAGACTAAGAGTCAAGCAACTTGCTCAGGACCACCCATCTGTTATATTACATTAAGTCTTGCTTTCTAAGTCTGAAATCCATTGTCTTTCTACAACCTACTCATTCAGCTCCATAACCCCAATTATAGCCTAACTAGAGTAATCCCTTGATGGCCTTTCTAGTTTCTAGGCTTTTTGGTCATGAGATTAATTTCTCCTACCAAAATAGTTTGCTGTTCTAAAATCTTTACACTGGCACTTTTTCTGCATTAAGCAACCCTTTCTTTTTTCAAAGCCTGCTTACTGGCAGGTCATTCCGACTTTCATCATCTGCTTTTGTTCTGTGAAACCTGATGAGGGCTTACGAGGTCTTCAGCATCTCTCAACAGCAAACATTGGTATTTGGGTTTGAATAATTCTTTGTTGAGCAGGGCTTTGTTAGCCCCTGGCCAGCTTAAATGCCTTCAGGGCTTCACTGTGACAACAGAACTGCCACCATACATTTCCAAACACATCCCAAGGGTGGGCAATTGAGAACCACCCTATGATTGGCCACAGCTAACCCTCTGATCTCATCTTTCTCTACTCCCTGGCTCTCAGGCTCCATTCCAGCCACCCTGGGCTCCTTGCTGCCCTTCTCGTAAGCCCACAAAGGCAGGGATTTGGTGGTGGGGAGTGCGGTGGAGGGGTGTTCCTTTCATCTGCACAACCAGTTCCTGTATTCAATTCCCTCTCTTTTAAGCGCTTGATTGTTTTTTGATCCCTTTTAAATTTGATTCAGCTTCCCCAACTGTAAATGAACTAACCAATGAAACTAATCACTGATTCCACATGTTCCCAAGCTGTGCACCTCTACCGCAGGATCTCAGGGTCTTCCAAGGTCTGAACTGAAAACTGTGTCTGCATTTCCTTTTGCCTTCTATGTTTTGGGAAGGTATCTCTAAACAATCTCTTTGGGACAGAAGAGAAAAACTACATGGATGCAAATCAGTCGTACTGCATTTAAATTATGTGCATCTCTCTTATATTTTTAGCTCCTTGAGGGCAGTCATTGTAACCTTCTCTTTATATTCTTCCCAAATAAATGAGTGCCTGGAAATCACAGGTACTCAAGATCTCCACAGCAGCCTCCTCCCTGAGAGGTTAGGTGGTTGGAATGTAATTATTTAGACACGTGGGCATCTCCAGGCTTCCACACAGCAGTCATTACTGAGTGATGGATGTCAATCTTAGCATAAACGTGATTTGCAAGGCTCCAAAACCAGAGATTGGATTAAATTTGCTTAAATTTCCATTAGGCTGTGTGTGCGTGTTCCTTATTTTTACTTCCTTTTTGGTCTTTTTCCTCTTAATTTCTACATCTGCTATATACACTCCCCACTCCCCAACATTTTCTAAACTATTTGAGCAGTAGTCAACCCTGTGAATTGGATGTCATGTGCAATACAAAATGTAAATCATGTTCATTAGATGAAAAACGCAATTTCCCCCTCACGGAGAAAACTGGGACAACACGTATCAGAAGGGGCACAATATGACATTCTTCAAACAAGTCAGTGTGCTTCCTGCATTTAAAACTGAAATCTGTTTGGTCTTAATTGTGATATTTGCAAAGTGTCATGAAAATCTTCTACACCAAAAGATTTCTTAGCTTCTTCAAAATGTGACTTCGAGAGCAGACTACCTTCTCCAAACTAGGATCTGGGGAACCAATCCTAATTGTATTTATACATGTTAAAGTTCCCCTGTTCTTTCCACTCACTCAAGACGCAGGATAAATAAAATAACTTCTCTTCTACTTGGAAAAGCACAAGTTTTGAAGCCTTGAGTTGGCTGCACTGGAAATTAGAAATATCTTTGATGATGCACAGCTGTCTTCATTTCTTAGTCACAGATGTCTAAAGCATTCCAGGAGGCTGACTCATATACCTGGAGAGAGGGACCACGGTTTCTCCTTCTTTCTCCTAAAGTCCTTGTCTGGTCAAGAAGAGACCAGTTACTCCTTTGTTCTACAGCTAGGAACTTAACTACAGGATGATCTTGAGTAAGACAAAACCTGACGTTTCTTCACCACCATTTCCTTTTTGTTCCCTTACATTTGTCTCAAACATAATTTGCAGCACTTAGTGATCTTTCTGCTATGGAGGCTCACTGAAGACAAGACCCCAACATGGTAAAACGCAAGAGTTTTCCCACCAATCGCTGCTATATGCAGCAAAGGAAAGAGAGCACCTTGTGTTGTAGCCTACCATCCACTGAAGGAGATCAGTATGGACAGCCAGGGGTTTCTGAGCTCCCCAGATAGTCTCAGACAAAAGTCAAGCCTCTGAGATGAGCAATTAAGAACAAAATTTCTGAAGCTCTTTGTCATATGGTTCCCAGCTTTGTGACTCTAAGTAGTGTCTCTCCGCAAAAGAATTCCATTATTCCACAACAGCAACTCCTCTTTTGTTCTTTTGTAGCAAGCAAGTGATCACTACTCAGCACCTCAATCCACCCAAGGGCTTTCACCTGGAACCCAAAGTGCATAAGTAATTAAGATTTGTGTTCTTTGGGGAAAGGAGTATCGACAAAGATGTAGGTGGCTTCTCATGTGAGAAAAGTACTTACATACCTGCACAGCTGTACTTGGAAGGTCTATGCATTTTACTATAGGTAAATTACACCTCAATTTTTAAAAATTCTACTAGTGAAGACACCCATTCTCTCAGGGAACTTGCCCTATTTAACTTACAGCTATAAATAACAGGGTTCTCTATAAGCATATACTTTGTCCCATAAACACAAAGCAGTAAAAAAACCTGAATGTCTTCCCTCCAACTAAAATTAGATTATTTTTCTCAGTTAAATCTTCCATTCAATTACAATGGACTATCCCTGTACTGTCTGGGTGAGCAAAAGGTATAATTTACAAGAAACTGACAGAGCTGAAGGGATGACAGAACTATAACCCTGCAAAGCTGCGTGAGCATCTGAGGTCCTACACAAACCGGTGGCCTAGAGAACAGACCTCTAACCTCCCTTAGCCCGGAGTGGCAAGAGCACAAGTGGTCTCAATGCATAACAGAAAGAATGGACATTTTTTGGCCAGGCACGGTGGCTCACGCCTGTAATCCCAGCACTTTGGGAGACCGAGACAAGTGGATCACCTGAGGTCAGGAGTTCAAGACCAGCCTGGCCAACATGGTGAAACACCTAAAAAAAAAAATTATGGTGGCAGGTGCTTGTAATCCCAGCTACTTGGGAGACTAAGGCAGGAGAAGTGCTTGAACCTGGGTGGCGGAGGCTGCAGTGAGCTGAGATAGCACAATTGCACTCCAGCCTGGGTGATAACAGCAAAACTGTCTCAAAAAAAATGGACATTTTTAAAAAACCCACTATGTCTATAGCTCAGTCCCAGCCATGAACAACTACATTCAACCACCAAAAAATTCTTCCCGATGAAAAGATTTACCTCAAAGAATAAATAACATTAAATCAAGAATTAATAAGCAGTCAGATTTGAGATTTTTATTGAGAAAATAGCTATTTTGACATTATATCCAGTTTCTCATTTATCAGAATAAATTCTTTACAATATTGATCACCATCACCACTTTAGTGTATTTATACAGTCTCTGAGTAAAATATATTCACACTCGGCAAGGCTAGAATATTGCAATTATGGCCAACATTGCTTACTTTAAGATTGTTTACTTTATAATGAAGCTAGAGTAGTTGTGCAACTAGAACAGATGTTTTAAAAATGTTTGCCATTCAAAGATAGGCTTGATGGGACAAAACTAATATGCATACTACATACATATATTACTTGTCTTTTTTACTGTCAATCTTTCCGAACAATAACGTGACATTACAAACACCTCAAACTCCCACTTCAAAATGAATAGAAAAATGGAAAAACATCTCCCATTTCATAAAATTAAAAACCAAGTCAGAAGAGAAATAAAACTCATTTTTATGCATTTAACTTAAAAGCTTGAGTACACTACTCCTCCTAGAGAGAAGGAAGCCAGAACTGCAGAAGTAGCCAACAGTCCAAAGAATGAAGGGCCCCATGACCTTCTCTATGGTTCATAACTTATTGAGGGCTGATGCAAACTCTGGCAAGTTATTTTTCATGATTTCCAAGGATCTGGGATATGTAAACGAAATGATTAAAAGACATTTCTCTGAATTTGCGAGAAGACTGAAGAATCAGAACAAAGATCCAACGGCCTTTCATGTGGCTACATGTTGACCATTACACCACAACTCAAAACCCACAGGCGAGCTTTCTCTCAAATACACACTCAAAACGGTGTTCCAAATGATGCAATTGTATACATTGCAAAGACACACAAAATGCTTCCTTACACATGATTAGTAATCTGGTTTTAGACTCTGAAGTGATATCAAACATATTTAGCTAACCCTCTCAAACTTGCAGGCCTAGTGACGTTTAAATGTTTTAGGATACAGAATCTGCTTAGAATTTAGTGAAAACTATGAACCTTAGACTGTCTTCAGTAATGAACAAAACTTGAAAATATTAACCTTCCTTTGCTTTGTCACTGAAGCAACTATAAGCTTTCTATGATATATGTATCATACTAGCTTGTATGTGACTTCAATGTCATAAACATCCTTTGCCTTTTTGGCACTTTTAAAGCACAGCCAGAAAAGGTTTGTAAAGTTGTTCTGGAAATACAAGTTGGTTCCCTCTGCCTCATGGATGCTTAGGAACTGGGTAGTCCTCAAACCACCAGTTCAGACACCTGTATAGCTGCTCCTGGACAACTAGGATTCTGAGGAAAGGGGCTGGAATAGCCAGGGGCCTCCCTCACAAATGCCTAAATAACCAAGGTATCTATGCCGACAGCCATACCCCTCTCAATACCATGGTCCAAGGAAGTCTTGACCTGTCTCTTCCCATTTTACTACTACTGGCTAGAGGGGCACCCAACGATAAGAAACCTTTGCAATGAGTATAAACTAGCAAAAACACCGTAGGGGAGCATTTCCTCAGGTGTATCTCTCAGAACATAAATCCCACAAGATACCTACTTTAAAAAAAATCCAGCAGGGGGCAGTGGCTCATGCCTGTAATTCCAGCACTTTGGGGGGGTGAGGCAGGCAGAATCACCTGAGGTCAGGAGTTCAAAATCAGCCTGGTCAACATGGTGAAACCCCATCTCTACTAAAAATACAAAAATTAGCTGGGTGTGGTGGCGGGCGCCTGTAATCCCAGTTACTTGGGAGGCTGAGGCAGGAGAATTGCCTGAACCTGGGAAGCGGAAGTTGTACTGAGCCGAAATTGCACCACTGCACTCCAGCCTGAGCGACAAGAGCAAGACTCCATCTCAAAAAAACAAAAACAAAAACAAAATCCGTATTAAAATAAATTAGGGAAATGATGTATAAAATAGAGGTGCTTCTCGGAGATTTAAAATGCACATTAGCATATCAAAGGTCTGAAAGGCCAACAGTAACTCAATTTTGTCTAACCCACTATTTCCCACACTTACTTGGCCACAGAACCCTCTATTCACCTAACAGTATGTTCTGACAAAACACTCTGCTAGGAACTGCTTCACCCAGAACCAAAAAGGTGATTTTTAAAAAATATTATAGCATAATTTCATATGATTAATAAGGATACAAAGAGACTTATTTTCCTGTCTCTTGTTATTTTGTCTATTTTGTTCTGAATAATCTTCTATCACATTTCCCTTTCTATTCACAAACCTTCAACTCGAGATACCCTTTCTGATAACTTTGTTCAAGAATGTTAATTCTTATCAGAATTAACTAGTCTGGAAAAAAATAATTTTGTGTCTTTTTAAACTCCTAGAGTACCTCTCCACTTCAATCACAATCTAAGTCCAGGGCAGGTAACCTGGGCTCCTAGCAAACACTATACCCCAACAAGAGTTTGGGAACCAAAACAAAACTAAAACAAATTTATCCTTATATCTCTGTGAAAATTAGCATTTTGAACATCTAATGAAACTTCAAGTTTGAGGATAATGGGATTACTGACCTACTGACCTTTGACTTCACGTAACTAACAACAAAATTTCTTTAAAATCTGGTTAAGCAATATGAAAACACTGAAAAGTAAACATAAATTCCACAAAGTTGAATGGCAGCAAAAAACATTTAACATCAAGAACATACACAAAAGACTATCATTACCACCCAAATTATCTCTGTTGCTCAGGATTTCAGTTATAAAAATAGCCAAATCAAGACAAAGACAATTACAGCTTAAAACGAAAAGCTACACCTTCTTCATTAAAGGTGAGCATCTTGTGAAACTGTGCATCTGGAGAGAGAACAAGTAGAGAGAACAAGTACAAGGCACAGGAGAACTACCACGTCAAGGGACAGAACTTTTTCAAAATATTTTATCCTCAGAAGTAAACCCCGCTACCATAGAAAGAAAAAAATATAATCAGATATTTTAAGTCACAGCATTTTTGACATCCTAGGGAAAAGGAGTTTTTGGTTTTAGGTTGGTTTTTTCTTTTCTGGTAAGGCAAAATAGATCTTTAGATAAAGTCATTTGTTACAAACATGAGTTTTTCTTAAGAACGAAATAAAAATTGTATTTAACTTCTATCATATATTTATTCAACTAAGTTGAATACTATGTTTGGAAAATTAAAGTTTTAAATCATAGTTTATATAGATAATGATACATTTAATCTATGAATTTACTTTAAAACCACTTTTATTTTGAAATACTTAGACTCACAAGAAGTTATAAAAATAGTTCAGAGAGATTCCAGGTACCCATTGCTTAGCTTCCTGTCTTTACATGTAAGCATTTATATCTAGGTTTTAAAAGGGTTAAAGTTTTTGACAGTTGATGAAAAACTGTCAAAAAAATGTAACAAGCCTGGTAAATGCATATTTTTGGAGGAGATTGTAAGGAAGCACTACCAAGTTCAAATACTACTTTTATCACTGCCTTAACCAACAGGTTTTCTAAGATACTATCTCCGTTACCTATTTCTGCCTCTTTCAATGGTGTTTTTCCATTTTTACAGACTTCTGAAAATTTTAGCTTTGATTGAAATAAGCTTCCCCATTCCTTCACATTAATATATCTAGCAATATTGAATGAATACGAATTATAAACGGAAATAAAAATGCTTGCTTTTATAAAATCTCCAGTCTTGCAGCACCCCCAAAATAATACAGACTTAAGTTGAAATTTGGTTTGTTAATGCCCACCTTTTGTGTGGTCAAAACACAGTTTTGAAAGAATGACCACCTTCAATGTTCTTTACAGCTTCTTTAGTGTTCCTTAAAAAAAAAAAATCAGTCTTATGGATGATTGATGGCAGTTTGTTCATGGAAGATCTTCATCTGATGGGAATTATCTGACCAGTTTTTCTAATCATATACTACCAACAAAAATAAACACAAGCATGTTCCCTTTAATCATATTATCCTCCACCATCACTTCCAAAAGGCATTGGCTCACAGTATTCTGTTTAAGATTGGGGCCATTTATCCCAATGAACTCAAACTTTATCTAAAACAGGCTGGTCTAGCAGTCTGTTCAGTCTGAAAAAATGGTCTGTGCTCTGTTCAGATTGACAAAATGTTCTTTTTTGGCCGGGCGCAGTGGCTCATGCCTGTAATCCCAGCACTTTGGGAGGCTGAGGTGGGTGGATCACTTGAGGTCAGGAGTTCGAGACCTGCCTGACCAACATGGTGAAACCCGTCTCTATTAAAAAAAAAAACAAAATTAGCTGGGTGTGGTGGCACATGCCTGTAATCCCAGCTACTTAGGCTGAGACAGGAGACTTGCTTGAACCCAGGAGGCGGAGGTTGCAGTGAGCCGAGATTGCACCACTGCACTCCAGCCTGGGCAACAAGAGCGAAACTCTGTCTCAAAAAAAAAAAAAAAAGTTCTTTTCTAAGAGCTTCCTGTATGTGTGATTGGTCCCTAAAGTACTTTGTGCTCAGTTACAGCTTCCTGTCATCTCATCTGCTTATATACAAATAGCTCAACTAAGTAACCCAACATACAAACTCTCACTAAAATCGCATGTTGCATCTTAGGAAAGGTGATCTGGAAGCATTATGGACTATAGTGAGAATGTAAGGCTTATGGCAGTTTGAAGTAGGGATGACACAAAAGCAAATAAATCATATTGACAGTCATTCCCTCTACTAAAAAAGACAAATACTTGTTATTCTAAAATGACCTCTTTTGATTAAAATTTCGGGTTATGAAATATTACAGTATGCTTCTTTATCAAAGTCTACATATCAGAAGAACATGAGCTCCACGTTCCTGTAAAACTTTAAACACATTTTTCTTCCTAATGGACATCAGCAGTTTTATTGAAAGAAAAATTGACATAACCTAGCATTATCTTTTGACTTTGCCCATAGAGAAACTTGGAGTTAAATTTACCACTTAATTTTAGAATCTGTCAGTGTTGATATTGTTCTGCAAATTTTTAATTTTTTTAATTTAAATTTTTTAATGTTTTTAATTCTTTAAAATTAAAAATTTTTAAATTGTCCTGTTTTACATGTAATATGCTTGTAATATATATGTTATGTATGTTATAACTGTAATGTATTTCAAATACTTTTTGAAGGGTCTGATATAAATCATAATTAAAAATGACTGGCCTTGACCAAAGCATAAACACATGTCTGATGAATGTGCTAATCACCCTTCTCCAATACACATCCATCCCAGAGGACAATAAAGTCTCACAGTCATGATTTCCAATATAAAATATTTAGATTTCAGACTGCTGGAATCAGATTTTAGACTGCTGGAATCTAATAACCTGCCTTTGAAGATGCCTAATACGCGCACACACACACACACACACACACACACACTCTAATAACCTGCCTTTGAAGATGCCTAATACACACACACACACACACACACACACACACACACTCTAATAACCTGCCTTTGAAGATGCCTAATACACACACACACACACACACACACACACACCCTGTTGTAGAAGTAATGTGCAACTCATGAGGTACTTTCCCTAAATACATCCAAACAGATGACCAAGATTTTGAAGACTACCTTATTTCTCATTTAGTTAAAACTTTCAAGAAAAAATATTTACAATGACTTAAAGACTCCTGTATAAATAACTACCTAAATACAGAACAAATTGGGAGGATGTGGGTCAAACACAGCTGAGCTCCACTCAGCTCAAATTAGATGAGTCTTTTGACTACAAAGCTTGTTTTCTTAACATATGGGTTCCTACAGGACTTGATAAGATTTCATGAGCACCACAATAATCTTTTAAGACACTAATCAAAAACATGGTTCTACATTTTGAAAACCTCAGAAGTGGTTTTAGGACAACAGAAGCACCTCAACCACTAAAATAAACAAGTTTCTATTATAAGTAAAATTACCACACAGCAAATCCCTTAACAGTTCAGCAACCAATAAATAGAAAATATTTGTTAAAAGCTGCTATTTCTGATTGTTCCTTTGTATTCTTTGACTGTAAGTGAAACATATGGAAAATAATTGGTTGTCAGAAAGCTTCTGACTACATGATATGCATCTTATGAAAGAATATTAGCCTGAGCCAAGCATAAAAAACTTGGACCAGATGCACAGTAAGTATTTCTACTACCCTGGCCATGGGCTCCTCCTGAGTAGTATCTAACAAGAGGGCAATTTCAGTAAGATTTTACAGCCTAGCATAGTAACGATGACCAGTACATTCACTTCTTCTGGAATTAATACAAGAAATACAACTAAAGATGTACTACAAATACATAGGTCTAAAACTGCCACATTCGCCCAACTAAACTAAAAGAACCCTTCCTAACGTGTATCGAACACATCAGCAAAGACCAATGTTATACTGAAATGAGTATTATCAGATGTTATTATATGTAACCACCTTTAATATTTATCTATGTGCTACTAAACCCCCAAAAGATTAGACTTATGAGAGCATAATTAAAAAGCACGTTCCTCATCACGTTTTAAAGCTAAATATGGTCTCTTCTACTGAAGCAATTTATCTTTTTCTGGTTCCTAAAATAGGCATCAAATTTCTAAACAGAAGTAAAAAGCCTCAGCCAAAGAGCCACACATTAGGTATTCAGCCTGGTCTAAGAAAACTAAGTTAATAAATTGAATAAATTAACTCAAATAAATTAGGAGTGCACATTCAGAACAGAATTGTAGCTTTTGGTCAGCAACCTATGAACCAAAGGCAAAAATCTGCCATGATTAAGGCAGTTTTTTGTATACAGTACGATGTGTTTTTCTTCCCCCCACCCACCAAGTTCAATTAGCATTCTCTTTGATGTTATTAAAAATGCAGTGCCAAGCTAGAATACAAGCTTCCTAATAATAATAATAGTAATAAAAATAGATGTCATAGAAAGTTCCTTTTGGTTTAGAGTCTTCCTTAATACCTATTATGGTATCTTCTTTTTGCCTTCACACACTTGGTGTAAGAGATTACTGCAACAATCATTTGACTTTGGCCACAAACCATGACTACTGTCAGGGTGAAAGCCGTTGGAAGGAATTATTTTCTTCTTCTGCTGGAGTCAGTTTAAGTGTTGGCAGTTTCCGAGGAGGAAGCTGAGGGCTTTGGCGAAGATTGTCATCCATCTGTAGAAAGTACAAAAGATACATCTGACTAATGCTGTGGCACCACTTATGTGGACTGTGGCCTCCCCATCCAAACTATAGCCTAGAAGAGTACAGAACCATATGTTTCCTGGGCTGCTAGAGAAATCTTTTTCTTACAAATAATCTCAAGAATTCTAAATGTCATACCTCAAATACCAGCTGACTCAGTTTCTGTAAACAGCAATGTGGCTCATTCCTGATACCTTCACAGAATTACAGTAATTCGAAAAAATAAATATTCTACTGAACTCAACCATAGCATAACTTAAAGAGATCTTCTGATAGTAAGTGTAAAAGCGATACTGTTACACTAAGCTCCAGTTTGCAAACTATGTTCACGTACAATATCTTATTTGATCTTCCCAATACGCTATGAAGAAAATGCAGACACAGACCTTCCCTGTTGTATAGATAAGCAAACCGAGACTCCGTAAGGTTAAGTGATTTGCCCCATGTCACAAGCTAGTATGAGAGCTGAAACTTGAACCCAGGTCTTCTGATTCCAAAACTATTATTCTTTCAACTATACTTCTTTGCCTCAATGAAAATGACCTGTATTCCAATCAAAAAAGACCAGCTTTTTAAAGCTGAGAGTATGTAGACCAAAGGAAGCTAGGACATTAGGCAAAAAGAAAGATAAATTCTTTACATCTAATCCAGTGGTTTTCTAAACAGTGGATCAGTTCTAAATGAGGTAACCCACATCAAGCTCAAATAACACAGTGCTGGACCTCAAAAACTGTTAGCCAGTATCATCAGGCCTCAGGCTTCACTGCCCTATGAGTTTGTAAAACAGTAAGTATTACTATTTGTATCAGGAAAAAAAAAAAAAAAAAAGCAAGCTTATCAGTTACTGGGGAAAAAATATGTAACCTCTTTGTATTTTTCCTACTAGAATCGCCCTTGAAATTCCCTTTGTTGGCTCTCTCCCCTACCCAGTTCCTCAGTGTTTCTCTCATGAAAAGAACACCCCAAGTGGCAAAATATATACACTGGTGAAAAACCACATACTGTATCTACAGCACAGAAGAACAAGAGAAGGAGAAAAAATAAAACTTTCATGTGGAAAGAAGAAAAGAACATTACGGTGCTGTTAATAAGAAAGGATAAGCCCGGTGCTTACAATCTTAAGAAACATTAACTTAAGAGACAGAGAGGCAGACATGCAAGCAAGAAGTGTTTTTGCTTTGTTTTTTTAAAGCAAATCTTTTGAATTTCCTAGCTTAAAGGGTACTAATTGTGTGGCAAAAGTAAACCCAATACTCTTATCTGATCTTTCCCCAATCAGGCCACTACTGGCTTCAAAACACTATGTTACATACAACTTTAGTGAAAGTATAGTTGAACAGTTTTCTGAAAAATAAACTCTATAAAAAAACTAAAAGGGTACAGTTAATGTGTGACCCAAATGACAATATTAGCTACAGAAAGGAAAATACTAAGCTATGACAAAATGATTGAAGTAGACTTGACCTTTTCAATCAAGTTGGATTCCTTATTTACAAGTTGTGTGAGTTTCTGAAGATTTGCATCTACCGTTTCTTGTCCAGCTGGAGAGATGCCTAAGAAGCCAGGACAGAAATCAGAGAAAGACAGGAAATTTTTAAAGCCTTTAAAGCTATTTAGATTGAAAGAATTTTGAGTCTACCCACCCTGTCCAGTGCCCCACCCTCCCCAAAAAAGGCAAAGAGGAAAACCATTCTGGGTTTAAAGGCGAAGAGAGGGATTTGAATGCTCCAAAATTAAACCCTGAGCAAAACGGACGAAAATTTGTCTGCTAAGTAGACAATGCTAACCAAGTGTTCTGCAATTGGCCACAATAATTAGTATTTAAAAAAAAAAAAAAGCACAGTAGTCCTCATTTCCTTCTCAGGTTTAAGCTATTCCTTTCTTGCACCCATTTCAAATAGGTCTTTGGTCACAACTATCTGGATAGTTTTCCAAGGCAGTAACTCCCAAAAAGTTGCCCACCAGACATCCAAAGTATTTAGAAGAACTTAAAAATACAAATTCATAGGATTGATGCCTAAAAGATTCTAATTTAGTAAGTCTGGAATAGGACCCAAGATTTTTTATCTGTCAAATAATCAGGTTTGCTAACCACTGCTCCCAAGTTAACAAGGTTGAACATTACTTAATTTCATGACTCCCAAACTACTAACCCCTTCCTGTATACAGAACACATAACCCACCATAAAATAATAAGCTGTCCACCTAAGCCAGCTATCTTTATAACCTGTTTCTTAAAAGGACAATTTCAGCCAACCCTCCCAATAGAAATTTAGTATCTGAATCACTTAAGCACAAGGCCCCACTCTCTCAACGAAGCACATCCTAAGTAACAGGTGCCCTCTATTTACTATACCTCCATTCTGATGCAATCAGTTTTCAAGTAGTGGAATCATGGGAGTGTACCTCACCAAAATCAATCTGCTGCTGATTTCTGTTCATGCAGGAAAATGCTAGAAGCAGCAGGTAAGAATCATTTAAAGTAATTGTCCCTTTGCATTCGGATAAATACTCTTTTTCAGCAAAGACTTAATACCTGTGGTTTTAACCTTTTAGAAGAACATGACCCACTTCAAAGGGGTAATATTTAAAGAACAAGAAGCAAGAAATGTAAAAATCCAGAGGAACAGATAAAAGGCAAATATCTATTTCTCTATTTAAATAAAAACTAATGTGAGAATAAAAATGAAGTCAGAAAAATATAAATCCTTGAAGTGTTATCAACCACTATTTAAAGACAATACACAAACTTTTAAAATTAAAATAAGTAGTGGATTTTGCTTATACATACATAAGAGAATAAGCAAACAAGTATTAGCTGAAGAAGAGCCAGCTTACCTCCAAGACTAAGCCTAAAATAACTGCTCAGGATGTCATCACAAAAGCGACAGAGGTTGGAGAGCTGTTTCAGATGTTCTTGTAGCTGAACTTTAGGAAACCGTACTTTGTAAAGAGGTGCAAGAAAACCAAAAACATAGGCATCCAAGGTAGAAGGCCTAGAAATAAATTAAGGATTTTTTAAGCACATAAGACAATATTACCTAAAGGCCGGGTGCAGTGGCTCAATGCCTGTAATCCCAGCACTTTGGGAGATGAAGGCGGGCAGATCACTTGAGGTCAGGAGTTTGAGATAGGCCTGACCAACATGGTGAAACCCTGTCTTTACTAAAAATACAAAAAAGCGGTGCGTAGTGGCAAGGACTTGTAAACCCAGCTACTTGAGAGGTTGAGGCAGGAGACTTGCTTGAACCCAGGAGGCGGAGGTTGCAATGAGCCAAGATCATGCCACTGCACTCTAGCCTGGGCAACAAGAGTGAGACTCTATCTCAAAAATAATAATAATAATAATAAAATAAATAAATAAAAGAAAATATTAAATTAAGGATTTTTTAAAGCATCTAAGAAAATATTAACTTGGGATGGTGTTTAATTTTTTTTCAAAATTCTCAATTCTGAATTATACAATATAGTCTCTTAAAAGGTTTACTATCCATTTTAGTTTATAAAAATGATGCAACTAAGGTTTTACTCATTGAGTAGCTTAGACTCTAACTATTTAGAAGAAAATGAAATTGTCATAGATTCATTTTCACTCACAAATGTTAAATAGACGGGAAGCAGAGTGGGAACAGTCTTAGATGTTTTAAAGTCACATATGCAGCCTACTAAGTCAATGTTAGATTATCACTGGTAGAAAAAGTTTCCTATAATAAAAGCCCATTAAATTTTTTTGTTTGTTTTGTTTTGTTTTTTGACACAGAGTTTCGCTCTCGTCACCCAGGCTGGAATGCAGTGGCGTGATCTCAGCTCACTGCAACCTCTGCCTCCCAGGTTCAAGCGATTCTCCTGCCTCAGGCTCCCAAGTAGCTGGGATTACAGGTACCCACCACCACACCCAGCTAATTTTTTGTATTTTTAGTAGAGACGGGGTTTCGCCATATTGGGCAGGCTGGTCTTGAACTCCTGGCCTCAGGTGATCTGCCCACCTTTGCCTTGCTGGGATTACAGGCATGAGCCACCGCACCTGGCCTAAATCTTTTCTTTTTTTAAGTGAAAAACTCATCTTTTGGAGAGATAAGAGGACTTGCTTTAAATAGCTGCTCACTGAATATAGGTGCACAAAATATCAAAATGATTTTTAAGGGAATACTCACGTATCTCCGAAGAAAAACTGAGATGTTCCCAATCTGTTTGATAGAAGATTTAGGCACTCCTTGGCATCTCTGTATATCTAATAAGGATGAAATTATATCTCAAAAGTAGAAAAGATACTCTAAAACTACTTTTGAGGAAGGCATCTCTAGATAAACTCATGTCTGCGATTTTTCTTATCCTTTCTCTCTAGGGCCCTTGCTTGAAGAATAATCCACACTATACCTGTGCTTCCACTTCTCGGAGGTGGTAGAGTGGAGGCTGTCCTCTGGTCAGGAGAATCCTGTTCAGTGCTCCCTTAGACATTCTTCCAGGCAGGATCAAACTCAAAGGAAAAGGAATTTGTGAAGCAAACCATGGCTTTGTCACAGTAAAGTAATTGTCACTCTCAACCCAGAATGTGTGAAGCTGCAAAGGGAGAGAAAAAAACACTACCAGGATGTTCTTTTATTAAAAGAAAGATCACTCAATCAACATGAAAGTTTTTCATAAATACCTTTATATGAAGTGACTTCATACAAGTTTTCCAATTAGAATGACTCGGGATAAAACAAGATTATTTTAAAATGTGTGAGTTTTGTTGACTGCTATATTCCAAGCACCCAGAACAAGGCCTGACACATAGCAGGTGTTCAATAAACATTTGTTGAATGAATGAATTATACCCAATTCTATACATGCAGCAAAAAGATCCATCTCCCACAAAGGATTTCCAACATGACATTTTCTTTTACTTTGTTGTTTCACATACTAGTTGAATGCCTAACAGAATCCAGTTTCACAGTAATATGAAAGAATTAAGATTAACATATAAGTAAAATTTTCTCTTAAGACTTTTCTCATTGGTTTTCTTCTAAACAGACTATGTACATTTGCAACTAGGCCACTAAAATACTGTAATATTTAAGAACACTCACCACTGCAGGGAGAAGCTTCTCTTCAAGGAGAGCAATGTAAGCCAATGTATCTGCTCCTTGTTTTGCTGAGAGTTCATAATCAGCATTATATTTCTATTTAAAAAAAAAAACAAAACTCAGAAGTCAAAGAGCAGCCCCAAAACAGTAAAACTAATCAAATCAGGATTCGTATTTTTCCTCACAAATAGCAAATGTGGTATTAAAATGGGAGAAAGAGAAATACAAATCCAGTGAAACCTATTGCTTAATGCACATAAAAGTTCTTAGCACGGCATCACATACGCAATATGGTCAATAAATGTTATAATATTAACTACTATTATTTTCATGCTTGTTAATGACCTAGTTCAGTGCATGGCATGTAGTACAAACTTAATAAAAGCAACTATTATTTTTAACAAGAAGGAAACAGTTCCAGTTGGCTGTGTTTCTCCCCATGGAAAAAGAAAAAACCTTCCAATTTATAAAAGTTCAAAATGTTATTGACACAACTTTTTTTAAGCACAGTATTGGCAAAACAAATAACTTTTGCATTTATATAAATCTTTACATGTTTAAACATTTTGGATACACAACTCTCTACTGTTAAAACATTTAGATACATTATTCCATAAAACTGCTATAAGAGCTTTTTAAAAATAATATAGTTGCTAGTTGGTGAGAACTCAGATGTCATGCTCAGCACAAAATGTGTACCAACTATGTGACAAAATAGACAATCCTATCAATAAGTGTAATAGTGAAAATGGCTACATTAAATCTACTTACATACAAATTTCAATAAAATTCAAAGGTTATTAAAATATAAATTGACTACCTCTTCATATGACTTTCAAATCACAGAACTCATGCTTTGGAGCAGTGATTCTCAAATCTGTTTTTAAAACTTATCCCAGGTATCTCCAATTGTCTAATGAGTTGGCAAAAAAAAAAAAAAAGCCCGACATGCAGGGATCAACAATCTACTCATCTACTTCTTCAAAGTGAACCACCCACCTGTTTTCTTAAAAAGTTTAGTATTTTTGCTGGCTGAGAAACCATGTTGTCTTCAGTTGTCAAAATTGGTACATCGCCTATAATCAAAAGACAGTTTACATACAAGGACACAGTGTGATTTCCTCTGAAGAGATTGCAATACCCTAAAAACTATAGCAGATGCACATTTAGAGGGGAAAAAATGAGTAAGCTTGTCTTGGGTTTTTTGCTGTTTCACAAAGAGCGGTTCTAGAGAACATTTTCATTTCTCATAATTTCCAGTGATTTGGCTTGCACTTTGAGGTATTACTCAGAATGATCAAATCATAAACAACACAGAGCCAAGGTCACGGTAAGAAACTAAATCCTTAATATTATAGCTATATACCTCACAGCTTTAAATACAAGAAGAAAAAAAAAACAGTACAGAAAGGGGAGTGTAAAGGTTTACACTATACCTCTTGAACCTCTCCAGGTGTTATCTATCACATTGACTTTCAAGGGTGCACCACAAAATTTGGCATAAGCCTGAAACAGAGTTTGCAATCAAACATTTTAGACCAAGTGCGTAACGCAAAGCTGCAGAGCAGCTTTACTTCACAGCCCCACCCCCAAAGGCAGAAGGCGACTGATTTTGAGGCCGCATCCCTCCCCGTGATCTCAAGTAGGCACGGGGCCGCCAGCCACCCGGCTTTCGGGGACTTTGCTCCCCAAAAGGTCCTGGGGACGCAGAGTAGGGAGGGCGCGCCCCCTTCTTTGGGGTTTCACTTCACCGCCCAGACAGCTTTGTGAGGCAGACAAAACTCGGGAGTCAAGCGGAGAAGCCTTGACGTTTCCGCCGGCCTTCGGCGGGGGTACAGGCTAGGTGGGGACTCGTTGGTGGGAGGGAGCCCGGGGCGATGCAGCGTGCAGCGGCCCGGCCCTCCTGGACCCCGCAGCGCAGCGGGAAACCAGGGCAAGTCAGCCTCTCGCCTCTAGCCCCGCCCCTTCTTCCCGCGCCCTGGCCCGTGAGGCGGCCTCACCATCACCACCAGGGACTCGCTGTGAACCGATGGGAGCCCCCAGCCACCTCCCCAGCAACTGAGTTCCAAGGGGGCCGCCATCTTGCGGGGGCCGACCTTTACTATCCCGGAAGTAATTTGCCACCTAATTTCCGGCACGTGGAAACGCGGGGGCGTGGCGAAGGGAGAGAAGGGCAGTTTGGGGGCTCTTGAGAGATGGGGGAGAGAATGACTGGAGGGATTAGAAAGAACTCTTAGGAGAAGGTTGGCCTAAAGGGTAAGAGTTCTGCACCTTAAGTCAGACAGACCCACCAGTAATTCTTCAAATATTAATATTTATTAGCTCCTTAGAGTGTTCCAAGCCCTTTGAACATTAAATCTGTGTGATGCCTAAATTAACTGTTTGTAAAATAGGGATGACTCAGTATTTACAAGATTGTGGTGTTTAAAATGTCATGGAGGGAAAGAACTTGGCACACAGGAGGCACTCAGTAATTGTTCAACCCCTTTTCCCATATATATGGTCTCTGCCTACCTTTCCAGCCTCAGTCTGTTCTCACCCTCATGTTCACTGGCACCATCCTGCTTAAAAGTTACAGTATTTCTGAATGTCAGGTAAATTCTGCCCACCTTCAGTGCAGGTCCTTCTATCTGCAATATCTTTCTTCCCTATGCAACTTCTCCCTCAAAAATGAGTTTAACTCACATTCCCAGTGATGCTTTTACAAAGTTAGGAGCTCTGGGTTCCTGCAGCCCCTTGTGCATACTTGAATTGTAGCTTCTCTCCCTAGCTACAAACCTTTTGTCTTTCACAGAAGAGGGCTAGCTTCATAGGTGTGGGACCTGTGCAGCCACACAAGGCTCTATGCTTAAAAGGACTCCTCATTTGGCTGATGCTCTTCAGTCACTGTCTTGAAATTCTTAAGTTTTGAACAAGGGGCTCTGCATTTTTATTCTGGGCTGGGCCCCGCGAATCCTGTAGCTAGTCATGCTTGTGGGCCTAATGAGCATGGACTAAGTATTTCTTGACGTTAAACCTGACAATTTCTCAGAAAAACTATTAAAGAGGAAATTTTGGTCTTGGAAATGCTGTGATCCAAATGTATGACTGGGTCTCAGAGTTAGAACTTGGGTGCTGGGTCTTTTTTCTAGAAAGCACAGTAGTCTTTCTTCGATACCCTCCCAGTCATGCCTCTGAGTTCTTTCCTCTATCCCACTGAGATGGTCGAGTCTTCTTAAAAACTAAAACTCAAAAGAAACCTCTGCAACTTTTCATAAAATTACTATTCAACAAATAATTGCTAGGCACTCCCTTACTGTTTACATAGTCATCTAAATTACAGTGCCAGCCTGCTAAAGTCTTTTTTACGTGTTTCAAAAACAAGAGTTCTCAGAAATGAAAAAGAGATATATCAGAAATGAGAATTAATAATAACTGTATAACTGGAAAATGTGTAACATATGTACCATTAAAACTATTGAAACATTTATTGAGCAGGCCATATGTCTTAGACATCATCAGGCTCTGGAACAATACAGAAATATATAAAACATGAATTCTGTCCTCAGGAGTTTACAGTGCACAAAGGAGACATACACACACCAAGGTGTAACAAGTCAGATAATCACGAGTGGTGTTAGAAATATAAGCAAAATACTACAGAAACACAAAGGAGGGACAATGCATTCTCTGTGTGATCAGTGGAGACTATCTGTTGAGTCTTCAGTATAAAGAAAGTAAAGTAATTCAACTTTTAGATTGTAATGGAACCTCCCTGTTTTGAGGGTTAAAAATGCCAAGCCATAGACTGACAAAGGCAAGGCAGAGAAAAAGAAAAAAAAAATCCTAAGCCATAAAGCTCAAGGTCCATATTCTACAATGAGGCATTTAAAACAATAATACAGAAAGAATGTGGATTTCCTGAGCCTTGTTTGTAGCAGGACTGAGAGGAGTGTATGAACATTCTTAGTGGACACGTAACACAGTTACTCAGTTTGGCCTTTCTCTGTACTGCTGCTGCTACATACAGTGATTTCATTTGCATTGAAGAGAAATTAAATCTCTTTCCTTAGTGTCAAATTGAGACCAGAATAGCATGTCATTGCATCTGATGAAAGAATCCTTACACACATGTTTATTAGTGCATAGATAATAGCAATCTTTTATTGCTGCAGTTCCTCTTGAGAGTCTGTATCTGTTAGATTGAATTTAAAAACTCTAACATAGCTAATTGCACAAACAGGCTGAATACTGTTGCAGAGAACCACACAGAAAATTGAAACCTTCAGAAATTATGCCTGGTATGGTTAGTTGGCTCCTGTGCCTTTTCCTGGCTGCTTTAGAGTATTGTTCAGAGTTCATCAAAATCATAATTTCAGATTCCTACCGGGAAGAATACTATCTGCAAAACATCCATGTTTGTGTGGGATGGCCTGAATCACAGCTTTATAATGAGTCTCCCAGACAATGTTTTCCCCAAAAAAAGAAATCTTATTTTTCAAAAGATGATCATTAAAAATGGTTTCATCTGGTGATAGTCATCTGAACTCAGGCAACCTGACCTTGGCATCCATACCCATCCTTTGTGTGTTTCTTAACTTGGGGGCCACCGTGCAAGGTTTGTTAGGCTCTTTTTGTCTGGATGATTAATAATCTGGGAAATGGTGCTGTTGGGAAAGATGAAAGGTTTGTGACAAGTGATGGTGCAGTATATGGTCCCTTATGGGAAAGTTAAATTGTAAAGTCTTAAATATCCCTTTGAACTTGAATATTCTGTAGTTTGTGTTCAGATATAAAATCCTTAAGGAGGGGAAAGAACAAACACTGAATAGAAATCAGGAGAGCTGAGTTCTTGACTTGGCCTCTGATTAGCCATATGCGCTTGAGCCAATCATTTTGCATTGATACCTCTGCTCATTCATTTATAAAGCAAAAGCTCTTTTATCTCTGAGATGCTATCATTTTATGTGTAATGAACATTTAATAATTTATGGAGCAATTTATGGAGCATTTATGGAGCAATTTCTACATGCCAGAAGTTGCTTCAAGTATCTAACATAACTCACTTGATCTCCATAATGATTTCATGACACAGGTACCTTCCTAAGGTTAACTAACATCTTTGTGTCCCTCCTTGAGAACAGAAGAAAATATCAGTACCCATATAGCCAGTAGGTGGTAGAACCAAGATTTGAACCCAGGCAGTTTTGGCTTCAGAGTTTTTACTCCTAACCACTGTGTCATACTGCCTCATGCAGCCTCCTGTGTAGTCCATTAAAAAGCCCAGTTTCACTCAAAGTGGAGCTATCAATGCCATGATATTACTGTTATTATTTATGTAAATAATATTTTTTTAGTATTACACCGTTAAACAAATTTATTAAGCAGCTTCTGTATGCCTAGCACACTGCAAGGCTATCAGGGAATAAAAACTCATGTTCACCTGTAATCCTAGAACTTTGGGAGGAGGATCGCTTGAACCCAGGAGTTCAAGACAAGCTTGGACAACATGATGAAACCTTGTCTCAACAGAAACACAAAAATTATAGCTGGGCATGATGGTGTGTGCCTATAGTCTCAGCTACTTGGGAGGTTGAGGTGGAAGGATCGCTTGAACCCAGGAGAAGATTGCTGTGAGCCGTGATTGTGCGAAAACTTACATTCAAGCTTTAAGAGGCACAGTTGATGAAACAAGGCCCACGTATTTGAACTAACTAGAGACTATTAGGAAGTACCATTTTTGTCAAGAAGACAAGTCTAATATGGTTTTAGACAAAGACCTGAATGTACTGCAATGCTTGGCAAAGGTCTAATGAGAGAAGTAAAATGCTAGCTGATCTCGAAGGGTGGGTACATTGCATTTAGATTGGCACAGAGTAAGGCATTGCATGTGGGCTGTGCTATATGAGTGAAGGTATAGAAATGGGACTGACTATGGCAAGGAATCTGAAGATGAGTAAACGAATGCTGGGTTTGGTTATAAGCTGGAGACTGCTCAGGGAGAGTATTGATCGACTAACTTGAGAACCAGAATTGGAAGGCATGGGAATTTGTAGTTTTGAGAAAGTAAAGACAAGTAAAAGTCCAAATACAATATTAGTGGATTTACGTAGTCAAGGATGGGAGGTAGACAGCTATTGTTACATGGACATTATAAGAAGAAGCATTTTATAAACCCATAAACTGTATTACATAAAGTAAAAGTGTTATGGAAAATGCTGCTGAATATTATTGGAGGAAGGTCACTTGGCACCCTTCTGCGGAGCATATTTGATAGAGGAGGTTGTTATAAATCCAGTGGCAAGGGATTACTGGAGAAAAGGGTATAAACAATAAGGACAGGTCTAAAAGCATCAGAAATATGACTGATAAAGGAAAAAGAGAAATGGGACAGGAGTGAAAGACTCAAAGGTTTTGAAAGAGATGATATGGTGAATCTACACACATATGAGGACAAAATTGGCTATTAGTGAGTAAAAGTCTGAAGATGCTGGAGAGAAGAAGGATGAGATCCTAGGAATTGCCTAAGAGTTGAGGCTGAGATCCGGAGCTTGAGCAGTGGGGCTGGCATTGAAAATGAGAGACATGATCTCTTTCTGACACTGGAGGAAGTTTCAAGGGGAACTATGGGGTGCTGAGTAGATCAAATCAGTTACCTTCAAATTTCCCTATTACATTAGAAAACAAATAAAAAGTGCCTGAGAGAAAGAGATTGGGGATTTAAAAAGACAGGTGGGCACAGTGGCTCACACCTGTAATCCTAGCACTTTGGGAGGCCAAGGCAGGCAGACCACTTGAGGATTACTTGAGGTCAGGAGTTCCAGACCAGCCTGGCCAATTTGGTAAAACACGATCTCTACTTTAAAAAAAAAAAAAAAAAAAAATTAGCTGGATGTGGTGGTGCACGCCTGTAATCCCAGCTACTCAGGAGGCTGAGGCAAGACAATCGCTTGAACCTAGGTGGCAGAAGTTGCAGTGAGCTGAGATCATACCACTGCACTCCAGCCTGGGTGACAGAGTGACTTTGTCACAAAAAAAAGGGAATAATTTAGAGACTATATCAGGGGTTAGTAAAAAGTAAATGGGAGCATTGCTGACAGTGGTAAAAGTCAAATGTAAATTAGTATTAAAGCCTAAATCAAGGGAGAGCCATGGACAGGCTAATGATTAGGTGCCTCTTTAAACAGATATTCTTTAAATATTCATTCAGTTTTTTTAAATGGAAATGAAGTTGGCCCCAGAATGTAACAAGGTCAATTTATATTTTACCAATTATGTTAAAAGTTTTATTTGGAAATCCAGATTTTCGTACCACTTAAAAGTTGGTCCTCAGGATGATAGAAGAGGAATGAGACCCTAGGAATTGCCCCAGGAATTGAAAGATGAACTCTGTAGCTTCAGCATGATGGGGGCTCAACCATCCTGACGTCTAGCTAAACTTGTACAGTTGTATGGCTTCGTCTTTGTTACCCAGAAGCATAAAAAGCCAAGTTCATGTATTTGGTAGCTATGTGAAGGTGATCAGGCCATGATATATACTGTTAGGGATTCATTTTGCTCCTCTGGCATAGTAAACCTGCTGTCTTTTGTGTGAAAAAGAATTGAATGAAACCAAAATGATAATATTATCATCCGACATTGTGCTCAATTTATGTTGAGGAAATAGGACAATTATACTTAAAAAGTGAAGTTTGTAAAGGGTCTTAGGTGGAAAAAAGGACCTTGTAATGGAAGTAAATAATGGAAATAATGAAGCCTTATTTCTGCACTTCACTCAAAGCGGTGAAACCCAATATACCAATAGACTATGATGTTAAATATGTATATTGTAATACTGAGAGTAGCCACTAAGAGAACTGTACAAGTGATATACTCAGAAATACTAAATAAATCAAATAAATCAAATAAATAAATAAATAAAAATTTTTTTTAAGTCCAAGTAACCCACAAGAAGGCAAGGGGCCAGCAGGGGAGTGATAGGTTGGAGGTAGTCAGAGAAATGAGAAGTTGAGAATAAACAGAAAACAGGTAACAAAATGGCAGGCTTAAATCCTAAAATACCAAGACTTATTCTAAATGTAAAATTGATCTCAATACACCAATTAAAAGACAGAAATTGGCAGAGTGGGTAAAAAACCTAAGCCAAATGTATGCTCTCCATCGAAACTTCCTTCAAACATGACATTGGTAGATGGAACCTAAAAGGATAGAAAAGTTATACCTTGCAAACACTAATCAGGAAAAAAAAAAGTAGTATGTGTGTGTATATATATGTGTGTGTATATATATATGTGTGTGTATATATCAGATCAAGTAGACTTCAGAGAAAAGAAAATTACTAGAGACAAGAAGGACATTACATAATGATAAATGGATCAGTCCACAAGAAAACATATTAATCCCAAATGTGTGCACCAAACAACAGTGCTTCAAAATACATGAAGCAAAAACTGATAGAGGTGAAAGAAGAAATAGACAAATCCATAATTTTAACTGTAACATATAAGCTATAGTTATACCCAACACTCAGCAATTGATAGAACTATTAGACAAAAAATAAGCAAAGATATAGATGAATTAAACAACAGGATCTAATAGACATTTATAGAATGTTCCACCCAACGACAGCAGAACATACATTATTTTTAAGAGCCTATATAGCACTCACCAAAATAGGCTATTATGAGTCATAAAGCAAACCTCAACAAAAGTTTTTAATGAAATAATGCAGAATGTATTACTTGACTATGCTGGAATTAAACTAGAAATCAATAATAGAAAGACAACAGCAAAATCTCCAAAAACTTGGAAATTAACAAACTTCTACGTAATCAGTGGGTCAGAGAGCAAGTGTCAACAGAAAAGAAATATATACAATTGATAATAAAAATACAACATTTCCTGTTAAGAGAATGACAAGAAGCCACAAACTGGGAGAAAAAAATTTGCAAAACATGTATCTGTTAAAGGACTTGGGTCCAAAATATACAAATAACTCTTAAAACTTACAACAAGAAAACAACCCAATAATACTGGATTAGGATGGACTCCAAATCCAATGATTGGTGACTGATATGGTTTGGATTTGTGTCCTTTCCCAAATCACATGTCAAATTGTAATCCCCAATGTTGGAGGAGGGGCCTGGTGGGAGGTGATTGGATCAAGGAGGGATTCCCCCCTTTGCTATTCTCATGATAATGAGTTCTCATGAGTCCTGGTTGTTTGAACATGTGTAGCATCTCCCCCTTCTCTCTCTTCCTCCTGCTCCAGCTGTATGGTACGTACCTGCTTTCCCTTCACCTTCCACCATGATTTTAAGTTTCCTGAGACCCCCCTCAGCCATGTTTCCTGTACAGCCTATGGAATTGTGAGTCAATTAAACCTCTTTTCTTCATAAATTAGTTTCAGGTATTCCTTTGTAGCAGCGTGATAACAGCCTAATAAAGGTGACCTTATAAGGAAAAAGAGACATAGAGAAACAGACATAGACCCAGACCCAAATTTGGTGAAATCTGAATGAACTCTGTGGTTTGTACCAATGTCATTTTCCTGGTTTTAATATCATACAGTAGTTACAGTAGATGTTACAATTGGAAGAAACATCCCTGTACATTTATTTTACAACTGCCTGTGAGCCTATACTTAATTGAAACTAGATGTTTTTAAAAAGAATTAAAGGTAATGTAATGGCATGTGATGCAAAAAATGGGCACATGAAATATCCAGAGCATTCAACCAGATGGCAGCTAAAAATGTGGACCATCTGCTTTCATGGAACTTTGTAGTTCGGACATCTTTTCATCAGCAAGACCATGCCATTTAAATGTTTTCCCAGAAGTGGTGCTGAGCTATGTTCAGTGGCCACATGGCTCTCTAGAATCAGGAACAATGAATAAGGATGGACAACCAGGAGTAAAGATGCTCTTCAGGAAATCATCTTAGGACTGGGTAACCGCCCTACACTCCTAGGATTCAGTCAACCTTGGAAATCACTGGAATCCTTAATATAATCTACAAACAATCCAGCATTCTCTGTTTTGTCTGAAGATACATTTCAAAGTTTGCTTTAAGAAAAACAAAAGCAATGTATTAAAACGCTTTGTTTGAATATATGTATATTTGCTGGATCACTAGTTCTTGCAGCCATATTACTGAAATTAAGGGGCTGTGGCATAATACGAATTACTATAATTCTAAACCCACTAACAGTTTATAGCTTATCCATTTCTTATACTATCCCTGTGAGGAATAATTATATCAAGCTTTATTTGTTTACACCAAACAGGGAAAAAATAGATATATTTATTCATATTTTCTCCATTGGATTAGCCAAGTCTACTAGGGAGCAAAAATACTAAATTCACATGCCTCCTTTTTTATGGTAGTAATTGAAAAGTTATGGATATGATCCCATTTTCTGAAATGTTTAAAAATGACTGTATAAAATGATCTTAGTTATTTTCAGAACTTAAGTCATTATATGTATTGTTTAGTTTATAGGGAGTTATATTACTTTTCCAGATTAATAAGCTACCATCGATAATGAAGAACAAGTAAATCCTGCCTTGTGAAATGCTGTCATTTTAAAATTTGCCTAAGGAAAGATTCATTATTGAAGGATTCCTTGCTTTATACATAAATTGCTTTAAACGGCAAACTCCCCTAGCATTTAAAAATAGTCCATATATAAAAATTCTCTCAATCCGCAATCATATCAGTTGTGTAAAATGACATATATATGGTCTGATACCTCAATTTATGGAACTTTCTCTTGAAATGTCAGTCATTACTCACATCAGTGCTTTAAATGCCATTTTAGTAAACTAAAAGAAATTAGTGTATATTTTGAGTAGTGAAAGTGACTTAGGAAGAGGAAAGAACAGTGTCCAATGAGTTTGAAATGGTGTTTACAGCTGGTTATTGTTCATAACTTTTGGAACTGTCTTGCTTCCCCTGTTCATCAAGGTGCTGAGCAGAAACATTAAAATCAACCCAAGAAGTATACTGAGTAGGTATATGGGAGAATGGCATATTGTTAACTTCTTGATAAAATGTCTCAGTATGTAAATACTTGTGAATTTTTGTTAGTTTATATTACTGTACTTACACCATTTGATTGCCCCTGCATAAAGCTGCACAGTCATTTTTACTTCAAATGCAGGGACTAACTCTTATATCCCCCACAGCATTTAGTAGGCACATAATAGATGCTTATAGTTGATGGACACAAAGCATATTCAACTATTAAAAGAATAGAACTTTTATTGCTTCTTCAGTTTCCAGTGTCTCAAAGTTACCCTTTGCTTTTGACCACAAAGTCTACCCCTCCTTATGGTGTTTTCCTCAGGTGTCTGTGTCCTCTCTCCATTGCATTTTCTCCTCCCACGTCTACTCAGTAACTGGAGCCTTCCTCCTTTTGCTGACCCTTGACTACAAGGCATTTCCATCTTTTGGCTTCCTAATATGTCATGCCTTCTGTTATTGCCACCACAGCCTTCCATTCCCCAGCTCTCATTTCCATCCTAGGACAGCCTTATTGTCCCATCCCTAGGATGAATAAGCATAATTTATATGCCTTTTTCTCCATTTGTTGGTATGGATAATTAAGTGACCTTCAACTTTCATTCGAGGTTAACCGTAGCACTGAAAACCAAAAGGATGAGAGGAGAGTGAGCAAATCAAGTCCAGAGAGGTGTATTTCCAGTGTGGAACAGTGACTTAGTATGAATATCCAGGAGTGAGGCTTCCAAGAGAGCATATGTGTGTGCACTGGTGAGGGGAGGAAGAGTTAGGGGTGGGAATTGTAGTAGAAGCTTCCTCAGGCCAAAGAAAACATTCCCAGAGGGTCTCTATTCTAAAGAAAAATTTTCTTTTCTCTGATTTTTAAAAATGTAGATATCTTCATTATGTATTTGGACCTGTTTTTAAAACAGCTTAGTTTTAGATTTATTCTTCAAGATAACTTGTACCTATGGACATCGCCAACAACTTATAAAAATTAGAGAGACCAGTTGACTCTCAGTAAAACTTCTCACCTGGTCCATGAGCATCGTCTCTTTATTTGGATTCCATAAGCCAAATGTTATCTTAAAATTGGCAAATATAGTTACATCTCTGTTGAACATATTTTTCTCCAGAAAATGTTTTGAGTACAAAAACGACATCTAGAGGTGACTGTCAATATATCTTTTCTTTGCACATACTACGTATTTGTTGCCGTGTTTTAGAAATATTTTAGGAGAAGTTTGGGTAACAGAACTAGCAGTGGCATTTATTAAATTCTTCCTCACAATAACTGAAGGGATATACTCCTTTTGCAGATATAACCCTTTCAATCCAACTAATGAGTTTACTAAATGCTGGCACCAGTGATACCAAGATCAATCAGATGTAGCTCTTGTTACTGAATGGCGTACATGGAGGAGATAAACACAGTAACGTCCACTCTGTGTGGTGAGCGCTGTTGGAGATCAATTAAGTGGTATGAGGTTATAGAAGAGGAATTATTCACCCGTCTGCAGAGGGCTTGGGGACGAAACAGTGTCAGTAAAGCACTCCTGGAGGAGGTGTACCAGGGGAGGTGTTCCAGACAGAAAACAGCTGAAGTAAAAACATGGAATAGAGCAATAGTATATTGTGGTCTGAGCAGTACGTATAATTCAACATTTCAGGAGGGTAAAGTGAGCGGTAGATAATGATGAGAAATAAGACTGCAGGCACAGTCAGAGGCCTGTTTACCCACACTAAGGAATTTGGAGTTGGAGGCACCAGGGGTAAATATCTTGTTTCAAAAAGTGATTACATGAGGATTTTTATCCAGTTCTGTTTGTCTCCAAAGCCATGATTTTTACATTAAACCATGTTTACTTCATAGAGATTCTTCAAATTAACCATTTACCAAAGATGTAAGTAAGTTATAAGAAGAAAAACAATACAAATTTGGAAAATACTTAAAAGCATTATTTGGAAAAAGCCAGTGTAGTATCTCTATTTTCAATTTGAACTTTGAGTCCAATGATTAGACATTTTCTAGTCCCATATTTTATACCATACCATGCACTCGCTTTTGTTAACTATCATTAATAGTGAAATGACAAACCTACCAGCATCTAATACTGGGGTTATACTGGTGGGTACCCTACAACAGGCGTTTTGTTCTTTGGGTATCCAGCCACTACCTTCAGTAGCTGACTGACAAAGATGTGAATCTGAAGCCACACTACCTCAAGGGCACCTCTACCAAGACACATCTGCTGGGCCTAATGAAAACAGAGGTTTCTCTCAGCCCTAGCATTGGAGATTGACATACCTTCAGTGGATGTCAGGGGAGACCCAGTCGCTAAGGATGACTCTCCTGCCCCTAGCCCATTAGCATGTCCCAAAAAGAAACAGGAGACCACTTTGCCTTGTATAACAGTCACGCTGCCTCGGAAAAGCTGGCAAGTCCCCTCTTAATGACCCCATGCTCTTTCCTAATGTGAACGATGTTCATGCTTTTTCATCAAATCTTTTAAATAGAAAGGGTGCAGAGAAAGTCAACTATAATCACTTGGTGCAGAGCAGAGTGCAGGGAGAGAGGGCATTTCATATTCAAGAAGAAATTGTCCAAGCAGTAAATGTCACTGTGGCGAGTCCTGTAATTGGAGATAGTAGAGAAGCACTGGACAGCTGAGGAAACTCCAGAAGGAAAAAAAAAAAAAAGAAAACCTAAGAACAACATAAAAGAGCCTAAAATTTACACGGAATCAGAAAAAGACTTCTGAACAAAATAGCATTGATGGTGCTGGGAAACTTAATTAGTGTATACCCCTTAGAGCAGGAGATAGGTAGAGGAACTGTTATTTTAATGAAAGATCATTTGGAAAAAAAAAAAATTTGTCTTTCTCTTTAAAATTTTAACTGAATTCCCTAATTCTTAACAGAACAGGGAATATAAATTTTTCACTAAGGACAAGTGTGTTTTCTTAAAATTCCATGTTATGATCTGTTACAGGTGAGTGGGTGGCAAGTAGAGTATTGTGGTTAACTCCTGGGAAGGAGAAGGGGTAGGGGAATCGATATTATTAGGAGAGGGATATAGAAGAGGCTTCAGTAATTTGCAGTTTGAATACTGCAAACTTTAGTTAAGTAGCAGGAACTAATGTTTCTTGAGTTATTCCTTATACTTTTATAAATGCCTAAATACTACAAACATTTCATAAACTTTTAAAAGTGAATTGGAGGTTCAGGCAATATTTAGGGAAACGAGAAGGAGCAAAAAAGAGATCAGAGGGGCAGAGGATAAGAGGAAGAGGAGAAGTAGGGAGAGAGAGAAAAAGAGAAGGAATGGTTTTGAACCTAGTGAGCTTTTGGAAGGGTTAGGTTAGAGGTCACATCTAACTAATTGATGTGACACAATTAGTTAGATGTATGAATGAACCTAAACCAGCTCTAAACTACTCCCCTTTGGGGACAGAAGCAGATGCCTTTGCCAAATTCAGAATGAAATCCTATATCTCTGAAGACCCCTTTCTTGTGTTACTGTGTAATTTACATGCAAGTTGTCTGCATAGTTAATCGCCCTCTGTAGCATCTGGTATTTATCATCAAAAAGCAGCTTGTTGAGAGGTTCTGAAGAAGCTCTTCATGTATCCTGAGTTTTAAACCTTCTTCTACAAGTCTGTTTCTTTAAAAGTTAAAGGTCTTGCTGAGTACAGGGAGGATGTGGTAGTAAGTAGTAGGGAGGGTCATTCATACTTGGGATGCTGCTAATGTGGCCTGCATGATTCAGGGCCAGAGAGGTGAAGATAAAGGGAACTAAGCGTTACAGCTAAAAGGGGTCTGAAAATCTCCTAGTCAGATTCCTCAGTTTCCACATGTGACAGTAGCTTTCGCAGGGAACCCCAGCCACCATGACTGAGCTGAAACTGGAAGCCAGGTTTTTAAAGTGTCATTCATGGTTGATTTAGGGTTTTGGTTTTCTCCCACAAAATGAAGAAAATGGGAAAATTCTAGATTATCCATGTTAGAGGGATGATGAATATGTGTAGATGATACTGTTCAGATTCTGTGAGTGGGACCAGCACCACATTGGACTGGCCTAGGGAAGTCAGGATTCTGCCTTCCAGGTAGGCGCTCCCACATGTTGGTGACCTGGAACATCTGTCTGTGTTCGTTCTGGAGATGCAGATCTGGGTCCCGTAGACTCAGACTTTTGCAGGACACTAGGGTGGCCCCTTGTTGCTTCTCATCTGCTACAGTCTTCCTGCCACTGTGGCCTACGGGTTTGATTTAGAAATTCAGAAGACTAGAGGTGAACAAATAGATAAAAGGTTAGAGAAGTGTTTCTCCACTAGGGCAAAGCCACAACTTTTCATGTTATTTAGCTCTTATTATTATTCTAAATTTTAAATTGTTTTTTATTCTTTCACTTACCATGTGTAACTTTCACTTTTCACTTACACATGGTAAGTGAAAGAATAAAAAACAATTTATTTTTTTATTTTTTTTATTTTATATTTTGAGACAGAGTCATGCTCTCTCACCCAGGGTGGAGTGCAGTGGCGTGACCGTGGCTCGCTACAACCTCTGCCTCCTGAGTTCAGGTGATTCTCCTGCCTCAGCCTCCTGAGTAGCTGGGATTACAGGCGCCCGCCACCACACCCGGCTAATTTTTGTATTTTTAGTAGAGAGGGGGTTTCACCATGTTGCCCAGGCTGGTCTCAAACTCCTGACCTCAGGTAATCCACCCACCTCGGCCTCCCAAAGTCCTGGGATTATAGGCATGAGCCACCGCACCCAGCAAAAAAAAAGGAAAAGAAAAAGAAAAAAATTTTTAAATTTAGAATAATAATAAGAGCTCAGAAAATGACAGTAATTAAACAACGTTCACATGGAAAAGTTGCCCTTGATGTATCTTGGGACAGGGTGGGTTTTCCTTACTGTTTTTCTTAGCTCCTTTTGTTAATATTTATTTTAGTGCCTTAATGCTACTAAACAGAAAATTCAGAAAACATTGTAGATATCTTCCTTTTTACTCTAATATTCTCCAGCTTTTCATGCATTTGCAAAAAGAAATAGATTATTAATTTCTCAAGGTTTAGCAGCTTGTTATTTCCATGTGTAATACAAATAAGCATAATTAAAGGTTAATTAGCAAATTTGCAGTTATCTGAATTAAGTGTACTTCAAATTTAATTTACAAGACCTGACAAGTTTGTGAATAAGTTAATTCATTTCTAATGTATTTTAATATACCCAAACCACAAGGCATCTTAAACTTTGTAAAAAGAGTGTGCACGGAGGAATGAGCACTAGATGTGAATTCTCGAGAACTGGGGTCCAGGCTCTGCAGTATATTGGCCTGAGCAGTTCTCTTAACTTCCCTGAGTCTTGGTATCCTGTTTTGTATACAGGGGGACCTGATCCCTCTTCTGCCTGGCTGGCAGAGCACCATGAGACTCTGGAGAAATGACATATGTTAGAGATATTTATGACCTGGAAGACAGTGCACGGTTTGTTTTGTCTGTGACATTGTTTGTTTGTTTTTGTTTTTGTTTTTGTTTGAGACGGAGTCTCGCTCTGTCACCCAGGCTGGAGTGCAGTGGCGTGATCTCGGCTCACTGCAACCTCTACCTCCCAGGTTCAAGCAATTCTCCTGCCTTAGCCTCCCAAGTAGCTGGGACTACAGGCATGCACCATCACACCCAGCTAATTTTTATATTTCTAGTAGAGACGGGGTTTCACCATGTTGGCCAGGATGGTCTCAATTTCTTGACCTCGTGATCCACTTGCCTCAGCCTCCCAAAGTGCTGGGATTACAGGCATGAGCCACCACGCCCAGCCTCTGGCATTGTTTTTAGAATAAAGCATGTATTATAGTTTTCTTGAAAAGTAAAGATTTCCAGAAAAGGAATTGGGAAACTCTTTTACCCTCATAGTTATAAAATATGGAGGTTTCCTTCCTCCAGGTTGGTCAGCTTCCCTCTTGATATGGTTTGGCTTTGTGTCCCCACCCAAATCTCATTGGATTGTACTCTCACAATGTGGGAGGGACCTGGTGGGAGATAATTGAATCATGGGGGCGGTTTCCCCCATACTGTTCTCGTGGTGGTGAATAAGTCTCACAAGATCTGATAGTTTTATCAGGGGTTTCCGCTTTTGTGTCTTCTTCATTCTCTCTTTGCCTGCTGCCATCCATGTAAGAGGAGACTTGCTCCTTTTTGCCTTCTGCTGTGATTGTGAGGCTTCCCCAGCCACGTGGGACTGTAAGTCCAATTAAACCTCTTTCTTTTGTAAATTGCCCATCAGCAGTGTGAAAATGGACTAATACACCTCTGCTCTAGTTTTTTTTTTGGAACTAGGCCTCTTCCCTTTTATTGTCTTGCCACTCACTATCAGATTGGACATTTCCCCACACTGGACCTCAGCATCACCCTGCTGGCAGTCCCACAGGAGTTAAAATATCTGAAGAGGGAATGGCCCAAAAAGGAGTCTCACTGCCATTGCAAGAGCTGGTTTAGAATAAAGGGGGCACTACCGTCCGCCATGTGTGTCCTGTCTGCAGGACGTAGCTACTACTCAGATCCTGGTTCTCACTCAAGTTCTACCTCAAGGCTCGAGCTCTGTCAAGTGATGCACTTCTTGGGGTCCATCTGCCTCAGGGATGGAAACTGTGAATAAAACTGAAGCACAGAGAATCATTGAGAGACTAGTTATAAGCCATTGGCAGAACTTCAACCAAAATGCCGGGCTTGTGACTCCTAGCCCTGGGCTCGTGCACATACCACACAGTGCTCTGAAATATCATTGTTTGAGGCGTTATTGTCACTTTTCTTCTAGTGATGTGGATGGCATCTCACTATCAATTATTCAGATTCTTCTCAAATAGTAATTAGTTGGTTTTTAGAGTAAGTAAAGCAATAGATGCTCCCACAAGAAAAGAGAATGAAAGACACCAATTTGTGTATTTGGGGTAAGATCTTACAACAAACTGAGCCCAGGTCTGGAATAAATGTGGACAACTTCTAGCAGAGCATAAAAGCATTAAGAAGTTTATTAACACATCAGATCGGTGTCAATGAAAATCAAATTGGTATAATTTTCAAAGAAGAAACTAATGATATTTTAAGGCTGTGTTCATAGTAATATTGTCTTTCTGAAAGATACTTTATGTACTATATTAACATAGAAAAATAGTAAGCAGTTTCCAGCTACAATCAGTGGTTTAAATTAAGATATAAATGTGAGTCTACCAGTGAGAAACTAAGGCAAATGTCTCCATCTAAGACAGAGTTGCCAGATAAAATATAAGATGCCCACTTAAATTTGAATTTCATATGAATAATAGGTAATTTTTTCTTATAAGTAAAAATTTCAAACTTAACTGGATATCCTACATTTTTTTATTTTTATTTTTTATTTATTTTTATTTTTTTGGAGATGGAGTCTCACTCTGTCGCCCAAGCTGGAGTGCAGTGGTGCAATCTCAGCTCGCTGGCTTCCCACATTTTTATTTAAGTATGGCAACTATAAAGGATAAAATTTGCTTCCAAACACTGCCTCTGAATAATATCCAAAGTACATATGATAGCCAATTAATTTGGAAAATACATCAATACAATTTCAAATCTCACAGAGGCAAGGTTTCTCAACATTGGCACTATTTATTTTGGGCCAGTTAATTCTTTGTTGTGAGGGGCTCTCGTACATTGTTTGATGCTTAACAGCACCCCTGGCCTCTACCACCAGATGCCAGTAGTAGTATACCCTAGTTGTGACAACCAAAAATGTCTGGATATTACCAGATGTCTGGTGGGGAGGGGGTCACAAAATCATCCCTGGGTGAGGACCCCTGTTCTGAGGGAAGAAGCTTATTTATAAGTGCAGTATATGTATTAATATCTTAGTAGAAAACTAGCTTGTCCTGATCTTGAAGAAAGAAGAGGAAAGCCATATTTTATGTAGTCTTTATTTTAAAGTATCTTGGGAGAAGCACCAATGGAAATGGTTGAGGAACTGGAGAACTGGTAGACATGGGATTGTTTTGCAATCTAAGGCTCTATGACAGAAGCTTCTGTTTGCTCCAGCAGCTTTGAGAGAAAAAGGCAGTAGAAAGTACTCATGACGCGGCTCAGGTTCCCAATATAGACTTCATCCAAGGCTTTGAAAGAACAGTTAGTACAGAGTCTGCTGATTTCTGGAAAAGGAGTGTTTTATTTGGATAGCAATAACTGAAATTCCAACCTAGACCACCTAGCTGAATAATTATATGTGTGTGTCCAAAACACAAATTGCCAAGAGATGAATTGAGAATCAAAATAGGAAAACTGTTTGCTGTTTGATTTTTCAGAAAATAATTCGACAGGGAATTTTGCTAAAGTGTTGTTCCTTCTGTTTTACCCAGGAAAACATAGTTTGCTGTCTAAACCAAGAAACTATTAAGGGGAAGTTTTTAAGGAATTAACCTTTAGAGTCTTTGTGGCTCTAATTACTGCTCTTCGGTTGTATAGTGAGAGTCACTAAGCATTCCTTCCTCCAAGGAATTTTCAGCATAATCCTATTTTCCACTCAAATTCTTTGTGATTGCCAGATTGGAGTGAAAAATCAAATCTACTTCCAATGAAGAAAAACTAAAAAAAAAAACCAGTGATTCAAACAAGTTTCCAAAGAGAATACATGAACTTCTTATTCTGCCTTTATTAATTGACATCTACAATTTTGTATTTTTGTCAGGACAATGCAAAAAAAATTCTTTTGAGTCAGTCTAACTAAATATAGGGGCCAAGTGTCCTAGCTATATTGCTTTTTTAAAAAAGTTACGTTAAAGCAGCCAGGCTTGGTGGCTCAAGCCTGTAATCCCAACACTTTGGGAGGAGGAAGCAAGAGGATTGCTTGAAACCAGGAGTTCAAGACCAGTCTAGGCATCATAGTGAGACCCTGTCTCTACCCGCATCCTACTCCTCCCAAAAAATTAGCTGAATGTTCCTGTAGTCCCAGCTACTCAAGAGGCTGAAGCAGGAGGATTACTTGAGCCCAGAAGTTGAAGACTGCAGTGAACCATGATTGCACTGACAAAGCAACTCAGTTCTGGTCTACAGTTCATTCTTTGGATAAACATAATACACAATACCTAGAGATACAGCAAAAACCTGCTACCCTTAAGACAAAGTCCAGAATCCTTACTGCGGTCTACAAGGTCCTAAATTATCTGATTGGAACAGACTACATTTTCCCCAACTCCTAGGGTATATGCTAAGCTGCTCTAAGTTAGAGATCAAAAAAATAGAGTGACTCAAATGAGATCAAAGTTGATAATTCTCTCACCTATCAGGGTAGAAGTATGCAGTGGTCAGTGGTCCAGAGTTTGTGGGAAGTTTGATACATGAGGCCATCTAAGTAAGGTACCTTGACCCAAGTACTTTCTATCTTGTTGCTCCCCACCCTTTAAGACATTCTCCTCATCCACACGGTCAAAGCTCACTCACCATTACGCTCACTCTGTCCCAACCTGTAGAAAGGAAGGCAGAGAGGCCAGCAAATAGCTTTCTTTTAAATTTGTGTTGCTGGGTAGGTCCCCCAGGAAACAGACTCTGAGATGGAGGTTAGTGTACAGGAAGTTCATTACGGTGTGCTCCGTGAATTATCACCCACTGGAGGAAACGAAGGAAGCAGAACTGGGAGATAGAAAAGTTAGGCTGCAGTACAGTCCTGGCAAGGTCTCGATCCAACTGATACGGAGCGTTGAAGCTGAGCTGGTCCTTCAGAGCTGGGATGAGACCAGATATTGGTTGCTAGTCGCTCCAGGAAAGGGATATGACCTTGAATGAGATGGCTCTTCTTAGCTGAGGCAATTCTCAAAGGGGGCTGTCAGCCAGTAGCCTTCCACTTGGACAGATGGCAGCACAGCAGAGCATCTGGCTCAGGATGTGACCTGGAAATAGCATTGATATGGTTTGGCTGTGTCCCCACCCAAATCTCATCTTGAATTCCCATGTGTTGTGGGAGAGATCCAGTGGGAGGTAATTGAATCATGGGGGAAGGTCTTTCCCATGCTGTTCTTGTGATAGTGAATAAGTCTCATGAGACCTGATGGTTTTAAAAGGGGGAGTTTCCGTGCACAATTTATCTCTTTGCCTTCTGCCATCCATGTAAGACATGACTTGCTTCTCCTTGCCTTCTGCCAAGATTGTGAGGCCTCCCCAGCCACGTGGAAGTGCAAGTCCATTAAGTGTCTGTCTTTTGTAAATTACCCAGTTTCAGGTATGTCTTTATCAGCAGCATGAGAACAGACTAATACAAGGGTAAACCACTTCCATTCACCCCTCATTATCTAGAATGTCTAGAACAGCCACCATAGTTGCCACGGAGTCTGGGAAATACAGTTTCTAGTTAGGAGGCCCTATACCTAGCCAGCACTAAAAGGAAGAAGGGAGAAGGGATACTGGGGAGCAATCACAAGAAGGAAGGAAAATCATTGTTTGAATTTGTTCAGCTTATTGACTGTTTTAGATAAAAAACCACTTCATTGAGGAAAGCAACCCACCAAACACAGAAGCAGAAAGAGAGCTAAAAATGGGATAAGAACAACTGAGAAACTGCTCATCCAGTAATATATTTTAAATAGTGAGGACTACACCAAACTTAGGTAGGCTTCAGAATGAGCCAGGGACGACTCTCCAGAGCTCTGCAGGAAGGGGCTTCACTGCACGCTTCACTGTAAGGACACACTTACAACCTGCACCTGTAACCCCAAGTCACAAGGACAATTGATATTTACATGCTTTTTTTTTCCTAAGACCTGCTACATATCAGAAAAAGTCACTTAAGGTAAAAGATAAAATATGCTGAGAAACGATTCTGTTTCTTCAAAAAAAATTAAAAGAAACCCAAACAGTAATTGTATTGACCCAAGATAGCACTATTAAAATGTGGGGAGGGGGGAGGGATTGCATTGGGAGTTATACCTGATGTAAATGACGAGTTGATGGGTGCTGACGAGTTGATGGGTGCAGCACACCAACATGGCACAAGTATACATATGTAACAAACCTGCACGTTATGCACATGTACCCTAGAACTTAAAGTATAATAATAATAATAAAAGAATACAATAAAATGTATCACTTTCTGTTAGCGTTGATTGGATTTTAACATAATAATGTTCTGTTTAAAAGAAGGAGACCAAAGTATGCTTATTACCTGAATGACAGAATATTCTGAGGACCAAACCCCCATGGCATGCAATTTACCTATATATAACAAACCTGCATGTGTACCCCTGAACCTAAAATAAAAGTTAATAAATAAATAAAATTTAAAAATAAAAATGAAGGAGACCAAGAAATACTTAAGGGCCCACGCCCCGTCTTTCTGAACAAAATAGCCAGACCAGCCTCTGCCACTGATTGAACCAGGGATTGGAAACGAACATAAAGCAACCACCACCTGTAGGATAAGCATAAGATTATCAGTAGCCTATGAGGAAACCTAGTAATAAAACTCTAACTGGTAGTGACACCGTATGAGGTAGTGTGGGCATCTAACCAACTAATGTGATCCTCCTCTTGTGGACAGGGAGAGGGGTATGTGGTGTGTACAACAGGAAAAACACATTAAAACTCTAGAAACCTAAACAGAGGGAGTAGGAGGGACCATAAAATGTCTGACTTCTCAAATGGTTATGAGCTCCTAGAGGTGTGCTTGGTCTCTTCCCCAGAGGCACATTTCAACTAGAGGTTGAAACTAAGAAGCTTATCAAGACTCAGGGCTTCTCACTTTCCCCTCACAGGCCCCCTCCAAGGCTGTGATTTCCTGGGCTCTCTTTGCCTTGGTTTCCTGGCCATCAGTGTCCATCACTTGAGACAATCTGAGTGTCCCCACAACAAACACCAGAAATACACCTAATGAGAAAGCCTCATCCCATCTGCAAAGTATGCTGGAACTAAGATCCAGATTCACAACCCAGGAAATTTCACTCTACTTAAGTAGTGGCATTCTATCTTCAGATTAAAGTGTGTTTGAAAATCTCTACCCTGACTGACTGGGGCTGTCACACAAGGTCCCACTGGGCCGTCTTGGGACTCTCCTGTGCAGCACTTGACCCTGCTAGACATCCTCTCTCCTCTCCCCTGTGCCCTCATCCCCATCATCTCCCAGAAACCCAGTGCTGGAACACATGAGACTTCTCAGCTGCATATTGGCAGGGCCAAGGGATCCTCAAAACAAGGCAAGTTTCTGCCCCGCTCCCCCATCAAAAGTGTGTAATTTCTTTTTCTTTTTCTTTTCTTTTTTTTTTTTTTTTTTTTGAGATAGAGTCTCACTCTGTCACCCAGGCTGGAGTATAATGGTACAATCTTGGCTCACTGCAACCTCTGCCTCCTTGGTTCAAGCAATTCTCCTGCCTCAACTTCCCAAGTAGCTGGGAGTACAGGTGCCCGCCACTACACCGGGCTAACTTTTGTATTTTTAGTAGAAACGGGGTTTCACCATGTTGGTCAGGCTGGTCTCAAACTGCCAACCTCAGGTGATCCACCTGCCTCGGCCTCTCAAAGTGCTGGGATTACAAGCATGAGCCACTATGCCTGGCCAAAAGTGTGTAATTTCTTAAACCCAAAGGGGTCTAGCCAGGATTCTGCATTCTCCTATTTTAAGAATACAGTGGTATCTCCATGAAGGGCCCCACTTTGAGCGCTATTTATGTTTGCCTCTGGGATTTAGCTATAGCTGGGCGTGTGTGATAGTGGGTAGGTGGCAGCCTGCCCAGGGTATATTTGCACCCTGTCCGTGTAGCATGGGGTTGAGAAAGCAGGCTCCAGTATTCCACAGGTCTGGGTTTAAACTCCAGCTCTATCATTTATTAGCTTTGTGGCCCTGGAAGAGTCTGTATCCCCTCTAAACCTTCATCTCCTCATTTGTAAAATAGAGACATAATAATAGTTTCACAAGGCTGTTGTGAGAATTAAATGATGTATAATTCGTTCTTGGCATAGGGCCTAGAACGTAGTAAGCACTGATAAATGACAGTTCTAATAGTAGATACCCCATAAGTAAGCCTCCTTGAAGGAAGTTTACCCTAAGGTAAGAAGAAGGTCAACTTGATCCAGTAACAAAACCCCAGAAGGAGAGATTCCAAACGTAGCTTGGAGCCTAGCTCTTGGCTATGTCTCCTTGCCCAGCTTCCCTGTAATTCATCACTGAGTCCCCTGTAGAGGAGGGATTGTAAGTAAATTGTGAAAAGAATTGTTTCAGTAAAAACTCCTTAAGGCTTCGGGGTACAGCACAGTGTTGTCTTGATACCAGCACCACTTCCTATAACACATATGTCCCACCTAACCAGGAAAGAGACAACGTCTCAAACTTGGCTTCAAATGCTGCCCAGCTTTGGAATCTCACAGTGTCCAAAGCATCAGAGGTGGTACTCAATGGATGTAACAGTGGCCTTCCGCAGATATGACCATGGTCTTCAGGTGATGTGCCAATGGTATCTAGTAGACATAGCTCTGGTTCCCAAAAGAGGTATTGATGGTTCTAGCAGTCATGACAATGGTCCCTCGAATATGTGGTGGGATCTCTGGAACAAGCAGAATGGTGTTCCGTGGATACAGCAGGACCCTTGGAAGCATCAACATTCTGAGACTGATTGAGATGTTAGGGAGTTCAGATACCTCTTAGGCCCAGCAAGAGTGGTACTCGAGCCCAAGGATGTGGTGTTAGCCAGTACTTGGGGGAAGAGAGGGAGAAAGTGTCTGATACCATGGAATAGCTGCTGGTATTTATTTATGACCATGCAAGGGTTATAGCCCAAGGTACAGACATTTGGGGTGTGAAGAATGTGAAGAAGAGACTTTGAATTGGACAAGAGTGAGGAAAATAGCCAAGGAACTATGTAGTATACTTCTCTTATCTGGGGTCACCATAAGCATAAAACTAAGAGCTTCATTTACAGCCGTGTATTTCAATGAGAAAGTGGAAAGAGCACTGAACCAGCGGTCTGGAGAACCAGGTGTTAATCCAAGTTTGTCAGTTGATCTCTTCAAATCTTATTATGTATAGAAAGGAGGAAAAAGAGTAGCACTCAATAACTGATGTATTTTCTTTGATAATTTTATTTCATCACTACCAGATTCAGATAAAGCCAAGGTCTCGCTAACACTCCTTGCCAGTTGAAATGTGGTGACTCTCAAAAACTTGGAAATGTCACCATTCTGGCAAGAAATCTTTTAATGGAAACTTTACATCTTCTAAAATAATTAACATTCAGTACTCAACCTTAGAACATTTTCCAAATTTAGATGAGAAGAGATGAAGCAATATAAAAAGGTGTAACCCTATCATGCTTTTCCTTTTGGCATTGAAATGAATATCCAATTAGGGGATGGGGAAAGTTTTGGTTTCTTTAGTACTGAGTTGGTGGCAGCAAGAGCTAAGTAGGGGCTGAGCATCTCAGGTGTGGCCTTCCCCTAGATGATCCAGCTATCAGGTTCAGCCAAGGTGAGTATGCCCTTGTGGGGCTTGCATGGCCTGGTCACAGTGGGAGACCCTCTGTAAAGGCCTACAAGTACTTAGGGAGGTAAGAGGACACCCCCTCAAGGGCTGAAGCCTGTCTCACCTTTGAGGGGAGTGAGATCACCAGTATCCCTGTGAGCTGTATAATAGGAGGGATAAGTCCATGTTCTGGTGCCCACCCCTATGCCTTTGGAACATTTCCCCCTCTGATAAGAAACCTCCTGATAATACTGTGTTTCACTGGAACACCATCATCCTCATCATTAGTAAAATGATTGCTGGTTGTCAGCATTCACGGAGAAGGTCCCTGGGGAAGGTCAGCTGTTGGAGGGAAGACTGGCATGCTGGCTCCCAAGGCAAATGTTCCTTTCCATGATGAAGGCACCAGGGACCAGGGTCAAGCCTTCGGTCTCAGAGATGCAGAAACTCTTGTCAGTGCCTGAAAGAAGCTGAAGAATAATAAGCAGACTGCCAGTGTTGTCATTAAAAGGCAAGGTGTCTTTTACGAGGTGAGCATTAGCATCAGTCTGGCAAGTACATTCTTAGACAAACTGCAAGGAAGCCAATTTAACAGAAAGTTGCTTAACAAGCAACAAGAGTAATGTTTAATGGGGTCAGCCTATAATTACATGATGCGTCCATTTCCACCATGTGCTTCTGTTTGCCTCTTGGACCAAAAGGGCTGTCTTTGGGGCCAGGAAGACCCTTCCCTGGACAGTATTCATGCGTCCACTGCCAGACTTTGCCTCACTGACTCTTCCTCTGTCACACATTTCCAAACCTCAATGACTCACCGATTCCCTTTCTGATTGTCATGGTCTTGCCTTAAACGTGTTGATGTCTTTAATCAAGACAGATTAAAGTGAAGTTTCTTTTCTCTGGAAGATGGGACTGCCTACTGTTTTGACCCATTATATGTGCCCAGCTGGTGAAGGGCTGTGTCCTTTCATAGCCTAATTCTTGGGTCACCCCATTGTTGCCTTCCTCCCATATAACACCTATGCTGTAGTGTTGAAATGTCATCATGTTTTATTTCATATCATTTTTATTTTCTGTGTTCTTTTTCTGTGTTCCACTGATTTTTTTGAGTGGGATTGGTCTGCGAAATGGCATTATTTTTAGCACAAAATGAATCCAGTGAGACAAAATCTTATAACAAATTCAACTGTTTCATTGTATGAAAGCAGGGCAGGTTCTTTACTGATGACAATTTCTGTTCGAGAGACCAAACTGAGTTCTTGATAAATTATGAACGAATAATATACACATATTATTGTGTTTAGAATTATAGTACTGCTAGCCCTAAAAATTGATCAGTGAAGTATTGGTAATGTGAGGTGATAAGTTTTTATTTTTTCTTTTCATAATAGATTTTGCCTGTCCTTTTAGTGATTTGCACTGCCCGCAGCTACCCAAAACCTCAAGCATAGACAAACTGCTTAAAATTCCAACCTTGGATGAACTGATTCAAAACAGATAGATTAACCCATACACACTCCCTGTGCTGACACTAATGAAGAAACAACAGAGCAAAAGAGTTTCCGCTTCCCAGATGTCAATCTTCTATTTGCTTTAATCATTTTATATTTATTTATTGATCCATTCAATTATGTTGGTTTATTCCTACTTAATTTGTTCCAAAGCCTTTAAGACAGATGATAAAACACAAGATAAAAATCAGGATTAAGAAAAATAAAAATAAATGTTAGATGATAAAGATGGAAGGAGGAGTTAGAATTAGAAAGATGTATAGAATGCTAGTTCCTACATAATTATTAAAATGGAATATTCAAGCTGGGCTTCCTGTTGGCAAAAGCATAAATGAAATTATAATAGGTACAAAATAATACCATAAAGAAAACCTCCCCAAATAAAGAAAGCTTTTTCTTGGCACTCTAATCTATATAAGAAAATCTCAGTAATATGGATGACACAATACCACAATATAATCTAATAACATGCAACCCAACAAAACATGTGTTTTTTAAAGGAATTTTGTTCTTCGTTCAATTTCTTCCATCTACTGATTTTTAAATAATACATCCTCTGTCTATTCATTTGAGGTTAACTTAAATATTTTAATATTTAATAAAATCTAAGTTTAAATCTTTTTACCTGCTTCTGAAAACTACAAGGGGATTATAAGACTGTATCGAATTGCTTCTCATGCCATTGTGTTTTAGTTGAGTGTTTTAGTTCTATTTTGCTTTTTAATTCTACAAATTAAATCCTATTATTATTATCATCACCATTATTTTATATGGCCAATGTTTCAGTGTATTTATTTATAAATGTCTTTGCTCACCATTTCTTCTTGCATTTCAGGCTTTCAATTTGGATTCATTTTCTGTGAGCCTCAACTATAGCCTTCAAAATTTTCTTTTGTGAGGATCTATACTCAGTTTTGTTTGTCTTCAATGTCTTTTATTTTACTGTTATTCTTAAATGATCTTTTTACTAACTGTGGGATTTGGGATTGATCTATTTTTTTTCTTTGACACATTGAAAATAATATTCTGTCTTCCATTAATGCTGTTAGAAACACTGCTATACCTCTAATTTTTATTCCTTTGAGGTGATTTGTTTTCTATCTTTGGCTACTTTTAAGATAGATCCTCTCTTTGACCTTGTTGTTCTGAACTTCCACTATAATGTGCCAAGGAATTATTTTATTTATATTTATCTGCTTGTGGTTTGGCTTAGCATCTTTCCACAATTCTGGAAAAATTTCAGCCATTTTTCCTCGGAATATTGTCTCTTTTCCATTCTTTCTACTATTTTTTTCCAGAGCTCCAATTAGGTATATGGACTTTTTCAAAAACTCTATCTTCCTTTTCTCTTATTATATTTTGAAATCTCATTTCTCTATACTATATTTTATATGATTTCTTTAGATTTATCTTATACTTCACTGGTTATCTCTTTGTGTCCAGTCTGCTGTTTAATTCATACATTGATTTTAATTTAAATTATATTTTCCACTTACAGAAGCTCCAGTTCAAATATACTTTTTTTTTCTTGAGGCAGAATTTTGCTCTTTGGGTCACCCAGGCTGGAGTGCAATGGCATGATCTCGGCTCACTGCAACCTCTGCCTCCTGGGTTCAATTGATTCTCCTGCCTCAGCCTTCCTAGTACTGGGATTAGAGGCACCTGCCGCCATGCCCGGCTAATTTTTGTATTTTTAGTAGAGATGGGGTTTCATCACGTTGGCCAGGCTGGTCTCGAACTCCTGACTTTAGGTGATCTGCCCACCTCGGCCTTCCAAAGTGCTGGGATTACAGGTGTGAGCCGCTGTGCCCAGCCCAAATATACTTATTTTTTAAACATTTTTTTATTTCTTGTCATTATTTTCAGATGTCTGTTTTATTTCTTAAAGCATATTAAATATATTTACTGTATGGTTTACTTCTCATATTTCTAATATCTGCAAGTCTCTGAAAGTGTGATGTTGTTGTCTGCTGTTTCCTCTGGTTCTTACTTGGTGCGTGTTTTGCCTAGTATACTTTGTTTGTTGGGAGGGGAGTTCGTATTCTTTAGAATGTTATCTGTAGGATTTTTTGAGAACTGGTTAAAGTTGGGGTCCTTCAGAAAGGATTTTCTTTTACTTCAATTGCCTGGGAGCACTACCAGTGCTCTCTTTGACTTTTTTTTTTTTTCTTTCTGGTCATGCGTTCCACTTCCACTGCATTTCTCACTGGCTCAACTATAGTAGCATGAATTTGGAACTACAAAACCACAAGAAGCAACATCAACTATGAGGTATTATTGACAAAAATATTTAACTTGAATCTAATCATGAGAAATAATTGATCAAATCAAGACTATGGGACAGAATCTAGGACATTCTATAGAGCCTGGATTCTTTAAAAAAGTTGTACACACACACACACACACACACACACGCACACTTTAATTTATAAGATAACTTAGAAATTAAAAGAAACTACAGAGACAACAGTCCAATGCAAGGCATGCCCTTCATTGACTTCTGGATTTTTTTAAGTCATAAAAGATATTTGGGAGTCACTTAGGAAAATTAGAATGCAAACTGTATATTAAATGGCATTATGGAATTATCATTACTTTTCTTAAGTGAGATAAGGATATTGTAATTATACAAGAGATGTCCTTCATCTAGGAGATGGCTGCTGAAGTACTGAAGGGCAAAGTATCCTGTGCTTATAACTGGCTTTCAAACAGACAAACAAAAAAACCCGGTCCAAAATGGCAGCGGCAATGGATGTGGATACCCCAAGCAGTACCAACAGCAGTGCTTTGAAGTAAAAAAGTGAAATACAGTAGCTAGCCCTCTGGGCCTGGGATGTTGTGGTTAATAACTGTGCCATCTGCAGGAATCACAGCAGGGATCTGCAACGAATGTCAAGTTAACCAAGAGTCTGCCACTTCAGAAGCGTGTACTGTTGCACGGGGTGCCTGTAACCATCCTTTTCACTTCCACTGCTTCTCTCACTGGCTCAAAACACAACAGCTGTGTCTGTTGGACAACAGACAGTGGGAATTCCAAAAGTATGGGTACCAGAAAAAGATTTCTTCTATCAAGTTTAACTGTTTTGTGATTCATTTAATGACTTGCCCTTCTGTCACTTAATTATAAATTAGATAGAACTGTGTCTTTTCTGCTCTGTCTTTTCCATTTGCTGTTCTCGCAGCCACATTGTATTCTGTGTCAAATAAAGTCCAGTTGGATTCTAGAGCAAATGCTGTCTCTTGTGTATGTGGGAAAAAAGTGAACATAAATGAAGGGGCCCCTCTTCCAAGGCTGAAAAGCCACATTTTGAAAGTGAAATGTGTGTTCATTAGAGCCGGAGCAGGGTTGTCCTGTGAGTGCATTGCTTAGTCAGAGGACTCCAACTGTACAAGGGGGGAATGTGGATCACTGACCCTGAAAACAGCAGTCAGCCCTGTCTTGCTCTGGTGTGACAGCAGTGGGCAGCTGAATGAGGAGAGAACGTGGGATTCAGTCATCAGACCCAGCTCTGAGTCCTGGTTGCATAGCCTGGCTACTGATGGCAATCTCAGACAAGTTGCCTCTCTACCCTGATCTTTCCTCCTCTATAATGTGGGCTTCTAAGGACTATATGGCATTACATGGGGCACAGAAAGAGGCTTTATAAGATGCAAAACCACTATTCAAATGTAAACATTGCGTGCATATGACATGTTGCTTTCTCTTCTTAGCTTATAAAAATAAGTTTTAAAAAATTGTAATATGTAATCTTGGCTGGCAAATATATGAACTCAATTTAAAAACTGATGTCACCTAAAATTGAATTACCACAAGAGTTCAAGTTTCCTTTACCACCACTACCTCATCACAACTTGTTAAAATGTTTTGGGCCACAGAAGGAATTGCCAATTCTAGTACTAATTTGGTAGCTATAGAGAATCTTCAACTGAGAAATGGTTTTGTTTGTTGCAGTGGTTCTCGAAATATGGTCTGAGGATTCCTGGGGGTACTTGAGACCCTGTCAGGGGGTTCATGAAGTGCTCCCTCCAACTGCAAGTCTATGCGAAACTAGTTTTTTCTTCATATACTTTCACCAAAGCAGTGCATCAAATGAAGAAGCAGACTTGAGAATCCAACTGTCTTCCATTGTCAGACATAAAAGAGATCTGCAAAAAGGTAAAACAATGCTAGTGTTATCACTAAATTTTTTTTGTTTTGAAAAATAGTTGATTTTAATAAAAGTATGTTAATAAGTGAAAAAACATATTATCTATACACAGACACATACACACATATGTATAGGCATATGAAATAAAGTAGTGACTCTAAGAGCACTGTTCATAGTACTTTGTTTCTTAGAGACAGGGTCTTTGTCATCCAGGCTATGATTGGATGCACAATCATAGCTCACTATAGCCTCAAACTCCCAGGCTAAAGGGATCCTTGCATCTCAGCCTCTACATGCGCCACTACATCCAGCTTAGATTTTTGTATTTTTTGTAGACAGGGGGTCTGTGTTTTGTACATTTTGTAGAGACGGGGTCTGTGTTGCCCTGACTGGTCTTGAACACCTGGCCTCAAACAATCCTCTTCCCTCAGTCTCCCAAAGTCCGAGGATTACAGGCATGAGCAACTGCACTTAGCCTCATTGTACCTTTCTTTCAACTTTTTTGCAGGCTCAAAATTTCCACAAATTTTTAAATTTTGTGGGAAAGTGTAAAAACAAACCAGAAAATCACATGAGTTCCCCTAGAGGTGTTCTCCTCTACACCACAGCCAAAATCAGGAGAGGCAAGTTTCTTGTTCTCTCCTTTTGGGAGGAGGGTTTATGTCTAAGCTACCCTACACTGAGGGTGCGACTCCTGAGGTCTCAGTTTTCTTTGAAAGGTTTCCTGCTGGGCTTTTCACCCTAGGACGGCTTTTCTTAATCTCTTCAACCCATGATGCTGATACAACAGAAGTTTAAGGTCCCAGGTTTTATCAGACACTTTCAGGGTATAATATAGCTTTGGCACTCGCTTCCCTCTCAGAGCACAGGCTTTCACTTTATATTTGGTCTCTATACATTTCTTGCTTTCTTGCCAGCTCAATAATTCATTTAATTTTAAAATTTCTACCCCAAATTTTTAGTTATTTTCACTGGGAGGATCATTCAGGGTATGTCATCACATTACACTACTAGAAATGGAAGTCTCAATGCAACAGCATTTTCAATGGAAGTTGAATCGCAATCACTTTTCTTCCATTTCTTGCAGAGATTCAAATGGTGGTTACAGCCACAAGCAAGAGATTCAAATAGTGGTTACAACCACAAGCAAGTTTTGAAAAACAAAATCCTTACCATAAAACTGTAAAAAAAACTGGTGGCCTTAAGGCATAAATCCAGCATGTCCACCTTTCAATTACTCAGTTGAAAATATAGTTGTCTCAACACAAGAAAGTGCTCTACAAACCAATCTTTCCCCCTAATTTTTGCAGCTCATTTATTCAAATTATTGTGAATTCAGAATTCTATATTATGTACAAAAAAAGTATGAAGATAGGCCAGATCATGAAAAAACACTTTCTCAAAAGTCATGAATACTTTCATAACAATGTGGAGATAGCCCTGTTGACAAGTGCACTACATCTCTTTTTTCATGCTTTTTAATTTGCGAGGACATTTTTATATAAGAAGCAGGTTTCTAAAGCCAAAGTCATTCATGGTTTCCTTTTTATTGTAGTGGGCTTGGGATGCTCGGAACTAGGCTACTGCCTGAGGATGGTCCACTCTCTTTACTCAAGCCTCCCCTTAAGATCTAGGATAGACCTTTCCCCTGGATAGCTGAGTAGGTTATCATCAATTTCCTGAGTTGCAAGAACACCAGCCTCAATTATTTATTAAAGAAAAATAAAGTAAAAAGTAAACAGACATGATTTTGCAAAAAACAAATCTCAGAATTATAACATCACGTGATAACCCAGTCTCTGATTATCATAGAATAATTATTCCCGAGTGTCAATTACAGGTTGTAGATGCTGGATATTTTTATCCTGAGACCTCGTTTGGCCTGAACCAGCCCTTGAACTCTATTTCTCATCTCTATGTTGGACAATATACCTAGCTGTACCTGCACATACACATGTGAGATATATCATATCTCTATATAAAGTAACACAGACTCCACCTGAGTTTGGAGCGCAGTATTTGCACTGGGTTACGAAAGCAGCTGAAATCACTTTCTACTTGTAGTCAGGGGAATTAAAATTTACTCTAAGTCCTGCTGTTTTTTCCTTCCTTTTACAAGAGGGTTAGGTGCCCCTTCCCTAACAGAGTATGCTCTACTTTTTCAAAGATTGTCAAAATAACCTACAGTTTCCCCATTTCCCCTTATTTAAGCTTTGGGTGATAATAGATTAACAAACTCAGTTACAAATGGAAACATCTGAACTCCACTGTCTTAATTCATTTAGTGTTGCTGTAACAGAATATCTAAGACTGGGTAGTTTATTTTAAAAGAAAGAGAGAGAGGTCTATTTGGCTCATGATTCTGGTGGCTGAAAAGTTCAAGTTTGGGTCCACATCTGGTGATGGCCTGAGGCTGCTTCAACTCATGGTGGAAAGCAAAAGGGGAAAGCTGGTGTGTGAAAAGAAATCATGACATGGTGTGAGGGGAAGCAAGAGAGAAACCAAGGAGCCAGGCTCTTTCTCACGACCCACCCCATTCTAATCCATCCCACAAGAGTAAGAACTCACTCACCTTTACGGTAGGGCATTAATCTATTTCTGAGGAATCCATCCCCAGGATTCACACACCTCTCACTAGGGCCCACCTCCCCACACCACCACAAAGGGGATCAAATTTCAACATGAGTTTGGGTGGGACAAACCATATCCAAACCATAGCACCCACAAAAATAAAGATAATAGTAAGGAAACCACTATGTGCCAGGCACTGGATTAAGTGTTTATATTCATCCTCCACCTAAGAACAGTACTGCTGGCTTTTCCACTGACCTGAAAACAGGTCGCACTAGCATTTTCATCTTATGAATGACCACTCTAAGGAACAGAGCCATTAAATGGCTCCCCAAGGTCATACTGTCATGGAGCCAGTATCAAAGGCTGTTGCACTCCTAACCAGGACGCTACCCCTTCTTGTTTTTACTGGATGCTCTCAGAAATGTTTCAAGATCATGCATCCTGGAAATCAGTTGCAGGTCCCTAAAGTCAGAAGCCCAATGCTGTTCATTGAGAGCCATGATATGTCACGCACCACCCTAGAGCTGGTTCTTAACCCATAAGGTAGCTATCATTCCCATTTCCCAGTGAGGAAAGTAAGACACCACTCCTTTATCCCACCAAGAGCGTAAGGGACTTCCGCCAGGCCACACAGCTAGTAAGTGACTGGGCCAGGTTTCAAACCCAGGTGTGGCTCCGCCGTGCTACCTCTCCAGATCATACATAGCATTATGATTCCTTCGCAGGACAGGGCTATATCATGATGTATTATGCTGGTGACCACAACCATTTTGGCAATGGCTTTCTAAAAATATAGAGAAAAAAAGCAAATACTAAAAAACTGAGTTTTTGGCTTCATATAATATATGAATAATTGGAAGTACATTAAATTAAGTATAAGAAATGCATTCTCATGGCCTCAATTCACGTAGTCTGCCCCAGAAGCAAAGTTTTATGCATTGATCAGACATTCACTCTCCCTAAGGCAGTGCAAGCAAGTAGAAGGACACTGTGCCTAGGATCAGAAGACCTGAGTTCGAGTCCAGTTTCTGGCATTTCCTTGGGAAGGTTGTTCAATCTCCCTGACGTTCAGTTTTCTAATCTGTGCAGTGGAAATTATAACTACAGTACCTGCTGAAAAAATTGGTGGGTTATAATTATAACTATGGCACCCGTCTGTCCCACCTCATTGTTGTAAAGATCAGATGAGATCAAATATAAGACAAAGCGTCCTATCTGAATGAGATATTTAAAGTTGGTTATTATTATGATATGGGTTTCTAGGCAGTAAAAACTTACCGTATTCTTCCACGGAAAAAGAAAAAGATGGTGCGTGGGTATATGTGTACTTATACATAAACATGGATATATATGCATGCATGAATATGATTACAAGGACATATGTATAAGAACGTTGTGTTATGCAAAAAAGATGAGAAAAACTAGTCATACGCTCACAGAAGAAGCCCTCATAAAGCATGCTAGGGCCAGTCTGCAGTCCTCTGATTTTAGTTGCTTAACTATTAGATACACAGACAGTGTTCAAAGATTGTGTTCAAGGCACTGCAGCCCTCAGAGAACTAGCCCCAAAGCCCATGACCCCACAAGCAACTTTAGGGAGCTGCTGTGGATGGAGACCTGGCCCCACTGGAAAGGCACTAGAAAATGAGCTCTTACCTTGCAGGGAGTTGTTGGGGGAACATCAGGGAAAGAAGAAGGAATCATGAATGGCGCTTGGGGCTCACTCAGGAGGAGCTCTTCCTGATAGGCGCTTTAAAGGAATCAGTGCTCAAAACCCGTGGATGCAATGAGCTCATTCATCCTTGAGGGACCCTCTGTCACCTCTCACCTGTCCTGAGGTCCTCCACACGTCCCCCTTCTCTGTTCTTATTCCAAATTCCTCTACTACATTAACACTCTAGTTTTCTGGGTAAACTTTATTAGATTTGTTACTTCTATTTTCCTTTCCCATTAGTCAGTTTTTAAATGTGGTAGCCAAAATAATCAACATCACTAGTAATTATACCCATACTCAGAAACTCTTCAGGTGAAGGGGCATGGCAGAACTCCACAAGGAAATCCCATTGCGAAGATTATATAGGTCGGAAAGTCATTTTTAAGTGACGTGTGTGATAAAGCACATGCTACATACCAATGGAATTTAATGCTCAAATGGAATAAATTGTGTTTGCAGTATACATTTCCCTAGATCCATACATGAAATCACATTTCCATTAAACAGTTTTCAAGTCAGTGACCAATTCCCTCCCACTTCTCCTGAAATTTATATGAACCTGAATCATTTTAATACCACTGAAAAGAAACACTATACTTACAAGGAGATGAACAACAGGTTTAATAGTTTTTAGTTTGCGGTATGAGGAGGCAAGATGGTAACTCTAATATCCCGTGTACCTCGACTCCTAGATCTGAGTAGTCGATAAGAAAGTAGGGAAAGGACTACCAGCAAGAAAAGAAGCCCACTAATATGTCCTTCTCCTTCCTCCTGTGTTTTTTTCTACTTAATAATTGAGTCTAATATTAATGGACAAGGATTGCCAGAAAAGTCATGATCTAGAACAGGGGTCAGTAACCTTTTCTGTAAAGGACTAGAGAGTAAGTATCTGAGACCTTCGCAGGCCACATGGGCTCTGTTACAACTACTCAACTGTGCCATTGTGCCACAAAAATGGACACAGCATTGCTGTGTTCCAATAAAACTTTAATTATGAGCCTTGAAATTTGAATTTCACATGATTTTCACGTCAGAAATATTAAATTCCAATCATTTAAAACTATAAAAATTATTCTTAGCTCACTGATCCTATAAAAACAAGCAGTGGGCCAGATTCAGCCTATAGGCTATAGTTGCCAGTGCCTGGTCTAAAACTTTTAATACATTGAAAAGAAATTCAAGTCATTTTCTGAAATTGAAGTCATTTTCACTCTTTCCGCCCATTTACTTTTCCCTAAGACTTTATGTTTTTCCCCACACTCTCATTCCCATTCTGATTTACCAGGACATTACTTCTCCTCTCTACCTCACGTATTTGTTTTATCGCACTATAAACCTTACTGAAGAATAAGACTATTTGCCAGAGACCCACCTGTAAACACCCAGCACTGCAGCAGGCACTAACAAAGCAGAAGACACAGAACTTGCAGCCAATCTTGTTGACATGGGCAATAATCCATTCCCTTCTCCCTCTTTCTTCCTGGTAGAGTCCACCTCTCATAATAGAGTCTGAAAAAACCAGATTGTCACTTTTCCACCTTCCTGGCAAACAAAGGGGTATGTCTATGACCAACTCCTGGACAGTAAGACCTGAAGAGAAGTCTGTTGGGGTGATTCTGGAAAAGGTTTTTCTCACTGGAAAAAAAGAAAGCTACAAGAGCAGAATCCCCACCCTCTCCTTGTTTCCTACTTTGGGATGATATCATGTAAAGAGACAATGTTTAGAGCTGCAGCAGCCATTTTGCAACCATGAGGGAAGTCCAGGAATTGGTCCACAGGCATAACATGATTAATCCACCAAAGCACCTCCGTACCTCTCTCCCTCTGGACTTCATGTTGTAGGAAATAATAAATCCCCAAGATGGGAATTTTGTTACCATCTATTACACTGACAGACTTCACTCTTGCACAGCTTACATTGCTAAAGGAGTGATGTGACACATAAAATGAAAAACCATTATAAAAAAATCATAAAATATCAGGCAGGACACAGCGACTCACACCTGTAATCCCAGCAATTTGGGAGGCCAAGGCAGGTGGACTGCTTGAGCCCAGGAGTTCAAGACCAGCCTAGGCAACATGGCAAAATCCCGTTTCTACAAAAAAGTACAAAAATTGGCCAGGCATTGTAGTGGACACATGTATTCCCAGCTACTTGGGAGGCTGAGGTGGGAGGATCACCTGAGCCCAGGAGGTTGAGGCTGCAGTGAGCCAAGGTCGTGCCACTGTACTCCAGCCTGGGTGACAGAGTAAGACCGTGTCTCAAAAAAAAAAAAAAAAAAAAAAGGAAGAAAAAGAAAACCTAGGCCGGGCGCGGTGGCTCAAGCCTGTAATCCCAGCACTTTGGGAGGCCGAGACGGGCGGATCACGAGGTCAGGAGATCGAGACCATCCTGGCTAACACAATGAAACCCCGTCTCCACTAAAAATACAAAAAAATTAGCCGGGCGTGGTGGCGGCGCCTGTAGTCCCAGCTACTCGGGAGGCTGAGGCAGGAGAATGGCGGGAACCCGGGAGGCGGAGCTTGCAGTGAGCTGAGATCGCGCCACTGCACTCCAGCCTGGGCGACAGAGCGAGACTCCGCCTCAAAAAAAAAAAAAAAAAAAAAAAAAAGAAAACCTAAAATACTATAACAACTCCTCCCTCCTTGGCAGCTCTATTCAACCTAAATCAAAATACGTTCATTTCTCTCCCACAGAGTTACTGCTCTATATCCACCTTCTGCTTTACAGACAAGCTTCTTAAAAGTTCATCTATCCTAGCAGGGCACAATAGTGCACACCTGCAATCCCAGCTACACAGGAGACTGAGGCAGGAGTATCTTTTGAACTCAGGAGTTTCAGACAAGCCTGGGCAACACAGCAAGACATCCCCACCCCACCCCACCTCCGCCACTGTCTCTAAAAAACCCACGAAGTTATCTACTCTTACCCTCTCCACTTCGTATTCTGTCATCCTCACTCCTCAAATAGCAATACTCTGCCCTTGTTTCACCCACACTACTCCATCAAACTGCTTTCAACAGAGTCACCAGTGACTTCTGAGTTGATAAACCCAAGCACAGTTTTTAGCTCTTATCTGGCCTGACCTCTCCCCAGAGTTCAAAATAGTCAATACTATTCACTATGCCTCTCCCACACCATACTTTTTTTTTGGTTTGTTTGTTTTGAGACAGAGTCTTGATAATGTGGCCCAGGATAGAATGCAGTGGTGCAATCTCGGCTCACTGCAACCTCCACCTCCCGAGTTCTAGCGATTCTCCTGCCTCAGCCTCCCAAGTAGCTGGGATTACAGACGCCCACCACCATGCCTGGCTAATTTTTGTGTTTTTAATAGAGATGGGATTTCACCACTTTGGCCAGGCTGATCTCGAACTCCTGACCTCAAGTGATCCACCCTTCTCGGCCTCCCAAAGTGCTGGGATTACAGGCATGAGCCACCATGCCCGGCCCATGAAACCATACTTTCCAAATTTTCTTTTGCATCCTTAAATATTTATTTCTGGCTTCTCCTTCTACTAGGCTCTTAATACTAGTGTTCCCCAGTGTTCCTGTACCACCTCTCCGTTTTTTCTTATTTTACACACTCTTCTTATGTAGCCTCATCTATACCTACAGCTTTAGTGAACTAATTAGAGGTAATTTGTAATTAGCAGCACTGATTTTCTGTTGGAAGTTAACTACTAAAATCCTTCGATGTGACAGTTATTTTAGTTAGGATAAACATGCCCCCAGGAATTCAAGTAATACTATTCATTTGCTTGCAAATTCCTTTTTCCCCATAGATGAACTTCACCCCAAGTAAAATCAGGCTATCCAAAATTCCCAGCTACTTGCAAGGCTGAGGCAGGATCCAAATTAATGTAATTTTCATGTATTTTGCAAGTTTGTTTTATGTCATATTATTTCATTACACTCTGCATAGTATTTTCTTAGCAAATACATCTAGACTAGACACCTGGCACTCAGTAAAGGATATTCCTAGCCCAGTAATCATTGTTGTCATTTGACATTGCAGGAACCACCATATGGATGGATAAATGTGTTGTTTAATGAAGGCAAGCAATTACTTTAAGAGATCCTAGTTGTTAAAAACTCTCTCTGGACTTTAAGTTTGGTATATACATAATTATTAAATGTATACATAATTGTAACAAATGTCCTCACAATTGATTTCTTGCTATTTTTCTAAGGATTTTACATTTTATTTAGTAAAATATATTAAAGAGGTTAATGATAATTTTTTTATAGAGACCCTTAGTAAGATTGAAAATGAGTGATTTTTCACACTTCTTTTCTTGCTTTGCTAATCATCAGTGCCTAATTGCAAAAGCAAAATATCTTCTAAATTCTGGGGGGGAAATTCTACTTTGAATTGCACACTAATCAAAAGACTCCTGCTTCATTTACTGAGCCCTTATCTGTGGTAAGTAGTTCTTGGAATAGCTATTTTCCTGTCACTTAAGCACCTTCCTTTGTTATTAACAGTGAACTAAATAGGAGTCCAAAGTCTGCCTTTCCCAGTGCTAGAGTATAAATGTCATCACACAGTAGAATGTAAACATCTTTTTTTTTTTTTTTTCTTTTGAGACAGGGTCTTGCTCTGTTGCCCAGGCTGGAATGCAGTGGCATGATCATGGCTCTCACTGCAGTCTCAACCTCCTGGGCCCAAGCAATTCTCTCACCCCAGCCTCCCAAGTTCTCAGGGCCACAGGTGGGCACCACCATGCCTAACTAATTTTTTAACTTGTTTTTGTTTTTGAGACAGAGTCTTGCTCTGTTGCCTAGGCTGGAGTGCAGTCGTGCAATCTCGGCTCACTGCAACCTCTACCTCCCAGGTTCAAGTGATTCTCCTGCCTCAGCCTCCTGAGTAGCTGGGATTACAGGTGCCCACCACCATGCCTGGCTAATTGTTTGTATTTTTAGTAGAGATGGGGTTTCACCATGTTGGCCAGGCTGGTCTCAAACTCCTGACCTTGTGATCCACCTGCCTCGGCCTCCCAAAGTGCTGAGATTACAGGCGTGAGCTACCTTGCGCCTGGCCTGATTTTTTATTTTTTATTATTATAGAGATGAGGTCTTACTATGTTGCCCAGGTTGGTCTGCAGCTCCTGGTCTCAAGTGATTCTCCCACCTTGGCATCCTAAGTGCTGAGATTATAAGCATGAGCCACCAAACCTGGCCCTTTATCCATCTTTTAATGTTAATAATTATATCCATTTCTGTTTCCTTCAAAAATTCAAGTGGAAAACCTGACATAACTAATGGTAATTTTATTATTATACCTATATCAATTAACACATGTGTATAAAACTTCTACTTAGTTGTGCCAAATATAAGTGCACAGTATGGGTGATTTCCCCAACTTGTGAAGAATAGTGCTATAGTCACCCCACAGGAGCAGGATAGATCCCCGCTTTTAGAATTGGGTTTGGATGCCAAAATCAATAATGCCATCACACATGCAGCAAAGGGGTTTGAAAGGTTTATTGCTCACAGAATACGCTTTTTGGGGGAGAGTAAGATGGGTTCCCAAGCTGGTCTGTAAGCTAGAGAGAACAAGAAAGGAGAATGGCTTTGGGATTCTTATTGTGGTTAGGAGTGGGGCTGTGATGAGGGTTCCTGTACATGGGCTAGGGCTTACACTGTTGGAACTTCCTGCTAGTGCCAAGGAAGGACCACCCAGGCATTCTTATCAGTTTGCCCAGATGTGGGGCAGAGAGGAAGGAAAGTAGTGGGGCTTGAGAGCTGTCAGCAGTCAAACATCAAAAATTAAGTCATACTCTGTATTACAACAATTAGAAAAGAAATAAAATGTAGTATATCAGTTCTCCATTGCTATAATATTGTTACATAACAAACAACCCACAAACCTCAATGGTATACAAAAATAAATGTGTCCTGCTCACACATCTGGAGTCAGCCAAACAGCTCTACTCATCTTGCCTGAACTCATTCACTGTCAGCTTGATCTTGGCTGGCTTTGCCTGGGGTGGGCTGTACTCTGCTCCATGTCTCTCATCCTCCAATAGGCCAGCACAGGCATGCTATCATGGCAAAGGCAAAGGTGCAGGAGTAAGCCAGCCCAATCACACAAGCACTTTTTAAGCCTCTGCTTGTGGCACTTTTGCCAAAATCCTATTGGCCAAGCATGTTACATGGCCAAGCCATGAGATGTGTACACAGAAGAATAAAAGATGTGTACATAGAAGAGTAAAGAATTGGGGCCTGTTTTGTTACCTACTGCACCTACTAATGGATTACTAATATATCACAACTCTTATCCTAGATTACAGTATTAAGAGAAGGAAAGTCAATTCAATGATATATTTACTACTAAATGTTAGGTACTGTACTTGGAATTAGAGTTACAAAAATAAATGAGATAATACTAAGGAGCTCACAGTCAGATACTGGGAAAAAAATCAATACATTATTAAAATAAATGAAATAAAATCCAATGTAAGTACATGAACAGATATTTTAACAAGAAGTGGAATGGAAATGAAAATAAACTCTTTTGTCTCCTTTATCATATATTTCATAGCTAATTAAATTAATTTTATTGTAATCAAATTTACTTTAGATTCTGAGGACATAAAGAAAAAGTTTACTGAGACTCCCCAGTGAACGGCTGCATAAAAACGCAAGCCCTCTAAAAGCAAAACCAGATTGTAAATTCTGCTAGGCTAACAGAAAGTCATTTGATTCTTTTGTTTTTCCATTACACTTAGTAGTCAATCTTTTGTTTTTCCATTACACTTAGGGTTCTCTAGAGGGACAGAACTAATAGGATAGATAGGAAGGGGAGTTTATTAAGGAGTATTGACTCAAGATCACAAGATGAGATCCCACAATAGGCTGTCTACAAGATGAGGAGCAAGGAAGCCAGTCCAAGTCCCAACACCTCAAAACAGGGAAGCTGACAGTGCAGCCTTTAGTCTGTGGCTGAAGGCCCAAGAACCCCTAGCAAATCACTGGTGTAAGTCCAAGAGTCCAAAAGCTGAAGAACTTGGAGTCTAATGTTTGAGGGCAGGAAGCATCCAGCACAGAAAAAGATCAAGGCCAGAAGACTCAGCAAGTCTGCTCATCCGTCTTCTCCTGCCTGCTTTATTCTAGCCTCACTGGCAGCTGATTAGATGGTGCCTACCCAGACTGAGGGTGGCTCTGCCTCTCCCAGTCCACAGACTCAGGTGTTAATCTCCTTTGGCAGCACCCTCACAGACACACCCAGGAGCAATACTTTGCATCCTTCAATCCAGTCAAGTTGACACTTAACATTAACCATCATGATGTGTGAGCTATTTTGCTGGGAATTTGCTATGAATCGAAAATTCTTAGTTTTTTTGTATGTTTGTTTGTTTGTTTTTTGTTTTGAGTCTTTAATGAGAAAAAAATACTATCGTGCTCAAGAACACTGTGTGTCTGGTGTGTCATTGGATCAAGGGTTGGGGACACACATGGCAGAATTCAGCAACAGGGTAACATCAACAAAAATACACACAAAAAGGAAAAGAAAACGGCACTTAGCACGATCAACTCTGTTTCCTCATCATTCAGCAGCATGTTGGGGATCCCACGGCTGATGGGGAACACATGTCCAGACTCTGGGCACTGCAGGGTGCCCTCCAACACATTCATCTCCAGCAGCATGTGGTGCATCGTCCTCACCATGGAGATTCCTAGCAAATACTCTAGGTATTTTAAATAGAAGAAATTTAATACAGGGAAATGATTACATATATAATGGAAGAACTGAGATGTCAACCGGAAGAGTGAGGCAATCCACATTTTAGCAACTACAGTAAGTGATCTCCAACATCATGGCTGGAGGACTCAAATGGTGAGAAGGCAGAAGCTAGAATCATGGTGGACCTCACCTGCAAGAGTCACAAAGAAGATACATCCATTCAGTTCACAGAGAGGGAAATACTCTAGTTTCTACCTTCTACCTTCTTATTGCTCTCTAGTCTTCCATTTTATCTAGACTGCTGACAAGCATGCAGTGGAAGGTGAGCACCAGATCTGAGAGGAAACAGGCAGTGTCTGGAGCACTACACAAGAACTCTCGCAGGCATCTACTAGGCTTGCTCGGTGACTCATTTAAGGAGGAGTAGACTATGGTGTGATATAGTATATTGTTTCTTTTGATGACTGGTTTCATTTGTTCCCTGTAGGCACCTAATCACTGTTTTTTAAATTCCCCAGGAGATTCTGATATACCCAATCAGCTGAGAACCACTGAATAGTGGCTTTCAAAATTTTGAACATCTAAACATTGTCTTCACAGAAAATCTTAATGTCTGAAGTCTACTGTACAAAACATAGAAAAGCAAGGCTGTTCTGCTTGAAGCGTAGGTTGGGAACCTGGATTCCTCTCAAACCCAGGCCACTCCTGAGAACATGGTCTGGAGATTTGAAGATTCCCAAATCTAGTCCATCTCATAGTTGATATGTATGGACATCCTCTGTGTCTCTCAGTGCTCTCTCATGTGTAGACATATGGTGCCCCATTCCAGAGAGTGACTTTAGTGTAATGCGGCATTAAAGGAACCCTGGATAGACTTGTACTGGACCTTACATATTAGAGAGCTCTGCAGATAGCTGTAAATTGAGTAATAATTGGTGTCAGGTTATTTTAGCACAGTTTGGGGATAAAATGGTGCATTAATCTCCCAGTTTGTGGCTTATTAAACTTTGAAATGGAATTATTTGAGACATAAAAGAGATAGCAATACTTTGCTGGATCTTCTCCATTAGTCGAGATTGTTACAGAGGAGAAATTTTTGCCACTGTTTATCAAATATTTTTTCCTCTAGTTAATCCATATAATTCCGGGAGCTTTACCCAGGAGGAGGACGAATTACTTGCCTTCCCTCGATCTCTTTCAAGTCCTACCCCCGCACCTTTAAACTGTCACACGGAATCTTTGGTGACAGAGGAATAGAGGTGGGCAAGCAGGGCGTTTGGAAACCAAACTGAAAACAAATTCTCCAAAAAGCACAGATTCACCAGCCTAGAAATGGCTCTGTCTGGATGGATTCCTTGAGATGTGTTTTATTTCCATTAAAAACACAAAAACTTTCCTTTCACTGTGTCTCAAAACGATAGAGAAAAACATTCAGCCTTTCAAGTATTCAAGAAAATCTTGAAGAAATGAAAGAAACTTGTTGCTCTCTGGGCCACGTTAGGTGGCAGAGCGTTCCTGGAGAACTTCAGGATTCTTTCTCAAGGTGGGCGTTCAAAGCCGATCCAAAGGATAGTCCTCTTTTTAGAAAACAAAAGGAGCACAAGGGTGGGGGACTGAAGGTGCCCAAAGCTGGTGGGTCAGTGTCACTTTCTTCTCCCTTTCGCCCCTTTCCTCCCGCTCCTTTCTCCCCTGTGGCCCCGAGTGCCTCTGCTCAGCACCCCTTTCTCTCCAGCCCCGACTGCCCATCTTCGCTCCTACCCTCGCGCGTCGGGGCCGTGTCTACACCCACCCCAGGACCTGGTCCGTCCAGGCTCCTTCCCATCCTCACACCCGCGCCCTTCTCCCTGCGGCCCCGGCTTGCGGCTCCAGCTGCCCAGCTCTTCCCGGGACAGGGGATCCCGCCAAGGGGGCCGCCCCCGCCCAGGCCCTCCCCCGCCCGGCCGCACCATAAAGCGCCGGGCCGCGGCCGCGGAGCGCAGCCGCCAGCAACCAAGCACCGCGCGGCCGGGACGCGAGCGCCTCCCCCGACGGCAGCCCGGACGCCGAGCACGGGTCACCTGCGCCGCCGGCCCGGGCCCCGACCGAGGTTCAACGCACGGCCCGGGGACCCCCAGACAGGGCCAACGCCGCCTTCGCCCCAGGCCTCGCGGGGAGCAGGAAGAGCCAACATGCTGGCCCCGCGCGGAGCCGCCGTCCTCCTGCTGCACCTGGTCCTGCAGCCGTGGCTGGCGGCCGGCGCCCAGGCCACCCCCCAGGGTAAGTGGGCTCGGGTCGGTCCCGGGGGCTACAGGCACCGGGTGCCCCATCCGCGGAGCGAGTAGAGGAGGGACCTGCTCGGCACTGTGCTCCTGGGGCCTTGCTCAGCCCCTCTCTGTTCCTCCCGGGCCCAAAAAAGCATATTGTGATTGGAGGTAGTGATTAGTCTAGAATTTTCTGAAATTCGATTATCCAATGATGGGAACAATTCCCTAAATAGGTGGGGGATGTAAAATTGATTCAAACTATGCAAAGACGCGGGGTTGCCTTCAAAACTTGCTACACGGCGCTAGACCTCTAACATGTTAGGCTCTGGTGTAGGGTGAACTCCGGGTCCTGCATCCTGTGCCTGTTCCCTCCAGGCAGCCTTGCTCCCTAAATTCTTCCATAGGCATAGCGATGTTCGCCCAGAGTCTGCTCTTGACATCCCTGAGAAAGATGCAGAATTACTCTACTTGCCCTGCCACCTGCATTTTCTGCTCTGACTTTGCTTGAACGCCAAAGAGAACGTTTCTTTCAGGAGTTGGCTTGATGTCTTAATTTCTGAGATAAATAGGAAGGGCTGAAAACCTGGTCTTTTTCAGTGAAATCATGTTCTTTGCAGCAAGATGAGTGCAGCTGGAGGCCATTTTCCTAAGTTAATTAAGGCAGGAACAGAAAACCAAATAGCATGTTCTCGCAAGTGAGAGCTAAACAGTGGGTACATATGGACATAAAGGTGGAAACAGTAGACACTGGGGACTCCAAAAGTGGGGGTGAGGGTTGGGAAAACTACCAATTGGGTACTACGTTCACTGGGTGATGTGTTCACTAGAAGCTCAAATCCCACCTTATGCAATACACCCACGTGACAGACTTGCACGTGTACCCCCTGAATCTATAATTTTTTAAAAAGTCTTTTTCTATGAAAAGGTAAAAATACAAATAATGTGAAAAGATACTTGGACAGTCCTCAAACCCCTTGGTTAAATGGGTGTGAGATAGCCATTGGGTAGAAAGCAGTTAAACAGTTTTTTTGTAAAGACCAAAAGAAAGACATAATTTAAGCAAAAAAGAAAAAAAAAAAAATCTTAGGGGTCTAACTGGCCCTAACTGGTAGGGGTGAGTTTCATGTGTTTGAACTTGGTGCCTGGGTTGATTTATTACTGACTATGGAAATAAAACTGGAAGAGACACACAACTTGAAGTAAAAGTTGTTTTTCCTCTTGAAGCCAGAGCAAAGAATGCCTATGAGGGTGTTCTCAACTCCCCTGCCTCCTGCTGCTGGAATCGCCCATTTAAACTGCATTTCGCCAAATAACTCATTTTCATTCCAGACCAGACAACCAGAATTGTGGTTTCAGGGGCTAGAGTACTGCTAACTTTAAGTTTGTGCTGAAATATTTGAAATGCTGTAGTCTGTGCCTCATAGTTCTAGGAAGGTAGGAAAGGAAGCTTTTAAAGATGCTTCAAAAGTCTTATTGTGGTGATATTTGGCAAGTTTGAATGTATAGGTATAATTTTTTTTCATTATATGCATTCTTGACTTTTGAACATACAGCATCATGGTGTGCCTTAGGTGTGCTGTTTCTCAGACATACCTGACCATTTTATGGAGACTTGAACTCAGCCTATATAACCTAAATTATCTGGTTAATTTAGTTGCTGTAGATGATCTGATTAAGTCAACTTTCTGATAGATTCTTTTATTGCATTATCTAGTCTGCAATCATCAGGCTTAACAGGATAATTTGCTTATCTCCTTCTTCCTCTGAGCTGCATTGCTAGTCTTAAATTAGTATATATTCAATTTACATACCATGGTTGCTGGGCTCATTGATAGCAGTAATTTCACCTCTAACACTAGAGGATTGTGCTTTGATCCTGGCACTTTTACTAAAACATAATAACATTAATAGAAAATGGTAGTGTCTCATTTCCTTTTCAAAACACTCTCTATGTTCATTACTAAGTAATCCCATCTCTGCCTCTTGAGAGAGATGCAAACGAATCAGACAAACCATAGATTGAAATACAGCAAGTTTAGCTTGAGTTACATCATGGACCTGATCATAGTCAAAGCAAAAATCAAGAGTACTAAGAATTTTGCTTTGAAGGTAGTTCCCATACTTTAAAAACATATCTCTTTTCTGAAGATGTTTTGTCCTGAATGGAACTTTAAAACATAATACCTTATTTCCCTTTGCCCTCATTAGTGGAAATGTAAAATTTCCAATTCTCTTGAAGATTAAAAAATCCAATTTCCCTTTTGAAATGCAGTAGGCAACAGTGTTTATGGTTTAGGGATATAGGCACTAAGAGGAACACAGTAAATGTTCTACTTTCCAACACGTCTCATATTAAATTCATTACTGTGTAAGGACCCCGGTACATGCGAAAAATACAATATAGATCCAGTTTGAAGACAAATTGTCTTTTAAAAAGGGTAGACATTCTTGAGTAATTAGGTTTTTGCCTGTTTGCTTTAGAACTTTTATTCATTCTTATTACAAAAGCAATACTTGCCCATTGTAGCAAAGATAAAAGTTAGAAAAGCAAAAAATAAAGAAGAAATTTAAAACTTATATTTATGCAACCCAGGGATAGCTTCTATTAACATTAACATGTTGTTGTCTTTCATTTCAAATCTTTTTCTACGTGAAAATATATTTCAAATGGAATTATGTTATACATACAGTTTTAGAATCCTTTTTTAATGTATCATGAACATCTTTCCACATCTGTAAGTATTCAGCTACACTTTAAAATTAGGTAGTATTCTGCTTTTTGGAAGAATCAAAATACATTTAGCCAGGGTTGTAATATAGAACCCTTAAGTTGTTTTTGGTGTTGATATTGTAAATAATAATTTATTGAACAAGTGCGAGTGTCACAGGATGGTTTGGGATGATTTTAACCATCCCCTCAATCTCAGCCAAGCCCTTCTTTTTTTTTTTTTTTTTGCTAAGAACAGTTAATATTTTCATAGCAAATTGCTATGCCAACAGAGCTCAGGTTTACCTCTCTTCCAATTAGATTTTCACCTAATTCTTTCCTAAATAGAAATTCTAGAATTACCACTAGTGTCTAATATTCTTATACCTAAATAATTTACCATGTTATTCATTATTTCCATAGGATAAATTCCCATAAGTAAAATTGCTAGATTAAAGAGCACATATGTTTTAGAGCCTTTATTACTGTTGTTTAAACTGTCTTCAAAATGTTTATACTAGTTTAAATGTTACACAGTGGTACAGAGACTGCCCATTTCCCTGAACTCTCACAGTTGAGTACTATTGTATTTACTAATTTTCCAATTCGATGGTGAAAACAATATCTTATTGTTTAAGTTAGCAACTCCTGCATCATTAGATAAATACATGAACATTTATTTATATACTTAATGGTCATTGTAATTCTTTTTATGTAAATTGCCTTTTCATATTCCTTGCCCATTTTTCTGTTAGGATGCTTATCATTTTATTGATTTGTAAGAACTCTTTATCAATTGTCAATATTACCCATTTAATAACTAGATTATTATATCAAAGAGACAGCTGTAGGTGCTGAAGTTTCTGCAGGCTATGTAATTGTTCAAGTGATATTTGCATATGCTAATAGATACACTAAGTAACTTCTACAGAGTATTACCCAAATTTGGCCTTTGCCTTTTAAATGACTCTAGGCATACTCTCTCACAGCTTTCATAAATATTACAAAGTTTGTGAGAGAAAGTACTGCTTGCTTGATCAAAAGCAACTTATACAAATACAGATGCAGATTCTGATTTTTGTAGACCAACTCTATAAGTCAAGATATAGTCAAGAAACAGACACCACATCATTTTGTTTTTTTTTGTTTCCACACTGGGATTTTTTTAAACAGAGAAATGCCGGAAAATTGTAAAGGCACAAAGGGAACACTTAGGTCTCACAAAGGTAGCAAATCATTTTCCGCCAGCACATCTACCACCATATCCATGTTTTCTGCTGCATTTCCTGTCATTTGTCACTGACCAGGAAAACACAATTGGCTCTGGTCCTGGAGGTGCCTAAGGGACTCTGTGACAGAAATTCACTGCTTGGGGACATCAGTAAAGCAATGGCTTGGATGCATTCACCAGTCCCCCTTGTACTTTAAGCCTTTAGTGCTTTTCCTGGTGGGCATTTTCAGAGCTACTTGTTCAGCCAAACCCAATTTTGTGTTTGCAAATTCAGTCCTCTCTTGAAGGCTATACCCAGTGATGAATATTGTGCTATATTTCTTCTGGCTCAGATGTCCAGCCACTGTAAAAGTAACAGGGAAGAACTGGTGAGTTTGGCAATATGGAAAAGGGATTACAAGATTAGTTTACATTACTTTGTAGCTTACTGTCAAATTGCCCCCCCAACCAAAAAAAAAACCCTGTTTTCCGCCAAATTGAATCTTTCACTTATACCCCTTTTCTCCCTTCTCCCCAGTCTTTGACCTTCTCCCATCTTCCAGTCAGAGGGTGAACCCAGGCGCTCTGCTGCCAGTCCTGACAGATCAAGCTCTGAATGATCTCTATGTGATTTCCACCTTCAAGCTGCAGACTAAAAGTTCAGCCACCATCTTCGGTCTTTACTCTTCAACTGACAACAGTAAATATTTTGAATTTACTGTGATGGGACGCTTAAACAAAGGTAAGCAAATTTGCTGAAATTATTTTCTTAAAAATCTCCTTTTTCTATTCCAGGATTAGGGGTATACTTTCTTTGAGATGGTTTTCTTGTACAATTATATTCTCACTCACTAGTCATCTCAATTTTCAATATTGAATTCTTCTTACTGTACATTTACCTATATGGGGGTGGTGGGTTCAGGGAGAAAGTGACATTGGGAGAAAAAAAGAAGAATTGCTGTGACCAAGATGGCTTTTGACATTGTCTCATCCTTATGTTATTCTGAATCCAGTTCTGGAGCAGACAGGACAAGGGACAATTCAGCCACTATCTTAGGCAGCTCAGGCTGCTATAACAAAATACCATAGACTATGTGGCTTAAACAATAGACATTTACGCCTCACAGTTCTAGAGCGTGATAAGTCTAAGATCATGGTGCCATCTTAGTCCATTTTGTGTTGCTATAAAAGACTACCTGAGACTGGGTAATTTATGAAGAAAAGAGATTTATTTAGTTCACAGTTCTGTAGGCTGGGAAGTTCAAGAGCATGGCCCTGGCTTCTGACAAGGACTTTCTTGTGTCACAACGTGGTGGAGAAGGTCAAAGAGGGAGCAGACACATGGGAAGAGGAGAAAACCTGAGGGGCATCCTAGCTTTATAACAACCTACTCTCTCAGGAACTAATCCATTCTCTTGAGAACTAATCCATTTTCACAAGAGCCGAAACTCACTATCTCGAGAACGGCACCAAGCCATTCATAAGAGATCCACCCCCATAATCCATACACCTCCCACAAGGCGCCACCTCCCAACACTGCCACACTGGGGACCAACTTTCAGCACAAGTTTTGATGGGGACAGACAGACCATATCCAAACCGTACCACCAGCAGATTTGGATCCTCGTAAGTGCCCAGTTCCGGGATTATAGATGGCCATCTTTTTATTGTGTCCTCACATGATGCAGACAGACAGCAAGCTCTCTTGTGTCTCTTCTTATAAGGTCACTATTCCCATCATGAGGGCCACACCCTCAGGACCTCATCTAAACCTAATCATCTCCCAAAACCCTCACTTCCAAATACCATCACGCTGGAGATTAGGAGTTCAATATATGAATTTGGTGGGGCAGGAGGAAGGGGCAGATACAAACATTCAGCCCATGACAGCCACCGCATACCATTCTTATGTTCCCTTTGAAGCCAGTGCTCAGTAGACCTAGCTCCTAGCTCCATAAGCACCTACCTGGCTGTGATGGAGAGAATAGACCTTAACCAGTAGAACAGGACGAATAGGGCTCTTTTCTCCCTGTGCATGCCAGACACAGGCCTGTCACTGGTTTGATTCCTCTGCTGTCATTTGTTTTATTGCCGTAGTAAGTTACTATAAGCACTGAGAAGTGAGTCCCAAAGAAAATGGTCACTATTTTTCATTGCCTTCTCCTCCACTCCTGCCCGGGGGACAACACCTGTTCCTGTTTATTAAGGAATGTGACAGATGTGTGTTCCTACTGCTTCATGCTTTTAATAAAATAGGAGAACTGGTTCTTCTGGCTGGATTTTATGTTTATTTCAGTTTGCTTTACAAAGTAGACACTTCCTAGTGCTTCAAACTCTCTCTTAGATTGTGCTTGTGATTGTACACTTAAATCTGTAGGCATTAGGAAATAAAAGAAGTTTCTAATTCTTAATTTTCATAGGACTCTAAAGTTAAAAGTGTAAAGGAATGGGATTTTAACCCCTTCTTTTCTGTCAAATTCCAACATGCTTCTTCCCTGCTTCCACTCTACTCCCAGATCTGCTTTCTCTGTATGTGGCTCACAGTGTGTCAGGGGCCGTAAGGAGGTGTCAGATAATAAAGTGAGTCTGGGGACATAGCCAGCAGATGGGTCAACCATTCCTGTCCCCCTTTTCCCATCTTCAGCCCTAATGAGAGGAGATTCTGCCCATGTCTCTGCCTTGAATCAAACAGCCCCATTTTGCCTAGCATCTGTTGAAGGAACTGCTCACCTTCTGACAACCCAGCTACTCAGTTTGTGATCTGTAAAAATCATCGTTCTTCATCTGTGGATCAGCAACTTCTCCTAACCTAACCTGTCTATTTCAGAGGCATTGCAAAGATTTTTTTTTTTTTTTTTTTTGGTTCATCCAGCTTAATGGCCAGAAGTTCCTCTACAGTGTAAAAAACTGCTCCCAGCTTTTGCCCTCACTGCCTCTCACCCTCTATTTCTAAATTGGTCAGTATTTGTGAGCCCATTGTGGAAAGTCTGTGTTGCTGGGAAGCACAAGGAAGCAACTTGCCCTGAACTGATCCTTTCATTTTGCATAGACAAGAGTAGCACTAGATTTAATGGGCAGTAGGTAGAGGGTAAGGGAATCGTTACTATGTTTCCTCTGAAGAATCACCAGTAATGTGAGTCAGCTGTAAATACCAGCAGATCAAAAATTTTAGGGGCTGTAATCCCAGCACTTTGGGAGGCTGAGGCAGGCAGATCACCTGAGATTAGGAGTTCGAGAGCAGCATGGCCAACATGGAAAAACCCCGTCTCTACTAAAAATACAAAAATTAGCCGGGCATGGTGGTACATGCCTATAGTCACAGCTACTCGGGAGGCTGAGGCAGGAGAATTGCTTGAACCCACGAGGCAGAGGTTGCAGTGAGCTGAGATCGTGCCGCTGCACTCCATACTTCAGCCTGGGCAACAGAGCGAGACTCTGTCTCAAAAGAAAAAAAAATTTTTAGAGGAAAACATGAAAGGTTTGAGATGAAGAACTGAAAGATGAACATCTCCCTACCCTCCAACCTATTAGGAAAGATAAATTGTTCTTAGAAACTATGGGGACAGAAGGAGTCCTGGAAGAATCTAGAAATGAGAATTCTTATAAGGCAAAGAGGGATTTATGGTATTATTAGAGCTTGGAGAGTTGAAGTGACACAGAGAAGTTGTTTCACTGGAGCAGTCGGAAAAAGTACGAAGATTTGCCAGCACTGGTGAATATAAAGTTCCAGGAAGGAGAAGTCCATTCTGACTGGAACAATAAAAAGAAGTCACTGGGTTCATCAGATCCAAGGAGAAGACAGAGCCTGTGGTTGAGACTCCCCACTGAAGTGTTCAGTGGTAGCCATGCTGGCTTGACATAATGCTCCGCACAACCCTCCATAAATTATCTTCCTGGACGTGGTAGGCTCCAGACAGCGTTCATCTGGCCAAGGTTCAGCTGATCTCCTCTTCTGCTGATTTGCGTGGTAAACAGGGAAACAGAAGAAATCCAAATGGATCTCTACTGACTTAAAACACCTGAGTAGGAAATAAAACACACCCTTTCCTCCATTAAAGTCCAGGACTAGGCGATGAAGGAGGGTGACTACACAGCATCAAAGAGCAGAATTTGGTCATCTGGGCCCCATATGACCTCCTGGAACAAATTAAAATGTAGCTAATGAAGACTGCAAAGAAAGAGTTTGCCACTGAGCTCTCTGCTGCTATTCTCACCCTCTCCAAGTCAGCCTACCCCAGACCACCTCATTACTGTTCACAGACATAATTTGGATCAAGATACACCTGACCTCTGAGACCTCTAGTGGCCCCCTTTCCAAACTGAATAATGTACCCATGTCTCAGTGAGGCATTCAGGGCTTCCACTGCATGGCCCCAAGCAGCCTGTCCAGTTTATCCCTCATTCCAACCTCCATGCAGCCTGAGCTTCAGCAAGATAGGCTATTGCCATTCTTTGGGGCCGTACATGCTGTCTCTCCTCCATCCTTTTGTTCCTGCTCTCTGCTCCCTCGGCACATGTCCTACATCACCTCTGGACACCCAAATCCTACACATTCAAGACTCATCTCCAGCTCCTTCTGATATTCTTTCTAATATGACTTTGTACCTCTTAAGGAAGACATTCATCTTAGCTCATCTTGTACTTGAATTACTTCTAGGTCTTCTCTCCGTTTGGTTGGGAGCTCCCTTGAGACAGGGACTATGCAGCCCTTATCTTTGCATCTGCTGCAGCACTTAGCAAGATGCCTTGTACATGGAAGTGGTTCATGGGCAGATTGAAAAGAATAAATGGAGGCTGAGAAGAATAGACTTGTTCGTGAAAAATGACATACACCATTGTGAAATTCTGGGATTCTACAATATCTGACACACAGTAGGTAATAAAAAAAAATTATGTATTTATTTATTGAGACAAAGTCTTGCTCCATCACTCAGGCTGCAGTACAGTGGCTAGATCTCAGCTCACTGCAGCCTCTGCCTCCTAGGTTCAACTGATTCTCCTGCCTCAGCCTCCCGAGTAGCTGGAACTACGTGTGCGCACCACTACACCCGGCTAATTTTTCTATTCTTTTAGTAGAGATGGGGTTTTGCCATGTTAGCCAGGCTGGTCTCGAACTCCTGGCCTCAAGTGATCCTCCTGTCTCAGCCTCCTAAAGTGTGGGGCTTACAGGTCTGAGCCACCACACCATGCCAAAAGAGATATATATATATATATTTTTTTTTTTAAATGAATAAATGTTGAAGGCCTTTTGGAATAGGATATAAGAGGATACAGGTAGTATTTCTGGTAGAAGTGATCTGCCAGGTTATTAGTAATACAGGCTTTAAATCTTGATAGAAATAAGCATCCTACAGAAACCACCTGGCTGGATAGAAGATATGGCTGATGTTCTTCTAGTATCTGGCATAAAGACAACTTTCCAGTTTGTATCCTGAGTTTGAGGCACAAACTGCATCACTATGAATACATCTCTGAATCTCTCTTAGCCCTGGTCGATTGCCTATAAATGGGGATAATAATAGCTACCTCTCAGGTTGATTGCAAGAACTGAATTATATAAGGTATAATAACTTTCTTTAGACTATGAGGTTCAATAAAATTTTCATATTCTTAAACAGTATTAGAAAGAGAGAGATGTCCACTATTTAGGCAACTGTTTTCTAATGATGATGGTTTGGTGAACTCCTGGCTTGCCTTGATGACAGTTTCACCTTTCAGAAGAAGAAAAGGAGAACTGCTTCTTTAGTCTTAGTATGATTGTCTCAGAACAACTTGGTGCTGTGAAGTGAAGGAAACCCAAAGTGTTTGCTGTAATGACCAGAGAGTGTCAGTCAAACTCCTTAGCCTAAGGAGAGGACATGCAAATAGTTCAGAGTAGTGGTTCTGAAGCTTGCAAGCTAAAGAGAAATATAGATTAAGAGAGATGGTAGAGCTTAAAAAATAAAATTTTAGACCCAATAATAAGTGGAAAAATTGAGGGGCCTCAAACATTAATAATAATATTTATGGAGTCTTTTTTTTTTTTTTTTTTTTTTTTGAGATGGAGTTTCGCTCTTGTTGCCCAGGCTGGAGTGCAATGGCACAATCTTGGCTCACTGCAACCTCCGCCTCCTGGGTTCCAGCAATTCTCCTGCCTCAGCCTCCCGAGTAGCTGGGATTACAGGCGTGCGCCACCAGGCCCAGCTAATTTTTGTATTTTTAGTAGACATAGGGTTTCTCCATGTTGGTCAGGCTGGTCTCAAACTCCTGACCTCAGGTGATCCGCCTGCTTCAACCTCCCAAAGTGCTTGGATTATAGCCGTGAGCAACCACGCCCAGCCCTATGGAGTCTTTTTAATGTACCAGGACTGTGTTAAAAGCTCAAAGTCTATTTTCCCTTTTAACTTTCACAGTATTCCTATGAGATGCCCTTGAATTAGCTTAATTTTAAAGTGGTCATATGCAGAAGATGGAAAGAATTTTAAAATTTGACACAAAACTATAAAAATTAGGACAGAAAAGCTAAAACCTAATTGAGTCAAAGCTGGTGATTCACACGTAAGATAATAAAATGGGTGTTTTTAGCCATGTTCAGAATGAGATATGGAAGATATGGAAGAAATAAGCCCACCTCCTGGAATAGGTAATAGGAGATTAACAGGTGATTGAGGTAAGTCATAGATGGCTCTTCTGTTTCTGTCTTACCCATCAAGGGGAATGTTCCTCAAATTGTCAAGAATGGTTAAAAGAAAACAAAAATCCAAGCTAGGTGAGGAGATAACAGAAAAACACCCACTCTCTTTAGTGAGACTAACTATTCAGGTCCAGATGAATTACATATTGGGATAGTTAGTGAAGAAAGTGATAGTGGAGCCACTGTTAGTATCATTTAGAAATCGTAGCGAACAGAAAGGTCCTAAAAGACAGGACAGGCAAATGTTTCCATTTTTATAAAGAAGGGAAGGTGGATTCTGAAAACCACAGGCTACTGAAATTTAGGACAGAGCTCCAGAGGGTTATATGATTATTCATGTATTTTGGGATTGCCTAGAAAAGAAATCTGTGATTTTTTTTAAAGACAAAATGGATTTACTAAGAATAAATCATGCCAAACTTTTTTTTCAATAAAGTTTCAAAGCTGATAGATAAAAAACATGCTGTCAGCATAATGTATCTGACTTCAGAAAAGAATTGGATAAAGTTGCTTATTATACCTTTCTAAATAATATAAAAAAGAATAAGCTAGATTATAGTACCGCTAGGGGTTGATAAGTCACTGTATAGCAAATTATCTGGTGGTTTTTGACACGGCTCTGTCTTGGGTATTGAACTGTCCAACACGTCAGTGACTTGAGCAAAGACAGCATTTTATCGTGTTTGCAATTCAAAGCTAGAAAAGAGTTGAACATGTTGGATGCTATCATTCATATTTACAAATTCCTACCAGATAATACAATGGGCCAAAATCAATCAGATTAAATTCAACAAGAATAAATGTAAAGCTGTCAACTAGGAGTGAAAAGCAAGTTGCAGAAGTTCAGGATGTGAGACATCTATCCTAAGAGTTCTAATCAACAACAAATCCTAATCAGTGTTGAGGATAGTGCCTGACACATAATGGATACTCAAAAATGTTTGCCAAATGAATGAATGAACAGATACTGTGATGCAACTGTTTATAAAAAGCTCCCTACACTTTAGGTTTCATTAGTGCATACATATGGCCAGGTTAAGGAAGCTAATAGTCCCACTGTACTCTTAACTGTTCAGGCCACATCTAATACTGTGTCTAGTCCTGGACACATTTCACAGGGACACTGTCAAGTCAAAGATTATCTTGAAAAGAGTCACAAAAAGAGCACCTATCTGGGCCCCGTTTTGGGGTTTTGTTTTGTTTTGTTTACCACATTTAAGTAGAAAAGTTAAAGGAACTAGAGAAATGAAGGAGCCAGACAGAAGACATGAAAAATATGAAATTTGCCTTACAATATTTGAAAAAAGGGCTAGGTGCAGTGGCTCATGCCTGTAATCCCAGCACTTTGAGAGTCTGAGGCAGGAATATCACTAGAGCCCACACATTCAACACCAGTCTGGGTAAAAAATTAAAATATATATATATTTTTTTTTGAGACAGAGTCTCACCCGGTTGCCCAGGCTGGAGTGCAATGGCATGATCTCAGCTCACTGCAACCTCCACCTCCCAGGTTCAAGCAATTGTCCTGTTTCAGCCTCCTGAGTAGCTGGAATTACAGGCACGCGCCACCACACCTGGCTAATTTTTTTTTTGCGTGTGTCTTTAGTAGAGACAGGGTTTTGCCATGTTGGCCAGGCTGGTCTCAAACTCCTGACCACGTGATCCGCCTGCCTCAGCCTCCCAAAGTGCTGGGATTATAGGCGTAAGCCACTGCGTCCGGCCAAAAAGACATTTTTTAAAAAATTAGCCAGACTTGGTGGTACATGCCTGTAGCTCCACCTATTCAGGAGGCTGTGGCAGGAGGATCACTTGAGCCCAGGAGTTTGAGGCTGCAGTGAGCCATGATCATGCCACTGCACTCCAGCCTGGGTAACAGGGCAAGATCTTGTTTCAAAAAAATAAAAATAATTAAAAATAATTTTAAAATAATATTTGAAAATGTCATTTGGAATGAAGATCAGAGTAAACCTCTCTCTAGCTCTGAAGAGTAAAATTAGGATCCATTGGTAGAAGACAGAGGAAACATATTGGCTCTGTATTAGGAAAATCTTGGAGAGTGATCCAAAAGTGAAATGGGCTTCTCTGCAAAGTAATGAGTTCCTTGTTACTGGAAATGTGCTGGTAGAGGCTGCACTTTTATTGAAGGAATTTGTGAAGTGAGATATTAAGCTGGATGACTTATAATGGTAGTATTTTGTCATTCTACCAAGGCTAGAGAAGTTTCATAGGCGCTTAAGAAACTGCTTTGCATCTGTCTCCTGTAACATGACCTTGGGCTTCTGTGCACACTCACAGCTTTGTTGCCTACCAGATAGTTGCATACTATGATGAATCTCATACTTTTTCAAAACAAAGTCCTCTGCAGATGTTTAGCATAATTGCTGTGTTTTCTTTCACTAGATAGATGTGTGTGTGTGTGTGTGTGTGTGTGTGTATACTCTGTATACATTACATTGTCCAAACTGCCATAAGAAAACTTTGAAACAGACTGCATTTATCACAGCTGGGAGTCACCCAGAGTACTTTCAGAAAAAGCAGTTTGCTGATTTACCTTTTCTATGTATTTCCAAAGCACTAAAGTTACAAAGACCTCGTGTATAGGGCATGAAGATAAATAAGCAAAGGCAAACAAGCATATCCATCACAAGAGACATTAATGTCAAGGAGGCAATTTTTAAATGTACAATTATTTTAAAAGAAGAGGAAAGGTTGACAATGATTGCTTCCATCATATGTTTAAAAGTGCCAAAGAGCAAAGCCATTTGCCAAATAAAGCAAAGAGTGCCGGACTACCTTTGTGAGTTTGCTGCCTGCAGGCCAGGCCACTCTGGACTCCTTTGCCCAAGCAGAAAAAATATTATCATTTCCAGTTCTTTAAAGCTGGCACCCTGCTTCATAACTTTGACATTCAACATATTATAATATTTTTGACTACCAGGTCCACTTTTCAGAAAGCACCTTTTGAAAATTCTTTCTGAAGATGGCAATATTTCAAATCTTCATTGCCTGGGCTTGCTTTTTAATCTGCTGCCAGTCACTGAAATCGTATTTAATCAGACTGGGCTATGTGGTTCCTGTGTCCGGCTGGTCCCAAGCATGGAAGTGTAGCTTTTGGACAGTGCCATAAAATCGGGCCCCAAATTGTCAATTACACAAAGATGCCAAGTTTAGAGGGAAAGGATTTATATAACCAACAAAGTGTTCCACATTTAAAAAAAGACATAATTGTGAGTAATAAAAGTCAGAGTGGACACACTCTATTTTATCTATTTTTTTCACTTCATAGGTAGTTGTAGTGGTGCCCTCAGATACTATGGGATGTGGGAAAATCAGCAAGATATAGACTTGGCAGCAGGGAGGGACTTACGGTGGTGGGAAGATGAGGGCCAGTCCTGGGATAAGGAGTTGAAACGTTATTTAGAATCCGCTAGGGAGTTATTGAAGGATTTCATTTGCTGCTTTGCTTGCTTTGAGGAGGCAATAACTTGATCAGAACAGTCCTCTAAGAAGTTCAATCTCTCAGTCCAAAAAGTCCATGCAAAAGAGCCCTAAAGTAGGAAGGGGAGTCAGGAATCTAACAGAGAAGCCCAGAGGTGGAGCAGAGGCAGAGACATCGTTTGAGATTTGAGCACCCACTGACTGACAGCCTTCAATTCCAATCCAATCTGCACTGCATTCTCGGTACTAACCCTGCAAGATAACCAGCTGCAATCGCCAAGAAAGCCTGTGCAGCTGGTGGTAAGTGAAAACTGAGGATGCGAACTGAATGTGCTACAGCTGAAGAAACAGTTGTACCTGGAAACACTCAATGGGTTCACCTTGCCTGCTGCCTACACAGAACCCATTTATCAAGACAGGGGAATTGCAATGGAGAAAGGGTAATTCACGGAGAGCTGGCTGTGTGGGAGACTGGAGTTTATTACTCAAATCAGTCTCCCCAAGCATTCGGGGATCAGTTTTTAAAGATAATTTTGCAGGTAGGGGCTTGGGAAGTGGGGAGTGCTGATTGGTCAGGTTGGAAATGGAATCATAGGGGGTCGAAGTTAGGTTTTCTTAATGTCTTCTGTTCCTGGGTGTGATGGCAGAAATGACTGGGCCAGATTACTGGGTTGGGTGGTGTCAGCTGATCCGTCGAGTGCATGGTCTGCAAAATATCTCAAGCACTGATGTTAGGCTTTACAATAGTGATGTTACCCTAGGAGCAATTTGGGGAGGTTCAGACTCTTGGAGCCAGAGGCTGCATGACCCCTAAACTGTCATTTCTAATCCTATAGCTAATTTATTAGTCCTTCAAAGGCAGACTGGTCCCCAGGCAAGAAGGGAGTCTTCGGGAAAGGGCTGTTACCAATTTTGCTTCAGAGTCAAACCATCTACTGAATTCTTTCCCAAAGTTAGTTTGGCCTCTGCCCAGGAATGAACAAGGAAAGCTTAAGTGTTAGAAGCTAGATAGAGTCAGTTAGGTCTGATTTCTTTCACTGCCATAATTTCCTGAGTTATAATTTGGCAAAGGCCGTTTCATACCCAGTGACTGTTTTCCTGAGTGCTCTCCAGGGTGGTGGCCAGGCAGAGGTGTGGTCAAGCTGGGAGGTGGAATGGTTCCAGCCTCAGGGGCCTGGCTGCTTCTTCCTTCCCAGAGGGACGAAACGGTCATCCTCCTCCCTCTGTAGTGTTTTCCCCTGCGTTTTGCTCCTTCTACTATGTGTGGATGTGTTGGGATAAGATAGGGTGAGATGAGCACCGGGAAAGGGGGCTGGCAAGAGGAAGGGAACCCTGTCCGTTCTCTTCCCCTTCCCGATGATGCTGCCTCTGGAGAAGGTGAGGAAAACTTGCATCCAACAGGCTGCAGGCTCCTGGGGCGAGAACTTTCTGCTTTTCCCGGACTCTGTATGACTGATGTGAAAACATTGAGCTTCCTGAGGCTGCTTGCCCTCTGGGTAGTCTAACTGCTCTGATGATAAAATAAGTGTAGAGGCACTGAAGTAAAGAATTTGCAATAAAAAAGAAAATGAAAAATGGAAGCCATAAGAGAAATGAGTATTGGATCAATTGTGAAGAATGGGAAATGTCAAGGCACTTGATAATTTTTCTGCTAACAGACATTGTGAAGATGGAAGTTTCCATGGTTTTCTTTGCCTGTGTTTTCTTTTGCTATTGTCATGAGATCTAGGGGCATGAGGGATTTGTCATTTGAGTGTTACATTGCAACAAAAAGCAAGGCAGAAGTACAGAAACCACTTCAATGAGAGTATGAACACAATAGGAGGTTTTGCTACCTTGAATTAGATGTTGAATTGCTACTCTCTGAACTTTATTTTCTATATACAAAGCTTTAAATGCAATCATTTAATTTTTCGTTGAAAGTTTATATTAGCAACATTTAGTGTGCACCTGCTATATATAAAGTATCCCACTAGGTACTATTCATCAAATTAAACCCAGCTATTTAGTTATGAAAATAAACCATGGCCCACATGCCCTGTGAAGCCCTGTTAAAAGCAAGCAACATGCCCAAGAAAATATATTTCCTTTGAATTTCACAGAAATCTTAGTTTGGGGAAGAAAAATCAAGAGTTTTTGTTATAAGCCAGTATGTGCATCCTCTGAAACAGTTAATGTAGAAAACAGAGGTAGTGGCCATAACTGAAATAAGGAGATAGTGAGTGAGTGTGTGTGTGACCTAATTCAAGTTTGGTGGTCCAAGTGGTATTTTTCCTGGCCTGTAAAAATTCCAGGTATTTGCAAAACTGTTCTAAATAGTAATGTAATAGAAGTTTTTATAAAATTGAGTTAGTGCATATGTTTGGACTCTGTTTCTCCCTCTTTTGGTTACTATATATGGTTCTAATTTCCAGCTGTGCAGTTACTATTGTAAATTCTCAACATTTAAAAAAATTTTCAGATTTAAATTATTTGTATTGATATGTAATTTTTACATATTTAAGGGGTACATGTGAATTCTCAACAATTAATATTAAATAAAAGGAGAAGATTCTGTTCTATCCCAGATTAGAAATACCTTAGAATTTCTATTTGGGTCTATTTTCCTCCATTCCATTATTTTCTTCCTCTTCATACCACATTTATATACATCTTACCATTTATTTATATTTATTTAATACTTTGCTTCAGGAAAGTTAGTATTGTTCTGGAATCAGAAAGCCCTTCTAGCTAGTCTGTCTTGCCAGGTCTTTCTGATTCTTCTCCCTCAGGAAGCAAGTGGTGGTGACCACGTCGACATAAGAGATTTCCCGTCTGACTCCTCCCACCATCTCTGTAGGTCACAGAACCTCACGTCAACTGGCTCTCTTCAGACTGTGGTCAACTGGAAAATCCAGTCAGAGTTCAGAAGGGTGGGAAAATGAACCTAGAAAGCCTAATGTGGAGAAAGCCTTAAAATATATCCTTCATGTTCCACAGTAGTGATTCTTTTCTTTGGCGACACTGCAATGTAAATAGGTATTCTTGGCTAGTTCATCTGCAGGCAGCACCATCTTGGCATTTACACTCTACAGAAAAGGTACCTGAGGAGAAAGATGGTCCAAGTTACTTGCCACAAATCACACAGATTAACAGCAACACAGTCTGGGTGTATATGTCTAATATATTTCTTTATTATTTTTATATACAAGTAATGGTTGTTTCTTGTAGAAAAGTTAAAACAATGAAGATGAGCAGGAAGAAAAAAAATACCATCCAGGCACCCAGAAAATAACCATATTAATGTAGACATATCTTCTTCTAATCTTCTAGGTATGTATGTATACATATATGTATATATATACACATGCACACTTTTTTCTAAATTAACCCATATTGACCTATAACCTCCTTTTTTTTTTTTTTAACTTAACAAAATACTGGGAATGTCTTTTTGTGTTTTTAATTCAGCTATTCCGTAGTATTCCATTTTATGATTATAGTGTAATTTAAGTAGCCAGCCCTCTCCTTTTGGACATACATGTTGTGCCAAGTGTTGATTACAATAAGTATTTCTGAAATGAACATTCTCATCCATACATCTTGGTGCTGCTTTTTTTTTTTTTTTTTTTCCTATAACCCAGGACAGTGCTGAAGTGCTTCTTTTTTGTTCTTTAATTTCCTCAGTTTTAGTTCCTAGAAGTGGCAATGCTGGGCTGTTGGGTTTATACATGTTTGAGGTTCTGATGCACATGACTAAATTACCCTCCAGAAAAGTTCTACTTTAAGTTCTACTTAAGGCTTTCCCACCCTGGGACAGCTAAAGACTGGCCAGAGATTTGCAACTGCAATGATGTGTTTACCACCTCCCTTATCAGCAATATTTGCAATTAGCCTCCAACCTTGTTCCCGGGATTATTTCCAGTGAAAATTAGCCATGCCCGGCTAATTTCTGTATTTTTAGTAGAGACAGGGTTTCACCATATTAGTCAAGCTGATCTTGAACTCCTGACCTTGTGATCTGCCCACCTTGGCCTCCCAGAGTGCTGGTTTGGGAATGGTACCTGTGGGTGCACCTGGAGGCATGTTTGGACACCAGCTGAAATCACTTTGGTCTTTCTAGCAAACCTTAACTAATGGGCTCCACTCACAAAGGGTCAACTTCCAAGATTTTAGCTAAGGGCCTCCTATGTTCAGGACAATAATGGAGTTAAAAAAACAAGGCTGCAAGGCTGCCTGGGAGGCGGAGCTTGCAGTGAGCTGAGATCTGGCCACTGCACTCCAGCCTGGGCGACAGAGCCAGACTCCGTCAAAACTAGAAGATATGTGGGCTTAAGCAGATATGTGAATAGCTACCCACATAGGGAAAAAAACCGAAATGAAACAAAAACAAAAACAGAAAATAAGGTGGGAGTCCTTTTACAACCATGGATACGTTTTCTTTTCTTTTTCTTTTTCTTTTTTTTTTTTTTTTGAGACGGGGTCACTCTGTTGCCCAGGCTGGAGTGCAGTGGTTCGATCAGGACTCACTGCATCCTCAATCCCCCAGGCTCAAGCAGTCCTCCACCTCAGTGTCCCAAGTAGCTGGGACTACAAGTACGTGCCACCACACCTGGCCATTTTATTTTTTTTTTGAAATGGAGTCTTGATCTGTCACCCAGGCTGGAGTGCAGTGGTGTGATCTTGGCTGACTGCAACCTCCACCTCCCAGGTTCAAGCGATTCTCCTGCCTCAGCCTTCCGAGTAGCTGGGACTACAGGCAAACACCACTAGGCCTGGCTAATTTTTGTATTTTTAGTAGAGACGGGGGTTCACCATATTGGTCAGGCTGGTCTTGAACTCCTGACCTCATGATCTGCCCACCTCAGCCTCCTAAAGTGCTGGGATTACAGGCGTGAGCTACCAGGCCCAGCCTGGCCAATTTTCTTAAATTTATTTTTTGTAGAGATGAGGTCTCACTATGTTGCCTAGGTTGATTTCAAACTCCTGACCTCAAGCGATTCTCCCACCTGGGTCTCCCAAAGTGCTCGGATTACAGGCATGAGCCTCTGTGCCCAGCCAATACCTTTTATTTTCTGAGCATTGTTAAATTCAGGGATGGGTTGCTGAGGGACAATATGACAGATTACACGCGATTTGATGTGTGCTAACTAAAGCCTGTGCATGCCTGCATTTTTTAGTCACGGAATGAACCATACTCAAGTTCAGATTCTAGTCCTGCCGCTTCCTATGTCCTTGACCAAGTGCCTTCACTTATCTGAGACTCACTTTCCTCATCCATAATTATTCCAATTGCATTTGGTTGCAGTGAGTAGAAATTAAGTATTTAGGCTGGGTGCAGTGGCTCACACCTGTAATCCCAGCACTTTGGGAGACCAAGGCAGGTGGATCGCTTGAGCTCAGGATTTCGAGACCAGCCTGGGCAACACGGCAAAACCCTGACTCTACAAAAAATATATAAATTAGCTGGTTGTGGTGGCTCACACCTGTGGCCCCAACTACTTAGGAGGCTAAGATAGAAGGATTACTTGATCACGGGAGGCAGAGGTTGCAGTGAGCTGAGATAGTCCCATTGCACTGCAGCCGGGGGGTCAGAGCGAGATCTTGTCTTTAAAAAAAAAAAATGGGGGAGGAGGGAGAAATCAAGTATTTAAAGCACTTAAGGACAGCCCCCAGCCCCATGGTAGTGCTTAGCAAGTGTTTGGTGAATGAATGGATTCATGCTCTAGGCTTACTTAGAGTTTAGTTTGCTTTCAGATGGGGTTCTGCTTGCTCACTGTACTTACTACTATATGAGAATTGTATTGTTTATTTTCAAATTTGCCACATATTATCTGTTTCTCCATCAGCACAAAACATTCTCAGGAGGAGAGTTGGTTCCCAGTGCCTGAAACAGTGCCTAGCACACAGAAGATGGTGAATTAATATTTGAGGTTATTTCTCACTCACATTCTGTCCAGCAACCCAGTCGTGTTACCAGGAGGCTGTTCAGCACGGGACACTTACCACACCATTCGTTGACCCTCCACTTCCCCCTCTTCCACTTATCACACCATTCGTTGACCTGTGCTTGCTTCCAGCCATCCTCCGTTACCTGAAGAACGACGGGAAGGTCCATTTGGTGGTTTTCAACAACCTGCAGCTGGCAGACGGAAGGCGGCACAGGCTCCTCCTGAGGCTGAGCAATTTGCAGCGAGGGGCTGGCTCCCTAGAGCTCTACCTGGACTGCATCCAGGTGGATTCCATTCACAATCTCCCCAGGGCCTTTGCCGGCCTCTCCCAGAATCCTGAGACCATTGAATTGAGGACTTTCCAGAGGAAGCCACAGGTAGGAACGCACAAACCATTCTCTGAAGTGGAAAAATGAGCTGCCGGTGCCTAGGGAGTGCAGAGGAGTGTGCTGAGAAATTCCTGCTGCAGGTCAGTGGGTCTAATGTCGGTTGCACATCAGAATCGCTTGGGGAGCTTGAAAAGCAAGTGCTAGGGGGCTGCCCTTAAGACAAACCGAATCTGAATCTGTCGGGTGGGGCCTAGGCATCAGCACATTTTTAAAACACCAATTCTAATGTGATGCCAAAATTGAGAGCTTGTGCTTTCAATGGTAAGTAGAGACTATGGATACAATTGTAAAGTTGGAAAGGAAGGGCAAAAATAAAAATAACTACCTCAGAGTGATGACGTTATCTATTTTCAGTTTTCTTTAATAAAAATAAAAAAGAATGATTGGAAACTGCCAAGCTGTCGGAACAGCATTTTCGCAGGTCTTGTCAGAACATCCACTAACAAAAGGGAGCTTAGCTTAGCTCCATTTGGTCTTAAGACATCATCACCTCTGTCTTCTGTTTTAATCCATGTTGATGGTATTTTTATTATTCTATCATTGCACCTGCTGTAGAAATTGCCACATACATTTCTTTTAGAATTGGGTGCTAGTCAGTGCTTTGTTTTCTATAAAGAACTAGTATTCTTTGTCCTTTCCAATAATGCATAACTGGTTTAAAGTTCCTGAATTTCATCTGTTATATAAGCCTATGTCAAATCAGTAGCTATGTTCATCTGCTATGGCCCATATTATTTTTGTCTGCTACCTCTCAATCCTCACTTTCCATTCCCTTTGTTAATTCATTATATTAATATATGCTTTGGTTACAAGCTACTCTGAGCCCTTTGTACAGAGAAGCAGGGTGTAAGCAATAATTTCCATTGCATGTAGGAATGCTGTACAGTTTTAGATAGCAATATAAAAACTATGAATCTGATCCTAGAAGTTTTGCGCTTGAACAACAGGAAGCATTTTTAATCGGAAATTCCAAGAAAGCTAAAATCCAAGGTTTGGGGTTTTTTTTGTTTTTCAGTCATATATATAGAGAGATTTTTTTAATGTAGATTTACATATGGAAAAAAATTAATAGAAAGATGTGCTCAACTTTATTTCTGAATCCCCAAAGTAGCACACATAATCAGAATGACAGTCAGAAATTGTGTCACTGCTCATTTCAGAAATTAGTGTTCACCACCAAATAAGTCAATTTCTAAAAGTCAGGACTCAGCCTTGACAAAGTCATCAGAAACTGTACTTACTGGAATTTTCTCAGAAGCTCTACCTCGTTAGACCATCGGTAGTGATCACAGTGGCTCAGTCTCATAGTCACCTACTCATTCATTCAGTCAGTCAACAAATAGGCACATTCTAGGCATTAGTGCTACTGTGGCGGGCAAAGCCAGTCATTGTCCTGACTGCAGAGATTGTAGTCTGATGTCCAATACAGTATGTGTTAAATAGCATATGTTGCCTAAATCTTAGCTAAATCAAAAAGCAGAATTCCTCTGAAAATCCTCAGCTGTGCTCATTTCTATATAAGGATGATGACTTGACCTTGGCAGTTAACATAAACGTTTGGTTGTATATAGATATAATAAAAGTGATTGCAAGCAGAATTCACAAGATAAAAGGGCAAGAAAATTTACTTTTTGACTAACAATGAATAATATCAACCCGAAATGTAAAAATACGATGCCAACTGCCTAATGATCATAGAAGATATTATTCATTCTCATAGCCCGAAGAAATCATAGGCTTTGCTAGAACCTTGAGTCAAGACATCCAAAAACTAATACTGTTTAAAATTGGGATTAACACCTTATTTATTGTGATCTAAATTCCATAAACAAATTACAGACAATTCTTAAGAGCTTCCCGTCACAAAATAACTCCTTTACCATGTAGGAAAAGAGCCTTTCCTTTTCTCAGCCCTCTTGGTGGCAATGCCAGCATTTTCCTAGGCTGCTGGCTACTTACATATTCACTTCAATCAAAAAGATAGGGCTGGCAGGCTTTAGGAAAAAATGTGATCCTACAAAATTATGTAAGATGTCAGAGGGTCCAGCGATACAGGACTACTTGATTATGAAAATTGCGTGAGTAGGCAAGCACATTGGCTTTTCAACAGTGTCAGCAATCTGTGGTATGAATGTGATTTCTTCCAGGACTTCTTGGAAGAGCTGAAGCTGGTGGTGAGAGGCTCACTGTTCCAGGTGGCCAGCCTGCAAGACTGCTTCCTGCAGCAGAGCGAGCCGCTGGCTGCCACAGGCACAGGTGTGGGCTCTTGGGCAGTTTGCATACCTTCATCAACACAAACTCCAAAGACCCTGAATAGGCAGGGTCCCATCACCAAAAAGTGGGACTGTCAACAGAGCAGCCCAACAAAACGTATCTATGAAAATCAGGCTCTTGAACAAAATCCAGGGCAAGGAGTATTTTCATTAAACTTTTATTTTTATGATTCACATGAATTTAGACTCAAATAGTCAGTGGCATCATTATCATTGTTTTTAGCTGAATTAAAGAAATTACCCCAAATTAAATTCAAATATTCTGGGTTTTTGAATCATCTTGTCATGATGATTTCCTGGGGAATCTTTTGGTTTTGAGTCACTTAGAAATGACCATCACTGGTTGAAAACTCTTTGCCTTTTGCTGTTCCTACAGGGGACTTTAACCGGCAGTTCTTGGGTCAAATGACACAATTAAACCAACTCCTGGGAGAGGTGAAGGACCTTCTGCGACAGCAGGTAACAAGTGGGGCATATCATCAGAAAAGCCCTGCTCTTCTCAGAGCAGCTCCCCACAAGCTAGTGGAGCTGCAGGCCTGCGCAGGCATGGAGGCGGCCTCTGAGTCAGACCTCCAGGGGCCCACGCAGCCCCCCACAGCAGGGATCTACTGGAAGTTCTCTGGAAATGGGGGCCAAGTTCATGATGAACACACCATGGCTCTAAGCAGAGCGGGAGCCACCAAGGGCTGCTAATGCTACTGTAAGAAGTGTTACAGAGGGCCAGGTGTGGTGCCTCACGCCTGTAATCCCAGCACTTTGGGAGGCTGAGGTGGGCGGATCACAAGGTCAGGAGTTCGAGACCAGCCTGAACAACACGGTGAAACCCCGTCTCTACTAAAAACACAAAAATTAGCCAGGCGTGGTGGTGCATGCCTGTAATCCCAGCTACTCAGGAGGCTGAGCCAAGAGAATCGCTGGAACCTGGGAGGCAGAGGTTGAAGTGAGCTGAGATTGTGCCACTGCACTCCAGCCTGGACAACAGACTGAGACTGTCTCAAAAAAAAAAAAAAAAGTGTTACATAGATAGCTCCACATGGATTCTTTCATCCCTGGATGATTTCAGGCATTCCTTTTCAATCCTTTTCCTCTTCTCATTTTTAAAGGTTAAGGAAACATCATTTTTGCGAAACACCATAGCTGAATGCCAGGCTTGTGGTAAGTGCTTTCCTAGTAATGGGCTCGCCTGAGTCGGATGATGCAGGCTGATGAAGGGCTTGCGGTGAGTCTGTGTTAACCGCAGTTTCTGAAGGTCTACCACATAGTTGGAGGGGAGGGAGGAAAAGTTCAATGGGAAACTAAATTTTGTTTTGTCTTCCGTATATGTTCCTGGCGGTGAATAAGCCTGTGGATGATTGTTTTCCTCTAGGTCCTCTCAAGTTTCAGTCTCCAACCCCAAGCACCGTGGTACCCCCAGCACCCCCTGCACCGCCAACACGCCCACCTCGCCGGTGTGACTCCAACCCATGTTTCCGAGGTGTCCAATGTACCGACAGCAGAGATGGCTTCCAGTGTGGGCCCTGCCCCGAGGGCTACACAGGAAACGGGATCACCTGTATTGATGTGGATGAGGTAAAAGTTCACTTAGACCGGGAGGGAATCCCTAAGTATCCTCCTCACCCTGCAGCTTTTGGAAAAAGAAGCCAGGCTGATGATTAAGGGCTGACTTGGGCTGTCCTCCAGGCTCCATCAAAACCACTTGCTTGGAGACCCTGAGACACAGGGATGGCGGAAGGAGACATGACCCAAGGTTATGGCTGCATTTGTCATTTTTCGTCTGCGTTTCCAACTCTTCTACTGGTCCATTGGCTACAGTGCCGACGTTTCTGCTTTACACGCTGACATTTGCATTGGTTATTTCTCTTAAGCAGTCTGTGCTACAATTTTGTTTTTCCCTCACTTTTGCAAATGTAGAAGGGGAGGATTTTTGTAAGGGTATATTTCAGGAGTCACCATGGATTTCTTCAGGCTTCCTAAAACAAAGGAGCAGAGGGGAATGTCACACCAACAAGGGGGAGGCCCTGTAACCTATTAGTAACTAAACGTGCCCAGGGAGGGCCCCGGAGGAGGCACATCCAGCTGTTTGACCGGCTGGCAGAGCCCCAGTAGAGACTGTTTCAACACCATGGTTAGGCAGGCCAGGCCCAGTGGCTCAAGCCTGCAATCTCAACACTTTGGGAGGCTGAGGTGGGAGGATCACCTGAACTCAGGAGTTTAAGACCAGCCTGGGCAACAAGACAAAACCCTACCTCTACAAAAAATATGATCATTACCGGGGCATGGTGGCATGTGCCTGTGGTCCCAGCTACTCTGGAAGATGAAGTAGGAGGATTGCCTGAGGCAGGAGGTTGGCGCTGCAGTGAGCCATGATGGCACCACTGCACTTCAGCCTGGGCACGACCCTGTCTCAAAACAAACAAACAAAAAACATGGTTAGGCAATCATCAGTCTAGTCGCAAAGTAATGTTCATAGCAGGTAGCAAGGCTGCCACCAAAATGTGCCTTCAATGTGCCCTTCTCTTCCCACCCAGCCAGAGGAAGGCTGAAAGGACAAGCGCAGGAGAGAGACACAGGTAGGGAACTTAGGCACACTGGCTCCCTGGGGCTCCTGCAGGCCCTGGGTAACCTTAGTAACACTCAGCTGATTACCTTCCCTAGTAGTAAGCAATTAAGATGGTCTCTAGTAATCCCTCAATTGGAGAAACATCTGCACACATTTCACTGAACTGCATCTGGTTTTTATCTGTGAGCTGGAATTTTCCTCTTTCTGAAAGGGCAGGAAGTGGTCATGTTTTTTACATTAGTTGAAGTGGATTAAAAAAAAAAAAAAAAAACCAATCTCCAAGCTTCCTAGAGCCTTGGAATAGCATGGACTTGACAGGGCATGGAGGCAGGCACAGGCCCTGAGGGATTATGTGGTACTGAAGAGGCACCGGCCCTGGCTTTGCCTTCTTAAGGTCTTTCTGACTGAGTAGTTGGTTTGCTGATGCTTTTGGAGTCATCTTAACAGCCAGCTAAGTGGTCCAGGGACATAGTCCTTTCACAGAGATTTGCAAATTCCGTGTCAGAATATCAGGGAGCTTATTACATTGAGAGGTAGGCTGGTTAATATCAAGGACCCTTTCAACATAGATGTGCCATTATTCTACAATACAGCAGAGCCCACTAAAAAGCAACGTTAGATTGTGTAGTCAGGGATTCAGTGGGTAACTGGATTTGGAAGCCTTTATTTCCTTTTATTATTTTTTCCACCAAAAGATAGTTAAATGACTAAACAAGTATGTGCAAATAGATGAAGAAAAGTTGGAGTGTTTTCTCGGTGTGGCTAAAGACTTTGGACTTTTTTGTCTTCAGTGCAAATACCATCCCTGCTACCCAGGCGTGCGCTGCGTGAATTTGTCTCCTGGCTTCAGATGTGACGCCTGCCCAGTGGGCTTCACAGGGCCCATGGTGCAGGGTGTTGGGATCAGTTTTGCCAAGTCAAACAAGCAGGTAGGCTGAAGTCATGGTTTCTATTCATTTCTCATCTTAACAGAACAACTGTGGTTGGTTCCCACCTCTTCGGTGTAACCCTTGACCTCCTTGAGCAGCCAAGGCCATGTGGAATGTCATGGTGCAAAATGAGCAAATCAGGAAGTTTTTCAACCATTTCTAAGTATTTACATTTATAAAACCTAGAAGGGAGGAAGCTTTTAAGATGGGATAATAGAGTATTACTGGAAAAACAGTAAAAGGGGTAATATGGCTATTGTCATAATTTCAGGCTTATTTTGTTGATGGCCGTTGAACATTTTGTCCTGCAGAATAAGTTGAGAACCAGGGAAACAAAAGCTTTGAAAAATTAGGTCATTTTTATAGAGTCATTGTTGCCAGTCCGAAGCTGTTTCAGAGATGAGGGGATTTTAAGAGTAGAAATAATCCCCCAAGGCAACCTCCCCTTTTTCTTATGTAAGCTATAAATTGCCATAAAGCACTTGAGTACTTCTTGACAGTCTCCATTTATTTCCAAATGTTCTACTATATCCTGGTCATTATTTAACTGACTGACTGTGAAATTCTTTTTGATGTTTTTAGCCCTTAAAAATGGTTGGTCTATAAATATATTTTACTACTTTAGAGAAATTATTAGCTTTGAAGAAGGGCAGGGGCTTATTATTTCCTAGCTGCCTATCAAAGGGTTCTAGAGGGCATGATTTTTTAGACTAGAAAAGGTAGGCAAGCTAGACATATAGGAATGACAAGAGGCTGTTAGAGTCCTCTAAAGACAGAATCTCTAAGAACAAACCAAGGAAATAGACAAAACAAAATATAAGGTATTTGGTGTAAGGTAGTAAGGAACGCTTCTCAATAGACTTCCAGTAACATGGCAGACAGAACTGAAGTGGAAGGGAGCCACCTTGCTAAAATTTAACAGCAAATGTTACTGCATTCCAAAGTGAAAAGAAATAAAAGGAAATGACGCAGTGTCCAGAAACAAAGAGAAAACTCAAAGCCGGAACTGTGACTAAGAACTGATGCCACAGCAGATCCTGGGAGGTGGGAGCCAGGTCCGGGTCCTAGGAACGGGGACCTGGCTTTTACCCCCTGTGTGGAGTGGATGCAGCAATGGAGTCTGGGAACTTTGGAAAGGCCTAACACCCCCGCGTAAGTCCAGGACCCTCAAAGAACCACTCTATCCATTACAAGGAGACAGGACAACTTGACTAGCCCTAAGAAACAATAAAGAAGCTTGACTTCAGCTTTAAGACATGCTTGACAAAAATGAAAATTACCCACAACAAATGTGGCACACATACAGTGTGGAACACATACAGTTATGAGTTCCAAATCTGTGTTATACATAAAATGCAGAAACACAAGCCAAAAAATTAAAATCATAACCAGCCATGAAAAGGTAAAATCCCCAGGGCCCTGTCTCAAGTCAAAGACACACCACTCTGTAAAGACACGCCAAAATTCAGGGCCAGTGGAATGCCCACAGGCAAAATCTGGGCTACTGAAGATATGCTCATAAACAAAAATGGCAGTTTATATAAAGAAACTACCATGAGGAAACATGATAAATATAAAGTAAATATAAAAAGGTAAAGAAATAAATACCATACTTAAAGAACAGGGCAATGTCCCATCTGAACAACATGGCAAAATCCCATCTCTACAAAAAATACACGCAAAACAATTAGCTGGGTGTGGTGGTGCGTGCCTGTGGTCCCAGCTACCTTGGGAAGTTGAGGTGGGAGGATCACCTGAGTCTGGGAAGTTGAGGCTGCAGTGAGCTGTGATTGTGCCACTGCACTCCAGCCTGCGCAACGGAGCAAGACCCTGTCTCAACAACAACAAAAGTGTAGGGCGATGTGAGAAAAACATACAAGTTTGAAAAACAGCCAAATAAAACTTTTATCAGTGAAAATCATTGACCTTAACTCAATAGATGGGCAAAACAGATTAGACACAGCTTCGCAGGGATTTCATAGGCTAGGAGGTGAATTTAAAGAAATCATCTAGAACACAGCACAGAGAAATAAAGATATGAAGCATATAACAAGAGGTTAGGAGTCAAAAGAAGATATTAACGAGAAAGTCCAATATTCATCCAACTGTAGTTCCAAAGAAAGACTAGAAAGCAGTTGGGGGAAACTGAGAATGTTCCAGAATTGAAAAAAGCTAAGAATCCTCAGATAGGAGAACTACACTGAGTCCCAAGCAAGATAAAAAAAACTTTCCTAACCTAACAAGGTGGTGGAACAGATGAATTACACAAGTTGTCTTTTCTGAATAACTTTCAATGCCATGAAAGCAATTCTCATTTGCAATTAGATTAAGTACAAACTGGTACAAATGCAGGGAGATGGCACAAATAACCCTCAGATGACCATTCTACCTGAAATTCTGCATCTTCACTTCACACACAGATAGCAAAACAAAGGAGATTTATTTGCATTTCTATTTAAGCAGCATGTCTCGCTAAAGTTTCTTTGAACTTTTCTGCACTAGGTCTGCACTGACATTGATGAGTGTCGAAATGGAGCATGCGTTTCCAACTCGATCTGCATTAATACTTTGGTGAGTATTTCTCACAGCTGTTGTTATCAAAGCAGAACTGGCTATTAAAACAAGTGTATGTGTATAGACCATAGCTTCCAAACACACCTAGAACATGCGGGCATAATATATTTGATTGGCAGAATAAGGGCAAAAGTTTGTGCTAATGAAGTGTTTAATATGAGTAACTGTATGTAAGTAATTTTTATGTAAGAATACTTTTATAAGTGCCAAGTTTGTCCTTTATTTTCTACCAAAGTTGCAATATTAGGCCATTAGATAACTATTTATTGAATAAATTATTACTCCTGTATTTTAAAATTGTGAAGAGCTTGGTAGTTTATGTTAATAGTTCAGTGTTTTACTGGTGACTACACAATCCCCAAATGTCATTCTTTATTTTCATAAAACTTTTCAATCTCGAGGTCAACCTGGCTAACACAGTGAAACCCTCTCTCTACTAAAAATACAAAAAAAAAAATTAGCCAGGCCTGGTGGCAGGCGCCTGTAGTCCCAGCTACTCGGGAGGCTGAGGCGGGAGAATGGCGTGAACCTGGGAGGTGGAGCTTGCAGTGAGCCGAGATCGTGCTACTGCACTCCAGCCTGGGCGACAGAGTCTCAAAAACAAAAAAAAACAGACTCAGTCTCAAAAAAAATAAAAATAAAAAAAAACTTTTCAAAACTTTTCATTGTATTAAATTGAAGTGCTTAGCACTTAGGGATGGCTATAACTTAAGTATTCAGATATGGGTTTTATTTCTGAAAGTTCCTGTCAAACTATGTCCAAGATAAAAGATGTACCAGAATAGACTATCAAGAAAAGAACTACTGATTACGTGTATGACTATTTGAAAGTTTTCCAACCTCTAGGTTCCTTGTTTCCTTGTAAGTAAAAGTACTTTACATTTATCGAGTCACTTATTTTAATCCTCACAACAACCTCATAAACGGGTATTATTATTATCCACATTTTACAATTGAAGAAACTGAGGCACAGAAATATTACATCATTAAGTCCAGGCATGGTGGAGCATTCCTATAGTCCCAACTCCTCAGGAGGCTGAAGCTGAAGGATCATTTTGGTCCAAGAGTAGTTTGAGGTTACAGTGAGCTGTGATCGGCACTGCACTCCAGTCTGGGTGAGAGAGGGAGACCCTGTCTCCAAAAAGAAAAAGAAGAAATGTTACGTATTTATACTAAGGTCACACATCTTAGAAGACTTCCAGGTTGGCTACAGAGCCTGAGTTCTTCTCCACAATGCTATATTGCTTAGGAATAGATGGGGATTTATTGCTTCTCAGCTTTTACCAGGACAAAGTAGTCTGCAAATAGATTTGCGAGATCTTGGTGTAAAGGTAATGACTGAGCCACCTAGAGAGAAGGAAAGTAGACAGTAAATAGAACTCCAGGAAACCCCAAAAATGAAGGACTAGGCCAAGGAAAAAGAGCAGAAGCCAGAAAAAGGAGCGAGTGGGCAGCATCGCCAGGGAGGCTGAGATTGAGACAGGTCGTTGGAAAGCGTGCTTTGGATGTGGCAATTAAGAGGTTGTGAGTGACTTAAATCATTAAACTGCATACTTCAAATGGATGTCTTTTACGATCTATAAATTTTATGCCAATAAAACTGCATAAGATGAAAAATACAGCATGGTGACTTAGTTAATAATACCATGTTATAGATATGAAATCTGCTAAGAGAGCAGATCTTAAGTGTTTTCACTGAAAAAGAAAAAAGGGGAAGGCAACTATGTGAGTTGATGGATGTGTTACTTAACTGACTAGTAATCATTTCACAATGTATATGTATATCACATCATCACACTGCACACTTTCAATATATTCAGTTTTGTCAATTTTACCTCAATAACAATGAAAATTTTAATTTTGATTTTTATATATTATATAATATGTATTACATATATTGTGTGCAGTATGATTATATATATTATATATATATTATATCTATAAAAGCTAAAAAACCTGGCCCCTGAAGTGTCACTGCAGTGGAGCTGACAGCTCATTTGTCAGTTTCTCAGTCTGCCTCATCAGAAATTCTCAATGCAGGCCACCAGCATTTCTCTGTGCACCCATTCCTTTGTCATTCCATTGTAAAAGAGCCAAAGGAACAGCAAGAAGAAAAATTAACTTGCTTCTTAAGCAGATCATCTCCCTGTCCCCAGAGTAAGCTTCTCACACCACCTCCCAGGACTTCATTGGAACTTTTGGCCTCTCCCCTTATGCCCTCCACGGTGGCACGGGCAACTCAGTGTCTGGTTCACTGTGCAGCCTACTTCCCTCACTTCTATTCCTTGTTTGTCTGAGTGGCCGGACACAGCCTCCAGTCTGATGGTGTTTTCACCAACATTCACACGATCTTACATGTAAGCAGAGAGGCAGGCAGGGGTCTGATGCCTGAATCCTGCCAGCAATGAGTACCTGTGAAAATAGACACAATAACCATACCTTTGCTCAAACTGTACCTTTGCTCACAGCTTTCAGCTCATCACCTGATCTTTGTTCCCTGCAGGGATCTTACCGCTGTGGGCCTTGCAAGCCAGGGTATACTGGTGATCAGATAAGAGGATGCAAAATGGAAAGAAACTGCAGAAACCCAGAGCTGAACCCTTGCAGTGTGAATGCCCGGTGCATTGAAGAGAGGCAGGGGGATGTGACATGTGTGGTAAGTTGTTTTTTGACTTCCTCTATCATTTTTCCTCTTCATTTTTGACTTCCTCTATCATTTTTCCTCCTTCATTTTTAACATCACCTCTCTCCAGTTTCTGCGTGCTTCGGGGTAAAAGTACTTCAAAATGAAAGCATTGCAATCAAAATGAGCATGCAGTGTAATAGGAACAGGGTCCACTGAGTTTGTGGGGAGCAGCCTGACATCCATCTAACCATCAGCTGCCTTTTCTCTCCCTCTTGGCTGTGGGGCAACACTGTCTACTTGGGCACCTGAATGCCAGAGCCTCCAGTGAAGCCCCAGCTCCCAAGCACCTTCTGTGGAAAGGCCCAGAAGCCAGCAGCAGGGAGGTGAAGGAACATTCTTCTCCCCTTTCCTTCTTCTGCCCCGTCTACTTGCCTGTATAATGACAACATACCTGCTGTCATCTCTAATTGTCCTCATCCTTACGACTTCCACAGTGTCTGCCTGGACGCTCCTGTTGGGGATGGGCTGCCGTGGAGATGTGGGGGCTGTCATAGGCCCTCGGGGAGAAACCTCCCGTCTCCCGCAGGTGACTGGCAGGGGCCAGACGGTGCCATGCTCTATGTCTACCTCCACTCCAATCAGGGACAGCTCCGTGAATGGTCACGCCTCCTGTGCATTATCCAGCCCTGGAGCTGGTATGGGGAGGGTAGACTGGGAAGAGAGTAGAGCAGTCACAGCAGGGCCTGACATGGGTCTCATGCTGAGCTTGTAGTGGGCCCTACGTGAAGGAGAGGGTGCGCTCCGGCCATCCATTCCCAAATCCAAGGATCCAGAGTCCTCAGCCTGCCATCCATTCCCAAATCCAAGGATCCAAAGTCCTGGGGACCCTAGGCACTGAAAAATCAGACTTCAGCTGCCCCCCTCCTCTGCACTTCCCGGGGTACCAGGCCTTTGGCAGGTGGCTTGTCAGACTCTGGATTCACCGGTTCACAGTGATCACCCCTGAGCAGCATGATGGATTCTTAGAGCCCTTTTCCATCTTCTTTGTCTCAAAGTTATGCTTCTTTATCTTTATGCATGCACAGTTTTCCACAATGAGCCTATCACTTTTCAAATAGGAAAAATAAGAGTCAAAAATGAGTTAAATAAATAAATATAATAAAGTCAGCCCTCCTTGGCAATACAGATATTCTGTAACAAGGTCAGATGGAGGAATGTGCTGTATCAGAGAGGGAATAACCCCAGCAAGTTCCTGAATTCCTCATGGTTGGGCTTGTTTATTACCAAAAAGCAGTCATTGAGAAGCAAGTGTATATCTCTGTTGAAATCCCCATTTTCTGTGAACAAATTGACAACTCCCCTGGGATGGTGGGTGATGGGGCTTTTAATATGTTTTTGAATTTGTAATAAGGCACAACGACAGATGGTAAAGGATTAATAAACTTGGTGTGACTACTAAAATAATTGAATCTGCCAGAAAATGGCTCATTAAAAATGTATTTGTTCCTAGAGGACATTTTCTCCTCATTAAAGTGAGTCAAGGACCAACCTCATGGATCAACCTTCCAGGCCTTCCAAAGGCCCTGCTGGGGCGAGTGAGCAGGAACCAGGAGCCCGGTAGGGTCTCTCTGGAGTCCTGCCTCCTGAATCCTGGTTGTAGAGGGAGAGCACAGATGATTGAGAATAGGCAGGCTGCGGCTGAGGAAGTCACTGGTCTGGAAGCTCCTTATTTTGGGTGGTGAGGCCAGGAAATTTAACCTGTGCTCACATAAGTCTGATTTCCATTGGCCCAGACTCTGCTCCTCAGACTCTCTCCCTCCTCCCTCCTTTATCTCCCACCCCAGGTCAGCTTTCCGTCCCTCTGCATTTCCAGTTCCCTGTGATCTTCTGGGTCCCCTCCTCCCGTCTCCCTTCTGCTGCTCTGCTTGTTCTGGAAGCGGAAGTGGGAGTGGGAGGGAGAGTTTTCTCTCTACGTCTCCCTTTACATCTTTTGAATAGGGAACCATCACACTACTCAAGTGCAATTAAATAGTTTCTAAGCCCCACCCAACAAGGCTGAGTGACTCTGGGCCCTCCCCCTGGGAATGAGCAAAGGAGCAGAGAGGCCCTTGTCAGCCCCCAGCTCCCTGCCAGGCTCAGCTTCCCAGGCCTCTGATGGGCTTTCCCTTTACAGTGTGGAGTCGGTTGGGCTGGCGATGGCTATGTCTGTGGAAAGGATGTGGACATCGACAGTTACCCTGATGAAGAACTGCCATGCTCTGCCAGGAACTGTAAGAAGGTAAGGGGTGTTGGGGTGACAGTAGGCACACATGCACTGTGGCTTTCCAAAGTCACATCTTCTATGGGGAGAGGTTCTATGGATCTAATTTAAAATTGCACTTGTAAAGTAGCTGCATCTCAGATGAAGTGAAACAGTCACCAACAATAAAGCCACAGTGTGTTGAGGTCAGAAACAGTTACTAGCTTAACACAAATGTAGGATGTCATTCAGAACTGCGTTTTCCCCCTAAGGACAACTGCAAGTATGTGCCAAATTCTGGCCAAGAAGATGCAGACAGAGATGGCATTGGCGACGCTTGTGACGAGGATGCTGATGGAGACGGGATCCTGAATGAGCAGGTACCTGCTTTGCTGGGAGGGCCTGTGAATTGCCATGTACCAGGGATGATGGGAGAAAGCCTGTGAAGTCAACTGTGTATATGAATCATCCCAAATGTTAGTTTCCATGCCTGCATTCCACAGCACTGCAGCTTTTTACTCCTTAAGATTCACAAATGTTTGAAATATGAAACTGACAAACTTGGGCCACCAGAGTTCTGACGCTTCTTAACAATGGGGGAAGTGGATTTAGTAAAAGTCTGAGTGATGTTCTATCCTTTCATCTTTTAGGATAACTGTGTCCTGATTCACAATGTGGACCAAAGGAACAGCGATAAAGATATCTTTGGAGATGCCTGTGATAACTGCCTGAGTGTCTTAAATAATGACCAGAAAGACACAGATGGGGATGGAAGAGGAGATGCCTGTGATGATGACATGGATGGAGATGGTAGATTTATCTTGCTTTTGTCTTTTATCTGGGATTCAATTGACCTTGTTCCATTGTTCTCTCTCCAGAGTAGGAATAGAATGACTGATTCAGGGCCTTCCAGCTGTGGGTGGCTCACTGTGGCCTGCATCTGGAGGGCCCAAGGTGGACTTGTGTCTGTGGAAGGAGACTCCACAGCCCACTCCACTACTTAATGGCTCTGGATGTTTCCAGGACTTTGTATCATTGCCAGAAACTTTGTAGGACCCCTTCAAGCAGTGTCTTATCAGGGTGTGTCTTCGTGGGCATCTCCCTTCCCATTTCTACCTCTCCTCACTCGCTACTAGACTTTCTACACGTGAGAGACCCAGAAGTGAAGAACTGAATGAGAAGGCATTGAGCACCCCCCCTAAAACATGACCTCACCTTCTGCAAGCCTACCTGATGACCCACTTCCAGTGGTGTGCTGGTAAACAAACCACAGAAAGCCCTGGTTGGTAGCATTTGCCAGTTTCCATGAGGTAACTCCATACTGTCCTCATTGCTGATTTCAAGCTACCAATGTGACATCATCAAACACAAAACTGAAAAGAGAGAGGGACACAATGGACCAGCTCCAACACAACACTGCCTAGAGCCCTAGGGTCTCAGTCATAGCTCAGATACCCATGAGATCCTCCCTCTCCAGGGTCAGCCCATACAGCCATCATGATCCCCTCCTCTGGTTGCTATCATAGCCTTTGACATCTTGGACAAATTAGAATTCAGTCGACAAACACCTCTGAGAGCTGTTCATTGTTAAGTCTCCCAGGATCCATCCTTTGAAGCTACCTCTGGATAACTGCTGAAAAGGCTAGTCCCTGTGTGACCCTGGCCCAGGCAGAAGCGACTCACCATGTGCCTGATCTCTCCAGCACCTAGAAGTCGGTGACATCCCCCTGACTCAAGGTAGCATTTCTTTCTCACAGGAATAAAAAACATTCTGGACAACTGCCCAAGATTTCCCAATCGTGACCAACGGGACAAGGATGGTGATGGTGTGGGGGATGCCTGTGACAGTTGTCCTGATATCAGCAACCCTAACCAGGTTAGTAGGATACTGGGGAATTCAAACTCCAGGCTGAATTCCTCTATGCAAAGACTCATTTAAGACGGGTGTCTAGAAGAACAGCAGAGCCTCTTAGCTGTTGCCACTTACCTAACAAAGCAGAGGCGGAGAAAGGACACACTGTGGGCCTGAAGATGGTGGGATGAGCACCACACGAGATCTGAAGCCCTAGGGACTATCTCCCAGGCTGTCGATTGCCTGTGAGGTTAGCAACACGAGCTTCATGATGCTCAATACAAGTATTTCTCCTGCAGAAAGGAAAATGGAACATGGAAATTAACCATTGGGAGCCTTGTGTCCCTTTAGTCCCTAAACCCCTACACAGCCTATGTATGGACATTTCAGATTAAGTTCAGCCAGTGATGTGTTGCATCTCCCTTCTCACTCCTCCTTCCTGTCTGGATAATTGGGTATGATGTGTCATTTATTTTTAAAGCCCTGAGACAGGGGAGTCATGGTTGCCCTCTGTGACTCACTCACAATTTTGGCCAAATTTCAAATTGCAACAGCAAAGCAAAATCAACCTGTCTTCTCCCCGTACCTATGGCTGGCTCCCTCTGACCCATGCCGGAGTTCTATGCCTCCACCTGCCACCATGCTGCCCCAGCGCCCCTTTCCAATCAGCTCATCTGGTGTGTGGGCAGCCCATCCATGTAGCTTGATATTTTAGAAGGCTTTTTTGAAAATTCAGCATTGTGCCTACACCAATATGGTGTTGTCCTTTTGCAGTTTTGTACCACCCCAGTTCCAGAGAAATAATTCCCCAAATCCAATGATGATGGGTGAGTTCTGCCTTCTCTGGAACATTCTGTACATGCAAGCCCAGGAATAAATAACATGCGCTGTTCTCTTTGCAGTCTGATGTGGATAATGATCTGGTTGGGGACTCCTGTGACACCAATCAGGACAGGTATGGCATGTCTCCCAACTGCAGAGAGCCAGATGCAACATCCAGAGAGGGTTTTAAATTTCAGAACTTCCTGCCGCTCCATTCCTTGGGATCTCTCTGGGTTGACTGAGCTGCTGGTGGGATAATAGCCCTGCCTTTGGTCAGGATTACCATGAAAATTCTCCCTGAAAGTTCTGTATAGGGGATAACAGTGTCAGAATAGGGTACTAGGCACTCCAGCAAGTGAGATCTATTTCAGGAGAGGTAATATAGCATCATGCTTCACAGATGGGCTCTGGAATAAGACAGCTAGATATAAATCTCAGCTCCTTCTCTTACATGCCAGCTAACCTTATACTAATACTTATTACCTAGTACTTCTGTGCCTCAATTTTCTCATCTGTAAAATGAGGATGACAGTAGATCTAGCTCACAGGACTGTCGCGAAGATGGAGTTGATCCATGGAAAGTGCTTATTATGGTTTCTGTTACATACATAGCACTCAGTAGATATTAGCTCTTTTATTTTTATCATCTTTCAGCTCAGGAAAACTTCACCATCATCCCAAAATAGAAGGCTGTCAGTTTGCTGAGGGATTGCTATGATTTTCTGGAAATTTCCTTGAAATTTTTAAAATTCCGTTTCCCTTACTTAAGTGGAATTGTTCTGTGGAAGTAAGTTTTGTCAACCCTCCTAGCTCAACACGATGGAGTCCTACATTAAGACTCAAGGCTGGATCAACTGATCAGATACTGGAAGAACATCACCAAAAACAGACGTGTGCCACTCAGCCCTAGAGGCACCTGCAACCCAAGGTTCTAAACCCTTTCATCTCCTTAGGGAAGTCTTACAAAGGCAGCTAGGGCAAGGATGAGAGGGAAAGGATTCTGAAAGACAAAGCAAAAAAAGAGGTAATTTCTCTCCTGATAACCTGGATCAGAGGTTGCCCTGTAGAAACCAGTTCTTGACCCAAACCTTACTCAAGGATAGCTCCTATGAAGCCACGTCTCTCTTTTTTTTTTTTTGGAGATGGAGTCTTGCTCTGTCACCCAGGCTGGCGTGATCTCAGCTCACTGCAACCTCCACCTCCTGGGTTCAAGCAATTCTCGTGCCCCAGCCTCCCGAGTAACCGGGATTGCAGGTGTGTGCCACCATGCCTGGCTAATTTTTGTATTTTTAGTAGAGACACGGTTTCATCATGTGGGCCAAGCTGGTCTTGAACTCCTGGCTTTGAGTGATCCACCTGCCTCAGCCTCCCAAAGTGTGCATCTTTTTCATTATTCTGTGTGTCCTTGCTGCAAAGTACATATAGTCATCCCTCAGTATCCCAGGGTATTGGTCCCAGGACATCCCTCTGCCCCCAGGATACCAAAATCTTCAAATACTCAAGTCCTTTATATAAAATGATGTAGTATCTGCATATAACCTATACCTGTCCTCCCATATGCCTTAAAAATCCTCTCTAGATTACGTAATACCTAATACAATGTAAATGCTAGGTAAATAGTTATTATACTGCAATGGTTTCTTATTTGTCTTATTTTATGTTATTTTTTATTGTTCTTTTTCAAATCTTTTCAATCCTTAGTTGGTTGAATCTGCGGATGTGGAACCGCGGATACAGAGGCCCGACTGTACTAGCTAAGTGAACTTAAACATTTTTCACAGTCTCTTGGCATCTCAGCTTCTTCACCTGCAAAGAGGAGATAAATAAATGCATCGCACAGGTTATGGCGAAAATTCAAGATAATGTAGATAAAGCTCCTGGCACAGCACTGGCCCAAGGGTGACATGCAGAAAGCAGGAGCCATGTTATTCTTGGTATCACAGTACAAGGAAAGGCATGTCAGCAACAGAGCCTGACGTCAGATGTCGCTCTCCTCTTCTGCAGGGAAGGTGGGACTGTATCCTGACAACTGCCCTAAATAATGTGCATCAAGAATGTTCCCTGGTGCAGGTCATCTTGCACTCTGACTACTATCTACATTAATTTCTAAAATATCCTATCCCACCAGCCTCTAGATATTTGCCCAAAACAAATGACTCATTCTGCTCTGCTTTAATTCCCACAAAGTTGAACCTTGGAGAAGAGGACAGGAACTGCTTGTTTTTGCATAAAAATGTTCAGGGCTCTATAGAACGGCTGCTAATGGAAATAGCTCAGTCTTGTGTTTTATAAAGCAGCCTGCTGCATGCATAGGGATTCTGCTGTTTGAGCCACATCATCTTCTGCTTGTCCAGGCTGGCTTCACTTTTGCTGGACTCTTTCTGTCCCCGTGTACCATCTGGAAAGTGTGGCCATAGAGCGTGGTCTGGTCCTTGGCCCCCCTCTCCAAGAGGGTGCAGGGGCAGCTCCTGGCCCAGGACAGGCCGCAGGTGGACCAGGGCCAAAGGACTACTAATTCTTTTCCAGAGTAACCATGAGTGGTCTCAGGCTCCAGGACACCTCTTGGAGGCAGGGCAGACGCATTTTCAGGTGTCCTTTCAGCCCAGAAAGTCAGGTGGACAGAGAAGGAGAGTTCTGCGATGTCCTTTAGACCAGCACTGAGCCTGGCCTACATGCTCCCCTCGGGAAGGCATGACCCTGTTCACTTAGTCCTTCTCCCCACGGCGTTCAGGTCTGAATCCTCATGGGATCCACTAGCCATGGATTGTGAAGAGTAATATCCAGAAAACACTGCAGGGCTTCCTAAGAGTCAGTACTTTTTCATATATTGAAATTTAATATGCAAAATCCTGATTTTCATCATTTAATCTTCCTAACAACCCTCTGAGGTGGGTACTATTTTCATTTTACAGATGAGGACCCTGAGCCATAGAGAGGTCAGATGTCCTGCCTGAGGTCACATGCTGGCCAGTGCCTGAGCCAGGATTTACACTGGGCTGTCTGGTTCCACTGCCTATCACTCTGTTCCCCTCACACGTCCTCTGAGTTGAATATTATCTAGCAGTTCCCAGGGACTGATAGGAGCATCTGGTCACAAATCATAGAAATAGACCCTTATCTTCTTGAGTAGGAAATGACTCACTTGTTTCAAGAGGGCGAGGATGGGAAAAGCTGTCTCCGAGGCCCATAGGGCAGCCTTGTCTTAGGGAATGACCCCAGTGGGCTTGATTTTAAAAGCCATCCCTGGTTTAAAAAAAAAACCTCAAGCACAGACTCTCCTTCCTAAGAATGGATCCTTCCTGTTCCCGGCTGAACTGTGAGCCACATCACCTGTCCTTTCTCGCGCAGTGATGGAGATGGGCACCAGGACAGCACAGACAACTGCCCCACCGTCATTAACAGTGCCCAGCTGGACACCGATAAGGATGGAATTGGTGACGAGTGTGATGATGATGACGACAATGATGGTATCCCAGACCTGGTGCCCCCTGGACCAGACAACTGCCGGCTGGTCCCCAACCCAGCCCAGGAGGATAGCAACAGTAAGCAGGCTCAGCCCAAAGCCGCGCAGCACCCCTGCGCTCCCTTCAGCCAGGCACGTGGGGGCACGCCTCTCTCCAGGCACCAACTCAGAACATCCCCAGCTCCCATCAGCTGCTTCTCCATACCTGGCCTCTCTGCATAGCTGCAGCTTGTGTGGACAGCAGATATCTGGTAGACACCACTCTCCAACTAAGTCAGGACTGAGCTGCTTTGCATCTTCCTGAACAACCCTAGGATGCCATCACACAGGTCAGGGAAGCAGCCACACAGTGTGGCTCAGTTCCCAAAGGGCTTGGAGAGCTGCTCCCCCATCTTACCTGCCACCTGCCACCTTCCACTGGGAGTCCCACAAAAGGAGCAGGATAGAGAGAATGGCACAGAAGTGGTATATGCCAGGTTCACAAACACAGAAGCCTGCGGGGGCCAGGCAGATAAGAAAATGTCTGCACCAAGCCAGACATGAGACAGCAGGGAGTGTTGGGGACTGCGGTGACCTGGAGAGGGCGTGCCCGTCCACAGCAGTGCACATGCAAAAATGCCAGCATGTGAGCTGAACAACACACACGTGGGGGCCACATTCAGTCTAGGGGCCACCAGAAGTTAGTCTTAGAGATATTCTGGTAACAATAATTTCCCTGTTTTCTACACATTACAGTCCAGAAAGTGCTGTAGACGTTTGCTTATGTGAGGTCAAGCTTAAGATCCACCAGTTGGTGAACCCAACTGTAGGTAATAAGAACTTTTATGGGGACAGAGTGGAGGGCAACTGTTCAAATTGATCTTTCTAAAAGCTCTGGGAGGACTGGCCTGGTCACCCAGTACAAGGACTCCAGGATGGGGCCTGGGACCAGCTCAGACATGACCCCAGGGCTCCTCTCCCCACACTAATGGGAAATCATGGCCCTGGTTGTGGGAGCTTGAGCCCTTCTATTCCTCATGCAGCCCCTTTCCCTGCCAAGGAGTGGCAGTGGGTGTGAGCGCTATTGAGCCCCTGTCCTTTTCCACCCCACTCAGGCGACGGAGTGGGAGACATCTGTGAGTCTGACTTTGACCAGGACCAGGTCATCGATCGGATCGATGTCTGCCCAGAGAACGCAGAGGTCACCCTGACCGACTTCAGGGCTTACCAGACCGTGGTCCTGGATCCTGAAGGGGATGCCCAGATCGATCCCAACTGGGTGGTCCTGAACCAGGTGAGTGTCACATGGGCGGCAACGGCTCAGCCTTGCCTCTCAACAGAGGCCCTTCTGATAGTGGTAGGTCATGTTTAGAGGGTGCAGACAATGAGCCAGGCATTCTTCACATCGCTCTTATTCCTCAACAGCCCTATGACAGACTACTTCAATTATGCCCATTTTACAGAGGAGGAAATTGTCTGCTACAGCTTTCATGATTGTAGCATCTTAATGATGGTAGCACTGTGGTAAGTAGCTGAGATGACTGCGGTTGGGACTCAGGCAGTCTGACCCTAGAACTGACAGTTCTGATCTCTGCAGCAGACTGCCTTCTGCGTATCCTCCCCATTGTGTAACCAAGAAAGGCAAGAACAGAGAGGCTTAGTAGATTTTCCAGAGTCACAGAGCAAGTCACATTGATTAGAAGTATATGTTGTATGTTCCCCAGTTAAAGGCCTGTTCAATCAGCTTAAGTGACAGTCTCAGCAAACTTATTTCTATTCAGCTTTGAGCTTATTTTAACCTTCTTTACAAGCACATGCTTTCTTCGAGCACATAACACGATAGAGCAACTATTCTGATGATGAAATCTTTATATGGAGGTCAGACATCACTGGCCACTCACTCGTGGTGCCTGAGGTTTTCAGCTTCCTCAGGGTTACTTGACCCCTTCCAGACTGTTCTGAACTCCCTCACCTCTCTCTGCAGGGCATGGAGATTGTGCAGACCATGAACAGTGATCCTGGCCTGGCAGTGGGTACGTCCAGGGCCTCAGTTGCCACTCGCATAGAATTCTTCCAGCTACTGGTGTGGTTTGTCTGTTGTTCTAATCTTATCTGGTCCCTACAGGGTACACGGCTTTTAATGGAGTTGACTTCGAAGGGACCTTCCATGTAAATACCCAGACAGATGATGACTATGCGGGCTTTATCTTTGGCTACCAAGATAGCTCCAGCTTCTACGTGGTCATGTGGAAGCAGACGGAGCAGACATATTGGCAAGCCACCCCGTTCCGAGCGGTTGCAGAACCTGGCATTCAGCTCAAGGTATTGGTGGTTTGAAGTCATTCATCGCCCTTTCTTCTGGACCCTTCATCTTTTTCCAGATGTTGTGTTTTCCCATATGGTACTTAATCTAAAAAATTGATGCATTTATGCTAACGTTAGAGTCAGGGAAGACGACAGCTGACCCAGGGCCTTGCCTTCGTTCCTGTGTACCAGCTACATTCTAACCTCTAATGGTGGGAATCCCAGCCTACGTGAGGTCAGAGAGAGGGGAGGTTTAGAGTGCACCTTCAGGCACACCGTGTTGGAAACTGGCTAATCAGTTTCATCGATAGGTCCAACTTTGTACAGGAGGGCTCATGGGCTACTTCTGTCACCCCTGCTAGGACACAAGGCTGACTTAAGTAGCCAGACGTTTGATGGGAGCCCTCATTGGGCAAATGTAGGGAGCAGTGGATTTGCAGCAGGAACAACATGGAATGTGTGGTGGAATACTGGGCAAGGCTTAGTAGTAAAAGGTTGGGGTCACCTCCATAGATATGACATTTAAGTGTTTATGCTTTGTTTCGAATCCAAGGCAGCCGGATGATAACCATGACTGTAACCTGGATCATCACTTCAGATCCAGGAAGTGGGAAGGGTGGTGCCTGGGTCCTGTCCTAAAACCTTGCTTGTGTCATCGTCCAGGCTGTGAAGTCTAAGACAGGTCCAGGGGAGCATCTCCGGAACTCCCTGTGGCACACGGGGGACACCAGTGACCAGGTCAGGCTGCTGTGGAAGGATTCCAGGAATGTGGGCTGGAAGGACAAGGTGTCCTACCGCTGGTTCCTACAGCACAGGCCCCAGGTGGGCTACATCAGGTAGGTAGAGGCCCCATCTCCTTACCTTGCCCTAGAAGCAAAGCACCCTCTGTTCTGCATCCCAGAGCCTTCACTTCCCTGAGCAGTTCTGACCTAGGATAGTCCCCAAGGACATGCCAGGACTTTTGTGACTGCAGGGTGGGGAACCTAGAAAAGAAGTGGGGGAGAAGGCACTCAGACTCAGACAGACCACCCGGACAGGACAGAAGGGCCAAGATGGGGAGAGAAGGAACAGAGTTGAGGGGAGGACCCAGCGTTGTGGGGTTGGTGCATTTGGATGGCTGTGCCCTCCTGCCATGCTCTGAAGAGAAACCTGAGGGTAGACATGCCAATCGGTATGAGGTAAGAGGTGTGGCAGGGTCTCTTCTCCACACCCTCCCCTGTGGCACCTCTGGGCCCTGTGTAATCACTTACTAGTGCACGTTTCACCCTGACTGCACTATGCCCCTTACAGTCTGTCTTCCCTACTGGATCACAAACTTCATGAGCGCAGCACTGGTATCTTTTTTTTTTTTTTTTGAGACAGAATCTCACTCTGTTGCCAGATGGGAGTGCTGTGGTGTGATCTAGGCTCACTGCAACCTCTGCCTTCCTGGTTCAAGTGATTCTCCTGCCTCAGCCTCCCAAGTAGCTGGGATTATAGGCGTGTGCCACCACACCCAGCTAATTTTTGTATTTTTAATAGAGATGGGGTTTCATCATGTTGGCCATTGTGATCCGCACACCTCGGCCTCCCAAAGTGCTGGGATTACAGGCGTGGGCCACCGTGCCTGGCTGTATCTTATTTTATCTTGGTCTCCCCAGTGCCTAGCACAAAGTCTGGCATCTACTACACATGGCACGAAGTAATCGTCATGTAAGCCAAAGTAGTCTGTCTTGTTTCTTTATAGGACTTTTTTTTTTTTAGTATTCTCTCTCGGGAGTTAGGAGGCTTAGGGCTGTATCTTTGAAATGTAGATAGTGTTCTTCATTTGAACTTGCAGCTCAACACCCATCCTAGCCTATGTAGTATATTGAGGAAGCAGTACTGAGTGCATTCTCCTCCTCAGGGCAGGAAAACAGCCTCGTGGAAAAAAGAAAGTCATGAGGGCAAATCCATGTTTTGTTTCTCTTTGTGACATTATGTCAAATGTACTCTTTTTGTCTCACAGTAAGATGATCATATTCTCAGCCCTATTAAGCTCAATGCCCCTTTTTTATAATATTTTGAAATGCCCCCTTTTCCATCCCAAAATGGAATCATAGAAATTACAACCTACCTACACATATAATCTAGAAAATCAGTCTGAGCCCTAACAATATAATAGCGAAATAAGAAAAACTTATAACAAGATAATTTAAATACTTGAGCACAGCCACACCAGAAGACAAAATGAAATAGACATTTGCACCCATACCTAGAATCACTATGCAGGTGACACTCTAACACAGACTGTTGTGTCAGTGACTTAAATGTTACACTGGTGTTGATGACAGCAATGTCAATTTCTCAAATGGTGAACATTTTAGAATGTTAATTTTCAAACAAAGTACTCAGTAGTTTTCTCAATTTACCCTGGAAAATACAGTTTACATTAAAATGTGTGCAAAATATATTTGATGTTCACAAGTGAAAGGAAGTCAGGTTCTAGGCCCTGATAGTTGCTCTTTACCTACCCTGGTGTCTGAGGAACACTCCAGAAGTGTAGGGAATGCAGGACAGGTTTTGATTGTTCTCTCTAGGGCATTGCACGCCATCCAGCATCCCTGGCTGCCATCACTCAGTGCCCCTGTGACAACCCAAAGTGTCCACACAGATTCCTCCAACTCTGCTTAGGGAGAGCTGAATCCTGTGGAGAATCAAAGCTCTGAGATTCCACCAAAAGAGAGAAATCAGACCAAAGGAAAAGCAGAAGTCTTTTTTTTTTTTTTTTTTTTTTTTTTTTTTTGAGACGGAGTCTCGCTCTGTCGCCCAGCCCAGGCTGGAGTGCAGTGGCGCGATCTCGGCTCACTGCAAGCTCCGCCTCCCGGGTTCACGCCATTCTCCTGCCTCAGCCTCCCGAGTAGCTGGGACTACAGGCGCCCACAACCGCGCCCGGCTAATTTTTTGTATTTTTAGTAGAGACGAGGTTTCACTGTGGTCTCGATCTCCTGACCTTGTGATCCGCCCGCCTCGGCCTCCCAAAGTGCTGGGATTACAGGCGTGAGCCACCGCGCCCGGCCCCAGAAGTCTTTAAGCATGGTATATAGACAAGGCGACTCACATGACAATGAAGACACAAAACTTTCTCACTCATGACATCAGGTTTGGTTTGATTTTTAACTCAAGTTTGATAGTGTGCCCAACATCATGTTAAGCCTTGTGAGAGACAGAAGTGGGAAGAAACACCCCCCCAGACATACACACACACACAGGGACACACAAACGGTCCCTGCCCTCAGGGACTTCCAGTCTAGTAAGTAAGGGGGAACAGCTACAGCATAATCCAGGTCAGCGAGAAATGGAGCCTAAAACAGAGTAAAGACACAGGTGTGTATAAGAAGCGGGGCCCCTGGGCCTCACAGTGAGCACTTTACCCGGGTTGGATTTCATGGAGACCCCTCCGGCTGTGTTGTCCACAGGGTACGATTTTATGAAGGCTCCGAGTTGGTGGCTGACTCTGGAGTCACCATAGACACCACAATGCGTGGAGGCCGACTTGGCGTTTTCTGCTTCTCTCAAGAAAACATCATCTGGTCCAACCTCAAGTATCGCTGCAATGGTAACGTGCATTCTCATTACTATTCAATATTGTTACTAGAATTAGTCAAATACTGCCACCTTATTTTTATACCGCACTTCCCCCCAAAAGCCCAACGCTCATACCACGTAGTCATTAAAACCTGATAGTCCCTGTGTACCAGAAGTAAAAAGCAGATCGCATTTATCCTATTTTATGCATGTGGAAATTAAGACCCACAGAATTTGACTGCATGGTTTAGGGTTTGGGGTTCAGTGAGAAATCCAGTCAGATTTAATTTACAGGAAGCCTTTATTTTTTCATGTTGTTAAAACATAACCATAGATGCAAAACCCACTCTGCCTGCTGATTTTCTGTAGGGCCGGGAAGGAGCACTCCCGGGCTTTAAGCCAACGGTTTGCAAAGCAGCCTGCAGGAGAAGATGGCGGCGAGGGCCTGCGGGGCCTCCTGGGCGGGCTAACAGCGCCCCCTACGGGACGCCTGCGCCGCGGGCGGGGGTCCGGGTGGAAGGAACCTCGCTAACCTCCCTGTGCGCATTCCTATTGCAGACACCATCCCTGAGGACTTCCAAGAGTTTCAAACCCAGAATTTCGACCGCTTGGATAATTGAACCAAGAGAGCAATCCGTAACTGCTTTTCCGAACACTAAAACCATATATTTTTTAACTTCCTTTAATTTTCTTTATATACACTGTGGCTTTCTTTTACCAACCCAAATAAATCAAAATGTTTTATATGAATGTGGCAATAAAGGAGATCATTTTTAAAAACCGTGTTGCTCAGACATTGCTCTCGTGTGAGGGATCCCCGTTAACTTGCAGGGTGGTGGTTTCTTCTCAGACCCGGTAGCCGGTAAGATGAGCCTGTGCGTGAATCACAAGGTCCAGGCCCGAGGTCTCATCTGGGGTCCCCCCAGTTTGTTCCATACAAAACGCCTAACCGTTCCATGCTCACCTCGGCAGCTTCCTTATTTTGGCTTAGGGGTCTCGAGAAACACATGTTCGGGGGGCACCTTCCCTAGGAAGGTGTTTTTCTGACCTAGTCCTGGGACAGATTTGCCCAATTCTTTCTGATGCTCTCCACCCATCCCACACCTTCTAGACTTCCATTCTGGCCCCTTCAACGTCATTCTTAAGCTTATTTATATATTTGGCTCCCCCTAGTGGATTGTAAGCATATTGACAATAAAGGAGCATGTCATTACAATCAATATCCCCACAGTACCTGGAATGTAGTATATAGTCAATAAATGTTTGCTGAATAAACGAAGAATGAATGAATGAATGCCTCTTAAGTGAAAGGACAGTAGAGTGTATATGATCATAAAAGCCCTCCTCAACTCAAAAAGTCACAACATATCCTCTATTTATGGTACCAGTAGCTGGAGGTACAGGGCAGAAACTTGCCTAATTTGTACACTAGCCTTTCTTGTATCTCAGTTGTAAGTCAAAGATACAAGCAAATTTGTATACATTCCCTAGAAATTTAGTTTCAAAGAATTTGCTGTGTGGTTATAAATTTTCTTATCCCAGAATTCGTAGAGATATATTAAATCATTTATGAAGAAAAAACACCACAGCTTTACGGCTAAGAGTGAGAAAATACAACGGTGCATGCATGAGATCTGGAGGATTTCTGGACATCCTCCTCTCGTGTACAGACTGGAGATGTGTGTTGCCGTGTAATCCAGGACATCTGATCTCCTACATCAAAAACTCCAATGGGGCCGCGTGTGGTGGTGCTTGCCTGTGGTCCCTAGCACTTTGGGAGGTCAAGGCAGGCAGATCACCTGAGGCCATGAGTTCAAGACCAGCCTGGCCAACATGGCGAAACCTGTCTCTACTAAAAATACAAAAATTAGCCGGTTGTGGTGCCACTTGCCTGTAGTCCCAGCTATTTGGGAGGCTGAGGTGGGAGAATCGCTTGAGCCCGGGAGGCAGAGGCTGCAGTGAGCTGAGATGGTACCACTGTACTCCAGCCTGGGCAACAAGAGTGAGTGTCCTATGGCTCCTATATTCTCCCTGAGGCTGGTGGAAGGAGGAGGCAACCCACGCCATGCCCACCCCTGGGGCAGCCTCCCTGCTGTCAGCTGTGCAAGCCCCAAGAACACAGTATGTCCACAGGAAACAGACTCTTGGTTAAATCTTTTGTCTCTACAATTGTTTTAGAAACCATGGGCCCACAGGAGATCTAGAACATAATTCCATCCCTTAGGGAGCTTATTTCATTTTTGGGAAGACAAAACTTTTTATGCAAAACAAGAAACAAAGATGCATGTAGATCCAGCAGTGTGCTGAAGCCAGCTCCTACCAGCTCATAAGAGCCAATTATTCAAGTTTTAGGAATATTGTGAGCCAGTTAAACTGTTGGTAGTTTCAAATTGGCCATGGTGGGAGTATTTACACAGAAACTGGCAAACACTACAAATCAGGGCTCCAGAGAACTGGTGGTTAAACATTTCTCAGCACACAAGTGATTATTCTACCTTGTCCTATTCCTAGTTGGCCCTCCTCATTTTTTTTGAAGCTGATATAGAAAACGTGAGGCTTTCAGAAAATACCTTGCATAAGAAATGAAGTAAGAAAAGTGAAAATGGACGGGGTGCTGTGGCTCACACCTGTAATCCTACCACTTTGGGAGGCCTAGGCGGGAGGATCACTTGAGGTCAGGAGTTTGGGACCAGCCTGGCCAACATAGTAAAACCCCGTCTCTACTAAAAATACAAAAATTAGGCCAGGTGCAGTGCCTTATGCCTGTAATCCCAGCTCCTCAGGGGGCTGAGGCACAAGAGTCTCTTGAACCCAGGAGGCAGAGGTTGCAGTGAGCTGAGATCATGCCACTGCACTCCAGCCTGGGCGACAGAACAAGACCTGTCTGAAGGAAAAAAAAAAAAAGTAAAAATCAGGAAGCACTCGAGAGAAACTAGCCAATTGGAGACTCAGAGGGTGAGTTAGCAGGTGTGGTATGCTCTCCCCCTCTCCCCCCAGTAACTCCCTGGGCTTCTTGAATACTTGTTATACTCAACCTTAGCACAATGACTCAAATTCCTATTACAGTTCCATTAGGTTAGTAAGAGCCTCATTTGAATCTTACACCTCTAGGACTGAGTGGCCATCAGTCTCTCACCAACTAGTATGAATTCATTCCAATGCCCATTCACCTCCTGACTTCTCATGGAGATCGAGAAGACTGAGGAGTTGGGCATGGTGGTGCACGCCTGTGGTCCTAGCTACCTGGGAGGCTGAATGAGGAGGATCACTTGAGCCCAGGAGTTCAAGTCCAGCATGGGCAACATAGCAAGATCCTCTCTCTCTCTCTCTCTTTTTTTTTTTTTTTTTTTTTTAAGTACTAGGGGAATGGGAGGCGTGACTGGGAAAGAAAAGAGGCATTGTCACTGTGGGGAAAAGACCATGGCTGAGTAGAATCCCATGGGAAGTGTGGGAGATCTCTGGGGGCAGGATGAGGACACTAGGGGCAGCCAGAGGAGGCCTGGGGGCATGGGAGCAGGTGCACAAAGGGAGGTGCAGCCCTTTTTGCCTACACCCAAGAAAAAGGAAAAAAAAAAAAAAAAAAAAAAAAAAGCTCTTCCTTCTCCCCATCCAGGTTGTTAGTCCTAGGCTCCAGAAGTATCATGGTGATTATCCTTAGGTTAATTTTGGAGACAGGCTATAGAGTTAAAGGGAATGAGGAGGATATCGAATCCAGCCACCTTCTACTGAAATATTTGTAGGCATTTTTTATGGCCTAGGCTAGAAGACAACTGGGAACAGACTCAAGCAGCAAAAAAGAATCTGGTCCAGAAGCGAGGCTGTGGGAAAAATAGATAATGTACAGCATGAATCTAGGGGTGAGAGGTGGGGTACCCCTGCTTGGGATACACACCTGGGGTCCCCAGTAACATCGGGACTGTAAAGGGTGGCTCAACCTTTCAGTGGCATGAAGAAACCCCCTGCAGTGTCCACAGCTCCGCATCTTACAGCCCCACCCAATTTGGTCATAGGCAACCTCAGGTGACAGACACTCACCCCAAATTCCCTGGGGCAGTATAGTTCCCACAGTGGGTGAGGGTGTTTTATTCCAGAGAAATAATTCTAGTACTTTAGAATTAAGTACAGAGATGCTGAAGTCAATTGGACCCATCATCCCAATATTTTTGTGTGGTGTTGGGGAATTATGTTTGAGTATGTGGCAACACACTTGAAATATCTAATTTGGCATAATTAGAGAATGCAATAAATTGAACTTGTGATTCCAGTTTAAAATGCAGACAGATGCGTTTTAAATGGTTTTTTAGGGTTTTTTAGGGTTGTGTCCTAATAAATCCATAAGTTGAACATATCTTAAGTCCAAAGTGCATTTAGTACTCCAATAAAGCCAAGTCAAAAGTTTAAGTCATCCATCATTAAGTCCAGATACTCCTCAATTTAAATAGGGTTATGTTTTGATAAAAATCGTAAGTCAAACCATCATTAGTTGGGAGTTGTTTATAGCTGAATATCTGGTTTATCGTCATTATTATTATTATTATTGAGACAGGATCTCACTGTTGCTCAGGCTGCAGTGCAGTGGTGCAGTCTTGGCTCACTGCAGCCTCAACCTCCTGGGCTCAACTAGTCCTCCCACCTCAGCCTTCCAAGAAGCTAAGACTACAGGCACGTGCCAGCATACCCACCTAATTTTTTGTATTTTTTTTGTAAAGATGGGGTCTTACTGTGTTGCCCAGGCTGGTCTCAAACTCCTGGGCACAAATGATCCTCCTGCCTTGGCCTCCCAAAGAGAGTATTTGATTTTAGACTTGTGATTTTTAAGTCAGAAGGTAGGAGAATGTGGTTAAATATGCAAATATTGAGGTGATTAAGATAATTTCTCATCCGTTATATAAATTTTTTAAATTTACAAATTATATAAGCACATAGGTAGTTTTCATCAAATGACAAAAAAAAATTCATAAATGAAATTTAAATATATTTTTAATGTTACAAATTAGCATAGTATATTATGTCATAAATTAATATATTATGTTTATAAATGGGATTTAGAGTGTTTAAGGAAATTTAATTAACTAAGTTTGCAAATGGGACTAAACATTAATCAAAGGCCTAAAAGTGATTATATATTTTGCTGTACAGTAATAAGTAGATTGGCATATTTATAGAATATAGTAAAGTAATACGATTTTTAAGTTGAGTTTTTTAACTTAAGGTTTTGTAATTTGTAACTTTCATAGAATATTAATTTTAAAACCAAAGTCACCATAAATTGTGTTTTCTGTAAAAGACAACCTTTCCTTCGGGCCTAAGGAAAGCCTCCTGCAAGCTCCACATTTTACCACCTCACCCAAATCACTGGTTAACAACCAACCTCAGTCAATTGACATGCACCCCAAATTTCCTGAGGCAGTAGAGTTTCCTTAGTGGAGAAGGGTCTTTTATTCCTGAGAAATAATTCTACAATTGTAGAACTAAGTACAGAGATGCTGAAGTCAATTGGACCCATCATCCTAATATTTTTGTGTGGTGCTTGGGAATTATGTTTGAATATGTGGCGAAGTACAGGAAATATCTAAGAGAATTTGGCATAGAGGATGCAATAAATTCAACATGGGATTCTAGTTTAAAATGCATACAGATGCTCCTTGACTTACCACGTAGTTACATCCTTGGATAAACCCATGGCAAGTCAGAAATATCATAAGTGAAAATGCATTTAATATCTTGATAAGTCCATCATAAAGTCAAAAATATCTTAAGTCAAACCATTATAAGTTGGGGATTGTCTGTAGTTGAGTATTTGATTTCAGACTTGTGATTTTAAATCAGAAGGTAGGGAGAATTTGGTTGAATACGTAAATGATATTGAGGTGGTTCAAATAATTTATAATCCACTATATAAATTTTTTTTAATTTACAAGAGTTATTTAAGTGCATAGGCAGGTTTTGTCACACAAGTGACATAAAAATAATAAACTTTATAAATGCAATTTAAATTTATTGTTTATAATGTGTTACAAATTAGCATAGTATATTGTGTTATAAATATATTAAATTTATAAATGGAATTTAGGGCATTTAAAGAAATTTAATTAAGTTTACAAATGGCACTAGACATTAATCAAAAGCTTACAAGTAATTATAAATTTTGCTATAAAGTAATAGATTTGTATATTGATAGAATATAGTAGAGTAATAAGATTTTTAAGTTGAACTTCTATACTTAAGGTTTTGCAATTTGTAACTTGAATCAAACATTAATTTTAAAAACCAGTCACCATAAATTGTGTTTTCTGTGTACAAAAGCTACTCTTATAAGCAAATAACAAAATCAATAAAAGCCAACACAGTGACAGTCAGCACTGATTTTTTTTTATTAAGGGGTGAAGATCTGGGGAAATGCGTCCTCAATTCCAAATAAGGGGCTAACAATCATTCCAGAGCACTGCCCTTTTCTACACCAGGGACTGTCACTGCACAGAAGGATAAAGGACCTTGATTCAGCTCTCCCCGGCTCCAGGGCATCACCAAGCAGCTGGCTGCAGCATCGCTGGGGGCCTGAGCTCTCCTGCTGTCAGCTCTCAAGCCCCTCATTTGCCAGGACACATGGCCTGAAGAATGCACTAGCCCCAACTTGGAGCCCTGGTGTGGCAATGCGGCAAGGAGCACCTCTCTCTTCTCCCTGCTACATTAACAATTTTAAGGGTGCCTAAACATGTCTGCTTATCTGGAGGGCTGGGGTGAATGAGGCCTCCACAATGAAAGCTCTCCTATTCTGGCTGCGCCACCTGATTGAAAAGTAATTTTAGCTTATTTCCTTGGCTCATCATGAAAGAGTGAAAAGTATTTTCCTCACATTGTCTACTTTCTCAGCTACGGAGTGGACATGCATCACGCCTTCAACTCAGGTCCTAGAGAAAAAACAACTTTCTTTCCCAAATTTCACCTTGTTTTACTTCTGAGAACTTATTGTGCCAAACTCAAGAGAAACATAACCTTAGTCTTTCTTGGGGTTCCCATTCTTTTTCCAGAATCAAGACTCTAGGATGTCTCTCAGTACCAAGGTGTTTGGGGAGGAGGACATCTATCCACACAGATTCCTTCCAACGTGACCATCGTCAGCACCCACCCCCCAAACTCTGTTAGAGTTAACAGACCACACTGGGGACCTCAAATCTGTGTGAACCTTTGCAGCCATTCCTTTACTGGCCCTCACCTATGGGCTGCAGAAAGCCCCCACAGGCCTCCCTTCCTTCCCTCTCAGTATGGGAGAATCCTTCTCAAATATGAGGAGGGAAGCCTCATTCTCCCTCTTGCTTTTGGCCAAGAAATCTTCTCCATTCCCAGGGTTCCTTCACTTACGCCCTGCTATGACTTGAATGTGACCCCTGAAGCTCATGTGTTGGAAACTTAATCCCTAATACAACACTTTTGAAAAATAAGGCCTAATGGGAGGTATTTAATTCATGAGGGCAGAGCCCTTGTGAATGGATTAATGTCAGTTATAAAAGTGCTTGAGGCTGTGAGTTGCATTTTTTGCTCTCTTATGCTCTCTGCCCCTCCATCTCCCACCAGGGGAGGACACAGTACAAAGGTCTTTGCCAGATACCGGCACCTTGATCCATCTCAGACTTCCCAACCTCCTGTGTAAAATAAATTTTCTTTCTTTGTAAGTCACCCAGTCTGTCATATTCTGTTATACCAACACAAAATGGACTAAGACACTCCCAAAAACCCTAGAATTCAACTATGGGCTTAGCTCTAGGGTACACAAAAACTAGAACAGTTTGCAAGCTGGCTCTGACTCACACCACCACAGCCTCACTGATATAGTGGGCCCAGAGTCCACTCTGCCTGAATGGGAGGACAGGTGCAAAGGGAAATATGAAAAGGAAATGGGTCAATATCTCAAAGTGCTACCACAACATATTGTGAACAACTTCAATAGCTAATCAGAAAAATTATTTTTTAGAAATGAGGTCTCACTATGTTGCCCAGGCTGGTCTCACACTCCTGGGCTCAAGCAGTCCTCCCACCTCAGCCTCCCAAAGTGCTGGGATTACAGGCATGAACCACCACACCTGGCCTCCTACTGTTTAGATTTGTTCCTAAAAGTAAAAGATGCCTGTGTTTAAACCAGGCCAGATCACTCACCCTAGAAATTCCACAAATAGCCCATGAGCTGAGGGCTCCAGGCAGACGGGTGGCTGAGCGCAGTTCCCATGCTGGCCCGGAGGAGACCACCTAGGAAGTCACAGCTTAGGATGCACTGGGGCTGGCGGGAAGGTTTGCCTTTATCCATTATCCAAGCTGTGATTCAGCACAAATCTCCCTTTCGTTAAGTTTAACTTGTTGAGTAACATTAAATTTACACACTGCAAAGCACAATAGAATTTCACTGCTGTGAACATATATGTTCACAAGCATCCAACTAAGTGTGAGTATGTGCTGCCGCATTAGGGGTATTTACTAAATAGGTGTTCATTAGTTATTTATTTTGTAGCACCTACTAGAGTAAACAGTAGCAGATATCTAATGTCTAAGAAAAATTTATGGAAGGAAGATTTGAATGGAAAATTTTCTCCATTAGCATATTTTTAAGGAGTTTTCCTCACAACAATTCCATCCCACTCCTACCCCTCCTACCAGAATTCTGAGGATCAGGGCTTGAGAACTAACATCTCCAAAGTCCCAGTAGCCCTTTCTATAGGCTTTCTTTTTTTTTTTTTTTTTTTGAGACGGAGTCTCGCTCTGTCACCCAGGCTGGAGTGCAGTGGCCGGATCTCAGCTCACTGCAAGCTCTGCCTCCCGGGTTCACGCCATTCTCCTGCCTCAGCCTCCCGAGTAGCTGGGACTACAGGCGCCTGCCACCTCGCCCGGCTAAGTTTTTGTATTTTTAGTAGAGACGGGGTTTCACTGTGTTACCCAGGATGGTCTCGATCTCCTGACCTCGTGATCCGCCCGTCTCGGCCTCCCAAAGTGCTGGGATTACAGGCTTGAGCCACCGCGCCCGGCCTCTATAGGCTTTCTATAGGCTCCTGGAGGATGAGGACCGTGCCATGTTTATCTCACCCTCCACCCCTCAATAAAGTACAAATTTGTGGAATTGGAGAGGCCAAGAGGCCTCAAACCCTTGTCTCTTTCATATCATCCACTAGGGGGCAGCAATCCTCTAAAAATAACCCCTAAACCAGCCACTTTTTTCGCTAAAAGATGACTAAATTTCATTAAAAGTAGGATAACAAACACCTGTTATCCCAGCAGTTTGGGAGGCCGAGGCGGGTGGATCATGAGGTCCGGAGACCGAGATCATCCTGGCCAACATGGTGAAACCCCATCCCTACTAAAAATACAAAAACTAGCCGGGCGTGGTGGCGGGCGCCTGTAGTCCCAGCTACTCGGGAGGCTGAGGCAGGAGAATGGCGTGAACTTGTGGGGGCGAAGGTTGCAGTGAGCTGAGACCACGCCACTGCACTCCAGCCTGGGTGATAGAGCAAGTATCTGTCTCAAAAAAAAAAAAAAAAAAGAATAACAACAACTACAATTTTTTAAACTCTGCTCCTAGCACTATGCTATATGCTAATAGTTCAGGGCTTAAGAACACTTTTATTGGCCAGGAGTGGTGTCTCACCCCTGAAAACTCAGCACTTTGGGAAGCTGAGGCAGGACGATCCTTCAGCTCAGGAATTTGAGACCAGCCTGGGCAACATAGTGAGACCATCCTACTGAGAATGTTTTAATAATTAGTCAGGCATGGTGGGGTGCACGGTAGTCCCAGCTACTTGGGAGGCTGAGGTGGGAGGATCACTTGAGCCTGAGTGACGGGCTGCAGTGAGCTATGATTGCACCACTGCACTTCAGCCTGGGTGACAGAGCAAGATCCTGTCTTTAAAAAAAGAACTCTTATTTATCAAAACAAACATCTCAACAAAAAGCAACCACCACCACATAGGAAGGAAACCACCACCTAAATTTGAGTTATTGCGAATTAGTCTCTGAATGAACTCTGAAGCCTCAGCTTCTTTTAGGTATTCCCTCAGCCTAAATTCACAGGATCGAGTCTTCTCCATGGGCAAAGCAAAGAGCCATTCTTCATCGATCCACTCATCATTCACTCATTCTTCAGACACACACTGAGCAATTACTATATACCAGGCCCTGTGCTAGGTACTGGGAGGGATTTTAAAAGTACACAAAGCCAGTCCATTTTAGTCCAGGCCACTGTATGACTGAAAGCCTTTGTCATCCGATTAATAATACTGATCATAACTGCAAAAGTATAGCGTAGTTTAGAAGTAAATGAACCTGGCTGGGCGCAGTGGCTCACGCCTGTAATCCCAGCACTTTAGGAGGTGGGGGCAGGCAGATCACTTGAGGTTAGGAGTTTGAGACCAGCCTGGGCAACATGGCAAAACCCATCTCTACTAAAAGTACAAAAATTAGCCACATGTGGTGGCACACACCTGTAGTTTCTGCTACGTGGGAAGCTGAGACAGGAGAATCACTTGAACCTCAGATGCAGAGGTTGCAGTAAGATTGTGCCACTGCGCTCCAGCCTGGGCAGCAGAGGGGGATTCTGTCTCAAAAAAAAAAAAAAAAAATTAACTGCACCTCAAAGCCAACCACTAGATTCTCTCGCTCTATTTAGAGGATATTTGTTTGCTGTAAGAACCCAGACTTAATCCTGAGAGGTTTTAGCAGGTCTCGAGGGAGCCTCATCCTAAACATCCCTGCCAGGGAGAACCCTTCCAGGGGACAGGGGCAGGCAGCTTCCTGGCCCAGGACAGTTTGCGTGACCTAAATTACTTGAGTCAAAAATTCTTTGACCCACATAGTGTTTCGGTGGTTGTTGTTGGGTTTTCTATTTGCTAACTTGAGCAAATATTTAAAATTTGAGTGTTTTTACACAAAAACCTGGATTTCCAACTTCTCTTTAAAAAGTCAAAACTCCGGCCTCTATCTGCATTCATGCACAGAAACCTTGAAAAGGGCCTGCGTTCTCCATGCACCACAGTGTCCACATATGTAAGTTTCTACCTGGCACTGTAAGTGATCGAGTATGAGACTCCATACTTGGGATTTCCCAGGCGCTCTGTGCGGCCTGCAGGGGATATGGAGAAGGTTGGGACTCAACCCCTCTTGTGGCAGGTCGGGTCTCACTAACAGCTAAACAGGCAGGCCTCCATGACAACTGTTTCAGCACTGCCTGAGTGCTTAGATTCAATATTAAAGGCTGCAAGATCCAGTGCCCTTACACAAAGGCTGGAATGTAACAAAAGCCCACCAAGAGTCTTCCTAGGCCTTTCCTGGGCCTGGAAGCATGACAAAATAACAAAGAAATTCTTACATTCCTTGTACCCACGTTTAGGATTAAACACGTTTTATTGGGGGTCAGCAAAGAACTCCCCAGACCTCCGTAATTCAGCAGGAGACAAGATAAGGGTAATCACCTCCAGCATCTGGACCCATCTAGATTAAGTAAACTTACTGAGGCTCCGGAGGAAGGTCTCCAGGACTCAGACCTTAGTTATGGATTAGAGGGAATCAATCACTGTGTCTTTTGATGAATGCACACTTACACATAGACACATAGCTTCAAAGGTATATAAGCACTGGAAAACTTTGTAAATTTGAGTTGGTCTGTGATATTTTCCTGGCCTTCTCCCTGTACCTGGTTACAGAAATAAACTCTCTTCTTTCCCGGTTTATCTGCGTCTCGTTACTGGGCTGTGAGAACAAGCAGCCCAACCCTTGGTTCAGTCTGGGGGCATTCTGGCTGACAACCTGTTAGGGGTTGTCACCATTGCCTGGAGAGGATAGGGGTGCAGTGAGGGCCAGCCGACAGGAGCTGAGGTCTCGGGTAGAGGACACCTACCTTATCAATAGATGGAGAGAGATTCAAACCGAGCATCACTGACTCTGGCTCCAAAATCTGAAATTCTTTTATAGCTACAGCACACATTCATCGGGTGTGCAGAGAAGAGCTAACAGCAGGCCCGAGATGGCTGGTGATCCTTAGTTAGAAAGGCCTAATTGCAAAGTTGGGCCTTGGCTGGTATCTGCACACTTGGCTTTCCAGAGTGTTCCCATGATTTCTGAACCTGATAAGAGTGGTTCACTGTGTCTTGACTGTACAGTGTGGTTTATGCCGAGCATCTGCTTTCTTTCTGGGAGGTGGAATTTTGGTACGTGGTAGGGAGAAGGTGCCTATGGGACCAGACCCTAATAAAAACCCTGGGAGCTGCGTTTCCAATGAGCTTCCCTTGTGGCCAACATTTCATATGCTTTGTCACAACTCATTGCTGGGGAAATTAAGCACATATTATGTGACTTCCACCTGGAGAGGACTCTTGGTAGCTTGCCCCCTGGTTTTTTCTGGACTGGGCCCCATATACCTTTTTTTTTTTTTTTTTTTTGCTGATTTTGCCTTGTATCCTTTCGCTGTAATAAAGTATAACTGTGAGCATAAGTAGATGCTGAGTTATGCTTCAGCCAATCACTAGATTCTCTCTATTTAGAGGGCATTTGTTTATTGGAAGAACCCAAACTTACTTAATTCAGAGTTTTTACCTGGGTCCAAAGAGAGCCTCATTCTAAACACCCCCGTCTAGAAAGCTTCCGATGAAACTTTCTAGCCAACCACTTAAATGCAGTGGTGTTGGGGACCCCAAAACATCAATCCCCTATCTCCAACAACTGAAGGACGCCTTGGGCTTACAAAGTACAAAGAATAATTGAGGTGCTAGGTCATCATACGCATCACTAATGAGAAAATAGTGGGAAACAGGGGCCTAAAAGTTGAGGCCAATAACCACAAAATGCCTGCAGAGCTGGAGGAGCCAAACTCAAAGTGAAGACCCCTGGGACTGGACACATGACAAGGGACAGAGTCTACCTGAAGTGGATTATTTGGTGAGTCTCAAACCTGGAGAAACTGAAGATGAGGCACCCCCAATACCTGTTCTACCCTTTCTTTTTTTTTTTTTTTTTTTTTTTTGAGACGGAGTCTCGCTCTGTCGCCCAGGCTGGAGTGCAGTGGCCGGATCTCAGCTCACTGCAAGCTCCACCTCCCGGGTTCACGCCATTCTCCTGCCTCAGCCTCCCAAGTAGCTGGGACTACAGGCGCCCGCCACCTCGCCTGGCTAGTTTTTTGTATTTTTTTTTAGTAGAGACGGGGTTTCACTGTGTTAGCCAGGATGGTCTCGATCTCCTGACCTCGTGATCCGCCCGTCTCAGCCTCCCAAAGTGCTGGGATTATAGGCTTGAGCCACCGCGCCCGGCCTCTACCCTTCTTTCATAGTCATAGTGCCCCAAATTTTTTTTTTTTTTTTTTTTTTTTGGGGGGGGCGGAGTCTTCACTCTGTCGCCCAGGCTGGAGTGCAGTGGCACCATCTCGGCTCACTGCAAGCTCCGCCTCCCGGGTTCGCGCCATTCTCCTGCCTCAGCCTCCGGAGTAGCTGGGAGTACAGGCGCCCGCCACTGCGCCTGGCTAATTTTTTGTATTTTAGTAGAGACGGGGTTTCACCGTGTTAGCCAGGATGGTCTCGATCTACTGACCTCGTGATCCGCCCGCCTCGGCCTCCCAAAGTGCAGGGATTACAGGCGTGAGCCACCGCGCCCGGCCTGTGCCCCAAATTTTTGCAGGAACCCAGATGCCCAGAATAAAAGATTACACTTCCCAGGTTAGTTGTGGCCATCTAAGTTCTGATCAGTGGGATATAAGCAAAAAAGTTCATGGTAGCTTCTGGGAATCTTCTTCTAAAGATGGCTACTTTTTTTTTTTTTTTTTTTTTTTTTAAAGATGGATTCTCCCTCTGTCGCCAGGCTGGGGTGCAGTGGTGCAGTCTTGGCTTACTGCAACCTCCGCCTCCCGGGTTCAAGTGATTCTCCTGCCTCAGCCTCCCGAGTAGCTGGGATTATAGGCATGCACCACCACACCTGGCTATGTTGGCTATGTTTCACCATGTTGGCCAGGATGGTCTCGGTCTCTTGACCTCATGATCCGCCTGCCTCGGCCTCCCAAAGTGCTGGGATTACAGGCGTGAGCCACCGTGCCCGGCCAGATGGTTAGTATTTCTTATTCGTCCTCTTCTCCCTCCTCCTAGGTTGGAATATGTATATAATGGCTGAAGCTCCAGAGGCTGTCCTGAGTTGATGAGAAAGCCTTGGGAATAGAAGTGTCATCGCAGAGAATAAGATAGAACTGACACCGTGGAGTAACATTCCAGTAACTTACCATAAAATTTCTATCACTGGACTTTGTGGACATGAAAAATCTACATCTGTTCTTGGGGCTTTACTGTTACTTCCAGCTAAATTTAATCCTCCTTAATGCAAAAGAAATTCAGGATGGGGAAGTGCTTATAAAGTCATGTATCCAGAACCACAGACTCACCAAATCTTACATCTAAAGAGTCATCAGGAAGCTTTTTATTTTGGCCTTTTCGTTTTCCAGTTGGAAAAACTGAGGCCCAGTCGCCTCTGTGATTTGTCAGGGTTACATGGCTAGTTAGGAGCAAAACTGAGGCCAGATCCCAGGTTTTGGGGCTACAGACTCATGGTTCTCATTTTCCTGCTATGAGAATTGCCTCGGGTAGGCCAGGTCAGGGGTAAAGTCCAAAAGGGGGTTTCTCTCTAGAGGATGCAAAGAAACAGCAGTGCCAGATTGCCGTAGCTCACGCCTATAACCCCAGCATTTTGGGAGGTCGAGGCAGGTGGATCGCTTGAGCTCAGGAGTTTGAGACCAGCCTGGGCAACATGGTAAAACTCCATTTCTTCAAAAAATACTAAAATTAGCTGGATGTGGTGGTATGCGCTTGTCGTCCAAGCTACTTGGGAGCCTGAGGTGGGAGGATAGCTTAAGCCCTGGAGGTTGAGGCTGCAGTGAGCTACGATGGTGCTACTGCACTCTAGCCTGGGTGACAGAGTAAGACTCTGTCTCAAAAAATAAAAAAAGAAGAAAGAAGAAAAAGAAAATGCGCTGATAGAATGTACATGATGAAATTTCAGAGGTCTCCTGGGAGGCCATCCCACTTCTGGTTTTGATGAGCAGAGACTCAACAGTGGAAGGCAGGTATGACCTCGGCTTTCTCAGGCCCCAGCTTCCCCCCTCTTCGCCTTCCTCTCACCCATCAGACTTCACACCTCCCTCTTCCCTTGGTGTTAAAACCTAAGTCTATTCCGAGTGCCTCAAACCCATATGGTGCTTACTGGTGGAACCCAGGCTGATTTCATCCCACCTGTGCCTTCTTGGCCAGTTGCCTCTATGAAGTACACAGACCGACAACCTTTTACAGAGGACCAGGCTTGAGAAAGAGCTCGATGGAATCCATCTTTCTTCCCCATGCACACCCGGCCCCACTCACACCGAGGGAGTTTCATCCATGCTGGAAACACTGTGGCAGATGCTTTGGTGGCCTGCCCATTTCTCTTTCCACTTTGTCATTCACGGATGTCAAAGAACCAGCACCTGTAGTTCTTTGTTTCTGGGCTTCCTCTGGTGCAGAAGCTGCTTTTTCTGCCTATGTTAGAGGTGCGGGGGATTTAGGAGACCTGAGGAATGGGGCTCCAATGAGATGAAGGGAGTGGGTGTGAAAAGCCTCAGCCCCTCTGAGGAATGTGCCCTGCATTGTTCCCGCATGATTAGGCTCCAGCTGCCCTCAGTGGTAATGGCCCCCTCCTCCCTCCCCAGTCTAGAGGTGCTTCACCTCCCAAATAAAGAGGGTTCACTCATCCTTATCTCAGGGTCTGCTTCTGGGGGAGCTGACTAGAGGCAAACCTTCCTCAGCACTCAGATTTTACTTACTCCAAAATTAGGGAATATTAAGTTTGAAGGCATACCCTGTGCTCAAAAGCATGCACACAGACGTATATATAGAAATTTCTGGCGGGGTGCAGTAGCTCACACCTGTAATCCCAGCACTTTGGGAGGCCAAGGTGGATCACTTGAGGCCAGGAGTTTGAGATCAGCCTGGTTAACATAGGGACACCGCATCTCTACAAAAATAACGACTTAGCTGAGTGTGGTGGTGCACACCTGTAGTTCCAGCTACTCGGGAGACTGAGGTGGGATGATCACTTGAACCTAGAAGTTCAAGACTACAGTTAGCCATGATGGCACCACTGTACTCCAGCCTGGGTGACAGGCTGAGTCACCCTATCTTAATTAAAAAAAGAAATTTCCAACTCTTCTCTGAGCCCACTACCCAAAGACAATCATATCACTCAGCCACTCAGCTGAGCTTTACTGCCCTTCCAAGAATAGCCTAGAAATCCAGTAAGGACAATGAAAACTAGAAAAATGAGGAGACACTGATACTGGATCTAATTTGTATTTTTAACCCCACTCACCACCCGCAATCACACCCAGCCCACAGCCTTTGGTAAGTGCTCAGTAAATATGTTAGTCAACAAAGCTACTGGGAGCTCATACTCTGCCCCTGCGCCATACACCCTGCCCCCAACCCCTGCCCTGTTATCTTGTTTGCACCAAGAATGATTTCCCCACTCCTAGTCTCTCTGCACAGAATGGTGAAGAAACTGCACTTGGTTTTTTCAAACTATTCTTCAGGCCGAGCACAGTGGCTCATGCCTGTAATCCCAGGACTTTGGGAGGCTGAGGTGGGCGGATCACAAGGTCAGGAGTTCCAGACCAGCTTCGCCAACACGGTGAAATCCTGTCTCTACTAACAATTTAAAAAATTAGCCAGGCATGGTGGTGCACGTCTGTAATCCCAGCTACTCAGGAGGCTGAGGCAGGAGAATAGCTTGAACCTGGGAGGCAGAGGTTGCGGTAAGCCAAGATCGCACCTGGGAGGCGGAGATTGCAGTAAGCCGAGATCGCACCATCGCACTCCAGCCTGGGCAACAGAGCACGACTCTGACTCAAAAGAAAAAAACAAAAACAAAAACAAAAACTATTCTCCTGCACCCTCAGGAGAACGGGCCAGGAACATGCTCTTGAAACAGGCTGCCTGCTCAGAAGTACATTTCCATATTAGCAGGCGCAGCTGTCACTCCTGCTGGAGGCCTGTTGGCTTCTTGAGAACTGCTAGTCTCACCATTTGCCACACGCCCAACAGGAAAATTTAATTCACAGAAACTCAGAATGCCAGATTCCTCCTCCCTCCCAACTCAGGGATCCCCTCAAGAGCCTGCCTGACAGCTGTTATCTTCTTCATGAACACCTCAAGTGACAGGGAACTCACTGCTGTATGATGTCACCTATGCTATTGTTGGAAGGCTCCAGTTATTAATAATTCTTAACAGTAAACATCATTTATTAAACATTGGCTATGTGCCAGGCTCTATTAAAAGTAATTTAACTAGCCAGGTGTGGTGGTGTGCACCTGTGGTCCCAACTACTTGGAAGGCTGAGGCAAGAGGATTCCTTGAGCCCAGGAGTTCAAGACTGCAGTGAGCTATGATCATGCCACTGCGCTCCAGCCTGGGCCACAGAACAAGAACGCAACTCCTTTAAAAATACAAATTAAATTAAAAGTGCTCGACCTGGGTCAACTCATTTAATCACAACAATCCTATGAAATAGATGCTATTGTTTTTACCTCCACCTAACCTGACAGGCAAGGAAACTTGCAGCACAAAGAAGTAAATAATTAGCTCAAGATCACAGAGCTAGCAAGTGGCGGGATGCGATTTCAAACAGAAAGTGGCCTTCGAGAGCTTTCCTCTGTTGCCTTTTTTCTACTTGGGGCAGAAATCTTCCATCTTATAAGTGAGACTTCTTAGGTCCAGATCCTTGTGAAATTGTGATGAATGCCAAGGGCCCTCTCCATGCTAATGTGCATATGGTCACAAAACTCTGCATATTATTTCAGGGAGTCAACCCACCTAGCCCTTGGACCCCAGGTTAAGAATCACAGCTAACACAAAATAATGTTGCTTTTATTTCTATTTGGAAATTCTCTTATGAACTTTTTTATATCTAACAGACTTTCTCCAGGCTTGATTTTCCCTATTTTTTAAATTTTTTTATTTTTTTGAGATAGAGTCTCCCTCTGTCGCCCAGGCTAGAGTGCAATGGCGCAATCTTGGCTCACTGCAATCTCTGCCTCCTGGGTTCAAGTAATTCTCCTGCCTTAGCCTCCCAAGTAGCTGGGATTACAGATATGCACCACTACTTCTAGCTAATTTTTGGATTTTTAGTAGAGATGGGGTTTCGCTGTGTTGGCCAGGCTGGTCTTGAACTCCTGACCTCAAGAAATCCACCCATCTCAGCCTCCCATAGTGCTGGGATTACAGGCATGAGTCACTGCGCCCAGCTAATTTTCCCAGTTCTAGATGAAAGAATGTTCAACCACACCAATACTCAAAGATAGACAAATTCAAATAAGAATAAGGTTAAGGTGTTATGTTGTACCTTTATAACAACAAAAAACTATAAAGAAAAGACTCAAAAATCAAGTGCTGGCCAGGTGCAGTGGCAGACATCTGTCATCCCAGCACTTTGCAAGGCCAAGGCAGGTGGATCTCTGAACTCAGGAGTTCAAGACCAGCCTGGGCAACATGATGAAACCCCATTTCTAAAAAAAAAAATGCAAAAAAATTAGCCAGGCACAGTAGTGCACACCTGTAGTCACAGCTACTCAGGAGACTGAGGTGGGAGGATGACTTAAGCCTGGAAAGTCGAGGCTGCAGTGAGCCATGATCACACCACTGCATTCCAGCCCGGGCAACAGAGCAAGACCCTGTCTCAAAAAAAAAGACTGCTGGGAGGTTTGTACTCCTGTTGCTGCTGCTATGGCACCTGTATCCACTACCATTAGAAATTTGGCAACACACAGGAAAGACTGATGAAAACACCCATAAGCTTTTGACCTGGTAATTCTACTCCTCGAATTTATTCCAAGAAAATAATTTAGGTAGAAATAAAAGCCACATGTAGAAAGATATTTATAGCAAACTTTTCTCTCAGAGCCAGGAAAAAAAAAAAAAAATGTCCAAAAAAACAATTGGGAAATTACAAGTAAATATGGTCATTAGCTTAATGGAATATATAAAATAATGAAAAGCATTAAAATAACATTCAGGAAAAAATGTGGAGGGCAGAAATCAACGTGATGATGATTGTCAATTGTGGGGTGATAGGGTGGGAATGCCCAGGGAAATTTCCATTCACTTTTTAGTGCCTCACTTTAAAAAGTGAGAGACCAAATAATCAGAACAAAAGCAGCTCAGAGGACAAAGAGGGAAACTATAAGGGATCAGAGGATCCCTCAAAACAAAATGAAAGAAAACACTATAAATAATATCCTCTATGAAATATGAAAAGATATGCATCCATGAAAGAGAAACAGAAGAGGATGGGAGATAATCAGAAAACATGAAACAAGGCCTGGCATGGTGGCTCACACTTGTAATCCCAGCACTTGGGAGGCTGAGTGGGGCGGATCGCCTGATGTCAGGAGTTCAAGACCAGCCTGGCAAACATGGTGAAACCCCATCTCTATGAAAAATACAAAAATTAGCTGGATCTGGTGGCACGCACCTGTAATCCCAGCTACTGGGAGGCTGAGGCAGGAGAATTGCTTGAACCCAGGAGGCGGAGGTTGCAGTGAGCTGAGATCACACCACTGCACTCTAGCCTGGGAAACAGAGCAAGACTCTGTCTCAAAAAAAAAAAAAAAAGAAAAAGGAAAACATGATAGAATTATTGGAGATGGAGTTATAACAACAGAAGTAGTAAATTCAACAGAAACTCTGGAAGATAAAGTAGGATAACTATCCAGAAAATTGAACAAAAATAAAGAGAGAGATAGAAAATGGGAGAAAAGATGACCAATTCAGAAGACCCAATATCTACCTAATAGGAGTCCACTAAGAGACACAGAGACAATCTCCAGGACAAAGAGTGTAACTGGCCAAGCCAAAGGCATGTGCCCAACCCGTGGCTAGGTAGGAAAGGGAGGATCTGACCCATTTGGGTCTAGAATGAAAGGGCACTTTCCCCCTACAACCCAAGAGTATGGTCCCCCAAAAGAAAAAGTAATAGATGCTATTAGAAAATGAGGGTTAGATGATATACAGCCAAAAGCTACCACTGTCCACTGCACAGGAACCTCTGTTGACTCCTAGTAACCACACCTTCTTCTCTAACTACTCATAGAGCAGTTTCAATAGGATTTTTGCATCCTATCAAATGCAAAACCTCCCTTTCTAGGCCTGTTGTGCATTATCATAGCTGAGAATGTGCACATCCTACACGCCAATTGTTTCTCATGAGTTATCTCATTAAAGTCTTAAAACAAAGCAAACAAGAAAATCATCTTAACAACCCCAATTATAAATCAGGACACTACTGCCCAGAGAGGTTATGAAGCATGCCCAGTTTCACCCAGCTAATAAAGAGAAAAGCCAGGATTTGGACCTAGTACCCTGACCGTGGAGCTCGCACCCCTTATGCCACAGGACTTTATGTACCTCTCCCAGGAGGCTTTTTGGTGTCCCCAGTGACCCCGATGCCTCACAGCATTCTGGACCCCAAAGAGGATCTAAGGTAGGTCATCAAATGGCCACGAGAACTTCCATCAAGTCACACACCCTGAGCTTTCTGCATGCAGCCCAGTGCCTGGCTCAGAGTCCCTGGCATGCTTGGTCCCCCTAGGAGGTCCATCAGCCCTCCCAAGTCACCAGGGTGCTGGGAGCAGCCACTAGATCTCAGCCCTCCTTCAGGTCACACACCTCACTTAGGGGCTGCCCACAGGCTTGCTCTGGCTGTAGCACAGGAACCCCTGCTCCTTCCTATCTGGTGCAAGGAGCCAAGGGGATGCCTTTAAGGAAGGTTAGTCCTGTTGGTGAGATGTGTTGTGCAAAAGCAGGTTGACTGGAGAAAAATCATACACATTTATTTAACGTTTATACACAGGAGACGTCAGAATGAAAACCCAAAGATAATGGGGAAATTGGCCATGTTAATGCTTAGGATTAACGAAGTATGAACAGCTATGTAGAAATGCGATTGGACAAAAAAGGGTATGATCTAATGTTAATAGACTGAGCTGGGAGATTCAGTGAGGCCTGTGTAGATTCTTGGCCTCTCTGTACAGCGTCCCTTCCTTCTGTGTGTGGGACAGGACCCTCTCTGGAATGGGAGTCTTATGACCTCGTCAAACGAGGTAAGTTGGATCATTTATTTATGGCCAGTTTTTACACAGAAAGGCAGAGGGAAAATAAGAGTAATATTTTTAGGATTTATGTCTGGCTTTGGGGAAAAGAGGTTCTGGTTTCTATGGGGAAGAGGGATTCTAGTTTCTATGGCTAGACTAGGGGAGAATGGGCCTGAGAGACAGGAGGGCAGATATGCAGAGAAAAATGTTTAACTTCTGAGGCTTTCATTTTTGAGTACTGTTTTCTGAGTCCCAACAGTGGGAAGCCAGAGAAAGCAGGACTGTACTTTTGAGAGCCCCCAGACAGCTGGCTCTTCCCCCACGCAGCAGCAGTCAGGCCCCAGAGCTCCTCTTGCATGTAAGCAGCAGGGCAAAGCCTCTCTGGGCTGGTGGAAGGTTCCGTGGGTCCGGCTGTATTGGGGTGAAGACCTGTCTGGGAGCCTCTGCAACTATTTATCTGTTCTGCCTTCCTCCCTCTTGCTCCTATCCTTTGAAAGTTAACCTGGACACAGAAGCTCTCAGCATTTAGAAGGCCTTAATTCCAGCTCCATTTAATGCAAGATCTCTTGAAGTGGGTCCCAATCTTAGGCCACAAGTTCAGGTGTGCAGAAAACAAACCATTTTTCTTTGTCTTTTTTTTTTTTTTTTTTTTTTTTTTGAGACAGTCTTGCTCTGTCACCCAGGCCGGAGTGCAGTGGCGCAATCTCCACTGCAATCTCTCCCTCCCAGGTTCAAGCAATTCTTGTGCCTCAGCCTTCCGTGTAGCTGGGATTACAGGTGTGCGCCACCACGCCAGGATAATTTTGTATTTGTAGTGGAGACAGGGTTTCACCATGTTGCCAGGCTTGTCTCCAACTCCCGACCTCAAGTGATCCACCTGCCTCGGCCTCCCAAAGCGTTGGGATTACAGGCGTGAGCCACCACGCCCGGCCAACAAACTGTTTTTCTGTCACAGAGTTTAATTCTACTTTGATTCCTATCCTGCCAATGTGGCAGAAACATAATCTCTGTTGATTTAGAATGTACCCATGCCCTGAACCTAGGATGTTGTCAAAGTCCCACTGAGCTCTGGAAAATGGGGTCTTTATTGTCTTTTGTCACATGGGTGTCTGGAGGATGCCTATTGTCACTTACTTTGTGCCCTACACAACTGCAGACCACTATTCAAAGACTATATAGTTTGCTCTCACTGCTGTAACAAATTACCACAAATATAATGGCTTAACACAACACAAACTATTTCTCACAGTTTCTGTAGAAGTGCAACATGGGTCTTACCAGGTGTTGGCTGTGCTGGGCTTACAGATGGAGACTCTAGGAAAGAATCCTCTTCTAAGCTCGTTCAGGTTGCTGGCCCAGTTCAGTTCTTTGTGGGTAAACTTGCTAGGTGGCAGCTAGGGTCACCCTTAGCTCCTTAGAGTTCCTTCTTTGCTCCTTGCACATCATCCAGGAGGCAGCAGACCCTTCTCACACTTGGAAGATCATGCACTCGGCCTTCTGCGGTATCTGACTCTTCCACCTTCCTTTTCTGCTTGATTACATCGGGCCCACCTGGATGTGCTGCATTTTCTCCCTATTTTAAGGTCAGCTGATTAGTAACCTTAATTCCATCTGCAAAGCCCCTTCCCAGCAGAACCTAAATTTGCGTTTGATTGACCAAACGGGGAACTGGAGAAGGGGGAGTATCTTTAGAGTTTTGCCTGCAGCAGAGGCCGCCGTGTGAGCACATCCCTGGAGGTGTGCAGGGCAGCCACCATCACTCACCTCTCAGCCCAGTCACTAGACAGATGCCCTGTCAAGGTCATGGTCCTTTTAAGGCTGAAGGTTTGCTGCCCCTACTGTAGCTGTCTTGGGAAGGAACTGGTTCTGTTCTGAACCATGCTGGGATGAGAACCTCTAGAAGGCAAGATGCCATCTACCTCAACACGCACACAAGCCATTACCTCTCTGCGGTCTCCCAGGGCTCTTTCTAGGTTGCAGGAAACAGGACAATCTGCCCCCTGTTTCCCAGGGACCCCCATTTCTGTACTGTCGTTGCTTTCCTTCTTCCCCTCACCACCAAGGAAATCACCACCTCATCAAACCTCCCATATGCCAAATATTTTGGCTAGATCTGGAGTCCTGTACATTCTGGAGTGGCTTTGGGCTTTTCGAGTCCCAGGTCCAGTCCTGCCTTCCTGTCTGTCACATTCCACAGCTGAGGCAATGAGCCAGGAAGTCACCTGCTTGGAAGTTGGAGGGGGACAGGGAGTTGGAGAAGGGCAAAGTGGGGTTAATACTGCAAATCTGTTTTCCTGTCACTCTCCTGACGTGCTCTGTTCTTTAAAATGCCCTTGGCACTTGGTCCATCACAGGCCCATCCTTGGCAACTGAGTTGGAAGAAATGGGTCTCTTCGGCCAGCAGTGTCTCCCCACCATGGGCTACACCTTCAGGTGCCAGGCAAGGAGGATTGCGGGCAGCTCTGAAGCCTCCACTCTTCCTTATGGGTTTTTGGTCACTCTCCAGGGCCTAATTCAGATGTCCCTCCCCTGTGCGGCTTCTCCAGCCCTTCAGCTAGATGTGATCACTCCCTCCCCTGAGCCCCAGAACACTTTGTCCAGTTCCTGCACCCTCTGAGAGCCTAGCACAGGCCCCTCCACTGTGTACAAATTCACGGCCCCTCCCTGCATCAGAAGCCCACCCGCTTCCTCCGGGGGTGCCTCTTCTTTCTAGTCATACAGTGCCCGTCCCTCTGGGGCCCCTCAGTATCTTCCCCTCCCCGTCAGCAATCCCTAGCACACCTGCAGCTGTGAGGGCTGCGCCTGAGGACAGAGCAGGGGCGGGCACCCCAGGCTTAGAGGCTGTCGTCATCAAAGTTCAAATGGAACATGCTCTGAGAAGGGTCTGCAGGGAGACCAAGGTTGCCACCCCTAGGGAGAGCCAGGCTTCTGTGATATCTCAAGCCCTGGGACCTTAAGGCAGCTTCCCGGAGGGAGCAGCCAGAAGACCCTTTCCCTACCCCCTCACCACCCAGAGAGGCCTCCCTGGGATGCCCTCCCCTGAACCCTAGAGCTTCTTGGGGATTTCCATGTTTGCACTGTGATGTCCTTTCAAGGTCACGGTGATACATGCTACGGCTGAGCAAGATTGTTCCCAGCATCAGATTGGAAGTTGAAAGAAAGACCAAGTCACAAGAACCCAAGAGCTGAGTGAATGCACAGCCGTACCCTAGGCCCACCAGCAAGGACCACATTTATTAGGCTCAGCCTCCTACACAAACCGTGCCAGAAAGTCTAAGAGAAGAAGGGGAACAGAGGAAGGGAGGGAAAGTCCTTTAAATCAACATGGTTTCATTGAGTTTCTGCACCATGCCGGGGCCTGTGGGATTGAGAAGGAGAATATAATCCTAGTCCTTGCTCTCAGGAAGCTTGTGATCTGTGTATAGCCCAAGACTGAGCAGCTGGGTGAACAAGAAGTAGTGCAAGGGGGAAGAGGTACACAAATGGTGTATCAGTTTGCTAAGGCTGCCTGAAACAACAGAAAGTTACTGTCCTTACAGTTCTGGAGAACTGGTCTAGGAAATCAAGATGTCTGCAGGGCTGGTTTCTTCTGAGGGCTGTGAAGGGTCTGCTCCAGGCCTCCCTCCTTGGCTTGTGGATGTCCATCTTCTCCCTGTGTCTCTTTACATCATCTTCCCTCTATGCATGTCTGTCTTTGTACCCACATATCTCCCTTTTAAGGACACCAGTCATATCAGATGAGGGCCCATCCTAGTGACCTCATTTTAATTTTTTTACCTCTATAATAACCCACATTCGGATATACTAGGGGTTAGGGCTTGACATGATTTGGCTGTGTCCTCACCCAAATTTCATCTTGAATTGTAGCTCCCATAATTCCCACATGTCATGGGAGGAACCCATTGGGAGGCTGTTGAATCATGGTGGGTGAGTCCTTCCTGTGCTGTTCTCATGATAGCGAATAAATCTCATGAGATCTGATGGTTTTATACGTGGGAGTTCCCCTGCACACATTTTCTCTCTTGCCTGCTGCCATGTAAGACGTGCCTTTCATCTTCCACCAAGATTGTGAAGCCTCCCCAGCCACGTGGAACTGTGAGTCCATTAAACCTCTTTTTCTTTATAAGTAACCCAGTCTCAGGTATGTCTTTATCAGCAGTGTGAAACGAACTAATACAGCCCTGTATTAGATATGCTCCAACATATCTTTTCTAGAGGGACACAATTCAACCCATAACAGGTGGCTTTGCAGGAAAGGAAGACTTGAAAGAGAATTTCCTCATCCATCCATGCATCCATCCATTTGTTTATTTATTTATTTTTGAGATGGAGTCTTACTCTTGTCACCAGACTGGAATGCATTGGTGCCATCTCAGCTCACTGCAACCTCCGCCTCCTGGGTTCAAGCGATTATCCTACCTCAGTCTCCCAAGTAGCTGGGATTACAGGCACCCACCACCAGGCCAGCTAATTTTTGTATTTTTAGTAGAGACGGGGTTTCACCATGTTGGCCAGGCTGGCCTTGAACTCCTGACCTCAGGTGATCTGCCCACCTCTGCCTCCCAAAGTGCTGGGATTACAGGTATGAGCCACTGCACCCGGCCAGAATTTCCTCATCTAAAAGGGCAGGTTCCCGGGCAGAGGTAAACACTGGAAGGTTTTATACTTTGTGATTACTGAATAATTCCTCAAGGTTGTTTTTCCAGATTTGAGGAACATCTTCAGTGACAGAACATGCCACGTTGGGCAGGACTTCTTCGTGCATGCCCCAACCACAGGAGCAACAGAATCCTGGCCCCTGGGGAGACTGTGCCCAGCCATGGGCATCAGCTGAAGCCACAACCTCAAACATTCCTACCAAAAGGGAAGCTAGCTGCTGGAATCCACATGAGGGCAAAGGGGAGATGAACTCAGAGGGCAAGAAGCAGCCAGTAGGGCAAGAGGGAGAGAGGACCTTTCTTCTTGACCTACCCCACACATACAATGGACTAAATGTTTGTGTCCCCTTAAAATTCATGAGTTGAAATCCTAAACCCCAAAGTGATGGCATAAGGAGGTAGGACTTTTGAAGTGTAATTCAGTCATGAGGGCAGAGCCGTCATGATTAGGATTTAGCAACCACAGAGAGCTAGCTCACCCACTCCACCATGATAGGACACAGCAAGAAGGTTCCATCTACGAACCAGAAACTGGGTCTGGCCAGACACTGAATCTTCCCACACCTTGATCTTGGACTTCCCAGACTCCAGAACTGTGAGAAATAAATTTCTGTTGTTTCTAAGACACCAGTTTATGGTATTTTTGTTTTAGCAGCCCAAACAGAGTAAGACAACACACCAACAGGAAAAATCAGATACCTCCTGCTCCCCACCAAGATGGCTTAAGAGTCCAGGACACAGACAGAGGTAGGGGCAAGAAGGCCCCTGGGCCTGGGCTTTACATTCAAGTAAGGACTTTTAGACTTTTGATGTTATTTCCAAATGATGTTTGCTACAGGCCAAGTTATATCCCTCCAAAATTCATATGTTGAAGTTTTAACCCCCAGCAACTCAGAATCTGACTGGATTTGGAGGGTAGAGTTAAGAGGTCAGTCAGTTAAAATGAGGTTGTGAGGGTGGGCCCAAATCCAATAAGGGTGTATCTATAAGAAGAGGAAAATTGGCACAAACACACACAGAAAGAAGACCAGATGAACACATGAGGAGAAGATGGCATCTGCAAGCCAAGGAGACAGGCCTCAGAAACCAACCCTGCCAACACCTTGATGCCTGGCTTCCAGCCTCCAGGACTGCGAGACAATAAATGTCTGTTAAGGGCTTAAACAGCCCTAGCCCTTGCTAGGGCTGCAGTAGTTTATTATGGCAGCCCTAGCAAAATAGTATAAAGTTCTATCCATATGCACCTGGGATGTGTTTCTAAGCATTCATTTTTAAAATGTAACATTTCTTTAAAATATTTTTTAAAATATACTGTAACATTTTAACTTGTTTTGGCATTTCTGCTTTTTTTTTTTTTTTTTTTTTTCATGAGACAGAGTCTTGCTCATTCGCCCAGGTTAGAGTGCAGTGGCACGATCTTGGCTGTCCGCCTCCGGGGTTCAAGCGATTCTCCTGCCTAAGCCTCCTGAGAAGCTAGGACTACAGGTGTGCACCACCAGGCCCGGTTAATTTTTATATATATATTTTTTAGCAGAGACAGGTTTTCACCATGTTGGCCAGGCTGGTCTTGAACTTCTGCCCTCAAGTGATCCACCTGCCTTGGCCTCCCAAAGTGCTGGGATTACAGGCGTGAGCCACTGTGCCTGGCTAGCATTTCTGCATTTGTAATACATTGGGAACAACCACCACCCTTCGAAATGACAGTGGCTCATCTTTGTCAATTATACCTTAATAAAACTGGAGGAAAATTAATAAAATGGACTACAAAAAAAAAAGAAGAAGAAGAAGAAGGAAAGAAAAGAAAGTAGCCCAAGTTCCCTGTACCTCCCAGATGCTCCATTGAAGGGCCTCAGCTGTGATGAGAAAACCCAGCAGCCCAATTCCTGGCAACTCTCCCGGGATCTGGAATGATGGCGTGCCTGGGCACAGCCTTCCTATCTGGCCCGAGAGCCAGCTGGCACCATTAGAGCGAGGAGAGGGCTCTGAGCTTTCCCAGTAGGCTGGCAACCTCCCAGGCTCCCTCCCCCAGCCCCTATAAAACCATCTGGAAAATGAAAATAATACCTTCTGCTTCCTACCAAGCTCCAGGGACCCTGTGAGGAATAGGGAGACGATCCCCACACTCTACACATTCCCAGAGGAGGTTGCCCTGGAATAAGCTATTGCCCCGCCTCTTTAATCCCAAGTGGCAGAAATGAGGGTCACTCCGTGCTCTGTCCAGCTGCTCTTGCTTCCCCTCAGGAGCCACTTCTGCTTCCATCCCACCTGATTGGAGTGGGCTTCCCACAGGCCCCCACTCCGCAGCTCCTCAGTGCTCTCCTCCTCCTCCCTGCTCTCCCGAGCCCAGTCCAGTCTGAGGTCCATCCCCCTGTGAGGGGAGCTGAGCAGCGCTGCAAACTCAGTGCTCCTGAGTCCCCCGGGGATGTGCTGAACTACACATTCTTGTTCTGTAAACCGGAGCCAAGCTTCTGCACGTCTAACCTGCTCCCTGGCGATGCTGATGTTACTGAGCAGAGTGGAAAAGTGCTAGACAATACAGCAGGGGGAAATTTCAGTCTCAAATGCATTCGAGCAGAAACCAGGACTCCCAGTCAAGCTGCTCTATGGGTTTTTAGAGCAAACTGTGATGCTCTTCACTCGCTGCTCTGAGACGCTCAGAGCGGGAGGCGGAAGCTGGGTCTACCTGAGCGTCTGTCCAGCCACATCCCCTCACTCTTCAAGGTGGCACTGGGCACACAGCCCCAGAGTCAAGGTGGCATTTAGCTGGGCCTTCAGACTGGCACCAGTAATTCTTCTTTAACTTGGGGTCCTGGGAGTCCATAGGTGGAGATGCACAGCTCAATTTGGAGATGCACCTGAGAACAAAGACGGCCCCTCTTCCCAGATGGGCTTTTCTGCCCCATCCCTCTCTCCACCAGGCCTGGCCAGACCCCAGGGTGAATTGTTCGAATTCCTTGCACTTTTCCTGGCAGGGTCTTCAGGCTCATGAAATCTGCCTCTTGCCTAAGGCAGAGGATCCGCTGGCAGCAGAGCACGCTGGCTGCAGTCAGGCAGGTGCAATCACTTTTTAATGACATCTTCCCCTCCTTATCAAAATTGTGCAACTCACTTTAGAATAGTTAGAAAATATTGGAAAATGTAACGAAGGAAGTAATCCTGCAATCCTACAACTCAGAAATGATGTTTCAGCACTTTGGAAAATATCCTTCCAATCGTTCACATGCACAGGTGTGGTTTATATACCAATCTGCACTGAGATCCCCAGCACCAAGAAGTTAACACTGTAGGAAAAGCATTTATCCATGTCAGTTATTCTTTGAAAGTATGATGTGGGGGGAAAAAGAGAGATCAGACTGTTATTGTGTCTATGTAGAAAAGGAAGACATAAGAAACTCCATTTTGATCTGTACCCTGAACAATTGTTTTCCCTTGAGATGCCGTTAATCTGTAACTTGAGCCCCAACCTTGTGTGCACAGAAACATGTGTTGTATGGAATCAAGGTTTAAGGGATCTAGGGCTGTGCAGGATGTGCCTTGTTAACAATACGTTTACAGGCAGTAAGCTTGGTAAAAGTCACCGCCATTCTCCATTCTCGATTAACCAAGGGCATCATGATGCACTGCAGAAAGCTGCAGGGATCTCTGCCCGGGAAAGCCGGGTATTGTCCAAGGTTTCTACCCACTGAGACAGCCTGAGATGTGGCCTTGTGGGATGGGAAAGCCCTGACCGTCCCCCAGCCCAACACCCATGAAGAGTCTGTGCTGAGGAGGATTAGTAAAAGAGGAAGGCCTCTTGTGGTTGAGATAAGAGGAAGGCCTCTGTCTCCTGCATGCCCCTGGGAACGGAATGTCTTGGTATAAAACCCAATTGTACATTCATTCTATTCGGAGATAGGAGAAGGCCTGTGGCTGGAGGTGAGATAAGCTGACGGCATGCTGCTCTGTTATTCTTTACTATACTAAAATGTTTGGGTGGAGAAAAGCATAAATCTGGCGTACGTGCACATCCAGGCATAGTACCTTCCCATGAACTTATTTGTGACACAGATTCCTTTGCTCACATGTTTTCTTGCTGACCTTCTCCTCACTATCACCCTGTTCTTCTGCCGCATTCCCCTTGCTAAGATAGTGAAAATAGTAATCAATAAATACTGAGGGAACTCAGAGACCGGTGCCGGTGCAGGTCGTCCGTATGCTGAGCGCCAGTCTGCTGGGCCCACTGTTCTTTCTCTATACATTGTCTCTGTGTCTTATTTCTTCCTCAGTCTCTTGTCCCACCTGACAAGAAATACCCACAGGTGTGGAGGAGCAGGCCGCCCCTTCATATGATGTTTATGTTGGGTGCAATAGCTAGCACCTGTAATCCCAGCACTTTGGGAGGCTGAGGTAGGAGGTTCACTTGAACCCAGGAGTTCAAGACCAGCCTGGGCAACATAATGAGACCTCATTTCTTTAAAAAAAAAAAAAATCATTTTAATTAGCTGGGCATGGTGGTGCACACCTGTAGTCCAGGTGTTCAAGAGGTTGAGGTGGGAGAATCAGTTCAGCCCAAGAGTTCAAGGCTGCAGTGAGCTGTGATCACACCACTGCACTCCAGCCTGGGCAATAAAGTGAGACCATGTCTCAAAAAAAAATAATGTATGTTTTTAATAGCTACATAATAGTCTATCCTATGGATGTTTTTATTGTTTACTTAATGCTTGCCCTATTTGGGGGCATTGAAGTTGTTTAATTTTTTTCCACTATAAATAATTTTATTCTGGCCATGTTTTTATTGAAATCTCTAACCCTGTAATCTCTTTTTTTCCTTAGAGTAGGTTTCCAGGATTGGGATATTGGAACAAAAGTTTAAATATCCTTAAAGTTCCTGATAGATGTTGTTGAATTATTTCCAGAAAGCTTCAACAAATTCATCCCCTCTAGCAGTAGTGCCTGTTTCAAGACATGATCAGCATTGTCCATTATCTTCTTTTATTTTTTCCCAATTTAGTAGGTAAATCTAGTATCGTTTCTAGTCCGCATTCTGCTTAACTCTCATGTGGCTGAACACTTTTTTCTGAGTGGCATAGCCATTCATATTTCTTCTGTGACGGGTCTGGACGCATCCTCAGTACTCTCATTTTAAGGAAAGCAAGGATGGGGCACGAGGGGATATGCATTGTATTAGTTTGTTTTCACGCTGCTGATAAAAACATACCAGAGACTGGGAAGAAAAAGAGGTTTAATTGGACTTACAGTTCCACATGGCTGGGGAAGCCTCAGAATCATGGCAGGAGGCAAAAGGCACTTCTTACATGGCAGCGGCAAGAGAAAAAGGGAGAAGCAAAAGCAGAAACCCCTGATAAATCCATCAGATCTCATGAGACTTATTCACTGTCACGAGAATAGCACAAGACAGACTGGCCACCATGTTTCAGTTACCTCACCCTGGGTCCCTCCCACAACATGTGGGAATTCTGGGAGATACAATTCAAGTTGAGATTTGAGTGGGGACACAGCCAAACCACATCATGCATCACCACCTGATGGCACTCACCCATAACCTCTGCCATGCTGTGCCCCCACCCCCATGCCTGTGGGCAAGGCTTCCCAGGCCTGGTGCCTTTGCTGCCAGACTCTGATTACTTCCACTCACACTCCCATCTCTGGGTGCCTTCAAGATAACCCAATGTTCCCAAGATCCTTCCCTCTATTAACAATGACCTGCCCTAGGCCCCATTTCTTCAGCACCGTCTCCATGTTAAATTACAAGAAGTGAGCCCAAACAAACAACTGAAAGCTAAACATCTTCACCTAACCAAAATGTTGGCCATCTGTATTAGTCTGTTTTCATACTGCTACAAAGACTACTTGAGACTGGGTAATTTATAAAGAAAAGAGGTTTAATCGACTCACAGTTCTGCATGGCTGGGGAGGCCTCAGGAAACTTACAATCATGGCGGAAGGCAAAGGGGAAGCAAGGCACATCTTACATGGCAGCAGAAGAGAGAGAGCATGCAGAAGAAACTGCCACTCTTAAACCATCAGATCACGGCCGGGTGCAGTGGCTCATACCTGTAATCCCAGCATTTTGGGAGGTTGAGGCAGGCAGATCACTTGAGGTCAGAAGTTCGAGACCAGTTTGGCCAACATGGTGAAACCCCATCACCACTAAAAATACAAAAATTAGCTCAGCATGGTGGCACATACCTGTAACCCCAGCTACTCTGGAGGCTGAGGCAAGAGAATAGCTTGACATTTGGGAGGTGGAGGTTGCAGTGAGCCAAGATTATGGCACTATACTCCAGCCTGGGCAACAGAGTGGGACTCCATCAAAAAAAAATTAGATCTTGTGAGAACTCCGTCACTATCACAAGAACAGCATGGGGAAAACACCTCCATGATCCAATCACTCCCACCAGGTCCCTCCCTCAACATGGGGGAATTACAAGTTGAGATGAGATTTGGGTGGGGACACAGAGCCAAACCATATCACCATCCACAAAAGCTTTCTGACAAATAACTCTGACTAGGAATTGTAAGAAATGTTTTTAAATGAGTAAGGTGGAAGCAAACATTATTCCCATTTTATAGACAAGAAAGGTGTGTCTCTGGAGCTGTGACACTCCATAAACCAGGGAAAAGGCAGAGACAATGACTGATTTTCTGCCTCCCAATCCAGTTGCCCAACCCTCCTGGCTCAATGCCAGGACTTCCCTATTTTTGATTAGGGAAAGTGGAGCCACCCACTCCCTACGTGTGACTGTTACACATCCAGTGTCCCAGAAATGACATTCAACTTCACTATAGGGACTGCTTTTACTGACATCATTTTTAGCAGATGTTTTACTATAAAAATGGGGTGGGGAGAAATAAAGCAGATAAACTGCTGCCAAGGATCATTGCTGCTAGGGTGAAACTGGGGGCACATGGTATAGCTAAAATGCACCCCAGGTCTAGCCCAAGCCTTTCTCATTACCCAACCCAGGAACCAGACCTATTGTCCAAGGTTGTCCTCTCCAATGATCTTAGCAGGTTCAGAATAACCCTCTAATATTCCTCATTTACTGTAGTTGCTTATTATGAACCCACCAACCATTAATTCAATATTTTTTGAATTCTCAGTTTTCAGTATATTTCTCTTCAGGCTGTGGTACATATCACACCATATAGTAATTATTTGCTATTTCCTGCTTTGCTGTCTAGACTTTGAGTAAGTTGAGGGTAGAATTTGTTCTTTTTCATATTCTTAGAATTTGACAAATAGCAGGTATTCTTAATCACAATTCCATTGAAGGAAGGAATTAATGAATAAAAATTTCCTGAGTTTACTGCTTACTGCAAAAAGACTATAGATGTTTGCTGTTTTACACTTTCTTATTTTAAGGTCTAATATCAATATATTGATGTTTGGTAAATATAATTTCAATCCCAGTTGCATCTCTGAGGCCAGGCAAGAGTACTACAAAAAGTATAAATAGAGGTCAAGTGCAGGTGCCCTCTGCAAGCAAGACCATTTAGAACTCTTTAATGGCTCTTTGACAGACCTTCAGTGGGAGTTCTGTCAAAGCTGACAACGGGTAAAATTATAGAAAGGAGGGAAAGCCTTGATAAGCAGTCCTTAATGAGTTGGTCACTAAGTTAATTCAACACTGAAAGGGATAGAAGATGTTACTTACACACACGCGTGAAAGAAATCAACAATCAGGCCTCATCTGGGAAAACCATGATGGGGAAGGCTGGGGCTGATGGATGAAGGGTGTGAGGCAGGGCAGAAAGCCTCCACGTTGCTGCAGCAATGCAAAAATAGGCACCTTGCCTTAGGCCTCTCTGGCACTCCATCTTGTCTCTCCTCCCTGGAGAAAAGCAAGCTGTATTCAATCACATTTTCAACACTAAAACCAGGCTTTCCTGTCAGAGTTGGGGCCAGAGATTTTTCCATCCCCTCTTGCAAAAAGGATATTCGTAAGAGGCCTTAAGTCTACAACATTGATAGTTTCTGGGGACAAAATAGAAATTAAAATCTTACCTTGTGTTCCCCTCCTCTTCCTGGACAGAGAATGGGACAGGCCCAGGCCATCCAGATCACTATGAACCTCATCAGAAACTTCAGTCCATTTTCTCCGTTCCTTTCCCTGGGACTTGCATGCTATATCTCCATACTCCTCCTTCCCCACTCTCCAGGCTTCGTGGATGAGGTAGAGCGTGAGAGCCAGGCTCACCCGCCTTTTCCCCCACAGTGGGAAGAAGCTCAGTAACTGAGCTCAGACACTAGTGGCACACCTGCCAAGAGGATGACATAAATTCCTCCTGTGGCCCTGAGATAGGCAGAGCTCTGCTGGCAGCCCAACCCATATGTTCACTCGTTCATTAACAAACATCCACAGAGGCAGGCTGCTCTGGCCTGGAGGGGGATGTCGTACACTACAGGACTCGGGCTCATAGAGCCACGCCTCATTCCACTCCCGCTGGCTCAAGTCACCAGAAACTGTAGAGCTCTTTTTATTTTTCAGATGGGGTCTTGCTGTGTCACCCAGGCTGGAGTGCAGTGACACAATCTCGGCTCACTGCAACCTCTGACTCCCTGGTTCAACTGATTCTCCTGCCTCAGTCTCCCAAGTAGCTGGGATTACAGGCGAGTGCCACCATACCTGGCTAATTTTTTGTATTTTTTAGTAGAGATGGGGTTTCGCCATGTTGACCAGGCTGGTCTCAAACTCCCAATCTCAGGCAATCTGCCTGCCTCGACCTCCCAAAGTGCTGGGATTACAGGTGGGAGCCACCGTGCCTGGGCCAGAGCTCTTAACTACAATGACTAAGCATATGCAGAAGAACAAACTAACACGGAAGATGGCTAGGAACCACGTAAGCCAAGACTCTGCACTAAGACACACTTGAGTTCTGGTCGTCACTCTGCTGTTTACTCACTGTCCAACCGCAGATGGGACCTCACCTCTCTGAGCCTCAGTTTCCTCATTTGTAAAATAGGCAAATACTGGCACCTACCTCATAGAATGAGTGCGAGGCTTAACTGAGGCGATCTAGGCAAAGCATTTAGCTTGGGACCTAGTACATATTAAGTGCTCAATAATAGGTGATGGTGATGATGTAAGTTGGACACAAGAGAAAGGGACACATACTAACTGATAACCACATGGAGCCACTGACTCGATTTGGTGTCTTTCTCTGATACTCAGTTTTTCTTACCATCTGTCAGCATGCCACACTCCTTCAGCCTTGAATTATATGCTGCCTTGTGCTTTTGCTTTTATAAAACAAAGAGAATGTATTAGTCTTCCTGAGGCTGCTATTAAAAAAAAAAAATGACCACAAGCCAGTGATTTACAACACAGAAAGTTATTCTCTCACAGTTCTGGAGACCAGAAGTCTGAAAGTACTATGTTGTCAGGGCTGTGTTCCCTCCGAAGGATCTAGGGGGCGATCTATTACTTATTTCTCCCAACTGTCAGCTGGTGCAGCTACAAGCCAAGGTGACTGTCAGCATTCCTTGGCTTGTAGCTGCACCACTCCAATTCCTACCTAGTCTTCTTATCATCTCATCTGTGTCTGTTTTCTCCTCAGTGTGTCTCTTATAAAAACACTTGTCATGCCAGGCACGGTGGCTCATGCCTGTAATCCCAGCACTTTGGGAGGCTGAGGTGGGCAGATCACTTGAGGTCAGGGGTTTGAGACCAGCCTGGCCAACATCTTTAGTAGAGATAGCCCCATCTCTACTAAAAATACAAAAATTAGCTGGGCGTGGTGGCAGGCTCCTGTAATTGCAGCTACTCAGGAGGTGGAGGCAGGAGAATCACTTGAAACTGGGAGGTGGAGGTTGCAGTGAGCTGAGACTGTACCATTACACTCTAGCCTGGGTGACAGAGCAAGACTCCATCTCAAAAAAAAGAAAAAAAAAAAAAAATCACTTGGCTAATCCAGGGTGATCTCTTCAAATCAAGATCCCTAATTTCATTACATCTGCAAAGTTAACATTTACAGTTCTGGAAATTAGGATATGGACATCATTTTGGGAACCATCTATCTTAGACTGTTCAGGCAACTATAACAAAATACCAGATACTGGGTAGCTTATAAACAACAAGCATTTATTTCTCACAGTTCTGGAGGCTTGAAAGTCCAAGATCATGGCACTGGAAGCTGTAGTGTCTGGTGAGGTCTTTTAACTATGTCCTCGTTGTGGAAGGAGCCAGGGATCACTCTTTCTTTTATAAAGCTTCTAGTCTCTCTCTCTTTTTTTTTTTTTTTTTTTTAAGACAGAGTCTCCCTCTGCCAACAGGCTGGAGCACAGTGGCACAATCTTGGCTCACTGAAACCTCTGCCTTCCAGGCTTAAGTGATCCTCCCACCTCAGCCTCCTGAGTAACTGAGACTACAGGCACACACCACTATGTCCAGCTAATTTTATTTTATTTTTGTAGAGACGGGGTTTTGCCATGTTGGCCAGGCAGCCAGGCTGGTCTCAAATTCCTGGCCTCAAGCGATCCACCCGCCTCGGCCTCCCAAAGTGTTGGGGTTACAGGTATGAGCCACTACACCCAGCCTCATTCATGAAGGTTCTATCTTCATGAACTAATCATCTCCTAAATACCATCACCTTGGGGGCTGGGATTTCAGCATATAAATTTTGGGGAGACAAATATTCAGTCCATTACACCAACATTTGGTCCACTACTCGGGGTGCCTAAGAACATGGACTTTAGAAGTAGACTGACCTGGATTCCAATACCAGCCTCACCACCACTCACTAGTTGGATGACCTTGATTCAGTTACTTAACATCTTTGAACCTCAGCTTCTGGAAAACGACCAATAATGCCTATGTCCCGGGATTGTTTGATAGAATTAAATAAGCTAATATGTTAAAAATACTTGATAATTGGTAGCTCTCATTACTAACGGTAGGTTTACCCCGCTAGGCTACAAGCTCCTAGGAGCAGCAGTTATCTCTGCTTCCTTCACAAGTCTAGCACAAGTCTGCAAACAGTCCATCCTTAGTGAAGGTGAGGTGACAAACTGGCTGAACAAGTGCCCTAGACAGCCAATATCACCAATTATGTTAAGATTCCACAGGGATCTAAAGAAGGGAATTAGAAGCAGCCAATAGTGACCCCAACCTGAGCAGTGCAGGGATCAGCTGGGTGGGTTTGTCAGCAGAGAATAGGCCACCTGGGCAGGCACGTAGAACTAATTGCACTCACTGCACTGTTGTTACCATTTTTTGAATCCCTCCATATGATGTCATTCCTACAGATGGGAGGTCAGCTACGCTGGAGAAGTTCCAGAAATTCATAAATGGATTATGATCCCAAATCCCAGAGAGGGGGACTTTTCCAGACTACAACTGGGAATTTACCTTAATGATTTCCTCATCCCAGAAGGGAAAGCTGCTCTGTCATATTACAAACATTACAGCACATCTGAATAACCCAGAGAGCTTGTTTAAATGCACATTTTGGGGCCTCTACCAGGCTGGTTAAACAAAGCTTCAGTAGAGTGGGGATAGGAACCAACCATTTTAAATATCCCCCTTTGGTAATTCTGACTCAACCATAGCAATCAAATTATAGTCAAACCTAGGCAGGCGCTTGCTACCTAGGAGTCAATATGTAATACTGGAAAGAGTAAGAGTTTAGAAATTAAACAGGATTAGGGTCCAATCCTGGGTCTTCCACATAATAGCTGTGGGACCTTGGGCAAGTCACTTCATTTTTTTGGATCTCAACTTCCTCTTCTATAAAGAGGGGATGTACCTGCCAGGGTTGTGGTGTTAATTCAGTGATAATTATGTAAAGTGCCAGCTCATGGTAGATTGAGGCAGAGACTGCTACTATTCACCAATCCATTTATTCTTGTTGTTCATACACAGCTAGACTGTATTTCCCAGCACCCTTTGCAGCCAGGCACAGCCACACTAGTTCTCACCAAGGGGATATGGTTCTAAGTTATAGTACCTATTCTTGGCGAAGGCTTAAAGAACAGATATGCCTCCTCTATGTTTTCTTTTGTCTTGCATCACTTGGATGCAGGTGATAGGCTCTAGGGAATTGGGGATCTACAACATGGAAGGAGCCTGGATGCCTGAGTTACTAGGTAGTGGAAAGCTATCTATCAACCTGAATGCCTGCCTTGGACTTTTCTGCAAATGAGAAATAAGCCCACATACCATATTAGGTTATAATGTAGTTGCTTTAAAGAAATACCCATGGCTGGGCGTGGTGGCTCACACCTGTAATCCCAGCACTTTGGGAGGCTGAGGCAGGTGGATCACTTGAGGCCAGAAGTTTGAGACCAGCCTGGCCAACATGGTGAAACCCCATCTCTACTGAAAATACAAAAAATTAGCCAGGTGTGGTGGCACATGCCAGTAATCCCAGCTATTCAGGTGGCTGAGGCATAAGAATTGCTTGAACCCAGGAGGCAGAGGTTGCAGTGAGCCTAGATTCAGGCTGCACTCCAGCCTGGGGGACAGAGTGAGACTCTGACTCAAAAAAAAAAAAAAAAAAAAAAAGAAAGAAAGAAATACACTGCATTGCTATAAAGAAATACCTGAGACTGGGTAATTTGTAAATAAAGGAGTTTTGGGGGCTTTTTCTGGTTTTGTTTTGACACAGAATTTCGCTCTCGTTGCCCAGGCTGGAGTGCAATGGTGCGATCTCGACTTACTGCAACCTCCGCCTCCCAGGTTCAAGTGATTCTCCTGCCTCAGCCTCCTGAGAAGCTGGGACTATAGGCATGCACCACCACACCTGCCTAATTTTATATTTTTAGTAGAGACAGGGTTTCTCCATGTTAGTTAGACTGGTCCTGAACTCCCGACCTCAGGTGATCTGCCTACCTCGGCCTCCCAAAGTGCTGGGATTACAGGCATGACTCACCGTGCCCAGCCAAGAAAGCAGTTTTAATTGGCTGATGATTCTGCAGGCTGCACAAGCAAGGTGCTGGCATCTGCTCAGCTTCTGGGGAGGCCTAAGGGAACTTTTACTTAAAGCCAGAGCAAGCATCTCACATGGCAGAGCAGAAGCAAGAGTGAGAGTGGGCCTGGTGGTGAAGAATCTCAGGATGACCTCACTGAGATTGTTGTTCCCTGATTATTCACAAAAACTCACTCACTATCACAAGGTCAGCACCAAGGCATGAGGCAAACACCCCCATGACCCAAACACCAGGCCCCACCTCCAACACTGAGGATTACATCTCAACATGAGATTTGGAGGGGCCAACTAAACTATATCATACACTTTTTGGATCTATTTTACAACTAACCTATAGTCAGTGTGTTAATCCATTTTGCATTGCTATTAAGGAATACCTGAGACTGGGTAATTCATTTTAAAAAGAGGTTTATTTTGCCTCATGGTTCTGCAGGCTGTATAAGCATGGCACCCACATCTGCTTCTGGTGAGGTCTCAAGAAACTACCAATCACGGCAGAAGCAGGTGTGTCACATGGCGACAGAGAGAAAAAGAGAGAGGGGAGGAGATGCCAAGCTCTTTTAAACAACTAGCTCTCATGTGAACCTAATAGAGTGAGAACCCACTCATTACCTCAGGGAGGGCACCAAACATTCATGAGGGATCTGCCCCATGACCCAAATGCCTCCCACCAGGTTCCACCTTCAACACTGGGGATCACATTTCAGCCTGAGATTTGGAGGAGACACACATCCAAACCATATCAGTCAGGAAATGTTCACCCCCTTTCTCCACCTCCAAATAACAATTACACAGTACCCAACATATGTGCAAACATTTTGTTCTATTCACAATTCCCGTATGGTGTAAATTGCAATCTCTCTGTAGTAGGACAAATTCTAGGGATGACCTCTGTATTAGTCTGGCTTCTCTAGAGGGACAGAACTAATGGAATATATATATCAATATATAAATACAAAGGGGAGTTTATTAACTCACACGATCACAAAGTCCCACAATAGGCAGTCTGCAGGCTGAGGAGCAAGGAGAGCCAGTCCAAACTTGAAGTCCGGTATTTGAGGGCAGGAAGCATCCAGCACAGGAGAAAGATGTAGGCTGGGAGGCTAGGCCCATCTCTCTTTTCACATTTTCCTGCCTGCTTATATTCTAGCAGGGCTGGTAGCTGATTAGATTGCTCCCACCCAGATTAAGGGTGGGTCTGCCTTTCCCAGCCCACTGACTCAAATGTTCATCTCTTTTGGCAACACCCTCACAGACACACCCAAGATCAATCCTTTCAATCCAATCAAGTTGACACGCAGTATTAACCATCACAGCCTCCCTCAGATTCCTGTTCCCTGGTTATTTAATTAAACACAAATCTAGGTACTCCTGTGAAGGGATTCTGCAAATGTAATTAAAGTTTCAAGTCAGTCAACCTTAAAATATGGAGATGATCTGGGTGATCCTGATCTAATCACAAGAGCCCTTTACACAACAGAAGAGGAATTTGGAGAGATTTGAAGTATGAGGAAGACTCAAGTGCCATTGCTGCTTGAAGATGGCGGGACCACATGAGAAGGAATACCTCAAGGAACTGAAAGTGGCCCTTGCCTAACAGTCAGCAAGGAAACAGAAACCTCAGACCTACAGCGGTAAGGAACTGGATTCAGCCAATAATTGGAATGAGCTTGGAAGCAGATTCTTCTCGGTGCCTCCAGGTAAAAGCTCCGCCCAGTCAATACTTTGATTTTCAGCCCTGTGCTATCCTGAGCATAGAACTCATGCAAGCCTGCCTGGACTTCTGACTACAGAACTGTCTACTAATAAATTCATGTTGCTAAATTTGTGGTGATGTGTCACAGCAGAAATAAAAAAACTAATACATTCTCTAAATCTGTTTTGTCATCATTTTTTTTTTCTTTGAGACAGTCTCACTCTCCCAGCCTGGAGTGCAGTGGCGATCATAGCCCATTGTAACCTCAAACTCATGGGTTCAAGCAGTTCTCCCACCTCAATCTCTTGAGTAGCTAGGACTACAGTCACATGCCACCATTCTCAGCTGATTTTTTTTTTAAATATTATTTTTTATATAGAGATGGGGTCTCACTATGTTGCCCAGGCTGGTCTCAAACTTCTGGCTTCAAGAGATCCTTCCATCTCAGCTGGGAGGATCCCAGGATCCCAAAGCTCTGGGATTACAGGTGTGAGCCACCATGCCCAGCTTCCTCACTTATATTTTATTAATAAAAACTGACGATATCTGAATATGCTCTTGGCTTTACATTTGCTCGGTTCCTTGTGCTCAGTTGTCTGTTAGGGAGCTTCCTGCCCTTATGGTGAGGACATGACATAGTCTGGGCATCAGTTGCAGCTCTTTGAGCAGAGATGATCCAGCTCCCCATCTGACCAGCCCCCAAATCCAAAGCTTAGAAGTGGAGCTGCTGTCAAGGAAAACAAAGTTGAGCAGAATGACTTCAAAGCCCAATGTGCTCACCTTCACTCTCCCAGTGGGTCCTGGCACCTGAGAATGTTCAGGGTCCGTCAGTATTGACCTCCCCTTTCCACCAGCCCTGGAAGTTATGGAAAGGGAAGGTAGCTTATTCTGATATCGTGTCCTGGAATAATGCTTCTTGGCGTGGCACATATATCCTTGTTTCTGTGCCTCTTGTTCTAAAACATCCTCCCTTTCCAAAAGCTGAAACTGTTCCTGCACATACTATGCACTTAGCCAGGTAAATTTCAGAAGGTTTTACAAAGCTTCCCAGTGAAGGAAGGAGAGAGAGGTATTGTCATGAGATACTGAATATGCAGATGGCCAGACTAGATATCAAAATCGAACCCTGACCCGCAATCTGTGGCAACTAGCCTGGGAAGCCAACACATCATCTGCAGTAACCAGTCCAGGAAGCAAAGCAATAACCCCCTTAGCAATGGGTCCCGAATGGCCAGGACTCGATTAATAAACTGACAGCCCCCCTAGTTTTTGCCCTTACCTCCAACTTTAGACTAACCAGAGAAAGTCAAATGGGCAACCCTAACCAATCACATAGCACACTGTCCTTCTAGTTGGCCCACTTGCAGCTTCCCCATGCCAACAGTCTCAGGGCACGCCCAGAGTCTTCCCTTTTTTCTACTACAAGGCTTTTCCACATCTCTGCCTGCCTTTAAGTGTCTGCCAAACACAAGTGATGGTGGCTAACTACCTTGCAAGCTCTCTATAGTAGGCTTTGTTTTTTCTCATTTGGGTGGTCTTCATTTATTTCCACAGTCCTTATATTTCAGGGAGATTTAGGGCTTAAATACAAGGAAATTTCATGTAAGGATACAGGAGTGCTTCATGGAACCTCAAGCTCAGGAAAGCAGCGCGGCCATGGGAAAACCCTAGAGCCAGAGTCTGGAAAAGCAATCAGGGCCTGCTCTCTCTCAGATCTTAGAAATCTTGTCTTCTTGCAAACAGGGTTCTCTGGTCCAAATGGCCAAAAATATGACCATGGACAGGACCTGTGCTTATCTTGTCACCTGCAGAGAGACAACTCTCTGTATGTCCTGATTCCAAGTTCCTGGAGAAGGACACAGATCAAACCACCTTGGGTCAGGCACCATCCAAGATCAATTTACTAACAGTGCTCAGCTCCCACCCAGGGTGGGGAGTAGTTGCAGGTAGTCTTGTTTATGAACATGGCAATCAAGAGCCCATCCCTGTCACCGTGTGGAGGGGAGGGGAGAGAAGGGGGATGGTTCCACCAAACATGTAGGGGGACAGATATCCCTATAGGGGTCCACTCCATTCCTGATGGCACAGTGAGACAGTGGTCATGTGTCACATGCCAGACTCTTAGACTCTGTGCCTCCCGGTACCTGTTACTGACCAACATGGTCTAGTGAGAGATTTTCCTTGTGTAGGCATCTATCCATTCATTCTTTAGCAATTATACATCCCAACCTTATGCTAGATGCTAGGTATACAATGGTAAAACAAACACAAAAACCAAAACCACAATCTCTACCCTCAATGTGAGGAGATACCACCATATAAATGAACAATTACAATACTGTGAAACATGTTATGCTCAATATATGGCCTAAATCAGATCAGAGGCTGGGCTGAGGATCAGGCTGCCAAGAAATGCTTCCTAGAGAGCATGCTGCCTGAAATGAACCTTGAAAATCAGGGAGTTTGATAGAAATAGGGTAATAAAGAGTGTTTCATGCAGAAACAAGGTTCACTGTCAAGGAAAGGCATTTGAGGAGACCAAAAGTAGTATCTGGTTGACATGAGGTATATTGGAGTGAGAGTACAGGGAGGTAGGCTAGAAAGGTGGACAGAGACTAGATATGAAGGAACTTGAAAGCCATAAGTATATGATGAAGGCAATGGGCTTTCTACACAGGAATGACCTTGATGACTTGATTTGCATTATTGAAAGCTCACCGTGACTGGAATGGATTCGGGATGTCTGATGGGAAGACTCAGCTGGGCAGTTGCTGCATTAACTGTGGAGTTACAGTGGTGACCTACAAGAGCAGCCTCGGATATGGAGAAGAGTAAACTGGTTTAAGAAATGTCATCACCTGGGTCAAGAAAAGGACATGCAGTGGGTTGGGTAGGGAGGAAAATCGATGTAAATAAAGTTATATTAGTTGCAAAAGAAAAGCAAGATCGAGAGAGAGAGAGATAAATTCTACTGCCATCTATTCATCAGAATCACAAGGCTGAATCAAGAGCCTTCCTGCAAACCTAGACTCAAGCTGGTTCAGTTCAGAGACTCTATCAGAAAGATGAAGAGCTCATGAGTCATCCATCAATGTGAGCTTGTGATTTTTCTTGTGACCACAAGACAAAGGAAGAGAAGAGTACTTTGGAGTCATTATAATGAAAATTCAGTTGAATACACAGAAAGTCAAAAAGAGAGAAGGAGGAACTGATAATCTGATTCAGTCTTGACCACCAAGTAGAATTGGGACATAAACAATCAAGTAGGCACAGATCCAATTTGGATTATAAAAAGCTAGTTCATCAGGAAGCCCACTATAAAGCCAGAAGCGAACAAAGAGTCAATTAAGTACAAAAGTTTTTACTATGACTATGCAGTGAGGTCCAAGCTGTACTAAATTTGAAGTTTCCTGCTAAAGAGAAATGTAATCTTCCCCGGTGGTATAAGTCAGAATTTCATGACATTAGCCAGATAACCACAAACGAATGTATCTTTTAGTGCAAGATGCTTCTAAGCCTTTCTCCACCCAACAAACCAACATTCATTTACTGATTTACTTATTTCTTTAACAAACACACTCCATTTCATAGCCACATTCTTTCAAAACTGACAGATTGAGATATATCTAAAACACAAAATCTCCAATATACACTTTCTTCTTCAATGTTGTGAGATGTATTTTTCTAAAACACTGTTCTATATATACTACCATTCCTATATTAAAAACTAGTTAGTTATCCACTGCCTTTTTTGTACAAACAAAATTTATAAATTTTAATTTGGTTACAAAAAATTTTTCATCAACATTTTTGCCTATTTGTTTATATAAAAATAGAGACAGGGTCTCACTATGTTGCCCAGGCTGGTCTCAAACTCCTAAGCTCAAGTGATCTTCCCACCTTGACCTCCCAAAGTGATAGGATTACAGGCATGAGGTACCATGCCTGGCATAATTTAAATTTTTAATTAAAAAATTTTAATTTGACTACAAAATTAATATATGCTCATTGTCAAAAACTTTCAAAGAAGAAGATTAAAATCACCATAATTCCAACACCCCGACACAATGACAATCACTTCTATGTTAGGATATACTGACAGCCTCTGTGACACGGAAAAAAACAAAGTTGTAAGAATTTTTTAAAAACCTCCTATTCCCCATTACAGTAGATTTTGTTACTCAAAATATTTGCTGCCCCACCCTAGGGAAAATAATACTTCTCTGCTTCATTGCATCACCCTTAAAGATGTGATTTGAGGTGTCCCTTCTTGTGGGAGGATTACATATCCTCACCTCGTTGGCCTCAAGAGTGGCCATGAGACTTGCTTTGACCAATGCAATGATAACAGAAGTGATGTGTGCCACTTCTAAGCAGAAGCTCTGATTCATCTTGTGGTTCTACTATGTTCATTCTCTCTTCCATGAAACCAGCAATATCCCAAATAGAGACTGCTGGTCCCAGGATGGAAAACCTAAAGCAAAGCTACAGGTAACCCATAATTGACATGTAATGTGAGCAAGAACTGAACTTTAGTAATTGTTTTGGAGGGTTTTGGAGTTGCTTGTTACCACAGCATAACTTAGCTGACACTAACTGATACCACCTACCTCCAAAATGTCAACTGAGTTTTTCTTATGTCCGAAGGGAGCCTTTATGCATTGAAATAAATATTCCCTTTAATTTCAACTTATATTTTATATATTTAAATTATATATTTTTAAACTTAATATTGAAGACTAAACTTGTGTTAATTTATAAATCAATTTTGTTTATATTTTATTATCTACTTTTATTTGGTTTTGATGAATACCTAACTGACTTGTAAGTTTGATAAAGTACTCCCAAATATTTATCAAACTTTCAAAATTAAGTTTTAGACATTTCAAATCACAATCTAATTTTAATTGATTTCTCGAGAAAAAAACAATAAAGCAAAATCTTAAACACTGAAAACATGCTGAGCTTAAAAAGTTTAACCCTACAAATTTAATAAATTATAGCAATTAAAATATTTGAACACTATTTCAAACTTAGTTATCAGTATCTTATAAATTTTTACTAATATTTTGAGTCTAATGAATAAGTCTCTTTATTTACCATAAAGAGCAGAAAAATATCCACAAAATACTATAATGGTTACAAAACTTATTTCTAGATAAAACTTATGACTAGACATAACTTAGTCATCTTCCAAGGATCTTTATGTTTGTTTTCTGGCAATAAAAAGATATTTCCAGACTCATCTTGATATTTCCTGCCCTAAAACATGCTCCAGAGAGCCCAGTGCCCTCAGAGTCTTCTGACTGGAATGCAGATCAGATGGATTGGCAAAGCAGCTCCAGGGGGCCACAGGGGCAAACCAGAAATCCACCATAATCTTTGACCTGACGTCCTTGAGCTGCTGAATCAACATCCCAGGTGTTTAAGTTCCTGTGGTCCATTCATCAAATGCGATTCCTTACTGATATAATGGTTACACAAATAAAGAAGCCCAGAGAAAGCACTGCATATGGAAAGGAAAGATTGACCTAAAGGGGAAGATCTTGTGGGGAGGAGAGGCAGTGAAGAAAAGAGGAGGTGGGAAAGGGAACTGGGGAGAGAGGAAAGATCTGGCAGTTTCTGTGAAAGCAAATTAGTAAGGATGTTAAGAAAAGTTTGCCTTTTCTCCATGTCCATAACGGGGATTAGAACAGTAACGTCCATAGGATCATTGTGAGAATTATGCCAGGCACACGCTAAGTGCTCAATAAACATTGGCTATCATTATTATTTTATTAAGCTGGGCCTCTAGAATGGATTAGAGTTGCAGACTGGAACATAATAAGGAAATCCAGGAAGTCCGTTCATTCTTACTCTTTCCCTCCCTCTCCTCTCTTCCACAATTGATCCTCTGCACAGCTGTTTTAATCCTATTATCTTTCTGCAAATTGACTTTCTTTCTATGTCAATGAGGCTAAAACAGTTACTAACAACATCTTTTAAGTTTCCAAACTCCTTGGTTCAAGGCAGCAGCCATTTCGAAGTACAAAGTGCATTCTTTCAGTCTCAAGTCCAAATTTCCAGAAAGACACTGATTGTCCAGCTTAGATGGAAAGTCCACTCTTGGATCAATTAACTGAAGCTATGACAGGAGAGTTGTACCGAAAGTACATGGCTGCTCCTACTAGAAAACTTCCCAAAATATGGAGGGGGGAAAAGCAGGGAGGAGATGCCGCTGTGAAGAGAGAATGGTAGGTGAACATTTGGGTACATTTCCTTTGGGTCCATGTGCGCACATGAGTACATTTATGCATGTGTGCATAACTTGGATAGCACTGTACAAAGGTTTTGTTTGTTTGTTTTAGAGATAGGGTCTCCCTCTGTCACTGAGGCTGGAGTGCAGTGGGGCAATCATAGTTCACTGCAGCCTGGAACTCACCTCCTGCACTCAAGGGATCTTCCCGCCTCAGCCTCAAGAGCAGCTGGGATTACAGGTGTGCATCACCATGCCTGGATAATTTTTAAAACAATTTTTTTCTAGAGACAGGGTCTCATTATGTTGCTCAGGCTGGTCTTGAACTCCTGGCCTCAAGATCTTCCTATCCCAGCCTCCCAAGTAGCTGGGATTATAGGCATGAGCCACTGCGCCTGGCAACAGTTATCTAAATTATTTTTTACAAGGCATTCAGAACACATTCAATAAGATATTTTTCTACAGCACTATATTTATTAGCTATGTTAACATTTCCATGTATAGATGTTCTAAGTCAATTTAAATTATTTCTATTATTTTGCTTTTATGAACTCTATTTGAATATTATTGTAACTAAATAGCTGAAACTATTTAGTATTAATTCCTTAGGGAAATTCCTTAAATTGGAATTGCCAGGTCAGAAGGTGTGTCATTTTTTAACAGTTTTGATACATGTTGCTAAATGTGCCAGGCAATTTGCACCACAACATACAAAATGCGGTTTTCCTCAACATTGTCTCCAGTGCTTAGTTGAAAATTAATCTCCATTTGATACGTGAAACAAAATTTCCTTAATTACTAGTAAGATTAAAGGATAGTTTCATGGTTTTTTTTACCAACTGTTTTCCTATTATATTCTTATTGGTTTGTAAGAGCATTTTAGCCAGACGTGGTGGTTCACACCTATAATCCCAGCACTTTGGGAGGCCCAGGCGGGTGGATCACCTGAGGTCAGGAGTTCGAGACCAGCCTGGCCAACATGGTGAAACTCCGTCTTTACTAAAAATACAAAAATTAGCCGGTCCTGGTGGCAGGCACCTGTAATCCCAGCTACTCGGGAGGCTGAGGCAGGAGAATCACTTGAAACTGGGAGGCAGAGGTTGCAGTGAGCCGATATTGCACCACTGCACTCCAACCTGGGCAACAAAATGAGACTCCATCTCAAAAAAAAAAAAAAAAAGAAAAAGAAAAAAATAATAAGGCATTTTAATTACTAAATATATTGCTGGGTGTGGTGACTTGCGTCTGTAGTCCCAGCTACTTGATTGAGTCCAGGAGTTTTAGCCTGGGCAATACAACAGGACTCTATCTGTAATTACATCTTCCCAGTTTGTCATAACCTTGATATAATTTGTTTTAAGTTCAGATACTCAAATCTCTTCTTTCCAGCACCTATCTTTATCTTTACATACGCCTAGAAGGATATCATCTACCATCTACCTATATATCACCCTTTCCTATGTCCCGTTCCCTAAATTTAATTTAGACATTTCATTTGGCATTTAAAAGTCCTTCACAAGGCACTATAATGTCTTGTTTTTCACTAGTGCCATTCACAAATCCTTCTTTCTTTTATCCATCCATTTTTTCATTTATTTGTCACCTATTTACTAAGCGCCTATTATGTACCAGGCATCATTCTAGACACTGGGGATACAGGAGTGAACACATCCCTACCCCTCAGGGAGCTTGAATTTTAGTGTCACAGAAGACAAACTGAAAAGGTAAGAAAATGTATATAGTTGGCTGGATGGTAATAAGTACTATAGAAAACAATAAAGCAGTAAAGTAGGGTAAGAAATTCAGGGAGAGGGTGAAATCTTACATAGAATCGTCAGAGAGAACTTCACTGAAAAGGTAATACATATTTGAGGAAGAGTGTGAGGATGGTGACTGATATGGTTTGGCTGTGTCCCTACTCAAATCTCATCTTGAATTGTAGCTCCCATAATTTCCATGTGTCATGGCAGGGACCTAGTAAGAGGTAACTGAATCATGGGGCTGGGTCTTTCCCATGCTATTCTCATGATGGTCAGTAAGTCTCATGAGATCTGATGGTTTTATAAATGGTAGATCCCCTGCACATGCTCTCTTGCCTGCCACCATGTAAGACGTGACTTTGTTCCTCATTCTCCTTCAGCCATGATTCTGAGGCCTCCCCAGCAATGTGGAGCTGTGAGTCAATTAAACCTCTTTCATTTGTAAATTACCCAGTCTCAGGTAAGTCTTTATTAGCAGCGTGAGAACAGACTGATTCAATGACAGAATGGGCCAAGTGCTATCCAAGGGAGAAGCATCCAGTATGGGAAAGAGTATGTGCAGAGAGCCTGCGGTGGAGAGGGGGAAGGAGGAGCATACCTCCTGGATTTGAACCAGCAAGGGAGCCAGTAATGCAGGAACAGAGCGGGCAAAGGGTAGTTGAGGCAGGGATAGGGAATGGGTCATGCAGGGTTTTGTAGACCACTGTAAAGACTTTGGCTTTTACTTCAGAGGAGATGGGAAGCCATTTTGAGGGTGTGGTAAATTGTGTTTCCAAAGATGGCAGCAGAAATATCTCACACCTCACACAGTCTTTTGCAATGTGATCTTGCCATTGTCCTAAGAAGAGATGGAGTCTCTTTCCCTTTTCCTTGAATTTGGGCTGACCCTAAACCAATTCTGACCAACAGAATCTAGTTCTGTAACTAGTTCTGTAACTAGATTCTGTAATACTGTAAATTTCAGGCTGGGCCTTTGGAACTGTTTTAGAAACCTTCCTTTCACCTCTTGAAATGCTCCTTCTTGGAACCCAGAAGGCATGTGGAGAAAGACATGTAGAAGAGAACCAAGGCCCAGCCATTTTGGCCTAGTTGAGCATTTCTGCCAGCCCCCAGCTTTCAAGTCAGCCAGCTGAAGCTGCAGACACCAGATAACAGAGATAAGCCATGTTCAACATGCTTTGCACAAATTTTTCACCCCCAAACCATGAGCAAATAATAGCAATTGTGGATTTAAACCATTAAGTTTTAGGGTGATTTATTACTGATGACAAAAGAGACAAATAGAGATGAACTAAATAGCACAGGCCACAGGGGAGTAAGCACGAGACCCCACAGTTACTCTCCTGAAATTCCTAGATCCCCTCCTGCTTCTATAAAGAACTCCAGGTCTGGGTTAATCACAAACTGATGACTATTCCAAGAAGTGCTGTACTCCTTAGCTCATCATCTGTTAGTTTATTTCTGTTAACTAATGGTGTTTCTATATGAACATGCTGAGACCACCTTGTTGTATCTCATTTTGTTCCTTAAAATCTGCTTGTAACCACCCCAACTTGGAGCACCTCCTGGACTTGGTATATAAGTGCTTCCCAGGTTGCAAGCCTCAAATTTGGCCCAATACCAAATACCATTTGGCCCAATACCATTTACCTATATGCATTTGCCTTAGTTCTTTTTTTTTTTCCACCATGCCTGGCTAATTTTTAAATTTTTTGTAGAGTCAAGATCTCACTATGTTGCTCAGGCTGGTCTCAAACTCTGGGGATCAAGTGATCCTCATACCTCGGCCTCCCAAAGTCCTGGGATTACAGGTGTGAGCCACCATGCCTGGCCCTTAGTTCTTTCTTTCAGGTCGACATTACACAGTAATAGGGGACTGGAATAAAAATTGACACCAGAACGTGACATACTACTGGAATGAAAAGCTAACGCCAAATGCTACATGTTTGGGACCAAGTAACACATAGAAGACTGAAGAGCAGTGAGAAGGCTGTTGGTGGAGGTCTTCATATGGTTTGATATTTGTCCCTCCCAAATCTCACATCGAAATGTAATCCTCAGCGTTGAAGGTGGGGCCTGGTGGGAGGTGTCATGGTTGCAGATCCTGCACGGCTTGGTGCTGTCTTCACAATAGTGAGTTCTCATGAGATCTGGTTGTGTGTGGTATCTCTCCCCACCTGCTCCTGTTCTGCCATGTGACGTGCCTGCTCCCACTTCACCTTCCACCATGAGTAAAAGCTCACCGAGGCCTCTCCAGAAACCGAGCGGATGCCAGTACCAATGCTTATAGAGCCGGCAGAACTATGAGCCAAATAAACCCCTTTTCTCTATAAATCACCCAGTCTCAGGTATTCTGTTAGAGCAATGCAAGAAAGGCCTAACACTAGCCTAAAACAGGAAGGAAAAGCTTACTCTTGCTCTTGTGGGCTAGAGAAAAGGGGGCCTGAGTTACATACTGGCTGCTCAATTACACTGTCAGTTGTAGCAATGTGGAAGATGACACATGTATTAATGAACTGGCTAAGGACATTTTCATGCAGAATGCTGAAAATGTCAACTGGCTTGTGATAGTTGATAAAGTACAGAAAGAGATAAACTAAAGAGGGAAATGTTCACCTTTCAATCAAATTTTAGAAGAATATTGAAGGCCCAAGGCTGAGTCAGTTAGCAGCGTGTTCTAAAAGCAAAATAAAACTTGGAGGCAAAGAACAAATCTAAGATGCTGTAACTGCCCGACAAGTTCTCCTTGCCCACTGCCTAGACAGACTCAATTTAAGACAGGGGAATTACAATAAAGAGTTTAATCCACACAGAGTCATCTGTATGGGAGACTGGAGTTGTATTATTACTCAAATCAGTCTCCCTAAAGACTTGGGATGGGGTTTTTAAGGATAATTTGGTGGGCAGGGGGTCAGAAAGTGGGGACTACTGATTGGTTAGGTCAGAGATGAAATCAGAGGGAGTTGAAGCTGTCCTCTTGTGCTGAGTCAGCTCCTGGGTGGGGGCCACAAGACCAGATGAACCAGTTTATCAGTCTGGATAGGGACAGCTGATCCATCAAGTGTAGGGTCTGCAAAATATCTGTTATCTGGGGGAGCAATTTGGAGGGGGTTTAGAATCTTGCCACCTCCAGCTGCATGACTCCTAAACCATAATATCTAATCTTGTAGCTAATTTGTTAGTCCTGCAAAGGCAGTTTATAGTTCCCAGGCCAAAAGGGAGTTTGTTCAGGGAAAGGGCTGGTACCATCTTTGTTTCAAAGTTAAACTATAGGCCGGGTGTGGTGGCTCACACCTGTAATCCCAGCACTTTGGGAGGCTGAGGTGGGCAGATCGTTTGAGGTCAAGAGTTCAAGACCAGCCTGACCAACATGGTGAAACCCTGTCTCTATTAAAAATACAAAAATTAGCCTGGTGTGGTGGCATGCACCTGTAGTCCTAGCTACTCGGGAGGTTGATGTAGGAGAACAGCTTGAACCCAGGAGGTGGAGGTTGTAGTGAGCCAAGATGAGGCCACTGCACTCCAGCCTGGGTGAGTGAGACTCTGTCTCAAAACAAAACAAAACAAACTATAAGCTAAGTTCCTCCCAAAGTTAGTTCAGCCTGCACCTAGGAATGAACAAGGACAGCTTGGAGGTTAGGAACAAATTACAACTCACTCCAACCTCTGCCTCCCTGGAGTAGCTAGGACTACAGGCACGTGCCACCAAGCCCGGCTGATTTTTGTATTTTTTGTAGACAGAGTTTCACCATGCTGCCCAGGCTGGTCTTGAACTCCTGGCCTCCCAAAGTGTTGGGATTACAGGCATGAGCCACCACGCCAGGCCCAATCACGCTTTTTCAAATAGTAAAGGAAGGCCGACCCAGAAGATGGAGTTAGGAAGTAAATCAGGTCCAGTTGTGTGTGGATAAGGCGCCACAGGGATGACTCTGTGGGTGCACAGACCTAAGAACTAAAAAGACAAGTTATCTGCCTCCCGCATTCCTTCTACAACGTGAAGAGGAATCCCTTTCAAAAAGTAAGGATGAGTGTATGAAATCTGAATAAGGTTTGCAGTGCAGTGTAAACTGTTCACAGTGTCCCGTGCTTCTGATAGGTCAAGTAAGGACGATGGACGTGGCAACATGGAAGTCACCCATGACTTTCAAAAGCAGTTTTCAATTTGTGTGAAAGCTTTATTGTGGCAAGTTCAGGTGTGAATGGAAGAGATGGGGGCAATGGTAGAAGCATAGTTTTTGGATCTTCCTGAATTGCTACATAAAAATAGCAACTAGATAGCACAATCGAAAATCAAAAGCTGGAAGAGCTGAAGACTATCAGTATCTATGTGGGAACAAGCAGAGGGGGGAAAAAAAAAAAGCAAATGACGTATTCAGAGTCAGAAAGTAGGATTATGGTTGCCACAGGAGAGGGGAAGAAGGGAACAGGGAGTTCTTTAATGAGTTGTTTTGCAAATTGAAAAGAGTTCTGGAGATTGACTGCAAAACAATGTGAACTTACTATGCACTTCATACTACTCAACTGTACACCTAAAAATGGTTAAGCGCCGTGTGGTGGCTCACACCTGTAATCCCAGCACTTTGGGAGGCCAAGAGAGAAGGCTCACTTGAGAGTAGGAGTTCAAGACCATCCTGGGCAACAGAGACACCCCGTGTCTACAAAAATTTTTAAAATGAGCCAGGCATAGCGGTGCACACCTGTAGCCCCAAGCCCTCGGGAGGCTGAGGTGGAACAATCGCTTGAGCTCAGGAGCTGGAGGCTGCAGTGAGCTATGATCACGCCACTACACTCCAGCCTAGGCAAGAGACCTCGTCTCAAAAAAACAAAAAAATGCTTTACTCCAATTCTCATATTCAGGACAGGGTGTCACTAGCATAAGGGCAGGAAAAAGGCAGTGTGGTCCACAGGAGCTTTCAGAGGAAGAAGACAAGCTTGGGGTTTCATGTTTATATTCTCAACAATTAGCACAGCAATGGGAAAAGGAATGTCTTTTTGGTGCTGGGAAAACTGAATATCCACATGTTGAAGAATGAAATTAGACCTTTATTTCATACCATATTCAAAAATCAACCTACAATGAATTAAAGACTTAGCTGTTAAAACCTGAAACTAAAACTAGGCAACGAAAATGTAAACAAATAAGATTACATCAAACTAAAAAGCTTCTGCACAGCAAAGGAAACAACAAAGTTAGGAGACAACCTACAGCATTGGAGAAAATGCTCGCAAACTTAACATCTAATAAGGGGTTAATATTCCAGATATACAAGAAACTCAAAACTGCTCAATAGCAAGAAAACAAACAACCCACTTAAAAAGTAGACAAAGGAACTGAATAGGCATTTCTCAAAAGACATACAAATGGCCAACAGATACATGAAAAAGTGCTCAAGTCAGGCTGGGTGCGGTGGCTCACACCTGTAATCCCAGCACTTTGGGAGGCCGAGGTTGGCGGATCATGAGGTCAGGAGTTCCAGACCAGCCTGGCCAACAGGGCGAAACCATCTCCACCCAAAAAATACAACAATTAGCCGGGCAGTGTGACACGCGCCTGTAACCCCAGCTACTCATGAGGTTGAGGTGGGAGAATCACTTGAACCTGGAGGCTGACGGAGGTTGCAGTGAGCTGACATTGTGCCACTGTACTCCAGCTGGGGTGACAGAGTGAGAACCTGTCTCAAAAACAACAAAAAAATCCAAAAACCTGCAAGTAGAACTACCATATGATCCAGCAATCCCACTAATGGGTATATATCCAAAGGGAATGACATCAGTATGTCAAAGAGATATCCACACCCCTATGTTCACTGTAGCATTATTCACAATGGCCAAGATATAGAATCAACACAAGTGTCCACAAATGAATATATAAAGAAAATGTGGCAAGGCGCAGTGGCTCACGCCTGTAATCCCGGCACTTTGGGAGGCCGAGGTTGGCGGATCATGAAGTCAGGTGTTAGAGACCAGCCTGGCCAACATGCATGGTGAAACCCTGTCTCTACTAAAAATACAAAAACTAGCCAGGTGTGGTGGTGGCCACCTGTAGTCCCAGGAAGTCTCGGGAAGCTGAGGCAGGAAAATTGCCTTGAACCTGGGAGGCAGAGGTTGCAGTGAGCCGAGATTGTGCCACTGCACTCCAGCCTGGTTGACAGAGCAAGACTCTAACTCAAAAAAAGAAAAAAGAAAAAAAATGTGAGCTGGGCGCAGTGGCTCACGTCTGTAATCCACGCACTTTGGGAGGTTGAGGCAGGATGATTGCTTGAGGTCAGGGCAACATAGTGAGACCCTCTCTCTACAAAAAATACAAAAATTAGTCAGGCTTGGTGTTGCACTCTGTGGTCCCAGCTGCTCGGCAGGCTGAGGCAGGAGGATCGCTTGAGTCCAAGAAGTCAAAGCCAAAATAAGCCATGATCACACCACTGTACTCCAGCCTGGGTGACAGAGTGGGACTCTGCCTCAAAAAAAAAAAAAAAAAAAAAAAGGAAAAGAAAAGTGGCATATATACACAACAGAATAAAAAATTCAGCCTCAAAAAGAAGGAACTCCTGCAACATGCCACAACTTGGAGGAACTTAGAGGACACGGTTAAGTGAAATAAGCCAGGCACAAAAAGACAAATACTTTGTGATCTTACTGATCCATGGATCTTAAGATCCATTATTTTACTGATCCATGACTTAAGAGATGCAGAGTGTAAAGGTGGTTACTAGGGGCTGGAGGTGGGGGATTGGGTGAAGGGGAGTTCAGGGTGATGTTGGTCAAAGAACACAAAATATCAGCCAGAAGGAGTAAGTTCAGGAGATCTACTGTGTAACATGGTGATTAGTTGGGAAACTTGCACTACCTTAAAAATTCTGAGAGTAGGCTGGGTGCGGTGGCTCACGCCTGTAATCCCAGCAGTTTGGGAGGCTGAGGTGGGCTGATCACCTGTGGTCAGGAGTTCAAGACCAGCCTGGCCAACATAGCGAAACCCCATCTCTACTAAAAATACAAAAATTACCTGGGCATGGTGGCACATGCCTGTAATCCCAACTACTTGGGAGGCTGAGGCAGGAGAATCGCTTGAGCCTGGGAGGTGGTGGTTGCAGTGAGCCGAGATCACGCCACTGCACCCCAGCCTGGGTGACAGAGCAAGACTCTGTCTCCAAAAAAAAAAAAAAAAAAAAAATTACTGTGAGCTTTTAAATGTTCTCAGCACAAAAACATGAGGTAATACATATGCTAATTAGCATGATTTGGTTATTCCTGAATATATACATATTTCAAAACATCATGTTGCACACCACAGATATGTATCTTTTATTTGTCAATTAAGGGATCAGCATATACTCCATGAAACTGAAGAGAGACCTCATTAACATCTGAAGGCAACATCTCTGCGAAACCACTAACTTGAGTACTTTAATTATATATGTATCTAGCAGAAGAGAAAAAAACAACATAGTTTTAATTTCAAATTTTATTAAAGTACAGAGTTAACAAGTTTTGAGTTTTTTACATAGGAAAAGCCTAGTCAATTCAGATGCTGTATAGAAAAATTAACACTAAAAAACAAATAGAAGTCCATGACTAAAGGGGGAAAACAACGTTTAAAAGTTACCAAAATTCTAATCATATCAGAGACAATTATAAATTTCAAACAGTAGATTTACCAGACATACTGCATTTTCAAATTCTAACGTAGCAAAACGTAACCACATAATTTGGCTACAGCTAATTGTTTCAGAAAAGTTTAAAAAATTAGCAAAGTTATATCTATAAAACTTTTGTAGTTTTCTTTTTGCAAAGTAAAAAAGGCTTAAATCTTTAATAAAGGAAAACAAAACAATCCTCTTAAATTTCTTATAAATAGCTCTCGAGACATATATTACGCATCTGCTGTAATCTTTCTTTACCTGAGAGAATGTCCCAGGATCCTTTATCCCAAAGGATTACCTTAAAGAGTTCTTCCATAATTTTGCTCATGTGAATATGATTAAACTCCTATAGAAGTGGGTTGGGACATATGCATTCTTAATCTGCCCTTCCCCATTTGTTTCTTTCTGAAAGGATTTTGCTTAAGGAAAAAAAAAAGCTCTTTGGTAAAGGCCAAATATTTCAACCTTTCAAAATGACTGCCTCTGTGAAAGATTTGTTGAGGAAGAAAAAAAAAAGAGAGAGAGAGAGAGAAAGGTCTAAACATCTGTGTGGACAGCTCTCCAGTCCTGTGAAGTCAAAGGCCCAACATTACAGAGCACACCTCTGTCTGAAATGCAAAACTAAGTTAACTAGCAAGTTACAGAAAATAGCCTTCAGAAAATTCCGCAGGCCAAGTGGCTCCTGCATTGTCCCTGAAGAAGGAGGGCCCATGTTCTTTCTGGGTGTGTAAGGTCTTACTAAGTTCAAGGTTTGTCCCTTCTTAGTTGTAGGTTGGGTCCTCTTTCACTTCCAAGAGGTATAGGATACTAGAGTACACCAAATGAGATACTATTTAGAAAGGCAATAAAGGGAGGGTAAAAGCCTAGGCAGCTTAAATACAGGCTCTGGAATTTCCTTCGCAGGAAGGTGAAGCACCAATGATGGCAAAAATTAAATAAATACGTCATCTTAAAAAGGCAGAGGGTAGGCTGCGTGCAGTGGTTTATGCCTGTAATCCCAGCACTTTGGGAAGCCAAGGCGGGCACATTGCTTGAGCTCAGGAGTTTTGAGACCAGCCTGGACAACCCCACCTCTACAAAAAAATAAAAACTGGCCAGGTGTGATGGTGCAAACCTGTGGTCTCAGCTACTTGGGAGGTGGTCCTTGAGCCCAGGAGGTCGAGCCTGCCATGAGTCAAGATCATGTTACTGCACTCCAGCCTGGGTGACAGAGTGAGCCCATCTCCAAAAAAAAAAAAAAAAGAAATAAAAAAATAAAAAAGGCCAAAGATGACAATTTTGGCACAGGGTGGGAAATTAACATTACACTGAAGTTATTCATAATGAAGGATCTTCTGAGGAATCAGAAATAAACAATGTTGTATGGAAACAGAACCCCAAAACCCCAATAACTCCACCTTCCCCACAGCCCACCCCCACTCTATCTCCCCTTCAGAGAGGCTCCAAATACCTCTGGCAAACAATTTCTTCAGACAAAATGAAGAAGCTTTTTGCCCAAGAAATTGGGGGCAAAAATAAAAGTAACCAACGAGTATTTAAAAAAAAGCTAGACCCAGGAAAGACGTGGTTGGGTTTCCGAAGGCTTATAATGGAAACAGCCTCTAGCCTCCAGTCAGGTAACATGCCTCGCTATGACACTCCCATAAAAACCCCCACCCCTCGCCACCCACTTAGTGTTTTTACTCATAAAAATGAGGGGAAAACTTTTCTACATCAGACAAATGACACAGAGGAGATATTCACATGCAGCTTTAAAAAATCCTCTTCATCTGTCATCCCTAAATGTGTCTGACCAGCAGCTTCTGGGAATATACTCTTTAAGTCATGTACAAAAAGGTATAGGAAGCAAATGTCTATTATTTTTAAAAGATATCAGTGAGTTAATCAAATGAACACCATTGTTAGAGCAAGTCAAAGCCATTGGCACAATGTTTCCAGTTTCTTAAATCACAATTGCACAAAACTATAGGTTCTTTAAATCCAGTAATGTTGACTCCTTGCCTGAGAATTGTATATCACAATTAATAACCATTAACATTAACTTTGCATTGACAGTCCCTCATCCTCAGATACATCCACATCTCTTTTGTTCATCCAGATACATGTGCTAACATTTTCAGCTGAGAATAAAATTCAGAGCAACTGTAACTCTCCCTCTTGCATTAGACCAACCAGCAGAAGGGAACGGGATGTCACAAACCAGACTCACGCATCTGGAAAACATGGGGTGGCTGGGCTGGCTCCAGAAGGAAGTGACGAGGGCCTTCCACCGGCCACACTCCCTTGCTTGGGCTTCCCTGAGCTGCTTTCTGCAGAGGAAAGGGCCAGCCACGGCCAGCCAAGGAATCCAAGGCCTTGTCAGCTTGACCTTGACTGAGCGTAAGGTCAGTTTCTCAAATCACACCAGCTGGCAGCCAGACCCAGTCAAGAAGACAAAGTAAAGGCTCTGCTAGACCTCAGCAGGAGGAAAACAATGAAACTAGTCACAATACTGCCTGGGCCCCTGATCTGCTTCTCCTCAGGGTGTTTCCTAAAGACAACCTCCAAGGCCCTAGGCCACTGCAACACAGCTACTGTGGATGACACGCAGCCCCACTCCCTGAGCCCATTCTTGGCCCACGGAGCTCCTGTACCCTAACTGGTTCCTTGGGGAACCAGTTAGCCTTTCATTTTGTGACTCCGGATCAATCTTTGAACTGCTAAGTACAGAGCTCCTGCCCTACAAAACGAAATTTAATGGACTTTACAAAACAAGGCTCTCTTAACCACACACACAGATGGAGTGCCTTTTGAAACTGAATCTCAAACACTCTTAAGTAGGGAAAGTTCTAAAGGAATTCATCCCCTGTAATTTGTTTCCCCATGGGTTTTCTTGGGAGAAGGCAAAGGAATGAACAGAAAGAATTTCACTAATTTCACCCACCAGCATTTTGGCACACGGAAGCTCAGCTTAGGTGGCACTCAATTCTGCCCAACTCATACAGTAGAGCACAGAAAAAAATGACTAGGCTGAGCCTTTTATTCTTAGATCCTCACTCCCAGAGAGCGTGAGAAGATTCTTTTCATCCCGAATGAAATTCTAACAGGAGTTTCCAGCAAGTAAACCTTTTCCCTGCCTGAGAACATCAATGCTGAAAATAGGCATCATCTTAGGTAGCTGCCAAAAGTCACGTTTCTGTATTACTTTGCAAGTATGGATTTTGGAAATTCCTGTGGAGTGTGATCTTGGCTCACTGCAACCTCCGCCTCCCAGGTTCAAGTGATTCCCATGCCTCAGCCTCCGAGTAGCTGGGATTACAGGCACACGCTACCATGCCCGGCTAATTTTTCTCTTTTTAGTAGAGATGGGGTTTCACTGTGTTAGCCAGGCTGGTCTTGAACTCCTGACCTCAAGCGATCCACCTGCCTCTGCCCACCTCTCTTTAAGTATATTCGGCCACTCCCACATGTTACCTAACAGGCTTCCTCTGGTCAGTGTGTCTGAGATCCTCACCTCAGAAATTCTCATGTTAGCGAATCTACTCCAAGGATGCCAGAATGAACCTGAATGGTATGGTCACATTACAGATCCAGAACACAAAACGTCTTCTGCTTTTACAGTTTCAAAGGCCTCAAGGTGGAGAAGAAACTGAGGGGCTGGCCTCAACACCTGAAAGAGCAGTGCATGCAGCGGGCTTCAACACGAAGCAGCTTTTCAGTTAAGGTCCTAAAAGTATTATCATTATTAACAGCACAGACAAGTAAGAATGATAGCCCTCTGTTGCTTAGGCAAAGAAAACATGAATCTTGTTCTATAATCGTGTGAATAACACCATAAATAAGCGCCGTACTTATTGCGGTAACTTGGATCAGGTAGTGATAATATGGTGGAGAACCACGTCGGGGGGTGACCAGGCAAATTGTGCTTTTTCACATTATTACAAAGACGTGGGACCCAGAAAAGATGAGACCTCGGGGAAGGGTGCAGGCAGAGAGTGAAGTCTGTGATTCCCAGCATCACAACCTCAAAAGGAGATGTTTAGGGGCCATGAGGAGGGGGCACTGAGGGTACAGTTGAAAAGCAGGTGCCACCTCTTGCACCCTATAAATACCAGGGGCCCTGCAGGCTGAGTCCTGTCCTCAAAGCCGCCTGGGGACAAGGCTCTAAGAGGCGGAAGTGAGTGAGAGGGGTCTGGATTCTGTTAGGGGCTGGGGACTCAAGATTTTGGCATATTTTCTATTCCAAGGATGAGAACGACTGGCCACACAAGGTATTTCACAGGTATCCCTGTGAAAAGATGCTGTCTCTCAAATTCTGTTTTGGCAAAAACATGCAGAAGGAAGTCAACATAACCAGTATCCAGTTTCTAGGGGTAAGATATTTCAACCGTGATCAGTTTGGTTGAAAATTTCAATTCCTTTGGGACAAACTGGTAGTTTCTTTTTGAATTTCAAAAGTAAAAAGTTAATCAGGAGATTTTTTTTTTTTTTTTTTTTTTTCCTCACAGCCTTTTCAGACCCACTCAGGCACAGGGCACCAGTCCCTGCTTAACCCCCGGGGACACTGTTCAAAAGATGGCACTTTCCAGGCTGTAGGCCCACAAAGCCCAGGGGACCGCTGATATCGTCACACAGAGAACTCCCGGGTAGGGCAGCAGAGGGGAGCGACCAGCGTACACAGGTACAACAGCAGGCATATCCAGCAGGAGGCCATCTTGACCCAGAAGATGGACCAGCTTCCGCTGAAGAAGCTCTCGATGTTGGCACTTTCGTAACTGTGGAAACAAGAGACCCAGCCGCGGTCAAAGCAGGAACATACTGAGATACAATTCGCTAATTCACATTCCATTTGTAATGTACAACTCAACGGCTTTTAATGCATTCATACACAGACTTGTGCTACCATCAACACAATCCGTTTCCAAACATTCTCATCACCCCCAAAAGAAACCACGCACCTCTTAGGTGCTCTCCCCTTCCCCATGGCCCCCCGGCCCATCCCCGGCATTCACCAATCTACTTTCCGTCTCTATGGATTTGCCTATTCCAGACAGTTGATATAAAAGGAATCACATGGCCTCTTGTGTGTGGTTTTTTTGCCTCACGTACCATTTCCAAGTCTCAGCCATGTGGTAGCATGTGTCAGTCCTTCATTCCTTTTTATTGCTAACTAGTGTCTTATTGTATGGATACAGCACATCTTGTTCTACGCAGTCACCAGGTGATGGTCATTTGGGATGTTTCCCCTTTTTGACTATTATAATTGATGCTGGTATGAACATCCCTGTGTAAGTTTTGTGGACCTAGTTTTCTTTTTGTCTTCGGTACACGCTCAGGAGTGGAAGAGCTGGATTACATTGTAACTCAATGTTTAATTGTTTAAGGAGCTGCCAAACTCTTTTCCAAAGTAGATTTCACATTCAAACCAGCAATGTAAGAGGTTTCCAATTTCTCCACTTCCTCGACATTTGTTATTATCTGCCTTTTTAATTATAGCTTTCTCCATCTTTTCTTAAGCTTCCCAAGCCAAAAATTTCCAGCAGTTCCCACAGCATCATTGAGAAGCATTAAAGCTCCCTTCTCCTCTCCTCCTTCAGGAAGAATCTCTCCACTCACTGTGCTTGAAACCACCACTCCCACCACCCCTACCCCAATTCCCTTTGCTCATTTTATTTTTCTCCCCAATAGTCATCACCATCTAACACACCATATTTGACTTGGATCATAGTCTGTCTCTCCCGCTAGACTATAAACCCTGCCTCCTAGAACCGTGTGGCACATAGGAGCCACTTGCACATCTGTTGAATGAATGATAAAAAGAAGTACAACAAGCCTACATGTCTAAGCTTAACTTAGCAGTCAAACAAATTATGATACAACCGAAGCTGTGGACCTGCAGAAAAAGTATGAACCTCTGTATAGTGACAGGGAAGGTCAGGTCAATCATGTACTGCCAAGTTAAAAAAAAAAAAAAGCCTCCAGGGGAAAACATGTACAATAACATTTACATTAAAAAAAAAAAATTAGCCAGGTGCGGTGGCTCATGCCTGTAATCTCAGCACTTTGGGAGGCCGAGGCGGGTGGATCACAAAGTCAGGAGTTCAAGACCAGCCTGGCCAATATGGTGAAATCCCATCTCTACTAAAAAAAAAAAAAAAAAATTAGCCAGCGTGGTAGCAGTGCCTGTAGTCCCAGCTACTAGAAAGGCTGAGGCAGGAGAATCACTTGAACCCAGGGGCGGAGGTTGCAGTGAGCCGAGATTGCGCCACTGCACTCCCGTCTGGGCGACAGAGCAAGACTCCATCTAAAAAAAAAAAAAAAAATTACGTAGGTTTATAAATGCACAGAAAAGGAATACACATCCTAGCAGTGGTTATCTGTGTGGGGGGAGTAGAGGTGGGTGGGGGTACCACATTGTTACTTTTCATAATTACACATTTAGTTTGTATTTTAAAAAAAGATGTTTCCAACTTTTGTGATGAAAATGAAGAAAAATGGGGAAGAACATATACAAAATTTGAAGTAGAAAAAAAGGGATATTTTCTCTTTCTGAAAGGCAGATGAATGCTTAGGAATTCCCATTTTTCCTCCATTACCATGTTTTCCAGACTGTCCATATAGAGCTAACCTTCCATTTTCTTAAAGTTGCCATAGCATCACCAGTTTCCAGGGTTAAAACATACCCGTCCACTGTTAAAACTCGGAACTCGCTTATAATCCCAGCACTTTGGGAGGCCAAGGCAGGTGGATCACTTGAGGTCAGGAGTTCAAGACCAGCCTGGCCAACACGGCGAAACCCCGTCTCTACTAAAAATACAAAAATTGGCTAGGCATGGTGGCGTGTGCATGTAATCCCAGCTACTCGGGAGGCTGAAGCACGAGAATCGCTTGAACCCGGGAGGCAGAGGTTGCAGTGAGCCAGGACTGTGCCACTGCACTCCACCTGGGCAACGGAGTGAGACTCCTTCGCAAACAAACAAACATGAACAGCACTTAACTCTTAACTTTAAGACTTCACTTCAAAAATACCCAAGCAAATGGGCCACTCACTTGAACCAGTTGGTGACGGTCATCATCACATACAGGGAAGCCAGGAAGAACACGAAGTGGAAGTAGGAGTAGATGTAGACGGTGCCTTTCTTCTCGTCATAAATGACCCGGGGTCCCTCCTTCCCCTGCTGCTGCTCTTCAGTGTCTGTGAAGCACAAAGGGAGCCCAGGCTCAGTGAGTGAATGTGTGTGTTTACCATCCAGCAAAGCCACACTTGCTAATTCTACAGGGCTGTCAGTAGAAAAGATGCCAGAAAGCCATCTGTACCCTCTGGCAACTTCAATCTGTGCCCTAAGCACAAAACCCCCACCCCACCCTAGCAACTCCCATAATAGGAAGAGTTACCTAATGCCACATTTGTTTTTATTTATTTATTTTTTGAGATGGAGTTTTGCTCTTTTTGCCCAGGCTGGAGTACAGTGGTGCGATCATGGGTCACTGCAACCTCCGCCTCCCAGGTTCAAGACATTCTCCTGTCTCAGCCTCCTGAGTAGCTGGGATTACAGGCGCACGCCACCAGGCCAGGCTAATTTTGTATTATTTTTTAGTAGAGACAGGGTTTCGCCATGTTGGCCAGGCTGGTCTCAAACTCCTGACCTCAGGTGATCCACCTGCCTCAACCTCCCAAAGTGCTGGGATTATAGGCATAAGCCATTGCGCCTGGTCTGCCACATTTATTTTAACAGAAAGAGAACCCTTAAAAACCCCTAAAGACGTAAAACTTACTATAAGCTTTGCAGAAACTGAGAGAGAGTAAAACAAGAGTTAGTTCTTAAGCCCTTGGAATCCTCCAATCCAAGAAGGAAAGTAAGGTGAAGGAATGAAATGTCCCCAAAATAAGGTATCAGGACCTCTTGGTATTTTCCAAATCATTCCTTTTTTTAAAATGTGCTTTCTGATTCTCTAAATCTCACTGTATAATTTAACTTACATATAAACCAAAATTTGGACTGATTCTCCCTACCAGAATAACAACACAAACTAAACTCAGCTATCCTTCAGGAAGAATGTGAAAAGTATATAAGCAGTCAATCAGCTTTAGAATAAATTTCCCCTTACTATTCAAGTTATTTGTGTCTGAATCCCAAATGACAACAGATTAGAGCTATAGGACTGCAGTGTCACACAGATGAAAAGAATAAAAGTACTCTGCTTACCCTCTCCACCAGGACTGAAGCAAAAACAACAGCGGGCTATCTGTGAAAGCAAAAGCAACAGTCAGGCGGCTTGTGTTCTATTTCTAGTCCACCTCAGTAAGGCAGCAGTAACCCTTATTTGAACAACCTCCCAGGCCCTGAATTGCATGTATCCCTTCAAAAGATGTGGACTGTTCTTTCCCAGGTGTGCTGGGCATTGGTGACAGGAAACACCATGGAGGGAGATGTGCCAGAGATCCTCATCCATGGACTTGATGCTTTTTCCTGCTACCATGAATGCTGGCAGCAGAGCCTTGAGACAGCAGCTCCTTTACCCTTCTTGGGTAACCGCCACGGAATGGCTGATCACGGCAAGGGTAAAGGCTGTGCCATCATGGTCCCTGGGGTTAGGGAGGCTTTGTCCAGCTGCACTGTCCTTCAACTTCACCCTCTGCCCAATTTTGCCTCCTTCCCCTTCTCCCTCCACATGTGCTGATTTTTAATAAATATCCCACACAACAAACTGCCTCAGCCTCTGCTTCTGGAGAACTTAATGTGAAACCCAGTGAATGTGACAAGAGCCCCACTCCCCCGGCGTTCCCTTCTCGTGCTTTGCCTTCAATGCTATTTCATTCAATCCTCTTTGACCTTTGCATTGGGCTTATTATTATCCTGCGTACAGCTGAGGAAACTGGGGTCAGGCAGGTTAACTGGCCAAAGTCACCAAACTAGCTTAGTGTCAGAGCTGGGACAGACGAATGCAGGATGGGGATGCCAAGATCCATGATTCACAATAGGTAACGTGGTGTCTAGGAGCTTGGTGAAGCCAGTAGAATCTGAAATAATAAAGCGAAGGAATCTGGAAGCAGCCTACCCATGTTTCCTATCAAAATCAAGCTGTTGCATGGGCCGTGGACAGGGATGGAGGGAATGCTTGCCTTTGAGGCATCTCTGGTACCTTGTGAATTTTTTAAATCATTATTTCTTTTCTTTTTCTTTCTTTTTTTTTTTTTTTTTTGAGATGGAGTTTCACTCTTATTGCCCAGGCTGGAGTGCAATGGCACGATCTTGGCTCACTGCAACCTCTGCCTCCCAGGTTCAAGCAATTCTCCTGCCTCAGCCTCCTGAGTTGCTGGGATTACAGACATGTGCCACCACACCTGGTTAATTTTGTATTTTTAGTAGAGACAGGGTTTCTCCATGTTGGTCAGGCTGGTCTCGAACTCCAGGCCTCAGGTGATCTGCCCGCCTCGGCCTCTGAAAGTGCTGGGATTACAGGCGTGAGCCACCGCGCCCAGCCATTATTTCTTACCTACTCAAAACAATAAACTTAATTTTTAAAAATCAGGTTATGTGTATTCCCAGCTATTTGGGAGGCTGAGGGAGGAAGACTGCTTAAGCCTATGAGTTTGAGGCTGCAGTAAGCTGTGATCCCACCACTGCACTCCAGCCTGGGTGACAGAGGCCCTGTCTCAAAAAAATAAAATAAAAAGAAAAGAAAAAAAGTACGTGATTTCAGAAAGACTCTGGTAAACACAGTATGAAGACTGCCTGGGAAGTGCAGTGCCCTTAGCACTTTGTGGCTGAAGATATTTCAACTACAAAGAACAGATGAGCCAAGGATGAGAATATGAGAGCTTGAGCCTTCATCTCATTTGCATATCAAGGCCAAGCCCTTGTTTCCCTGCTTGACAAGGAAACCTTTAACAGAGGGGTATTAGCCTTAACAGGAGCTTGGATTAAGTGGCATGGTCTAAAAACCACTAATTCATTCAGTGGGCCCAAGACATGGTATGCTGAGGTCTTAGTTCTTTTGAAGCTCAAGTTACTGTAAGAAACTATGAACTCTCACTTTCAAAGTTGTATCCTGTGAAATGTGATGCAGGAGAGCAAACCAACTTCCATCCTGCATGCTCTCCAGTTCAGAAGGAAACACTAGGACATTTTCCCTTGGACTGAGAAGAAAAACATCCTCTCTTCAATCTAACTTGGAGACTTGCTGTTCTTTGAGCTTGAACTCTGTACACAATAGGGACATTGAAACCATAACCATACAACCTCAGCAGGTGGTCACCTAGTCAATGGTGAGAACAAACACCTCCTCTACAGACCATTCTCTTCTGTATAATAGGCAGTAACCTATTCAAACTCAGCACAGTTTTCTCCTTTGGGCAACAGAAAGAGTTGGAGAATGATGCTGGCAGACTGACAACCCTTCATAATGGCTCACTATCTCCAGGTCAGGTGCAAGAGAGACCATCCCATCCCCAGACATCCAGCTGCAGAGTAAAGTGCCCATATCTGGACAGACACCAGGGCTTTTCCATCCATGGAAAGCTATTAGAACGCACGCGGTGGCCGGATGCCAGCTGCCCCCAGTCAGCAGGAAGAACCAGGGTTCAGCAGCTCAGCTCCTGGGCAGCAGTGGTCAAGAATACAGACTCTGGGGCCAGAGTACACGGTTTGCATTCTGGCAAATCAAAACCTGTGAGGCTTAAATGACTTCACTCTGCTGGTTTTCCCCTCTGTAAAATGGAGGTAACAGCACGTCACTGGGTTTTTATGAGGATTAAGTGAAATCACATAGGAAGAACTTAGAACAGTGCCTGGGACATAGCAAGTGCTGTAAGTCTTAGTCATGCTTGGAACCCCTGGTTCTTTTCATTCTTGGGTCACAGCTGAGTCTTTCCCTGGCTGCCTCCATCTGATTAGACCCTTCTGATGTTGGTAGATGAGAGCCCCAGAAAGACCTTTGCACAATTAAGAAAGTAACAGACATTTTGTTGACTGATAGGCACCTGCTGAACACCTGGAGGCTCTGAATGTGCAGGCAACCAATGTATTGTTCATAACACTCTACCTGACAAAACGCTCACCTGATGGAACTGACATTCAGTTCAACAGTGTCAACAGCGTTCAACAGCGTCAGGCAGAGCAGATACAGTTCCTTCCCTTTCCTCTCTCCTTCCTTCCAAACAGTTATTACATAATCTCACAGCCATGCTGTGTATGGAGGGCACAGACAAGTATGAAACAGGTGGATGGATCAGAAGTTAAAATAAAACCCACCCAGACCCCATCATGGCAAGGGAAGAGCGCAGGGTGCAGCCTGACAAGGTTACCCAAGCCTCTGTTTGGGGGCGAGTGGCAGGATGCCACCCAAAAGGCCAGCTTTCTTACAGAAAATCAAGAATGGACTGATTCATTTTAATCCCATAGCATACAAAGGAAAGCAGGAAAGCATTTATTTTTCCTTTTTCTTTTATTTTTTTGAGTCAAAGTTTCACTCTGTTGCCCACGCTGGGGTGCAGTGGTATGATCTTGGCTCACTGCAACCTCTGCCACCAGGGTTCAAGTGAATCTCGTGTCTCAGCCTCCCAAGTAGCTCGGACTATAGGTGTGTGCCACCACACCTGGCTAATTTTTGTATTTTTAGTAGAGATGGGGTTTCACCATGTTGGCCAGGCTAGTCTTGAACTCCTGACCTCAGGTGATCCACCCGCCTCAGCCTCCCAAAGTGCTGGGATTACAAGTGTGAGCCACCACATCCGGCCAGCATTTATTTTTCTATACAAAAATCTCTTTTTTCCCAAGCAGAAAAACAGGATCATGGAATGCAGATTGATAAAGACACAAACACAAAAGGTCCTCCTGAGAAATGGATCTTCTGAGATGAAGCAGAACAGGAAAAGGAAATGAACTTACTTCCAGTTCAGGAGCTGCATATCGCCCCTGCAGAGCGTCGGAACTCGATCTTGTTGTTGATGTCAAACTAAGAAACAAACAAAAGTCAGCTGGGCGTATTAACATGGAACGAAGGGGAAAGCCGGCTGGCCAGTACTCTGACGAGAGCCGCGGTGTAACCTACCGTTCAGGTGACTTAAATCAAAGCAATCTATTTTAATATCTCTCCTTATTCCAAAATTGGCTGGCTGATTCTATAGTTGATATCATTTTACACGGATTGCATTAGATCATTTTATGCAAAGAAGTTTGTAGGTAGAGAAGTAAGATATCTTGGTTTTCAGTATTGCTTTTTGCCTCTCCTCCCTCAAATGTTAGAATAGTTTTCTAATTTCACTTTCTCTTTCCCTCCCTTTGACTAGTCTTGCTCAGAGGGAATCAAAAGCAACGAACCCAGAGATGGCAACAGAAAGCAAGGGAGTGAAAGCAAAAGTCGCAGTTATTTACTGTGATAGTCTATAGCAGAACAAGGCTTGCTGTTTGGAAATTTAACAGAGTAGCAGTCGATGTAATAAAAAATTCTGCCACTTCCCTGAGACCTAGAAAGGTAAAATGTTAGAAAATTTGCCTTGCAGGGGCAAAATAATTTATTTTTTCTGAAAACAAAAACAGGCCAGAGGTAGTGGCTCATGCCTGTAACACGTTGAGAGGAAGGGGTGGGTAAGAGGATCCCTTGAGGCCAGGAGTTTGAGAAGAGCCTGGGCAACACAGCAAGACCTCGTCTCCACAAAACAAAAACACAGAACATTTTAAGCAAATAGAAATATATACCATACTTAGCGTTCCAGCTAACTTTAGAGATTGATTCAGCAAATATTTACTGAAGGCCCACTACGTGTTAGGCCCGATTCTAAGCACTGGGGACTCACTGACACAGGCAACAATCTTGCCATCAGGTAGCTTCTGAGCTGGCCTGACATGGGCAGGGCGTGTTGGTACTCAAGAAGCTGGTCTGCTCATGGGAAGGTGGGACACACACTCATCTCAATCCAGCGAACCCCATGGAGCAACACTGTGCAATCTCATCCTCTTTCCCAAAGAGAGAAGAGATCAATGAGACAGAGATAAACAATAAAACGCTTTCCTCATACAGAAGCCACTGAGATCCAAGTTTGCTGCTTCTTTTGTGATCCGCTCAAACACAACAGCATCATTTTCATTTCTGCTTTGAAACGACGGATGCTAATCCAGACCCACGCCACTCCACCTCCTGTGTGCCTGGTCAGACAAAGACAGAAACATCTCCCGGTGACTGCGCACCCAAGGAACACAACACCTGATCCGACATTTAAGAGTGGCCTGGCTGGCAAAATTGACAAATGGGATCTAATTAAACTAAAGAGCTTCTGCACAGCAAAAGAAACTACCATCAGAGTGAACAGGCAACCTACAGAATGGGAGAAAATTTTTGCAATCTATCCATCTGACAAAGGGCCAATATCCAGAATCTACAAAGAATTTAAACAAATTCACAAGAAAAAAAAATCAAACAACCCCATCAAAAAGTGGGCAAAGAATACGAACAGACACTTCTCAAAAGAAGACATTCATACAGCCAACAGACACATGAAAAAATGCTCATCATCACTGGCCATCAGAGAAATGCAAATCAAAACCACAATAAGATACCATCTCACACCAGTTAGAATGGCGATCATCAAAAAGTCAGGAAACAACAGGTGCTGGAGAGGATGTGGAGAAATAGGAACACTTTTACACTGTTGGTGGGACTGTAAACTCGTTCAACCATTGTGGAAGACAGTGGAGATTCCTCAAGGATCTAGAACTAGAAATACCATTTGATCCAGCCATCCCATTACTGGATATATACCCAAAGGATTATAAATCGTGCTGCTATAAAGACACACGCACGTGTATGTTTACTGCAGCACTATTCACAATAGCAAAGACTTGGAACCAACCCAAATGTCCATCAATGATAGACTGGATTAAGAAAATGTGGCACATATACACCATGGAATACTATGCAGCCATAAAAAGGGATGAGTTCATGTCTTTTGTAGGGACACGGATGAAGCTAGAAACCATCATTCTGAGCAAACTATTGCAAGGACAGAAAACCAAACACCGCATGTTCTCACTCGTAGGTGGAAACTGAACAATGAAAACACTTGGACACAGGGTGGGAGTGGGGAACATCACACACTGGGGCCTGTCGGGGGGTGGGGGGAGGGGGGAGGGATAGCATTAGGAGATATACCTAATGTAAACGACGAGTTAATGGGTACAGCACACCAACATGGCACATGTATATATATGTAACAAACCTGCACGTTGTGCTCATGTACCCTAGAACTTAAATTTAAAAAAAAAAAAAAAAAAAAAAAAAAAGAGTGGCCCGGCTGGGTGTGGTGGCTCACACCTGTAATCTCAGTACTTTGGGAGGCTATGGCAGGCAGATCGCTTGAGCCCAGCAGTGCGAGACCAGCTTGGACAACATGGCAAAACCTTGTCTCTACAAAATATACAAAAATTAGCCAGGTGTGGTGGCACATGCCTGCGGTCCTAGCTACTGGTGAGGCTGAAGCAGGAGACTAGATTGAGCCTGGGAGGTTGCAGCGAGCATGATCACACCGGTGCACTTCAGCCTGAGTGACAGAGGTACTCTGCCTCAAAAAAAAAAAAAAAAGAGTGGCACATATTCTGCGCATACAAGTTTTGATTTAGTACAGTGTATAGTTTCCAGAGGGGAAAATACAAGTTTTTAATTTTAAGAAGAGATCAGTATCATAAATTTTCATTTGAAAGGTAACATTCATTGTTTACGAGGCTCAGAATAGGCCAGGTGCAGTGTGGTTCACACCTGTAATCCCAGCACTTTGGGAGGCTGAGGTGGGTGGATCCTTTGAGGTCAGGAGTTCCAGACCTGGCCAACATGAAACCCCGTCTTTCCTAAAAATACAAAATTAGCCAAGTGTGGTGGCCGGCAGCTGTAATCCCAGCTACTCAGGAGGGTGAGGCAGGAAAATCGCTTGACACTGAGGAGGCAGAGGTTGCAGTGAGCTGAGATCACGCTACCGTACTCTAGCCTGGGTGAGAAAGTGAGACTCTATCTCAAAAAGAAAAAGCCTCAAGAGTAAATATTCTACTCTATAAATTCTTTGGATTAACATAATTTCCAGAAAACAAAGCTCTTTATTTGGGCTCCTTTGCCACTTCACCATCAAAGAGGCCTAACATGGGGACGGTTTTTTTACTTCTAAAAAGAACTACATTCAGAGCATCACTAATGCCATGTGACTTCTACAGGTAGATGTTACCCTACATTAAGATCTATATTCAGTTGCCAGGCATGGTGGCTCACATCCGTAATCCCAACACTTTGGGAGGCTGAGGCGGGCGGATCACCTGAGGTCAGGAATTCGAGACCAGCCTGGCCAACATGGTGAAACTTGTCTCTACTAAAAATGTAAAAATTAGCCAGGCATGGTGGGGGGCACCTGTAATCCCAGCTACTCGAGAAGCTGAGGCAGAATAATCGCTTGAACCCAGGAGGTGGATGTTGCAGGAAAAAAAAAAAGATCTTTATTCAGTTGTAGCCTTTCTCCATACAACACTCTTCTTGGAATTATCAAGAAAAGGTTTTTTTTTTATAAGCTCTTAAAGCCTAGTAAATTCTTATTATCTGCATTCAGGCTATTACAAAGACCACTGTTTGGCGAACACAGCTCAAATTGCTATAAAACAATTCCTGGGTTACCTCTCCTCTTCCTGGGCTAAGATAGGTGTGACTTTAATTCAGTATTTCCCGTGGGGATAGAGGGAGACTTACAGCATTGGGTTAAGACAATGCTTTATTGTACGGAGAATGTCTAACACACCACAGCGTGTTTACTGTCTCTGCCTGCTGCCACCTCACCCCAACCCGGCCAAAATGCCAGCAGTGCTCTGCAGTCATGGTGACAGCCAAAAAAAAAAAAAAAAAAAAATAGCCATGCCCTGTTTCCCTGCAGAACCACTACAGTGCTCAGAACCCCTTCACACTGGCAGAAGAATAGACAATGCAGGTGCCCCTCAACACTGGCACTGCAGATGCTTCTGAAGCTGGCCAAAGTCCACTAGACCACAGAAAATCTCTAAATAACATGTCCAAACTTTCCTGGAGATCACACATTCTGCCTCCCTGACAAACGTACAGGGCAGTCCCTTGACAGATCCCATGACTATTCCCAGCCTTTGTGCAATGATAAAGATCAGTCATGATCCCCTGTGCTATAGAACCCAAAGGAGACCCGGGCTCTCTGTGAACCTGGGGCATGGGGTGGAGGATTTCTTTTTCTTTTTTTGGAGACAGAGTTTCGCTCTTGTTGCCCAGGCTGGAGTGGGCTCGATCTCGGCTCACTGCAACCTCTGTCTTCCGGGTTCAAACGATTCTCCTGTCTCAGCCTCCCAAGTAGCTGGGGTTACAGGAATGCACCACCATGCCCGGCTAATTTTGTATTTTTAGTAGAGACGGTATTTCTCCATTTTGGTCAGGCTGGTCTTGAACTCCTGACTTCAGGTGATCCACCTACCTTGCCCTCCCAAAGTGCTGGGATTACAGGCATGAGCCACTGCACCCGGCCACGGGGTGGAAGATTTCTAACTTGAAGATTTATAGCTGGCAGGCAGCCCAGAGCAGAATTCCCAAAATGAAGATACAAATCTCCCCCCTCCTTTCCCCACCCACCCCTTAAAGACCCAGAATGTACCAAAAAAATAAATATCCTTCCTTGATTTCCCAACTTTTTTTACTGTAAGCCAACCCCCTCGCCAATGCTATCACACCAACCTGCAAACCAACCCACTTCAAACTAGGAAGTTGTTTGACATTGAATAAAGATTCTTACTTTTTCCAGTTTTATATTTAAAAGGATATTTTCAAAGATGGTTCAATATTAAGAATTATTTTTTCTCTTAAACACAGATAAAAGTGGAATGGCCAGGAAACTTTACGGCGCAAATGCTTTGTAATAATATAATTATGCAAGTCATCCAGTTTATCTTTCTCCCTCAGGGGACATTACACCAAGCCATCTGAGGAAAAAGAGCAGGGAGAGACTATCCATCAGTGTCCCTAAATACTCCCGCAAAGAAGCCTCAAGGAAAGGTTGCCCAAAATTGGGAGTAGAGAGCTACAGGTATAGACTCCATGCCTCCTTACATGTACAATGAGGAGACTGACCTGATCAACTCCAGGATCCTCTCCAGGCTGATAGTTTGAAATTAAAGGCAACAGAATAACAATTTCAGTCAAAATCCAGAGACCAAGGGAGGAATTAAGAAATAGTTTGTGGAGACCAGGATTTGTCACAGCACAAGTTCCAGACTAAAGGGGTGTGGAGGGATGGGCCTATAGAAAGAGCCATCAAGGCTGGGCATGGTGGCTCACGCCTTTAATCCCAGCACTTTGGGAGGCCAAGGTGGGCGGATCACCTGAGTTTGGGAATTCAAGACCAGCCTGACCAACATGGTGAAACCCCATCTCTACTAAAAATACAAAAATTAGCCAGGCATGGTGGCGTGGTGGCACGCACCTATAATCCCAGCTACTCAGGAGGCTGAGGCAGGAGAATCGCTTGAACCCGGGAGGTGGAGGTTGCAGTGAGCTGAGATCTTACCGTTGCACTCCAGCCTGGGTGACAGAGCAAAACTCTGTCAAGAAAGGAAGAAAGGAAGAAAGGAAGGAAGAAAGAAAGACGGAAAGAAAGAAAGAAAGATGGAAAGAAAGACGGAAAGAAAGACAGAAAGAAAGACAAGAAAGAAAGAAAGAGAGAGAGAGAGAAAAAAAAAAAGAAAGAAAGAAAGAAAGAAAGAGAGAGAGAGAAAGAGTCAACAGAATGCCAGGTGCCACGGTTATGCCTGTAGTCCCAGCTACTTGGGAGGCTGAGGCAGGAGGATCCCTTGAGCACAGGAGTTTACTCAGCCTGGGTAACATAGTGAGAACTTGCCTTAAAAATTTGTTTTTTGTCTAAAAAAATAAAAAGAGCCATGAGAGAACCCCACAAGTGGACCAAGGTGAGGGCTTACATGGGGTCCAAGCTATGATGTTCTTTCACAGCAATGATTCCTGGGTGCAATGGAAGGAGGCTCTGGAGAAAAGGCGGCCCCAGGCAGAAAGGCAGGGAGTAGGTTTGGGTTGAGCCCTTCTTCTGAGCTGAGGCTACAAACATTAAAACATACGTCTAGAGGGTGCCCCAGCTGCAAGAGTCAGGATGGAGACACCCCAAAGGAAACAAGTATTTGGGGGTGGGGCTTGGGGGCTCTGGAGGGTGAAGGGAAAGAGAGGAGCTGGGGAGCTTCCCAGTCTTCTACAACTTTACAGAAGAGTGGACCCCAGGCAATCTTGGCCTTCTTCTCCCTTTAACCTACATACTATCTATAGTCTCTGGCTTCCTACAATTTCTGTCAAGAATCCTAGATATTCCTGCAATTATGTTCAAATGACAGTTCCCACCCAGACGATGTGGCCTTTTTGTAACATCCTCCAACCTTTCATTCCTCTGAGTCAGGAAGGAAAACAAACTCTTCAGAAGTCCAGATCTGAAAAAACCCTAGTTGGGCTGACTCCCACTCCTACAGCATCCCTTTTATTCCCAGGCCCTAGTAAGCCTGAATTCAGTGTTCTTAAAGCTGACCCCGCCTGTAATCCCAGCACTTTGGGAGGCCGAGACGGGTGGATCACGAGGTCAGGAGATCGAGACCATCCTGGCTAACACGGTGAAACCCCATCTCTACTAAAAAATACAAAAAACTAGCCGGGCGAGGTGGCGGGCGCCTGTAGTCCCAGCTACTCAGGAGGCTGAGGCAGGAGAATGGCGTAAACCCGGGAGGTGGAGCTTGCAGTGAGCTGAGATCTGGCCACTGCACCCCAGCCTGGGCGACAGAGCAAGACTCCGTCTCAAAAAAAAAAAAAAAAAAAAAAAAAAAGCTGACCCCTTGAAGAGCTGCAGTGGATAATTATAGCAAACATCAATCACATGGGCCCCGGGGGAACTAACTCCTGGGGGCACTAACTGCCCAGCCCACAGAGTGTGCTCTCGCCTACACATTACAGAAGTACCCACAGAGCAGACTGGTCGTCCTCGTCTCCACTTTGTAGGTTCTGTAGTTTTATATGTTCTCATCCCATCAGGCACTGCAGTTCTGTGGTTTACCCATTCAATAACAATGTTTGTTGCTGGCATCTAGACAGATTTTTTTTTTTTTTTTTAAGTAGCTATCAACTTTGAAAATTGACACCTTTTGGGAATAACAGACCAGCCCTTGCCAATCTCCACTATGGTGACTCAGTCCTGTAAGAGACAACATTTTATTCATCATCTCTCACTCAAGGGCCAACTCAGAAGAATTCTTTACACCTGCTAGAAATAGTGAGAAAATATGATAGGGTGAAAATTCCATGTTGTGAAATGCCCTGTGTGTGGTAACCCTATGCAGGAGGCTAAGAAGAATTTTTGCCGTCTTTTCCATTGAAGGGTTTACAGCAAATCCAAACTCTACTTTATCTAAAGGGAATTTCTTTTTTTTTTTTTTGAGATAGAGTTTCTCTCTTGTTGCCCAGGCTGGAGTGCAATGGCGTGATCTCAGCTTACTGCAACCTCCACCTCCTGGGTTCAAGCAATTCTCCAGCCTCAGCCTCCCGAGTAGCTGGGATTACAGGTGTATACCACCACGCCCAGCTAATTTTTGTATTTTTAGTAGATATGGGGGTTTCATCATGTTGGCCAGGCTGGTCTCAAACTCCTGACCTCAGGTGATCCACCCACCTCAGCCTCCCAAAGTGCTGAGATTACACAGGCGTGAGCCACCGCACCGGCCAATGGCAAATATATTTTTTTTCATATGCTCGTAGGTACCCAGTAACCCACAAAAACATATGATTTTATTCTGTCAAATATCTTCATAGTTGGTTTTTTAAGAGGCAGGGTCTCACTCTGTTGCTTAGGCTGGAGTGGAGTTACCCCTAGCTCACCGCAGCCTTAGACACCTGGGTTCAAGTGATCCTCCCATCTCAGCCTCCTGAGTAGCTGGGACCACAGGCACGTGCCATCATGCCTGATTTTTTTTTTTTTAAGAAACAGGATCTCGCTATGTTGTCCAGGCTGGTCTCAAACTCCTGGGTTCAACTGATCCTCCTGCCTCAGCCTCCCAAAGCGCTGGGATTACAGGTGTGAGCCACTGCACCACGCAGCCTGCTTCCTGTATCGTAGGTACTCAGTGAACAACTTAGGAATTAGTAAAATTGAAAGGCCAGAAAGAAGTCACCAGAGTCCATTATGCAACAAGGAGACTCTGTCACTTTGTCACACACAGGCCAACAATGAATGTATGTAACCATCATCTTAACACCCACCTGCAAAACAAGCATTTTATGGCTTGATGCATGACCCTGAGCAAATAGACTCCAAAACGCCTGTGTCCCTGTTGGTCCCTTTCTAATAGCAGAAGCTGTTAAAGGAGGTAAGAGAAAATGCCAACATGCTCAGAAAGACATTGTATTTATACAAGCTATCGCCACCAGGAGTGCTTACTTTCAGCAAAAAGGAAGATTATAATGTGCCTATGACTCAATTCAATGGAATTGAATTTTTACACTGAACATTAACAAAATGTAAACACAGAAGTAAAGGCTAAATGTGAAAAGGTTACTGTCAAAGGGAAGCTTAGTTATCAGCAAAATATATATCCAGATTAACTAGCCATTTCTATCCTTGACTTTTCTCCCTCTAGCAATCTTTTAAGCCTTTTAAAGGTGGAATAACACCCACCACAAGCATCTGAAACACAGCCCACTTATGTATCACATCTACTTTTGGAGGAGCTGGTTTGCCTAGTGAACAACAGCATTGTGGGTTTTAGCAGAAAAGAGAAGGAACATTTCCTGTCTGAACAGAATGACCACGCATGCAGCACTTTGTACTCTTTCCATCAACAGCAGAACAAAGCTATTTCCTTTGGATTAGAAAGCTGCCAGGACATGCTGGCACATTCTATCTCTTCTTTACTTTGTGCTCCCCTGCCCTCCAGTAAGGGTACAGCAAACTACTATTCAACCATCTTTTAAAGGGTGTTAGGCAATGGTGCTGCAACATACCATATATTTGCTTTACTGACCCCAAATAAAAACAAGTAAGGTAAATGAAGTTCAAATATTTAGAGTTCATGCTCTTCACCTTTTTACTTGTGGTTGTTTTCCCCCCTCCTCAAATGGTATTTGTTTCTGCAGCCTCACAGCAACTGAAAGTTATTTCAATTCTTTTCCTGCAATTTTAAACTCTGCAAAAAATGGCCTTGAGTAACTCCCAAGACTTACCATGAATATAAGATACATCCGATTAAGAGGCTGGTCCCCAGTATAGTCACCAAGTTTTCATCTCTGTACAGGTCTTGACCGAAGTCAGGCACACAGATTGTAACATTTTTCCCATGTTCATCTAGAACTTGTAAAGAAAAAACAAAGTCATCATAGTGAAATAGAAAGTCCAGTTGTAACTCACAGAAGCACTCATTTTGGCAAAACTCAGGTAGCTGTGGTGTACCTCCTTAGAATAGTGAACACTTATCACTGGAAACTTCTACTCTACAGGCTGTTTCCATGCAGACTGGATTTCTATTTCAAAGAACCATTCTCCCACATCATCACACCCTTGGAACAAGACCCTCAGATTCCAGCTCAGTGCCATGGGGCTCAAACAGATGCAAGACCTAAGGAGAAAGTCTTGCTCATTTTCAGTACTATTCAAACAACAGCAAAAAGACAAGTCAGGCGCATTTTTCAGTTGACAGGGCAGCCCCTACTATCTTTGGTAGGGTGCAGATACCAAGCAGTGCTGAGGTGAATCAACAGCCAACAATAGCTCCTAAACCAGTTGAGAAGCTATTTAGATGTGATATGATAATTGCGATATCTGTCTACAACTTGGAAACCTCCTGAGGTTTTTTTTAAAATATGGGTGACCACACGTGATATTGTGAAATATGTATTTGGTCTTCATCCGCATTTACTTGCAAGCAACTCCTAAAATCCTTGAAATCTCCAAAATGGTGTCTTTTTGTATGTTAAACATGAACTAATGGCTGGCAGCCCCTAGGCAGCTTCAGGATGGGGGCTGGTCACCAGAAAGACCAAGGTAGGATTAGAGGGTTGGGGCTTTCAGACCCACTCTCCAAACTCCAGGAATGGGAGGAATGGGAGAAATGACAGTTGATCACCAAGGGCCAATGGTTTAATCATTTAATCAATCATGCCTGTGTAATGAAGTCTCCATAAAAGGCCCAAAAGGACATGGTTCAGAGAGCTTTCTGAGAGCTGGAGGCTTACAGGAAGGTGAACACGACCTCATCCACATGTTAGGAACCCAGCCACACCAACTCCATGGAGACAGAAGCTCGGGACCCTTCCAGACCTTGCCTTATATGTATTTTCACCTGCCTGTTTACTCATATTCTTTAAAATATCCTTTGTAATAAATCAGTAAAGATAAGTATTTCCTGAGTTCTGTGAGCCACTCTATCAAATTAATCCATTCCAAAGAAGGGGTAACTGTGGGAGCCCTAACAGTTGGTCAGAAGTTTTGGGGGGCCGGACTTCTGACCAGCGGGAAGGGTAGGGCTGTTTTGTGGAATTGAGCCTTCAACCTGTGGGATCTGACCTTATCTCCAGTTGGAGCATCCGAATTGGATTGGAGGACACCCAATTGAAGCCCACTGCGGAACTTACTGCCTGCTTGCTGGTGGGGACAAATCTCCACATATTTTAGTGTCACAGAAACCTTCTGTGTTGACTGTTGTAGTGTGAAACAGAAGCAAAACTGAGTTATTCTAAACACTACGTAACAAAGATTCCTATAATATAACCATCAGTGGTAATTTACCTTTTACCTGACATGGGGTCTTCCATTTGGAACACCCAACCTAGGTCTGACTGCCAACTTTGCCACCAAAGCAAGTAACATAAACATAAAATAACACTCTAGAAACCACTTTACAAACGTGTACGTTTTAAGTGTCTGAAGTGAGACTAAAATTATTTTTTTTTTTGTATTTTTTTTTTTTTTAGTAGAGACAGGGTTTCACCGTGTTAGCCAGGATGGTCTTGATCTCCTGACCCCGTGATCCGCCCGTCTCGGCCTCCCAAAGTGCTGGGATTACAAGCTTGAGCCACCGCGCCCGGCCGGGGAGACTAAAATTATGACTGGTATTTGCACTTGAAACAGTAAACATAACTGTGTATGCTATGGTTTAAGGAATCTTTTATTATTTGTATAAATTTATGGGGTACAAGTGTTAGCTTTTTTACATATAGCGGAGAAGTCTTGGCTTTTAGTGTATCTATCACCCAGATAATATGTATTGTACCCATTAAGTAATTTCTCACCATCTATCCCCTCCCTCCTTCCTATGTTTGAGACTTCACTATCATTCCACACTCATGTCCATGTGTACACACTATTTAACTCCCACTTAAAAGTGAGAACATGCAGTATTTTTCTTTCTGTGTCTGCTTGTTTCACTTAAGATAATGGCTTCGTTTCATCCATGTTGCTACAAAAGACAGGATTTCATTCTTTTTTATGGCTGAATAGTATTCCATTGTGTGGATATATACACATATATATATATTTGTATACATATAAATCACGTTTTCTTTTCTTTTCTTTTTTTTTTTTTTTTTTGGAGACAGAGTCTCGCTCTGTACCCCAGGCTGGAGTGCAGTGGCGCGATCTCAACCTCAGCTCACTGCAAGCTCCGCCTCCCGGGTTCACGCCATTCTCCTGCCTCAGCCTCCTGAGCAGCTGGGACTACAGGCGCCCGCCACCGCGTCTGGCTAATTTTTTGTATTTTTAGTAGAGACGGGGTTTCACCGTGGTCTCCATCTCCTGACCTCGTGATCTGCCCACCTCGGCCTCCCAAAGTGCTGGGATTACAAGTGTGAGCCACCGCGCCTGGCCAAATCACGTGTTCTTTAGCCAATCGTCTGTTGATGGGACACTTAAGGTGATTCCATATCTTTGCTATTGTGAAATGTGCTGTGATAAACACAGAGGTGCAGGTATCTTTTTGAAATAATGATTTCTTTTCCTTTTCATAGATACCCAGTAGTGGGATTGCTGGATCAAATGGTAGCTCTATTTTTAGTTCTCTGAGAAATCTCCACACTGTTTCCCATAGTAGCTATGCTAATTTACATTCCCATCAACAATGTAAGTGTTCCCATTTCTCCACATCCTTGCCAACATCTGTTACTTTTTGTCTTTTTAATACTAGCCATTCTGACTGGTGTGAAATGGCATCTAGTTATGGTTTTAATTTGCATTCTCACATGATTAGCAATGTTGAGCATTTTTTTCATATGCCTGTTGGCCATTTATATGTCTTATTTAGAAAAAAAATGAAATGTCTATTCATGTCCTTTGACCACTTTTTAATGGATTTAGTGGTTTTTGTTGAATTGAGCTCCTTGTAAATTCTGCATATTGCTCCCCTGTAAGACACAGTTTGCAAATATTTTCTCTGATTCTGCAGGTTGTCTGTTCACGCTCTTGATTATTTCTTTTGCTGTACAGAAGCTAATTAGATTAATATAGTTCCATTTGTCTGGTTTTGTTTTTGTTGTCTGTGCTTTTGAGGTCTTAGTCATGAATTCTTTGCCTTGAGCAATATCCAGAAGAGTTTTCCTAGGTTTTCTTCTAGTATTTTTATAGTTTCAGGTCTTACATGTAAGTCTTTAATCCACCTTTTGTTGATTTTTGTATGTGGTGAGAGACAGGGTAGGGGTTCAGCATAAGGAAATCCAAATTTTCCAGGACCACTTATTGAAAAGCGTATCCTTTCCCCAGTGTGTGTTCTTGTCAACTTTGTCAAAGACCAGATGGCTATAAATATGTGGCTTTACTTCTGGGTTCTCTATGCAGTTCCATGGATCTATTCTTATGCAAATACCATGCTATTTTGCTTGCTGTAGCTTTGTAGCATAATTTGAAGAAGGGACTCCTTCAGCTTTGAAGTGTGATTCCTCCAAGCTTTGTTCTTTTTGCTTAGGATTGCTTTACCTATTCTGGCTCTGTTGTTTCCATACAAATTTTAGGATTGTTTTTCTGTGAAAAATATCATTGGTATTTTGATAGGGATAGCACTGAATGTGTAAGACTGCTTTAGGCAATATGGTTATTTTAACAATATTTATTCTTCTGATCCATGAGCATGGGATATCTTTCCATTTGCTTGCATTTTTTTTTTTTTTTTTTGAGACGTGGTCTTGTTCTTTCACCCAGTCTGGTGTACAGTGGCCTGATCATAGATCACTGTAACCTCAAGCTCCTGGGCTCAGGTGATCTTCCCACCTCAAACCCATGAGTAGCTAGAACTATAGGTGCATGCCACCACACCCAGCTAATTTGTAAATTTTTTGTGGAGATGGGGCTTTGCTATGTTGCTCAGGCCGGCCTCAAATTCCTGGCCTCAAGCTATCCTCCCACCTTGGCCTCCCAAAGTGCTGGGATCACAGGAATGTGCCCCTACTTATGGCCCCTCCCTCTAAGTTTTTCATCAGTGTTTAGTAGTTTTCATTGTAAAGATCTTTCACCTCCTTCATTAAATGTATTCTTAGTTATTTTATTTTTTGTAGCTATTGTAAATGGGATCAGCTTCTTCATTTGGTTCTCTGCTAGATGATTACTGGTGTATAGAAACACTACTAATTTTTTTTTTTGAGGCGGAGTCTTGCTCCGTTGTCCAGGCTGGGGTGCGGGGGTGCAGTAGTGTGATCCTGGCTCACTGCAACCTCCCCCTCCCGGTTCAAGTGATTCTCCTGTCTCAGCCTCCCAAGTAGTTGGGATTACAGATGTGTGCACCACCAGGACTCGCTGATTTTTATATTTTTAGTAGAGACAGGGTTTCACCATGTTGGGTAAGCTGGTCTTGAGCTCCTGACCTCAAATGATCCACCCACTTTGCCCTCCCAAAGTGCTGGGATTACAGATGTGAGTCAACGTACCCTGCCAAAACACTAGTAACTTTTGTATGTTGATTTTGTATACTTCAATATTATTGAATTCATTATACAAATCTAAGAGTGTTTTGGTGGAACCTTTTGGGTTTTCTAGATACAGAATCATATCATCAACAAACATGATAATTTGACTTCCTCTCTTCCAATTTGGATGCCTTTTATTTCTTTCTCTTGCCCGAGTGTCCTGGCTAGGACTTCCAGTACTATGGTGAATAGGCATGGTAAAGGTAGGCACCCTTATCTTGGTCCAGTTCTCAAAAGTTATGTTCCTACTTTATTGAGGGTTTTTTTTAACCACGAAAAGATGCTGAATTTTAACAAATGCTTTTTCTGCATCTATTGAAATGATCACATGGTTTTTATCTTTAATTCTGTTTATGTAATATGTAATGTATGATGTATCATATTTATAAATTTGCATATGTTGAACCATTCTTGCATCCATGGTATAATGCCCACTTGATCATGGTATATTATCTTCTGATGTACTATTACATTGTGTTTGCTAGTATTTTGTTGAAGATTTTTCCATCTATGTTCATCAGGGGTATTGGTCTATAATCTTCTTTTTTGTTGTATCCCTGTCTGGTTTTGGTTATCAGGGTGATATATCAGGCCTTGTATAATGAGTCAGGGAGAGTTCTTTCCTCCTCCATTTTTTGGCACAATTTCAGGAGGATTGGTATTAGTTCTCCCTTATATGTTTGGTAGGATTTGGCTATGACTCCATCCGGTCCTGGCTTTTTCTTATTGGAAGATTTTTTAAATCACTGATTCAGTGTCACTATTCATCACTGGCCTGTTTAGGATTTCTATTCTTTCTTGCTTTCCAGAAATGTATCCATTTCCTCTAGGTTTTCTAGTTTGTAAGTATATGGATGTTCATAATAGTCTGTAATGATCTTTGTACTTTTGTGGTATTATTGTGATTTTTCCTTTTTCATTTCTAATTTTGTTGATTTGGTCTTCTCTCTTCTTGGTAGGGGCTTATCAATTTTGTTTATCTTTTCAACAAACCAACTTTTTTTTGTTTTGTTGATCCTCTGTATTTTTCTCATGGGCTTTTTTTTGGTGGGGGGAGGTCTGTATTTTATTTAGTTCCTTATTTCATTTTTTTGAGACAAAGCCCCTGTCTATTGCCCTGGGTAGAGTGCAGTGGTGCAATAAGAGCTCACAGTTTACTGCAGCCTCAACGTCTGGGGCTCCAGGGATTCTTCCACCTCAGCCTCCCGAGTAGCTGGGACTACAGATGTGCGCCACCATGCCTGGATACTTTTTTGTATTTTTTTGTAGGGACAGGGTTTCGCCATGTTGTCCAGGCTGGTCTCAAACTCCTGGGCTCCTGCAATCTGCCTGCCTCAGCCTCCCGAAGTGCTAGGATTACAACCATGAGCCAACTCAACACAGCCCTGATCTTTGTTATTTCTTTTGTTCTGCTAACTTTGGGTTTGGTTTCTTCTTGATTTTCTAGTTCCAGGTACAACATTAGGTTGTTAATTTGTGATCTTTCTGCTTTTTTGATGTAGGCATTTAATGCTATAAACTTCCCTGTGTATGCTGTGGTTTCAAGAATCTTTATTCTTAAGCTAATTTAAAAAATGTAGAGCACTTGAAATTTAAAATAACTTTTTTTCTGGTTTTTTTTGTTGTTTTTTTTTCTGGTAGAGATGCATATGTTGCCAAGGCTGGTCTCAGCTCCTGGCTGCAAGCAATCTTCCTGCCTCAGCCTCCCAAGGTGCTTAGATTACAGGCATGAGCCACCATGCTCAGCCTTTTTTTCTGTTTTAAAGGGATACCTGTCATTTAAAAAATATTGTAAATTAAAATCCCAGTAAGTTAAAGCCAGAAATTAATACATAAACAGACATAAAAGAAAGTCTTAAAGAGACGAAATTTATGTACACTTACTGAGTCAAGATAGAATATTAAAAAAAAAAAAAAAAATTAAATCCAGGATAGGCAATACTTACTTAAGACCTCTACTTACATTACTTTCCACTGTAAATAGCAACAAGGACAAGCCCATAAATAGTATGTATATATGCTAAAACTTTCAAAATTATCATTGCACCAGCTTTCCAAATTTAAGAGGAAACAACTTCAATTTTCTTAGACACTACATTTATTTAATTTGATTTATATAAGCTCAAATATATCCAAACATACATTTATATATGCTTATGTGTATGTATATATGTATGTATGTGTGTATATATTTACATTTATACATCACAAAAGTAATAGGGAGGGTAAGTTAAGTTTCTGCAAGTTACTTAAGTAGCAGGATCAGTCTATAAACCGGGCAGTCCGACTTCAAAGCTCATGCTCTAATCACTATGTTCGGCTGTCTCTGTAAATAAATGTCATTTAGGACGAGTGGTTTGAGGTCACATAGCCAGTAAATCACGGGATCTGTGCTCAGATCCTGCTCCCCACTCCCCACTCCCCCACATTCTTTCCACTCTCTCTGTTCCACGGCTATAGTCAGAAAAGAAAAGAAATACAACTAAATTAAGAGGTTATTTAGGCCTAAAAGCAAACTCTACAGCCAAACCTTTCCTCCTGTCTGTCCTACACACCAGGAAGAATTGAAAAAGGGAATTTTCCTTTACATAGCCCAAGTTAAAGACTTTTTTAACTTTAAAAGAGAGATGAAAAAGTCTAGATCATCTCTCTATTGTGATTTAGTACACTTCTAATAATTTATTTTTCAACTTAATTTTTGTGGATACATAGTAGGTGTACATATTTATGTGGTACATGAGATGTTTTAATACAGGCATGAAATATGTAACCATCACATCATCTAAAATGGGGTATCCATCCCCTCATGCATTGATCCTTTGTGTTACAAGCAGTCCAATTATACTCTTTTAGTTATTTTTAAATGTACAATTAAATTTGACTATAGTCACCCTGTTGTGCTATCAAATACTAGGTCTTATTCATTCTTCCTATTTATTGTGTACCCATTAATCATCCCAACCTCCTCCCAAACCTCCCCCAAACCCTTCCCAGCCTCTGGTAGCCATCCTTCTGCTCTCTATCTCCATGGCCTCTCCAATATTTAAACAATAGTTCACTCCTCCATGAAAGAAAATATTCACACCGCAAACACAAGCCCCCTAACAGGCTGGCTTACCTACTTCTGCAGGTTTGCTGGACAGAGCTGAGAAGGTGAGGTAGGTGACATAGCAGCTTATGACCCCTGATTGTAGGAGCCCCGAGTGCGGCTGTCCTGAAAAATGACAAGAGACAGACAGACAACAGGTTTTAATTTGAAGAAAAAGAAAGCATATGCCTAAAAAACCTGACAGTCCCCATGACAGTCCTCAAACTTGAGCATCCACCTTTAAAGGAAAGAAAAGAGAAAAAAAAATGTAGTGTGTTTCTCAGATAAAACTAAAAAGATATTAAGGGGGAGAAAGTTACACACTGAGCTGAACATTGCTATTTTAAAGATGTCAGGTTCTGCCAAGTTCTCTACCAATACTTTATCAAGCCTATGGCTATACTTAAACACATTGACTAGTCTCCCTGAGGTTTGTAACATTAGTTCTTAAATCCCAAGATCAGAAAAAAAATTACCGTCGTTGTTGATAAAACCGCATAGCTTAGTTGGGGAGGGGAGTAAGCGGTAAACCAGATTTCACAGGGGATGTATTCCGGATTCTACAAGGTCATCACATACCACAATCTATGATAGGACAAAAAGCTCTTACCTGCCAATGGACAAAAAGCTTTTGGGAACAGAATACAAGAATTGCTCTTGGCTAAAGAGGAAGGCTATGGGGCTCAGCATTCACTGGGAGAAGGGCTTTAAGGTTATTTATTGATTCATTTATTTTTCACTTTTATTTTAGGTTTTGGGGTGTATATGCAGGTTTGTTGTAAGGGGAAAATTATCATGGGGGTTTGTTGTACAGATTATTTCGTCACCCAGGTATTAAGTCTAGTACCCATTAGTTATCTTTCCTGATCCTCTCCTTCTTCCCACCCTCCACCCTCTGATAGATAAGCCCCAGTGTGTGTTGTTCCCCTCTATGTGTCCATATGTTCTCATCATTTAGCTCCCACTTTTAAGCAAGAACATGTGGTATTTGGTTTTCTGTTCCTGTGTTCATTTTAAGGATAATGTCTTCCAGCACCATCCATGTTCCTGAAAAGGACATGATCTCTTACCTTTTTATGGCTACACAGTATTCCACAGATTCCATAGTGTATATGTACCACATTTTCTTTATTCAGTATACCATTGATGGGCATTTAGGTTGATTCCATATCTTTGCTATTGTGAATAGTGTTGCAGTGAACATACGTGTGCCTGTGTCTTTATGTGAGAACCATTTATATTCCTTTGGGTATATACCCAGTAATGAGATTGCTGGGCCTAATGGTAGTTCTGTTTTTAGGTCTGAGGAACTGCCACACTGCTTTCCACTATGGTTGAACTAATTTACATTCCCACCAACAGTGTATAAGTGTTCATTTTTCTCTGAAACTTCACAAGCCATCTGTTATTTTTTGAAAGTTATAATATTTCAAGTAAACTAAAGGTTCAGATCTTTCAGAGTAACCAGGATGTGATAAGGGATCTCTCTTTTTCCCGTGAAATTTTCGACCACTTACTGACATAAAAGGATGCAGTTTTATTCAGTCTTGTGGTCAAATTTGTTTCCAAAATTATCATTATTAAATTATAATTACCGATAAAGACATAAAACAGACCCTGTTATAATGTTGTTCTTTGGCAAGGGAATAAGATTTCTCTTAGCACCTAATGGTACTAAACCAAATATTTCAGAACATTATCCCTATTTCAAAAGATAAAGATTTAACCCAAAGATTTTAATCAGAATATCAAGTTGTTCTAGGAACTCTTAACTGATCAATTAAAGGGATTAGGCAAATACTCTCAATTTCAATAATGGTCTTAAAATTTTTAGTAGAGGAAAACATAGTATTTGTGACTAGTTTTTTTTTTCTTCTTCTTCTTCTTTTTTGACACAGAGTCTTACTCTGTCACCCAGGCTGGAGTGCAGCGGGGGATCTTGGCTGACCGCAACCTCTGCCTCCCGGGTTCAAGCAATTCTCTTGCCTCGGCCTAACCAGGTAGCAGGGACTACAGGCGTGCGCCACCACAGCTGGTTAATTATTTTGGGTATTTTTAGTAGAGACGGAGTTTCCCCATGTTGGCCAGGCTGGTCTTGAACTCCTGACCTCAGATGATCTGCCGCCTGCCTTGGCCTCCCAAAGTGGGGATTACAGGCATGAAACACCGCACCCGACCACTAGTTGCCTTTCTAAACCACTATTTTAGAAAGGATTCAAGGGGGCTGTAAATTTATCGCCTATATTTTCCTACCTAGAACCTGAATGTCATGCGCATTTTCATCACCTATAGGGTCCGACACCCACAAAAAAACATCAGACCAGGGACATCTCACTGTAAGCCCAAAGACACTATATCCTGGCTTAAGAAACCAAGAGTAGTTTCTAAATGACAATTCACATGTATACTTCCTAAAGCACTTTCAAATCCCACTGTCTCTTCCTTCCGGCTTTGAAATGACCATGAGCAAGGTCAGGCTCACATGTTTCCACTGACTTCACTGAGGAAGAACCTGGGTCTAAGGAAGGTTAGCACATGGGCCAGCTGCTGGCTGAGCTGGGATGGGATGTCCTGCTTCCTGACTCCCAGACCACACTGCCCACAGCCTTGAGTGAAAGATGACCCGAGAACCAACCCTTTCTGCGGCCCTTTCATTCAACTTTTACACAGAGATTGTAGGGAAGCTCATAAACAACTGACTTGATATACTTGGAAGGCATTTCCCATTTAAAGGCTCCTTGTGGTACATTATTTAGCAAAGGCAGTATCTTCCTATTCATTGACTTCGTTAAGTTCAGGTCTTTCTTGACATGAGAAATGCTTGGCTATCACAGCTCGAGCGTGAGATATGAAGAGACTGGAGCCCCACCTTGCCCACTACTGACACATCCACAGTAAGTTAAGGAATACACTAGTTCAAAAAAAAAAAAAAAAAAAAAAACCATTGAGTTTGCTCAAAGACACTTATGAAAATATAAATAAGGAAGAATGGAAAAACCATGCTTACGATTTTGGACACAGGGCGAGATGGCTACCAATGAAATAAGCACGCATAGGCCTCCATTTACTCCCAGCAGAATTTTGTTTTCCATGCAGCCGTCTTTCTGTGTGTAAAACACTGCCATCAAAACCAAGCCTCCAGTGGCAATGGAATACATGATGAGTGTCACCAGGGCCAGGGAGGCGTACCACAGCTTGTTACTGGCTGTGCCTGCTGTCCTGTTTCTCCGGGAAGTGGGTAAGAGGGAGAGGAGAGAAGACAAGTCAATGAAGCCCACCATTCTCTGATAACATTCACCATCCCTCAGGCAGTAACTAATACTACAGGCCACAGGCACTGGTACCCAGCTGCCCAGAAAACACATTATTTTAGCAGTGATTATGCTCTATCAAAGCTAGAAGGTTCTGGTAAATATGGAAACTTCTTGACTAAAGCTTAGAATTTTCTCTCAACACTGAGAGAATTCCACTTTCTGCAGTAAATGTATTCATTCATTAAAATGAATAATGTCAACCCAAATGAGAGACTGAGGCAACAGTCTCAATCAACCGAGGTTTACTGAGCCAGAGGTTTGAGGGTGCACCCAAAAACACACAAGTCACAGAATCTTCTGTGGTCGGTGCTCCCAAAGAGGTTGCAGAAGGCTCAGATTTACCCATTTCTTTAAAGGGGAGAAGGCATGCAGTTTTAAAGGGGACAGGTGGTGAGGCAAACGCGACATTCTCCTGAGATTTTAACTAGTGCCCAGTAAACTCCGCTATACAAGAGATATGATAAACATTTCAAAAGGGAGTAAAGGAAGAGTTCATTATATAGTCTCAGGGTAGGCAGAGAAATGACTGCTCTCCTGGCTTTGTTCTGCACCTGGGAAGATAAGCTTGTATGGGCATTGTCAGTGTGAAATGTAACAGACTGCAATTCCATAGACAAGGAGCTAGACTTAGGTCGCAGACCAAAAGTTACAGCTGATATGCCCTTTTTTATGGGAAGATACATATCTTGAAAGGTTTAGGGATCAGCAGATAATTTACTTATGAGCAATTTGAGGGCAGTAATCCGGGATGCACGGGGCCTTCTGCCTTCTGTAGAGGTCTACCTAATGTGTAGTCCTTTGACACAAGGTTGGGAAGTCACAGCTATCTATGGGCAGGTGGGAGGGAGACAGCAGTGTCACGTGACTCTGTCTCCAGGTTTAACTCTGTTTGGTGTAATGAGTTTGAGCAGTCCTGAGACTCTTCATTTCCTTTAGCCACCTACAGACTTTATTCTAGCTTCTCCATTCTAACTGTGAACCACCCTGGGTCAGTTTTTGGCAGGAAGAAAAAGTTGCTCTTCACTGGGCTTCTCCAAGTTTTCTCCATAAACATAGAGCCCCAAAGTGCCATAGTCTCTACTCCAAAGTGCTGCCAGGAGAGGTGGCTCACACCTGTAATCCCAGCACTTTGAGAGGCCAAGGCAGGCGGATCACTTGAAGCTAGGAGTTCAAGACCAGCCTGGGCAACATGACAAAACTTTGTCTCTACAAAAATTAGAAATATTAGCAGCGTGTGGTGGTGCAAACTTGTAGTCCCAGCTGCTTGGGAGGCTGAGGTAGAAGGATCACCTGAACTCGGGTGGATGACGGCGGCTATGAGCCATGACTGCACTCCAGTTTGGGCAAGAGTGAGACCCTGTCTAAATTTTTTTTTTTTTGAGATGGAGTCTCGCTCTGTTACCCAGGCTGGAGTGCAGTGGTCTGATCTTGGCTCATTGCAACCTCCACCTCCCAGGTTCAAGCAATTCTCTGCCTCAGCCTCCCTCGTAGCTGGAATTGCAGGCACCCACCACCATGCCCGGCTAGTTTTTGTCTTTTTATTAAAGACGGGGTTTCACCATCTTGGCCAGGCTGGTCTCGAACTCCTGACCTTGCGATCCACCTGCCTCTGCCTCCCAAAGTGCTAGGATTACAGGCATGAGCCACTGTGCCTGGCCCTAAATATTTAATAATAATAATAAATAAACTTTTAAAAACAGAAACAAAGTTTTGCCACAGCTCTTGTGGATGCCATCTTCTTAGGGAGAAAAGAGAATTACCTTTACTAAGAACCATATTGGCTGACCTTAGCTCTTTATTCCTTGAACTGAAGAGAAGGGCCTGTAACTGTGCTGCTTCTTTATCTAAAATAGTATCAGGGAATACTAAAAGAAAATTTGACATTAAAAAAAGTTAAATAGATAGGAATAAATTCTGGTGATCAACTGTATGGTAGGGTGATGATGGCTAGCAGTAAGGTATTGTATATTACAAAACAGCTAGAGGAGAGGCTTTTGAAGATTCTCAACACAAAGAAATGATACAGCCTGGCCAACAGAGCAAGACCCCATCTACAAAAACCAAAAACCAAACCAAAACAAAAAACAAAGATATTAGCTGGACATGCTAATTAGCTAGCTTCTTGGGAGGCAGAGGCAGGAGGATCTCTTGAGCCTAGGAGTTCAAGGTTGCAGTGAGTTACGACTGCGCCACTGCACTCCAGCCTGGGTGACAGAGTGAGACTCTGTCTCTTTAAAAAAAAAGAAAAAAAAAAAGAAAGGAAAGAAAGAAAAAGATTATAAATCCATGAGGTAATGAATAGCCAACTACCTTGATTTGATTACTGTATGACATATATGTATCAACATGTCAAAATGTACCTGATAAATATGTACAATTACAATACATCAATTAAAAAATAAATTAGGGCACAGTGGCTCACACCTGTAATCCCAGCACTTTGGGAGGCCAAGGCGGACAGATTACAAGGTCAGGAATTCGAGACCAGCCTGACCAACATGGCAAAACCCCATCTCTACCAAAAATACAAAAATTACCCGGGCATGGTGGTGCATGCCTGTAATCCCAGCTACTTGGGTGGCTGAATCGCTTGGACACCAGAGGCAGAGGTTGCAGTGAGCCCAGATCATGCCACTGCACTCCAGCCTGGGCAAGAGAGGAAGACCCTGTCTCACACAAAAAAGGAAATTGTTCAGAACAAAGAAAAGTATCTATAAATGCTAAATGAACTAGACAGAACAACAGGGAGAATGAATTGAATGAATCATTGTCATCTGCCTTATGATTAAATTGCTCTTTGTAACCACATTCTCCCAAACCTCACAGAAAAAGCAACTTACTTTATGCCCTCACAAAACTGGAAAGTGTTCAAGCAACCCAGTTAAAATGTTTTAATGATGAAAAAATTCCTGCAGCCAGAAACAAAGAAAATAGGGAGGAAAGGCCAAAATGAGAACGACCGTCATATTCCTGAAACTGTGCCAGACACTCCAATGGCCTTGGAATTATTCTAACATAAAAGGCGTACAAAGGAAATGAGAGAAAATGGGATTTTAAAAAGGAAAAAACAATCTAAGAGCAAATAATAATGGATGATGGGGAGACAGCATGAATTATACAGAAAAAGGTAAACACTGCTGACTGGTTTGTGGGTGGGAGATGACCAACACTTCTATTCACTATTCTTTTTGGTTATGTTATTAGAATATGAAGGACTTTCTTACAATTAATTAATATTTACAGTCCATCCCAAAGTTAAATCTTCAACCCCAACCTTTCCCCTGAACGTCACTTATATTAACCAACTGTTCATTTAACAATTGGAGACCCACTCGAAGGTCTAATTGGCATCTCAAAGTTAGCACATTCAGGCTAAGGTAACTTCCTGATATTGACACCCCCATTCCTCCCTCCCCCAAACCTGCCATTGTGCAATCATCCCAACCTCAGAAAACAGCAATTCCATCTTCCCATTGTTGGGGGAAGAGAGAAAGAAAGAGGAAAGGAGAGAAAGGAAAGAAAGAGGAAAGGAAAAGGAAAAGGAAAAGGAAAAGGAAAAGGAAAAGGGAAGGGAAGGGAAGGGGAGAACAGCACAGAAGAACTGCGGTCACTTTGGAAGCTTCTTGCTGCTCTCCCCTCCCCCACCCACCTCCACTCAGAGCTGGCTTTGGAACATATGAGGATCCAGCTCCTTGGTACCACAGAGTTCCAGACTACTCCTCCCTCACCTGGATTGTCTCCCCCTGACCTCCTTACTTGCACCTCTGACATCTTTTCACCTTTCTTGACTTAAAACAGATTATATTCCTCCCTTCTTAAGGCCCTCTGGTGCTCTCCCATTCCACTAAAAATACAAAAAAAAGTCTTTACCCTTGACACCTAAAGCCTTTTGTTTCAATTCTAATAGAGAATTGACACTGTAAACCACAAAATTTGAGCTAGAAAGGAAAAAAAAGAACACACCAGTTAGTCCAAACACATTATTTAAGTGTGAAAACTGAGGTCAGAGAGGCCAACTGTGAAAGAGTGAAAGAGCAAGCATTAAAAGGGGCACTGAAGCCGAACACAATGTCATCCCAGTACTTTGGGAGGCCAAGGCAAAAGGATCTCTTTAACCCAGGAATTCAAGATCAGCCTGGGCAACGTGGCGAAACCCCATCTCTACCCAAAAAAAAAAAAGAAATTAGCCAAGTGTGGTGCCACATGCCTGTAGTCCCAGCTTCTCAGGGGGCTGAGGTGGGAGAATCACTTAAGCCTGGGAAATTGAAGCTCCAGTGAGCCATGGTCACACAACTGCACTCCTGCCTGGATGACAAAGTGAGATCCCATCTCAAAAAAAAAAATAATAAGAAGAAGAAGAAAAAGAAAAAGAAGAAAAGAAAGGGGTACTGAAATCTGCATCTCCTGGTTGCCAGGCCCAAGACCTTTCTACTCTACTGTTTTCAGGATCATCTACTTCTCAAGATGTTTACAAAGAGATAAATGAAAAAGGGAAGAAAAGGTACTTTAGTTATTCTATTAAGAGCAATGAGCATATTTTCTAGATTCTTATACGCAAGAGTCTGTTAAACTATAAACATGTTGACAATAGGGATTTTTGTTGGCATATATGCCTCAAAGCTTGGATAATAGCAACACTATTTGTTGCAGAGCTTTTAAGTCATTCTAACTGAGTTTCTGAAAGTTTTTAAAGCAAAAAAACTTTTCCAAAATGCCTGCTAAAAACATGGCATCAATAATTAGTCCCAGCAAATGGATTCAGAATCAATCAAAACATTAAAGTCAGACTGAAGAAGCACAAGTGTTCTCAAGAGAACATACTATTTAATGGGCAGATCAGACACCAAGGATCAAAACTGTTAATATTTTACCATGAAGTTCCTTATTTGAAGTATACTTGTGAAAATTTTAGGATGATGAATTTATTTTCTAATACAAAAATCAAATTGAAAGCACATTCAGGTCAGGTGTGGTGGCTCACGCCTATAATCACAGCACTTTGGGAGGTCAAGGTGGATGGATTACTGGAGGTCAGGAGTTCAAGACAAGCCTGGCCCACACGGTGAAACCCCGTCTATACTAAAAATACAAAATTAGCTGGGTGTGGTGGTACACACCTGCAATCCCAGCTACTTGGGAGGCTGAGGCAGGAGAATCCATTGAACCTGGGAGGCGGAGGTTGTGGTAAGCCGAGATCACACCACTGTACTCCAGCCTAAGCAAAAAGAGCAAAACTCTATCTCGAAAAAAGAAAGAAAGCACATTCAGAATAATCAAGGAAAGAGTGATTTTTAATCAATTAAAATTCACTTCCAACTTATTGTATTTCTTCTGGACTACTGAGAAAATAGGGTCCCATACAATTATAGTCACCCATTTGGCTTATCTTTAAGAAAACTTCAGGCTGAGCGCGGTGGCTCACGTCTGTAATCCCAGCACTTCGGGAAGTCAAGGTGGGTGCATCATGAGGTCAGGAGATCGAGACCATCCTGGCCAACATGATGAAACCCCGTCTTTACTAAAAATACAAAAATTAGCCGGGTGTGGTGGCATGTGCCTGTAATCCCAGCTACTCAGGAGGCTGAGGCAGAAGAATCACTTGAACCCGGGAGGCAGAGGTTGCAGTGAGCCAAGATCGTGCCACTGCACTCCAGCCTAGGCGAGAGAGCGAGACTCCGTCTCAAAAAAAAAAAAAAAAAAAAAAAAGAAAATGGTGCTGCCTCAAAACAAGATCTAGTGGAGACCACAACATAAATTACTGGATCTCATGGATAACTCAAAACGCAGACACTGTACAATAACTGATACAACAGCCCACTTCAAATGCAGACATCTGTATAATTATAGAGTTTAGAACTTTAAAACATAGCAAAACATATCTGTAGGACTACTTGTATGACTATTCAGTGTTGTGTAAACCATTTGAAAATTGTTCATATTTGGCCATGCTTAATCCAATATTTAACAAAGAGTCAAATGACTAACTCTATCTTTTCACTTATGCATCCCAACAACAGCTGTACCTCATGATTTGATCCTTAAAACCAAAAGAAAACAACAACTACCAAGTTGAACAACATATTCAGAATAAAAAGTATTGAGAGTATTTGGGCAGTGTATTTTGTTTTGTCCATGGTAAAAGTAAACTTCACATTCATATGGCACTTATGATTTCAAAAATTTGAGTATAAAATAAAATGATTCCTGTAAAATATGCAAAAAACAAAAGCCTTACTGGGTACAATAGGCAGTTGTTTTTATTCATATTTTATAAGTAAAGAAAGTTAGGGCTGGACGCAGTGGCTCACGCCTGTAATCCCAGCACTTTGGGAGGCCGAGACGGGTGGATCACCTGAGGTCAGAAGTTCGAGACCAGCCTGACCAGTATGATGAAACCCCATCTCTACTAAAAATACAAAAATTAGTCAGGTGTGGTGGCATGTGCCTGTAATCCCAGCTACTTCGGAGGCTGAGGCAGGAGAATCGCTTGAACCCAGCAGACGGAGGTTGTGGTGAGCCGAGATCGCACCATTGCACTCCAGCCTGGGCAACAAGAGTGAAACTCCGTCCCACAAAAAAAAAAAAAAGGTAGGCAGAAAGCAGCTAAGTGCTTTGTCCAGAATCACAAAAAGGGTCAATTAGGTCTTAGAACTCAACGGTTGTCATTTTCTCAGTGTGGCTTAGCAAGAAATAAAAGTAGCTATTAATAGCTGGGCATCTCCCACTTGGCCCAGGATATGAACTCAACTTCCAAGGCACTTAGAAGGAGTCTACCTTTTTCAAAGACAGGATGGTTTTCTAAGGTAGCACAACATATCTTCCTAATGAAGGAGTCCTTTTTCCCCTCTTGGGAAGTTGAAAAGAAATTTTAAAAATCTTTTTTGTTGAGACAGGGTCTTGCTCTGTTACTCAGGGTGGACTGCAGTGGTGTGAACTCAGCTCACCAAAGCCTTGACCTACCAGGCTCAAGTGAACCTCCCACCTCCTCCTCCCATGTAGCAGGGACTACAGGCATGTTGTACCATGTCCGGCTAATTTTTTATACAGACATGGTCTTAGTATGTTGCCCAGGCTGGTCTCAAACTCCTAGGCTCAAGTAATCCTCCCACCTTGGCCTCCCAAAGTGCTGGAATTACAGGCATGAGCCACCATGCCTGACCCAAACATTTTTTTAAAGGAGGGAACTATTCTATCTCATAGTCTGCAGAAGATGAATCTCCACCTCCAAAGTTTGACTTTTGTGTTCACTTTTTAATTTTACTTTTAATTTCATGAGGATGGGAGGCTAAGATGAAGCCTACCCAATTTTTTAGCCACCCTCAAAACCAGAGACTGACAGGTACGACTGACAGGTACGAGCAGGGGATTGAGTGTGGCTACTTCACACCACTGGCTGACTTAGAGGCCAAACAAGGGAGTAGGGGCAGGGGGTCAAAACGTGAGAAGTAAACGAAGGAGAGGACTAAATGAAGAGGTACAAAAAAGCAGGTATAAAGAGAAACAAAACTGCAAATCCCTAGCAATGCAATTGAGTACAGCCTTTATCAAAACTGGGCAGTTTCTGTGAGTCAATGGGAAGCTTTCCATAAAGGCACACACCAGTTCTTGTTCCACTTATGTGCAAACTCCACGAGCAGGAGGAGCTGGATGCCTATGAAGAGGAAGCCTCCGACGGCTCCCACATAGCGCCAGGCTGCAAAAGACCATGAAGAACACAATGAGGCAACCTTTCGTTGTATTTCGCTCAAAAGAGAATAACCGCAGCTAATTTTTACTAGGTAAGTGTACCTAACACATTCAATTCCCACATGACCATATAAGGTATGTATTACAAGTTTCACTCACTTTACGGAAGAGAAAAATTGAGAATCTATGTAGGTTGACAACATCTCTGTCAATAAATGGTATAGCTGGGATCTGAACACAGGCAGTCTGACCCTGAAATATCCAAGCTCATCCTCCACACGACATCTGCCAGGTACCCTAACACATGCCCTCATTCATAAAATCCACAATGACCCACAACTTAAAAGCTAACACAGACTGCCAGAAAAATCAAAGGTTCAAATTTTATTGGGTAAAAAGTCAACAACGACCAGTAAGGAAACAAGGTTCAGACAGGGGACGGACAAGGACTCAGCTCGACTTCTGGCTCTGCCACAAAGATGGCAGGGCCATCTTTTAACCTTGAATAAGTCACATCACGTGGGTTCCAGTTTGTCTATAAAAATCACTGAGCTGGGGCTGGGCACGGTGGCTCATGCCTGCAATCCTAGCACTTCAGGAGGCTGAGGCAGGCGGATCACTTGAGGTCAGGAGTTGGAAACCAGCCTGGCCTACATGGTGAAACCCCGACTCAACTAAAAAAAAAAAAAATTAGCCAGGCATAGTGGCTGGTGCCTATAATCCCATCTACTCAGGAGGCTGAGGCAGGAGAATCGCTTGAACCTGCGAGGTGGAAGTGGCAGTGAGCTGAGATTGCACCACTGCACTCAGCCTGGGTGACAGAGCGAGACTTGGTCTTAAAAAAAAAAAAAAAGACTTTGCTTGGCTGGGCGCAGCAGCAGATCACAAGGTCAGGAGTTCGAGACCAGACTGGCCAATATGGTGATACCCTGTCTCTACTAAAAATACAAAAATCAGCCGGGAGTGGTGGTACGTGCCTGTAGTCCCAGCTACTCGGGAGGCTGAGGCAGAAGAACTGCTTGCACCCGGGAGGCAGAGGCTGCAGTGAGGCGAGATCGCGCCACTGCACTCTAACCTGGGCAACAGAGCAAGACTCCATCTCAAAAAAAAAAAAAAAAAAAGACTGAGCTAGACCAGAGGGTTTCTAGGTCTCTTCTCTCTCCAAATATACATTCTAATACATAAAAGGATCTCTGTAGAGAATTTTAAAACTTTTAACAGTATTTTAGGTAAAAGCAAGACTTAGGGAGTATATGAAAAACAACTAGCCAGGCCCTGATACATAACTTATGAAGGATTATGGCTATTCCTTATAAACTGACACAATCTAAATGTTTAGTTTAGTTTTGTTTTTGAGACAAAGTCTCACTCTGTCGCCCAGGCTGGAGTACAGCAGTGTAATCTCGGCTCACTGCAACCTCTGCCTCCCAGGTTCAAGCAATTCTCATGTCTCAGCCTCCAGAGTAGCCGGGATTACAGGCACACACCACCATGCCTGGCTAATTTTTATATTTCTTAGTACAGATGAGGTTTCACCATGGTGGCCAGGCTGGTCTCGAAATCCTGGCCTCAAGTGATCCACCCGCCTCAGCCTCCCAAAGTGCTGGGTGTGAGCTGCCACACCCGGCCTAAATATTAATACCTTACTTAGGAAAGTGAATCCATTTGGGTTGAACAAAATGCTCTGAACCACTGAAATTCAGGTTTTTCCCTCAGCTCATATAAAAAAGAGCCCCCTGTTTCAGCTACGATTAAAGGCTTCATATTAATGAATTAAGGCAGGTTCTAACAATAAAGAATATAATTCGTGAAACCCCGTCTCTACTAAAAATACAAAAAATTAGCCGGGCGCGGTGGCGGGCGCCTGTAGTCCCAGCTACTCAGGAGGCTGAGGCAGGAGAATGGCGGGAACCCGGGAGGCGGAGCTTGCAGTGAGCCGAGATCGCGCCACTGCACTCCAGCCTGGGCAATAGCGTGAGACTCTGTCTCAAAAAAAAAAAAAAAAAAAAAAGAATATAATTCAATGCTACGGAGCTTGACATAAGGTAAGTTTAAAAACAGACTGAAAGATGCTTTTCCTGTCCCACTATCACTGCAGCAGACATTTAGCTGTTGACAGCCCTGTGCTCCCTGTTTCTGGGTTTTCTGTGCAGTGCTTGGAAAGAACAAGGTCTCCCAGGCCAGCAGAGTACCGAAGTCCTCTTACACCCTGCCTGGAAGTGGCATGCGGTAGTGAGAAGAGGGGAGGTAGACAGGCAATGGTGGAAAAAGTATGCGCAGGTAAGCCAGGAATTTCTTTTGAAGCCAAAAGAAAAACATTAATTCAAACTATCAAAGGTACTTTGGACTGCACTTCTGAGCAATCTGACAAAATGGGTAAAAACAAAACAAACAGGTACCCAAAATACCCCATTAGTACCGTTTAGAAAGGTGTCCTGATCTGGAATGAAGAAAGCTCCTGAGCACATGGCCCCCAACAGCAGAAGTTTAAAGAACCAAAAGCTAGAAGGGGGGGAGGGGAGAAAAAAAAAGAGGAAATGTATTTAAGTGACATTCAAGGACAAAGGACCTCTTAGAAGGTAAAGCATGTCAATCCATGATTCTGCCATTGGGCAATGTTCTCTCCTAATCGAGAGAAAGTAATTAGGTGACTCGAAGAATGCTTTTTCCCATAATCAGACTCAGTGCAGCCTCCAATTGTGTAAAACACCATTTTATTGCATGGGTGGAAATGACCCGGGGGAAGGTCTTGGAACAAGAAATAAACTCTTTGTCTTGAATAAATTTCACATCATGGTACCAGGTGTTACAAATAAGATTCTAGCTTTCAGGCAACCATGTGGGTAAGTATCAGTTCCACCTTCCCCTAAATCGACAATTTCAACTAGCAGTCACAGTGTCTGGTGGACAGACAGGATCCTGGAATACTGTCCTGAACATAAGAAAGGAGAAAGAAATCCCCAAGAAGACTGAAATACTTACCCATTGTGAATATGAGCTCTACAACTTTTGCTGTTGTTGATTTTCAAGGTCAGTAGACAGAAGATAAAGAAGAAACAAGCCATTCCGAAACAGACTCTATACACGGCAGAATATCCCACCAGCTTCTCACAGGTGTCACCAGCTTTAATGCCTTTACACATATCTTCAAAAAAAGGAATCTGAGAAGAAAGTTTAGAAAAGTCTTCTGTTACAACTGAGTGACAGGGGGACTGTCACGGAGTGTTCACGCAGCCGACCACAACATCCACTGTGGAAATGGATCGTGTGCATAAAGAAACAGACTGAGGATCTATCTTCTAAACAGAGATTTTTCTAATTTTCTCTGAATCTTTTTTAAAGATACAGTGATCATAAAGTAACATTCAGCCTTTACTTGCCCCAAATGACTTCCGAAAGCCAACATCAGATTTCACAAAAATTACCTTTTTTTAAACCCCCTCCTAGACAAGGTCTCTCGCTCTGTTGCCCGGCCTAGAGTGTAGTGGCACGGTCACAACTCACTGAAGCCTCGATCTTCCGGGCTCAGGTAATCCTCTTGCCTCAGCCTCCCAAGTAGCTGGGACTACAGGCCTGCGCCACCATGCCCAGCTAATTTTTGTTTTTTGTTTTCTTTGGAGAGATGGGGTTTCGTCACGTTGCCCAGACTGGTCTTGAACTCCTGAGCTCCAGCAATCCATCTGTCTTGGCATCCCAAATTGCTGGGATTATAATAGGTATGAACCACTGCACCTGGCCAAAAATCCCATTTCAATACATGGATATATTTTTGTTGATATGTATACATATACAGAAATAAAAAATCAGAGACTTCTTTTACTATCCACCCAGAATGTCACTCCCCTCCCTCAGAAGAGTAAACAATTTGGTGGGTAGAGTATTTGTATTAATTCACATAGATAAATGTGTGTGTATACACATATACAACACACCCACATATACATACACAACACACATACATACACTCATATCATACTACACATATAATAAATATATTAAAACAGCTTTTTAAAATAAAAGACTGTGCGTAATGTTCTGCAATATTTTTCTCAATTAACAATAAGCCGGGCCAGGTGCGGTGGCTTGTGCCTGTAATCCTAGCACTTTGGGAGGCCGAGGTGGGTGGATCCCCTGAGGCCAGGAGTTCGAGACCAGCCTGGCCAACATGGTGAAACCCCATCTCTACTAAAAATACAACAATTAGCCTGGCGTGGTGGCGTGTGCCTGTAGTCCCAGCTACTAGAGAGGCTGAAGCAGAAGAACTGCCTGAACCCCGGAGGCAGAAGTTGTAGCGAGCCAAGATCGCACCACTACACTCTAGCCTGGGCAACAGAGCAAGACTCCATCTCAAAAAAGAAAAGAGAACAAAAATAAACAATAAGGCATGAAGAGTCTTTCTCTATTAATACACAAAATCCCATCACATTCTTTTTCATCACTATCTTTTATGGTAGAAAGGCTAGTTCAAAATCAATAACCATTCTCACACTGATCTTATGTTTTTGTTGGGGAGTGTTTTTAAATTTTATTTTCTTAGTTGGTTTTTATTATCACAAACACTAATTCAATAAATACTGCTGTTCATGCCTCATTGCACCTGTGCCATTATTTATGTAGGACAGACACATGAGCTAGAAATGGAATTAGTGGGTCAAGGAGTCAGGTTGAACATCCCTTATCCAAAATGCTTGGGACCAGAAGTGTTTTGGAATTTGGAATATTTACACTATATTACTGGCTAAGGTTCCCTAACCCAAAAAATTCAAAATGCTCCAGTGAGCCTTGCCTTTGAGCATCATGTTGGCACTTAAAAAAGCTTCAAATTTTAGAGTATTTCACATTTCAGATGTTTGGATTAGGAATATTCAACCCGTGTCTACATTTTTAAACTTCAAGATAAGAGTTAAATCGTACTTTCTTTTTTTTTTTTTTTTTTTTTTTTTTGAGACGGAGTCTCATTCTGTCGCCCAGGCTGGAGTGCAGTGGCCGGATCTCAGCTCACTGCAAGCTCCGCCTCCCGGGTTTACGCCATTCTCCTGCCTCAGCCTCCCGAGTAGCTGGGACTACAGGCGCCCGCCACCTCGCCCGGCTAGTTTTTTGTGCTTTTTAGTAGAGACGGGGTTTCACCGTGTTAGCCAGGATGGTCTCAATCTCCTGACCTCGTGATCCGCCCGTCTCGGCCTCCCAAAGTGCTGGGATTACAGGCTTGAGCCACCGCGCTCGGCCAAATCGTACTTTCAAAGGCTGTACCAATTTACATCCTACCAGTAATATCTGAGATTGCACATTGCCCAACCGGGACATCTAATTTAAAGGCAAAAACCCACTATCCTGTTTTAATGTACATCTTCCTTATTACTAGTGAGATTCAGCATCTTTTTTCAAGTTTATGGCCATCTGTTTTTTTCTCTGAATTGGCTGTTAATTGGGTATTTTCTTGATCCACTGGAGTTATTAATGGGTCTTAATCTTCTGACAAATGTTGACAATAGTTTATTCTAGCCAAATTAGAAGGCTTCAATGTGAAATCATCACTTTCATTATCAGAATAATCAAAATCTTACACAATGAACAAGCAGCACATTCCTAGTAATGTCATAAAATAAGGATTTGGTCAGTCATAAAAAACTTGCTTCTTATCAACATCAAAGTTGAACACTCTTCTGAACAGAAAATAAGTTAAATCACATTATAACTATTATTCATAAGAAAAAGTATCACAAAGAAAAACATAGCACACAACTGAAGGTAAAAGTAAAGTGTGATAAAGAAGAGAATTTACAGTTCCTTCTCCAGAAAAGATACTGAAGAAACAGTAATATCTGTGGCTATCAGTATTTCCATAAACAAACGTCAACCCAAATGAGAGACTGAGGCAAGAGTCTCAATGGGGAATAATTAAGCCAGAGCTTGAGAGGCTGCTGAGAAACACACAAGTCACAGAATCCTCTGTGGTCGGTGCTCCCAAACTGGTTGCAGAAGGCTCAGTATTTACCCATTTCTTTAAAGGGGAGAAGGCATACAGGAAAAGAGGGGCAGGTGGTGAGGCAAACGCGACATTCTCCTTAGATTTTAACTAGCGCCCAGTAAACTCCGCTATACAAGAGATACAACAAACATTCAAAAAGGGAGTAAAGAAAGAGTTAATTATGTAGTCTCAGGGTAGGCAGAGACATGACTGCTCTCCTGTCTTTGTTCTGCACCTGGGAAGAAAAGCTTGTAATGGGCAATGTCAGTGTGAAATGTAACAGACTGCAATTCCATGGACAGGGAGCTAGACTTAGGTCACAGAACTAAAGTTACAGCTGACATGTCCTTTTCTACAGGAAGATACACATCTTGAAAGGTTTAGGGGCCAGCAGAGAATTTACTTATGAGCAATTTGAGGGCAGTCATCTGGGATGCACGAGGCCTTTTGCCTTCTCCAGGGGTCTGGCTAATGCATAGCACTTTGACATAAGGTGGGGAAGTCACAGCTATCTGTCAAGCAGGGAGGCAAGGTGTGAGGGGACAGCAGCAGTGTCACCTGTCTCTCCAGTCTTAAGTATCCCTTTGGCAAAAAGAGTTTGGGCAGTGCTGAGAGGGTTTATTTTCCTTTTCACAAACAAACAAAGAGTTCCATTTTCTCCCCATTCCTTTTTTTTTTTTTTCTTTTTTTTGAGACAGGGTCTCACTCTGTTGCCCAGGCTGGAGTGCAGTGGCGCGATCTTGGCTCACTGCAACCTTCGCCTCCAGGGCCCAAGTCATCCTCCTACCTCAGCCTCCTGAGTAGCTAGGACTACAGGCATGCACCACCAAGCTCAGCTAATTTTTTATTTTTTATTTTTTGTAGAGATGGTGTTTCACCATGCTGACCAGACTGGTCTCTAACTCCTAAACTCAAGCAATTCACCTGCCTCAGCCACCCAAAGTGCTGGGATTACAGGTGTGAGCCACTATACCTGGCCAGCTCCGTTTTCATGAAGACATGTGAAAGACTTCATGAGGAAATAGCCAACACTTTGTTTTCAGCAAATTCCTAAAACTGTACATTTTTTATGACGTTTTTTATGCCATTTTGTCACAACAGAGACAAGATGTTTTTCTTGATAAATAAAGACTGCGTCCAACCAGATAAGTAGTAGATAAACAAGCACAGTATTCAACTATCAGTCCTCACTGGAGGACTCTAAAAAGGGTATAAAAAGGGTAGGTACCGTTGTAACTAGTGACAAGCACCTGGCATCTGCCCCTGAAGGCTCTGCCCACATCAAAGACTTTCTTGCACAACCAACCAGATTGACCAGCCCAGACCAGGAAATTCTTCTTTTCTTTGTTGCTTTCCCTGGACTAGTTCATTAACCCTTCTCCTATTCCCTTTCTCTTAATGTTAAATGTTATTTTGTTTGTTGTGCAATGTTTAATCAGTAACATTTATATATTGACAGAGTATACAATTGTGTACGGTTTCCAATACTGACTGGCTGGTGCAGAGGCTGGAACCTGTGTGCCTACAGATCTAACGAGTGGATGAGAAGTACTAAGAAGAATTGCCTCCCTGGGAACTCCACATAGCTGGTGGCTTTTGTAATTGAAATAGCATCAATAAAAGTCCAACACTGTGGAAAGACACAAATGTTCGTGGACCTGGTTACCTCTGACCTTGGCGTCACTCACAAAAACCAAGACATGCCACCCTAAAATATTCTTCTTTGCATATTTCAAGCTCATTACTCTGAGAAGCTGCAGACAAAGGAGTAGCTCTGCAAGGCTGCTGTTTTATACAAAAAATTTACATCTATAGAGGAAATCTACATAAGTAAAGTGTATCAGATGTTTATTCACCATACATTTCTTCCCCTCACCTTCCCATTACATGTTGCCAGCAACTCCCAGAGGCCCCAAGCCCCTATTCCTTTCTGTAGCTCAAGATGCTATAAGCTTCTATCATCTGACCTTTTTTTTTTTTTTTTAAATTGAGACAGAGTCTCACTCGGTTGCCTAGGCTGGAGTGCAGTGGTGCAATCTCACCTCACTGCAACCTCTGCCTCCCAGGTTCAAGTGATTCTCCTGCCTCAGCCTCCTGAGTAGCTGGGATTACAGGCACCCACCACCACACCTGGCTAATTTTTGTATTTTTAGTAGAGACGGGGTTTTGCCATGTTGGCCAGGCTGGTCTTGAAATCCTGGCCTCAAATGATCTGCCCACCTCGGCCTCCCAAAGTCCTGGGATTACAGGTGTGAGTCACCATGCTCAGCCTATCTGACCCTTTTTAAAATTGCTTTTTCTCCTATAATTGGTCTTATGTCAATTTAATTTGCTTCCCAGAGAAAGAACCTAGAAGAGTGGAAGGGAGCCATTTTTCCCTTCCCTACAAAGGCAAGGTCTTGCTGGGAAGGGCCAGGTGCATGCCAGGCTTAGCAGTCGGGCCCCCATCCTATAAGCAAGGGGAAAAGCACTACTGAAGCTAGAACATCTTTGGCTACAAAGTGGAAGAACGCGGCGAAAGGGTACAGACTTGAGGCAAGGGGACAAGTCTGAAGGCCATTGGGAACAGGTGAAGAAGGTAACCGCAGGCAGAGAAACCAGAGATTCTGCAGGTAGAGGTCACAATTGGCAGGACAGCATAGATGACAAGAATCAAGAATGAAGTAGAAGAATCAGATAAAGCTCTTTTGTTTTCTTCTTTTTTTTTATGGCATTACTGTTTGGGGTGGAGGGAGGAATACAACGGGCAAGGGACAGAGAGCAGAAGTGAAGAACAGAGCAGAAGTTTGCTCTTAGGGTATCACCAAGGGGCATCCCAATGAGAACAGTCTGGTCTGGAAATTGCTTTAGAATAGCAATTGGGGCTGGATACAGGAAGCACCCACAAGAAGTCAGTCACACAAGTGCTTTCTGGAGGAACCTGAATTTTTAGCTGTGTTTAAACATAAGTGATCAAACAGCATTGTTAAATTTTTAAGGTGCTGAAATATGGTAGGGGACACACACAAATGAATGTTTCAGAGTCTAACCCAAAACAAAAGTTACAACTGTATGAGTAGTGCCAGTAACGAGGAGGTAGTATTGCTTTGAATCTGTAAAAACTACATTCATGGAGAAGCCATACCACCTCATTCATTAGGCTGTTTCATTTACACAGGATTTATTGCTCTAAAACGATTCATTAAATTATTTTCTTCCCCATCTTCTCTCTTCCACTCCATCAGCAACTCCAATTCCTGAACCACATCTCCCCCATAACACATGCACGTTAGCTCCTCTTCCATCTACACCAGCCCATCTTTCACCTTTAGACATTCTCTACTTCCCTACCTCTCTTGTTTCTTCCTCCAAAATCCATTTCAAGGAGAATGCTAACAGCAGCAGGCTGAGCCACCATCCCCAACAAATCCCCTCCCTTGTTTGTTTACTCCAGAATCTGGCCCTTTAAGGCTCATCAAAGGGTGAGTACATTGGCACTGTATATTCATCAAAAGCAGGTAAACAACCCCCTGCTCCAAATCCTAACCAAGACCTCCTTTATGCTCTGTGGGTGACTTAGCACATTTAGTTTTCAGTATGTGGTGAGTATTTTTGGGCAAAGAATCTCCAAGGTGAACAAGCTAGCAGGATTCTGGCAAGGGGAATTTGCTCCGATTAAATATTTTCTGTTCCAAAGTCCACCCCAGTTTTGGAAAAAGAAAAAATACATCACATATAAATTCCACACCACAGGGTGAAGGGGACGTGCCTGCTAAGGGTGTCACCTCTTAAGTCTGGCTCTGGGCACCCAAGGATAGGGCACTTAAGCGAGGCTCACACATTGTATGTTGTTTCTTTCTTTCTTTCTTTTTTTTTTTTTTGAGGCAGAGTCTTGCTCTATTGCCCAGGCTGGAGTACAGTGGCGCAATCTCAGTTCACTGCAACCTCTGCCTCCCAGGTTCAAGCGATTCTTCTGCCTCAGCCTCCCAAGTAGCTGGGATTACAGGCACACACTACTATGCCCAGCTAATTTTTGTATTTTTAGGAGATGGGGGTTTCATCATGTTGGCCAGGCTGGTCTCGAACTCCTAACCTCAGGTGATCTGCCTGCCTCAGCCTCCCAAAGTACAGGGATTACAGGCGTGAGCCACCGCGCCCAGCCTGTATGTTCCTTCTATACAGACCCCTGAGAGCAAGGCGTTTCCTTTCAATCCTCAAAGCAACCAAACTCAAAACCACAAACTATCAAGTAAGAATAAATGGCTCATAAGACTTCCAATCCTAACTCCATTGCTAACTTGAGCTAGCTACACACGTGTACACCCTGAGCCTCAAGTGCTATCTGTAAAATGAAACAATACCGACACCCATTTCACGGACTTGCCTGAGAATGACATCAGATAATGCCTGTGAAGTGCTTATCACAGTTGCTAACCCATAGTAGTCATTAAGTTAGCTTCTTTAATTCTAAAACTCTATTATATTATATAAAAAGAATTTCAGGGAAGAGACTCAGGTACATTACACGATCCACAAACTAATGCATTCCAATTTAAACAAGGTGGGAAACTGAACATCTTAGAACCCAGTAGATGCTCTATTCACTTTACCAAAGGATCTACTACCTTTGGATTGATAGATTAACTTTCTTTAAAAAAAAAAAAAAAGATAGAGTTTCACTCTTGTCGCCCAGGTTAGAGTGCAGTGGTGCAATCTCAGCTCACTGCAACCTCTGCCTCCTGGGTTCAAGTGATTCTCCTGCCTCAGCCTCCCGAGTAGCTGGAATTACAGGCGCCTGCCCCCACGCCCGGCTAACTTCTTGTATTTTCAGTAGGTATGGGGTTTCACTATGTTGGCCAGGCTGATCTCGAACTCCTGACCTCAGGTGATCCACCCACCTCGGACCTCCAAAGTGTTGGGATTATAGGCGTGACCCACCACGCTCGGCCTGTCAATAAGGTGAATCTTTCTTGGTACATTTATATTAGAACTGAGGTCCAAAAAATAGCACTCGCTACTTGTCCTTCAGAGACCTAGCCACCATCCAGAAGAAAGCATTCTGATCTCACAAATTAGGAAAAACATTTCCAAAACATGAAAACAAGTAATAAACTCAACAAGATGCAAGGGAGAAGAAAATTCACGTAATTCTGTTTACACAGGAGAGATGCTAGCTATGTCCCTAAAACAACTTCAATCCCAGGCAAATAAGCAACAAAAAAGCTACAGGAAGACCTACAGGTCTAATTGGCCAGGGGCCCAGATGCTATAAACATAGAAAACATGTATAAGCTTTGGGAGTTTTGGGAGTGGCTTCTTAAGAAATGGAGAGGAAGTAGATGAAAGTTGTAGTTGTGTAACAGTGTTACTTGAAATTAGAAAATGCAATATTGCCGGGTGCGGTGGCTCACGCCTGTAATCCCAACACTTTGGGAGGCCGAGGTGGGCGGACCACGAGGTCAGGAGATCGAGACCATCCTGACTAACACGGTGAAACACCGTCTCTACTAAAAGTACAAAAAAATTAGCCGGGCGTGGCAGCGGGCACCTGTAGTCCCAGCTACTTGGGAGGCTGAGGCAGGAGAATGGCGTGAACCCAGGAGGCGGAGCTTGCAGTGAGCCGAGATCACACCACTGCACTCCAGCCTGGGCGACAGAGCGAGACTCAGTTAATATTAGGCCAGGCATGGTGGCTCACACCTATAATCCCAGCATTTGAGGAGGCCAAGGTAGGCAGACTGCCTGAGGTCAGGAGTTCAAGACCAGCCTGGCTAACATGGTGAAACCCCATCTCTACTAAAAATACAAAAAGTAGCCGGGCGTGGTGGCACACGCCTGTAGTCCCAACTACTCGCGAGGCTGAGACAGGAGAATAGCTTGAGCCCTGGAGGAAGAGGTTGCAGTGAGCTGAGATTGCGCCACTGCACTCCAGCTTGGGCGACAGAGCAAGACTCCGTCTCAAAAAAAAAAAAAAAGAAAGAAAGAAAGAAAGAAAATGCAGTATTAGCAAAGCTAATTGTTCTTACATTTCATCAGATTAATATCAAATTTCAAAGAAAGCTTTGGTCAGCTCAGCATGAGGGATAAATGAAGTTCATAAAAACTAGAAGAACTAGATTTGCAAGTTCTGTTTAATATCCCTCACTTGAAAATGCATTTCAGAACCTAGAACGTCTCCCAGTCTGCCTCTCCCTTTTCTGATATTCCATTCATCTTCAAACTTTCCAAGACAGTTTGTTTTTCTCCATGAAGTACTTCCAGGGCCCACCACACTGAGGACTTCCTGTGATTGGCCAGTGGACAACAGCCATGAAATGGGGAACACTAAAATCAGCTTCCCTCTTTCCTTACGCAGCCTCTTGGCAACCAAGACTCATTTCTCAGTAAGTGATTGCTTTTGAGGCCTTTGGGGGATCTGGGGCTATTTAATACACAATAACAACAACCAGTACTGGCTTCTCTTTTCTTAGGGTTATGTGAGCATTTTTAATAGAAAAATCTACATTGTATCATTATTAAAAGCCAAAAGAGGAATGAAAATTAATCTCAAAAAGCATGCAAAGACTGAGACTGCGAGTTCACAGCTCTTCCTCCACTATGAATATTTTGTCAGGATCAGAGATTCATAGAGAGGATTAAACAGCCAGAAAGCAACTCTAAGCAAACTGTTAAACAACAAGCTCCAAAGGAGACAACTCACAGAAGACTAATGACTATGGGAACAAGGCTCCTCCACAGATGCAGAACAGGATTCAACTCATTTCAATCTCCATGGAGAGAATTAGGGAAAACTGAAGGCAGAAGGCTGGGCGCGGTGGCTCACGCCCACAATCCCAGCACTTTGGGAGGCTGAGGCAGGCGGATCACCTGAAGTCGGGAATTCAAGACCAGCCTGACCAACATGGAGAAACCCCATCTCCACTAAAAAAAACACAAAATTAGCCGGGCGTGGTGGTGCATGCCTGCAATCCCAGCTACTCGGGAGGCTGAGGCAGGAGAATTGCTTGAACCCAGGAGGCAGAGGTCATGGTGAGCCAAGATCACACCATTGCACTCCAGTCTGAGCAACAAGAGCGAAAACTCCGTCTCAAAACAAACAAAACAAAAACTAAAGGCAGATGGTGCAAACAAGAACCACACCAGTTACTGATTATGAAAGAAAAACAGTTTTCCCAGAGAAAAGTTTTGTAGCTCTTCAAAGAGGCAGCAGTAGTGGGGGTTGGGGCTGTAGAATGGATACAGGTCTGCTTCCTGATTTGATATGGCCTATAATAAAGGTCGAAGAACCCAGGCCTAGGAACTTGTTTTTAGGTTGGCAGGCCAATCATGGATAGGAACTGCAGGCGAGCAGTTTCAGGGTGGTGGAGCAGTAATTCACCTAATAACAGGTTGCACTGGAGGTATCTGTATGAAGTAGTGTGGGAGGATGACTAAACAAGAGTGCTCTAGAAAGAGCTCAACTAGAGAGAGAGATTTGGAAGTGAACACAGCAAAGGAGGCAACCAGACAGAATGTGCAAGTGAGCAGGGAGACGGAGGTGAGCCAAGCACAGAATCTTGGGGAATGCAAACCTTTAGGAGCTGGGAAGAAGAAAAAAATCCGGGAGGAAACTGAAAAAGTGCCAGGCAAGAGAGAAGTTGAAAGAGCCGTTGGCAGTGTCAAATATGGCCAAGAGGGCAAATGTGATGAGGACTCTGATGTAACAGTGGATTTGGCAGCAGGAGTCAGTCATCTGGAACCTCGATGGGAACATTCTCTAGAGCACCGTGGAAGCAGCAGCTGAGCTCCAGACTGAGGAGACCATCAGGAAGTGCACCTGGTGAGCATATTACCCACACTTTCAAGAAAGCTAACTGCAAGGCTGGGCACGGTGGCTCACGCCGGTAATCCCAGCACTTTGGGAGGCAGAGGCGGGTGGATCACGAGGTCAGGAGTTCAAGACCAGCCTGGCCAAGATGGTGAAACCCCGTCTCTGCTAAAAAATACAAAAATTAGCTGGGCGCAGTGGTGGGCACCTGTAATCCCAGCTACTTGGGAGGCTGAGGCAGGAGAATCGCTTGAACCTGGGAGGCAGAGTTTGCAGTGCCCCAAGATTGCACCACTGCACCCTAGCCTAGGAGATAGAGCAAGACTCCATCTCAAAAAAAAAAAAAAAAGAAAGAAAAAAAGAAATCTAACTGCAAAGGATTACTCTCAATTTTATTTGCACTTATATAAGCAAAACAATTATATTTTTACTGCCAAATGTGTAAATTACAATGAAAATACAAATAACCCAGTGTCCTTGACCATCAATGCCTCTATTTTAACTTGATTGCTTCCCTCGAGGTGCCACTGTCCCCAGGTATGAGTGGATCTTTCTAGACCCTTTGCTGTGCTATTATTCTACATTCATTACGTCTTGGGGGTTGCTGTATGTTTAACACATAAATCTATTTGCATCTTCTTACATACTACATAGAATTCTAGGCTGGGCCCAGTGGCCCACACCTGTAATCCCAGCACTTTGAGAGGCCAAGGCAGGAGGATCACTTGAGCCCCGGAGTTCAAGAACAGCCTGGGCAGCACAGTGAGAGACCCCATCTCTACAAAAAATTTAAAAATCAGCTAGGCATGGTGGTGCACGCCTGTAGTCCCAGTTACTCAGGAGGCTGGGGTAGGAGCATCTCTTGAGCCCAAGAGTTCAGGAGACTGAGGTTGGAGGATCACTTCAGCCCAGAAGGTTGAGGCTGCAGTGAGCCATGATCGCGCCACTGCACTCTAGTCTGGGCAACAGAGCAAAACCCTGTGTCAGAAAAATAAATAAAAATTTAGAATTCTACAACTTGATTGACTCTAATCTAGTTTGTTACCCTGCTGGTAGGCATTTGGTTTTTTTCTGATTTTTTTTTCACTATTATAAATAATGTACCATGGATATCATCCTTATGTGTATCTCTCTGTTCACATGTAAAGTGTTGAGAAGGACAGAAGCTAAAGTCAGCTTTATGACAGAAGTCATAAAGTTAGTACATTTAAAATTTGAACGGATACTGCCAAACTCTCCATAAGGAGGGTTTTGGAAACTCTGAAATTGGGGGTAATAGAGACAGCGGAAGAGAGGAGTGGAGGTGCCGGCAAGAGAGGCAGAGCCAGGGACACACCATCTCTCAACAGGTACTCCTGTGCTGCCCCCGCACGGTCTACAAGTCAATCTTCGAGATTTCTGAGGGTCTTTGTAAGCACTACCCCTAAAACAAAAGCCAGGAAGAGAGTGAATAGGGCCCTCTAAGCCCAACACATAAATCTATTCCTAACTCAAGACAACTTAAAACCACAGCTACAGAGGTCTGAACTTCTGTTTCGGCTAGAAAATATGGTTATGGCGCCACACAGAACACAGGCTCTAACAGAAGACACTGGGCTGCCCTGAGGTGAACACGGCTGATGGAAAGATATCTCTTGAACATAGAAATGTGAAATTTCTACAAAGAGAGGACTAACTGCTGAAACATGCAGATCTTTCTATTCTAACCATTTAGAGAAAACACATGCTTATAGTCTAAGTAAGCCTCAAATCTGCTAGCCTCTTTTTTTTTTTTTTTTTTTTTTAATAGAGAAGGGGTCTTGCTCTGTCCCTCAGGCTGGAGTGCAGTGGCACAATCACAGCTCCCTGCAGCCTCAAAATCCTGGGCTCAAGCCACCCTCCCACTTCAGTCTTCCCAGCAGCTGGGACTAGAGGTGCACGCCAACACATCCGCTACTTTTTTACTTTTTGTAGAGACAGGGTCTTACTATGTTGCACAGGCTGGTCTCAAATTCCTGGTCTCACAAGATCCTCCCACCGCAGCATCCCCACACTGCTGGGATTATAGGCGGGAGCCACCTCACTCAGTCAAAATTAGCTTGCTTGCTTCTTAAATGTGTGGACGTGGAACGCAGTGGTGATACATTATTTGCAAGTTCAACTATTTACATAACTGTCTTCAGTTTTGTTTTTTTTTTTTTTTTTTTTTTGAGACAGGGTCTCGCTCTGTCACCCAGGCTAGAGTGCAATGGCACAATCTTGGCTCACTGCAACCTCCACCTCCCTGGCTCAAGCAATCCTCCCACCTCAGCCTCCCAAGTAGATGAGACTATAGGCATGCGCCACCTTGCCTGGCTAATTTTTGTATTTTTTGTAGAGACAGGGTTTCGTCATGTTGCCCAGGCTGGTCTCGAACTCTTGGCTCAAGTGATCCTCCCATCTTGGTCTGCCAAAGTGCTGGGATTACACACATGAACACATAATTTGTAAAAATCCAGCGAATTCAGAGTTTGCATGTCTAATCTTCATTCCATACTATATGTTACATGACATAATTATACACATGTATTACAGCATAGAGTCTGATCATCCATGCACTCATTCCCAACTACCATGTGCAGGTATCACTCTAAATTAGGAGGATACGACCTGTGAATAAAACAGGTTAAAAGTTCATGCTAAAAGGAGCTAACGTTCTACTAGTGAAATGCTGTATGCACAAAACTATGCTCTACTTCATGGATATTTCAAGTATTTTCACAGTTAATTCGGACTAGTCATGATGTTTGCCTTAGGCAGGACATTAGGACCTAATATTCCCCAAAAGACAGGACTCTACAGCATACCTATAACCTCAAGATTGGCGAGCCCCATTACCTGTTCCCCCATTCTAGTGGTGGGAACCAGGACATGGCAGACATTTAAGTTTCTGGCCCCAGCATCTTTCTTATATCAGACCTGGAACTGAATGACAGTGCCCTGCAGCTGGGGAACTAGGACGCCCAGACGGTCATTTTCTCCATCCCCGCTTCTTCCTGGATGCTTGGTTTGGATTGTTAAAGTTTAGTAGGAGAGGCTATTGTTTTTGACTCCTGCACCAGGCCCCAGCAGACCAGATCAAACCAAAACGAAGCCAGTTGTACTAAGCGCCACTGAATTTGGGGGCCAGTTTTCTTTAAAAACCAAAACCAAAAAAAAAAAAACCTGAAAGATTCCAGTCAATGTGAGTCTGCCTAATAAGGAAATCCTCTCTGGTTTAAACCTTTGTTCTGTTTCTGCTTTTTTCAAGCCTTTTCTGCCTATAAAGACACCCTCCTCTGCTCAGCTAACTGCAACACTTGCTCTACTTCACATTCTAGAATCACAAATAAAATCCAGTTCAACTTTCCAACTAAATTTGTAATTTTGTCTTTCGACAGAATACATAAAAAGACAACTGGCTAGGCACAATGGCTCACACCTATAATCCCAGCACTTCGGAAGGCTGAGGAAGGAGGATCGTCGCTTTGAGCCTAGGAGTTTGAGACCAGCCTGGGCAACACAGGGAGGCTGCATCTGTATAAATAAATAAATAAATAAATAAATAAATAAATAAATAAGCCAGGCATTGTGGTGCACATCTATGGTGCCAGTTACTCAGCAGGCTGAAGCAGGGAATCGCTTGAGCCCAGGAGGTTAAGCCTGCAGTGAGCCATGATCGTGCCACCATATTCCAGCCTGGGCAACAGGGCAAGGCCCTGTCTCTAAAACAAAAAGAAAGAAAAAAAAATGACTTTTTTTTTAACCTGTAAACAATTTGCCATTTATTCCAAAATGCCACACACACGTAATTACCATTGAACATGTCATACTAATTTACTGCCACATTATTCTTACCTAGTCTACCCAGTATGTGGTTCACACAGCCTAGTCAGTTATCTGCAACTTAAGCAAGAACTTGGGTACTCTGAGCACAATGTTTAGGCCACTGACGTTTCCCTTTTCAGAGAGACGGCAGAATAACTGCACATAACACATATAAGACCATGGAGGGTCTAACACAGGAGTCAGCCAACGACAGCCAGTGGGTCAAATCCAGCTACCCTCCTATTTATGTAAATAAAGTTTTATTGGAATGCAGCCACACTTGTTGGCTGGCCATGCCGTTGGCTGGCCATGCCATTGGCTGGCATACTGTTTTGGCTGCTTTTGCACTACAAAGGCGAGAGCTGCTACAGAGACCACAGGGCCTCCAGTGTGTACTAGCTGGCTCTTTGTAGGAAAAGTTTGCCCCACCCCTGCGCTGCTAGGAAGAACAGCTGAGGAGTTGTGCCTAACTCTTAACTGCTTAAGTACAAATGCACATTTCAAAAGCAAGTGACAACTGGTGATAACTTACTCTGCAAATCAGGAGCCAAAGGAGCAGCTCCTTTGGGCTGCGTTCCAGCTGTCCCAACCCTCCGCTCCTGCCTTCTCCCATGAGACTCTTCCCCTCTTCAGGGCTGTCCTCAAATGAAACTTGGGCCTTAAGTGAATCAAATTGTACATCTCCCATATGTCATTTTTTTTTAGCAGAAAATAAAGTACCTTAATTTATCCACCCACAGAAAGTTTTTCAGATGGGGTGGGAAGGAATGGGGGGAGAATGTGTCTATGAGCTTCCAGTGCTCATCTCTGTGGCTCAGAAGCCGTCAATAGCTGGAACAGAAAACGTCCTCACATCTGTCACACAAACACACCCCATGGAACCAAAAATAAACCCCACACTGATGAAAGCCAGCATGTCGAAAGATAATTTTAGATTTATTTGAAGACTGCAGAGACAGTCTCGCTGAAATTTTAAAACCACACCCCCAGAATACCCAACCCCTTGTGATTATGCTCAGCCCTGCTGAGGAGGCAAAAACACTTCATTCCCTTTTATAAACCTCCCAGGCACCTCAGCTGTCTCCAGAATGGAGAGAGCATTCCTGAGTTACCATGTGACCCCGAAGGTCAGCCGAGTCATAGCTAAGCTGACACCACTGTCCAATATCCACTAATGGAGTTCACATATTTTTAACTTTCAGACACACACAGTTCAGCATCACAGGCTCCGTCCAGACACACTTGCCAAACTGCTCTCTTTTACCCTACCTGAGGGTCAGCTCTATGGGGACAATAATGGTGCCCCAGCACCTTTCAGGGTGCTCTCCACCTGCATTTGAAAGAATGACAGCTAGGCAATTTTTTAAACTTTTGAAGAATGAGCTCGGATTACAGTTTAATCAAGTCACAGAACCATCCTATTAAATTTCTATGCAGAGTATCAAGATTCAGCTATTCACAGTATCTATGCATTGTTTCCTGTTCCCATCGCTCTGAGGCTACTTTATCTTCTTCCATTCTTCGCTGTGCCATTTCTCTGTTCCCTCCAGCCCCATGTTTATGATGGCTGACAATGCTCGTTTCCAAAGCTCTTGTCTGTTCTATTTATCTGCAGGGGACTCCGAGGCCCCGTCTGTGGACAGTTGCTTAACAGACGCTTTAGATGATTACAGAAAAAAACGTGTCAGGAAAAATTTCATTCTCACATCTTATCATTCTCTCCCGTCCACAGCCAGACCAATCCTAAAAGAGATCTAGCTGACACCTGGTGCTCCCCGAAAGGTGCAGGTAATGGATCCTCACAGACCAAAGACAGTAAGTATTGTTTCCAATTTGCTGCCTCCTGGCAAGCTCATTATTACTGGACAAGGATCAAACCTCTTTGTCCTTGGTTCAGACTCAAAAAAAGACTCTCAGCAGGATATCCATTAGTTCAAATTGCTGCCTCCAGTACAAAACGATTTCCCACCACTATTTCCCGGCATCCACTTGTATGGGGGAGGATGAGGCTCCAGCAATGACGGATGACGCATACGAGGGTACAGGGACTCCTTGCTTTCTCTCACATGTTATGTCTGGATGAAATTTAGACCAAAAGACAAAACTGTTTGGAAACATGTCTCCAGAGTCATCCTAACTTGGAGGGGAAGGAACTCAGAGGATTTAAGAGGCAAAACCTCAAAGCCAGTTCCCCACAGGAAGATTCTAAAAGGCCATGGTGAGAATTTTCCCTCAGTTCTACAATGGGCTTGAGGTTCGATGGTCCCAACCCACTTTTAATCTCAAAAACTTCCTCCTTGATAATTTGACACATAAGGTAAAACAGTACCATGAACTCAGTTGCTATTCAGAAAGAGAACTTTGAAAAGCACTCCATCTCAGCTGGATTTTTAAAAAGCACTCCAGAATCAAAGAACTGGGTCAGCAATATTTTCTTGTTATTGTTAATTTGACACTTGTTCTGACACAAAAGCATACAAGCTGAGAACGGAGAGTTCTACTTGGGGTTTCAACGTGCCTATGCCAGCCCCTGATGCGGGTCTCAGGTACAGTGTGCCCTGAACATTCAACCACTAGATAGCAAAGGAAAATCAAGAGCCAAACTCTCCAGCTTCGGTATGAAGACCTGTCATTTTACACTGGGACAAACTGCACAGTATTTTGGAACAAAGTGGAATATTTTTCATTGATGATGTTTGCTTTAAAAAGATGATTATACCAAACACAACCTGAAAACAAGTTCTATTTTACATGCAAAGCCAGTGAATAAATAAATACTAGTTCTGTGGCTACCTCTGTTTTCTACTTCAGAATAACAGTCATCCCTTGAGCTCAGCTTTTGGTCATCACAACAGGAAGGAGGCAGATGGGAAATGTAACTCAGCTAAGATCGCTGCTGAGGGCCCCAGGCAGTGCTATTTCCACAGGTAATACTTCTTACCTCCTGGCCCAGAAGAAAGTCTAGGAAGTGGAGGAAGGATATGCTTGATAAAAGGCATTTACTGTGACTTCTGTGAATATATGACCAACAAGCAAACCTAGTTGCACAAATAGGAGACACACTGGCCAGGCGACCAGCAGCCCTGGGTTCTAATCCCAGATACACCTGGTGTCTCAGTTCTGACAAGTCACTTCATTTCCGGGGCCACAGCTTCTCACCTGTCAAAAGACAGGTTGGTTAAGATGACCACTTAGAACTTTTCTGCTTTTAAAAATTCTTAACAATGGGCTAGGTGTGGTGGCTCACACCTGTAATCCCAGCACTTTGGGAGGCTGAGGCAGGTGAATCACCTGGGGTCGGGAGTTTGAGACCAGCCTGACCAACATGGAGAAACCCTGTCTCTACTAAAAATACAAAAATTAGCCGGGTGTGGTGGCGCATGCCTGTAATCCCAGCTCCTCGGGAGGCTGAGGCAGGAGAATCCTGTGAACCTGGGAGGCGGAGGTTGCAGTGAGCTGAGATCCTGCCATTGCACTCGAGCCTGGGCAACAACAGTGAAACTCTGTCTCAAAAAAAACAAAAATTCTAACAATGTATTCAAATTATATCCTAAGCAATATATCAATGTAACAAAATTACATTTGTACCCCCATAAATTTATACAAATTTAAAAAACAAATTATATCCTAAAAAGATCATTGTTTTCTCTGTAGAACACTTAGCACCACCATATTTGCTGTCTCTTCTCAAGGCAGAACACTTGCTATACATATGAGCTGCAGCCGTTTTCCACTCAACTCTTTAACTTGCTCCTTTAAGGGGCCTTGTTTCAGGCATTTTTGGATCCCTGGAACCAGTACAAGGAGGGCTTCCCACAAGGAATATTTACCATCATGGCTTCATATTTATTTTAATTCTTCAGGTTAAAAATAGGAAATAAAGTAGCTCATCTCCCCAGTTTCAGAGTTTCAAACATAACAAATCAAAGAACTCTGTCAACTCCAAGAACCACTCAAGTATTTTAACATGTCACTGTGAAGGGACTAAAATATGAGCTTATGAATAGCCTTTGGAAATCCAAGTTGTTTTTAAGGAAAGTAGCCACTGGTATTAACCTACAGTCACTACACTGTGGTGACCCCAGAATTTAGAAACAGGGTATCATCTGGGAGAAATGTAGCAAACAGTACCTTCAGCTCAGCCTAACTAACGGGCTAAGTGATCTGGAGAAAGAAGTTTCAGGGCAGCTGGGCACATTTGGGAACTACCCAAGTTCAAACAAGGCAAATGTAATATACAGCACCAGGGAGCGGGGCGTGGCTGAATCTTCGTGACTGACTGGAATGCAGAGTGGAAGCCTGAGACTTTTATGTCCAGTCTGGGGAAAAGTATACACCGGATCTAGAAAAGCAGAGATGCAGGAAGAAAGAATCTACCAGTGTCCTCAGCACTGTCCTGAGTGAAGGGTGTCTTTACAAGCAGATGCACATATGGGGATAGGATAATCAAAGCCAGAAATGAACAAGCTGCCCCGGGGGAAAGCAAGCAAACGGGAAAGGCAGAGGGCAGTGTTAGAGGCACAGGCAAAGAGCAGATGACCGCCTCACACACACTACAGTGACTAAAATAAAAGAATATGTACCATTAAGTGTTGGTGAGGGTGTGGAGAAATGTGAACCTTAATACATGACTTCATCCTGAGTATCTCACATTACTGGTGGGAATGGAAAATGATGTAGCTACTTTGGAAAACAATATGGCGGTTCCTCAAAAGCTTAAAGTTACTACACAATCCAGCAATTCTGCTTCTAGATATAAACCCAAGAGAAATGAAAACATATGTCCATACAACAATCAGTACATGAATGTTCATAGCAGCATAATTTATAATAGCCAAAAGGTACAAACAACCCAAATGTCCATCAACTGACAAATGGATAAATAAAATATATTATAGGTATATTTATAATCCCAGCACTTTTGGAGGCCAAGGCGGGCAGATCACTTGAGGTCAGGAGTTCGAGGCCAGTCTAGCCAACATGGTGAAACCCTGTCTCTACCAAAAATATAAAAAATTAACCAGGCCTGGTGGTACGTGCCTGTAATCCCAGCTACTCAGGAGGCTGAGGAAGGAGAATGGCCTGAACCTGGGAGGCAGAGGTTGCTGTGAGCCGAGATCACACCTCTGCACTCTAGCCTGGGCAACAGAGTGAAACTCCATCTCAAAAAAAAAATAAAAATAAAAATGAAATATGTTATATTCATACAACAGAATATTATCTAGCCACTTAAAGGAATGAAGTACATATGCTACAACCTCAGTGTGAGCCTTAAAAACATGCTAAGTGGGCCGGGTGCGGTGGCTCACGCCTATAATCCCAGCACTTTGGGAGGCCTAGGCAGGCGAATCACATGAGGTCAGGAGTTCGAGACCAGCCTGGCCAACATGGTGAAACCCCGTCTCTACTAAAATTATAAAAATTAGCCGGGCGTGGTGGCAGGCACCTGTAATCCCAGCTACTTGGAGGGCTGGGGCAGAAGATCGTGCCACTGCATTCTGGCCTGGGAGATGACAGAGTAAGACTCCATCTGGGAGAGAGAAGGAGAGACAGAGAGAGAGAGACACACACACAGACAGAGAGAGAGAGAAAGAGAAAGACAGAGAGAGAGAGGGAGAGACAGAGAGAGAGACACACACAGAGAGAGAGAGAAAGAGAAAGAAAGAAAGAGAGAGAGAGAAAGAAGGGAGGGAAGGAAGGAGGGAGGGAGGGAAGGAGGGAGGGAGGGAGGGAGAGAAGGAAGGAAGGAAGGAAGGAAGGAAGGAAGGAAGGAAGGAAGGAAGGAAGGAAGGAAGGAAGGAAGGAAGGAAGGAAGGAAGGAAACGAACCAGGCACAGAGGGCTATATATTGTATGATTCAATTTATATGAAATATCTAGAGTAGGCAAATCCACCGAGATGAAATAGATTAGTGGCTGCCTAGGGCTGGGGAGCTTGAGGGGAAGATGGGGAAGGAGTGGACAGTGTAACATGGAATGAAGGAAACAGATCTAACATGTTTCAGGCTGGGAATATCTATGGCTCTTCCTACATTGGCCTGGCACATTGAGCTCTCAGGGGAGAAAGTGGGGGCTGCACAGGTCACCCATCCTTCCTTCTCCAGTACAGGTTTTAGTGGACCCTACTCCCTAGGAAACAAAAACTTTCCTTTCTCCTCCCTCCCTAATCACCCATGTGGCTTCCCAGGGTGCCTAAATCTGAATCTTCCTCAAACACAGAAGTTACACCTTGACTTAGCAGTTTGGGTCGGCAGGCTTTACTTTTTTGCCCACTTTTTTTCCCTTTGCATTCTACATTCTAAAATGGACCCTTTTTTTTTTTTTTTTTTTTTTGAGATGGAGTGTCACTCTGTCGCCAGGGCTGCAGTGCAGTGGTGCAATCTCGGCTCACTGCAACCTCCGCCTCCTGGATTCAAGCAACTCTCCTGCCTCAGCCTCCCGAGTAGCTGGGACTACAGGCACGCGCCACCATACCAAGCTAATTTTTGTATGTTTAGTAGAGATGGGTTTTCACCACATTAGTCAGGATAGTCTGGATCTCTTGGCCTTCTGATCCGCCCACCTCAGCCTCCCAAACGGCTGGGATTATAGGCGTGAGCCACCACATCCAGCCCTCTAAAATGGATTTTTAATCCCCCAGGTATCAAATCTCATGAGTGTGTACCTGCTTAAATGACATGGTTAATAACAAGAATGACCTGCAAAATAAATAGCCCTTATGTTTTAAGATGGGGAAATGCTCCAAGAGAAGACAGAATGATGCCTTATTCAACCAGCACAGTCGAGCTTTCTCTGAGCCAAAGTTCTCCTGGGAAAGAAGTTTCCCTAAAGAAAAGAAGCAGGACAAAGTCTGGCCCAGCATCCCTTGCAGTCTCCAAACTTAAACACAGGCCACATTCTGAAACCAAGGCAAAAACTGGAAATAACTGACAAGGGAGCTGCCCTTGAGCTCCTAACCCACATACCAAAGGCCCACGCGACTCTGGCAGAACGCTGGGTAGGAGGCACTTACACACTCCCATCTGGGCTGTTACAAGCATGCAGTTCTTTCTCCTCTTCCAGTCACAGTCTCAGGCACTTCCACGGCCAACAAACAAAGAGGGGGTGAGGACTCCAGCAGGAGCCCAGTGTGCATCCCCACAAGGGGACCTTTCAACCCCCACCCGCAAGCGCTGCCTGAGGATGAAGTCAGCCTCTCTTCTGTAGGCCACGAAACAAGCTGACTTTGTGGCCAGATGGCCAGCCCCCTTGTGAGGCGCTGAAGCTGGAAAAGGATTGGTTTCACCCACGGGGATCTCATTCCCTATGCAGGACACCCAGCCAAACCATTTGTAAATATGTACATTCAGGGGACAGGCATAGAAACATTTACAAGAGCCTCTGTGAGGGACATCAGGGTTGCCCTTTCCTCTCTTCCTCCCTCTCTCTGTTCGCTGACCATAAGTCACCCTGTGCCCACTACCACCACCACCTCTAGGCTCACCTCCCAAAATATCTCCCTCTGCTTCCATGATGATAGCCTCCTGCTCCAAAATCTCTAATGGCTTCCCACTTACCACAGACCATGTTTAAACACTTCACCTTGGCACTACAATTCCTGCAAGATATGGCCATTTCACCTCCCCTCTCCTCTTGGCCCTTCTCTACGTGCCTCTCCCTCCTCTCTAGTCACACAGCCTCGTAGCTAACAACACATTCAGACCAGGTTCAAATCCCAACCCCACCATTTAATAGCTGGAGACCTTGGGTGTGGTACTTAAATGGCTGGATATTTCAGTTTCCTCATCTGTAGGGCAGGGGTAATGCTAGTACCTACTGTTCAGGTGAGTACAGTGCTGACGAAGTAAGAAAATACAGGTAAAGTGTTCAGAATAAAACCTGACACATGGTATCACTCAATAATTAGCTACTAAAATACTTATTATTTTACCCCTACAAGTCACTTATTTCACGAAGCCTTTCCTAGCAACACCAGTGAACATCCTCTGTTTCTCAAATGTTCCGTAACCATCAGAAAGCATAAATACTGACTGGAATTGCTAGGAACTGTTTCATGGGGCAGGTTACTTGGATGGTAATCAGGTGTTAATATTATCATTATGAAATTCATGTCCTAAAACACATACCAATGGCTCCCAAATTATCTCTCCCTCTAATGTCTCAATAAATTCACTACTGAGGGATACCACCTATTTGTATAGTAACAGATTTTGTTTTTTTGGATGCAGGGCTTAATTCTATTAAAGAATAGAAATTTATTAAGGGCAGGGATCACACTACATCCAGTGCACACCAGAGTTCCCACCATAGTACTACAGTGGATCATTAAGCTACTTTAATGGATTCAGAAAATCAACCTTGTTGAATTTACAAAGAGAATACTGTATTACTTAAAAAAAAAAAAAACAAAAGTAGTACATGGAAGATTAAGTGGACGCTCAGAATAAGAGTTAAAACCTGCCCTTTCAGATAGAAAAATTAGCCAGCATGGCGGCTCACACCTGTAGTCCCAACTACTCAGAAGGCTGAGGCAGCAGGATCGATTGAGCCTGGGAGGTCAAGGCTGCAGAGAGCCACGATTGTGTCGCTGCACTCTAGCTTGGGCAACAGAGCGAGACTCTTACTAATTTCTGCCTTGTTTTAGACCTTTGAAGACTTCATAACTTCTCTTCTGAATTATAAGCTCCATTTCTCACAAGTTTGAACACCCCACGGCTCGCACTACAGTGTCTTACTGAGGACTGAACCAATGTTTCAAGCAGAGGGGAACCCAAATTCCACTGTAGTATCCACTATATCCAAGACCATACAACCATAATTATAAAGGCACTATGCAACAGAAAGCTTCAGAGGGCCTATTTTAATGAATAAGAATATACAAAGTCCTGTTAAGAAAATGGTTGTTTTGAAATATTTGAGTGTATTTAAAATAGCCCTAGTTTCAAGGCCAGGCATCGTGGCTCACACATGTAATCCCAGCACTTTGGGAGGCTGAGGCGGGCAGATCACTTGAGATCAGGACCAGCCCAGCCAACATGGTGAAACTCCATCTCTACTAAAGAAGGATACAAAAATTTAGCCAGGTGTGGTGGCACGTGCCTGTAATCCCAACTACTCAGGAGGCTGAGGTGGGAGAATTGCTTGAACTCGGGAGGTGGAGGCTGCAGTGAGCTGAGCTGAGATCGCGCCATTGCACTCCAGCCTGGGCGACAGAGCAAGACTCCATCCACCCCCCAACAGAAAAATCAATCAATCAATAAAAAAATAAAATAGCCCTAGTTTCAGCACAGGTTGGGGCGAACATTTGCTCAGGTGTTGCCCTAGGCAATGTCATCCCTACTATGGGCAGCTCCATCAGAGCCTGCTCCGGACTTCCCTCCGCCTCCTCACCTGTTCAGCTGGGAAGATGCAGTGCGGAGTGGTCAGTGTGCAAGGGGAAATGGCATTTGGAAAGCAAGGCTTTCCTCTCCCTCTATCTCTAGAATAAGAGCTGCCCCAAGGGAACATGCCTGCTGCTCTCTCTTCCTGGCAAACTGCGCCCTTGCAAAGAAGTCTGCCCTTCCCGGGCACTGATGGTGCCCTGCTGGGTAAGTCTGAGTCATTTGGGGGTTCAGTAAAAGCCTGCTTCCCTGAAGATATGAGCCACAGAGTCTCACATCAGTTTTATGAGGAATAAAGGTGACATCTGGCAACCTGCTGACATCTTAGTCTTCGTTGTCAATTTGCTTAGAACCCAGCAGGCAAAGAATGGTGTTATTTCTTGGGCTCTCTCAAAATTCCCACCACATTCCCCTGTGATCTAAGAGGACTACTATGGGGGAAAAAAGGAAATTCAAGAAAAAGAGGTCCCGCATGTATCTCTATCAGCATCACACACCAGGCCTACTTCTGACCAAAGAATGGCTGAAAATCCACCCCTCACCCACGAAGACACCACTCACCCTACAAGCAACCTGTCTAGAAAGGTGGAAAATGCCCCATTTCCCATTCCCCATTATTTGTGAGAATATCTAAGCTTTATCATACTTCTCATATAGGCCAAATTAAGTGTTTCAGCTGCTATGTGAAATCCTGGCAGCTGGCCAGGCACAGTGGCTCACGCCTGTAATCCCAGCACTTTGAGAGGCCAAGGTGGGTAGATCACCTGAGGTCAGGAGTTCAAGACCAGCCTGGCCAACGTGGTGAAATCTTGTCTCAATAAAGCTACAAAAACTAGCTGGCTGTGGTGGCATGCACCTGTATTCCCAGCTAATAGGGAGGCTGAGGCAGAAGAATAGCTTGAACCTGGGAGGTGGAGGTTGCAGTGAGCCAAGATCAGGCCATTGCACTCCAGCCTGGGTGACAAGAACAAAACTCTGTCTTAAAAAAAAAGAAGAAAAAAATCCTGGCAGCCATCCTATAACAAAGGAAAAGGACAGAAGTGTACAAGAAAAGATTGTATATTTCATCAGGAACAGCTTTAAACACGGCTAAGATAAAATACATAATTGTCTGACAAACAGACGATTGTGATGGACAATGACGTGTCCATGATGCGTCCAATGATTGATGGACAATGATGGACAATGGGGACTCAGGGGTTGTAGGGCTGGATGATGAGAGGCTGCCTGGTGGGTACAACGTGTGTTGCTCCCGGGATGCAGGCACCAAAGGCCCTGACTTCACCACAAGGTAATGTATCAATGTAGCAAAATTGCACTTGTACCCCATGAATCTACACAAATGTTTTACAATTTAAAAATTAAAAGAAGAATTCTCCACCAAAAGCATCAGATAGCATCTACACTACTACTAAAGATCAAGCTGTTGATTGGTTTTCCTGTTTAGCCAGAAGGCACTGGATCCTGGAAAACATAGAGCAGGCTTCAGGAAGGTTCAAGGAAACCAGGTATACCCCAAAACACAGGGGGGTACATGGGCCCCATCCTCTAAATCATGTGTTTCCCACACACCCTCATCAAACATCGGAAATAGGACGAGCTGAACACAGACAAACTTACGTGCTCTTTCATCTTGTGAGCCACAGTTGTTGACATCATGATGCAGCAGAGGACGACGACCAGAATGAAGTAGAGGGCGTACATGAAGCGGGTGCTCAGGGACTGCCGAATCCTGGGGCAGCAATCACAGCATAGAGAGCAGCCTGCAGACCCACAGCAGCAGGCCAGCTAGAAAAGGAACAGAAAGCATCTGCTTAGAGCATGATACTGCGATAGAATAAGAAATATGGCCAGGCACTGTGGTTCACATCTGGAGCCCCTGCTACTCGGGGGGCTGGAGGATCACTTAAGACTAGGATCGCTTGAGACCAGAGTTCAAGTTTAGCCTGGGCAATATAGCAAGAACCTGTCTCTAAATATATATATATATGTTTATATATATATAAATATGTGTATATATATTTTTATATATATATAAATATGTGTATATATATTTTATATATGTGTATATATTTATATATAAACATGTGTATATATAGAGACAAGCTATATCTAATGTATATTTTATATACACATACATACACACTCACACACACATATATATATATATTTTTAAACAAGGCCCAGTGCAGTGGTTCACACCTTTAATCCCAGAGCTTTGGGAGATCAAGGTGAAAAGATCGCTTGAACCCAGGAGTTTGAGATCAGCCTGGGCAACACAGCAAGACCCCATCTCTTACAAAAATTTTTTTCTTTAATTAGCCAGGCATGGTGGCACAAACCTGCAGTCCCAGCTACTTGGGAGGCTGTCTCCAAGAAAAACATGACCAGGAAAAAAGAAAAAAATCATATTAGGTTGGTGCAAAAGCAATAGTGGTTTTTGCCATTACTATATATATATATATGCGTGTGTGTGTGTGTGTGTATCTCTATATATATATGAAATTTGGTCTGATGCAAGAGCGTCTAAAACTTCTGGAATTTCCTGAGTGATAGAGGTTAACAGGAGAGAATTTCGTTACTGATGCTCTTTTCAATCATACCAGAGCTTGTACTAATGAGGCAACTCTTCCTGGGCCCTTCGATAGCTTCAGGATGGAAGGCTGGCTATATTAGTGGAAACAACCAAGTGGTTTAGAGGGTTGGAACTTTCATGAGCACACACCTGGGCGGGGACTGGAGACTGAGCTAATTACCAATAGCCCATGATTTAAATCAGTCACATGTACATAATAGTGCCTCCATAAAAACCCTCATCAATGGGATTCAGAGCTTCCAGTTTGATGAACACATCCATGTGCCGGGAGGGTGGTGTACCCCAACTCCACGGGAACGATGCTCTGGTGCTTGGGACCCTTCCAGACAGCGCCCTGTGTACCTTTTCATCTGGCTGTTCATTTGTATCCTTTATAATAAACTGGTAATCACCAGTAAAGAGTTTTCCTGAGTTATGCGAGCCATTCTAGCCAATTATTGAACCTAAAGAGGGCGTGAACCCCTGATTTACAGCTGGTCAGTCAGAAGTACGGGAGACTTAGATTCGCAATTGGCATCTGAAATGGGAAAAGTCTTGTGGAACCGAGCCCTTAACCTGTGGGGTCTGTGCGAACTCTAGGTAGCTAGCATCAGAACTGAATTAACTTGTGGCACGCCCAGTTGGTGTCCTGTACTGCGTCACACCACTTTACCAATGTATTCACACAGGCCTTCTGCAGGTTGACCTTCCAAGCTACAAGATGACCATTCTTCCCAGGTACCTTGACCATACAGCATGCAGGAACAGTTCGGTGTGTGAACAAAGCTTTCATCGGAATTGTTCTGGTGCTATCTTTAATGACAACCATCAACGGTTTGGGAGATGCCCAATTATTACACAGAAAAGGCACAGTTCATCTGAAGTATTATAATCACGACCCTTAGACAAAAAGATTTCTAGAATCAGCTAAGGGCAAGAGAAGAAGCCAAGAACTAGTAAACAAAGTGGGAAGAACATGAAAAACAAAAAGTTGGGCCCAAGAAAGTGAGGGAGAAGAAAAGGAAAAATCAGTTAGGCAGACAGCTAAGGTTAGTCCTCAGAGATACAGCCTAAAAATCAGCTATACGTACAAATAGAGCTGCCTGGGGAAAAACTAAACTGCAGCTGCACTGATAAGAAAGCAGGGCCCAGCATAGAAGCCTTTTGTTCTTTCCGTGATTAGCAGGCTCCCAGGGAGAAGTTTCTTCCCCTTCTCCAGCATATACACAGTGGGCTCCGTGGGAACTTGCACAGGGAGCGGGGAGGTGGTGGGGGGAGGCTTACCTAAAACACAGTTATACAAATGAGGTGTTGCACTTTGTGTTTACCCAAGACAGGCGGCGTCTGCACAGATAAGGAGAGTTACACAGACAGCTTCTCAGATAAGCGAAGTTACACAAACAGCTACACAGATGAGGGGAGTTTCTCACAAAAGCTTTCGGATTCAACTGTAAAAACAGCGACCCACTCAGGTCCTCCTTTCCGCTGCACAGAGCTTTCTTCATTCACTCCAACTTCACCCTTGTGTTCACATTAATCCTTACTTTTCTTGGCCGTGAGACAACGGGCTTGGATAACACCTCAGACAACATGAGCATCAACCCTAGACAGTTTCAAAAAGGGACTTGTCAAAATCCATGAGCCTAAGGATGAATGTACAAGCACCTAGGGTACTGGGATGGGAAAGGCTATGCCTGCCGTCATCCACCCTTGCAGGAAATAATGAGTATGTAACTTGAAGCTCAAAAGAAATGGGTGCCTTTTACACTGCATTTCTACCAGAGCTTCATGCCCCAAATTGTAAGCTTTTTAGGTTCATTAGTAGGATGTGGGCCCAGAGGAATACAGAGCTCCTGCTACACCACTAACAGCATACACATCTTTTATCTGGAGAATGTGAATATTGATTAAACTATAGGGCAACAGAGGATGGTGATTAAAAGCTCAGGCTCAAAGCTTGGCTGGGTTTGTGGTCTGGCTTTGCCACCTACTAGCTGTGGACTACAAGCAAGTTATTTACCCTTTAAAAACTCAAGACTCAGCCGGGCACAGTGGCTCATGCCTGTAATTCCAGCACTTTGGGAGGCTGAGGCTGGCGGATCTGAGGTCAGGAGAACAAGACCATCCTGGCCAACATGGTGAAATCCCATCTTTACTAAAAACAGAAAACAAAAAACAACAACAACAAAAAATCAGCTGGGCGTGGTGGCCAGCACCTGTAGTCCCAGCTACTCGGGAGGCTGACGCAGGGGAATTGCTTGAACCAGGGAGGTGGAGATTGCAGTGAGCTGAGATCGCTCCACTGCCGCCCAGCCTGGCGACAGAGCGAGACTCCATCTCAAAAAAAAAAAAAAAAAAAAAAAAAAACACCAAAAAAACCCCTCAAGACTTCTCGTTTATAAAGTGGGGGTGGCAGAAGTACTACATAGTCTCTTGGATAACCTAATCAGACACACCTGGCGCCAGAAAGGAGTCCCTGTTAAGCAAACAGGGAATGCTACAAGAAATTACCATAAACTGCAAATTACAATAAAATTTGTATGTATTAACACTATATTCTATATAAACCTAAAGCCCAACAATTCAATCTCTTGATAATGATTTGGAAGGAAGTTTGAGACTCTGCAAAGCTTCAAAACAAGCACCAATTAGAATGCTACACCATAAACATCATTTACAATGAGCTAAGATCACAGGCATATGGGTAAGACAACATAGCAATGGCGTGACAGATCTTGAAATTACAGGCATTTCCCTAGTTATCTCATCTACTTCATGAGACTGTCATTGTTTGAGTTCATTGTCATTCTGTACTATTTCATCGCTACAAATTTTTCCTAACCAACTCTCTCCATCTTACATCCAATTTTCTAAGCCAGCTTCCTCCAGATTCTTCTTGACTCACAAAACGAAGCCACTGCTTTGTAAAAGAAGACATTCTACTCGGGCTGAGATAAGAGAATACATAAGTGGTATCCTAACATTACTGCATGTGTGGGTGTTTTATGGGCCACTTTCCTTTACAATTCCTTCATTGATGTTCTCAATCTCTGATTTTACTGACCTCTTTCCAATCACATGCCCCAATTTTAAACACACACAGATACAACTGTCCCCTCCCACTGCTTTAGCTGGCTTTTCTCTGGGCCCTGCCTCCTGAACCCTTTCCTAACTGCCTCCTTCACTGATTGCTCTTTTTTTTTTTTTTTTTTTTAACTGTAAAATACTGTTTCACTGTATTACACACGCTGGCCTCAAACTCCTGGGCTCAAGTGATGCTCCTGCCTCAGCCTTAGCTGGGACTATAAGCACAGGACACCACGATACCATGCCTGGCTGGTTGCTAACTCTCTGTTACCATGTGGTCTTAGATAACATCTCACTGTATTTCAAGTTCAAATGTGATCAACAAAATACTTATTCTATTTGGGAAAATAAGTATTTTGGAAACAGTTAATGCCTCCCACAATAAAACATTCCCACAGCTGAATCAACATTTAAACTATTATTTCCACAGAGGGAAAAAACAAACAGATACAAACATCACTGTGAGCCTAATTGGAACTGATCATCTAAAGGCAGACAAATAGCAAAAGGGATGCGACTGTGGAAAATGTAAAAAGAAAGTCATATTGGTTTAACCCCATTCTATCATTAAAGTCATGTATCATTGTATGGATCTGATTTTCCAAATTTCATTTTCACTCTTACTCTATACAGTGCTATAGTATTACCAATTTACATATGTACATATATTTTTATGTGTCTATATATATGTGTACCTATACACACACATTCCGAATATTAGAATGGACTAGCCTTTTTCTACTAGCCCAAAAGTGATTTATCAAAGTAAACTATGCTAATAATTAAGGGTTCAAGCACATTATCCTTAAGCTACACATTGATATATACACCAGGTGGAAATTCAAAACAGCATCCGTAAAAGAAATATTTATGTTAGCATCTAGGGAAATCTCACAGTCCTGCTGACTGAGCACTTGTTTCTGGAAGAGCATACCTTTGAATAAAATGGGTTCACATCCAGCCCCTGCCACCTACAGGGTTAAGACACTGAGCACGTCACTCACTTTCAAAACGGAAAAAATCAGTTCCTGGCTGGAACTACTGGTGCTTTCACAAGCTTGGAGAGAAATGCCAGGGTTTCGTTACCCCTGGTTCCAAGAGGGCATACAGCTTTTACTGAAAAAGTCACAGCATATAAAACAAATAAATATAGAATATACAACGCCAAGAGGGAACGCTAATGTAAACCATGGACTTTAGGTGGTAGTGACGTGTCAAGGTAGGTTCATCAATTCTAACAAATGTACCACTCTGGTGGGAAGCGCAGATAATGGGGGAGGCCATGCGAGCGGGGAGGGGATATATATGGGAATTCTCTGTATCTTCCTCTTAATTGTGCTGTGAACCTAAAACTGCTCTAAAAAAAAATCTAAGCCTCGTTTTTAAAAATATAAATAAACAAATGAACAAAACAGTGCCTGCCCCCCAATGGCTCAGTAAATGGATGTTGGCTGAATAATGTATGGTAAAGTCACACTCCTCACACACAGTGGGTAGCAATCCCCTCCATGGGACCAAGTTCGTGATTGCATGCTATACTCAATTTCCCATGCAAGCACTGAATCATAGAGAATACTAAGGGCGTTAATTTGTAGATACTGCAAACTCTCCTCCTCCACAGGAAGTAACATTCACACACGCAAAAGGAGTCCAACAATATCTTTGGAGGGCAATGCTTGCAATCCTTCCAGAAACTCCTCTCACAGATATATTTCCAAAAAGACACAGATTTAGGTATGAGACTGTTCATAGCAAACACTGGAAACAGCCTTATTTTCCAGCTACCCAGGGACTAGTTAAATGAATTACGACCTATACAATGAAATATTTTTTAAAACAACACGTCAGGTGTGTTAGGCTAAATTGTGTCCCCCAAAATTCCTATGTTGAAGTACCAACCCCTAGTACCTCAGAAAGTGATTGTATTTCCATAGGGCCTTTAAAAAGGTAATTAAGTTCGGCCAGGTGCAGTGGCTCACGCCTGTAATCCCAACTCCCAAGGCGAGTGGATTGCTTGAGGCCAGGAGTTCGAGGCCAGCCTGGCCAACATGGTGACACCCCATCTCTACTAAAAATATAAAAATTAGCCAGGCATGGTGGCGCATACCTGCAGTCCCAGCTTCTGAGGAGGCTGAGGCACGAGAATCGCTTGAACCCGGGAGGCGGAGGTTGCAGTGAGCAGAGATCGTGCCACTGCACTCCAGCCTGGGTGACAGAGCCAGACTCTGTCTCAACAAAAAAGGTACTTAAAAGGCAAATACGACCACTGGGGTGGTCCTTAATCCAACAGGACGGCTTCTAAGAAGAGAAGGACACACACACAGGGACGGAACAGCAACACGGTGGCCATCTACAAGCCAAGGAGAGAGGCCTCAGAAGAAAGCAACCCTGCACACACGTTGCTCTTGGACGTCTGGCCTCCACAAGTGAGAAGCTGAATTTCTGTTGGGTAAGTCACCCAGTCAGTGTTACTTTGTTATGGTGGCCCCAGCCAACTAACACAGGCAGTATGCCCTACTATTTCATATCTATGTACATACACATATGTGTAGATATAAGACCACTAACACCGACTACCTCAGGAACAGGCCTAGGGGAGGGACAGGGGACATCCATTATACTTATTGTTCTGCTCTCCTGGTTGGGTTTTTACCATGTGCATGCATTACTCTTATAGTTAAAAAATGAAGAAAACTACTACTTGAGAAAAGTAAACTGTGTGTGGTGGCTCATGCCTGTAATCCCAAAACTCTGGGAGGCACCCAGCACTGGGTGGGTGGATCACTTGAGCTCAGGATTTCGAACCCAGCTGGGGCAACATGGTGAAACCCCATCTCTACAAAAAATACGAAAATCAGCCAGGCGTGGTGGTGCATGCCAGTGGTCCCAGCTACTTGGGAGGCTGAGGCAGGAGGATTGCCTCCCGAGTAGCTGGGACCACAGGTCGAAGCTGCAGTGAGCAGAGATTGCACCATTGCCCTCTGGTCTAGGCCACAGAGATCCTGTCTCAAAAAAGAAACAAAATAAAATAAAAGCAACTAAGCTGAACGATAGTGATATAAAAGCATTTGCAAATGTGGTATTGCTGTAGGTCGGGCTTTTCCTTTCTGAAGAAGCTTCCCCTCCCCCAAACATACTGCAAAGGAAACTCTTTCCAAGAGCCTGGCACACCCTCCCTCCAACCGCAGGAATGGCAAAGGCTTTTCTAAATAGGAGGTGCTTTGTCCTTGCCGGGGCAAAGAATCAAAATGAAAGGATAAGCTGGCTCTTGCTTATCTTACCTGAAGCTGGGCCTCCCACTTACTGTTATTTTTCTTCGCCAGCCCAAGGACCAGCCCCGCAACACACACACATACTACAAAAAATAAATACGGCTTCCTCTCTGTCCTCCGCACCGGCCTTGGGCACAGATGGTCCTTCCAAGGATTGATCTAGGTGTGTGAGAAAATGCTCACAGAAACATGAGCTAGGGCTGGTAGTAACTTCCAAGTACTTCTTCTGTTAAATTAAAAAGCACAATACCTTCATTACCTAGAATTTCCAGTTGGCAACAAGAAGGCCAAACATATTCCAAAATTGGCATGCACACACACAACACATGCACCTTAATCATAAAAGGGTCTCTGTCTCCCTCTCTCAAGTCTTATTGTCACAGTTCCAAAGGCCTGACTATCAGGTTCTTAAACCACAGCAACCAAGAGGACAAACTGCTGGGGAGAACCAGAGAAGCTGGACTCAACTCTAGCGAAGTGACCTGCCCTTCTGGGTCTTAGTTGTCATCACCTGTAAGTGGAAGGAACCCAGGTAGACGATGGGTGGTAGATCAACAGGTGTCACCCCACATCCAACGGATGGGCAGTGGCTGCCTGAAACTCTGTGCTGAGGAGGATTCCTAAGGCCGAAAGTTTCATCAGGGAAAGTGCAGTGATCACTTCGTACCATCTGCCACAGGCATGGAAAGATAGCATGGTGGCATCACACCACACTCCTGTCAACCCTGCAAGAGGTAACTGGATATCCTTAGCATCCGTAACTTCTTAGATGTTGAAAAACAAACTGCAACGGGCAAGCACGATGAGTCAACCCCACAGCAAGGAGAGAAAACCAACCAAAAGGAGAAGCCAGAACTAAAAAGTGGAGCAGCGGTAAGCTCTTTAAGCACCCCACAAGTGAGACAAAATGGCAAATATAAGAAGCCACGTTTGCTTGTTCTGCTTGCCTGCAGAACTTTACAAAATCCCTTATCAGCAGAATCCCACAAAGCCCCTGACTCTGACTGAGTGCAGCCCTCCAGAAGAACGCCCTGAAGATGACCAGCAGCACACAGCACGGGTTCCCAAGTCTCTTGCCTGGATCAGATACGTTCAATGCCCCTAGGCCTTGCCTCTTTCTGTACATATCTGACAGGATTAATGACTATGCCTCTATCATCTATAACCACATGTACTCTTGCACCCAAACCTTGATGAGATCTTGGTCTAATCTAACTCGAGCACATCTGTCGTAACATCTGAGCACTGGAAGAGCTGCCATCACTTGTCTATAAACTGCGGGCTGAAACTCTGGCTTGGAGCAGTCTAACAGAAACTCTCTGAAAGACTATCGGTTGCAATCTTCAGCAAGACTTCTGAATAAACTAGGTTGGTTTGAAAGCCTGATTTTTCTTTAGCTGACACACCAGTAATGTAAGCATCACTCTATTGCTGCATGGTCTATGTTCTGCATGGTACCAGCTCACACACGGCAGTGTGACCACATATTCATGACAATGGCCCAGGCAGGACATATGTTCTCTTACCTTCATTCCACTTAGGAATGAAAGAAGTATACTAAGCAAATAAGTGCTTAGGACACTTCTGTCACAAGAATGATCCCAAAGGTGGGTCACATTTTTTAGCTTCAGTGCTTGAGTTTTGGGGAGCATGAGCTACTTGGCCACGTGGAAACCAACTGTTCTGAAGGACTTGCTCCTCAATGGGGCTGGACAGCCAAGTTGGCTTTCGTGTGGCTAAACTAAGTCCAAACCGTAAAAGAAAGTGTGACACCACCCTTCATTCAGTCCCTTTTCCTATTTCTGGAAATACAGGAGACCTAGCAAAGCTAAGGAAAGACATTAAGAGTTTTCTGTGAGCTACAAAAATTATAATACTGCTCCTTAATAAACAGCAGTGGGATGGGGCACAGTGGGGAAGTTCCTCAAATATTGAAGCTGACCAAGCTGTTAGAGCTCAGGTGTTCCTGGGCATGCTGGGAGGTTGTAGTACCAAGGAAATAGAAGAAATGCATTAAAAACATAAAACTGGGTTCAGAGTTTTTCATTCAAGTAAACAACACTGCATCTTTTAACTAGAGTTCCACATCTTTCAGTAATGCATAACACTACCCATGCCATGTAGGGTCTCCTTCCCTTCCTTCTCTTTTGAAGCTTTAGGGTTACCTTTGAGTCAACTGTGATGTGCAGAAGAAATGAACAATTCTCTACTTTGAAGAGCAACATTCATTGAAATTCTGGACCCAACAACCAACATTGTGCAGCTTCATCTTCCCATCTCAAGCTCAGAAATAGCTTCCACTGAACTTAGACCTTTTTTCCCACTGCAAGAGGGCAGTGGTAGGGTGGGGGGTGGGGGTGGGGAGGTGTTGGTAAACCCTTCCTCTTGGCACCACAGTGCCAGGTACTGTCCTTTATTGATAGCTATGCAATGGCATGGTACAACTTAAAAGCTAGGAGAACAAGCACAAAAATTCCTCTGCTCAATGAAGGAGTGTTTTACTGAACAAACAGTGTAACTGCAGGTAGTTCCTAATTCACAAATGGTTGTATCCTAGAAAACTCAACACATACACGTGGTTTATCTGGGGCTTACAGTGGCTTTCCCCCATACAAAAGAATACATGGCAACCTATGAAAGCTTACTGAATCAGCCAGGTGCGGTAGCTCACGCCTGTAATCCCAGCATTTGGGAGGCCGAGGCAGGTAGATCACTCAAGGTCAGGAGTTTGAGACCAGCCTGGACAACATGGTGAAACCCTGTCTCTACTAAAAATACAAAAAATTAGCCAGATGTGGTGGTGGATGCTTGTAATCCCAGCTACTCAGGAAGCTGAGGCAGGAGAATCACTTGAACCTGGGAGGCGGAGGTTGCAGTGAGCTGAGATCGCGCCACTGTACTCCAGCCTGGGCGACAGGGCAAGACTCCATCTCAAAAAATAAAAAGAAAGAAAGAAAGTTTACTGAATCCATAATAATATTAGCTAGCAACAGTTAACACTTATTAATCTCTTACTGTCTGCAAGGCACAACAATTATTATGTGTTACAATCATCCCTATTTTACAGAGATGAGACCAGGGCTCAGAAAGGGTAAACGGCAGCTTAAGATCACAGAATCGGCAAGTACTAGACTTAATTTAAATCTGGTAGGCTCTTTGCCATTCTTCTCCACTTACTGCTGGCATAAGCGCTTGAACAAGACAGGTAACACTGGCCTGAAACTGGCTTCAAACCTCGGTTTCCTACAGGAGGGAGACAGGCTACATTGGAAAAAGGAAACAATTTTTCTTCCCTGCCCCTGTGTGTACAGTAACCATTCAGCAAGTATATGAAGAGGTCACTTCCTTTTCTGTGCCCTTCCTGTCTCCCATGCAGACTCTGGCCTCAGTGAACATGGATGGCTTCTTCTAGTGTCTTGCCCCAAGCAGCTCAACCACCCCAATCACCAAGCTCCCTGCCTCACCAAACCCTACCCCATATTAAAAGCCCTATTCCTAATTCTATGGAAATAGCCAAGCCATCCATTCAGTCAGCTAATATTTACTATACTCTACACATGCTATGTGCTTTGTCAATTCCTGGGAATGCCGCAGTAAACAAGAGACCTTGATTCTACACTCTCTAAGCAAGAAAACAAAGATATACATAAGATGACCATCTACATGACATCTATTACACATCTATTACATGTGGTTTATGAGAAGAAACCTAGATGTCCAATAAAAAGATTAAGATTTAAGATCAGTTAAATTATGGAAGGTTCATATTATAGAATATAATACACCCACTGAAATGATTATATAGGTTATACAGAAAAATTTATGGCCACGGAAAGACATCCACACTGTATAAACTAAAAATAGTTAATATAATAGTGTAGCGTATGAAAGGATTTTGGGTAAAAATATAACAAGACGTAGATCAGCACTAACAACAAGAAAACACAAACTAGAAGGATATACCAATACATCAACAGAGGTAAACAGAGTTGTAGAATTATGAGTGATTATGCTCTTCTGTATTTTCTGAACTTTCTGCAACAAGCATACACCTTATAATTAGAAAAACATTACAGGTTTCTATTTTGGAAGAAAGCAAAACATTCCTGTTCTACCTCATAGGTGGTAAGCCCTCAAATATTTGTTAAATGCATCAGCCAATGAGTAAATCAAACCCTACTTCAGCTATGTCATTGGAAGAAAACAGCCAGAGTGAACTATCACCATAATTGAGACAAAAAAAAAAAAAAAAGAAAAACCTACTGTACTATACCCTTAAAAATATGGCTCAAAAACCAGTGGCTCATGCCTGTAATCCCAGCACTTTGGGAGGCCGAGGTGGGCGGATCACTTGAGGCCATGAGTTGGAGACCAGACAGACCAACATGGTGAAACCCTGTCTCTACTAAAAATACAAAATTGGCCGGGCAAAGTGGCACACATCTGTAATCCCAGCTACCTGGGGGGCTGAGGCAGGAGAACTGCTTAAATCCATGAGGGAGAGGTTGCAGTGAGCCAAGATCATGCCACTCCACTCCAGCCTGGGCAACTGCTTAAACCCATGAGGGAGAGAATTGCTTAAACCCATGAGGGAAAGAATTGCTTAAACCCATGAGGGAGAGGTTGCAGTGAGCCAAGATCATGCCACTCCACTCCAGCCTGGGCAACAAGAGCAAAAACTCCATCTCAAAAAAATAGTTAAGATGGTAAATTTTATGTATGTGTTTTTTACCCTGCAAGAAAACAAAAACGTCCTTAAGCCTTGTAAAACTTTTTAGAGTTTCACTGATGTAAATAAACCAACACTTGGTAGAATTTGAAACAATTAAAAATAAAATGAAAAAAACAGCTATCGATATGGCTTGGATTTGTGTCCACACCCAAAGCTCATGTTGAACTGTAATCCCTAATGTTGGAGGTGGGGCCTGGTGGGAGGTGACTGGATCATGGGGGAAGACTTCTGATGAATGGTTTACCACCATCCACTTGGTATTGTTCTCACAACAGGGAGTGTGTTCTCATGAGATCTAGTCGTCTAAAAGTGTGTGACATCTCCCTACTCTCTCTCTCTCTCTCTCTTGCTTCTGCTCCTGCCATGTAAGACACCTGGCTCCTCCTTGGCCTTCTGCCATGATTGGAAGCTTCCTGAGGCCTCCCCCAAAGCAGAACCTGCTATGCTTCCTGTACGGCTTGCAAAATGGTGAGCCATTTAAACCTCTTTTCTTTATAAATGACCCAGTCTCAGGTATTTCTTTATAGCAATTCAAGAACAGATTAATACGGCTACCTAAAAGTTCAAGAAGTTAGAGAAACAGAAAGCTGTACATCTGCCTAGCCTAGAAATATGCTCTTATAGTTCCTTTATCTGGGTTTCTTAAATTTTATTTTGAGTTCATTGAATCCTCTAAAGCGCCAAGGCTTTCATCATCATGCCCATAACTGTGGCAGCAGGATTGTAGGGACTGTGAGAGAAGAGTTTCTGGCAAGTGGTTTCTCAAACGAGTTTCAACATACTAGAGTTGTGTTATTTTCCACGTTGAACATTTCCGTGAAACGAACAGTCAAGGGTCAACTTAGTATCTCCAGCCATCAGAACCAAGTCTGAAATGGGCAAGAACAGGCTCTGAACACATACAAAGCCAGCAACCAGCTTTGGGGTTACAATGGAGTCTGAGATAAAGATGTTCCCCTTTTTTGGAGTCTCCTTCTCAGGAGGTTAGGGTTACTTTCAGCACCAGAAGAATGTTTATCAAGTCCTCTGTTCTCAGACAGCAGTGGGATTATTTGAATCGTTACCTTACCTTAAAATCGTTACCTCTACCTTAAAATAAAAAATATCATATCACACTTAATACATTTTAGCAGGTTGGTGAGATCTATAAGGTTTGAGGTTGAAGGGTAATCAACATCCCTTCTGACAGCTCAACAGAAAACAAACGTTCCTGAAGGGCAGATCCTTCAGAGCAAGGTTTCTATGACTCAACACTATTAACTAGGGGCCAGAAAATTCTTTCTCTTGGGGGGCTGTCCTGTACACTGGATGCTAATGTTCAGCAGCGTCCCTCCCTGCCTCTACCCACTAGATGCCAGTTGCTCAACTCTCCCTCTCCCCTGCAAGGCGTGATGATCAGAAACGTCTCCAGACAATGGCTCCCCAGTTAAGAGCACTGAGTTAGGGGTGAAGAGCAAGGGACATCTCCACAGTCAGACTGTCGGGGTTCACCACCTTCAGTCTGAACACAGGAGAGCATGCTGGCAACTTATGTGTGTGAGAACACTTGCTGGAAAGCTAAAGCCGTCTTTACACCTTCATTTCCACTGAGGAAAAATCAAGAGCTGTTGGAACATTCATTGGCATCCACTGAAGCAACAAATACCTGTGGCAGAACAGGGCTGAAAAAGGTGTAAGTAAGTTCTAGAAGAAAAAGGTATAAGAAAATGTAACCTTGAAACTCAAAACGGAGAAGTGTAGGAGAATGGGAGAAAACAAAAGTACTTACTGGGTTTTAAATATTTTTTTAAAATTAGTTTTAGGGCTGGGCACAGTGGCTCCCGCCTGTAATCCCAGCACTTTGGGAGGCCGAGGTGTGTCGATCACTTGAGTCCAGAAGTTTGAGACGAGCCTGGGTAACACAGAGAGACACTGTCTCTACAAAAAAATACAAAAGTTAGCCAGGCATGGTGACACAAGCCTGTAGTCCTGGCTACTTGGAAGGCTGAGGTAGGAAGATGAATTGAGCCCAGAAGGTCGAGGTTACACAGAGCTGAGATTGCATCACTGCACTTCAGCCAGGGCAACAGAGTGAGACTCTGTCTCTAAAAACACAAATAAAATAAAATACAGTAAAAACTAGTTTTATTTAATTTATAAAGTTTGATTTTTACTTTTTAATTCTTAATTTTTAATTTTAATATTTATTTTGATATTTTTATTTTACAAAGTTTTACTTTTAAAATAAGTTTATTTAAAAGTTTTATTTTTAATTTATAAAATAAAGTCAGTTTTAAATAGTCTCAGCAAAAAAGAAGGTGGGCAGAAACCTTGCTTGTTCTACTTTATAAATAGTAGCTTATCAACCGGCAGTCAGTGAAACACTAAACCCAAAATTTGCCTCATTGTGTCATGGAGATTATGCTGCAAGGGAGAAACCTGCCAAGCCCTTTCCAAGAGGTGCTATGTGCCAGCCCAATCCCCAAACGCTGCCAAGCCACGGAGTGCTTTCTAGGCTGGTGACGGGCCCCGGTGCCAGCTAGATGCCCGTATGCTCTGGGATGGAAACAGAAAGGAGCTCATTTCACTGCTCTCAGAGAGCTGGAGTGCAGAGGACCTTAGAACTCAAGTGCCCCAGAAGCTTCAAGGGTTTAGCGGCGAGTGCACTTCTTTCCCCACCAAACGAAATTCTTTGCACAATATGTAACACATGCAGATGCATTATAATACCACAAGGTAGTTATATATTCATACAGTATTTATTAAATGCTTACTAGTGACTGGGTACCGGTTCTAGGAGTTGGCAGTATAGTCTCTGCTCTCAGGAAGCTCATATTTTAGTGGATTTTTTTTTTTTTCTTTTTTTTGGAGACGGAGTCTCGCTGTGTCCCCCAGGCTGGAGTGCAGTGGCGCGACCTCGGCTCACTGCAAGCTCCGCCTCCCGGGTTCACGCCATTCTCCTGCCTCAGCCTCCTGAGTAGCTGGGACTACAGGCGCCCACCACCTCGCCCGGCTAGTTTTTTGTATTTTTAGTAGAGACGGGGTTTCACCGTGGTCTCGATCTCCTGACCTTGTGATCCGCCCTCCTCGGCCTCCCAAAGTGCTGGGATTACAGGCATGAGCCACCACGCCCGGCTAGTGGATTTTTTTAAATCAAACTCGGCATCCAGAAAATTCAACCTAAACCGGCTACGTTCCAAAACCTGCACTGATCTAGTCCAGTCCTTGTATTTTCCTGATGTAAAAACTGAGGCCCAGAAAGGTTAGGTGATTTGGCTCAAGGACAAATCTAGTGACAAGCATCAGTGGTGCATCAAAAAACAAATCAGTGCAAACAACTCAGCAGTCTGGAAGAGGAAGGAGCTAGTAACTCATCCTCTGGATTCCACATTTCTGTATCTACTGTGCAATATACTAACAGACACTTGAGACAAGTAAATGAAGTCATCGTTAGTAGCTTTAAAAAACACTCTACTCCATCTCAAAAACAAACAAACAAACAAACAAAAAAATGCTCTGCTGATCCTAGTAAGAAGGCAGTTAGGTCTCTCAAAGTCTAATACATTTTGAAAAGTATCCATCATGACAGTTAAAATGAAAAGCCGGCACATGTTGCATTAACCCTGGGGTGGCCATAAAACTGGTGCTCTTCGCTGGACGCAGTGGCTCACGCCTGTAATCCCAGCACTTTGGGAGGTGAAGGTGGGCAGATCCTGACCAATATGGAGAAACCACATCTCTACTAAAAATACAAAATTAGCCGGGCATGATGGCAAATGCCCGTAATCCCATCTACTCGAGAGGCTGAGGCAGGAGAATCGCTTGAACCCGGGAGGCAGAGGTTGCAGTGAGCCGAGATCACCCCATTGCACTCTAGCCTGGGTAACAAGAGTGAAACTCCATCTCAAAAAAAGAAAAAATATATATATATACACACACACACATATATATGTATATATAATATATTAGCTGGGCATGGTGGCACGTGCCTGTAATCCCAGCTACTTGGGAGGCTGAGGCAGGAGAATCACTTGAACCAGGGAGTCAGAGGTTGCAATGAGCCGAGATCACGCCACTGCACTCCAGTCTGGTTACAGAGCAAGACTCCGTCTCAAAAAAAAAAAAAAAAAAAAAAGTCTGGTGCTCTTGAACAGCTACAGGCTGTGCTATGGTAATGCCCACCCCTGATCTACCTCCCTTCCCCCACTTCTGGAAGCAGCCGACTAAATCACCCCACACGCAGATTCAACCACTGGCTGCTCTCCCCACAAACCACATCACAGAAAGGGCTCACTACTCAAAAGAACACCTCTGACTCACTGCACTGCCCAGTAACAAGATATTTCTCTTTCAAGGTGGTTAGTCTAGCAACAAGGGCTCTGTACAAGGAAAAACTTGCACACTTCACCTACCCTAGATCCCATAAAATCCTGTTCTTTAGGATTCACAGTGTTCAATACATGATGATTATTTCAAGCCTTTCTAACATTTTTCACATAAATACATAAATCAGAAAATGACATGTCAGACAACAGGCCTCTGGTTTGGAAAACCACAGCTGTACCGGGATAGTACCAGTGCTCAGAGGCAGAATCGGGGAAGGGGAAGGGGAAAGGGAGCCAGAGGCCCACACTAACCTCTCAGGACACGCATCCCTCCTACAGGGTCACCCTCACTCCTCTAACCCACCCTGTGTTCTGGATGCCTGGTGGTGACATGAAAGTTCTGGTTTACCAGCTTTTTTCTTGGAGTAGCAGCTGCACTGTTTTCGACAGCTGAGAAAACACTTTTTCTCACAGTTAGCTTTAGCCTTCATCATCCCTCCGACTTCAGGAAACCTTCTTCCCAGCTCTGCCCTCTTTTCATCCTTGAAATTCATCTTCTTCTTCCACTTATAGCTTGAAGTGGAAGGAATGAATAGGTGTGTGCCTTTCCCCCAAACAAATAGCCACTGCTCATTGCCTTTTCAAGTAAGCACTGCCAGACGCCCAGTGGGTTTTATCAGCACCCCTCCACCCACTTCTGAAACAGTTCCTCATTCCAAGGCAAGCTGGCACAAAGCCCTAGACAGCCTTTGTGAGGATGCCTGCATTCAAGTACCAGCTGCCTCGATGGCACCACCTGGCAGAGAACTGTCGTGCAATTACCCCCTCACCCCCAGCTTGAGAAACTCCTATTTATGTTCTTAAAATACATTTACAAGAGGAACCAGGGCCAAATGAAGGTGCTTATCATACTTATTTCTTCTATCATCAACAGAAATGAAAATAACCTTACATCACCACCCACCAACCTTTACCTTTTTGTTTTTTCATTCAGAGTATTGGCTGCACAACCAAATATGGGAGTACAGAGATAGAAGCAAGTCACAGACCAGGCGCGGTGGCTCACGCCTGTAATCCCAGCACTTTGGAGGCCAAGGCCGGTGGATCACCTGAGGTCAGAATTTAAGACCAGCCCGGCCAACATGGCCAAACCCTGTCTATACTAAAATCACAAAAAAACTAGCTCGGTATGGTGGCATGTGCCTGTAATCCCAGCTACTCGGGAGGGCAAGGCAGGAGAATTGCTTGAACTCGAGAGGCGGAAGTTGCAGTAAGCCCAGATACCGTCACTACACTTCAGCCTGGGCGACAGGGCGCAACTGTCTCAAAAAAAAAAAAAAAGAGAGAGAGATAGAAACAAGTAACTTGTTCATGTTGGCAGTGGCGTTCCCTCTACTTTTTAAAATTACAAGGCAGAAGTCTTCTATCAGCCCTAGATTGTGAAGACCAGCACCCCGGCATCAAAATCAAACACAATGGACCTCAATGTCAGGCTGACTGAACGAATTGTTATTGGGCTGCAAAGTAAACAGGCCGAAGCGGGAGGCTGTTCAGGAAACAGATCTTAATTACTGTTATTTGTTCAGTCAAACCTAGCATTTATTTCTCCAGTCAGCTGGGTGGAGTGGATGTTGGACTGGGCAAAGAAGGCTCCTTTGAAGATTCTGGATCTTTCTCACCCCTCCTTCCTTCCCCTGCAAGGAAATCCAAGGCCTCAACACTCAGGGAGAGCCCCAAGTGGAGAGCCAGTTCGGGGCCAGGACACACCTGGCTGATGGTGCCTCTGAGGTGGGAGTCTCTGCTCTCCATGCAGAGAAAGGAATCTGAGGGCTCCCAGACAGGAGCCTGAGGGGTGAAGCGGGGAGGGGGGCAATCAAGTAGTAACTGAAAAAAAAAAAGGACTCTGATGTGGTGGTGGGAGTGGTGGTGGGAGTGGTGGCGGGAGGAGGGGTGGCCTGGGGAGATGGAGGAGCCTGCTGGAGTGACAGCAGCAGAGGTGTGGGAGGAGTGTGGATGTGAGCATGAGACAGCAGGGAAGAAATGGGGTCTTGAGCAGTGTAGATGAGGGAAAAGAGCCAGGAAGTGGAGGAAGCCCCCCAAAACAGGTCAGCCCTGAGCAGAACAAAAGCAGAGACTGCCTCACTCCAGGAGCAGAGAGCACTCAGCCATGCTAGGGACCTTGGCTCAATGGCACTCCAAAGGGGACTCAGGAACAGCTGCCTGGGCATCACGGGGAGTCTCAGGCTCCATCCCAGACCTGCTGAAGCAGAACTGGAGCCTACAGGGTTTAAAAACAAAAACAAAAACAAAACCTCCCCAGGGGATCATCTGACATCAGCCGACAGCAGACACCTTTAACTAACAATCCTGTGTTCAAGTGATGATAACACGCGCACGCCCACCAGCCAGCTGCCCTAGCTCTTCACTCAGAAGGGCCCTTTGGTGATGGCAAATAACGAAAGCAAGTTTCCAGTGAGATCACACATGACTTCACTATAACAGGTAAGGGAATCACGAGAGAGTAGTATGCAGTCTCTGAAAAAGGTGTCTGTAATTCAACCTGGAAAAAATGCTAACGGACACATCCTTGGGAAAGATGAATACACAAAACTATTAACCAGGATTATGGGATGTTAGATGGCCTTCGTTTACTTTGTCTATGTTTTCAAGGTTTAACATTAAGCATGAATTTCCTAAGTTTTTTAAATGAACAGAAAACTGCAATATTTTAATAGGTAAAGAATTAAAGAGTAGAAAAAAAGTAAAAAGCCTATTTAATTTGCTACCCACCATACAGGATATGTTTCGTTGTCTGTAAAATGCATTCCATTGGTCTACATTAAAAAGCAAGACAACTTTGGCAAAAAAAAAAAAAAAAATCAATGAACATCAAAAGAAAATAAATACTATAAAATGAGTTTTGAGGCTACCTTTAATGGCCAGACACGGTGGTTCAAGCCTACAATCCCAGCACTTAGGGAGGCTAAGGTGGGTCTCTTGAGCCCAGGAGTTCGAGACCACTCTGGGTGACACAGGGAGACATCAGCTCTACCACAAAAATTTTTTAATGAGCTAGGCGTGGTGGTGCCCATCTGCAGTCCCAGCTACTTGAGAGGCTGAGGCAAGGAGAATCACTTAAACACAGGAGGTGGAGGCTACAGTGAGGTGTGATCACACCACCACACTCTAGCCTGGGTGACAAAGTGACACTTTGTCTCAAATAATAATAATAATAGCTTTAATACAAATGGTCCCAAGCTCACTCTCTGGGGTAAGCACTTTCCAGACCCTGAGGAACACACACAGAGGACCTAGAGGAAAATCTGCTGCGCTGTGCTCCCTGAAGAAGAATCACCCCCACTCTGCAAGTGTGGATGGGCCACTGTTTCAAGGTAATTTCTCAGTGACTGGACAAAGCTTTGCTGAATCATTATCTCCTGTTATTACCTCACTTCATCACTGACAAGTTAGGTGTCTACAAGGAGACTTGGGAAATGTGATATGGTGGCCTCTGAAACAGAGATTTACTCCATAAGAACAAAACTGGACCACATGGGGACCAAATCCAAAATTGTGACCTCACCAGATCCAACCCAGAAGTTCTGGCGGTGATTTTTGTGTGTGTGTGTGTGTTTGTGTGTGTGTGTGTGTGTGTGTGTGTTTGAGATGAAGTTTTGCTCTTGTTGCCCAGGCTGGAGTGCAATGGCATGATCTCGGCTCACTGCAACCTCTGCCTCCCGGGTTCAAGCAATTCTCTTGACTCGGCCTCCCAATTAGCTGAGATTACAGGGGCGCAACGCCACACCCAGCTAACATCTGTATTTTTAGTAGAGACTAGGTGTCACCATGTTGCCCAGGCTGGTCTCAAACTCCTGACAGACCCAAACACAACTTTTTGAGTACCTGTTTTGTGCAACATATACTTCACTAGTTTCTTTATATATGTTACAGAATTTAATGTTTATCACAGCCCTACGTTGTTATCATCTACCTCTATTATAATGAGAAAGTGAATCAAATAACACAGACATACCTAGTAAATAGAACTGGAATTTCTGCCGGTGACTCCGAAGTCCATTTCTCTGCAATACTTTATAATGTTTAATGATTGGTGTAACACCTTGATCACGCCTTCACAACCTTCCTTTCATTCTATCCTTATAACCACTCCACAAGGCAGGCAGGGAGAGTAGCATTATTCCCAACATAGAGACAAATGTGAAGCCTGGATAAGTTACCTTATTTTTGAAACTCATTCTCCTTTCTAATAGCACCCTGCTGGGTGAGCGCAATGAGCAGCAAAGCCTTGATGGTGCTGACAGAGACCAGCAACACCCGAAAAGACAAAGACAGCAAGCTTTGCTGCTTCCATACTGCCTTGAAAGAGTAGGGTTATCCCATGCACCTGTGTAATATGCACTCACCATGCACATGTGTGTGTACGCAAGGGCAGAAAGCAAAGCCCTAAAGACAGAACCAAGTCCCAGAGCCCCAGTTCTATTTCAAAGTGTCAAACTTTGCAGCACGTTCAACAATTTAAGGAGGCAGAGAAATATATCCTGTGCTTCCATCAAGACACCAAAATTCAAGATGGGAGTGTCTTCGGTAACCAAGGAGATCCTTCTACCCAGCACTCATTATAAGTAATAGTTACCTACCATTTTTTAAGTACTTCCTATGTATCAAGGCACTACTCTAAGGTGCTTTCAAGACCCTTCATTTAATCACCCCAAAGGAAAAAAAAAAAAAAAACCACCCCCCCTACCTTTTGTTTGAGAGAGAGTCTCGATCTGTTCCCCCAGGCTGGAGTGCAGTGGCCCGATCTCAGCTCACTACAACCTCCAACTCCCAGTTCAAGCAATTCTCGTGCCTCAGACTCCCAAGTAGCTGGAGTACAGGTACACACCATGACACCAGGCTAATTTTGTGTATTTTTTAGTAGACATGGAGTTTTGCCATGTTACAGGCATGAGCCACTGCACCCGGCCAAAAATAACCCTTTGATAGAAGTATCACAATCTCCATTTGACAGATGAGGAAACCTGAGTCTCAGAGGTTAACCAACTTTCCAGAAGCCACTTTGGGATAAACCAGAATCCTAATCTCTGATTCCAAAGTCCAACAGGGTTCTAAAACCAGTTTTCCTTTGCCAGATCTCAGGATACCTGGAATACACTGTTTTGACCCCTCCTCCACCTACTCCCGTAGAGAAACATAAAATCAAGAGAGACCCTAAAGCAGGTGCATGCACCCACAGCAGTCAGAAGAGTCCACTGGATGCTGCATCTCCCTCACCTGCCCCTCCTGAGGGCTAGTCCTGACCTTGAGATGTGCCATTCCCAACGCTTGCTGTGAGAACACAGCACAGCCTTGGGCATCCCACCACTGTTCCAAAAGCCATTTTTCATTCTTCTTGCAATTTGTGGCAGTGATACTAATAATAATTTTTTTAAATAATAGGAAATTGCATTGTGCATTTTCTAGGTGCCAGGTAAGGTCCTCAGTTCTTAGCATGGATTCATTTCATCCTCACAACAATCCCACAAAGTAAATACTCATACTGCCATATTTTCACAAATAAGACAGGATTATTACTTGAATTTTTGGCATAATATGCCCTACTTTTTCTTTTTTTGAGATGGAGTCTGGCTCCGTTGCCCAGGGCTGGAGTGCAGTGGCGTGATCTCAGCTCACTGCAATTCCACCTCCCAGGTTCAAACAATTCTCCTGTCTCAGCCTCCCGAGTAGCTGGGATTATAGGAGCCCCCCCCCACCACGCCCGGCTAATTTTCGTATTTTTAGTAGGGACAGGGTTTCACTATGTTGGCCAGGCTGGTCTCGAACTTCTGACCTAAGGTGATCCACCCGCCTCGGCCTCCCAAAGTGCTGGAATTACAGGCATGAGCCACCACGCTTGGCCTATGGCCTACTTTTATAATCAGAAAAAATTTTATAAGCTATACTGACAGAAAAATGAGGAAAAGACAAAATAAGTAGAGAAAACATAAAGGAAGAAAAGAGAGAAAAAGGAAAATAGAATTCCGTTTTTTTCACAAATGAGAAAACTGAGGTCTCTCCTAAGGTCGACATAGGAACTCAGTCAGCCAGGCCCTAAACTCTTTCCTGTGCTGCTATGGTGCCGTCTCTAGAGCAGAGCTGTCTCTAGAGAGTCACAGCACACCTCATAATAAAACTGTGTTTACAGCCGGGAGCAGTGGCTCACGCCTATAATCCCAGCACTTTGGGAGGCCCAGGCAGGTAGATCACTTGAGGCCAGGAGTTTGAGACCAGCCTGGACAATATGGTGAAACCCCGTCTCTACTAAAAATACAAAAAAAAAAAAAAAAAAAATCACATGTGTAGATGTTTATTTTTAGATTGACTATCTGATTTTTGCAGTCAATCATTTGAAAGTTACAAATTCAAAAACTAGCCAGGGTGGGGGCGAACACCTGTGGTCCCAGCTACTCAGGAGGCTGAGGCATGAGAATCACTTGAACCCGGAAAGCAGAGGTTGCAGTGAGCCAAGATAGTGCCACTGCACTGCAACATGGACAACAGAGTGAGACATGGACAACAGAGTGAGACTCTGACTTACAAAAAAGAAAAAGACTGTGTTTACACAGAGTAAGAAGGTTTAAAAGTTTCTAGCAATTATTCTGGACTTTGGTTAAAAGTACAGACAGTTGGCTGGCATGGTGGCTCACATCTGTAATCCCAGCACTTTGAGAGGCCAAGGTGGGTGATCACTTGAGCCCAAGAGTTCGAGACCAGCCTGGGCAACATGGCAAAACCCCATCTCTACAAATAACACGAAAAAAAAAAAAATAGCCAGGCATGGTAGCATGCACCTGTAGTCTCAGCTACCCAGGAGACTGAGATGGGAGGATCACCTGACCCTGTGAGGTCAAGAAGGCTACAGTGAGCTATGATCTCGACACCACACTCCAGCCTGGGCAGCACAGTGAGGGAGGGAGGGAAGGAGGGAAAAGAGGGAGAGAGGGAGGAAGGAGGGGAGGAGGGGAAGGAAGGAAGGAAAAAATGTATAGACACTTGGCATAAAACAGAGTGAAAACTGAGTTTGGCACTTGTAGTGTGTATAAAATTTGAATCACAATCCAAATCTTTCATCATTGCCTTTCTCTTTACACTATTAAGAATTTTTTTTTTTGTTTAAGAAAGGGTCTCATTCTGTTGCCCACACTGAAGCGCAATGGTGCAACCATAGCTCTTTGGAGCCTTGAACTCCTTGCCTCAAATGATTCTCCTGCCTCAGCCTTCCAAGTACTTAGGACTACAGGTACATGCCACCATGCCCTGCTAGTTGTTTTATTTTATTTTTTGTTTGCTATACTCCCCAGGCTGGTCTTAAACTCCTAGCCTCAATCCCAAAGCACTGGGATTACAGACATGAACCACCATCCCCAGCCAAGATAAAAATTTTAAGTTGCCTGCACAAAATGTCCATGTCTAAAATTTCCCACGTTAATTCATGTTTTTTTCTTGTTAATAGCATTAGAATACCTCACACTCTAATATAAATGAAAAGATTATTCCAAACTCTTCAAAGTTAACTATAACAAGAAACAAGAACAAAAGAAAAAGGCGGAAAACAAAAACTATATTTAGGTTTAAAACAAATTTAGTGATAAATTCAGAAAATTTCCTTTTTCTCAAAATACCACCAATATTTTACATACTTTTTTTTTTTTTGAGATGGAGTTGCCTAGGCTGGAGTGCAGTGGTGCGATCTCGGCTCACTGCAACCTCTGCCTCCTGAGCTCAAGCGATTCTTGTGCCTCAGCCTCCCCTTAGTAGCTGGGATTACAGGTGCACGCCACCATGCCCGGCTAATTTTTGTATTTTTAGTAGAGATGCAGTTTCACCATGTTGGCCAGGCTGGTCTCTAACTGCTGACCTCAAGTGATCCACCTGCCTCAGCCTCCCAAAGTGCTGGGATTGCAGGGGTGAGCCACCATGCCTGGCATTTTACATACTTACACACTTTTTTTTTTTTTTTTTTTGCTACTTTAACATCTCAGAATCCTCTTTTCAGAGACTGCAAAAAACGAAATAGTTTTGCAACCAACTTTTAAAGTTATTGAGTAACTAAAAGTGATCAATATAAACAAACTAGAATTTGAACTCGCCTACATTGAACATTCATTGTTTAAGTCAACACTAGGAAAGGGTAAAAGTAAACAACAGAAACTTGCTCTCTAACGTAGGGAGAAATCTCTTGGCCAGTGAAGCAATACAAAAACACAGACATTCCGCTTACAGGAACTAATTAAAAAGAAAAGGAAAAAACAAAACACAGACCTGTTCAGCCATATAAAGTTATAATGATGAACATCTGTAAAGATTACATGAAATCACCCATGTAAAGTGCTCAGCACATGTGCCTGGCCCATACGTATTTAATGTTAGCTTGTATACATGCTCATTTCATTCAATACAAGGCTACTTAAATGCTCTGTGCCTCTGCTGCCTCATACAAAACAGACACAACAGTAGTTCTTACATCATAGGATTATTAAGACTGAGAATGTTTTCAAGGCACTTAGAACGTTAATTGTCAATATTATTCTTAGTGTCCTCGAAAAGGAAGGCCAGAGGTTTACAGGGCTGGGATCTAAACCTAGTCACTCCAAAGAAGTAGCATCTCATTTCCTCAAACTCTGAGAGATTTACCTAGTTGCCAGTTCTCCTCCCACTGCTCAGGAAATTCCCAGGGCAGAAGGAACCCAAGGGACTCGCTCCCTCTTGGAGGCTCAGCCTGCTCCAGGAACTTGCAGCTCTAGCATCCCCAACTCCATCACTCAAACCTCACACCTGACCAAAAAGCTACTGGCCGGGCACAGTGGCTCATACCTGCAATCCCAACACTTTGGGAGGCTGAGGCAGGCAGATCACTCGAAGTCAGGCTTTCAAGACCAGCCTGGTCAACATGGTGAAACCCTGTCTCTAGTAAAAATACAACAAAATTAGGTATGGTGGCACGCACCAGCTACTCAGGAGGCTTAGATAGGAGAATCATCTGAAACCAGGAGGGAGAGGTTGCAGTGAGCCACAATCCCGCCACTGCATTCCAGAGCAAGACAGAAAGAAAGAAAGAAGAAAGAAAGAAAAAGAAAGAAAGAAAGAGAGAGAGAGAAAGAAAGAAAGAGAGAAAGAAAGAGAGAGAAAGAGAGAGAGAGAAAGAAAGAAAGAGAGAAAGAGAAAGAGAAAGAAAGAACGAACGAACGAACGAACGAACGAACGAAAGAAAGAAAGAAAGAAAGAAAGGAAGAAAGGAAGAAAGAAAGAAAGAAAGAAAAACAAAGAAAGAAAGAAACAAAGAAAGAAAGAAAGAAAGAAAGAGAAATTATGGCTCTTTGAATTTGTTTGCCAACTACTGATTTGCCTTTTCAAAGGGAGCTTGAGGGAAGTTTTATAACCATATAAAACAAATAATAGTGCAACAACGGCAGCCATTCTCATTTATGCAGCACACTCCCTTCCAAGTGCTGTCACAGACTCTGTGACACCAGCACAATCTCTCCCAATCTGTCAGGTATTACTGTTATTATTATTTTTCTCCTCTGTAGCAGTTGGGAAACTTGAACTCTAGGAAATAAATTGCCTAAGGTCACAGCTTCTTGGTGGATGGAGTGCAGTGGCACGATCACAGCTCACTGCAGCCTCGACGTCTTGGGCTCAAGCAATCCTCCCTCCTCAGCCTCCCAAGTAGCTGCAACTACAGGCGCACACTTCCAAGCTGGCTACTATTTGTATTTTTTGTAGAGATTGGGTTTTGCCCAGGCTGGTCTCGAACTCCTGTCTTCAAGCAATCCTCCCACCTCAGTCTCCCATGTGGTGGGATTACAGGTGTGAGCCACTGCAACAGTCCCAGGTAATTTCAAAGCCAGTATTCTTAACTACCTCACCAAATTGAAAGTGGAAAAGAGAAAAAGGGAATAGTACTTTTAAAAAACAGTAACTATAGAAAACTCAATCAAAATTCATTTTCCAATTAAGTTATTGCTTAGTAAATGAAAATATTAAATAAAGAACCGGCTACTGCGCCATATGGCAAGGAAGTGTACTTCAGTGCTGACAACTCCATTACTCAGGAGAACAGTTTAACTGTGATATATGGATGGCTCCAGTGACCACTGCCACTGTATTTATAATTTGTGATCTGTATAAACAAAATCATTTCTCATGCCTGTAACAGCATCTACTGCAGGCCTTTGTTACTTACACTTAAATCTCTGTAAATATTTAAATCTCATGGTCACAAAAAAGATGAGTCAACCATCTAAGAATGACTGGTCACCAGTTCCCAAAACACAACCTCCAGCGTCATGACCACCAGCCCCAGTAGGCCTAAATTCCAGATGAATAATTCTTCCAACATACAGTCAAATTAAAAAAAAAAAAAAATCAATAGAATTGAAAGCCCAGAAATAAACCTTAACACTGACAGTCAACTAATTCTGCCAAGATAATTCAACTGGGAAAGAACAGTCTTTTCAACAAATGTTGGTGGAACTGGATATTCAAATGCAAAACAATGAAGTTGGACCCTTTCCCTATACCACAGATAAAAATTAACTCATTAAGAATGGCCAGGTGCTGTGGCTCATGCCCGTAATCCCAGCACTTTGAGAGGCCAAGATGGGAGGATTACCTGAGCCCAAGAGTTGGAGACCAGCCTGGGCAACATAGTGAGATCCCATCTCTATAAAATATCAAAAAGTGAGCCAAGTGCGATGGCACGCACCTGTGGTCCCAGCTACATGAGAGGCTGAGACAGGGGGATCACTTCAACCTGAGAGTTCAGGGCTATAGTGAGCCATGACTGTGCCACCACACTCCAGCTTGAGAAACAGACTAAGACTCCATCTTTAAAAAAAAAACAAAAAACAAAAACGGCCAGGCAAGGTGGCTCATGCCTGTAATCCCAGCACTTTGGGAGGCCAAGGCGGGCAGATCACGAGGTCAGGAGATCGAGACCATCCTGGCTAATACCATAAAACCCCATCTCTACTAAAAATACCAAAAAAAAAAAAAATTAGCCAGGTGCGCTGGCGGGCACCTGTAGTCCCAGCTACTCGGGAGGCTGAGGCAGGAGAATGGCGTCAACCCGGGAGGCGGAGCTTGCATTGAGCCAAGATCGCACCACTGCACTCCAGCCTGAGCAACAGAGCGAGACTATCTAAAAAAAAAAGTGGAAACAAACGATCATCAGCTGAGAAACGGGTTTAAGTAAAGTGTGGTAAAAGGAATGAAGTACCTGGCGGGGCACACTGGCTCACACCTGTAATCCCAGCACTTTGGGAGGTCAAGGCAGGCGGATCACGAGGTCAGGAGTTTGAGACCAGCCTGGCCAATATAGTGAAACCCCATCTCTACTAAAACTATGAAAATTGGCTGGGCACGATGGCACACGCCTGTAGTCCCAGCTACTCAAGAGGCTAAGGCAGGGGAATCGCTTGAACCCGAGAGGCAGAGGTTGTGGTGAGCCAAGATTGTGCCACCGCACTCCAGCCTGGCGACAGAGTGAGACTCCGTCTCAAAAAAAAAACAACAACAAAAAAAGAAGTACTGACACATGCTACAACATGGATGAACCTTGAGAACATACTAAGTTAAAGAAGTAGTCCTAAAGACTATACATTATATGGTTTCATTAATAGGAAATGTCTACGAAAGTCCATAGAGACAGTGAGTAGATTAACAATTGCCAAGACTCTGAGGGAGTCTGGGAGGGAACTGGGAGTGACTGCTAATAAGCATAGAGGTGACAAAAACTAAGTTGTCATGATGGTTCCACAACTCTGCACATATACTATAAAACCACTGAATTGCACACTTCAAATGACTGGGCTGTATGCTATGTGAAACTACTTTTTACTTTATCAATAATTTCTTTAAGGCCGGGCACAGTGGCTCAAGCCCGTAATCCCAGCACTTTGGGAGACCAAGGCGGGCGGATCATCTGAGGTCGGGAGTTCGAGACCAGCCTGACCAACATGGAGAAACCCTACCTCTACTAAAAATACAAAAAATTGGCAGGGGGCGTGGTGGCGCATGCCTGTAATCCCAGCTACTCGGGAGGCTGAGGCAGGAGAATCGCTTGAACCCAGGAGGTGAAGGTTGCGGTGAGCCAAGATCACACCATCGTACTCCAGCCTGGGCAACAAAAGCAAAACTCCATCTCAAATAATAATAATAATAATAATAATTTCTTTAGTTAAAAATAACCTAATAGCCATTTTAGTTTAAGTTTTAAAAAAACCTCAAATAATAATTTTAAACTCACTTGGTTGGACATCTCTGCTCATTGGAGAAGTAAAAGTGTGGACATCTCTCCAATGTCACTTTAAGAATAAAAATAGGCCGGGCGCGGTGGCTCAAGCCTGTAATCCCAGCACTTTGGGAGGCCGAGGCGGGCGGATCACGAGGTCAGGAGATCGAGACCATCCTGGCTAACACGGTGAAACCCCGTCTCTACTAAAAAATACAAAAAACTAGCCGGGCGAGGTGGCGGGCGCCTGTAGTCCCAGCTACTGGGGAGGCTGAGGCAGGAGAATTGCGTGAACCCGGGAGGCGGAGCTTGCAGTGAGCTGAGATCCGGCCACTGCACTCCAGCCTGGGCGGCAGAGCGAGACTCCGTCTCAAAAAAAATAAAAAAAATAAAAAATAAATAAAACTAGGACTTTTTTTTTGGAACGCTTGTTAATTTAAATAGGAATAAAGTATTCCCAAAGGCAAATTCCCAGGACTTTAGGAGCTGAAATTGCTTCATGTGTTTCTTATTAGTCTGCTATAAAATGCTTTGTAAAGTTTACAGAAAGTATTTTATAGATCTTTCAATTTTTACTTTTTTTTTTTGAGACAGAGTCTCGCTCTGTCACCCAGGCTGGCGTGCAGTGGCATGATCTCGGCTCACTGCAACCTCTGCCTCCCGGGTTCAAGCGATGCTTCTGCCTCAGCCTCCCGAGTAGCTGGGACTACAGGTGCCCGCCACCATGCCCGGCTAATTTTTGTATTTATAGTAGAGACAGGGTTTCACCATATTGGCCAGGCTAGTCTCAAACTCCTGACCTTGGGATCCATCCGCCTCAGCCTCCCAAAGTGCTGGGATTACAGGCATGAGTCACCGTGCCCAGCCCCAACTTTTACGTTTAAGAGATTGCCCATTTGAAATGGCTGAATCTTAGCACCAGAGCAGTCATTTCTCCAGCAATTTTCCTGTCTTGTACCAAAGCAGCCCTTTGAATACTTCCTAATAATCCACAGCCAGCTGGAGCACTTGACAAAGACTGATCTGACAGTTTAATCTTAGCACCATTTTTTTTAGGATTGGCATACCCTTTTTTTTCCAGTTCCATTTACCTCACTACACTTAAGAAAAATCTACATTTACATATGTAAATTGTGAACAATGTTGATAAAAATTACACCACATATTCATACCAGTTGTGCAACCAAATTGATGTTTCCTTTCTAATGCAAAAATGGGTTAAACTCTGTTATCTCCAAACCTACTTCTAAACACATCACACACTACCACCACTACCACCACAAAGGGCAGAGATGATATCACAATGAAAACAATGCTAGCAAATACAATTATAAAGCATGATGAATTTCGCACATTTAGGTTTGCTAAAATAAGCTTTAAAATTGTTGAATGAAAAACAAATGCCCCCAACATTATCCCCTACCCTCCAACCTCCTATTATTACTCTATTGCCATAACCACTGGTGGCAGCTTCTAGGGTATCTTTAAAACTCTCAGAATTCTTGTGTATATATGTATCTACATACATGGAAACATATGTGCCTTTCAAATTAGAAACCATAATTGGGTTCATCATAGACATAGTGTTCTTTAACCTCCTCTTTTTATAAGCCCTACTTAACTAACACTGTTAGCTTGGCTACCTGTTCCTCTCTGTACATACAGATTTAACTTACTCTTTTTTTACTATGGTGAAACACACATAACATTAAACGTATCATCCTAACCATTTTTAAGTGTACAGTTCAGTAATGTTAAGTATATTCATATTGTTGTGCAACAGATTTCTATAACTTTTTCATTGTGCAGCACTGAAACGCTATACCCACTAAACACTAGTTCTCCTTCCCACCTCCCCTGGGCCCTAGGGAACCGCCTTTCTATTTTCTATGTTTTTGACTACTTTAGACACTTCATATGAGTGGAATCATACAGTATTTCTCCTTTTGTGACTTTTATTATATACTTTTATTTCACTTAGCATAATGTCCTTGAGGTGCACCCACATTGTAGTATGTGACAAGTTTTCCTTCTTTATTAAGGCTGTATAATATTCCATTGTTAATTTCATCCTTTTTAACGGCAACATGATATTTCATTGTATGAAAGGCTAGTAACTTTTTATTTTAAATTAGTCTTCATTATCAGTGTTTAAGATGTTCCAAGTTTACTTCTAATACAATAGAAGAATTGCTAGACCCAAGAACATATTTATTATTCAAAGAGATTATGACAAAATAAATTCTCCATAAGTGAACAAACACAAATCCAGAAGAGTAGGTTTTTCTTTCACCTTTCTTTTCAACTTTGCCAATGAAAACTCTCTCATTTTTAATTGTAATTTTTGTTTTGTTTTGTTTTTGAGACAGAGTCTTGCTCTGTCGCCCAGGCTGGAGTGCAGTGGCATGATCTTGGCTCACTACAACCTCTGCCTCTTGGGTTCAAGCAATTCTCCTGCCCCAGCCTCCTGATTAGCTGGGATTACAGGCATGAGCCACCGTGCCTGGCTGAATTGTAGTTCTTAAATTATAAGTAAGAGTGAGCATTTTCTCACGTTTGTTGGCATATGCATTTTTTCCTAAATGATCCCTAACCTTTTAAATTTTTCTGTTATGTGTCCTTTCTGTTGATTTATAAGAACACTGTGCAAATTAAGGCAAGTGGATCTCTGTTCTACGAATCACTGTGTGTCATCTGAGTTCTTTCTTTAATTTGGTTTATGGATCTTGTGTCTAGAAAAACCTTGGCCATTTTAGATTATTTTAAAAGGTCACCCATCTTTTCTCAATACTTTTAATGGACTCCTTTTTAACCCATTTTATCATGGTTAAATATTGGATCTACACATTACTTATTTTAATGGAAAGGGTGTGGAGCAAACTTCAAAGAAAGCTTACTGACAACTTACAATTTGGATATCAGTATCCCAAGGAAGAGTGACAGTTCTCCCCATAACTACAACATCTAACATTTATGAACTCAAACTGTGGGCCAGTCACTGTTCCACGGGCAAAATCCTATAAAGGAGATCCTAGGGATTACCCCATTTTACAGATGTACGAATTAAACAACCAACAGATGATGTAACTGATCAAGGCACACCACCAGTAAATGGCTGAGAACATATTGGAACTCAGGCTTCCCATCACTTAGAACTGGCTCTTAACTTCTCTGCTACACCGCCTCTGAACTATATGAACAAAAAAGCCTAAAAAAATCCACATCAAAAATATGTTTAAATTAATTCTCAGTAGAAAGCAGGTTTGTCCTTTTCCTCCCATCAAATACTTCGCGTAGCTTAAGTACTAAATCTTTTTTTTCCTTGAAACTGATTCTCGCTCTGTCGTCCAGGCTGGAGTGAGGTGGCATCTTGGCTCACTGCAACCTCCACCTCCCGGGTTCAAGTGATTCTCCTGCCTCAGTCTCCCAAGTAGCTGGGATTACAGGTGCACGCCACCACGCCCGGCTAACTTTTGTATTTTCAGTAGAGGCAGGGGTTTCACCATGTTGCCCAGGTCGGTCTCGAACTCCTGACCTCAGGTGATCCACCCACCTCAGCCTCTCAAAGTGCTGGGATTACAGGCATGAGCCACCGCACCTGGTCCAGTGTTTCTTTTTCTTTTCTTTTTTTTTTTTTTTTTGAGGTGGAGTCTCGCTCTGTCGCCCAGGTTTGAGTGCAGTGGCCGGATCTCAGCTCACTGCAAGCTGCGCCTCCCGGGTTTATGCCATTCTCCTGCCTCAGCCTCCCGAGTAGCTGGGACTACAGGCGCCCGCCACCTTGCCCGGCTAGTTTTTTTTTTTTGTATTTTTTAAGTAGAGACGGGGTTTCACCGTGTTAGCCAGGATGGTCTCGATCTCCTGACCTCGTGATCCGCCCGTCTCGGCCTCCCAAAGTGCTGGGATTACAGGCTTGAGCCACCGCGCCCGGCCTTCTTTTTCTTTTCTTTCTTTCTTTTTCTTTTTTTTTTTTTTTTTTTTTGAGACGAGGTCTTGCTCTGTTGCCTAGGCTGGAGTGCAATGGTGCGTTGTCAGTTCGCTGCAACCTCTGCCTCCCGGGTTCAAGCGATTCTCCTGCTTCGGCCTCTCGCCATCATGACGGGCTTTTTTGTATTTTTGTAGGGATGGGGTTTCACCCTGTTGGCCAGGCTGGTCTGGAATTCCTGACCTCAGGTGATTTGCCCGCCTCAGCCTCCCAAAGTGCTGGGATTAAAGGTGTGTGCCACTGTCCCCGGTCCTAGTGTTTCTTTTCTGGGCAGTATCACTGCATGCCCCAGGGGCCAGGTGCATCCTTGGTAGTAAAGGCAGGGGTAGTGTTTTCACAAAGACTGGTGAGTGCTATCGGCATCTGGGGGTAACTTAAATATCAGCTATGCACAGGACTCCCTAATTGTTTTACAAACATGAAAAAGGAGAATGAAATGCTAAGAAGAGAAGTGGAGGGCTTTCTCTCTCTCTTTTTTTTTTTTTTTGTTCATGTCTTTTTGTCATGTCACCCAGGCTGGGTTGCAGTGGTACGATCATGGCTCACTGCAGCTTCAACTTTCCATCCTCAGGTGATCCTCCCACCTCAGCCTCCAGAGCAGCTGGGACTACAAGTGCACGCCACCACACCCGGCTAATGTTTGTATTTTTTTGTAGAGATGGGGTTTCACTATGTTGCCCAGGATGGTCTCGAATTCTTGGGCTCAAGCAATTCATCCACCTCGGCCTCCCAAAGTATTGGGATTACAAGCAAGAGCCACCTCTCCGCCATTGCCAGTTCTCTCTAATAATCAGAGAATACCCTCAAGCAATCCATAATGAAGGGCAAATGAAATAAGCATTTGTGTTCCTCTCAAGCACTGGGTCCAGCTATCTGCCACACCCCTCTTCCAGAAAGAAAAGAAAAAAAAAAAAAGAAGTCAGGGAGTCAGCCCTGCTGGACCTCTTGCTTCCAAAAAATATGCAATCGGCCAGGCGCAGTGGCTACCTGTCATTCTAGCACTTTGGGGAGGCCAAGGCAGGCGAATCATGAGGTCAAGAGGTCGAGATCATCCTGGCCAACATGGTGAAACCCCGTATCTACTAAAAATACAAAAAATTATCTAGGCATGGTGGCGGGCGCCTGTAGTCCTAGCTTCTTGGGTGGCTGAGGCAGGAGAATCGCTTGAGGGTGGCTGAGGCAGGAGAATCGCTTGAACCCAAGAGGCGGAGATTGCAGTAAGCAGAGGTGGCACCACTGCAGTCGCCTGGCGACAAAGCGAGACTCTGTCTCAAAAAAAAAAAAAAGGAAAAAAGAAAAATTGCAATCCGTGGCAACCCTCATTCCTACCCGCCCTCTATCATAAGGAAATAATTTACAGCTTCATGCTTTTCAAAGCCTCCAGCCAGAAGCCGCTGCTAGGCAAAATGATTTGCATAAAGTGCCTCATTTAAATGGCCTCATGCCCCTTACTCAGCAACCTGCAACTTCCACCAACTACACTAATGGTGAGATAGTACAGTCTTAAAACCTGCTTTCTGTTAAATTCTATCATCCATGCATAGAGCAGAACTTTCTGGAAAATAACAGCTTGGGAGTTTAAGAGAAGGAAGGGAACAAAAAGTTTAAACTGATTTTATTACAACAAAATACAGCATAAAAACCCAACCCGAAACCAGGCATAGTGGCTCACACCTGTAATCCCAGCGTTTGGGAGGCTGAGGCAGGTGGATTGCCTGAGATCAGGAGTTCAAGACCAGCCTGACCAACATGGCAAAACCCCATCTCTACTAAAAATACAAAAATATGCTGGGCGTGGTGGCAGGCGCCTGTAATCCCACTACTTGGGAGGCTGAGGCAGGAGAATAGCTTGAACCCTAGAGGCAGAGGGGTAGAGGTTGCAGTGAACTGAGATCCTGCCACTACACTCCAGCCTGGGCGACAGAGCAAAACTCCTTCTCAAAGAACAAAAAAAACCCAATCCGAGATTCAAATAATCAAATCATAAGACTGTGTTTAAAATCCATAGCTATGAGCTCTTTGTTGAACTGTTCAGCAAACACAGCAGATTATCTTTGGGGAAAAGCCCAATATCCACTCATTCATGCTCTCATCATTTACCAAAGGCCAAGTGTGTACTGGGCACTGGGAAATAGAAACGCTAGGAGAGCACGGGGCAGTACCTGCTGTGAGCTGATTAGTTGTGTGGCCTTGGAAGATACCCTGTGCTCCGGGACCTGTTTCCTGGAAATAACTTGTTAGGTGGAAATGCCACTGCCTTGAGGATCCTTCTAGCTCCAGAATTAGACTGTGACCTCCCAGATTCTCACAACCCCATGGACAGCCCATAAGCCATCTCAGAATGGCAACGCAGGACCTGGAGCAACGGGCATTATGCCCATCAGAAACCTCAGCAGCAGCTGTGAGACTTTCTCTGGCTGGCTGCCAACCAAAGACTTCCCACAATGGTTCTAATTTCAAACTGCCCGACCATTATCCTTAAAAACTATTGGAGTGTGCTAAAAGGTCTGGTATTTTTTCCCCTTTGTCAGCATGTCCCAATTTTCAGTCTATGGTTTGGGTGAATACTGGGGATCCTTTTTTTTCCATGTCAGATGGGTAATGTACCAACAACATGACAAGATTGAAGGGAAGCACATCTCACAGACAAGCATGAAAACCCAGTCATCATGCTTATGAACTACAAAAGAAATTGCATTCTTACAATCAGAAACAGAAACATCGATCCCATTGTGGTACCCTATGAGCCAGGAGCCACAGACCATGCCCACCTTCCACTCTGCCTCTTTTAACTTCATTATACAAAAATAGCTGTATCCCTCCCCAGGATATAGGCAAGTCACTGCAGCCTTGAGAGGCCAGCAGGAAGAAGAATTAAAACAGAGCTCCCTAAGGGCGAAGTAGAGCTGCCTCCAAAGATAGGAAGTTCCTGCCTCTGGAGTTGTTTATTACAGTAGAAGAAATCGAGCACAATTGGGTCAGAAGAGCAGAAGACCCTTCCAGTGCCAGTTTTCTGGGAGGTGGTCCAAAGGAAGTCACTGGGGCCAGCTCCCTCCCTCAGACAGCTAACAGGAGCAAGGCTTGGTCAGCCTTCCTGAAGCTCTCCAAGTCCAAGGTTTCTGAGCTATTTATTCTATACTGACTTTGAAAACACAAAATTGCTCCAACAGGATGGATATGTTAGGAACAATTGGGCATAATAGGATGTGCATTTCTGTCTGTTGAGAAACACCAGGTAGAAAACTGCACCAAGCTGAATTGAGCTCCCTGGTAATACACAAAATGCACACAACTCAGCTCAACAAGTGCACTGAGTCACACCAAACACATGTGATGTGACAACTTTCCATCCAATTCCAGATAACCCTCCTCCTGCTGCTTCCCAACTGCTCAAAAGCCTAACTCTCCAAACCCATTTCTCCAAACCCAAGCCTAACTCTCCAACCCAAAAGTCTTGAAAGGTAATTTCAAGACTTTTTCAAATAAAATGCCAAATTTACCATAGTAGTTATGTATTTCTTAACCATTTAACATTTATAAAACTATAATATCATTTTCATTCAGTTCCTTTTTTCAAATGTGTCACTGATAAAGTTTTAGAATATTGTGCCCTTAACCAAATTTTCCCTATGAGATATGTGGTTTCATTGTGCAGTTCTGCTTAATGTGGTAATTTTTAGAATGCATATGTCATGTTGTATATTGTAGCAGAACTATTTCCAGGGCTCTAGTGTAGAGTATTTATAATCATTTTTAAAAAATTACACTAAACATCCAAAAGGAAAATAAATGTTTATATGATTAATTAAATCATAAAATTAAGATAGTAAGATAAATAAGATAATTAAATCATAAAACCAAAAAGTGCTGGGATTATAGGCACGAGCCACTGTGCTCAGCCATGTATTTCTTTTTTTTTTTTTTGAGACGGAGTCTCGTTGTGTCGTTGTGTCGCCCAGTGCAGTGGCGCGATCTCGGCTCACTGCAAGCTCCACCTCCCGGGTTCACGCCATTCTCCCACCTCAGCCTCCGAGTGGCTGGGACTACAGGCGCCCGCCACCGCGCCCGGCTAGTTTTTTGTATTTTTAGTAGAGACGGGGTTTCACCATGTTAGTCAGGATGGTCTCGATCTCCTGACCTCGTGATCCACCCGCCTCGGCCTCCCAAAGTGCTGGGATTACAGGCTTGAGCCACCGCACCCGGCCTCAGCCGTGTATTTCTGTAAAGCATAAAATATTGCTTTTAAATTAGTTTTCATGTCATGTTACTTAATTCATCATTTCAAGATTAAATCAGTATCTAGTAAATTGAGCTGCCTACCTAGTGATTGGTTTCCATCACTAATGAAAAAAGTTTTGATGCTTCTCCCTTTTTCAAGGTGCTACATACTGTAATCCTTAGAACAACTTAAGAAATAAAATGGCAAGGCTGGGTGCAGTGGCTCACACCTGTAATCCCAGCACTTTGGGAGGCCAAGGTGGGTGGATCATGACGTCAGGAGATTGAGATCATCCTGGCCAACACAATGAAACCCCATCTCTACTAAAAATACAAAAATTAGCCAGGCGTGGTGGCACGCACCTGTAATCCCAGCTACTCGGGAGGCTGAGGCAGGAGAATTGCTTGAACCCAAGAGTCGGAGGTTGCAGTGAGTCAAAATCACGCCACTGCACTCCAACCTGGTGACAAAGCAAGACTCCGTCTCGAAAAATAATAATAATACTAAAAAGAAATAAAAAGACACATAAAGACAATGAAAAATCTTCAATTAGCCCTCTCCTCAAAAAAAGGTAACAACAAAGAACAGAAGAGGAAATGAGTCAGGTTTCAGTTACTGAGGAGGCTGAGGCAGGAGGATCACCTGAGCCCAGGAGTTTGAGGCTGCAGTGAGCCAAGATCACGCCACTGCACTCCAGTCTGGGTGACAGAGCGAGACTCCATCTCAAAAAATTAATTAATTAATTAATAATAATAATAGAAAAAAAGGGAATGAAATGGAAACTGATCAACAATTTATAGCCTTAAACTCAAACATATGAGTAATTACATTAAATGTAAATGATCCAAGCATCCAATTAAAAGACAAAGATTGGCTGGGTACAATGGCTCACACATGTAATCTCAGCACTTTGGGAGGCCAAGGCAGGAGGATCACTTGGAGCCCAGGAGTTTGAGACCAGCCTGGACAACATAGTAAGACCGTGTCTCTGCAAAAAAAGAATTAAAAAAAAAAAAAAAAAATCCATGCCAGGTGGTGCATATCTGTAGTCCTAGCTACGTGGGAAGCTGAGGCGAGAGGATTACCTGAGCCCAGGGCATTGAAGGTACAGTGAGCTGTGATAGTATCACTGTACTCCAGCCTGGGCAATGGAACAAGATCCCATCCCAAAACAAAACAAAACAGAAAAATGAAACAACACAAAAAGGCAAAGATTGTCAGATTGGATTAAAAAGCAAGAAAGATCCATTTCCATCACATTTATAAAAAGCATACTTTTAAGTATAAAGACAGATTAGTCAAAAGCCAAAAGGGTGGTACGGCTATATTAGTATCTACCAAATACTTAAAAAAAGACCCTTTTAGAAAAATAGGCCAGGCGTGGTGGCTCACACCTGTAATCCCAGCACTTTGGGAGGCCAAGGTGGGCGGATCACTTGAGGTCAGGAGTTTGAGACCAGCCTAGTCAGCATGGCGAAACCCCATCTTTACTAAAAATACAAAAATTAGGCCGGGCACAGTGGCTCATGCCTATAATCCCAGCACTTTGGGAGGCCAAGGTGGGCAGATCATGAGGTCTAGAGTTTCAGACCAGCCTGGCCAATATGGTGAAAGCTTGTCTCTACTAAAAATACAAAAATTGGCCAGGTGTGGTGGCATGCACCTGTAGTTCCAGCTACTCGGGAGTCTGAGGCAGGACTGAATCCAGGAGTCTGAACCCAGGAGACAGAGGTTGTAGTGAGCCGAGATCTCACCACTGCACTCCAACCTGGGCAACAGAGTGAGATTCCATCTCAAAAAAATATATAAAATTAAAAAAGTAACCAGGCGTGGTGGCACATGCCTGTAATCCCAGCTACTTCAGAGGCTGAGACATGAGAATTGCTTCAACTCGGCCGGGCGCGGTGGCTCAAGTCTGTAATGCCAGCACTTTGGGAGGCCGAGACGGGCGGATCATGAGGTCAGGAGATCGAGACCATCCTGGCTAACACGGTGAAACCCCGTCTCTACTAAAAAAAAAAATACAAAAAACTAGCCGGGCGAGGTGGCTGGCGCCTGTAGTCCCAGCTACTCGGGAGGCTGAGGCAGGAGAATGGCATGAACCCGGCAGGCAGAGCTTGCAGTGAGCTGAGATCTGGCCACTGCACTCCAGCCCAGGTGACAGAGCGAGACTCCGTCTCAAAAAAAAAAAAAAAAAAAGAGAATTGCTTCAACTCGGGAGACAGCGGTTGCAGTAAGACAAGACTTGGGCCACTGCACTCCAGCCTGAGCGACAGAGCAAGACTGTATCTCAAAATGTTACACATTGTTACATTTCTTCCTTGCTACACAAACCTCCAGTTTTAGCAGGTCAGGGAGATGGATTTGACACCAAGCTCCTATCTCCCTGGCTGCAGCACCCGATTAAAGCCTTCTTCCTTGGCAATCCTTGTCCATCTCAGTCATTGGCTTTTTGTGTGCTGAGCAGCAGGACCTAGACAGAACTCCGGTCTTTAGGCAACATTCTTAAGTTCAAGAGTGGGTGGCCCCTTCATTCTTGCTCCTTTAGTTCTACTATTAGTTTTTAAACATACCTAATTCCCTGTAGTAAATCCTCTTCTTTTTAAAATACCTAGGGCGATCTTGGCTTCCTACATTGAACACTGACACACTGCATCACCACTTTACAGATTAAAAAAAGACTCTTACATATAACATCTGATTTGTATCCCTTCAACAATCACTAATATTGTTAAAGGGGATTTTATCTCTCTAACAACATTAGGGAGACAAGACAGGAATTTCCCCTACTTAACAAGAAAAATTAAGAACTAGGAACAGTAGTGAGCTCCCCAAAACTGGAGTGATTCAAACATAGAAGCACACTGAAGAGGGGTATTAAAATGGACATCTGAGCTTCAGATGGGTCATTAAAAACAGATGCCTTTTAAGGTATCTTCCAAGAGTTTCTGTGGTTCCATGACCTGCCTCAAAAATCATGCAAGGCTGGGCATGGTGGCTCACGCCTGTAATTCTAACACTTTGAGAGGCCAAGGCAGGAGGATTGCTTGAACCCAGGAGTTTGGGACCAGCCTGGGCAACACAGTGAGAGCTTGTCTCTACTAAAATAAATAAATTAATTAATGAATTAATCAAGCAAGCAGCAAAACCTGGATCTCACCAGAACTAGACTTGCTTCTCCAGAATTGTTCAAAGAATTGAATCCCAGTTGACGAGATTCCACAAACTTTGATAGAAAAAGAAGGTGGGGGAGAGCACAGAAAGTGGGGGATTTCTTTGAAGAAAAAAGGCGATAGAGGGCTACCCTTGGACTCGATTTTGGCAGAACTTAAAGAATAAACTTCAACATCCTGCAATTTGGGGGCAGGAAGCTGTTTTCCTACTACCATCCTTTAAGGGTTAGCCCAGACCTCTTTAGGCTCTTAATCCGCTCCTCCTTTTATCTTAAAAGATAATAACCTCCCCTCCCGGGCTTCAGTCCCTCAGCTCCCCAGCATTTCTCTACATTCTGCTGCCTGGAAACTGAGGCTGCCAAAACCTCCAAGCACTTTTTTTTTTTTTTTTTTTTTTGAGATGGGAGTCTCATTCTGTCACCCAGGCTGGAGTGCAATGGCGTGATCTTGGCTCACTGCAACATCTGCCTCTCAAGTTCAAGCGATTCTCCTGCCTCAGCCTCCTGAGTAGCTGGGATTACAGATGTCTGCCACCTGGCCCAATAAATTAGCTGGGCCTGGTGGCATGCACCTGTAATCCCAGCTTTTTGGGAGGCTAAGGCAGGAGAATCGCTTAAACCCGGAAGGCAGAGGTTGCAGTGAGCCGAGACCGCGCCACTGCACTCCAGCCTGGGTGACAGAGCGAGACTCTGTCTCAAAAAAACAAAAACAAACAAAAAAAGAAACATAGTCTCGTTCTGCTGCCCAGGCTGGAGTGTAGTAGATCAAAACTCACCCAGTCTCAACCTCCTGGACTCAAGCAATCCTCCTACCTCAGCCTCCGGATAAGCCAGCACTCTTAAAAATCCACAGGCACTGATCTTTGATCTTCCTCTCTCACTTGACTTCAGGTTGTCTTCTGACCAGGCCAGCAGCTCCACACCTGTCCCCACCCTCCAGGCAGGCTCTACCTTCACTTAATTTCCTTTCTTTCCCCGTTGGCTACAGGGAATGTCTGCCTTTTAAATTGGAGATGTTTCTCAAGGTTCCAAGGTTGGGCTTTCCTTCTCATACTACAGCTGTTTTTTCCTGAGGTCAGATTTCCTTGAGAAGCTGAGAAATGATGGGGACTTTCTTCTTGGAAAAGTTTCAGGACATAAACAACACAACTGTGTGGGCAACTGCAGGATTGCATGGATCCCTAGAGCCCATTCAGGAAGGAGGACCCACTCTCCTCATGCTCCCCTGTGTGGGCTCATCCACTTCTGGGGGCAAATGTCCCTGCCAAGGGACCCCCAGCTTCTTCCCCTTTTCCAAAAGATAAAAGGTGCAAAGCTGAGCAAACAAACCCTCAATCCAGTCTGTCCCAGGCACAGTCTCACACAGCTAGCAAATTCAGCATCTATTCACAGGTCACTCCCAAGCACAAGCAGGGCTAGCTACAGCCTCTGAACTTTATTATTCTAGGTACCCAGTGAATATTTATTTATTTATTTATTTATTTATTATTATTATTGAGACACAGTCTCACTCTGTTGCCCAGGCTGCAATGTAATGGCATGATCTCAGCTCACTGCAACCTCAGCCTCCCACGTTCAAGCGATTCTCGTGCCTCAGCTTCCTGAGTAGCTGGGATTACAGGCACGTGCTACCATGCCTGGCTAATTTTTGTATTTTTAGTAGAGACGGGGCTTCACCATGTTGGCCAGGCTGGTCTCCAACTCCTGACCTCAGGTGATCCACCCACCTCAGCCCCAAAAAGTGCTGGGATTACAGGTGTGAGCTACCACACCTGGCCCCCAATTGACATTTTACTTTAGGGATTGTAAGCTCTTAAAAAAAAAAAAAACAAAAAAAGAGTAACAGCTAAGTAAGTAAGTCCGACAGTCCTAGAGTCCTCAGGGATAAGGCTAGCAAAGCTACAGAAAAATTACCACTATAGAATCCTGTTGGAGCAAACAGTGTCATTACTATGGAAACAAAATACTGCCATTGTTTCGAGAATGGCAATGGAGGAGATCAATGAGCATAGAATCAAGAACAAAAGATTGAATTCCTCCCTAGCTCGGGTGAACCACACTTACCAAGGATCAAAGCATTAGGAAATCAGCCCTCCATTAAATTGCTGAGACATAATGTGAGCACAAAAAAACAAAACAAAACAAAACGGAAAAGGCATTCCACAAAGACCTCATGAATTTTGTTTCAAAGTGCACTTAGCCAGTTTATAAAAATGATACTTAAACAGAAGTCTTTTTTTCATAAAAAAGTTATCTTTTCATAAATAAGATTTAAGAGGTTATACATGTGTTTTTCCCACTTTTGTTTTGACTAGACAGTTTTCATTAGGGAGTAAAAATGCTGTCTAATCACTATATACTGTAACCTTACTTCAAAAACCCACAAATTGTTTCAAAATTTACTCTCTGATAAAAACCCATTACGTTTTTCCACAACAGCTGCTTTCCTTAAACATCAGCAATTTTAATCTCACAAGGCAAACTACGGAAGAAAAGCCAAAAGTAAAATCCTGCTTCCTTTTAAAATTCAAACAGATGTTCTGTGTAATCACACAACTCACTATTTGAATTTCCTACTGCCCTATACTGACTCTCTCATATTAAGTTCTAAAATGTTTTGAAATACCATTAATATATAAGCTACAAGAATATGGAGATATTCTCACTGGAAATGTTTTGAAATACATTTTAAGCAGGGATGCAAAGGTTTACTGTGGACTACCTGAGATGCCTAATATTTGGGAACAATCACAGTGGTTTAGATTGGTAACTTGATTGCTACTACTCTCAGGATCCAATCATAACCCTAAATTCAACTGAAAACAGCAATATGTAAAATTCACTAACAATGCGGCTTGACTCAGAACACTAAGAGAACACTGGGTCTTTATAATTAGGCAGGTATGACCACTTAAAATACTAAAAATAGCTTGGTCAAAGAATTACATCCAATGGCTAGTTCTGTAGACATATCAGCTTATACGAAGACTTCCTTTTTAACATCAAGTTATCATAGATTATCTGGCCACATACTGCTCTGAAATAAAAGTAGACAATGCCATAATTACTGCAGTGCCCTTTCTGAGGCTGTAACTGATGATTACATTAAAATACCTGGAAAACTGGAAAAGTAAAGCTTCCATGTCTCATAGTCACTCCCAGATACTCAGTATCTGTGGGAAACCTACACCCTCTATTTATACAGAAAATGAGGGCGGGAAGCAAGCAATGGGGAAGGGGGTGTTACCTTTTATTTAATTAGCACAGAGAGATGAGTCAGAGGCTGCCTTCCACGCCTACAGACTGGCCTCTCCTCAACGGTGCCTACAAAATCAGACTTGCTGCAGCCCAAAGCTATTTGTCAGCTTGCCAGGTCAGCTACAGAGCTGCCCAAGAAAACACATTTGAATGAGCAACCGTCAAGCGAACTCTCCAACTAAGAGTGCAAACTTCACTCTCCACACTGTTCAAGGTAAGTGACGGAGGATTATCTGACAACTTGAACTTAGCTACACTACACAAAGACACCTCGAAGCCACCCTTCCTGTATCAGCTCACCAGTGAGCTATTTAGAGTAGTCCCTCCTTACTAGAGGAGGATGTGTTCCAAGATCCCCAGGGGATGCCTGAAACTCTGGATAGTACCCAACCCCATATACACTGTGTTTTTTCCTGTATATACATACCTATGGTAGTTCTGTTGTTGTTGAGACAGGGTCTCGCTCTGTCACCCAGGCTGGAGTGCAGTGGCACAACCATGGCTCACTGCAGCCTCAACCTCCCTGGACTCAGGTGATCCTCCCACCTCAGCCTCCCAAGTAGCTGGGACTATAGGCACACACACCACCATGCCCTGGCTAATTTTTGTGTGTTTTGTAGAGACAGGGTTTATCCATGTTGCCCAGGCTGGTCTCTTAACTCCTGGGCTCAAGTGCTCTAAAAGTGCTGGGATTATAGGCATGAGCCACCTTGCCTGGCCTTATGATAAAGTTTAATTTCTAAATTAGGCACAGTAAGAGGTTAACAACAATAACAAATAATAAAATCAAACACTTATGATACTATGCCAGCATCACTACTCTTGCGCTTTGGGGCCCCTAAGTCAAATAAGGGTGACTTGAATGACTTGAACACAAGGACTGCAATTCTGCGACAGTGGATGTGACAACCGAGATGGCTCCTAAGTGACTAAGGGGTGAGGAGCATAGGTAGACAGCTAGACAGCATGGATATGCTGGCCAGAAGTGATTCACATCCCGGTGAGATGGAGTGAGGTTTCATCACATTATTCAGAACAGGGCATAATTTAAACCTGTGAATTGTTTATTTCTGGAATTTTCCACTTAATATTTTCATACCCCAATAGACCTCAGGTAACTGAAACCACAGAAAGCAAAACGGCAGGTAAAGGGGGACTACCGCATTTAGCCAACATCAACCAAAACATCACCTTGACAGAACAATTATAGGGCATTTTACTGCATTTTGCCCACATCTTTATAAAGATGAATAGGAAAATAAAAGTGCCAGTGCTAGTGATAAGAAACACAGGTCTCAATGTTAATGCAGTGGAAGCAAGGATGGCCACCATCATACAGCAGGGAAACAGTGACTCAACCACCATTTGGACAGACGTTATCTGTGAAAGCAATTGTAAAAAGAAAAGGTCAAAGTTAAAGCAAATGTTGAAAATGACAGAAATATATTGTCAATGATGCCACCTAACAGAGATGAAATTAGGGATTTTTTTTTTTCATTACTTTTGACCTTTTGGGAATAGAAACACACCCAAACCTCTTAACGCAAAAGCTCGTTAAGTGACTTTCACACATTCAATGTTAACACCTCTAAAGAAACCATCAAGTTTGAAGGTAGAAGACTATCTACATATGAATGTAAGCCCAGAAAACATTAACAGCTACAAATAAGTGGTGGGTGCATGTTAAAAAAACTTTCTCGGTCACCCCATAATTCTGCAGAAAGAGTGGGATCAAATACAACACTTCCAACATAATCCCAACTTTGCAAAGTAAAATTATAAATAATGGCCAGGCACGGTGGCTCACACCTGTAATACCATCACCTTGTGAGGCTGAGGCGGGCAGATCACCTGGGGTCAGGAGTTCAAGACCAGCCTAGCCAACATGGTGAAACCCCATCTCTACTAAAAACACAAAATTAGCTGGGTGTGGTGGCGGGCACCTGTAATCCCAGTTGCTGAGGAGGCTGAGGCAGGAGAACTGCTTGAACCTGGGAGGCAGAGGTTGCAGTGAGCCAAGATCGCGCCATTGCACTCCAGCCTCGGGTGTGGTGGCGGGCACCTGTAATCCCAGTTGCTGAGGAGGCTGAGGCAGGAGAACTGCTTGAACCTGGGAGGCAGAGGTTGCAGTGAGCCAAGATCGCGCCATTGCACTCCAGCCTCGGCAACAAGAGCGAAAACTCCATCTCAAAAATAAATAAATATTAAATATAAGTAACTGAATATAAAGCATCAAAATGTTGTTCTCTCTGGGTAATGATATGTGTGATTTCCCTCTGTTTCACAAATACTCCCCACATTGTTCAAAACAGTATCATCATGGAAAGAATGAATTTTTGTAACTGGATCCCTTCCAGTGGAAGCACCATGTAATATAAATGAAGACCTAACATCTCCAATCACTATAAACAAAGAGCAATAGGGAACAAGAGTTTTGTAACCAAAAGAGCTCAACAGGGGGTTCAGCTAGGTCACAGTAAGAGCTCTGCCTATGAGAAGACAGGAAACATCCTTGCAGTAGCCAGGATTTAATTTCAATGAATCAGATGACCCAGTACTAAGTGGTGCAATCAAGTCTACAAAGCACAAATTCTGTGAGGACTCTCAAAACAAGAGAAGGATCATTACTGAGGAAACATTAATTGAGCGGGGACCTCAAAGTAGAGATCTGGGTTTTACAGTGAAGAAGGAAGGACATTTTGGGGGAAACATCATCATTATTATTATTTTTTTTTTTTTGAGACGTTGTCTCACTGTCTTGCCCAAGCTGGAGTAAAGTGCCCTGATCTTGGCTCACGGCAACTTCCGCCTCCCAGGTTCAAGTGATTCTCCTGCCTCAGCCTCCTGAGTAGCTGGAATTACAGGCATATGCCACCACGCCAGGTTAATTTTTGTATTTTTAGTAGAGACAGGGTTTTGCCATGTTGGCCAGGCTGGTCTCGAACTCCGCCCGCCTCGGCCTCCCAAAGTGCTGGGATTATAGGCTTGAGCCACCGTGCCCGGCCTGGAATCATCATTATTGTATGTGGTATGTCATTTATTTTTTAAATAAGTCTTCATGGACTCTGTGTATGTGGGTGTGTGTTTTAAGCTGCATTCTAGGTGCATCAGTTGGCCTGATAAGACGTATTCCAGCAAACATTTAATCAAAGGCCACACTGCTAGCAGACACGGCTGGCCTAATCGCATTTACACCGACCAACCTTTTGTAACTTTTCGCTTTCCTGACTGTTGAGCCACCGCTCACTCCCCTCCTTACTCCCTTATGCTCACTTTAAAAGGCCCAGTCACCTCGGCACAAAACTGAATGGAGCTCAGCTCTTTCCCCTACAGTCAATAGTTATTGAATAAAACATGTTTTTACTGCTTTAACTAATGTCTGGCTTTGTTTATCTTTGACAATGGATAGTCCCTGGTGGCATTCAAGGCTTTGTTAATTAACATAACAGACATTAGAAATGAGTTTTACTAGCCTGGGCAGCAAAGCCAGACCCGTCTCTACAAAATTTTTTAAAAACTGGCCAGGCATGGTAGAACGCACCTGTAGTCCCAGCTACTTAGGAGGCTGAAGTGGAAAGATGGCTTGACCCCAGGAGTTGGAGGCTGCAGTGAGCTATGACTGAACCACTGCACTCCAGCTTGGGCAACAGCCAGATCCCATCTTTACATACATACATACATCATATGTACATACATGCATACATACATACGTACATACATGAATACATACACACATAAATGGGTTTTCATTGAGGAAAATCTTGGTGATCTAGAAATAGGATCTGGCTGGAAATACTGGGCCTGGGCATTCCTGCTTTGCATAAACTGGCTATAAAGATAGAGTGAATAGGGCCGGGCACAGTGGCTCATGCCTGTAATCCCAGCACTTTGGGAGGCAGAAGCGGGTGGATCACCTGAAGTCAGGAGTTCCAGACCAGCCTGGCCAACATGACAAAACCCCATCTCTACCGAAAATGCAAAAATTAGCCAGGTGTGGTGGCAGGTGTCTGTAATCCCAGCTACTCGGAAGGCTGAGGCAGGAGAATCACTTGAACCCGGGAGGCGGAGGTTGCAGTGAGCCAAGATTGTGCCACTGCACTCCAGCCTGGGTGACAGAGTGAGACACTGTCTCAAAAAAAAAAAAAAAAAGAGAGTGAATTTTTACTCAGAATGGCAACCATGGGCTTGATCCTCCTGGTGCAATAATCTTGGCTGCCCACCAACCAGAAGTTAGCTGAGTCTTGCCTACTAGAATGTTGGTGCATCTGCCTCAGGTGAACTTTTCAGGCAAGAAGCCTATGAGAGCACCAACAAGGTCAAAGAGCTGGAACATCAGGAAGTCTTAGAACAGGCTGCATCACTGTTCTGTACGTATGCCACTGTCTGTATGTGTGACAGAATTTGGTCTGTGACCTTGATCTTTATGACCTGAATTAGGCATGAGGGAGAAGTTAAACCTCATCCAACCATTAACCACTGGCAGCCAACAATATCTACCAAAACAGCCTGACAGCAGGGTATTCAAAACTGTATTGGGTCCATCTGGAGCAATTATTATTTATTCATATAGGAATAATAAGGAATAGCAGTCTGGTACAAAAGTCACCCAACTCAAGTCAGATGGGCCAGTATGCAAGGCCTGGCTCTACCATCAGTCAGTTGGTAACATCAGTTCACTTATTTCTCTATACTTTAGGTGACTCACTTGTAAAAGGAGTCCAAGCAGGGGTTTTGTGAGGAATTAATGAATTATAATGTATGTAAAAACAAAGCACATACTGTGGGCTGAAATAAATTTCAGCATTATTATTGTCATACATGCCTATACTTGCCTGCAGTAAGCCCTCCCAATCCCTATTGTCAAACTGCCCTGAAAAGGTTGTCTAGATTTTCCAAGCACACACCTCACTTCCGCTCTGACAGTGCGCACTCATTTTCTTTTTTCTTTTTTTTTTTTTTTTTGAGACAGCGTCTTACTCCGTTGCTCAGGCTAGGGTGCAGTGGCTCAATATCAGCTCACTGCAACCTGCACCTTCCGCGTTCAAGTGATTCTGGTGCCCCAGCCTCCCAAGTAGCTGGGACTACAGGTCGTGTACCATCATGCCTGGCTAATTTTTGTTTTAGTAGAGACGGGGTTTCACCATGTTGCCCAGGTTGGTCTCGAACTCCTGGCCTCAAGCGATCCACCCGCCCGGCCTCCAGAAGTGCTGGGATGATAGGCAAGAGCCACCACGCCCAGCCAGCACTGTCATTTTCTATAGCTAACTTCCCCCACATTCCCACCTCCACGTAGCCCTTAAGTTAAAGGAGAACAAGGAAGCCCTGTGTTCATTACCTTGTCCCTAGGGGCCTAGCACAGAACTTTGAACCCATAAAGTGTTGAGTGACCACTCCCCTGTAATCTCTACCTTCTTAGCATCCATTAGCCAACACCCTAAGCAAAATCTAAGTGAATATCAGAGTAGATACAAAAATAAAATAAGATGATCTGGATATTATCCTGATGCAGATGGGTAATGGCCACTAGTAAGTTAAGATTTGGGGGGTTCCTCACACTCTGCCAAATCCTATATTACAGACTTTACACTTATCATCACATGTAATTTTCACAATAACCCTAAGAAGTACCCATTTAACAGTTGAGGTAAAATTAGGTAATAGAGGGTAAGTAACTCATCCAGCACACCAGTCCTCATTGTCCAGATTTCCAAATTGAAACCCAGGCCTGAGTCCAAAGCCCAGGCTCTTTTATGGGTTACATATTGTTCATGATGGTCCTCAGTTAAAGAAAGTCATCAAAATGTCTCTCTCCGACCTCAAACTTCTCCCGACTTAAATACCTAATTGGTGACTTGCCATTTCCATTCAATTTATAATAGGCATCCCTAATGTGACAAAGCCAAGAAACTTGGGTTTTCCTCACCAAATGTCCTCTTCCTAGCAGCCTCCTACTTCACCTCAGTAATGCTATCACCATCTACCCAGTGGCTCAGGCCAGACACCGAGTCTGTCTCATTCCCATATCCCACTTCTAATCCTTGCTCAAATCCAGTTCTACCTCTGAAATATACCCAAAGCCAACAATGTCCCACTGTACTCACTCCTACAGTCATAGCCTAAATTAAGGTACCACGCTCTCTCCTCCTGGGACTACAGCAACAGCAGATTGCCAGGATTCGAGCTCCATCAGGAAAGGATTTTTGTTCACTACTGAAGCCTAGAACACTGCTTGCCCCTAAGAGGCAAATACCCACTTGGGTTTTCCTCACCAAATGCTGCATGACCAGCTCAAACTGTTTTCCTCACCTCCACTCTAGCCCCCGTTACAGTCCAGTCTGCACAACACCCCAAGTATCTTCTAAGTGCAAATCAAACCACAGCTCTCCCCTGCTCAGAATGCTCCCACAGCCTCTCACTGCAACCAGAATTAAATCCAAAGTCCAAAGGCAGCTGACAGGCTCTGGCCATTTCTGGTCCTGCTCTTCTCTCTGACCTCATCTAAGACACCCCAGCTACCCTAGACTCCCTTGCCTCTCCTCACTGAGCAGTCTCAACTCCACAGGCATCTTCTCAGACTCCCTCAGCAACCCTCCTCAAGGTTGCTTACCACAGGCCTTCTGACAGGACCAGTACCATATTCATCGTTTCATTGTTTACATGTTTATGAATGATCTCCCCTGCCCAGACACGCCATTGAGAGCAGAGATGCTTGTCTGACTTATTACTATATAGCCAGCTCCTGGCACAAGGTAGGTGCCCAAACAAACAAAAGAATTGGTAACTTCTGATGGTGCTGTGAAGTGAGGTTTTGTTTGCTTTCTTTTTTTTTTTTTTTTTTAAGACGGAGTTTTGCTCTTTTTGCTCTTGTTGCCCAGGCTGGAGTGCAATGGCATGATCTCGGCTCACCAAAACCTCTGCCTCCCGGGTTCCAGCAATTCTCCTGCCTCAGCGAGTAGCTGGGATTACAGGCATGCGTCATCACAACCGGCTAATTTTGTGTTTTTAGAGAGATGGGGTTTCTCCATGTTGGTCAGGCTAGTCTCAAACTCCTGACCTCAGGTGATCCGACCACCTTGGCCTCCCACAGTGCTGGGATTACAAGCATGAGCCACTGCGCCTGGCCTGTTTGCTTTTCTTTTAACTTCCTACCGCTCCATCCACAGGAAATCACACTGCACCGAGGCCCACCACTGCGATGCTTCCAGCAGGCCTGGGAAAACAGGGGTTAACTTTGATTTGGTTCTTTCCAAAGTCCTAAGAGGGGAGACTTTAGAAACCTGCCAAAACATCAATAGCAAAATAATTCTTTTACAAAACCCATTTGAATACTGGTAATTACAGAGCCCTAAATTAGGCACTTGGGAATGACAGAAAGAGCCTCAAGGGGACTTCAAGGGACCAGGACAGATGCCCCTAAAGAGTTATAATATAATTACTACATAATAAAAAGTGTTGCATCATATTGGAGAGAAATATTTCAAAACGAGAATAAAAGATTTGCAGAGCTTTCTGAAAACAGTCTTTGCTGGTCCACCTTGTTCTCAAATACCTGGTAAGGTGGGGACCATTCTCATTCTCTTTCTCTCTCTCTCTGCCTGACTCAGGGAAAAAAATCATTTCATCCCAGTAGTCAAAAGCCTCAATTTCCTCAACTCTGAAAAGACCAGCTTTAATGCATGCCAAGCACAGTATTAGACCTCAAAAACCAAGACAGCTCCACGTGGCCACTCCAAACAGGACAGATAATCTGCCAATATAATCGCCGGTTACAGAAACCCACAGTTTATCCCCTGCATCACTTACAGCTGGCCTCGACTGTGGAAAGGCTGAGTGTCAGCAAGAACACCCCGAACCTGGATGCTCCCCAGAGTCTGATTCGTTCGTGAAAACACTCCATTAAAACTGTACCGAAACGCTGATAATCTACATGTACAGAGAGAAAGGAGCTCCACATCCAGGAGACTCGCCTACTTCGTTTTTTCTAACTCTGCGGAAGGAGTGAAACCAGCATGACAGGGCTAAGACGTACTAATTCTACACTGATGCAGTAACTTGTAGGAGACATAATGTTTTAAGATATCATAGGTTTAAACAGGCGAGAGTTAAAAAACAGGTTCGAGCAAGTTTATTTGCAAAGAGAGACAGGAAGGCTCGAGCCCTACCCAGGCAGTCGTGCTAGTACCGAGCCAGGGTTGGGTCGGGAAATTCAGGAAGCAGGGCTGAGTTTTCCCTTCTCCCAGACCTGCGCCCGGTAGTTTGGAAGTCAGGCTTTCAGACATTTTCAAAGGTACAGAACCCACGCTCGACTTCGAGATGCCAAGCGCAACCTGCTTGGGTTGTTTGACCCGAGTTTTATTCAGGGCATAGCAAAGGAGACGTTGCCTAAACCCACTTTTCTTCCTGATTCATCCGACAGGCAGAGTGGAGAGGGCTACGGAGCTCGGCGCTATTCACCAGTGCCGGGTGCAGGAGGCTACACGTCCCTGGAGCAGTCGGGATCCTCCGCCCGAGCCCTGCACGCCCCGCCCCACGCGGAGTCCCGGAGGCCGGAGGGGAAGACCCCGGGGTAGCCTCTTGGGCTTCCCCCTAACCCTTCCCGCCCGCCCAGGGCACAGGATTTCCCGGACGGCTGAGTGCCGCAGGGCCAGCCCAGGTGACCCACCCGAGCCCTACGTTCGGCAGCGGAACTGGGAGCGCACCCAGGCAGGTCCTCGACGCCTGGTCTCCTGGCCCGGTTCTCCGATCTGACAACCCCCGCGCTGCGCCGGGTCTCGCTCACCTGGCCTGCACAGCACTGAGCTGACATCGCGGCGGCTAACGCCGAGGGCGCGCTCGCTGGCTCCCCGCGCCGCACCGGCTGTCCTGGCTGCCTCGCGCCTCCAGCGCTTGCCTCAGCCTCAGCTCACACTTGCACGCAGATCAGCCTCGGCCAAGCGCCTAGGCGCCGAGGCCTGGGTAAAAACAACCGCGGCCAAGCCCCGCCCCGCCGCCGGCCCCGCCTCACCCGCCTCCAGCCCCGCCCCGCGCCCGCCCCTTCCCGGGCGCCCGGCGGCGAAGCAGGCTCGCCCGGGGCTCGCACTTCCGCTGGCGTCAGGCGGGTGGGCTGCCGCGATCACTTCCCGGTTGGGGCGCCGAGCCCTGGAGTCGGCCGCCAGCCTTCAGGCCCCACGTTCCGGGTCTGGTGCGCGGTCTGGCCGCGCTCGGGCCCTCTCCAAGGAAGGCGCAGCGCCCCTCCGCCTTCAGATCCGGAGAAAGAGCTTGTTGCTGACTCTTAAAAGGTTGGAGCCTTAGTAAGCGATTCCTGTCTGTCCTGCACAGACCAGACCGCCAGGTGCTGGTCTGCGCTCTGCCGCGTGCCAACTGGGACAGCCCACCCACGAGATCCTTGTTCGTGAAATCCCTTTCCCTCCCTCATCTGCCAAGAAAACTTTCAACTTTTGAGCTCTCCGCTCCGCCCAAGCTTCCTCGAATCCCTGGGCCCTTGACTGTTCTGCCCTGACGGCATTTTGTGAGAGATCCATTGAGAGCCCTTTCCGTGCTTCCCTAAATAGTGGTACGTTTTCCACCCTCTCCTCCCGCGCTGTCCCAAGGACTCATTTTCCGTCCCTGCCTAGTCACTAAAAAGAGGGTGCCCAATAATTGCTTGTTCCGTACAGAAGGGAGGGAGACCGTCTCTAGGTTTTCTCGAACTCCTGACCTCAGGTGATCCGCCTGCTTCGGCCTCCCAAAGTGCTGAGATTACTGGCGTGAGCCACCCCGCCCTGCTGGAATGAAGATATTTCTGTTAATGCGATTTTTGTGCCAATCCCTTTGCTCTTTCAAATAAACATTACCGTACCCATTTTAGCAGTGAGGCAACTGAAGCCCAGACAGGTTAAATAACTTGCCCAAAGCCTCGCAGCAAAGTTGAAGAAGCAAAACTGGGCCTGGAATCCACTCGTCTAATCCCCTGGCACATGACGCAAGGCTTGACCCTAGATGGACTCGTTTCCAGACAGAGCTTTGGCGAAGGAGTGTCTTGGGCAGCTTAGAAGAAGAGGAAAGGTGAATGGGAACCAGGCCTTGGGTTATGAGCTGCGCAGGGTTTTCCAGCATCTCAGATGCAGGCGTTTAGAGGAAGAGATATAATGGAGCAGGTCCTACTCAGAGCCACGAAAAGGAATGAGGACAGTTGGCTCTAACTCGAAACAAAAATAGGGTAAACCCAATCAGTCAAGCGCAGCAACCTGCTCCGTGGCGTTCTGACTCATCAGAAGCTGAGGTTCTCACCAGGACTTTCTAATGAGCTTCCCTGTTTGCTACGGCCGGCCGCGGTCACTTCACTTCAGCCTTACTCCTGGCCTGGGGAAATGGGCTGGGCCCCTAGTAGCTCCGGGTGGGAAGAAGGGTGGAGAGGAAGGAGGGGCGAAAAGGGAAGGCGCGAAATCTACAAATGTTCAAGCCAGCTGGAACTCCGATTCCTCTTTGCCTTTTAGGGAAATTGACTCCAATCGGAACTCGAGGACCTTTCACAAGAGACCATTGGGTTAGGGGACAGAGCTGGTAATAGAATCCAGGGCTCCCAACTCTGAATCCTGTGCTCTTTTTGCTGCTGAGGCTCAGGCCACAACACCCCAAATTGTGACTGTAGAATACCAAAATATGCTATCCCAAAATACACTTCTTTGCCACATTTCAAGCTGGTTATTCTGAGAAACTGCAGACACGGGAATAGTTCTGAAAAGCTGTCCTTTTGTAAAGCAAATTTACATCTATAAAGGAAGTCCACATAGTAAAAGTATCTGTGTCAGGAAGGCAGCTGCTCAGAGACAACTTTTGTTACCTGAGAGACTTTATCTGCATAACAAGGCAAATTTTTTTTTTTTAAAGACAGAGTCTTGCCCTGTTGCCCAGGCTGGAGTGCATTGGCATGATCCCAGTTCACTGCAACTTCTGCCTCCTGGGTTCAAGCGATTATCCTGCCTCAGCCTCTGCAGTAGCTGGGATTACAGGCGCGTGCCACCACGCCCAGCTAATTTTTGTGTTTTTAGTAGAGACGGGGTTTCACCATTTTGGTCAAGCTGGTCTTGAACTCCTGACCTTGTGATCTGCCCGCCTCAGCCTCCCAAAGTGCTGGAATTACAGGTGTGAGCCACCGCGCGGGGCCACAAGGCAACATTATTTACCATACATTTCCTCTACTAACCCTCCTATAACCTGTGGCGCCTCCCCACTGTCCCCACTGAAGCCCCAAGCCTCTATTTATTTCTAGCTCAGAATGCTATAAGCTTCAATCACCTGGCCCTTCATATTTTGTGAGATTCCTGTGCTGCCGCCTATGCAGGTAATTAAAATGGTTTTTCTTCTGTTAATCTGTCCTATGTCAATTTAATTTGCAATCCAAGCAAAGAACCTACAAGGGTAGAGGGAAGCCATTTTTCCCTCCCCTGCATTGCTATTTCCATGCCTATGTGAGAGGACTCTGAAATGTGGATGTCTGCCACCTGAAGAAAGAGTCTTAATAACCTGGGGACTTGGCCAGACAGGGTGGCTCACACCTGTCATCTCAGCACTTTCAGAGGCTGAGGTGGGTGGATCACCTGTGGTTAGGAGTTCAAGATGAGCCTGGCCAACATGGCATAACCCTATCTTGACTAAATATACAAAAATTAGCCAGGCGTGGTGGTGGGCACCTGTAATTTCAGGTACTCAGGAGGCTGAGGCAGGAGAATCACTTGAACCCAGGAGGCGGAAATTGCAGTGAGCCGAGATGGTGCCATTGCACCCCAGCCTGGGCAACAAGAGCGAAATTCCATCTCAATAAATAAATAAATGACCTGGGGACTTGTAGCCTCTATTGAAAGGTACCAGAAAAGGATAAAGCCTGAGTTTTCGAGCCAGGAAGTTGCAAATTCTAACTCTACCAAGAAGTGGCTAGGTGACCTCCAAGCTTCAGTTTCCTCATCTTCAGAACCAAGTTAATAGCGTCAGAGGCATTTGAACCAGAGAGACTCCATCTTGAATAGGGACTGTAAAATAAAGCTGAGACCTGCTGGGCTGTATTCCCAGAAAGTTAAGGCATTCTTAGAGGATGAGATACAAGATACAGGTCACAAAGACCTTGCTGATAAAACAGGATGTAGTAAAGGAGCCAGCCAAAACCCACCAAAACCAAGATGGCGACCAAAGTGACCTCTGGTAGTGCCCACTGCTCATTATACACTAATTATAATTCATTAGCATGCTAAAGGACACACCCACCAGCACCAGGACAGTTTACAAACATTAGGGAGTTACCCTATATGATCTGAAGGAGGAAGAACCCTCAGTCCTGGGAATTGCCCACCCCTTTCCCGGAAAACTCATGAATAATCCACCCCTTGTTTAGCATATAATCAAGAAATAACTATAAGTATACTTAGTTTAGCAGCCCATGCTGCTACTCGGCCTATGGAGTAGCCATTCTTTATTCCTTTACTTCTCTAATAAACTTTCTTTCACTTTATGTACTTGCCCTGAATTCTTTCTTGCGTGAGGTTCAAGAACCCTCTCTTGGGGACTGGATCAGGACCCCTTTCTGGTAACAATATACTTTCTATTCAATCACATTTCTACATGGCTGTCCATACTTTGTTGAATGTAAACGTAAGAATGGACATTTTGGCTGGGTGCGCTGGCTCACGCCTGTAATCCCAGCACTTTGGGAGGCCAAGGTGGGCGGATCATGAGGTCAGGAGATTGAGACCATTCTGGCTAGTATGGTGAAACCCTGTCTCTACTAAAAATACAAAAAATTAGCCTGGCACAGTGGCGGGCGCCTGTAGTCACAGCTACTCAGGAGGCTGAGGCAGGAGAATGGCGTGAACCCGGGAGGCAGAGCTTGCAGTGAGCTGAGATCAGGCTCACTGCATTCCAGCCTGGACAACACAGCGAGACTCTGTCTCAGAAAAAAAAAAAGGAAAGGACATTTTTCCTGTATCTTTGGGTCTTCATTCTGAAGGCTCCCCTGGCATGTAAAACTATGCTCAAATAAATTTGTATGCCTTTTCTCCTTTTAATCTGCCTTGTCAGTTGATTTTCAGTGAACATTCAGAGGGTAAAGGGGAAGTTTGCCCTTCACCCCTACAAGGTCAAGCTCAAGATACCAAAAGACATCAGCTGAAAATTCAATCAACTTGCTGAATCACCCACCCCAAGCTTAGGAAGCATGCTTGAACCCATCTGGCCAAGGCTGGCTTTGCTGGCCAAAGTCCAAGGCCAAGGCTCCAACCAAAGCCCAGGCTTCAGTTGCGGCTCCAGCTCCAGTTCCAGCTCCAGCTCAAATTTCCAAGAGTGCCCATGCACACCCACAGAGGCTCTGGAGGAGAGACCTCTGTCTACCAATGGGAGGACGGAAGGACTCGTGTGAGCCCTGGGCTGCCATCTGCTTCTGCATAGAGCTGGTACCCTTCTTTTCTATTTATACAAACAAACATGAGGCAGGATCTGTCCATTTAAAAAAAAAAAAAAAAAAAAGGCCGGGCGCGGTGGCTCAAGCCTGTAATCCCAGCACTTTGGGAGGCCGAGGCGGGCGGATCACGAGGTCAGGAGATCGAGACCATCCTGGCTAACACGGTGAAACCCCGTCTCTACTAAAAATACAAAAAGAAATTAGCCGGGCGTGGTGGCGGGCGCCTGTAGTCCCAGCTACTCCGGAGGCTGAGGCAGGAGAATGGCGTGAACCCGGGAGGCGGAGCTTGCAGTGAGCCGAGATCGCGCCACTGCACTCCAGTCTGGGCGACAGAGTGAGACTCCGTCTCAAAAAAAAAAAAAAAAAAAAAAAGGAGGCCAGGCACAGTGGCTCATGCTTATAATCCCAGTACTTTAGGAGGCCTAGGTGGGTGGATCACCTGAGGTTGGGAATTCAAGACCAGCCTGGCCAACATGCTGAAACCTCGTCTCTCCTAAAAATACAAAAATTAGCTGAGAGTGGTGGCACATATCTGTAATCCCAGTTCCTTGGGAGGCTGAGGCACAAGAATCGCTTGAACTCGGGAGGTGGAGGTTGCAGTAAGCCGAGATCACACTACCGCACTCCAGCCTGGGCAACAGAATGAGACCACAGCTCAAAAAAAAAAAAAGAAAAAGAAAATTAAAAAGCAACAATCTATGCAGGCTCATTCCCCATCCCCACTCAAAGTTTTTTCAAAGGAATGTGGCCAGATCTGGAGGTTTACCTGCCTTCTGGCTCCAAGGACTTTGCAGTTACTATTTAAGGTCTGGTTAGTAGCTTCCTTTTCATCCGTGGTTGGTTAACAAGAGTAGAGGTAATGCTAGCAGACATAACACAAAACAGTGCCACCTTAATTTTTATTTTAAGTACTCTGCAGACTTTTTCAGGGAAGACTTGATGTTCATAACATGTAGGTAATTTTACAGTCAAGCTCTTTTGATGTGGCTTTTTCAGTAACCAGCAGTAACAGACCTGTTTTAATAAGACTGTAGCTCTTGGCAGACCATGCAAAATATTTCCCCCACAAAAATTTTCTTAAATTAACTGAATTAGCTCCTTTTATACAACATAATTATATATATGTATATATAACATAATATCTAGCTTATAATTTGCTTTTCTCCCTCCTAAATTTGAAGATATTTTTGGTAGAGTTCAATGATGAGTTTAAAAACACCACACACTGGCTGGGCGTGGTGGCTCACGCCTGTAATCCCGACACTTTGGAAGGCTTAGGTGGGCGGATCACCTGAGGTCAGGAGTTCGAGACCAGCCTGGCCAATATGGTAAAACCCTGTCTCTACTAAAAATACAAAAATTAGCTGGATGTGGTGGCGGGCACCTATAATCCCAGCTACTCAGGAGGTTGAGGCAGGAGAATCGCTTGAACCTGGGAGGCAGAAGTTGCAGTGAGCCAAGATCACAACTTTATTACAAATTTAATTTCCAATTATTCTAATTCTCTAAAACATGAGCAACTTTGAAAAAACCTAGTGAAGTATTCTGTTGGTTTTTAAATATAAAAGGAGAAATTTCTTTAATTTTCACTTATGAGGTCTCTAGGAACCTCAGTCTAGTGGATGAAGTTTAATTAATTTCAATTAAAAGTAAACAACAAAGTATTTATTTAGAAACAAATAACTATAAATTTGCAAGCCCTAGGCAAAAAGTAATCAGAGCCCTATAGTGCCCTCACCCCATTTCTCTGATAGCTACACTGTCATTTATTTCTATTAAACTAATATATGCACAGGTTTTTGTTTTTGTTTTGTTTTGTTTTGTTTTGTTTTGTTTTTGAGACGGAGTCTCGCTCTGTCGCCCAGGCTGGAGTGCCGTGGCCGCATCTCAGCTCACTGCAAGCTCCGCCTCCCGGGTCTATGCCATTCTCCTGCCTCAGCCTCCCGAGTAGCTGGGACTACAGGCGCCCGCCACCTCACCCGGCTAGTTTTTTGTATTTTTTAGTAGAGACGGGGTTTCACCGTATTTAGCCAGGCTTGGTCTCGATCTCCTGACCTTGTGATCCGCCCGTCTCGGCCTCCCAAAGTGCTGGGATTACAGGCTTGAGCCACCGCGCCCGGCTGTTTTGTTTTTTGGGAGACAGGGTCTCTCTCTGTTGCCCAGGCTGGAAGGCTGGAGCACAGTGACGCTGTTATGGCTCACTACAACCTTTACCTCCCAGGCTCAAGTAATCCTCCCACCTCAGCCTCCCAAGTAGCTGGGACTACAAGTATGCACCACCACAGCCTGGCTAATTATTGTATTTTTTGTAAAGACTGGGTTTCACCATGTTGCCCATGCTGGTCTTGAACTTCTGAGGCCAAGCAATCCACCTGCCTTGGCCTCCCAAGATTACAGGCATGAGCTACTGCACCCAGCATATGCAAAATGTTTTTAATTTTTTTTTTAAGTAGAGATGGGGTTTCACCATCTTGGTCAGGCTGGTCTCGAACTACTGACCTCGTGATCTGCCTGCCTTGGCCTCCCAAAGTGCTAGAATTACAGGTGTGGTGATATCACCATACCTGGCCCTTTTTTTTTTTTTTTTTTTTTTTTTGAGACGTAGTCTTACTCTGTTGCCCAGGCTGGAGTACATTGGTGCGATCTCGGCTTACTGCAACCTTCACTTCCTGGGTTCAAGCTTTTCTCATGTCTTAGCCTCCCGAGTAGCTGGGATTACAGGCGCCCACCACGCCCAGCTAATTTTTGTATTTTTAGTAGAGATGGGGTTTCACCATGTTGGTCAGGTTGGTCTCGAACTCCTGACCTCAGGTGATCCACCCGCCTCGGCCTCCCAAAGTGCTGGGATTACAGGCATGAGCCACCACACCTGGCAATTTTTTTAATTTTTAAAATAAAAATTTTTAACATCAAAATTTTACAAATTGACATTGACATAAAACGTGTCCAAATATTACAAAAAATAAAATGAAAAAATATCCTCTCCAGTCTCCATACCTTACCTTCTAGCCCCTACTCCGGAGGCAACCACTTTCAATTATTTTAACAGTTTTCCCCTATTCACCTCCATATATATATATATATATATATAATTTTTTTTTTTTTTTTTTTTTTTTTTTGAGATGGAGTTTCGCTGTCTCACTCAGGCTGGAGTGCAATGCCGCAATCTCGGCTTACTGCAACCTCCGCCTCCCAGGTTCAGGTGATTCTCCTGCCTCAGCCTCCCGAGTAGCTGGGATTATAGGCATACCATGCCTGGCTGATCTTTTTTTTTTTTAGACAAGAGTCTTGCTCACTTGCCAGGCTGGAGTGCAGTGGCACCATCTCGGCTCACTGCAACCTCCAACTCCCTGGTTCAAGTGATTCTCCCACCTCTGCCTCCCGAGTAGCTGGGATTACAGGCACACGCCACCACGCCCAGCTAATGTTTTGTATTTTTAGTAGAGATGGGGTTTCACCATGTTGGCCAGGATGGTCTCAATCTCCTGACCTCGTGATCTGCCCACCTTGGCCTCCCAAAGTGCTGGGATTACAGGCATGAGCCACTGTGCCTGGCCTTTTAGTTTAGTTTTGTTTTGTTTTTGAGACATAGGCTTGTTCTGTCACCCAGGCTGGAGTGTAGTGATATGATCTCAGCTCACTGCAACCTCCGTCTCCCAAGTTCAAGCAATTCTCTGCCTCAGCCTCCTGAGTAGCTGGGATTATAGGCACCCGCCACCATGCCTGGCTAATTTTTTTGTATTTTTAGTAGAGACTGGGTTTCACCATCTTGATCAGGCTGGTCTTGAACTCCTGACCTTGTGATCCACTCGCCTCAGCCTCCCAAAGTGCTGGGGTTATAGGCGTGAGTCACCGCACCCAGCCCCAGCTAATATTTTTGTATTTTTAGTAGAGACGGGGTTTCATCATGTTGGCCAGGCTGGTCTCAAAACTCCTGACTTCAAGTGATTCACCTGCCTCAGCCTTCCAAACTGCTGGGATTACAGGCATGAGCTATGGTGCCTAGCCAATATCCCATTCCCCTTCCCTTTTTTCTTTTTTTCAGTAGAAACAGGGTTTCACCATGTTGACCAGGCTGGTCTCGAACTCCTGACCTCAGGTGATCCGCCTGCCTCAGCCTTCCAAAGTGCTGGGATTACAGGCATGAGCCACTGTGCCTGGCCTCATATTTTCAAATAGTGTTCTTCTGCTGTTATTTCCTGATGTGTGGGCACTATTTATTTTGCAGTTTCTTTTATGTTCCATTTAGGCTGAATTCTCAACCCACTTCCACCTGCCCCCTTGTCAATCTAATTACATCACAGTTTTCATAAAATCTATCAGCTAACATGTAATTATGTCTAGTAAAAATTATGCCTTGCATAGCCACATAGTATACAATATTAGTAATTTTTGTCTACTTTTATTTTCTATTTTCATCCCTCCTGTTAGAGGCAGTATATTCTAGTGGTTAGGGTTAGAACCCCTGGAGCTGGACCCTGGAATCAATTTGTTCTTTACCATTTGTTAGGTCTGTAATCTTGAGGAAGTGACTTTATTTCTCTGTACCTCAGTTTTGTCCTCTATAAAATAAGGAGAGTTCATACATTTATACACAGTGAAGTACAATAACATATAGCATGCGTTAAGTTCTTGGGTTATATATTACTTGAATGGTTTTCTAGGTACTTCTTCTTGCTTCTTCACTTGTCTATCTGATCTGTCATAATTTTTTTTTTTTTTTTCTGGAGATGGACTCTCACTCTGTCGCCCAGGCTGGAGTGCAGTAGTGCGATCTCAGCTCACTGCAAGCTCTGCCGCAGCCTCCTGAGTAGCTGGGACTACAGGTGCCTGCCACCACGCCCAGCTAATTTTTGTCTTTTTAGTAGAGATGGGGTTTTACCATACTGGTCTCGAACTTCTGGCCTCAACGAGTGCTGGCTTCCCCCCGCCTCAGCCTCCCAAAGTGCAGGGATTACAGGCGTGAGCCACCATGACTCTTTTTTCATGTCATAATCCTTTTTTTTTCCTTCTTCTTTTGAGATGGGGTTTCTCTCTGTCACCTACCTAGGATGGAGTGCTATGGCACAATTTTGGCTCACAGCAGCCTCAACCTCCTGGGCTTGAGCGATCTTCCTGCCTCAGCCTCCGAGGCCTCTAGGACTACAGATGGCTAAATTTTGTAATTTTTAACCAGGCTGGTCTTGAACTCCTGGCCTCAAGTGATCCTCTTACCTCGCCCTCCCAAAGTCCTGGGATTATAGGTGTGAGCCACTGTGCCAGGCCTGTCAAAATCCCTTTTTCCCAGGCGATCATCCATGTCAGACAGTCTGTCATTCCACTTTCCCCGAGGGCCCTGTCTTGGTTCCAGAGACCTCTGCACTACTGCAATCTGGATTCCTCCAGGTTGCTGCTGCACTTTCATCCTGGGACTCCCCTTTGCCACCTTCTGCTGCTGCTGTGGTTTTCTGGAGCTGGCGTCCTCCTTCTTGGTTTACTCCCTCATTTTGGTGGAGCATCATATCAGAAGTTTGTGGACTCCAGAACTCCTGCTTTTAATCCCGTGTGGACTTTCCTTGAGCTGCCCAACTTAAAATAAAAATCGTTCTTTTTTTTTTTTTTTTTTTTGAGACAGAGTTTCGGTCTTATTGCCCAGGCTGGAGTGCAATGGCGCGATCTCGGCTCACCACAAACTCCGCCTCCCAGGTTCAAGAGACCAGGTTCAAGAGATTCTCCCGCCTCAGCCGCCCGAGTAGCTGGGATTACAGGCATGCGCCATCATGCCCAGCTAATTTTGTATTTTTAGTAGAGACGGGGTTTCTCCGTGTTGGTCAGGCTGGCCTTGAACTCCCGACCTCAGGTGATCCACCCGCCTCAGCCTCCCAAAGTGCTAGGATTAAAAATTGTTCATTTTTCTTGTTAACATTAATCTCTTAATTTTGCCTTCAATCTACCTTTAATTCCATCACCTCGCCTATTTCCTCTCTTCCAAGCATTTTCAGTTCTTCCTTTCTATTGAATCATTCTCAAGCTGCAAACTGGGTCAGATTTTTCCTAAATTAAACAACAAACCTCTCTTTGGCCCAGCTACCAACCTTTCTCCTTTTCTTTGTCCTAAACTTCTACAAAACAAAGGTTGGTGCTCCATGCTCCAGATCCCTCTCTGGCTTGGCTCTACCCCTGCAGCTCACCCAAGATCACTGGCGCCTCCTGCAGCCTCCCACCTGCTTTTGACAGGAGTAGCTCCTTAAAATGGTTTACTATTTAACTATGGATCCAAAGGCAGAAAGAAAATTTAATGTAACTACTAATTCTTAATTATTCTTAATGACTGCAGTAGGCTAGCAGGGTATTGCCTGGTCACGATTTTTAGGGGAGCTGCTTAAGGGAACAAGAGAAATCCTTTTGTACTACTCATCAATTAGTTTGTAAGTGCGGAAAGCTAATGATTCTTCAGCACTGTAATGGTGCTTTAAAAGTTTTAAATGGTGCTTTAAAACCACTGTAATGGTGCTTAGTGGATCATGAGGTCAGGAGTTCCAGACCAGCCTGGCCAACATAGTGAAACCCCGTCTCTACTAAAAATACAAAAAAAAATTAGCCAGGCGTGGTGGCGGGCACCTGTAGTCCCATCTACTTGGGAGGCTGAGGCAGGAGAATTGCTTGAACCCAGGAGGTGGAGGTTGCAGTGAGCCGAGACTGCAACACTGCACTCCAGCCTGGGCGACAGAGTGAGACTAACTAAAAAAAAAAAAGAAAAAAGTTTTGCCTTAGTATTTTAAAGATTCTCCCTTTAATGCCTTTCACATTACTAATTTGCATGGCAAGTCCTTTGAGTGTAGATAGTACAAAGGAAAAACTCCTTTACACACCCCAGGGAACCCAAATTCCAAATTAATGAAGAGAGTAGAGAGTTGCTCAACAGGTTTTGCAGCCCTGTTCAACCCTCCTGGGAACAAATTAATTTTTTAAGTCCTCTTAGATTAGGAGACTACTCTTGATATATTTTTTTCTAAGTTGAATCAGGTACACTCAGATTTTGAGTTATAATCCTTTGTGTCAAGGAAACTGGACTGGGCACAGTGGCTCACACGTGTATCCCAGCACTTTGGGAGGCCGAGGCAGGATGATGGCTTGAGCTCAGGAGTTCCAGATCAGCCTGGGCTACATAGTGAGACTCCGTCTGTCTCTACAAAAAAAATTTAAAAATTACAGTGTGGTGGTGCATGCCTGTGGTCCCAACTGTGCAGGAGGCTGAGGCAGGAATATCGCTTGAGCTCACAGGAGGCGGCAGTGAGCTGGGATCATGCCACTGTACTTCAATCTGGGTGACAGAGAGATACCCTGTCTCAAAATATATAATATATATTTTATATTTTTCATATATATGGAAACTATTTAGAGAGGCTTTGCCTCCTTAAGTAAAATACGTGATAATCTTTGAATTTTTTTTTAATCTCCATTTTCTTCACTTAGAAATAAATATTTGGGTAAATTATTATAGTCACTATTCAACTTTATTATAAAATTTAAAAAACATTTCTTAACAAAGCTCATGCCTGTGATTCTGAATAGCATGGAAAATTATTCTGACTTCTTTGGTTTTAAAATCAATTCAAAAAACTTTCCACATCCTGATTTCAAGTAAACACATTCAGCTATGTTTGAGGCTGAGAGGGGAAAGAAAAAAACATACAAAGGCAAGACAAGTCTATCTTTTCAGTTTTCTTGGTTAATCCATTCTAATTAATTTCCTGAGAGGAAGTGCAAGAGGTAAGCCCATTTCTTCAAAAAACAGCACTGTGTGTTGACTTATCTTTTTAATGTGTATTTAAAGAGCGGACTCCTGTCAGTTTCTTTTAAATTCACTTTATAAGATGCACACTTTGAAGTAAGCTCTCTTTGGAGGTGCTTGGTTTTAAAAGAACCACCGCCAGCTCACTGCCTGTGCAACCATATAGTTCCATGAAAATCAACAAAAGGCCTTCATTGTGGGTTTCACTTGGAAGATGTTTACATTGTTCTATGAAGGTTAGAAAGGCGGAAGGAGCTCCCTGAGGTTTTACAGGAAGACTGTCCAGCCTGTTTATTCATAATGGGATTTCGGTTACAGAAGAACATTTAAATTCAACAGAAGGAGAATTTTAAATGGCTGAGAAAAGATGATAAGAAAATGTTCATAGACTATTTCATTTTGTTTCCCTCTTTAATGAAAAGGGAGAAAACACTCAATGAAGAAAGTTAATGACTCTGAAGTCCAAATGAGAAGTTTAGAAACAACTTCTTGAAAAAAAAAGAAAAAGTATGCATTTATTGAATGACATTACTCAATCAATAATTTTGGATATTTTCTTTTTGTGTTTTTTCCCATGCTAATTCTACAAACTGAAGCAAGAATAAATGTTCTTTTTTTTTGTCTCTCTCTCAAGACAGAGTCTTGCTCTATCACCCAGGCTGGAGTGGTGCAGTGGTGTGATCTCTGCTCACTGCAACCTTCGCTTCCTGGGTTCAAGTGATTCTCCTGCCTCAGCCTCCCGAGTAGCTGGGATTACAGGCACTTGCCCCCGTGCCCAGCTAATTTTTGTATTTTTAGTAGAGACGGGGTTTCACCATGTTGGCCAGGCTGGTCTCAAACTCTTGACCTCGTGATCCGCCCACCTCAGCCTCCGAAAGTGCTGGGATTACAGGCATGAGCCACTGTGCCAGGCCAAGAGTAAATGTTCTTATGACTTTGCTTTATTTAAAAGAAGCAGACTGGCTGGGTACGATGGCCCACACCTGTACTCCCAGCACGTTGGAAGGCTGAGGCGGGCAGATCACCTGAGGTCACGAGTTCAAGACCAGCTTAGCCAACATAGTAAAACCTCATCTCTACTAAAAATAGAAAAAATGGCTGGGCTTGGTGGTGCACGCGCCTATAACCCCAGCTACTCAGGGGCTGAGGCAGGAGACTCGCTTGAACCTGGGAGGTGGAGGTTGCAGTGAGCTGAGATCATGCCACTGAACTCCAGCCTGGTGAATAGAGCAAAACTCTTGTCTCAAAAACAAGAACAACAAAAAAAACCACAGTGGACTTCTACTCCATCTTCAGACTATGTTTCTGAAGAAGCAAATGGTGTCCTAAGCATGTTCATTTCTGATCTACCACTCAAAATATGAAATTCAACATAGGTGTATGTGACTTGAGCCACAGTAATCTGAGGCAGGCAACAGGCATCAAATTTTGCTTACTGGGACATGGGACCAATTAGTGGAAAGCACAGAGTTAAAGCCACATTGTAGACTTGAAAGTGGAAGGGTAAAACTAAGAGAAGGAAGAAAGTAAAAGGCTGTCCACTGAGCAGAGAAAAGGCTCAACTGGATTCTCTCTCAAAAACTTTAGGTAGCAATTTGTGAAAATTGCTGTTGTCAACCTCCAGATTTACCATCTGGCTCCTGAAAAGTTACTGGTGACGACTTCACACCCTCATCAAGGAGATAACTTTGAGAGGTTTCTCATTTAGAAGAGTAAGATTTCACTGTAATCCCAGCACTTTGGGAGGCCGAGACGGGCAGATCACAAGGTCAGGAGATCGAGACCATCCTGGCTAACACGGTGAAACCCCGTCTCTACTAAAAAAAAATGCAAAAAACTAGCCAGGCGAGGTGGCGGGCGCCTGTAGTCCCAGCTACTCGGGAGGCTGAGGCAGGAGAATGGCGTAGACCTGGGAGGCGGAGCTTGCAGTGAGCTGAGATCCAGCCACTGCACTCCAGCCTGGGCGACACAGCGAGACTCCGTCTCAAAAAAAAAAAAAAGATTTCAGTCAGGCATGGTGACTCACACCTATAATCCCAGCACATTGGGAGGCTGAGGAGGGAGGATCACTTGAGGCCAGGAGTTCAAGACCAGACTGTCCAACATGGTGAAACCCCATCTCTACTAAAAATACAAAAATTATTTGGGCATGGTGGCACATACCTGTAATCTCAGCTACTCAGGAGGCTGAGGCACAGGAATTGCTTGAACCCAGGAGGCAGGGGGTTGTAATGAGCTGAGATGTACCACTACACTCCAGCCTGGGTGACAGAGCGAGACTCTGTCTCAAAAAAAAAGGGTACAAGGTTTCCTGGTACTATTATTTTCAAATGCCTTTGAAATATAAGGGCTTTTGAAAAAATAGGAGACAGGTCGGGTGTGGTGGCTCATGCCTGTAATCCCAACACTTTGGGAGGCCAAGGTGGGCAGATCACCCAAGGTGAGGAGTTTGAGACCAGCCTGGCCCACATGGTGAAACCCTGTGTCCACTAAAAATTCAAAAATTAGCTGAGCATTATGACGGGTGCCTGTAGTCCCAGCTACCTGGGAGGCTGAGGCAGGAGAATCACTTGAACCCAGGAGGCAGAGGTTGCAATGAGCCAAGATTGTGCCACTGCACTCCAACCTGGGCAACAGAGCAAGACTCCATCTCAAAAAAAAAAAAAAAGAAAAGAAAAGAAAAAGAAAAAATAGGAGACAGAGTAGAATATCTTACCTGCTACCCTAAGAATAAGCATAAGGTTATTTGCTTGGGAAGAAAAAATACCAGTAGACATTGTAAAGCCTCTTTGTGTTGATGTCTTTAAGAATGTCAAATGCTTGCAGCCTCTGCCTATGCACTCACTGCAGCCAGAAGCTGGTGGTCAGCCTGGCTGGAGCAGCTGTACAATAAGTGATGTTTGCCTCCATCTTCCCTTTAAGCTCTGCTCCATGGGAACCCTCAAGAGGAGACTGCCTTACCCTAATCTGAGAAGTTCTCCAACTCTGGCAATCATTCACCCAGGAAGTACTTGCAGGCAAACAGGTATTTGAACATTTGTTCAGATGGTATCAATATTTTAGGATGTAAATCCCTGTGACCCCTGTGTACCATAGTTGACATTGGGGTCCTCCGATTGCAGGGAAGAACCTGAACCAAGAACCACTATCTCTTGTGTAATAGGATGTCAGGGCAAGGGAATCCCATCATGACCCACTTATTTCCAAACTTGTCTGTTTGGAAACATTTGGAGCCTTATCTCTGCTCTTAAGTCCAATGCAGGGTAAGATTCACAAGGGCATTTCAGGAAGAGGACAGCTCACACAGTTAGTCTCGCCTTATATTTTTGTTCTGGTGAAATAATTTTAAAGCAAAGGAGCCAGGCATAGTAGCTGACGCCTGTAATCCCAGCACTTTGGGAAGCTGAGGTGGGCGGATCACCTGAGGTCAGGAGTGTGAGACCAGCCTGACCAACATGGTGAAACCCCATCTCTACTAAAAATACAAAAAAAAATTAGCCAGGCATGGTGGTGCATGCCTGTAGTCCCAGCTACTCAAGAGGCTGAGGTAGGAGAATCCCTTGAGCCCAGGAGGCGGAGGTTGTAGAGAGTCGAAATCATGCCACTGCACTCCAGCCTGGGCGACAGAGCAAAACTCTGTCTCAAAAACAAAAAACAAAACAAAACAAAAACAGACCGGATGCAGTGGCTCACGCCTGTGATCCCAGCACTTTGGGAGGCTGGGGCAGGCTGATCACTTGAGGTCAGGAGTTTGAGACCAGCCTGGCCAACATGGTAAAACCTCGTCTCTACTAAAAATACAACAATTAGCTGGGCGTGGTGGCGTGTGCTGTAATCCCTGCTACTCTGGAGGCTGAGGCAGAATTGCTTGAACCCAGAGGTAGAGGTTGCAGTGAGCCAAGATTGTGCCACTGCGTTCCAGCCCGGGCCACAGAGTGAGACTGTCTCAAAAAAAAACAAAAAACAAAAAAAACACACGACAAGAGGATTGGGGTTTTGAAATGGCACGCTTTGTAATCCCAGCAATTTCAGAGGCCAAGGTGTGAAGATGCCTTGAGGCCAGCAGTTCAAGACCAGCCTAGGCAACGTAATGACTCTATCGCTTCAAAAAATACAAATAAAAAATTAACCAACCACGGTGGCATGTGCTTGTAGTCCTAGTTACTCGGGAGGCCAAGGTGGGAGGATGGTTTGAACCCAGCAGAGAGCTATGATTGTGCCACTGTACTCCAGCCTGGGTGACAGAGTGAGACACTGTCTCAAAAAAAAAAAAAAAAAGGCAAACTGAATGACAACTTTTATCTCCCCTCTTTCTCGGTATCTATACTTACTCTTTTAAGTGGTGGTGAAGGAATAAAAGAAACAAGTTCCCCACAGTATAATAAATGGGAGTGGTGAGAGATATCAAGTAAATGATACGGAATAAATAGTTCTTAAATGATGTAAATGTATTGCTGAGCTAGCCAAAGTGAAATCACAATGATACACCGTTTTACATCTACTAGATTGCAAAAATTAAAAACACAATAACAAGTGTTGAAAATGTTAGAAAATGCTGGTGTGGTAGCACACACCTGTAATCCCAGCTATTTGGGAGGCTGAGGCAGGAGAATTGGTTTGAACCTGTGAGGCAGAGGTTACAGTGAGCCAAGATCGCGCCACTGCGTAGGCGACAGAGTGAGACTCCGTCTCAAAACAGAAAAAACAAAACAAAACAAAAAAACCAGTCCTGATGTATAGTAAGTTTTATATACCTTTTTGCTATTATTATTATCATCATTGTAGTATTACTACTACTATAAACACTGCTAATCTTTGGTTAGTTATATATGTCTTTTCCTAGTATGTGGCTACTATCTTTATAGTATTTAGTTGGTTTTTAAAACAATTTATTAGAGAGATAGGGAATCTCGCTATGTTGCCTGGACTGGATTTGAACTTCTGCGCTCAAGCCATTCTCCCTCGGTGGTCTTCCACCTCAGTCTCCTGCAGCTGGGACTTCAGGCACATGCCACCTATAGTGTTTTTTGATTATGAGAAATTCTTCACTTTTTTTTCTTTTTTTTTTGAGACGGAGTCTCGCTCTGTCACCCAGGCTGGAGTGCAATAGCACGATCTCAGCTCACTGCAACCTCCGCCCCCCAAGTTCAAGTGATTCTCCTGCCTCAGTTTCCTGAGTAGCTGGGATTACAGGCGCCCACCACTATGCCTGGCTAATTTTTGTATTTTCAGTAGAGACGGGGTTTCACTATGTTGGCCAGACTGGTCTTGAACTCCTGACCTCAAGTGATCCACCCACCTCGGTGTCCCAAAGTGCTGTGATTACAAGCATGAGCCACAGCACCTGGCTGAGAAATTCTTCACTTTAATGTAGAAGATTCCTTTTGTCTTAAGAAATCCTTCCCTACGTAAAGTTGTAGAGAGATTCTCCTGCATGAGAATAAAGATAGTCCTTGTGTATATATTTTTAAAATTATATAGTGTTGCTCTCAGTGTTTATCTTCTATGATTTATTTTTGTGTGTAGGTTTAGGTAGGGATCTAATTTTCTCCCAGTGTGGCCAGCCAATTTTTCCTCTACCTATTATTAAATATACTTTCCCTGTTCGTCTGCAATGCTCTCTAAGTCATGAATCAAGTTTCTATATATGCATGGGTCTGTTTCCTGGGCTCTTTATTACATTTTATTTGTCTATTTATTGATCCCTGCACCTATATATACTATACAATTTAATTTAATTTAATTTATTTATTTTTTTAAAGATAGAATCTCACTCTGTCAGCCAAGTTGGAATGCAGTGGCACAATCTCAGCTCACTGCAACCTCCCCCTCCCAGGTTCAAGCGAATCTCCTGCCTTAGCCTCCTGAGTATCTGGGACTATACGCATGCACCATCATGCCCAGCTAATTTTTGTATTTTTAGTAGAGATGGGGGTTTCACTATGTTGGCCATGATGGTCTCGATCTCTTGACCTTGTGATCTGCCTGCCTCAGCCTCCCAAAGTGCTGGGATTACAGGCATGAGCCACCGCACCCGGCCATGCCGATATTTCTGAAATGCAGATGCATGTTACCCTCTGTGTTGGCCAAGTGGTGGGCTTGCCATGGTTATCTTTGCCTGACACCTTCTGGTAACAGCAAGAAAGTGCCAGCATCAAAACTTGAAGAACAGATGTCAGTGGCTTAGAATAAAATTTCTGAGACGAGAGTGAGCAGTTTTTAGGAAATGCTGCTTCACCAATGCTCTTGATGCCCCTGAGACAACCTTTTTTTTTTTTTTTTTTTTGCAATGGAGTTTCACTCTTGTTGCCCAGGCTGGAGTGCAGTGGTGCCATCTCTGCTAGCTGCAACCTCTGCCTCCCGGGTTCAAGTGATTCTCCTGCCTCAGCCTCCTGAGTAGCTGGGATTACAGGCATGTGCCATCACACTCGGCTAATTTTGTATTTTTAGTAGAGACAGGGTTTCTCCATGTTGGTCAGGCTGGTTTCAAACTCCTGACCTCAGATGATCCACCTACCTCGGCCTCCCAAAGGAGGTGGAGGCTGCAGTGAGCCAAGATCATTCCACAGCACTCCAGTCTGGACAACAGAGCAAGACTCCATCTCAAAAAAAAAAAAAAATAATAATAATAATAAAAATGCCTCCTGCTCATGTGAAAATACTATTTCTGTGATACCCCTTTCTATGTCTCATTCACATCTTGCACTCCTGTGGCAGAAACTGCTAGCTATTCACCCCAATACCCTTGTCCTTTCTAAGAACTCTCAAACCAGGCAAGGTCAACACAAGAAAAGAACACTAAAATCTCATTCATGGACATATGTGGAAAATTCCTATGTGAAATACAAGAATCACTTCCACTTTCATCCCATTGGCTAGAACATGTAGTCCCATGACAATATCTAGTTGCAAAGACAACTGGAAAATTTACTCTAGACAGCCTTGTGACCAAATAAAAACTGGTTTTACATTTTCAAGGCAATCATTTCCCCCTCCCTCCACTCAGCAACAAGGTCAAGATAAGTAAGTTTCCTTACTGTTCCCTTAAGAACATTTATTTCTAGTTTACCTGCACACAGAGGGCTTAATTAGCCTTTGTAGACCCAACTTTATGAGGAAACCTTCTGTTAGACTTTGAGGCTGGGCACGGTGGCTCACGCCTGTAATCCCAGCACTTCAGGAGCCCGAGGTGGGCGGATCATGAGGTCAGGAGTTCGGGCGACAGAGTGAGACTCCATCTCAAAAAAAAAAAAAAGAAAAAGACTTTGAGATGGCCTTGTCACCTACCCTCCTGCATTTGACCCAGCCAACAAAACTAAAATTCAAATTCACCAAGATTTGGAGATGCCCTGAGGGAAGGTTCTGGTTTCTTGCTTCCTCTGAATTCCTGCTTTCCCTTGCCTTTTTTTTTTTTTTTTTTCTGGCTAGCTCAGCAATACAGTTACATAACTTTAAAAATATTCACTCCTGCCTGTGTAGTTGTTTTACTAGGAAGCTTGTCCATGATATGTAGACACCATCTTGCCTAAGGAGTGGTTCACCCTGATATTTTCAGAGATGTGTTTAATACAACTTCAAACGACAGCTAATCTTCATCTTACACAAAGTATTTCAGAGAATAGAAAAGAAGGAAAGTTACACAAATCATTTTCCAAGACTTGTTTAACTTTGATACTCAAACCAGACAAGGTCAGCACACACACACACACACACACACACACACACACACACACACAAAATTAAAAATCATTCTCATATATAAATATAGAGGGAATTATGACTGAACTTTCCAGTTAAATGAGCCAATAAATTCTCTTTTGTTCTTAAAAAGCAAAAATGAAAAACATTGCTCATAAACATAGTGTTAAAATCCCCAAATAAAATACAAGCAAATCCAATTCTAGAAAAAAATAACATGATTCAAAAATAATTCCATAGCCGGGCATGGTGGCTCAGCCCGGTAATCCCAGCACTTTGGGAGGCCAATGTGGGCAGATCACCTGAGGTCAGGAGTTCAAGACCAACCTGGCCAACATGGTGAAACCCCATCTCTACTAAAAATACAAAAATCTGCTGGCTATGGTGGTACATGCCTGTAATTCCAGCTACTCGGGAGGCTGAGGCAGGAGAATCACTTGAACCTGGGAGGTAGAGGTTGCAGTGAGTCAAGATCACACTACTGCACTCCAGCCTGGGTGACAGAGAGAGAATTCATCTCAAAATAATAGTAATAATAATAATAATAATTCCATGATGGGTGTTTTGGGTTTTTTGTTTTTGTTGTTTTGAGACAGGGTCTCCTTGTGTTGCCCAGGCTGGAGTACAGTGGCATGATCTCAGCTCACTGCAACCTCCGCCTCCTGGGTTCAAGCAATTCTCGTGCTTCAGCCTCCCCAGTAGGTGGGATTACAGGTGCGTGCCACCACGCCTAGCTGCATTTCTTTATTCTTTATAGAGATGGGGGTCTCACCACGTTCGTCAGGCTAATGTTGAACTCCTGGATTCAAGCAATCCTCCTGCCTCAACCTCCCAAAATGATGGGATTACAAGTGAGAACCACTGTGCCCAGTGTTTTTGTTTCTTTAAAATAAATTTTATTGTGTATATTTCAAGTTTACAACATGATGTAACAGGATATATATAGATAGTAAAATGGTTACTGTAGTGAAGCAAATTAGAATAACTTTTACCTCACATAGTTACATTTCTGTGTGTGACAAGAGCAGCTAAAATCTATTTATTTAACAAAAATGTCTAATATAATACAACTTTATTACCTATAGACTTTATGTTGTACATTGGATCTCTAGACTTGTCCATTCCACATATCTACTAATTTGCATCTTTTGACCTAAATCTTCCATCTCTTCCCCACCCCACAATGATGGTTTAACAACAGAAAATATGTCAATGTGGCCAGGCTCGGTGGCTCACGCCTGTAATCCTAGCACTTTGGGAGGCCAAAGTGGGCAGATCACTTGAGGCCAGGAGTTGGAGACCAGCCTGACCAAGGTGGTGAAACCCTGTCTCTACTAAAATACAAAAATTAGCCAGGCGTGGTGGCAAGTGCCTGTAATCTCAGCTACTCAGGAGGATGAATTGGGAGAATCTCTTGAATCTGGGAGGCAGAGGTTGTGTGAGCCCAGATCACCCTACTGCACGCCAGCCTGGGTGAACCTGTCTCAAAAAGAAAGAAAGAGGCTGAGCGCAGTGGCTCACGCCTGTAGTCCCAGCACTTTGGGAGGCCGAGGCTAGTGGATCACCTGAGGTCAGGAGTTCAAGACCAGCCTGGCCAACATGCTAAATCCCCGCCTCTACTAAAAATACAATAATTAGCCGGGCACCTGTAATCCCAGCTATTTGGGAGGCTGAGGCAAGAGAATCGCTTGAACCTGGGAAGCAGAGGTTGCAGTGAGGCGAGATTGTGCCACTGCACTCCAACCTGGGTGACAAGAGTGAAACTCAGTCTCAAAAAAAAAGAGGCCGGGTGCAGAGGCTCACACCTGTAATCCCAGCACTTTGGGAGGCCCAGGTAGGCAGATCACCAGAGATCAGGAGTTCAAGACCAGCCTGGCCAACATGGTAAAACCCCGTCTCTACTGAAAATACAAAAAAATTAGCTGGGAGTGGTGGTGTGCACCTGTAATCCCAGCTACTTGGGAGGCTGAGGCAGGAGAATCGCTTGAACCTGGAAGGAAGAGATTGTAGTGAGCTGAGATTGCACCCCTGCACTCCAGCCTGGGTGACAGAGCAAGACTCTATCTCAAAAAAAAAAAAAAAAAAAAAAAAAGAAAGGGAAGGAAATATATCAACATAATTTAACTTACCAGATTAACAGATTTAAGGAGAAAGCCACATGGTCCTTTCAATAGATGTGGAAATCAAAGAACATTTGATAGAAGTCAATATTCATTCACGACAAACTAGAAATAGAAGGAAACTTCCTTAATTAACCTGGTTAATGGACCCTACCTAAGACATTCAACACTTGTTGGAATTCTGCATAATTAGAAGCTAGATGTGGCTCTGACTTTGTGTGAAAATAACACAAGGAAAGAGTCAGGCTGCTTGTCCAGGTCTAGGTAATATGCCGTTAGTTATTTCTCCCAAATGAGCAACTTCCCCCAAGTCAGCTCCTCCCAGAAGAGTAGTTCGCTTTTCTAGGTTTATCACTATTCCTTCAAAGTCTGGTCACTAACCCCTGACCACTGGACACATGTAGGAGTACCCTCATGATCATCTAGTTCAAGCCACTTATCTTACAGGTGATATCTATGAAGTCCAGAGTAAAAGGCCCAAGGTAAAATACGAGTTCAGCTAATGGCACACCTGAGATTGGGATCCGGGCCTTCCTTTTTTTTTTTTTTTTTTTTTGAGAGGGAGTCTGGCTCTGTCACCCAGGCTAGAGTGCAGTGGCACGATCTCGGCTCACTGCAAGCTCCGCCTCCCGGGTTTACGCCATTCTCCTGCCTCAGCCTCCCGAGTAGCTGGGACTACAGGCGCCCGCCACCTCGCCCGGCTAGTTTTTTGTATTTTTTAGTAGAGACGGGGTTTCACCGTGTTAGCCAGGATGGTCTCGATCTCCTGACCTCGTGATCCGCCCGTCTCGGCCTCCCAAAGTGCTGGGATTACAGGCTTGAGCCACCGCGCCCGGATCCGGGCCTTCCTATATCCAGTCCCTCCTCCTTACACTTCTCTCTCATGAGCAAAATCAAATGCTACTCAATTTCTTATGCAGCTTAACTATTTCCTTTAAGATTCTGGGCTTCTCTGGATGCTTATGACCTCAGGGGCTTACCTTATTTCCTTTCCCATTTCCTTTTTTTTGAGACGGAGTCTTGCTCTGTTGCCCAGGCTGGAGTGCAGTGGCTTGATCTCAGCTCACTGCAACCTCTGTCTTCCAGGTTCAAGTGATTCTCCTGCCTTAGTCTCCCAAGTAACTGGGATTACAGGCACGAGTCACCATGGCCAGCTATTTTTTTTTTTTTTTTTTTTTTGAGACAGAGTCTCGCTCTGTCGCCCAGGCTGGAGTGCAGTGGCGCCATCTCGGCTCACTGCAAGCTCCGCCTCCCGGGTTCACGCCATTCTCCTGCCTCAGCCTCCTGAGTAGCTGGGACTATAGGCATCCGCCACCACGCCTGGCTAATTTTTTGTATTTTTAGTAGAGATGGGATTTCACTATATTAGCCAGGATGGTCTCAATCTCCTGACCTTGTGATCCGCCCACCTCAGCCTCCCAAAGTGCTGGGATTACAGGTGTGAGCCACCACGCCCGGCCAATGCCCAGCTAATTTTTTGTATTTTTAGTAGAGACAGGGTTTCACCATATTGGCGGAGCTGGTCTTGAACTCCTGACCTCAAGTAATCCACCTGTCTCGGCCTTCCGAAGTGCTGGGATTACAAGTGTGAGCCACTGTGCCCAGCTGTTTCCTTTGATTTTCTTTTAGAGACAGGGTGTTCCAAAGTGCTGGGATTACAAGTGTGAGCCACTGTGCCCAGCTGTTTCCTTTGATTTTCTTTTAGAGACAGGGTGTTCCAAAGTGCTGGGATTACAAGTGTGAGCCACTGTGCCCAGCTGTTTCCTTTGATTTTCTTTTAGAGACAGGGTGTTTCTCTGTCACCAGGCTGGAGTGCAGTGGCATGATTATGGTTCACTGAAGCCTCAACGTCCTGTGCTCAAGCAATCCTCCCACCTCAGCCTCCTCAGTAGCTAGGATTACAGGCACTGGCCACTATGCCCAGCTAATTTTTCATTTTTACTAGAGACGAGGTCTCTCTACATTGCCCAGGCTCGTCTCAAGCTCTTGGGCTCAAGTGATCCTCCCAAAGTGTTGTGATTACTGGTGTGAGCCACCAAGCCTGGTCTACCTTCTGTCTTGAGTGGCAATACTGGGAGGGGGTGAAGGAAGAGGGAGGGCAGGTCAAATGAAATGTGCTAGAGACGCAAACTTTCCCAGAAGTAAGGGAATGCCTATTTTTATTTAGTTTTTGAGACAGAGTCTCACTCTGTCGTCCAGGCTGGAGTGCAAAGGCGTGATCCCGGCTCACTGCAACCTCTGCTTCCCAGGTTTAAGAGATTCTCCTGCCTCAGTCTCCCGAGAAGCTGGATTACAGCACGTGCCACCACACCCTGCTAATTTTTGTATTTTCAGTAGAGACCGGGTTTCCCTATGTTGCCAGGCTGGTCTTGAACTCTAGACCTCAAGTGATCCACCTGCCTTGGCCTCCCAAAGTGCTGGGATTACAGGGGTGAGCCACTGTGCCCAGCCAGGAATGCTTATTTTTAGGATCAAGTTAGGGTAGGGAGTTAAAGAAGCCCAAGGGGGCTTTGAGGAAGCAGGGGGTCACATTACAGGAGGTAGGAGGGACAGTCCACAGTATATGATTGTGCAAGTTGTGGATGGTGTGACTTTCAGAGGTACCAGTCACATCATACTTATTGCAGATTTGTGTGTGTATTACAACAATCTTGGGGGCAGATGACAGCAAAGAATCCTGAAGGAACATTCTGGAAAGGTACCACTAGTACTAGCCATACTGCTGAGGAGAGGGTCCAATTGCATCAGGGTGGGAATAAGATCTGGGGATGTGCCTGCCTTACTTGATTCTATAATTCAGTCCTGGGTACCACAGCCAGATACTACACAGCAGGCATTCCTGTGGGGAGCAATGGATTCCAAGCTCCAGCTCTTTCTTCCCTTGGGCTCTTCTTTTCACCCTGGCTCTGCCAGGAATCAGCTTCAACTAGTCACCTACTGCCTGTTCCTGGGCCCAGGCTCTTATCTCTGGCACTTCTCTCTCTTCTCTGCCACATCACTGTCCTCCAGTCTAATCTCCATGGCCTGAGTTGTAATAAGTGCCTTGGGAAATTATAACTGCCATACTAGGAAGTAATTACTTTGGCATTTTCCTCGTGGAGAACGCTTCTGTCGATAAAAAGAAAAAAAAAAAAGATATGAAGTGACTGGTAGTATGCTTGCAGAAATAAAAAACCTCTTCAGGACAAAAAGAAATGCTGTGGCCAGGCACAGTAGCTCATGCCTGTAATCCTAGCACATTGGGAGGCCGAGGGAATTGCTTGATCCCAGGAATATGAGACCAGCCTAGGCAACATGGTGAAACTTCATCTTCTCTACAAAAAATTAGGTGGGTGTGTTGGTGTGTGCCTGTAGTCCCAGCTACTTGGGTGGCTGAGGTGGGAGGATCACCTGTGCCTGTGAAGGCTGAGGCTGCAGTGAGCTGTGATCGAGTCACTGTACTCCAACTTGGATGACAGAGCGAGACCCTGTCTCAAAAAAAAAAAAAAAGTCTTAGAAAGTTGTCAGATTATCAGAGAGCATCAAAGATACAAAGAAATCTTTTGTGAAATCCAAGATACAAATAAGAATCATAAGAATCTCTTTGAGGGATTAAAGATGTAATCAAATGGCTTGAAGGAACAAATCAAATGCCAGTGGCAAATCCCCCTGTTATTTTGGGCCACAATGAAAAACAGGAATGAAAAGAAACAGAAAAAATTATTGGAAAACAAGAACTCAGTGGAAATATCACTAGTTTTTACAAGGGCTTTTGCAAAACTTTCAGAAATGAAACATACTTTAATGAAGTTAATTTAAGTAAAGAGACAAAGCCTGAATTCAAAAGGGTCAAAACAAGTCCAAGATTAAGACCTTGGATTTAAAATACTTAAATATTTCTGCTCTAAATTTTATTTTCTCCTTTCTGCTAACTTTGGGCTTAGTTTGTTCTTCTTTTTCTAGTTCCTTGAGATGTGAAGTTAGGTTGTTTATTTGAGATCTTTCATTTTTCTTAATGTAGGCATTTATTGCTATCCACTTCCCCTTACCTGTGTGTTTGCTGCATCTCATGAGTTTTGCATGTTGTGTTTCTATTTTTGTTTGTCTCAAGATACTTTTTGATTTCACTCTTGATTTGTTCAAGAGTATATCATTTAATTTCTACATATTAATTTTTAAAAATTCCTTCAGTTACTGATTTCTAGTTTTATACCATTATGGTCAGAAAAAATACTTTAGATGATTTTAATATTCTTAAATTTGTTAAGACTTGTTCTGTGGCCCAAAACATGATCTATCTGGAAGAATGTTCCACGTGTGCTTGAAAAGAACGTGTATTCCACTGCTGGCATGTTGTATATATGAACAGATGTTAGGTTCATTTGGTCTAAGCATTATACAAGTCTTCTGTTTCCTTACTGATTTTTCTGTCTGGATGATTCCATTGTCGAAAGTGGGGTACTGAAGTTCTTTATTATTGTATTGCTGTTTCCCTCTTCAGTTCTGTTGGTATTTGCTTTCTATATTTAGGTGCTCCAGTGTTGGGTGCATGTATATTTACAATTGTTATATCCTCTATTAATTGACCCTTTTATCATCACATATTAACCTTATTTGTTTCTCATGACAGACTGAGTGAAAGTCTATTTTTTTCTTTTTTCTTTCTTTTTCTTTCTTTCATGGAGGGACAAGGGGGGAGGAGCAGAAGGAGAGAGAGGGAGCTGAAAGACTGTTTTGTCTAATGTAAGTATAGTCACCCTTGCTCTCCCCTGGTTACTGTTTGCATGAAATATCTTTTTCCATCCCTTCACTTTCAGTCTGTGTGTCCCCTTAATGCTAAAATGAGTCTCTTGTAAGTAGCATATTGTTGGATCTGTTTTTTTTTTAATCTATTCAGCTACTCAGTCTTTTGATTGGATAATTTAATTCATTTACATTTAAAGTAATTATTGACAGGTAAAGTATTTATTGATAGGTAAGGACTTACTGTTGTCATTTTGTTAGTTATTTACTGACTAGTTTGTTGTTTCTTTCAATCTTGCTTTCTTCCTTTGTGATTTGTTGAATTTTTTTGTAGTGGTATGCTTCGATTCCTTTCTTTTTCTTTTTCTTTTTTTTTTCTTTTTCTTTCTTTTTTCTTTTTTTTTTTTTTAATCACCCAGGCTGGAGTGCAATAGCACTATCTCAGCTCACTGCAACCTCTGCCTCCCAGGTTCAAATGATCCTCCTGTCTCAGCCTCCCAAGTGGCTGGGAATACAGGCATGTGCCACCATGCTCAGCTAATTTTTATATTTTTAGTAGAGATGGGGTTTTACCATGTTGGCCAGGCTGGTCTCGAACTCCCAGTCTCAAGTGATCCACCAGCCTTGGCCTTCCAAAGTGCTGGGATTACAGGTGTGAACCACTGCACCCAGCCTTAGGCTGTTTTATTTATTTATTTACTTATTTATTTATTTATTTATTTAGAGACCGAGTCTTGCTTGGTTACCCAGGCTGGACTGCAGTGGTGCAATCTTGGCTCACTGCAACCTCTGCTTCCTGGGTTCAAGCCATTCTCCTGCCTCAGCCTCCTGAGTATCTGGGACTACAGGTGCACGCCACCACGCCTGGCTAATTTTTGTATTTTTAGTAGAGATGGGGTTTCACCTTGTTGATCGGGCTGGTCTCAAACTCCTGACCTCGTGATCTGCCCACCTCGGCCTCCCAATGTGCTGGGATTACAGGCATAAGCCAACATGCCCAGCCTAAGCTGTTTTATGTTGCTATAAAGGTTGGGCAATTTATAAAGGAAAGGCTGAGGCCAGATGCAGTGGCTCACGCCTGTAATCCCAGCACTTTGGGAGGCCGCGGTGGGCAGATCACCTGAGGTTGGGAGTTTGAGACCAGCATGACCAACATGGAGAAACCCCGTGTCTACTAAAAATACAAAAAAAAATTGGCTTGAACCCGGGAGGCAGAGGTTGAGGTGAGCCGAGATCAAGTCATTGCACTCCAGCCTGGGCAACAAGAGTGAAACTCTGTCTCAAAAAAAAAAAAAAAAAAAAAAAAAGGCTGGGTAATTTATAAAGGAGAGGTTTATTTAGCATGGTTCTGGGGCTGAAAGGTTCAATATAGGCATCTGGTAGGGGCCTAAGGTTGCTTCCACTCATGGTGGAGGGTGAAGGGGAGCTAGCGTGTGCAGAGACCGCATGGTGAGAGAGGAAGTGACAAAGAGGTGGGAGGTGACAGGCTCTTTTTAACAACCAGCTCTCTCTGGAACTAACAGAGAGACAACACGTTTATCCTCCCCACCCCACCCAGAGAGGAGATGAATCTGTTAAAGAGGAATCTGCCCCCATGACCCAAACACCTCTCATTAAGCCACACTCCCAACACTGGGGATCAAATGTCAACATGAGATTTGGAGGAGAGAAACATCCAAACTATAGCATGTACCTACCAGAGGTTCTTTCTTTATAGTTATCATGGGGCTTAGAAAACACCTTATGATTATAACATTCTAATTTGGCTGATAACAATTTAACTTCAATTGCATACAAAATCTATATACCTTTACTCCTACCACACACATTCTATACATTAACAGTGAACTGTCCAGAAAAGAAATTAAGAAAATGATCTCATTTACAATAGCACCAAAAAGAAGAAAATATTTAGGAATAAGTTTAACCAGGAAGGTGAAGAATCTGTACACTTAAAACTATAAAATATTGATGAAAGAAAGAGAATAAATAGAGTTGGGCATGGTGTCTCACACCTGTAATCCCAGCACTTTGGGAGTCTGAAGCAGGAGGATTGCTTGAGCTCAGTAGTTCAAGAACAGCCTGGGCAATATAGTGAGACCTCACCTCTACAAAGAAAACGGAGAAGGAGGAGGGGGAAGAAGAGGAAACAACTAAATAGAAAGCTATTTCATTTTAATGGATTGGAAGAATCAATATTGTTAAAATGTTTATAGTATACAAAGCTATCTACAGATTCAATCCCTATCAAAATTCTAATCCCTATCACAATTCTAATGCTATTCTTTAGAGAAATAAATAGAAAAACAATCATAAAATTCATACAAAACCACACACATACACACACACACACACAAAATCCAAATACCCAAAGCAATCTTGAGAAAGAAAAACAATTCTGGAAACATCACACTCCCTAATTTCAAACTATATTATAAAGCTATAGTAGTCAGAATAATATGATACTGGCATTAAGAGAGACACATTGACCAATGGAACAATAGACAGAGCCCAGGAATAAAACTATGTATACATGGTTAACTAATCTTTGAGAAGGGTATCAAGAATACACAATGGAAAAAGGAAAGTCTCTTCAATAAGTGATGTTGAAGCTGGGTGCGGTGGCTTATGCCTCTAATCCCAGGACTTTTGGAGGCTGAGGCGGGTGGATCACCTGAGGTCAGGAGTTTGAGACCAGCCTGGCCAACATGGCAAAACCCCCATTTCTCTTAAAACATGCAAAAATTAGCTGGGCGTGCTGGTGCACGCCTGTGATCCCAGCTACTCGGGATGCTGAGGCAGGAGAATTGCTTGAAGCCAGGAGGCAGAGGCTGCAGTGAGCTGAGGTCATGCCACTGCACTCCAGCCTGGGTGACAGAGTATGACTCTGTCTCAAATAAATAAATAAATAAACAAACAAACAAACAAATAGGGCGAGCACAGTGGCTCAGGCCTGTAATCCCAGCACATTTGGAGGCCGAAGTGGGTGGATCACCTGAGGTCAGGAGTTTGAGTCCAGCCTGGCCAACATGGTGAAACCCTGTCTCTACTAAAAAGACAAAAATTGGCTGGGCACAATGGCACATGCTAGCTACTTGGAAGGCTGAGGCAGGAGAATTGCTTGAACCTGGGAGAGGGTGTTGCAGTAAGCCAAGATCGTGCCACTGCATTCCATCCTGGGCGGCAGAGTGAGACTCCATCTCAAAAAAAAAAAAAAAAAAAAACCAACAACAACAAAAAATTAAAAATAAATAAACAAACAAATAAGTGATGCTGGGAAAACTGTATGTCACATGCAAAAAAAAAAAAAAAAAGAAAGAAATTGTACCCTTACTTTATATACAAAAATTAACTCAAAATGGATTAATGACTTAAATGTAAGACTTGAAATACAAAACTCCAAGAAGAAAACACAGGAAAAAGCTTCTTGATATTAGGGGAAAAGTGTCTTGACATTAGTCTTTATAATTTTGTTTTGGCTGTGACACCAAAGCACAGGCAATAAAAGTAAAAATAAACAAATGGAACTACATCAAACTAAAATGCTTCTGTGTAGCAAAGGAAACAACCAACAAAATGAAAAGGCAACCTATGGAATCAGGGCAAATATCTGTAAACCTTACATCTGAAAATATAGCCCGGGCGCGGTGGCTCGCGCCTGTAATCCCAACACTTTGGGAGGCCGAGGCGGGCGGATCACTTGAGGTCAGGAGTTCAAGACCAGCCTGGCCAACATGGTGAAACCCCGTCTCTACTAAAAATACAAAAATTAGCTGGGCATGGTGGTGCATGCCTGTAATTCCAGCTACTCAGGAGGCTGAAGCAGGAGAATTGCTTGAACCTGGGAGGCGGAGGTTGCAGTGAGCCGAGGTCACATCACTTCACTTAGGCCTGGGTGATGGAGTGAGACTCTGTCTCAAAAAAAAAAAAAAAAAAAAAGAGTTATATAAAGAAAATAAGAAGCTCATACAACTCACCAGCATAAAGCCAAATAACCAAATTTTAAAAATTATTTTTATTTTTTTTTTTGAGACAGAGTCTCGTTCTGTTTCTCAGGCTGGAGTATGATGGCGAGATCTCTGCTCACTGCAACCTCCACCTCCCGGGTTCAAGTGATTCTCCTGCCTCAGTCTCTCGAGTAGCTGGGATTACAGGTGCCCGCCACCACGCCTGGTTAATTTTTTGAATTTTTAGTAGAGATGGGGTTTCACCATGTTGGCCAGGTTGGTCTCAAACTCCTGACCTCAGGTTATCCACCTGTCTCAGCCTCCCAAAGTGCTGGGATTACAGGCATCAGCCACTGCGCCTGGCCACAAATAACCCAATTTTTTAAAAAGGCAAAAGATCTTGAATATAGATTTTTCCAAAGAAGCCATACAAATGGCCAAAAGGCACGTGAAAAAGTGCTCAACAGCACTCATTGTCAGAGAAATGCAAGTCAAAACTCCACTGAAGTATTGCCTCACACCTGTTAGAATGGTTATCAAAAAGACAAGGAACGTGAAATTTCGGTAAGGGTGTGGAGAAAAAAGAACTTTTGTATATTGTTGGTGGGAACGTAAGTCGGTACAGCCATTATGAAAAAGAGTATGGAAGTTTCTCAAAAGTTAAAAATAGGGCCAGATGTGGTGGCTCACATCTGCAGTCCCAGCACTTTGGGAAGCTGAAGCAGGGGGATTGCTTGAGCCCAGGAGTTTGAGACCAGCCTCGGCAACATAGTGAGACCCCATCTCTATAAAAAAAATACAAAAATTAGCCAGGTGTGGTGGCACACACCTATAGTCCCAGATACTCGGGAGGCTGAGGTGGGAGGATTGCTCGAGCCCGGGAAGTGGAGGTTGCAGTGAATTGAGATCTTGCCACTGCATTCTAGCCTGGGCAACAGAGTGAAGCTCTGGCTCAAAAAAAAAAAAAAGAAAAGAAAAGAAAAGAAAAAAAGAAAAAAGAAAAAAAATTAGGTCCTAGGCACAACCTGAGTCCTGTCCTCTTGCTTTTCTCCCAGACAGCATGAGCTTTACCACTCGCTCCACCACCTCCTCCACCAACTACTGGTCCCTGGGCTCTGTCCAGCTGCCCAGCTACATGGCCCAGCTGGTCAGCAGCATGGCCAGCATCTATGCAGGTGCCAGGGGCTCAGGCTCCCAGATCTCGGTGTCCCACTCCACAAGCTTCTGGGGCGGCTTGCGGTCTGGGACCTGGTGGGAATAGGGGAAATCCAGAAGGAGACCATGCAAGGCCTGAACGACCATCTGGCCTCCTACCTGGACAGAGTGAGGAGACTGCAGACTGATAAATGGAGGCTGGAGAGCAAAATCCGGTAGCATCTGGAGAAGAAGGGACCCCAGGTGAGAGACTAGGGGCATTACTTCAAGACCATTGAGGACCTGAGGGTTCAGATCTTCGCAAGTACCGTGGACAGTGCCTGCATCATTCTGCAGATTGACAATGCCCATATTGCTGCTGATGACTTTAGAGTCAAGTGTGAGACAGAACTGGCCATGTGCCAGTCTGAGGAGAGTGACGTCCATGGGCTCCGCAAGACCATTGATGACACCAATGTCACTCAGCTGCAGCTGGAGACAGAGGTTGAGGCTCTCCAGGAGGAGCTGCTCTTCATGAAGAAAATCCACAAAGAGGAGGTAAAAGGCCTCCAAGCCCAGATTGCCAGCTCTGGGTTGACTGTGGAGGTAGATGCCCTCAAATCTCAGGACCTCACCAAGATCATGGCAGACATCCAGGCCTAATACGACAAGTTGGCTCAGAAGAACTGAGAGGAGCTGGACAAGTACTGGTCCTAGCAGACTGAGGAGAGCACCAAGCAGTCCACTGAGATCAGAGCTGCTGAGATGATGCTCACGGAGCTGAGATGTAAAATCCAGTCCTTGGAGATCAACCTGAACTCAATGAGAAATCTGAAAGCCAGGTTGGAGAACAGCCTGAGGGAGGTGGAGACCCACTATGCCATGCAGATGGAGCAGCTCAACAGGGTTCTGCTGCACCTGGAGTAGGAGATGGCACAGACCTGGGCAGAGGGGCAGCACCAGACCCAGGAGTATGAGGCTCTGCTGAACATCAAGATCAAGCTGGAGGCTGAGATCGCCACCGACCACTGCCTGCTGGAAGATGGGGAGGGCTTCAATCCTGGTGATGCCCTGGACAGCAGCAACTCCATCCAAAGCATCCAGAAGACCACCACCCGCAGGATAGTGGACGGCACAGGGGTGTCTGAGACCAACGACACCAAAGTGCTAAGACGTTAAGCCAGCAGAAGCCGGGTATCCTTCGGGGCGCAGGAGGCCAATACAAAGTTCAGAGGTCATTGGGAAAAAAAATTAAAAATAGAACTACCATACAATCCAGCAATCCTACTTCTGAATATATATCCAGAGGAAATGGAATCAGTATCTCAAAGAGGTATCTGCATTCCCATGTTAATTGCAGCACTATTCACAATAGCCAAGATATGGAAACAACCTAAGTGTCCATGGATGGATGAATGAATGAAGAACATTTTGGTGTGTATATATACAATGGGATATTATTCAAGCCACGTAAAAGAAGAAAATCTTGCAATATGCAACAACATTGATGAAAGCAGAAAACATCATGCTAAGTGAAATAAGCCAGACCCAGAAAGACACATAACGTATGATTTCACTTGTAGAATCTAAGAAAGTCAAATTCGTAGAAGCAGAGTAGAACGACAGTTGCCAAAGGCTGAGGAGTAGGAGAAATGAAGAGATGTTGATCACAGGATATAAACTTTCAGCTCTAAGATGAACAATTTCTGAGCTTGGCTCAGACCCCCACTTCTAAATAAAAAAAAAAAAGATGAACAAGTTCTAGGGATCTACTGAACAGCAAGGGTAGCGTTGAATGCGTTAATTTGATTATGATACTCATTACAAAATCTATACACATATGTCAAATCATAATGTTGTATGCCTTGACTATATATGATCTTTGTCAATTAAACTTTTTTTTTTAGACATAATCTTGCTCTGTCACCCAGGCTAGAGTGCAGTGGCAGGACCTTTGCCTCCCAGCTTCAGGCGATTCTCATGCCTCAGCCTCCCAAGTAGCTGAGATTACAGGCGCCCGCCACCGTGCCTGGCTAATTTTTGTATTTTTTTTTGTCGTTTTTTTTGTTTTGTTTTGTTTTGTTTTTGAGATGGAGTGTCACTCTGTCGCCAGGCTGGAGTGCAGTGACATGATGTCAGCTCACTGCAACCTCCAACTCCCTGGTTCAAGCAATTCTCCTGTCTCAACCTCCCGAGTAGCTGGGATTACAGGAACGTGCCACCATGCCCAGCTAATTTTTTTGTATTTTTCCTAGAGATGAGGTTTCACCATGTTGGCCAGGCTGGTCTCACACTTCTGACCTCAGGTGATCCGCCCACCTCAGCCTCCCAAAATGCTGGGATTACAGGCGTGAGCCACTGTGCTTGCCCTAATTTTTGTATTTTTAATAGAGACGGGGGTTTCACCGTGTTGGCCAGGCTGGTTTCAAACTCCTGACCTCAAGTGATCCACCCACCTCAGCCTCCCAAAGTGCTAAGATTACAGGCATAAGCCACTGCCCCAGCCTACATTTTTTTTTTTTTTTGAGATTGTCTTGCTCTGTCACCCAAGCTGTAGTGCAGTGATGCCATCACAGTTCACTTTGACTTCAAACCCCTTGGGCTCAAGCAATCCTCCTGCCTCAGCCTCCCGAGTAGCTGGGTCTATGGGTATGTACCCACCACACCTGGATATATACATTTTTTTGAGATAGGGTCTCAATCCCATTGCCCAGGCTGGAGTGCAGTTGCACAATCATGGTTCACTGCAACCTTGACTTCCCCGGCTCAGGTGATCCTCCCACCTCAGCCTCCTGCATAGCTGGGACTACAGGCACATGCCACCATGCCTAGCTAATTTTTGTATTTTTTTGTAGAGATGGGTTTTGCCTTGTTGCCTAGGCTGATCTCAAATTCCTGAGCTCAGGCAATCTGCCTGCCTCAGCCTCCCAAAGTGCTGAGATTACAGGCATGACTCACCACACCTGGCCTCAACTATTTTAAAAAGAGAGAGACTTGAATACTTACAACAAGAAGCAGAAGACTGAAGTGAGTTTGGTGATCTAATCAAACACTGTTAGAAATTTCCAAAAGACATAGCAAGTGCTCTTGTTCACAAAGAAAATGAAATTCAAGTTTTGAGTAATGGCATTGTGCAGCTGAAATAGCTGCAGGTGACCAGACTGAGAAATTAAAAAACAGACGATGCATGTCTCACAAAAGGAATCTTTGTTAACAAACAAAGTTGAAAACCATGTAGACCATTTCTAATCCAAACTGAGTGCTGAGTAGATGGCTTGGCAAGGGCTGGGAAACAGAGAAGTTGGAACACAATTCTTGCTTGTTGCATCAAGCCATAGATCTGCTAGTAAATGAATATAAAACCTTACATCAAGGCCAGGTGCGGTGGCAGAGGCTGCAGTGAGCCGAGATTGTGCCACTGCACTCCAGCCTGGGCGACAGAGTGAGACTCCATCTAAAAAAAAAAAAAAAAGAATGGGAAGGGAAGGGAAAGATAAGACATACCAGCTACAGAGTAGGTAAAATTCTGCAAGTAGAGAATTCGAGGAATGGAGGATGAAGGGCAGAAAGCAAAGATCTTACCCAGGTTTCTCTTGGTGCTAAGAAAAGTTGTGACAGCTAGTTGACAACATATACCCCAGAATGAGCTCTAACTGGCAAGAAGATGCAAGCTGCTAGACTGAGACAGATCTGTGTATATCAAAATTAAATAATTTTTCAAAAAAAAAAAAAAACCAGGAATTTCCGACAAACTCCAGGAAGACCAAAATGACAAAATCTTTCAGAGAGATGTTTAGTAATCCAAGATTGATCGTTGGCCCACCCTTTGAACCTGGTGGAAGCCTCCACTGTTACTGATATTGTACCCATATGGAATATCTTACTTTTGTCTTTTTTTTTTTCTTTTGAGACAGAGTCTTGCGCTATCACCCAGGCTGGAGTGCAGTGCCATGATCTTGGCTCACTGCAACCTCCACCTCCCAGGTTCAAGCAATTCTTGTGCCTCAGCCTCCCAAGTGGCTGAGACTACAGGCATGCACCACTACACTTGGCTAATTTTTGTATTTTTTGTAGAGATGGAGTTTTGCCATGTTGGCCAGGCTGGTCTCAAACTCCTGACCTCAAGTGATCCACCCAACTCAGCCTCCCAAAGTGCTGGGATTACAGGCATGAGCCACCACACCCGGCCTCACTCTTGTGTTAGTGAAACAGATGTGTTAAAATGAAACTGTGTCTGTGGATGGTCCTATACCTAGTCCCTGGTGATCATTTCAGGTATCTAAAACAGTGTCTATCTCTCATCTGCATGTTGGGATAGCTTCATCGGTAAACCTTACTGGGGAAACTCACCATCTTCTTACATTTATTCATTCATTCTACAAAATGTTATTAAGTGCCTTTCATGACTCATGGATTTTGTTAAGCATTGGAGATAGAACACGGAACAAGACAACGTTCTAGTCTTTGTAGAACTACATTCTAACAGAGGAAACAGACAAGTAATAGAGAAACTGATAATACAATTTCAGGCAGGGATGAGGGTTACAAAGGAAAACTAAGCAGAGGAAAGGGGTAGTCATGGGAATGTTACTTTATATGTGGTGGTCAGAGAAGGCTGCCCTAAGGAGATAGACATGAATGGACAGATGGAGGGAACTATGTGAAGATCTGGGAAAGGTCCCCCAGGCAAAGAGAATATCCAGTGCAAAGGCCTTGAGCCAGAAGCATGTTGGATATGTTGGAAAAATAGCTTTGTTTCTGAATCTAAAATAAAAGTTGGAGAGGGGGGAAAAAAAGACGCTCTTAAAGTGAAAAAGGCAGACCACAGAATGGGAGGAAATATTTGCCAACTATTGATTTGATAAGAGGCTAGTACTCAGAATATATAAAGAACACTTACAACTCAACAATAAAAAGACAAATAACTCATTTTCAAAATTGGCAAGGTATTTGAATAGATATTTCTCCAAAGAAGGTATAAAAATGTCTGATAAGTATATGCAAAGACAATAAATATCACTATTCATTAGGGAGATGCTAATCAAAACCAGAATGAGGGCTGAGTGCAGTGGCTCACACCTGTAATGCCAGCACTTTGGGAGGCTGAGACGGGTGGATCACCTGAGGTCAGGAGTTCCAGACCAGCCTGGCCAACATGGTGAAACCCTGTCTCTACTAAAAACGCAAAAATTAACTGGGCGTGGTAGCATGTGCCTGTAATCCCAGCTACTTGGGTGGCTGAGGCACAAGAATCGCTTGAACTTGGGAGGTGGAGGTTGCAGTGAGCCTAGGTCATGCCACTGCACTCCGGCTTGGGCAATAGAGAAAGACTTTGTCTCCAAAAAAAAAAAAAAAAAAAAACCCCAACCAGAATGACATATCACTTTACACACACTGGAATGGCTAAAATTTAAAAAGATAATAAGTGTTAGCAAGAATATGGAGAAATTGGAACTCTCTTACATTACTGGTGGGATTGTAAATTGGTATTATGACTTTGGGAAACTATTTAGCAGTTCTTCTGAATGTTAAACACAGTTACTGCATGGCCTAGTAATTTTACTTCCAAGTAGAACTGAGATTAGGTAACTGGCTACAGTTGCTGGGCTAACCAAGGGTGGTGAAAACATATGTCCACACAAAAACCTGTACATGAGTGTTCATAGTAAAACATAATTCATAATAGCCAAAAAGGGAAAACAACACAAATGTCCATCAATTGATGAATTGATCAGTTTTGAGACAGGATCTCACTCTGTTTGCCCAGACTGGAGTGCAGTAGCACAATCGCAGATCACTGCAGCCTCGACCTCCTAGGCTCAAGCAATCCTCCCACCTCAGCCTCCCAACTGGAACTACAGGCACGTGCTACCACACCAGCTAATTTTAAAAATTCTTTTTGTAGAGAAAAGATCTTGCTGTTGCCTAGGATGGTCTCAAACTTCTGGGCTCAAGCAATTCCCTGCCTTGGACTCCTAAAGTGCTGGAATTACAGTCATGAACCACCATGCCTACTGACAAGAGAAATTTTTATTAGAAAGTCATAATTCACTGAGTGCTTACCAAACGCCAGACATGGTGCTCAGCACTTACGGCAACCTGTTCCAGGGGTACATATTGTTACAATCTCCATGCAACGCTTGAGGAAACGGAGGCTCTAATATTAGGTAACTGGCTATGGTTGCTGGGCTAGTGAGTGGCCAAGCCAGGATTTGAATTTAGGCTGTCTGACTTCAAAGCTGTTCTGGGTCTGCGTGTCTGGAATGGCCAATAGTGTAAAACATAGCTGAGGACCAGTTAACAGAGATGGAAAGTTGTCCTTTGGGTTTATTAGCAAGGAAATCTTTGGGGAACCTGGTAAAGTTCTGGGCAAGAGGGCCGATTCTAATGGTTTGAAGAGCGAGTAGGAGTGAGGAAATGGAAAGTGCTCAGCAGTTTGCCTGGAAAGTGCGGAGAGACGGAGCCCTAGCTGGAGGATGAATGTGGTGGCAGTGCTATTGCTTTTTATTTCTTGGCAATTTCAGCACATGTAAATAGTGAAAAACACCTTTGAGGAGTTGAAAAGGCCCAGTATGGTGTTCTGGGCCCAGAGGAAATAAGAAAGAAAAGTTGGAGACTGGGGGCAGCAACACATACCTGTAATCCCAGCACTTTGGGAGGCTGAGGTGGGTGGATCGCTTGAGCTCGGGAGTTCGAGACCAGGCTGGGTAACATGGCAAGACCCCTGTCTCTACAAAAGATACAAAAATTAGCCAGGCATGATGGCATGCATCTGTGGTCCCAGTTACTTGGGAGGCTGAGGTGGGAGGATCACTTGAGCCCAGGATGCAGAGGTTGCAGTGAGTCAAGTTCATGCCACTGCACTCCAGCCTGATAACAGAGTGAGATCCCATCTCAAAGCAAAACAAAACAACAACAACAACAGAGGAAAACATGGGATGGCTTCTAGTACTGACAGTCAAGAGAACTGAAATCTGACACCTAGAGACAAGCTACTTTGGTTCTTAAACTTAACTCTCGTGCTGATTTCATTGTGTGCCCTTCTTACTTTTTTGTTTTTTGAGACGAGACGAAGTCTCACCTCTGTCGCCCAGGCTGGAGTGCAGTGGCGTGACCTCAGCTCACTGCAGCCTCTTTAGCAATCGAAGCTTGTCTTTAGAAATTAAGAAGGCAGAATTGATGACTAAGGAACATCATTGTAATTAGGAAAAAAGATTAATTATTTACATCATTCAAGCCCTCTGCAATTCTTTTAATGCAGTTTCATAATCATTTGTCTTATTAATTACCATAAAAGCATGCCAATATTAGGTTTATAGCATGTCATCTTTATAATCTCTCTGTCTTCAGAGCTTCCTAAACATTCTAAGACACTATGCAGAAGTTAGAAACTGCCTGGTTTAATTGGGCCTGTAGTGAGGTCTAAATGAAGACCAGGGGAGAAACTCCACTGATTTTCAAATTTGGCTACACCTGGAAATCTACCAGGAACTTTAAAAAGTACTGATGCGTGAGTTTCAATCTGAAGACTGTATTCAAATTTAACTGATGCTTTTTATAGATCATTTTTTTCCAGTCATGACCCAGTCCAGGATTGCATATTTCATTTCGTTTTCAGGCTTGTTAGTCTCCTTTAAACAATTCCCCAGTCTTTCTTTGCTTTCATGATCTTGATTTTTTTTTTTTTTTTTGAGACGGAGTTTTGCTCTTGTTGCCCAGGCTGGAGTGCAGTGGCACGATCTCGGCTCACCACCGCCTCTGCCTCCCTGGTTCAAGCGATTCTGGTGCCTCAGCCTCCTGAGCAGCTGGGATTATAGGCGCCCGCCAACATGCCTAGCTAATTTTTGTATTTTTAGTAGAGACGAGGTTATGCCATGTTGGCCGGGCTGGTCTCACACTCCTGACCTCAGGTGATCCACCCACCTCAGCCTCCCAAAGTGCTGGGATTACAGGCGTGAGCCACTGCACCCAGCCACGATCTTGACTTTTTTGAATAGTCCAGTAATTTTATAGACTGTCCTGGCCGGGTGCGGTGGCTCACATCTGTAATCTCAGCACTTTGGGAGGCCGAGGCAGGCAGATCACGAGGTCAGGAGATCGAGACCATCCTGGTTAACACGGTGAAACCCTGTCTCTACTAAAAATATAAAAAATTAGACAGGCGTTGTGGCAGGTGCCTGTAGTCCCAGTTACTCGGGAGGCTGAGGCGGGAGAATAGCTTGAACCTGGGAGGCGGAGGTTGCAGTGAGCCAAGATCGCGCCATTGCATTCTGGCCTGGCGACAGAGCAAGGCTCCATCTCAAAAAAAAAAAAAAAAAGAAAGAAAGGTGGGACAACTTGAAGTGGGGACGGGGAGGGTTCCTGGTCATAGATGGAGTCAAAGATTTTATGGTTGGCAGTTGGTTGAAAAACATTATGTTATTATCTAAAGATCTGGAATCAATAGAAAGGAACTCTGGATTAAGATAAGCGGTTGGCCAAGTGCAGTGGCTCATGCCTGTAATCCCAGCACTTTGGGAGGCCGAGGTGGGTGGATCACCTGAGGCCCAGGAAATCGAGGCTGCAGTGAGCCGAGACTGCACCACTGCACTCCAACCTGGGTGATACAGTGAGACCCTGTCTCAAATAAAAGGTGCTAGACTCTTAGTTAATCTCTCCTGAGTCAGGAAAAGATCTGGAAAGGGAAGGGGGTTCTCTACAGAATGTAGATTTCCCCCATAAAAGTCAGCTTTGCAGGGCCATTTAAAAAATACGTCAAGGAGGCTGGGCATGGTGGCTCACACCTGTAATCCCAGCAGTTTGGGAGGCTGAGGCGGCTGAATCACGAGGTCAGGAGATTGAGACCATCCTGGCCAACATGGTGAAACCTGGTCTTTAATAAAAATACGAAAATTAGCTGGGCAGGGTGGTGCGTGCCTGTAATCCCAGGTACTTGGGAGGCTGAGGCAGGAGAATCACCTGAACCAGAGAGTTAGAGGTTGCAGTGAGCCGAGATCATGCCACCACATGCCAGCCTGGTGACAGAGTGAGACTCCATCTCAAAAAAAAAACCAAAAACCAAAAAGCAAATATATTTCGGGGTAAAATACTTCACTTTCAGGGCCTGCTATCTGGCATGTGATGTTACACTAGAGCCAGGTTGGAATTTGGTATATTATTGCTACAAAGAGTCAGCTTTGTCAGCGGACAGCTTAAGAGCTCTGTTTTAATGTTAATGCTGGTCAGCTGTGCCTAAATTCCAAGGACAGAGAGTATAACGAGGCAATCCCTTCAACCAATCCCTTCTTCCCCTCATGGCCTGAACTAGTTTTTCAGGCCTCCTTTGGAATGCCCTTGGCTAAAGGGGGTCCATTCACTTGGTTCAGAGTCTGAGAATGTTATGTTTGGTGTATGATCATATATACCAAAATCTACTGCAGAAGATTTTATAAGCAGATTTCATATGTAATTTGCAATTTTTTCTTCCAGTCTGTGACTTGTTATTTTGTTCACAGTGTCTTTCACAAGTGAAAGTTTTTAATTTCTAGAAAGTCCAACTTATTAAACCTTTCTTTCATAGATTATATGGTATCTAAAAAGTCATTGCCAAATCAGGAGTCACAAAGACTTTCTCCTGTGTTTTCTTTAGCAGTTTTACAGCACGATCTCTGCTCATTGCAACCTCCGCCCCGCTGGGCTCAAGCGATCTTCCCACCATAGCCTCCCAAGTAGCTGGGTCTTGCCATGTTGCCTAGGCTGGTCTCAAACTCCTGAGCTCAAGTAATCCACCCACCTTGGGCTCCTAAAGTGTTGGAATTACAGGCGTGAGCCACTGCGCCCAGCCTGTATTTTATATTTAAATCTATGATTCATTTAAAGTTAATTTTTTCTAAGGTGTGAGATGTGTCAAAGTTTATTGTTTTTGCATATAGATGTCCAATTTGTTCATCACCATTTGTTGAAAAAGACTATTTCTCCATCGAATTGCCTTTGTATCTTTGATAAAAATCAGTTGACTATGTTAGTATGGTTCTATTTCTGAGCTCTCTATTTTGTTCCACTGGTTTATGTGTCTGTCCTTTCTTTTTTTTTTTTTTCTTTTTTCAAGATGGAGTTTCCGCTCTTGTTGCCCAGGGTGGAGTGCAATGGAACGACCTCGGCTCTCTTGCAACCTCCGCCTCCCAGGTTCAAGCAATTCTCCTGCCTCAGCCTCCCAAGTATCTGGGATCACAGGCATGTGCCACTAGACCTGGCTGATGTTGCATTTTTAGTAGAGATGGGATTTCACCATGTTGGCCAGGCTGGTCTCGAACTCCTGACCTCAAGTGATCCACCCACCTTGGGTTTCCAAGGTGGGTAATCACACCTGGGATTACAGGCGTGAGCCACCGTGCCTGGCCTTATGTGGCTATCCTTTCACACGGCCTTGATCACTGTCAGTGAATATGAGCCTTCCTACTTCATTCTCCTTTACTAAGATTGTTTTGGTTTTTCTAGATGCCTTGAATTTCTATATGATTTTTGGGATCAGCTTGCCAATTTATCCCCCCCACATTCCCCAACTTGCTTTTCATTAGCCTAACCTTTAAGCTTTTACTTAAGTGCGATCAACCAGGTGAGGGTGGTAGGAGATATTTCCCAACACTTCTCATGTATACTCAAATTTTGGGTTCTTCTTTGAAGTGAAACAGGCTCTTCACTGTTTACAAGGTTATTTCTGATCTGCGAAACTGCTCTGTCCATATTTTTCCTCTGTTTTCCTCTATTCAGTCTTGGCTGCCACAATAAGACAGACAGAAAGTACAAAGACACTTGCATCTGTAGTGAGAAACTTAGCAGCACACAGTAATTGCACCAGGTCTGTCAAATGGATGTATAGCTTGTCAATTTTGGCAAGAGGCAGCTGGGATTTTGAAAGGGATTGTGTTGAATTGGTGGATCAATTTAGGAAATATTGCTATCTTAAGAATATTAAGTCTCCAAATCCATGAACATGAGATCTTTTTCCACTTATTTGAAGCTTTAATATCTTTCAGCACTGTTTTAGAGTTTTCAGAAGTATTGCACTTCTTTTTATTACATTTATTTCTACGTAGAGTTGATTCTCATCATTTGCAGTAATTACAATCTACCAAGTCACTCCAAACATTGAACTGGTGGTTACTATAGCTTTCGGAGCAATACAGGGTGAGGTTCTTGTGAGCCTCCGGTCTCAACATTTTTGTCAGTTGAAATCCCATTTGTGTTACATAGGTTTGTTTGCCAGTGCCCTTGTAAAGCAAGTCAGTCTCATCAATGTTGAAAGCCTGCTCTTCCTCATAATCCTTTTTCTTTCTTTCTTTCTCTTTTTTTTTGAGACAGAGTCTGACTCTGTTGCCCAGGCTGAGTGCAGTGGTGCGATCTCAGCTCACTGCAACCTCTGCCTCCCAGGTTCAAGTGATTTTCGTGCCTCAGCCTCCCAAGTAGCTGGGATTACAAGTGCGTGCCACCACACCCAGCTAATTTTTGTATTTTTAGTAGAGACAGGGTTTCACTATATTGGCCAGGCTGGTCTCGAACTCCTGACCTCAGGTGATCCACCCGCCTCAACCTCCCAAAGTGCTGGGATTACAGGCATGAGCCACTGCACCTGGCCTCATAATCCATTTTCTGTATAACACTTAGCAGGTATTTTTAAAAATTCTTCTGTAGCCTCCTGTCTGCAGAACCTGCCTCTCCAGCAACTTTAATAAGGCAGGAGACTTGGACTCTGATCCCAGCTCTCATCACAACTAGCTGTAATGTTGGGCAAGCCTCTTAGGAAAAAAAAAAAAGACTTTTGATGAGAAGATCTCTAAGGTTCCACGTATTCTAGAGTTCAGGTATTACGCCACCAAAAAAAGTAACATTCGTATAGTAATTTTTAAAGCTCATGGCACCACCTGGTGGTTACAGAAAAGGACATGCTGAAGAAAGGAGATTCTGTAATTTTTGATTTTGGAATAAAAATTTCAATTTTCAGACAATTTCCTCTCTAAACTGGCTACCTATAGGTGTACTACTACATCTAAAAGCATCATAAAATTATGCTTACAATCACACCCTGCATAGAATTCCTTGTGAATGTAAAGACTTTACCCCTTGAATAGTTATCACCAATCAGCAGCTATTATTCTTACTCTTTTTTTCTTTTTTTGGAGAGATAACATCTCACTATGTTGTCCAGGCTCGTCTCGAACTCCAAGAGATCCTCCCACTTCGGACTCCCAAAGTGATAGGATTACGGGTGTGAGCCACCATGCATGGCCAGCTATTATTCTTTGGTTTTAAAGAAATCTGTTAAACAATTATATAAAATAAAATTTTTTTATTATACCAAAACATTTCCATATTAAAGTTTTTCATATGAGAAATGACTGTCAGAGGCACCAACAGATGCCTACCACATTGCGCATAAAACACAATAATGGCAGTTTGTCTCCATTTGTGTTTGTCTAATTTCTAATCATTATTAGATTGAGGTGATGCAATTTTGGTAAAAATGCCACAGATGTGGTAAGTTCTTAGCGTATCATTTTGAAGCAGCATCATTGTCTGGGGTAAACACCTGGGGTTGGTCATCTTGCGCCAAGAAAATTAAGGACAGAGACATGCCCTTGGGTTAAGGAGCGGAAAGTTTAATATGTAGCAGAAAGGAGAGAGGAGAGCAGCTACTTGGGAGACAGAGGCTCCAAAACACAGAATAGCAGCCGACTGCCGCAGATTTTATAGGCAGGCTTGAGAAGAAGGTGGTGTCTTATTTACCTGGGCTCACATATTGGTTTGACCAAGTGTGACACTTACATAGAGGCCAGGGAAAGCTGGTCGCCCTACCCTAATCTTATTATGCAAATGAGCTTGCCACTGGGCTGGCGCCATCTTGTCTGTTCCTTAGGGTACACGTGGCTGCCAAAACAGAAGATGGAGCCGCCATTTTGAACATGCCTAGTCCCAGGTGGTATATTCCTATTTGCACAACTGCTGGCATTCACCGGTGCAAGCTTCCAGCTTGCTTGTTTACGTCTGCAGCTCGATTTTACAGGCTGCTCTTTAGTAGAAAAGGAAATGATTGGCGGGCTGCTTTTCTTTTTCTTTTTTTTTTTTTGAGACAGAGTCTTGCTCTGTCACACCCAGGCTGGAGTGCAGTGGCATGATCTCAGCTCACTGCAACCTCTGCCTTCTGGCTTCAAGCGATTCTCCTGCCTCAGCCTCCCGAGTAGCTGGGATTACAGGTGACTGCCATCACGCGTGGCTAATTTTTTGTATTCTTAGTGGAGATGGGGTTTCACCATGTTGGTCAGGCTCGTCTCGAACTCCTGACCTCAGTTGATCCACCCACCTTGGCTCCCCAAAGTGCTGGGATTACAGGCGTGATCTACCGTGCCTGGCCCTGGGGCTGCTTCTCATTAAAAGGGAAACCTTACCCAGGATTTCTGTATCCTATCTGCTTAAGTAATTTCTTTTTAACTCCTATATCAATACAAAAGGGTACATGATGTGAATATGTCTAATTTCTGGTTATGTTAGCTTTGATCATAACTATGATTTATCGACTATGAAGTTACTATCTTTTCGTTTGTATTTAACAAACATCTTGTTAATTACTTTGAGACTATGCAAATTCCTGTTTCTCCTAATTTTAGTACCCATAGGAGGATCTTGTCTGCAACAGTTATTACAGTGGTGTTCTAAGGATGGTTTCTGTTTCCCTCATTCCTTTGCTATATATTAATTGGAATTATTTGGTGAAGAAGAAGTGTCTCTTTTCCTGTATTTATTTACTCATTCAACAACCTATGGTTTCATAGAATTTTTTTTTTTTTTTTTTTTTTTTTGAGACAGTTTCACTCTTGTTGCCCAGGCTGGAGTGCAAAGGCGCGATCTCGGCTTCCTTCACCCACCGCAACCTCTGCCTCCCGGGTTCAAGTGATTCTCCTGCCTCAGCCTCCTGAGTAGCTGGGATTACAGGCAGGCGTCACCATGCCTGGCTAATTTTGTATTTTTAGTAGAGACGGGTTTCTCCATGTTGGTCAGGCTGGTCTTCACCTCCCGACCTCAGGTGATCCGCTGCCTCGGCCTCCCAAAATGCTGGGGTTACAGGCATGAGCCACCGCACTTGGCTAGATATTTATTTTATTATTTAGGTTATAGTCCAATACAGTCATTTATTTTATTGCTCAAATATGTTTGAATAATTTTAATATCATGAAAAGTTTTTGGTATAATGAAAAATATTTGAGCTGGGCATGGTGGTGTATGCCTGTAATCCCAGTGACTCAGGAGGCTGAGGCAGAAGGATGGCTTGCGCCTGAGTTTGAGTCTGCAGTGAGCTATGATCATACCACTGCACTCCAGATCCTGACTCCAAAATATACATATATATAAATTTTATGTAATTGTTTAATAGGTTTTTGTTTTTGTTTTTGTTTTTAGAGACAGAGTCTCACTCTGTCACCCAGGCTGGAGTGGCTCACTGCAAGCTCCGCCTCCTGGGTTCACGCCATTCTCCTGCCTCAGCCTCCTGAGTAGCTGGGACTATAGGCGCCCACCACCACACCTGGCTAATTTTTGTATTTTTAGTAGAGATGGTGTTTCACCATGTTAGCCAGGATGGTCTCGATGTCCTGACCTCGTGATCTGCCCATCTCAGCCTCCCAAAGTCCTGGGATTACAGGCCTGAGCCACCGCTCCTGGCCTGTTTAATAGGTTTTTAAAAAAAACCAAAGAATAATAACTGATTGGTGGTGACTGTTCAAGGGTTAGTCTTGATGTTTACAAGGATTCAATGCAAGGTGTGATTGTATGATGCTTTTAGAAGTAGTAGTGCTTTTGTAGGTAGCCATTCTAAAGGGAAAATTGTCTGAAAATTGAAATTCTACAAAATAACTGAGGAGTACTCTTCAGAAGTGTCATGAAAAATAGGAAAAGATTGAGACCTGTCACTGAGGAAATTAGACATGACAAAATGCAGTGTGGGATCCTAGAACAGAAAAAGAACATTAGAGAGGAAACTGGTGAAACCCCAGTAAAATCTGTAGTTTATTTAGTAGCATCGTGCTGGTTAGTTTTGATAATTGCACTATAATTACATAAGAAGTTAAACTTAGGGGATATTGGGTGAAGGATACATGGGAACTCTACTATTTTTGCAGCTTTTCTCTAAATCTAAAATTTTTCTAAATAAAAGGTTAAAAAATGATTCCCACATAAAAAAGGATTATCTCTGAGTTAATAATATAAGCGATTATTATCAAGGGTAATTATCAGTTGCACAAGTCTTTTTATTTTATTTATTTATTTTGAGACAGAGTTTTGCTTTTGTTGCCCAGGCTGGAGTGCAATGGGGCGATCTCAGCTCACTGCAACCTCTGCCTCCCGGATTCAAGCAATTCTCCTGCCTCAGTCTCCCGAGTAGCTGGGAGTACAGGCATGCGCCACCATGCCTGGCTAATTTTTGTATTTTTAGTAGTGACAGGGTTTCTCCATGTTGGTCAGGCTGGTCTCAAACTCCTGACCTGAGGTGATCTGCCTGCCTTGGCCTCCCAAAGTGCTGGGATTATAGGTGTGAGCCACTGTGCCTGGCCTGGTTGCACAAGTCTTATAGGAGATACCAGAATCTCCAAGGGGTACAGCGTATCTTTAATTTGGATAGAAAGCAGAGGTTTGTGCTATTATTCTGTTGTAGGCACAGTGTGGTAGGCATCTATTGGTTTTGCCAGACAGACACTCATTCCCCTATTTTCCTTTCTTTTTTTTTTTTCTTTGTGAGATGGAGTCTTGTTCTGTTGCCCAGGCTGGAGTGCAACGGCATGATCTTGGCTCACTGAAACCTCCACCTCTCCAGTTCAAGCGATTGCTCCTGTCCTCAGCCTCCCGAGTAGTTGGGATTACAGGTGCCCACCATCATGCTCGGCTAATTTTTGTATTTTTAATAGACACAGCATTTCCCCATGTTGGCCAGGCTGGTCCAGAACTCCTGACCAGCCTGGTGGGTCTGTGGCCTCAGCCTCCCCAAGTGCTGGGATTACAGGTGTGAACCAACGTGCCCGACCACATTCCCCTCTCTTCTGATAACTGCCCCCCCGTTATGCCACTTAATCCCTCCCTGGTCCAGTTCATGAGCTGACCCACCCCAAAACTCCATGAACGTATGACTTACCTGGGCCAATCAGTGCCTTCCTTGGCACTTTTGCTAGAACTATAAGGAAAGATAAATTTGTTTTCCTCTGGGATTGTTCAATTTGTAGGATATAAACCTGGAGCTACCCGATACCACCATGTAGAGAAAGAATCCTCAGAGATGGTGAGGTCCAGCTCTAATTATATAACTTCAGCCCCTGAACCTAGGTATGTCAGAAACCATAGGTTTCTTGGTTAACTTAACCATGTTAAGCATGAGTCACTGATACTCTCAACCTTCCACCCTTTCTGTCTCAGTTTATTTGGCTTAAGCCGGTTTGAGTTTAGTCTCTGTCACTTGATACCAAAAGAGTCATGAATGAGCTCTTCCTTTCTCCGTCATCGTGGTGTGTGCCTGACTCCGCTTCTCACCATGTCTTCTCACAAGACTTTCAGGATTAAGTGATTCCTGGCTAAAAAACAAAAGCAAAATCGTCCCATTCCCCAGTGGATTCGGATGAAAACTGGTAATAAAATCAGGTACAACTCCAAAAGGAGACATTGGAGAAGAACCAAGCTAGGTCTGTAAGGAATTGCACATGAGATGGCACACATATTTATGCTGTCTGAAGGTCACGATCACGTTACCATATCAAGCTGAAAATGTCACCACTATCTGGAGAGTTGGACGTTTTATTGGGAATATATTTTTTTCTCTCTGAATCAGTTATGAGCGTGTTGTTTGGCTGGGTTGAGTAATAAATACGTGAGACCTTTCGTTTTTTAAAAAAGAATAATGAATGAAACATTCTGGGGGGCGGAGCAAGATGGCCAAATAGGAACAGCTCCAGTCTCCAACTCCCAGCGCGAGCGACACAGAAGACAGGTGAATTCTGCATTTTCAACTGAGGTACTGGGTTCATCTCACTAGGGAGTGCAGGACAATTGGTGCTGGTCAGCTGCTGCAGCCCGACCAGCGAGAGCTGAAGCAGGGCGAGGCATCGCCTCACCTGGGAAGCACAAGGGGGAAGGGAATCCCTTTTCCTAGCCAGGGGAACTGAGACACACAACACCTGGAAAATCGGGTAACTCCCACCCCAATACTGCGTTTTACCAAGGATCTTAGCAAACGGGCACGCCAGGAGATTATATCCCACATGTGGCCAGGAGGGTCCCACACCCACGGAGCCTCCCTCATTGCTAGCACAGCAGTCTGCAATCTAACGGCAAGGTAGCAGCAAGGCTGGGGGAGGGGCGCCCACCATTGCTGAGGCTTAAGTAGGTAAACAAAGCAGCTGGGAAGCTTGAGCTGGGTGGAGCTCACAGCAGCTCAAGGAGTCCTGCCTGTCTCTATAGACTCTACCTCTGGGGACAGGGCACAGCTAAACAACAACAACAACAACAACAAAAAGCAGCTGAAACCTCTGCAGACGCAAACGACTCTGTCTGACAGCTTTGAAGAGAGCAGTGGATCTCCCAACACGGAGGTTGAGATCTGAGAACGGACAGACTGCCTGCTCAAGTGGGTCCCTGACCCCCGAGTAGCCTAACTGGGAGACATCCTCCACTAGGGGCAGACCGACACCCCACGCCTCACACGGTGGAGTACACCCCTGAGAGGAAGCTTCCAAAGCAAGAATCAGACAGGTACACTCGCTGTTCAGCAATATTCTATCTTCTGCAGCCTCTGCTGCTGATACCCAGGGAAACAGGGTCTGGAGTGGACCTCAAACAATCTCCAACAGACCTACAGCTGAGGGTCCTGACTGTTAGAAGGAAAACTAACAAACAGGAAGGACACCCACACCAAAACCCCATCAGTATGTCACCATCATCAAAGACCAGAGGCAGATAAAACCACAAAGATGGGGAAAAAGCAGGGCAGGAAAGCTGGAAATTCAAAAAATAAGAGTGCATCTCCCCCTGCAAAGGAACGCAGCTCATCGCCAACAACGGATCAAAGCTGGATGGAGAATGACTTTGACGAGATGAGAGAAGAAGGCTTCAGTCCATCAAACTTCTCAGAGCTAAAGGAGGAATTATGTACCCAGTGCAAAGAAACTAAAAATCTTGAAAAAAGAGTGGAAGAATTGATAACTAGAATAATTAATGCAGAGAAGGCCATAAGTGAACTGACAGAGATGAAAACCATGACACGAGAAATACGTGACAAATGCACAAGCTTCAGTAACCGACTCGATCAACTGGAAGAAAGAGTATCAGCGATTGAGGATCAAATGAATGAAATGAAGCGAGAAGAGAAATCTAAAGAAAAAAGAAGAAAAAGAAATGAACAAAGCTTGCAAGAAGTATGGGATTATGTAAAAAGACCAAATCTACGTCTCATTGGGGTACCTGAAAGTGAGGGGGAAAATGGAACCAAGTTGGAAAACACTCTTCAGGATATCATCCAGGAGAACTTCCCCAACCTAGTAGGGCAGGCCAACATTCAAATTCAGGAAATACAGAGAATGCCACAAAGATACTCCTCAAGAAGAGCAACTCCAAGACACATAATTGCCAGATTCACCAAAGTTGAAATGAAGGAAAAAATTTTAAGGGCAGCCAGAGAGAAACGTTGGGTTACCCACAAAGGGAAGCTCATCAGACTAACAGCAGATCTCTCGGCAGAAACTCTCCAAGCCAGAAGAGAGTGCGGGCCAATATTCAACATTCTTAAAGAAAAGAAGTTTAAACCCAGAATTTCATATCAGCCAAACTAAGTTTCATAAGTGAAGGAGAAATAAAATCCTTTACAGATAAGCAAATGCTTAGAGATTTTGTCACCACCAGGCCTGCCTTACAAGAGACCCTGAAGGAAGCACTAAACATGGAAAGGAACAACCGGTACCAGCCATTGCAAAAACATGCCAAAATGTAAAGACCATCGAGGCTAGGAAGAAACTGCATCAACTAATGAGCAAAATAACCAGTTAATATCACAATGGCAGGATCAAGTTCACACATAACAATATTAACCTTAAATGTAAATGGACTAAATCCTCCAATTAAAAGACATAGACTGGCAAACTGGATAAAGAGTCAAGACCCATCAGTCTGCTGTATTCAGGAGACCCATCTCACATGCAGAGACATACATAGGCTCAAAATAAAGGGATGGAGGAAGATCTACCAAACAAATGGAAAACAAAACAAAGCAGGGGTTGTAATACTAGTCTCTGATAAAACAAACTTTAAACCATCAAAGATCAAAAGAGACAAAGAAGGCCATTACATAATGGTAAAGGGATCAATTCAACAGGAAGAGCTAACTATCCTAAATATATATGCACCCAATACAGGAGCACCCAGATTCATAAAGCAAGTCCTTAGAGACTTACAAAGAGACTTAGACTCCCATACAATAATAATAGGAGACTTCAACACCCCACTGTCAACATTAGACAGATCAATGAGACAGAAAGTTAACAAGGATATCCAGGAATTGAACTCAGCTCTGCACCAAGCAGACCTAATAGACATCTATGAAACTCTCCACCCCAAATCAACAGAATATACATTCTACTCAGCACCACATCATACTTAATTGCAAAATTGACCACATAATTGGAAGTTAAGCACTCTTCAGCAAATGTACAAGAACAGAAATTAAAACGAACTGTCTCTCAGACCACAGTGCAATCAAACTAGAACTCAGGACTAAGAAACTCAATCAAAACCGCTCAACTACATGGAAACTGAATAACCTGCTCCTGAATGACTACTGGGTACATAACGAAATGAAGGCAGAAATAAAGATGTTCTTTGAAACCAATGAGAACAACGATACAACATACCAGAATCTCTGGGACACATTTAAGGCAGTGTGTAGAGGGAAATTTATAGCACTATGCCCACAAGAGAAAGCTGGAAAGATCTAAAATTGACACTCTAACATCACAATTAGAAGAACTAGAGAAGCAAGAGCAAACACATTCAAAAGCTAGCAGAAGGCAAGAAATAACTAAGATCAGAGCAGAACTGAAGGAGATAGAGATATAAAAAACCCTCCAAAAAATCAATGAATCCAGGAGTTGGTTTTTTGAAAAGATCAACAAAATTGATAGACCGCTAGCAAGACTAATAAAGAAGAAAAGAGAGAAGAATCAAATGGATGCAATAAAAAATGATAAAGGGGATATCACCACCGACCCCACAGAAATACAAACTACTATCAGAAAATACTATAAACACCTCTATGCAAATAAACTAGAAAATCTAGAAGAAATGGATAATTTCCTGGACACTTACACGCTCCTAAGACTAAACCAGGAAGAAGCTGAATTCCTGAATAGACCAATAGCAGACTCTGAAATTGAGGCAATAATTAATAGCCTACCAACCAAAAAAAGTCCAGGACCAGATGGATTCACAGCTGAATTCTACCAGAGGTACAAGGAGGAGCTGGTACCATTCCTTCTGAAACTATTCCAATCAATAGAAAAAGAGGGAATCTTCCCTAACTCATTTTATGAGGCCAACATCCTCCTGATACCAAAGCCTGGCAGAGACACAGCAAAAAAAGAGAATTTTAGACCAATATCCCTGATGAACATCGATGCAAAAATCCTCAATAAAATACTGGCAAACCGGATCCAGCAGCACATCAAAAAGCTTATCCACCATGATCAAGTGGGCTTCATCCCTGGGATGCAAGGCTGGTTCAACATACGCAAGTCAATAAACATAATCCAGCATGTAAACAGAACCAAAGTCAAAAACCACATGATTATCTCAATAGATGCAGAAAAGGCCTTTGACAAAATTCAACAGCCCTTCATGCTAAAAATGCTCAATAAATTCAGTATTGATGGAACATATCTCAAAATAATAAAAGCTATTTATGACAAACCCACAGCCAATATCATACTGAATAGGCAAAAACTGGAAAAATTCCCTTTGAAAACTGGCACAAGACAGGGATGCCCTCTCTCACCACTCCTATTCAACATAGTGTTGGAAGTTCTGGCTAGGGCAATCAGGCAAGAGAAAGAAATCAAGGGTATTCAGTTAGGAAAAGAAGAAGTCAAATTGTCCCTGTTTGCGGATGACATGATTGTATATTTAGAAAACCCCATTATCTCAGCCCAAAATCTCCTTAAGCTGATAAGAAACTTCAGCAAAGTCTCAGGATACAAAATTAATGTGCAAAAATCACAAGCATTCTTATACACCAGTAAGAGACAAACAGAGAGCCAAATCATGAATGAACTTCCATTCACAATTGCTTCAAAGAGAATGAAATACCTAGGAATCCAACTTACTAGGGATGTAAAGGACCTCTTCAAGGAGAACTACAAGCCACTGCTCAGTGAAATAAAAGAGGACAGAAACAAATGAAAGAACACACCATGCTCATGGATAGGAAGAATCAATATCGTGAAAATGGCCATACTGCCCAAGGTAATTTATAGATTCAATGCCATCCCCATCAAGCTACCAATGAGTTTCTTCACAGAATTGGAAAAAACTGCTTTAAAGTTCATATGGAACCAAAAAAGAGCCCGCATTGCCAAGACAATCCTAAGTCAAAAGAACAAAGTTGGAGGCATCACGCTACCTGACTTCAAATTATACTACAAGGCTACAGTAACCAAAACAGCATGGTACTGGTACCAAAACAGAGATATAGACCAATGGAACAGAACAGAGTCCTCAGAAATAATACCACACATCTACAGCCATCTGATCTTTGACAAACCTCAGAAAAACAAGAAATGGGGAAAGGATTCCCTATTTAATAAATGGTGCTGGGAAAATTGGCTAGCCATAAGTAGAAAGCTGAAACTGGATCCTTTCCTTACGCCTTATACGAAAATTAATTCAAGATGGATTAGAGACTTAAATGTTAGACCTAATACCATAAAAACCCTAGAAGAAAACCTAGGTAATACCATTCAGGACATAGGCATGGGCAAGGACTTCATGTCTAAAACACCAAAAGCAATGGCAACAAAAGCCAAAATTGACAGATGGGATCTAATTAAACTGAAGAGCTTCTGCACAGCAAAAGAAACTACCATCAGAGTGAACAGGCAACCTACAGAATGGGAGAACATTTTTGCAATCTACTCATCTGACAAAGGGCTAATATCCAGAACCTACAAAGAACTCAAACAAATTTACAAGAAAAAAACAAACAACCCCATCGAAAAGTGGGCAAAGTATATGAACAGATACTTCTCAAAAGAAGACATTCATACAGCCAACACACACATGAAAAAATGCTCATCATCACTGGCCATCAGAGAAATGCAAATCAAAACCACAATGAGATACCATCTCACACCAGTTAGAATGGCGATCATTAAAAAGTCAGGAAACAACAGGTGCTGGAGAGGATGTGGAGAAACAGGAACACTTTTACACTGTTGGTGGGATTGTAAACTAGTTCAACCATTATGGAAAACAGTATGGCGATTCCTCAAGGATCTAGAACTAGAAGTACCATATGACCCAGCCATCCCATTACTGGGTATATACCCAAAGGATTATAAATCATGCTGCTATAAAGACACATGCACACGTATGTTTATTGCGGCACTATTCACAATAGCAAAGACTTGGAATCAACCCAAATGTCCATCAGTGACAGACTGGATTAAGAAAATATGGCACATATACACCATGGAATACTATGCAGCCGTAAAAAAGGTTGAGTTTGTGTCCTTTGTAGGGACATGGATGCAGCTGGAAACCATCGTTCTCAGCAAACTATCCCAAGAACAGAAAACCAAACACCGCATGTTCTCACTCATAGGTGGGAACTGAACAAGGAGATCACTTGGACTCAGGAAGGGGAACATCACACACTGGGGCCTATCATGGGGAGGGGGGAGGGGGGAGGGATTGCATTGGGAGTTATACCTGATGTAAATGATGAGTTGATGGGTGCTGATGAGTTGAGGAGTGCAGCACACCAACATTGCACAAGTATACATATGTAACAAACCTGCACGTTATGCATATGTACCCTAGAGCTTAAAGTATAATAATAATAATAATAAAATAAAATAATTTAAAAAATTAAAAAAAGAATGTACTATTGGAAAAAAAGAAACATTCTATATTTTATTTTTTTAAATTAATTTATTTTTGAGACAGGGTCTCACTCCTGTGGCTGAGGCTGCATTGTAATAATGGGAGCTCGACTCACTGCAGTCTCTACTTCCTGGGTTCAAGTGACCCTCCCACATCAGCCTCCCGAGTAGCTGGGACTACAAGCAGACACCACCACACCCAGCTAATGTTGTATTTTTAGTAGAGAAGGAGTTACACCAAGCTGTGTAACCTGGTCTCGAACTTCTGAGCTCAAGTGATGAGCCTGCCTCGGCCTCCCAAAGTGCTGGGATTACAATCGTGAGCCACTGTGCTCAGCCTACATTCTATATTTTGATACTCACTTTGAAATTCAAATGTATTAAAGGAGAACATTGATTTTATATTTTTGTAAAGGCAGTCTTGTTTTAAAGAGAGAAAAATTTGGGCACAGTGGCTCATGCCTGTAATCCCAACACTTTGAGAGGCTGAGGCAGGAGGATTAGTTGAGCCCAGGAGTTTGAGACCAGCCAGGGCAACATAGTGAGATCCCTGCCTCTACAAAACAAACCGAAACTAGCTAGATGTGGTGGTGCGTGCCTGTAGTCCTAGCTACTCAGGAAGCTGAGGCAGGAAGATTGCTTGAGCCTTGGAGTTTGAGGCTGTAGGTGACCCATGATTGCCCCACTGTACTCCAACCTGGGCTACAGAGCAAGACACTGTCCCCCAACCCAGAAACAGAAAATGAAAGAAAAATTTGACACAAGTTGTCACCTTAACAATTTTAGAAACAGTTCTTTTTCTTTTCTTTCTTCTTTTTTTTCTTTTCTTTTTTTTTTAGACAATGTCGCATTCTGTCACCCAAGCTGGAGTGCAGTGGCATGCTTACGGCTTACTGCAGCCTCAACCTCCCAGGCTCACACCATCCTCCCACCTCAGCCTCCCAGGTAGCTGGCACTATAAACATGCGCCACCATGCCTGGCTAATTTTTGTATTTTTAATAGAGATGGGGGTTTCACCATGTTTCCCAGGCTGGTCTTGAACTCCTGGACTCAAGTGATCCTCCCACTTCAGCCTCCCAAAGTGCTCAGATTATAGGCATGAGCCACCATGCCCAGCCAATTTTTTCTTTCATGAGTCATTAAGCTATGTGAAATTTAGTGGATAGAAATTGTAAAACAGTCCAAATGTGTTTAATCTTCGTGGTTATCCACTGGGGAATATGGGTCAATAGAGACAAGAGGACTGCTCTTGTTTCTCAACATCTATATACCTTTCAGTGTCTAACATAAACACATTTCCAATAAAATTAACAACTGTTAATTGGAATTCATTCTAGTTGTAGGGGAAAGGAAATATTTAAATCCTTTTCAGATTTTTTTTTCTTTTTTTTTCTTTTTTCTTTTTTTTTTGAGACGGAGTTTCACTCTTGTTGTCCAGACTGGAGTGCAGTGGCACAATCTTGGCTCACTGCAACCTCCACCTCCCGGGTCCAAGCGAATCTCCTGCTTCAGCCTCCCAAGTAACTGGGATTACAGGTGCACGCCACCATGCCTGGCCAATTTTTTTTTTTTTTTTTTTTTTTAAAGTAGAGATGGGGTTTCCCCCTGTTGGCCAGGCTGGTCTCGAACTCTTGATCTCAGGTGATCCGCCCACTTCAGCCTCCCAAAGTGTTAGGATTACAGATGTGAGCCACTGTGCCTGGCTCTTTTCAGATTAAAGAAAAAAATTATCTTCGTATCTTGACCATGCTACCTTCAAACCAGTTTTCATTAAAAAAAAAATCAAGACAAGAGCAATATTAGATTTATGTCTGAGAGCATTAAAAAGCTGCAAGCACAAGAGGATAGAGAATACATTTTCTTTTTAAGTATCTAGGGAACATACATGAACACTGATCATCTATTAGGCCAGAAAGAAAATATCAATTTCAAAAGGCAGAAATATTACAGACATTTTCTGAATACAGTATGGTAAACCTAGAAATTAATGATCGAATCAGAAAAAATTCCCCTTGTCCTGGAGATTAAAAAATTGTCTTAAATGATGCTTGAGTCAAAGGGGGAAATCAGAACCAATGCTGAACTTCTAAAATGGAATTAAAGCATAAGGACAGTTGCTAGCATCTGTGCTGTCATTGTGTGAATTAGAAAAGGTGTTCCTTTTTCAAGTAAAAACAGAGACCAACCCTGCTGTATCTGAGTGACGATGGCCTGGAGCCCAGCTGGCTGAAAGATGAGCATGAGGCTTTAGGGAATTAGAGCCAAAGTGAGTTGGTAACTGGAGAAGAAAGAAAACATATAAATTTCTCTTCTCTAGGGGAAAAAAACCTGAGTATGAGTTTTCCCTTAAGATTGGAAGTAAATTTCTATTAAAGTGCTTGCTAGCAAGATTTTGAAGGCCAGGAAAAAGTAATATGCAAGAAGTGTTTTCTTTGATTGAGTTCTATATTCTCAAGACCTGACTCCTAAGAACAAAAAGACAAGAAAGCAGTTTATTAAAATATAAGAATTTTTTTTTTTTTTTTTTTTTTTTGAGACGGAGTCTCGCTCTGCCGCCCAGGCTGGAGTGCAGTGGCCGGATCTCAGCTCACTGCAAGCTCCGCCTCCCGGGTTCACGCCATTCTCCTGCCTCAGCCTCCCGAGTAGTTGGGACTACAGGCGCCCGCCACCGTGCCCGGCTAGTTTTTTGTATTTTTTAGTAGAGACGGGGTTTCACCGTGTTAGCCAGGATGGTCTCGATCTCCTGACCTCGTGATCCGCCCATCTCGGCCTCCCAAAGTGCTGGGATTACAGGGTTGAGCCACCGCGCCCGGCCAAAATATAAGAATTTTAATAAACTTGTTACTTTCCTATAACCCACTATAGATTTACCTGTTTCAAATGCTTTTTATTTTTCAATTTTTTTTTGAGGCAGTGTCTTGTTCTGTCACCGATCTCAGCTCACTGCAACCTCCTCCTTCCGGGTTCAAGCAAGCCTCGTGCCTCAGCCTTCCGAGCAGCTGGGATTACAGGTGTGTGCTGCCATGCCCAGCTAATTTTTTCATTTTTAGTAGAGATGGGGTTTGGTCATGTTGCCCAGGCTGATCCTGAACTCCCAGCCTCAAGTGGTCTGCCTGCCTTAGCCTCCCAAAGTGCTGGGATTACAGGCATGAGTCAACTGCACCTGGCCAATTTTTTAATTTTTTGAGATAGGATCTTGCTGTGTTGCCCAAGCTGGAGTGCAATAAGTAGCATAGTCATGGCTCACTGCAGCCTCAGCCTCCCAGGCTCAAGTGATCCTCTCGCCTCAGCCTCCCAAGTAGCTGGGACCACAGGCAGACACTACCATGCCCTGCTAATCAAACACTTTAGAAACATAATTGTGTCATTTTAACAAGTTACTGTGTAGAGTGTAGAAATCTTAGAGGATCAATAAAAGAGCCAAAAAAAAAAAAATCCCCAAATAAGTTACTGTGAAAAGTAATGGTCAAAGTTTTCTATCACCTGATGTAAATGATTTGCGAGTAAGCTTGCCAAGCCTGTCTTAAAGGATGCCTATATTGAAAGCCAAGAAAAGTCCCAGTTTGTAATTGTGTTGCTATTATAAATAACCATTCAGATAGTCCCTTCTTGCAGCAGTAGAATATTTTTGAATGGAGGGACTCCTGACATTACTTTCCTAAAATCACAAAAGGCTCTCACTCTCAGGGTTTTGTTTTGTGTGGATAACTTTCTCTTACAGTCACATCTCTCCTAGGATGGGAGCAATAAAGCCTGTGGGTGCCATGAAAGGATGGGTACCTCACCAGAGAGGACTGGTCTCAGCAATGCCCTTAAGTGGTCAAAACATGCTGCGGTTGAGGTCAGGATTGTGAGGGGATAGAGGTGAGGTAGGGAAGTAACTGAGTGCATTTAGACTGAGATGAATAGCAACCTAGAAATTGAGGGGAAGAGCTGTTGATGAGCTCTTTCTGGCATGAGGAGTAGGGGTAGCTCAAGGTGGATTTTGATGCAGGAGTCACTGGGCAGGAATTTAAGAGACTTCCATTGTGACGCTACGGATAGGCCACAATGGTGCAGTGACAAAATAAAGACCTGGTTGCTAGGGCCAGAGAATAAACACCGGGTGCCTAGAGGAGAAGAGATGGAGCCCCAGCCCTGGTCCCCTTTCCCACCCTTCCTCCCCACAAGGCTGTCTGAGATGCCACCTTCCACCTAAACATCAGCTCCCCAATTTTAATCCTTAACTTTGGTCCCTGACTTCTGCTTGATCTCCAGCCACATTTGCACGAAGGAACATCACCTGTCCATCCTGGAATCTCTAAGGTTTTCTGCTTTCCTTCTGTCCCAATGGCCAACTCTGCGAAGTCAGCTGAGATGCCCACCATCTCCAAAACCCTTAACCCTACTCCTGATCCTCATCAAGAATCTCTGGACCCTAGGATTACCATTGCCTTATTCGAAATTGGATCACTTTCCCCTTCCTCCTGGGGCTCTCTCCCTTCCCTAAAGAATAGCAGCCATCAAGTTACAGAACAACAGACTGCAGAGAAGTTTAACAGTCTCTTGAAAGAAATTAAAGATATTCTTAAAAATATGGCAGGTTTTGAAGAGAAGATCACAGAAGCAAAAGAACTTTTTGAGGAAACCAATATTTCTGAGGATGTGTCAGCCCACAAAGAAAATATCAGAGGACTTGACAAAATCAATGAAATGTTATCAACAAACCTGCCTGTTAATTTAGCCCCAGAGAAAGAAGAGAATGAACATAAACAGGAGATGATATTGGAAAACCAGGACTCTGAGAACATAGTACAAGTTTTTGCAAGAGATTTGGTAAATCGTTTAGAAGAAAAAAAAGTCAACGAAACTCAACAAAGTCAGGAAAAAGCGAAAAACAGGCTCCTTAATGTTCAAGAAGAAACTATGAAAATTAGGAACAACATGGAGCAATTACTACAGGAAGCAGAACACTGGAGTAAACAACATACTGAGCTCAGTGAACTGATAAAATCCTATCAGAAATCTCAGAAAGACGTAAGTGAAACTCTCAGAAATAATGGAGTCGATTTCCAAACCCAGCCAAATAATGAAGTGTCAGCTAAGCATGAGCTGGAGGAGCAGGTGAAGAAACTAAGCCATGACACCTATTCATTGCAGTTGATGGCAGCTTTGCTAGAGAATGAATGCCAAATCTTACAGCAGAGAGTAGAGATTCTCAAGGAACTCCATCATCAGAAACAGGGAACTCTGCAAGAGAAGCCAATTCAGATAAACTGTAAACAGGACAAGAAAAATCAGAAGCCATCAGAAGCAAAGAAAGTAGAAATGTATAAGCAGAACAAGCAAGAAATGAAGGGTACATTTCGTAAAAAAGACAGATCCTGTAGAAGCCTGGATGTTTGTCTTAATAAGAAAGCTTGCAATAACCAGTTCAATATTCATGTTGCAAGAAAAGCTCTTAGGGGAAAAATGAGGTCAGCTAGCAGCCTAAGATAGAAAATACCAAAAGCAGACGAAAAGGTGAATCCTTAAAAAACTACATCTGATACATCCAGCTTGTCAGGCATGATCAATCATCAGACCTTGGGCAGATCTGCTGATTCAACCAAGAAAAAGTTATAGAATAAGAAGATTAACACTTACATTACTCATTACCTCAGCAGTTATGTAAGTCCGGTCTTTGATGACCATTGTGTCTACATCAGGTTCATAACTTTTCACCTTTACAATCTGCTTGTTTTTTTTTTTGTAATTATTAGATAGACAGCCTAGAGTGAGAAGTTACAGGTCCAATTAAGTAAAGATCTACATTAAAACCAGAATACAAGGGAACATTTTTTTTTCTTTATTTAATCATTGCCTGGGAGCAGGGGGAGTTCTGGGGGAAAAAAGTGTATAGTGTTTTTGGCCAGGTGCAGTGGTATTTTGGGAGGCCAAGGTAGGAGGATTGCTCAAGGCCAGGAGTTTGAGATAAACCTGACCAACACAGCAAGATCCCATCTCTAAAAAAAAATTAAGTGTAAAAAAGTACATAATGCTTTAGTTGTGACCTTTTAAAGTCCCCTTTCTAAATGTATGTTTCCTTTCCCTATTATATACTCAAATGTGGGATGTGGGGGAATTTAAAAAATGCTGATAATCCAACCCTAACAAATCATTTTTCTCTTATAAATCTGCACTGGCTCTACTTTTTCTAAGGGGCCTCCCTTGCTCCTCCACTAGTGAACTGTGGGCATACTGGGCAGCAGAGGCCCTTGGGAAGGACCCCCTCAACTTGTTTGGAAGAACAGAGACATTTCTAAATTTCATTTTTTATTTTATTTTATTTGTTTTATTTTATTTTATTTTTTTAATTATTTTTGAGATGGAGTTTTGCTCTTGTTGCCCAGGTTGGAGCGCAATGGCATGATCTCGGCTCACTGCAACCTTCACTTCCCAGGTTCAGGCTATTCTCTTGCCTCAGCCTCCTGAGTTGCAGGATTACAGGCACCTATCACCACACCCGGCTAATTTTTCTTATTTTTTAGTAGAGATGGGGTTTCATCATGTTGGCCAGCCTGATCTCGAACTTCTGACCTCAGGTGATCCACCTGCCTCAGTCTCCCAAAGTGCTGGGATTATAGGCATGAACCACCATGCCCAGCCTAGATTTTATTTTTGCTGGAAAAGTTTCTCCCATTCCTCCAGGTATATACAGTAGTGTTACCCAGGGGGAAAAAAGCAGTATCTTCTGTTAAGGGAGCTGGACTTCTGGTTCCAGAAAAGATGGAGCAGATGAATTTTCCCTTATTCTTCCCTTTAGGTAAGCTAAAACCCCTGGACATTATATATAAAGCAAATATAAGAAGATTCTGAAAGGTGGAGAAAAGGAAGTGGAATGGCCAGGGACCCTGAAACTTAAGGAATAACATGGTGCTTAGTTCTCTGGGTTTTCTTTTTGCCTCTTATATATTCTGAGCTAGGTGCTGGAGAAGTCCACAACCCAAAAATGTCAATGCATGTAGACAAAAAAATTCCCCCATAAAGCCTGCTTTCTTTTGCCAACAGATGAGGAAAGGAACAGTCTGGCAAGACAGAAACCTTTCGATAAAACTGCCCTAATCCAGCCAAATTGTATAGAAACATATTTCTACCCCCATCGCCCTCAGCAAATACTGAGTAGAGAGCCTAGACATTCATCCTTGCCTGGCAGTCATGAGGCTCCCCTCCACTACTCTTCTGGGATGGTGCAGAGGAGGTAAGAGTAGGGATCCTAAAGTTCTGCCCTCCACCTGATGGTAACAGTGCTCTTCCCTGGCCTCCCCCAACCCCTCCAGTAGGGTGGAATGTCAGTGGAGGCCACATGAGTAGCCTAGATTTCTACCCCTTTTCCCTGCTGGCAGCATCAGCAGGGCCCTACTAAAAAAGAAGACTTAATAAGATCCAGGGTCCCCTAACAATGCCCAAAATGTCCAGGACACAATGGAAAAATCACTCAGTATACTGAGAGCCAGAAAAATCTCAATTTGAATGAGAAAAGACAATTAACAGATATCAACAATGGGATAACACAGACACTAGAGTTATCTGACAAGGAATTTAAAGCAGTCATTATAAAAATGCTTCAGGCTGGGCGCCGTGGCTCACGCCTGCAATCTCAGCACTTTGGGAGGCCGAGGTGGGCGGATCACCTGAGGTTGGGAGTTTGAGACCAGCCTGACCAAAATGGAGAAACCCCGTCTCTACTAAAAATACAAAATTAGCTGGGCATCATGGCACATGCCTGTAATCCCAGTTACTCAGGAGGCTGAGGCAGGAGAATCGCTCAAACCCAGGAGGCAGAGGTTGCAGTGAGCCAAGATCGCACCATTTCACTCCAGCCTGGGCAACAAGAGTGAAACTCCATCTCAAAAAAAAAAAAAAAAAAAAAAAAAAAAAAAAAAAAAAAGCTTCTATGAACAGTTACAAACATGAAACAAATGAAAAGGTAGAAAGTATCAGCAAATAAATATAAAGGAGACATAAGTGGAAATTATGGAACTGAAAAATGTAAGTAATATAGCCTCACTGAATGTGGTCAATAGCAAAATATAGATATCAGAGAAAAGATTCTATGAACTTGAAGATAGAACTATATAGATGACCCAGAGAAAATTGACAGAGAGGCTGGGCACAGTGGCTCATGGCTGTAATCCCAGCACTTTGAGAGGCTGAGGCAGGTGGATCACTTGAGGTCAGGAGTTTGAGACCAGCATGGGCAATATAGTGAGACCCCTATCTCTACAAAAAATACAAAAATTAGCCAGGCGTAGTGGGGCACACCTGTAGTCTCAGCTACTCAGGAGGCTAAGATGGGAGGATTGCTTGAACCCAGGAGTTTGACACCAGCCTGGGAAACACAGGGAGACCCCATCTCTACAAAAATTAGCCAGGCATGACAGCACACGCTTGTAGTGTCAGCTACTTGGGAGGCTGAGATAGATTGCTTGAGCCTGGGAGGTTGAGGCTGCAATGAGCCATGATCATGCCACTGCACTCCAGCCTAGCGGACAGAGTGAGCCCTGTCTCAACCAATCAATCAATCAATCAAAAAGTTAGAGTGAGAACCCAGGATCCTCTCCATCTTGCCTTCCAGGGGTAAAGGTTTTTTTTTTTTTTTTTCTTCTCTCTTTTGTTTTTTTTTGAGACCGAGTTTTGCTCTTGTTGCCCAGGCCAGAGTGCAATGGTGCAATCTTGGCTCATCGCAACCTCTGCCTCCCAGGTTCAAGTGATTCTCCTGCCTCAGCCTCCCAAGTAGCTGGGATTACAGGTGCCCACCATCATGCCCACCTAATTTTGTATTTTTAGTAGAGACAGGGTTCCTCCATGTTGGTCAGGCTGGTCTTGAACTCCTGTCCTCGGGTGATCTACCCGCCTTGGCCTCCCAAAGTGCTAGGATTACAGGTGTGAGCCACCATGCCCACCTTTTTTCTCTCTTCTTTTAGAAGGGGAGGACAGCTGTCTTTCTCTTCTATATGAATGCTCAGTTTCATTTTCTCAGAATTCCTCACTTACAGTACAGACCTCATAGAGGATGACATCTGGTTCTCATTGCATGCCTCCAAGGATAAGAACTAGGACAAGGGAATCCAGCACAGTAATTATCATAATCTGTCTCTGGTGCAAAAACTTCATGTATGCATTCAGGGCAACATAAAGATGAGTATTAAAAACCCAACGAAGACAATCACAATCTCCACCACAGGTTCTATTATACCTGTAGCAGGGGCATAATAGATTTTCATATGTTGAAAGTACCAAAATGACAACTGAAATGCTGCTCCCTACTCCTAAACCAACATTACTTTCTATGTTTGGAATATGTATCACTTTATTCAAAAGCTAAAAGCCAACACTTTCTTGTTACAGCCCTTAGTGAAATAAAAAGAGATTGCCACACTTACATAATATTGGGGGTCCTTAAAAAAATTACACACTTCTTTTCATCTGTCTTTCCTTCAAATGGAGATACCCTCCACACTATTCTCCAAGCATTTTGATTAATAAAGAATTGTGTAGTTTGCTTGGCTAGGTGCGGTGGCTCACACCTGTAATCTCAGCACTTTGGGAGGCCGAGGCAGGCAGACCACCTGAGGGCAGGAGTTTGAGAGCAGCCTGGCCAACATGACAAACCCCGTCTCTACTAAAAATACAAAAATTAGCTGGGCATAATGACGCATGCCTGTAACCCCAGCTACTTTGGTAACTGAGGCAGGAGAATCGCTTGAACCTGGGAGGCAGAGGTTGCAGTGAGCCAAGATCACGCCAGTGCACTCCAGCCTGGAAGACAGAGTGAGACTCCATTTCAAGAAAAAAAAAAGAAAGAAAGAAATCTTTCCTTATATCATGAATAAAAGTCTTCCAAAGCCCTTTTAATTTCTTGTCTTTCTCATTTATTTCTTTAATTTATCTTGAATTGATCCAGAAAAAGATTCGTCACGGTATTTAGGTTGATTGTCTGTAAGTTGTACGATGGGTGTTTTCAAGTCCCTTTTTGGTTGTCTATGCTTTGAGCCCTTTTTAACCTTTCCAGTAAGAAAGTATGAGGCACTGTAAAAAGTAAGGATGGAATAATGGAAGAAGCATTTCACAAATAGGGAGGTAATCTAAGTCTCAACTTGTTTCAGTCTGAGTTGCTTCATTTAAAAGGTGGCGATAATAACTTTCTTTTGGACCATGGATAAATTGTTCAAAGATTCTCTGGCTCCCTCAGCTGGGGTCTTATTGCTCTCTGGGAAGTAGGAACAGATTAAATGAGAGAATTAGAAACTAATCAGAAGCAAACCTGGCTAAAAAGAAAGGGAACAATAGCCAAAAACCCAAGCACACAGGATATCCGGAAGTTGGGGTCATTGGTGTGTTGCAAGTAAAAAGAAAGATAAGTATTACATTAAAAAGACAGCTATTCTAGATTAATGTGAGGTAGAGGAGTGGATTTATCATCATTATCACATCAATATTATTATTTTTATAAAGTTATTCTACAAACCTGATTGATACAGAAAATCATTTTAATTTTTCTTACCTTAATAAAGAAAGGCCTCAGGCAGATCATCACTGGAGTGTCACAGCCAGTTGACTGTTTTTCTTTCCTAACAATCACACACTCTTCCAGCGGAAACCACTGACCACTAATCCATATTTAATTAAATTTTCTCTCACAGGGAAGCATATATTGCTTTGGTTTGTACTGGTCTGTTAGGAAGCCTCAGTTTATGAGGAATTAGATACTGATATGTGTATTTTGCTTTGATTTTAAAGATTAATTGGTTTTTCCAATTTAAGAGAAAGTACTGTTCAATGGTCCTCAGATTTTTCTAGGGAAAGACCTTATTTTGTTTATTTGTTTCTTCTCCCTTTTTCTTGATGTATCCTATTAATCTTTAACAAAACCCAGATTTTGGCTTCATTAATCTTCATTATTTTTAGTATTCCATTTCAATGATTTCTGGCCCCTTCTTGATTTCCCTTTTTAAAAGTTGTTTTGTTGCATTTTTTTCAATTTCTTTTTCTTTTATTGTGGTAAAACAATATACAACATTAAATTTACCATCTTAACTATTTAAAGAATTTTTTTTTTTAATTTTTGTTTTATTTTTATTTTGAGATGAGGTCTTGCTATGTTGCCCAGGCTCGTCTTAAACTCCTGGATTCAAAGTATTCTCCCACCTCAGCCTCCTAAGTGGCTAGGATTAAAGGTATGTGCCACTGTGCCTAGCTCATCTGAACCATTTTTAAGTATACAGCTCAGTAGTGTTAAGTATATTCATTTTCCCATTATTGTGCAATGGATCTCTATAACTTTTTTATCTTGTAAAACTCACACTTTATGCCCATTAAACACTAATTCTTCCTTTTCCCTTTCTACTTTGTTTCTATAATTTTGACTATTTTAGATAATTAATATGGACTCACACAGTATTTGTCTTTTTGTGACTAGATTATTTCACTTAGCATAATGTCCTCCAGGTTCATCCACATTATTGCATATTGCAGGATTTCCTTCTATTTGAAACTCCTTAATATTCCATTGCATGTATATACCACATTTTCTTTATTCGTTCAAACACTGATGGACACCTGGTTTGCTTCTACCTCTTGGCTATTGTGAATGATACTATAATGAACATAGGTATGCAAATATCTCTTCAAGGTCCAGCTTTGAATTATTGTGGGTATCTACCCAGAAATGAGATTGCTGGATCCTATGGTAATTCTATTTTTAATTTTTTGAACAATCTACATATTGTTTTCCATAATAGTTGCACCATTTTATATTACCACCAGCAGTGCAATTTCTCCAGATTCCTGCCAACATTTATTATTTTCTGTTTTTTTTTTTTTTTTTAAGAGACAGGGTCTTGCACTGTTGCCCAGGGTGCAGTGGCTCAATTGTAGTTCACTGTAGTCTTGAACTCCTAGGCTCAAGCAGTCCTCTCCCCTCAGCCTCCCAAAGTGCTGGGATTATAGGCATGAGCCAGTGTTCCTAGCCTTCCGTTCTTTTGATAGTAGCCATCCTAATGGGTGTAAGATGACAAATCACAAAGGCAAACTGCATTTCTATTACGATTATTGATGTTGAGCACATTTTAATATGGTGATTTTTAAAACATCTTCTTTGTAGAACTGTGTATTTAAGTCCTTTGCTCATTTTTAATCAGGTTATTTCTTGTTGGCAGTATTGAGTTATACGACTTCCTTATATACTCTGGGTATTAACCCCTGATCCAATACATGACTTGCAAATATTTTTCCTCATTCCATAGGTTTCCTTGTTACTCTGTTAGTTGCTTCTTTTGATACACAGAAGTTTTTCAGTTTGGTGTAGTCCCATTTGTCTATGTTCACTTTTCTTCCCTGTGCTTTGGTGTCACATTCAAGAAATCATTGTCAAATCCAATGTCTGGAAGCTTTCCTGCTATATTGTCTTCTAGGAGTTTTGTGTTTTAGGTCTTACATTTAGATCTCTAATCCATTTTTACTTAACTTTTGTATATAATGTAAGAGTCCAGCTTCATTCCTTTGCATATAGACCTCCAGTTTTCCCAACACCATTTATTGAAGACAATGCACTTTCCCCACTGTGTAGCCCTGGCACCTTTGTGAGGAATGGCTAAACTGGGATTTTTATTTAGTTGTTTATCTTTTGGGGGGATATAGTTATGAAAAGTAATCTAATTTAAATAAGTAATGTAATTTTAATGAATAAAATGAATAAACCAAATTTACATGTACCAGCATGGAGAGATGTTTTGACATCTTTTGTCAGAACTTTGGACTGATGTCAATTATGATACCTAATTAATCAAAGGAAAATTCTTAGAAATTTGAAAACTTGGGAGAGGAGAAGGATAGCATTAGGAGATATACCTAATGCAAATGACGGGTTAATGGGTGCAGCACACCAACATGGCACATGTATACATATGTAACAACCTGCACGTGGTGCACATGTACCCTAGAACATAAAGTATAATAAAAATAAATTAAAAAAAAGAAATTTGAAAACTTCAGATGAAGAACTTTCATAAAACTAACCACCTAAAATTTTACATACCTTAAATGAATATTATAGTTACAAAATTATTTTTACAACAGTAGCATTTAGCATTTCTTGTTGTCTTTCTTATTGTATATTTTCATTAAGAGTAGAATACTCAATATTTTAACAAATTTTTATTTTTTTAAATTTTATTTATTTATGTTTTTCTGAGACGGAGTCTTGCTCTGTCACCCAGACTGGAGTGCAGCGGCATGATCTCGGCTCACTACAACCTCTGCCTCCCAGGTTCAAGTGATTCTCCCACCTCAGCCGCCTGAGTAGCTGGGACTACAGGTGCCCACCACCACACCTGACTAATCTTTGTATTTTCAGTAGAGACAGGCTTTCACCATGTTGTCCAGGTTGGTCTTAAACTCCTGACCTCAGGTGATCCACACACCTCAGCCTCCCAAAGTGCTAGGATTACAGGCCTGAGCCACCATGCCTGCCTTAACATATTTTTAAAGTCAGGTGTTTTTTGGGTTTTTTTTGTTAAGGAAGACTCCTCCAAAAAAAAAAAAAAAAAAAGCAATTTTAACCAGTCACTGTATTCTAAAAATATTGGTATCATTTATAGTCAGATTTAGCTTTTCCAATAGTGTTTTCTGAACACTAAGTGTTCAGAAATAAAAAAATAAATAAAAAACACTAAGTTTTTAATTTATTAATTAATTTTGAGATAGAGTCTCGCTTTGTCGCCCAGGCTGGAGTGCAGTGGCGTGATCTCGGTTCACTGCAAGCTCCGCCTCCCGGGTTCATGCCATTCTCCTGCCTCAGCCTCCTGAGTAGCTATTTTTTAAAAAGTTATATTAGCACTTCTAACATGTGCATCAAATGTACCTGTAAGCTCCTTTATGATAGGATGTGGGTGTTTTCAAGGGAAGCATTGTAGGTACAGCGGCATCTTGTTTACCTAGCATAATTCTTGTTTCTGAAAAGCAACTACTCAACAATCTAATTTTCTTAGCCTGCTTCCAGTCATTAGTTCTAGTATCTGCCTTGAAATCTTCTGAGTTCATGCATTTGTTATCAGCACATGAGCTTTAACTTGTTATAAGGGTTTTTTTAATACTCTTATTTTATTGCCAAGTGATGTTTGGCTTCTTAAAAGTTTCCACTGGAAAGTGTGTCCTGGAAGCTAAATCTAGTTGTTGGCTCTGGTTAACGAATGAAATACTTGCCAGTAATTTGTAATACTTTTTTCCACTTAATTTCAAAATATTTCAAGTCATTTATTTGTGTATTTCAGATATTATAAGGATGCATAGTCCCCTATGATACCTTTTTTTTTTTTTTTTTTTTTTTTTGAGACAGAGTCTTGCTCTATTGCCCAGGCTGGAGTGCTGTGGCACGATCTCGGCTCACTGCAACCTCTGCCTCCCAGGTTCAAGCGATTCTCCTGCCTCAGCCACCCGAGTAGCTGGGACTACAGGTGTGCACCACCACACCTGGATAATTTTTGTATTTTTAGTAGAGGCGTGGTTTCATCAAGTTGGCCAGGATGGTCTTGATCTCTTTTTTTTTTTTTTTTTTTTTTGAAACAGAGTTTCACTCTTATTGCCCAGGCTGGAGTGCAATGGCACTATCTCGGCTCATTGCAACCTCCACCTCCCGGGTTCAAGCAATTCTCCTGCCTCAGCCTCCCGAGTAGCTGGGATTACAGGCATGTGCCACCACGCATGGCTAATTTTGCATTTTTATTAAAGATGGGGTTTCTCCATGTTGGCCAGGCTGGTCTCAAACTCCTGACCTCAGGTGATCTGCCTGCCTTAGCCTCCCAAAGTGCTGGCTTACAGGCGCCCACCGGGCAGGTCTCAATCTCTTGACGTCGTGATCCGCCCGCCTCTGATTCACAAGCTGATACTTGTTGTTTTTGTTTTTTAATCAAAGTTTTAATGAAAAAGATATTAAAATTTTTTTTAGGTAGGAAGGTTTGGGCATGGAGCTGGTTGATCTTTAAAATCCTAACCCAGCCAGGCACGGTAGCCCAGGCCTGTAATCCCAGCACTTTGAGAGGCTGAGGCGGGTGGGGTCAGGAGTTCGAGACCAGCCTGGCCAACATGGCGAAATCCCCGTCTCTACTAAAAATACAAAAAATTAGCTGGGAGTGGTGGCAGGTGCCTGTAATCCCAGCTACTTGGGAGGCTGAGGCCAGAGAATCACTTGATCCCGGGAAGCAGAGGTTGCAGTGAGCCAAGATCGCGCCATTGTACTCCAGCCTGGGCTACAAGAGCGAAACTCCATCTCAAAAATAATAATAATAATAATAACAATAAGAAGAAGAGGAAGAAGAAGAAGAAGAAGAAGAATGAGAATAAGAATAATTCCTAACCCATTTATTCCCATCAAACTGTCCAAAACTAGTAACTGGAAAGGTCCTGTAATGCTGGGCTCCTAACATTGAACACAAAGACTAGAATAATAGAATTATCTGGTATTTTCCCTTCCCTGAAAATTCCATCTTCAATTGGGGTCTATGGGTTCAAAAGCCATATTTATGAACCAAAATTTAGGACACATACTCTGGTACAAGGACAATGGATGGTGCAAAAAATATCCAGGATATCTAGCTGTTGAAACTGCAGCCCTCTCAATGACTCTAATGGTGAATCCAGCCCCAAAAGTTTTAGATACAAAAATAGTAACAACCCAATTGAATTTTACTGCATTTAAAAAACATAATTATTTCCAAATCTACTGAGCAACTGCACAGTCTTCAGTGACGCCTACGGTCACTGGGATTCCAAGACTCTCACTTCCAGGAGCGACGGGTCTTTTTATGCCTATGGGATTTATCTCGGCTCCTACTTCGAGTTCTATGACTACGCCTTTCGGAATGCGCGTTGTAGGGGCTAGAAAGTGTGTCTGAGCTCCGCCCTCTGTCCCTATCCCTGGTTGTTTCTTCTCTTGCCTCCCTCCCACTTGAGGACTTGTGCTCGTGCTTGGGTTTCTCCTTCTTCTGCTCCCTCTCTATGTCCTCTACTCCACCATAGTAGGCAGTCCTGGCCTCAGGGAGCTTCCGTCTCTCCCTGGGCTGTGACTTCTGAGCTCTCCCCGAGTTCTTGCTGCTGTGCTTCTTAGGGCCAGGGTCATCCTTTTCCTTTACTGTCTTGCTTCTGGGTGACGAAGAGGATGGTTGCTCTCCCTGTACCAACCGATCAGTTTTCTCTTTTTCTTTCTTTCTTTTCTTTTTTTCCTTTTTCTCCTTCTTGTGCTTTTTTGTTGGTTTTTCGTCTTCAGAGCTCTCAGACAAACTCGACGAGTAGGTATGAGCCCCACGGGAGCCCTTGTGGAGCTCTTTGGTCACATCATCCATTTCTTCCGAGCTCTTAGGAGCCCGATAGTTAGACACATGATCCACTCGGATAGTTCTTCCTTTGACCTTGATCCCATTAAAATTGTCAACGGCCAGAATCGTGCTCCTCTGGTCTTCATAGCAGAGGAAACAGAATCCTTTGGATTTCCCAGTCTTCTTGTCCCGCACAAGATTAATGTTAACAATCTCCCCATATTGTGAGAATACACAGATGATGTCCCCTTCAGTCAGTTCATAAGGAAGCCCTCCCAGGAAGATCCAGGCGCTGTCCTTGTACTCGGAGTGCCAGGACACCTTATCAGCCACCCCAAGCTTGACCTCTTCCTCATTCAGCTCGTTGATCAGCTTCACCTTAGTTAAAGCGTTCATCTCCGCGGGCTCGCGCTCAACGTTCAGGTATCAGTGCCCGGGCGAGGCAGCCCCCCGTGTGATACTTCGTGGCGCACGCGCGCACGTGTGTGTGTGTGTGTGTGTGTGTGTGTGTGTGTGTGTGTTTTACCAACCTTATTGAGTTATAATTTACATAAAGTAAAACACATCTATTTAAACGTGTGGTCTTATGTAACCTTCACTACTATAGTTAAGATAGTAAACATTTCCAAGCCGGGCACGGTGGCTCACGCCTGTAATCCCAGCACTTTGGGAGGCAGAGGCTGGCGGATCACCTGAGGTCAGAAGTTCGAGACCAGCCTGGCCAACATGGTGAAACCCCGTCTCTACTAAAAACACAAAGAATTAGCTTGGCGTGGTGGCGGGCGCCTGTAATCCCAGCTACTCAGGAGGCTGAGACAGGAGAATCACTTGAACCTGGGAGGTGGAGGTTGCAGTGAGCCGAGATTGCGCCATTGCACTCCAGCCTGGGCAACAAGAACGAAACTCCACCTCAAAAAAAAAAAAAAAGTAAACATTTCCTTTACCATGGAAACGTCTCTTATGCCTCTTTTCCACTCCCTGTCCCAGGCAATTACTAATTTGATTTCTATCAATTATAGGTTAAGTTTAACAGTTACAGAGCTTATTAGAAATGGAATCACATTATATGACTCTTTTTAGTCTAGGTTTTTTTTTCACTCAGTTGAATGTTTTTAACTTCATCCCTGTTGTTTTGTGTATCAGTAATTCTCATTGTGTAAATAGATAACAATTTATTCATTTCCCTGCTGATGGACATTTGGGTTCTTTTTAGTTTTGGGCTATATTATGAATTAAGCCACTATGAACATTTAGGTACAAGTCTTTATGTGGACATTTTTTGTTTGTTTGTTTGTTTGTTTCTCTTGGGTATATACTTAGGAATGTAATTGCTGGGTCACATGGTAAGAAATTGTGAGGCCGTTTTCCAAAATGGTGTACCATTTTACACTCTCACTAGCAACGTATGAGAGTTTGTTACCTAAATCCTTGTCAATTCTTGGTGTTGTCAATCTGCTACTTTTAGTTAATCTAGTGGATGTGTAGAGATATCTCGTTTTGGATTCCATTTTCATTTCTCTAAGGACTAATGATGCTGAACTTTTTTTAAATTTTTTAAAATTATTTTTATTTTTATTTTTATTTTTATTTTTTTGAGGCGGAGTCTCCCTCTGTCGCCCAGGCTGGAGTGCAATGGCGCGATCTCGGCTCACTGCAAGCTCCGCCTCCCGGGTTCCCGCCATTCTCCTGCCTCAGCCTCCTGAGTAGCTGGGACTACAGGCACCCGCCACCGCGCCCGGCTAATTTTTTGTATTTTTTTTAGTAGAGACGGGGTTTCACCGTGGTCTCGATCTCCTGACCTTGTGATCCGCCCGCCTTGGCCTCCCAAAGTGCTGGGATTACAGGCGTGAGCCACCGCGCCCGGCCTGAACTTTTTTTTAAAAATGAAACTTTTTGGTTTTTTTTGGTTTTGTTTTAAGACAGGGTGTCACTATGTTACCCAGGCTAGTTTGAACTCCTGGACTCAAGCGAGCCTCCTGCCTCCCACCTCAGCCTCCCAAGTAGCTGGAACTATAGGCACGCACCAGTGTGCCTAGCATGCTGAATATTTTTGCATATGCTTTTTAGCCTTTTATATACATTTGTGAAGTGACATTTCAAGCCTCTCGCCCTTTTAAAAAATTGGATTATTTTCCTATTGCATTACAACAGCTGTTTGCATTTTAAGTTGGTAGAGTTTTAAGGTACATATTTAAACTGCTAGACTTACATATTTATTCTGCTCTAGGCAAGTGCATAGAAAAACATCTCTAAAATCGCCATAGCATTGAAAATATTACCTGAGATGTCTATCCTTGCCCCATCTGACCCCCAGGCTAAAATCTGTTTCCATTTGAGATTGTAAAATCATCAGAGCAAATGACCTAATATTTTAAGTTTAATTGATATTTCTTTAGTAAAGGCAAATAATTTCTTCCTACTCTTTCACCACTAAACATGAAGGGTGTGCTATTTTTTTAAAAAAACATGTCTTTTTCAATTCATCTCATGTTAAAACCAGACATAACCATATTATTCCATTTAAAAACTGTTCAGAACTATAAAAGATTTTTATTTCAGTTTATAAAATGGATGCTTCAATATACAAAGATAAATTATGATAAATAAATTATTATTATTGGCCAGCATGGTGGCTCACGCCTGTAATCCTAACACTTTGGGAGGCTAAGGTGGGTGGATTGCTTGAGCTCAAGAGTTTGAGACCAGCCTGGGCAATCCCATCACTACAAAAAATTAGCTGGGCATGGTAGCATGTGCCTGTAGTTCCAGCTACTTAGGGGGCTGAGTCAGGAGGACTGCTTGAACCTGGAGGTTGAGGCTGCAGTGAGCTGAGATGGCGCCACTGCACTCCAGTTTGGATGACAAAGTGAGACCTCGTCTCAAAAAAAGAAAAAAAGAAATTATTATTATTCAATTAAATTTCTAATAAAATAGAAAATCTCTTCCATACATCAGCCAACATGTGGAAATGTCTAAAAATTTAGAGCCTCAAATTGGGCAATTGTTTTAAATGTTTATTTGTGTCATAAAATTGTGTTTCTGCAACAAGTAAATTAATATTTTAATCAAAATATAAATAATGTAAATGTGAATTTTTAAAAAGAAAAATTTTAAGTGAAAAGCAGTAAAAAAGAAAATAATTCAATATATTACAGTAAACTGATGGAAATTCCACTCAGGGTAGAATTGTGGGTTCTTGGTCACCTGTCACTGTTCCAATCTACCTATTTGACAGAGTAACTGAAGCAAAGAGAGGTCAAGTCATTTGTCCAAGACCATACCACTTGCTAGTGAAGATCTGGAATGGGAATGAATATTCACTAGCAGGCTAGTGTTATATAACATATTTTCTTATAACTGAGAACTAAAATTCCTATTAAAAACCTATACTCGTGCCAAGCACGGGGGCTCACACCTAAAATCCCAGTGCTTTGGGAGGCTGAGGCAGGAGGATCTCTTGAGGCCAGGAGTTCACCAGCCTAAGCAACACAGTGAGACCCAGTCACTACAAACCTTTTTTAAAAAAACTAAACAGGCATGTTGGCACGTGCCTATAGTCCCAACTGTTTGGGAGGCCGAGGCAGGAGGATCATTTTTTTTTTTCTTTTTTTTTTTGAGACAGAGTCTCACTCTGTTGGTCAGGCTGGAGTGCAATGGCACAATCTTGGCTCACTGCAATCTCTGACTCCCAGGCTCAAGCAATTCAGCAGAAGGATCATTTCATTGCCTAGGAGTTTAAGGCTGCAGTAAGTTGTGATTGTACCACTGCACTACAGCCTGGGTGACAGAGCAAGACCATGTTGCCAAAAGAAAAAATGGAAGGAGAATGCCAGCACTGCACTAGCCTCTTCCCTATCAATTTAAAAAAGAAAATGTCCCTTTTGATTGCTGAATAATATTCCATAGCATAAATGTACCACTATTTAACCACTCACCCATTGAAAGACATCTGGATGATTTCTATTGTTCAGCTATTACAAATAAAGTTGCTGTAAACATGTATTTATAAGTTTTTGTGTTAACATGTCTTTATTTCTCTGGGATAAAAGCCAGGAATGCAATTTCTAGGTTATATGTTAGCTACATGTTCAGTTTTTATTGGTTGTCTTTTCTTTTCTTTTCTTTTTTTCTTTCTTTCTTTGACAGCACCTTGCTCTGAAGCTAAGGCTGTAGTGCAGTAGTACAATTATGGCCCACTGCAGCCTCAATCTCCCAGGCTCAAGCAATCCTCCCACCTCAGCCTCCTGAGAAGCTGGGACCACAGGTGCATGCCACCACGCATGGCTAATTTTTGTATAGATGGGCTCTCACTATGTTACCAAGGCTGGTCTCAAACTCCTGGGCTCAAGTGACCCTCCTGCCTTGGCCTCCCAACGTGCTGGGATTATAGGTATGAGCCACCATGCCCAGCCACTACTTTTAATTTTATCCTTTCTAATAGCGATGAGTAGTGACATCTCATTGTGGTTTTAACTTGCATTTCTCTAATAACTAACGATGAACATTTTTCTGTGGGTTGATTTGCTACCCACTTATTCTCTTCAGTAGATTAATGTCTCTTTATGTCTCTTTTGCTCATCTTCTAAGGATTATTTGTGTGTTTTTATTGTTGAAGTTGTAGATTTTTAAAAAGATATTCTATGTGTGAATTTTTGGAAATCATCTATTTCCAGTAGTACATGGAACAAGAGTGGTAAAAGTGGACATCCTTACCTTGCCCCCAATCTTCGTGGAAAAGCATTCCATCTTTTAGCATTAAATATGAGTTAATTGTAGTTCTTAGTAGATATTCTTTATCAAGTCAGAAAGTTTTTCTCTATTGCCAGATTTCTGAGACTTTTTTAAAAGGAATAAGTGTTGACTTTTTTGTGTTTGTGTTTTAAAGACAGGGTCTTCCTCTGTTGCTCAGGTTGGAGTGCAGTGGTACAATCATAGCTCATTACAGCCTGGAATTCCTGGGCTCAAGCAATCCTCCCTGCTCAGCCTCCTGAGTATCTGGGATTACAGGTGTGCACAATCACACCTGCCTAATTTTTTATTTTTTGTAGAGACAGGGTCTCACTACGTTGGCCAGGCTGGTCTCAAACTCCTGGCCTCAGGTGATCCTCCTGCCTCAGTCTCCCAAAGTGTTGGGATTACAGGTGTGAGCCACTATACCCCGCCTTGAATTTTTTCAAGTACTTTTTCTACATGAATTGATATGATCATGTAATTTTTTAAATTTAGCCTGTTAATATGGTAGATCATATAGATAGATTTTTAAATATTGAACCAGCTTTGAATCCCCAAAATAAACCAGCTTGTTGTAGTAGAATAATTTTGTATATTGCTGAATTCTGTTTGCTTAATGTTTTGATAGGAATGTGTGATTTTACATTCATAAGGGATATTGGTCTGTAGTTTTCTTTTCTGTCTTTGTCTGGTTTTAGTATTAAGGTAACGTCGATTTTTAGAAACGAATTGACAAAAAATGAATTGGAAAGTGTTTCTTTCGTTTCTAATTTCTAGAAGAGATTGAGAAGAATTGGTGTTAATTCTTCTTTAAACATTCAGTAGAATTCTCTGGTGAAAACTATTTGGGCCTGACAATTTTAAGTTATGAATTTAACTTCCTTATTAGCTATAGGACTATTTAAATAATCTATCTAATATTCGATGAGTTGTGATAGTTTGTGTGGGTTTTTTTATAGACAGGGTCTTGCCCTGTCACCCAGGCTGGAGTGCAGTGGTGTGATCACGGCTCACGGTAGCCTCAACCTCTTAGGCTCAAGTGATCCTCACCCTTCTGAGTAACTGGGACTACAGGCACGTGCCACCATGGCCTGCTAATTTTTTTTTAAAGTTTTTGTAGACGGGTTTCCCCACGTTGCCCAGGCTGATCTCAAACTCCTGGCCTCAAACGATCTTCCTGCCTTGGCCTCCCAAAGTGCTGTAATTACTGGTGTGAGGCACTGCTCCCAAACTAGTTTGTGTTTTTCAAGGAATTGGCTAATTTATCTAAGTTGTCAAATTTCTGTGTTAGAGTTGTTTGTGTTATGCTGTTATTAACTTTTCAACGTCTGCAAGGTCTGCAGTTATATCCCCTGTTTAATTCCTAATATTAGTAGCAATTTGCATCTCCTCTACTTTTTTCCCCTGTTGGTCTTGCTAGGGGTTTGTCAATTTTATTCATCTTTTTAAAGAACTAGTTTTTTTGTTGTTGATTTTTTTTTCTGTTTTCAGTTTTATTAATTTCTATTCTTCATTATTTCTTTCCCTCTGCTTGCTTTGGGCTTATTTTACTCTCCTTTTCTAGTTTTTTGAGATGGAAATTTATTTTATTTTTAGACAGAGTCTCGCTCTGTCACCAAGGTTGGAGTGCAGTGGTGCAACCTCGGCTCACTGCAACCTCTGCCTCGCGGGTTCAAGCAATTCTCCTGCCTCAGCCTACAGGCACTACAGGCACATGCCACCATGCCCGGCTAATTTTTTTTTTTGTATTTTTAGTAGAGATGGGACTTTCCTATGTTGGCCCGGCTGGTCTTGAATTCCTGACCTCGGGTGATTCACCCACCTTGGCCTCCCAAAGTGCTGGGATTACAGGCGTGAGCCACCGTGCCTGGTCAGAGGTGGGAATTTACATTATTGATTTGAGATTTTCAAAAATTTCCTATAATATCAAATTCATAAATATATAATTATTGCAACTGGTAAATTTTTCTCTTAGTATTAAAAGATATTATTTTTCAAAACGTCTTTCTAGTATTTAAAGAATGTTAGGAAATGTTATTAAATTATTTTATTATAATTAGTGCTCCATTATTATCCTGTTATCTAAATTTATCAACATGATTCAACAAAAGTATCGACATGGCAGGATCTTGTGAGTATAAGAATTTCACAAGAATATTTAACCATTATGAAAGCTAACAAGTCTTCTTATAGTGAACTGAAGATAGAATCCTAGGAAAACTTGTTTTGTGGCCAGGCATGTGGCTCATGCCTGTAATCCCAGCACTTTGGGAGGCAGAGACGGACGGATCACTTGAGGTCAGGAATTAGAAACCAGCCTGGCCAACATGGTGAAACCCCATCTCTACTAAAAACACAAAAATGAGTTGGGTGTGGTGACACGCCCCTATAATCCCAGCTACTCTGGACGCTGAGGCAGGAGAATCACTTGAACCTGGAAGGCCGAGGTTGCAGCGAGTAGAGATCACGCCACTGCACTCCAGCCTAAGTGACAGAGTGAGACTTTGTCTAAAAATAAATAAGTAAATAATACAACAAGTTTTTAGTTTTTGTTTGTTTGTTTGTTTGTTTTTGAGATGGAGTCTCGTTCTGTCGCCCGCCCAGACTGGGGTGCAGTGGCGTGATCTCGGCTCACTGCAACCTCCGCCTCCGAGGTTCAAGCAATTCTCCTGTCTTAGCTTCCCAAATAGCTGGGATTACAGGTGCACAGTACCATGCCCGGCTAATTTTTGTATTATTAGTAGAGACAAGGTTACTCCATGTTGGCCATGCTGGTCTCTAATTCCTCACCTCAAGTGATCTACCCATCTCTACCTCTCAAAGTGCTGGGATTACAGATGTAGGCCACCACCTCTAGCCTATTCCAACACTTTAGGAGGCCAAAGTGGGAGGATTGCTTGAGGCCAAGAGTTTGAGACCAGCCTGGGCAACACAGTGAGACCTTGTCTCTACTAAAAAAAAATTTTTTTTTTTTTTAAATTAGCCAGTTATGGTGGCTTGTGCCTGTAATCCCACCACTTTGGGAAGCCAAAGTGGGCAGATCGCTTGAGGTCAGGAATTTGAGACCAGCCTGGGCAACAGGGAAAAACCCTTTCTCTGTAAGAAATACAAAAATTAGCCAGGCATGGTAGCGCATACGTGTAGTCTCAGCTACTCAAGAGGCTGAGGTGGGAGAATCACTTGAGCCCAGGGAGTCAAGGCTGCAGTGAGCTGAGATCACACCACTGCACTCCAGCCTGGGTGATAGAGGTGAGACTCTGTCTCAAAACAAAAGAGAAAAAATTATCCTGGCATGGTGGCACACACCTGTATTCAGTTACGGAGGAAATTGAGGTGGGAGATTGCTTGAGCCCAGGAGGTTGAGCTTACAGTGAGCTGCAATCATGCCTGGGCACAAGTGCCATGAACTCCAGCCTGGGCAACGGAGCATGGACAAAAGAGTAAGACCCTATCTCCAAATATATATATTTAGTGAGACCCAAGCTGGAGGATCATTTGAGGCCAGGGGTTCAAGACCAGTCTGGGCAACATAGGGAGACCCCATCTCTACAAAAAAATACAAAATTTAATGGGGCATGGTGACACATGCCTGTTGTCCCAGCTACTAAGGAGGCTGAGGCAGGAGGATCACATGAGCCCAGGATGTTGAGGTTCCAGTGAGCCATGAGGGTGCTACCACATTCTAGCCTGGGCAACAAAGTGAGACCCTGTGTCTCAAAAAAAAAAATGTGCGTATGTGTGTGTACATGTATTATATATGTTAATATGCATACATATGTATATGTATATGCGTATATGTACATATGCATATATATGTATATGTATATGTGTGTATGTATGTATGTATATATATACATGTATCTATGTATATACATGTATATGGAAAAATAGACATAGGGTCAAAATCCAAGTGATAAAGAAGAAGGGAATAAGAATTACGAATTAGAAGATTTTAAACAAAGCAGATTTGTATATGATGGTTTGCTGGATAATTCAAGTCTCATTCTTTATTTTATAGGTGGTACTTATACATGTATACAAAATTAAAAAGGGTTCAAAGGGAGTGTATAGTGAGATCTTCTTAGCCCTACCATTAGGCTAAACCCTGAAGTTCTAAAGATGAATGAATCATAGCCCCTAATTTCATAATCTTGCAACTCCGTTATTTTTGTCCTCAGAACTGACACTTGTTTTCTCCACACAAAAATCTCAACCTGTGCTCTGAATTCCACCCCCTCCTACCTCCTCAGAGACCTTGTCAGTTACTTCTCTCTTGTACCTTCAACATGTTTTTTGCTATTGGTTCCTATCCTTCAGTCTACAAGCAAATTCAATAGTCTCTAATCTTAACACAAAACAAAACGATAGCTCTTATAACCCACACCCTGTTCTAGCTAGAGTCTGGAAAAAGTAGTTCACATTTAATAGCTCTAATTTCTCACCTTAAATTAAAATTTTTATCAAAGTGGTATTGCAAAGGGCTAAAACAATAAAAATTAAATAAATTGAATGCTTGTTTTGTGTTGTGTCATTTTTTGCCTTCTACATGTGTTAGCTCAGTTAACCCTCACAATAATCTCTAAGGCAGGCACGATTATCTCCATTTTACAGATGAGGAAACTGAGCTACAGATGAGTTTATGACAGGAAGCAATAGTCTCCCACACCCATTATCCCCCATCAGTTCTATTGTCCAGTAGCCACTGGTTGTAACTGTTTCTGTTCTTTATTCTTCCTTTGGTCACTTCCATTTTTGTAAGTTGTTCACACTGCTATCTCTTGAGTAAAGAAATTTAGACATTGGCTTTTGACTTCCCAATGGGAAAGATGAAGATTTAATTCCATTATATTCCCCTCCAAGAAAGCTACGTAATTGTTCTCAGTTCCTCCTCTGGTCAACCTCTGAAGCTATAAACAACATACTTTGACATCCATTTCTTATTTCATAGTTATGAACAATAACTTTTGACCGCTTGTGTTTTTGATGAGAATGTCAGCTCTCATATTTTTTCCTCCACACCTTGTCTTACATAGGCTCCTCATCTGCTGCTTTAAATTTTTACTGATGTGACTTTCTCAGTGTTGAATTCAGTGGCATTTTCCAATATTCTTTTATTTTATCTCTATGTGGTGCTTGATACATTTGACCCTCTTCCTTAAACATTAGTTTTCCTCAGGCATGTTAATCAACAATTTTTTACTAAGCATCTGTTTTATGCCAGGTATTAGGTGAGGTATATGTTAAAGAAACATGGAGAAATATCTGTTGGGAGAAAATTCTTCATGGGTTTTGGAGTTACTGTGGCAGCTTTTTATTTTCCGGACAACCTCCTTGAAAGGTGTTTGTGTGGTGAACAGCCTTGAAAGATTGAAATAGCATTTCCCTCCAGGGAAGACAGCAGGATTTTTTTTTACCATCCAAGATATTTCTCCAATAATGTTTCTCTCCAGGGTAAAGGTTGGGTAGGTTAGATATCAGCTCCTTTAAAAGATTGAGAGTTCAGGTTCGGGTGCAGTGGCTCATGCCTGTAATACCAGCACTCTAGAAAGACGAGGCAGGTGGATCACTTGAGCCCAGGAGTTCAAGGTCAGCCTGGGCACCATGGTGAAACCCTATCTCTACAAAAAATACAAAAATTAGCTGGATGTATTGGCTCATGCCTGTAGTCCAAGCTACTCAGGAGGTTGAGGTAACAGGATCACTTGAGCCCGAGGAGGTCAAGGCTGCATGCAGTGAGACGTGATCATGCCACCGCACTCCAGCCTATGTGACAGAGCAAGACATTGTACAAAAAAAAAAGAGGGGGCCAAGCATGGTGGCTCACGCCTGTAATCCTAGCACTTTAGGAGGCCAAGGTGGGCAGATCGCCTGAGGTCAGGAGTTCCAGACCAGCCTGGCCAACATGGTGAAACCCTGTCTCTACCAAAAATACAAAAAGTAGCTGGGATGGCAACAGGCATCTGTAATCCCAGCTACTCAGGAGGCTGAGGCAGGAGAACGGCTTGAACCTAGGAAGTGGAGGTTGCAGTGAGCCAAGATCGTGCCATTGCACTCCAGCCTGGGTGACAGGGTTGAGATCCTGTCAAAAAAAAAAAAAAAAAGAAAAAGAAAAAAAAAGATTGGGACTTCCTAAGTTCAGGTAAGTTCAGGGTCCCTTGGCTGTAAGACGAACCTACAGACTGTGCAGCATCTACCTGAGCCCGCCTTTCCATTGCCACTGTGGAGTCTTGGGGGTAAATGCACAGATGCAAACATGAAGGTCATGCTTCCTCTTCTGTGAATAATAAAGCCCTTTGTTTTTGTTTTGTTTTGTTTTTTTTGAGATGGAATCTCGCTCCTGTCACGCAGGCTGGAGTGCAGTGGTGCAATCTCAGCTCACTGCAACCTCCACCTCTGCAACCTCCACCTCCAGGGTTCAAGTGATTCTCCTTCCTCAGTCTCCAGAGGAGCTGGGATTACAGGTGTGCGCCACCATGCCTGGCTAATTTTTATATTTTTAGTATAGACGGGGTTTCGCCATGTTGGCCACGGTGGTCTCAAACTCCTGATCTCAGGTGGTCGACCCACCTCAGCCTCCCAAAGTGCTAGGATTACAGTCGTGAGCCACTGCACCTGGCCTACCCTTTGTTTTTGACTCAAGAGTCTCATGTCTTGTGGCAGAGCTTATAAAATTGTGTCAGATTAATTAGTTTACTTGAAACTAAGGTAAGATCTCAGGCCATTCATAGTTCTTGACCATGTCCAGCAACTAGTGGCATATGTGATCCTAAGTTCAGAAGCAGAACCTGGCCTAAGGATATGACTTTGGGAGTCATTAGCACATAAGTGGTCATTAAACCATGGTAGTGGACGCAATCATTTAGACTAGTGTGACATCATGAAAGGAGAATTCAGAGAGCTTTGAGGACCTCCAAAATGCAATAATCTGATAAAAATGGAAGAATTCAAGGGAGACATGAAGAAGCTTCCAGGTGAATCAAAGAGAGACTGCTTCAGGGAGGAATGAGTGGTCAGGTTTGTCAAATGCTGAGAGACCACATACGATGAGAATGGAAAATATCCACTGAATTTAGAAGTTGGAGGTCATTGTGACATTACCAAGAGCAGTTAAAATCAGTTTAATGGAGTAACTGGCTGAAATCCTAACTGGATGGCAGCTATGGTCAAGGTGGGGAAATACAAACAGTAAATGAGGTCTTTCCCAAGAAGAGAAAGAGAAAGAACGAGAGTTAAGGAATTGTCTTTTTTTAAAAAACCAGAAATTTGGCCAGGCATGGTGGCTCACACCTGTAATCCCAGCATTTTGGGAGGCCGAGGCAGGTGGATCACCTGAGGTCAGGAGTTCAACACCAGCCTGGCCAACATGGTGAAACCCCGTCTCTACTAAAAATACAAAAATTAGCTGGGCCTAGTGGTGGGTGCCTGTAATCCCAGCTACTCAGAAGGCTGAGGTGGGAGAATTGTTTGAACCTGGGAGGCAGAGGTTGCAGTGAGCCGAGATCACAGCACTGCACTCCAGCCTGGGCAACAGAGCGAGACTCCGTCAAAAAAACAAAACAGAAATTTATTTTCGCACAATTCTGGAGACCAGACACCTGAGATCAGGGTGTTATCAGGGTTGGTTTCTTCAGAGGCTTCCCTCCTAGGCTTGTAGATGGCCATCTTCTTTTTCTGTCTTTACATGGTCAAAGGAAGAGTCTTTGCTTTCAGTTTTATGGGCAAAGGTTACACAAATGACGATGTGATCACCACCAGTGTTTTTTAGGGGCGACTGAATATCCTTTCTCTACTTTCAAAACTTGCTGATCTAAAGACAGTCCTTTGTCTGGATCTGAATAGCTGCAGAGCCCACTGAGTCTATATATACAAAATTAATAGAGTTTTTCTTTTTTTGTTTTGTATTTTTAGAGATGGGGTCTCACTATGTTGCCTAGGCTGAAGTGCAGTGTCTTTTCACAGGTGCGATCATAGCTTGCTGCAGCCTTAAACTCCTGGTCTCAGGCACTCTTCCCTCAGCCTCCATAGTAGCTGGGACTACAGGTGTGCACCACTGTACCTGGCATAATAGTGTTATTCTTATTCCAAGAGATGTTTCAATGTCTCCAGTTTCAAATATAGAAGCAACAAGAAAAGCTCAGAAAGGAACTCAATGGGGATAGAGGCCATCAACAAAACTGCAAAAACAGATTAAAAGGATGAAAATTCCATTTTGGAAAAAAGCATATGAGGAAACTTACTGACATCAAACTAACAAAGGACAGAGATCTTGTTTAGGAGCCCTTGACCTTAAAAGGACACTGGATAGAAATGGTCATAAAGAGAGAGAAAATGTCACAGAGAGAATGAAGTCCTACATAAGCTTAGTCCCTTTGTAAACTGGAACCACTACAAGCACCCTGTAAGACCTTAATGGGGAAGCAGGCACATAAAGTGTCCCTTTTTCCATTTACTGCATACTTTTCTTTAACTGTTTAGCTGTCGTGTGTGTGTCTCTGTGGGTGTACACCTGTAATCTCAGCACCTTGGGAGGCTGAAGTGGGCAGATCACTTAAGGTCAGGTATTCCAGACCAGCCTGGCCAATATGGTGAAACCCCATCTCTACTAAAAACACAGAAATTGGCAGGGTGCAGTGGCTCACACCTGTAATGCCAGCATTTTGGGAGGCTGAGGCAGGCAGATCACCTGAGGTCAGGAGTTTGAGACCAGCCTGGCCAACTTGGTGAAACCCTGTCTATACTAAAAATATAAAAATCAGCCGAGTGTGGTGGCGGGCACCTATAATCCCAGCTACTCAGGAGGCTGAGGCAGGACAATGGCTTGAACTCAGGAGGTGGAAGTTGCAGTGAGCCCAGATTGCACCATTGCATTCCAGCCACAGAGCAAGACTTCGTAAAAAAAAAAAAAAAAAAAAAAAAAAAAAGCTAAACAGTAGAGAAGGAAAAAACACATCTTGTGCCCATTACAGTGTTTAAGATTTACTGATCACCACACTCCAGGAAGAGAAAATGCTAATCAGGGTAGTTGGGAATACTCATACAGACAGCAGTATTCCTACTCTATTCTGGCTTTCTTTACTGAGAAATTTAAAACCATATTTAGTGGCTTGGTGCAGTGGTCTGTAATCCCAGCATCTTGGAAGGCCAAGGCAGAAGCATCACTTGAGTCCAGGAGTTCAAGATCAGCCTGGGAAACATGGTGAGACCCCATCTCTACTAAAATTTTTTTAAAACAATTTTGCCAAGCGTGGTGGCACACACCTGTAGTCCTAGGTACTAGGAAAGCTGAGGCAGGAGGATCACTTGAGCCCAGAAAGTTGAGGCTGCAGTGAGCCCTGGTTGTGCCATTGCACTCTAGCCTGGGCAATGCTGTCTTCAAAAAAAAAAAAAAGAAACCCAAAAAACCAAAACCATATTTAGTGGGTGCTAAACAGTAAGATGCAAAAAGCCACAGAGCCTTATTTCCCTAAATCAAACTTAATCTGCTTTGAGGTGAAACTGAGGGACAAAGTCAGCCTCAGTTAGTTAGGGGCTCCTTCTTTACCTCAATGGAATTACACAAGAATTCTGGGCTCCTAGGTCTCAGAAAATAGGGGGGTAGGGGCTGGCCCTTTGTCCTAGGCGGTTGCTTCAGTGGCTCTGCAGAGCTGCTGTCTGATGGGCACTGAGGCTGCAAGCAGCTTCAAGGACAATTCTCACCTAATCTTCCCCACTGACTTTAGAACATGCCCACATTCTCTGGTCCTCCGCCACCAGATGGTCCCTATAGTTTCCCGTTGCCTTTCCAGGCCCAAAAGCAGCTACAAACCCTACCTCTTAGTCTTGGGCCATGCTTCTTAATCTTGGGATGAACACATGATATACGGCCTGCAGTTGAGGTATTTTAAAAATAACTCACCCAGTTTGTTCATCTAACTCAAAAAATATCTTAGTCATATTTTTCATCCTTCTCTTTCAAAAATATCTTTGTTCAAGAAAAGAATAACTTATTGTTCACATCTGTTTCTGGTTTCAGTGTAAGTGGTAAGTGGTAAGAGAATTAGGTCACCAACAGTTAGCTGTTCTCTCTATAGATCTGTTCTAAGCCAGAGATCTTGTTTAGGAGCCCTTGACCTTAAAAGGACACTGGATAGAAATGGTCATAAAGAGAGAGAAAATGCCACAGAGAGACTGAAGTCCTATATAAGCTTAGTCCCTTTGTAAACTGGAACCACTGCAAGCACCCTGTAAGACCTTAATGGGGACCATTTTGAGTCCTAGTGTGAGTTTCCTGGCATAGAGCTGTCAAGCATTCAGTTCACACACAAAAACAAACTTACTTTTTTTTTTTTTTTGAGATGGAGTCTCGCTCTGTCGCCCAGACTGGAGTGCAGTGGTGCGATCTCGGTTCACTGCAACCTCTGCCTCCTGTGTTCAAGCGAATCTCCTGGCTAAGCCTCCCCAGTAGCTGGGACTACAGGCGCCGGCCACCACGCCCAGCTAATTTTTTTGTGTTTTTAGTTGAGATGGGGTTTAACCATATTGGCCAGGCTGGTCTCAAACTCCTGACCTCAGGTGATCCGCCCGCCTTGGCCTCCCAAAGTGCTGGGATTACAGGTGTGAGTCACTGTGCCTGGCCTGAAAAGGTTTTTCTATTGAGCACTTTGTGTTAGCGAAAGGAAAAAAAAAATAGAAACCTAACAGAATCATAACTACACCCTACTTGGATTTGAATTTAACTGTGCTGTCTATTTATGGTATAATTATCATAACTGTTTTTGAATTGGGATTATGTCAATGGATGCTACTTGTGATTATTGCATGTATTAGGTATTTTGATGAAGAATTGTGAAAATGCTTAGGCATGTTAAAGATATAGAATTAGGAGGGATCTCGGGCCAGGTGTGGTGGCTTACGCCTGTAATCCCAGCACTTTGGGACGCTAAGGCGGGCGGATCACCTGAGGTCAGGAGTTTGAGGCTAGCCTGGCCAACTCAGCAAAACCCTGTCTCTGCTAAAAATACAAAAATTAGCTGGGCTAAAAATACAAAAATTATCCCAGTTATGCAGCAGGCTGAGGAAAGAGAATCACTTGAACTGGGAGGTGGAGATTGCAGTGAGCCAAGATCATGCCATTGCACTCCAGCCTGGGCAACAAGAGCAAAACCCTGTCTCAAAAAAAAAAAAAAAAAAAAGAATTAGGAGGGATCTTTGATATCCTGGGGAACTGAATTAGAATTCAACATGACCCGGAAAATTACATATGTGCATGGAAATTTATGCAACATATATTTACCTGAAGAGTTATAACAGGAATAAGTATGAGGTCATTTACTTATGAAGGAAAAACATGTTTTAGAGAAGCATAATGAGGAAATAATGCTCTTGCACCATGTCACTTGAAATATATTTTGGGAGACTCAGAGACATTGTGTAATAATATTGAAGTAATAGATCCTAAAATCTAAAAGTATAGCTACCCCTTATTCCAGATTCTAGTAATGTCAACCCAAAAATATATCCATCATTCTGGCCAGGTGCGGTGGCTCAAGCCTGTAATCCCAGCACTTTGGGAGGCCGAGACAGGCGGATCACGAGGTCAGGAGATCGAGACCATCCTGGCTAACCTGGTGAAACACCGTCTCTACTAAAAAATACAAAAAACTAGCCGGGCGAGGTGGTGGGCGCCTGTAGTCCCAGCTACTCGGGAGGCTGAGGCAGGAGAATGGCGTAAACCCAGGAGGCGGAGCTTGCAGTGGGCTGAGATCCGGCCACTGCACTCCAGCCTGGGCAACAGAGCAAAACTCCGTCTCAAAAAAAAAAAAAAAAAAAAAAAAAAAAAATATATATATATATATATATCACCATCATTCAAAGATAGCAATATTTAATAATATAACTCATGCTAGTTTTTTTGTCTATTTATTTTATTTTACATAGTGTAATCACACCATAGTCAACTTTTGGTTACCTGTGTATGATTTGGGTATTTATGGATTAACTACAGAAAAAAATTTTTTTATCACAGTTTAGCTTTTCTTTTATAACAAGCTAAGGTACTACCCCCTGCCATTCGCTGGTATTTGTCAAGAAATAGAAAAAATGTTAACATAAGAAAAGTAAGCGGGCTATCAAAAATTCCAATGTCTTTCACAAAGTGAAACTGCCCTTTAAATTATTATTTATTTCTTCACTACTATTTGAGTACTTATTGTATGCAAGACACTAAGTTCGAGTCAGTGAGAATCAGAAAGATAAGCAATAGATGTTTTTGCTCTGGAGGAGTGAAGGATTTGGTGAATTACAACATTGTGACAATTATTTTGAATTATTGATTATTTCTGTCTTTGCATATACTGAGAAAAGACTTCAGAGACTTTGGAAGAGATTTGGTCAATTAAATTTTCTATTATTTCATATGTTAATTGAAATGAAGAAGAAATTTGTAGAGCAGATGTAGTACTGAATCAAATATTAATGAAAAAGAATCTCTTAATGTAACTCGAGAAATAACTGCTAAAAGAATTCTGGAGAGGATCTCATTTGTTTCTAACTGATTGGACTTAAGGAATCATCAATGCTTCACGATTTTGAATGTTAATCAAATTTTGTTGATGGTTTTTTTTTTTTTTTTTGAGATGGAGTCTTGCTCTGTCGCCCAGGCTGGAGTGCAGTGGCCGGATCTCAGCTCACTGCAAGCTCCACCTCCCGGGTTCACGCCATTCTCCTGCCTCAGCCTCCCGAGTAGCTGGGACTACAGGCACCCGCCACTTCGCCCGGCTAGTTTTTTTTTTGTATTTTTTAGTAGAGAGGGGGTTTCACCGTGTTTTCCGCCCATCTAGGCCTCCCACAGTGCTGGGATTACAGGCTTGAGCCACCGTGCCCGGCCTGTTGATGGTTTTAAGAATTTAAATTACCTAGTAGCATGTTCTAAAATCATATTATTTATAAGTAAGCCATTTCCCACTCATACATAACCTCGATGGAGAAAATACCAGAAGCATATAACATTGAGCTATTTGTAGTTTACCTCTCAATGTTCATTGCTTTTTAATTGGTCTTACTACAATAAACTTCTTTGTTGTTGCTGTTTTTTTGTGTTTTTTTTTTAGACGAAGTCTCGCTCTTGTGGCCCAGGATGGAGTGCAATGGTGTGATCTCGGCTCACCACAACCTCTGTCTCCTGGGTTCAAGCCATTCTCCTGCCTCAGCCTCCTGAGTAGCTGGGACTACAGGCACCTGCCACCAAGCCTTGCTAATTTGTGTATTTTTAGTAGAGTTGGGGTTTCATCATGTTGGCCAGGCTGGTCTCAAACTCCTGACCTCAGGTGATCTGCCCACCTCAGCCTCAGCGTGGTGGCTCATGTCTATGATCCCAGCACTTTGGGAGGCTGAGGCGGGTGGATCGCCTGAGGTCAGGAGTTTGAGACCAGCCTGGCCAACATGGCAAAACCCCGTATCTACTGAAAATACAAAAATTAGCCGGGCGTGGTGATGGGTGCCTGTAAACCCAGCTATGCAGCTGGGATTTGTAATCCCAAGGTTCTGGGATTACAGGCGTGAGCCACCCTGCCCGGCTTTATAATAAACATTTTTAAACAAGGAAATAAATGCCCTGAAGAACAGCACAGATCTAGACTGCCTAGATTTGTAGTTAACCATTGGATTTGACAGTATTTTTAAAAAATAAGTAGCATGTGTTTCTTTTAAAACAACTGTATTTCAAGAAAACAACTCGATTATTTTCTGAAAAGAAAGTACACTTGTTAAAAATTATTTTTTGGTCTGCCAGAACAGGAATAAGGCAGAAAAATAGCCATGGTTCTGATGACCTGCAGAATGAGTTACTCAGTTCTGTGGCAACAGACCATAACTTGTAACTCTAACTACATCTTCTGAAATAAGTATGTTTCGAAGTAATACAAGATGAGTGAAAATCCACAATTTTTGTTTGTTTATTATTAACTAACATTCATACTTTCTTCAGATTTCTTTTGGTTTTAACCTAATGTCTCTTTTCTGTTTCAGAGTCCCCCATTACCTTTAGTCCTCACGTCTCCTTAGGCTTCTCCTGTGTATTAGTCCATTTTCATACTGCTGTAAAGACCTGCCAGAGACTGGGTAACTTACAAATGCAGGAGGTTTAATTGACTCACAGTTCAGCATTGCTGGGGAGGCCTCAGGAAACTTACAGTCATGGTGGAAGATGAAGGGGAAGCAAGGCACCTTCTTCACAAGGTAGCAGGAAGAAGTGCAAGCAGGAGAAATGCCAGATGCTTACAAAACCGTCAGATCTCGTGAGACGCACCCTCTATCATGAGAACAGCATGGGGAAACTGCCCTCGTGATCCGATTACTTCCACCTGATCCTGCCCTTGACAAATGGGAATTATGGGAATTATAATTTAAGACGAGATTTTGGGTGGGGACACAGCCAAACTATATCATCCTGACTACGACCGTTTTTAGACTTTCCATGTTTTTGATAAACTTGAAAGTTTTGAGAAGTACTGGCCAGTTATGTTGTGGGATGTCCCACTATGGGACTTCAACTGCTGGCTTTCTCATTAGGTTAAATTGGGTTGTGAGATATGAAAGGAGATTACAGAGGTTAAAAAAATGTCATTTTCAGAAGGGCATGGTGGCTCATCCCTGTAATCCTAGCACTTTGAGTGGCCAAAGTGGGTGGATTGATTGAGTCCAGGAGTTCCAGACCAGCTTGGGCAACATAGTGAGACCCCATCTTTACAAAAAAAATACAAAAATTAGCTGGATGTGGTGATGCACCTGTAGTCCCAGCTACTTGGGAGGCTGAAGCAAGAGGATCACTTGGGCCAGGGAAGTGAAGGCTGCAGCGAGCTGTGATTGTGCCACTGCACTCCAGGCTGGGCGACAGGGCAAGACCCTGTCTTTAAAAAAAAAAAAAAAAAAGGAGATTACAACTGAATGTCAGAGTGGATTTAGAGGAAGTTTTCATTTATCTAGACTATCTAGAATATGAATGAGTCACAATACATAATATATATGCATTATTAATTTTCAAAAGAGTAAAACATTTTTTAAAACTTGCCTCTATTGTTATACACACTATCTTTTATATATATGTATATATAATTTACAAGGCATTTCAGGACTTTGCAATGACTGCATCAGGATCATCAATAAGAGTGACAATGTAATTCAATCAATAAGCAACAGATGTTGTTGACTTGAACAACAGATAGTCCCACATTTTACTAAAGATATAGAAAGTATAAAAATTTTACATAAATTCATGCTAACTATATTACTACCAGAAATTCAATAAAATAATTAGTTAATTTTATGTTATCTTGTTTACTGACCCCAACCCCTCTCACTCTCAAAAGCCTGGTTATTTGGATGTTTTCATCTTTGGAATGTTGGATGTACAAGGAATTATTCTGTCACTCTTCCCAAGGATCCCAAGTGAGTATGGCTATAGACATTGCAAATATGAGTGTCCTTAGAGCACTGAAAAAGCAGCTCTAACAAGAAGAATAAATAAAAAATAGTATTGGGTACAAAAGGACTATCAGCTGATGGTTTGTTCTTGAGGGACTGTTTTCCTACTTAACAAACAACTCTCTTAACACCAAGAAGAACTAGTGATGTGTAGGTTTGGATCACAGCTAAAGACCAAAATTGTTAACAATTAGGAGTTTGTTACAAAGACAATGTGTAGGCTCTTGGTATGAGTAATTCTGCATATGAAACTCATGGCTATAATCAATGGGTAGGAGTTGCTTTCACTCTGTCTTAGTACGTTTCGACTGGCATAAAAAAATACCATCAACTGGGCAGCTTACAAACAACAGAAATTTATTTCTCACAGATCTGGAGGCTGGGAAGTCCAAGATCAAGGCACTGGCAGATTCTGGTGGCGAGAGCTTTTTAATTTATAGACGGCGCCTTCTTGCTGTGCCTTCATGTGGTGGAAAGCAGGAGCAAGCTCCCCGTGGGACAATTTTATAAGAGCACTAACCCCATGAGACCTCTGCCCTGATGACCTAATCGTCTCCCAAAGGCCCCACCTCATATTCGTATCACACTGGGGATTAGGTTTCAGCATATGAATTGGGGGGTGGGGGCAGGAACACAAACATTCAGACCATAGCACTATTTTTTGGAACATTTCTGTTCATAAACTTGCCATCAGAAATTTATAGTTTGTGGTTAAAGTTTATGTGAGCTAGCTTAGAAGAAGGGCCTATTTGAGTTTGGCATAGGAATATCATTTTATTTCCATGCCAGGAGCAAAAGCTGAAATCTGAATGCACCTTTTTGTGCCTGTTTTGTCAAAGCCAAAGTGAACTACTTATTAAAAATTGGGAGATATAGGCCAGGCGCGATGGCTCACACCTGTAATCCCAGCACTTTGGGAGGCCAAGGCGGGTGTATCACGATATCACGGGATCGAGACCATCCTGGCTAACAAGGTGAAACCCTATCTCTACTGAAAATACAAAAAAAAAAAAAAAAAAAAAAATAGCTGGGCGAGGTGGGGGGCGCCGGTAGTCCCAGCTACTCCGGAGGCTGAGGCAGGAGAATGGCGTAACTCAGGAGGCGGAGCTTGCAGTGAGTCGAGATCGCGCCATTGTACTCCAGCCTGGGCGACAGAGCGAGACTCCGTCTCAAAAAAAAAGAAAAAAAAAGAAAAAAAAAGAAAAGGAAAGAAAAACTGGGAGATATATTTCAAATATGACTATATCAATGCCCTTAGCCAAGAGCCACTAGGAATATGCTTACAGTTAAACAAATTGGATTCGTCACTCATTGCAGTGAGGGAGAACAGACACCACAGGGACTGTGGGATATTGCAGCACAGGTTAGAAAAACTTCCTAGGATTTGGGCTTATGTTAGGTGATTTTGAAGGGTTTAAGGAAGCTGGGTTTGCTCTTGATTGGAGACTTTTAGGATGTAGGGGCGATTCTATGATTAGGTATCTTACCATATTTTATCTAAGGGAAGGGAAGACCAAACCCACGCTAAAGGTGTAATTGGTTAAAAAAAAAAAAAAAAAAAAAAAGCATCAGGCACTTATATTAATATTTGCCAGGATAGGGAGATGTTTGGTATTTTGAGGCTTGGGCAATGTTCATGCTTTGTCTGTAGTCAGACATGATTATGGGGAGGCCTTATTTTTGTCTTTATCCATCAAGGTCACAGAGCAACTTTATATGATGTTGATGTTCGGTGAAATTGTTTCTATTTCACAGGAAAACACTGTGGCCTAACTGCCAGTGCCAGGCCAACTTCTGATGTCAAGGGCTGCGTTTCTCTTTCTTAGCTACTAGGTCATTAACTGGCAAAATAAGATTCATTTCAAAGATTGCTTCCAATATTCTCCATGTTTTATTCGAAATACGAAACAGACATCGTTACATTTCTACGGATCTGCTAAATTATTGCAATTTTCTTGGTCAACTTCAGAATTAAATCCTTATCATGAAGTTCTTTGGCACTAAATTTAAGAATCAAAGACTGTGCATTTTTCATTCCTCATTTTACAAAATTTTGATCTGTATAGGGTGGCAATCCAGTAAAACATCAGTATGTCTCAGCATCTTGTCTTAGTTTTATAGTCTTGGAAATTCAGTGTATTGGATCATCTACATGAGACTGGGTTCCAGGGCATATATGCACCCTAACCAAAAATACAGGAGACTAATTTAGCTGTAAGAATGCTAATGTGTTAATTCACAATAAGAAATATAACCATCAAAAGTTATAATAGTTAACTCTTACTGAGTGCCTACTATGGTAAGCATGTGACATGAATTAGTCCATGAAACCTTCACAATGGCCTTCTGTGGTAGTCACTCGGTCATTTGGAAAACACTAGACTAACCACCTCTGTCCCATCCTCCTCTTCTTCAGTTGCCCCTTAATTATCGTAAGTTCTCTCAATGTCTCCCTTTCTCTCTCTCTTATTCCCAAGTCTCATTCCCAAGAGTTGTCGCATCTGCTAAGTTTCATACTTTTGCAATGCCTATTTCTCCACTGGTATATTTTGTCATCATTTAGACCAACATACCCGGGGCGGAGGCGGGGGGTGTTAAAAACTGAGAGGTTCTCTTGCGCTTCCCTTTCTTTGGGGAAAAAAAAAAAACCCTCAAAGATGTCTAAAATGTTATATTACTTACTTAGGTTTATTTATGTAATTATGAATTCTATGGTTATTACAGATTAGCTATTAAATGTATTGGTGTTTTATGTTAGTCTGACTTGAAACTAGGCTCACAAATGTAATAATCTTACAGTAATCTCTTTTTTATTAAAAAAAATCACATGCCTCAGCTTAATATATTTTGCTCTATATTTGCTCAGTCATGCATCTCTAATGCTTCAAGATCAGGTTCAATGACTTGATCCAGAAGATTCATATATATTAGAGTCTGGGTTTTGGGGGGTGGGTGAGAGAGAGTAGTTTTGTCCTTGTTATTTTGTTACAATACATGTTTATGGTTTAAAAAAAAAAAAGGAAAGTACAAAAGAAACAGAGCACAAAGAATAAACAAAACCCAACAAACCATAATCCTCCCATCTAGAGGCAACCAGTTACTGATAATATTCTGGGTTGTATCCTTCTAGAGGTTTCTCTATACATTCCACATCATGATGTATGCACAATTGAGTTCTCTGCTTTTTTCTCACATAACATCACATGATAAGCATTTCCTCCATCTTTAAAAAGGTAAACATATAATTTAATTTAATCATGCATGTAATACATGAATAAAATGTCTCCTTTTTCAAATATTAAAGTATTTAGGTGTAAGGATAGGTATCAATAGAATTTTGAACACCACTCCCACGTAGAAGTTTCCTCAGTATGAAAATATCACAGTTTAGTCATTGTCCTGAGTTATTTCCACTATTTACCTACTACAACATTGCTGCAATGAATTTTCTTTGATATATGCTTCTTCGGGGTAGACAAGTAGAAATGAAATTTCTGGGTTATAAGTATGAAAATTATGTAGTTATAGTTGACATTTTTAATGCTTAAAAAAATCTATTGCATGTTTTTAATGTTGGGCTTCAAATGCTTTGGTGAAAATATCTTTGTTTATATATTTTTGTGTTTCTTTCATGTTATTTCCTTAAATTTCTAAAAGAAGAAGTACTCAAAGTTTATAAAACATTTTAGACCTCCTGATAGATAGCATCAAATCATTTTTCAAAGGATTATTTCAGTATAGAATCTCCTAGGAATGAATGGGATACTCATTTTACCCTCCAGTCCAACATTAGGTGTTATCATTTAAGATATATTGTTTTCAGTTTGATAGGGAAGAAATGGCATGTTATTTTAATTTGCATTTCTATGATAACTGGTGAGTTTGAACATTTTATATGTTTACTAATCATTTTAACTTCCTGTATTGTGAATTGTCTTTTCATATCCTTTTTCCATTGTATACTAGAGCCTTTGTGTTTTCCTTATCAATTTTCAGGGCTAGTTTCATGAGCCCATACCCTTGTATTCACACTGGGCCCCACACTTACAGGGGCCTCGAACTCAGTTTAATGCTCTGCTGTTGCCATCTTGAAATTGTTAACAATTTTAGGACAGAAGTTTCCACCTTTCATTTTGCACTGGGCTCCAGAAATTATGGGTCTCCACAAATGATATAGCCAGTCCTGTCAGTTTATATATATTAGCTTTATATATAACAAGAGTATCAGCTTTGGTTACATGTTACAATAAACAATTTTTCTTCAGCTTTTATTTCCTGTGAACAAAAATGCATGCTCATTGTAAATGTTAAATTTTATAAGGTATATAGTATAGAAAGTAAAAGTGGCTAATAATCCCATGTCTGACAACCCCACTGTTTTGTGTTTTATATCTATATCTGTATCTATCTATCTATCTCCAAATTTTAAACTGTTTTTTACAATAGTGGCTACCACTCTCCAGTTGGTTGTGAGCTGTCTGAGTGCAAGATAACCATGAACCCACAAAGAGTTGCCTGTTTGAAAATTAATCATCTGCTTCTCCACCCTCTTCCAAAGAAAAACTCCATTTCCTTCTTCCATCAAAATAGGAACCTTCTTCCTTTGGTGAATATGATACAGTTTCATTTACTACACTTTATGTTCAAAGTGTATTTATTTACCTTCAAACACTTTTTATTACTTACATCATTTTGTTTTCATTATTCTGATTTTTCTATTTGTAAGAATTGTTTGGGTGTCTTAGGATGGAATACACTGTGATCATAATTTTTCTCCATTAAAATGAATGAAAATACTTTTTCATTTAATGACAAGATCTTCAGGAACAATTTAGTCATTAATTGAGGCCTACATATTATTTTACTTATATATTTCATGGAAATGAACAATCTATTTTGTATCCTGCCCTTATCAAGGGCACTATATCTTGGACAGCTTTCTGTAACAGTATATATAACTCTGTAAGTGAAGATTTTAAGACAGATTTTTGTATGTAATCTTGTTTAATGCAAATAAGCTTTAAATAGTATTTGTTCTAAAATCTCCTTTCTAGTGTTAATTAATATGCTGTTGTGCATGACTTTTTTCTAGGCCCTTTTAATTTTTTTTTTTTTTATGAGACAGAGTCTTATTCCGTCGCCCAGACTGGAGTGCAGTGGCACAATTTCAGCTCACTGCAACCCCTGCCTCCTGGGTTCAAGTGATTCTCCTGCCTCAGCCTCCCAAGTAGCTGGGACTATAGGTGTGCACCACGACGCCGGCTAATTTTTGTATTTTTGGTAGAGATGGGGTTTCACCATATTGGCCAGGCTGGTCCCAAACTCCTGACCTCAAGTGATCCACCCACCTTGGCCTCCCAAAGTGCTGGGATTACAGGTGTGAGCCACCGTGCCTGGCAGCCCTTTTTAATTTAATATGATTCCTGGCTTCTGGGCTTATCATATATATCTAGTAACTTGTGACTTACAGGATATGCAAAGGTTGGTGGTATATGATTTACTTGCAATCTAATGTAGAATTTTCCTCAAAGAATATGACATTTATATTTATGGGGGAAAGTTATAGTGTGCTGGCTCTTCTTCTAATGGTTATTTGACGTTTTGCTTCAAGTCATAAGGCTTGGTGCCCAAATCAATCTCAAGATTCCTCTCTGTAGAAAGAAGCTACAACTCACATTTGAAGCTATGTGCTTCCTCTTTCACTACTCTGACTGTGCAGTCCATTTCTATTCTTAGGATAAGTAAAACAGGCGAGTCTTAGTGTGCTTAAACTCATCATAAAGCTGCTTTGCTTCATGGCCCAGGAATTGCCTTTCATTTTCCTGCCCACCTCTGCCTGCCTAACCTTTTTTTTTTTTTTTGAGACGGAGTCTCGCTCTGTCGCCCAGGCTGAAGTGCAGTGGCCGGATCTCCGCTCACTGCAAGCTCCGCCTCCCGGGTTTACGCCATTCTCCTGCCTCAGCCTCCCGAGTAGCTGGGACTACAGGCGCCCGCCACCTCGCCCGGCCAGTTTTTTGTATTTTTTTAGTGGAGACGGGGTTTCACCGGATTAGCCAGGATGGTCTCGATCTCCTGACCTCGTGATCCGTCCGTCTCAGCCTCCCAAAGTGCTGAGATTACAGGCTTGAACCACCGCGCCCGGCCCTGCCTAACCTTTTAAGAACAATACCTACTTCTAAATCCCTTGGTACCTCATCATAACCACAAATCCGTAGTCAGAGATAATTTAAACTTTCCCTTTTCCATGCCACTAGGGAAATTGTTTGCTTATTCTCTAAACTACAAATAGGCGTGAGGAACGAATGTATAATGTTGTATTTTCTTTATCAAATTCTGCAACCTTTCTTCCTCTCCTCCCTCCCTCCTTTCTTCTATCCTTCCCTTCCTTTCTTCTCTTCCTCCCTCCTTTCTTCTTTCCTTCCTTCCTTTGCTCGCTCTTTTTCTCTCTCTCTTTTTCTTTCTTTCTTTCTTTCTTTCTTTCTTTCTTTCTTTCTTTCTTTCTTTCTCTTTCTCTCTTTCTTTTTCTTTTTCTTTCTTTTTTCCTTCTTTCTTTCTTTCTTTCCTCCCTTTATATCTCTGTTTTCTTTTCTTTCTTTTAGATAGAGATGGGGTCTCACTACATTGACCAGGCTGACTGTGAACTTGTGGACTCAAGTGATCCACCCACCTCAGTCCACCAAAGTGTTGCGATTATATGTGTGAGCCACCATGCCTGGCCCATTCCACATTTTTTACTTGTACATATATACACACACATATATACATACATATGTGTATATATATGCACACATTTATCTTCCATTGTAGATTTGTTCTACATGATCTAACTGCAAGCTTTATCTTATTTTATTTATTTATTTTAATTTATTTTCAAGACAGCATCTTGCTCTGTTGCCCAGACTGGAGTGCAGTGGCAGATCTTGGCTCACTGCAACCTCCACCTCCTGGGTTCAAGTGATTCTTCTGCCTCAGCCTCCCGAGTAGCTGGGATTATAGACGCCCACCAGCATGCCTGGCTAATTTTTGTATTTTTAGTAAAAGCAGGGTTTCACCATGTTGGCCAGGCTGGTCTCGAACTCCTGACCTCAAATGACCCACCGCCTCAGCCTCCCAAAGTGCTGGGATTACAGGCTTGAGCCACCATGCCCAACCTATTTTTTATTTTTTTTATTTTTTGAGACAATGTCTTGCTCTGTTACCTGGGCTGGAGTACAGTGAAGTAGTCATGACACATTTCAGCCTCAAATTCCTGGGCTCAAATCATCTTCCTGCCTCAGCCTCCCAAGAAGCTGGGACTACAGGCACACGCGACCACACCTGGCTATTTTTTATATTTTTTGTAGAAACTGGGTCTCACTATGTTGCCCAGGTTGTCCTCTAACGCCTAGGCTCAAGTGATCCTCCCACCTCACTTCCCAAAATGCTGGGATTACAAATGAGAGGCACCACACCTGACTGCAAGCTTTATTAAATTCTTATTTTTTCCATCTTATTAGCTCATATTTTCTGTTATTATTTATTTGCCTGCTTTTTCTTCTCCATCAAAAATCTGTACCTATAAAATCAACTTTTTTTTTTTTCTATTCTAAACACATTTCTACAGTTTGTTTGAGAAGCACTTTCCATACTTTTTTTTTTTTTTTTTTGAGATGGAATCTTGCTCTGTCGCCAGGCTGGAGTACAATGGTAAAATTTTGGCTCACTGCAACCTCTGCCCCCTGGGTTCAAGCAATTCTCGTGCCTCAGCCTCCCCAGTAGCTGGGATTATAGGTGCCCACCACCACGCCGCACTAATTTTTATATTTTTAGTAGAGGTGTGGTTTTGCCATATTGGCCAGGCTGATCTTGAACTCCTGACCTCAGGCGATCTGCCTACCTCCACCTCCCAAAGTGCTGGGATTACAAGCGTGATCCACCACACCCAGCTCCATACACTCTTAACCAGGAGATTGTTTTTTCGCAGACAATATCTAATGATGAGCTGTTTTGTAGCATGAATTTAGTTAATGCCAAAGTACAGCATTTATTTTTAGCAAGTAAATCAGCAAGAACAACAAAACTGTTTTAATCAGACCAAATATGAAATCAAGTGTTATAGATGGCCTTCGCATATAATTTATATCTGCATTTGTTTTGGCTATAAAGTGTGGGGAACATTCTAAGTCACTTACAGTCTAGCAGATATTTAATAGCTCGATTTTCTTGATATTCTTCAATTAAACAGACGGCAGAGGAAGCTTTATTCTGAGATCTCTACAAAATGAATTATCTGGTAGTATAAGAATCAATTTGTTGGTAACCTCCGGGATATTTCTGTATAACATATTGAGAGTTCAATTTGTTTTCTAAATCATACTTTTATTTTTTAATTACTTAATTATTATTATATTTTATTTATTTATTTTGAAACAGAGTCTCGCTCTGTCACCCAGGCTGGAGTGCAGTGGAGCAATCTCGGCTCATTGCAACCTCCGCCTCCCAGGTTCGAGCAGTTCTTGTCCCTCAGCCTCCCGAGTAGCTGGGATTACAGGTGTGTACTATTCTGCCCAGCTAATATTTTTTGTATTTTTAGTAGAGATGTGGTTTTGCTCTGTTGGCCAAGCTGGTCCTGAACTCCTGTCCTCAAGCAATCCGCCCACCTCAGCCTCCCAAAATGCTGGGAATACAGGCATGAGCTACTGGACCTGGCCCTAAATCATAGTTTTAATGTAAAATTCTAATCAAATATTTGTGAACCTCTAAAGAACCTCCTTAGAATCTTAGGATTTGGGCCGGGCACGGTGGCTCACGCCTGTAATTCCAGCACTTTGGGAGGCCCAGGCAGGCGGATCACTTGAGGTCAGGAGTTCAAGACCAGCCTAGCCAATATGGTGAAACTCCAGCTCTACTAAAAATACAAAAATTAGCCAGGTGTGGTGGCGGGCGCCTGTAATGCCAGCTACTCGGGAGGCTGAGACAGTAGAATTGCTTGAACCTGGGAGGCAGAGGTTGCAGTGAGCCGAGATTACATGAGTTCACTCCAGCCTGGGTGACAGAGCAAGACTCTGTCTCAAAAAAAGCCAACAACAACAAAAAACTTAGGATTCTACAGAACTCAGGTTGAAAACCAGAGATCTAGAGTACTAGACCACTGGGCCAAGAATCCATATTTGTTACTCAAATTTCCTTGGCTTCAGAGGCAGTCTTTCTCACATCAGATTGTGTAAAGTTTAAAAAAAAATTTAAGTCCTTTTTTTAAGCAGCAAGGTCTTGCTCTATCACCCAGATTAGAGTGCAGTCACATGATCATAGCTCACTGCAGCCTCAAACTTCTGGGCAATCAAATGATTCTTCTGCCTCAGCCTCCTAAGTAGCTGGGACTATAGGCACACACCACTGCACTTGGTTATTTATTTATTTATTTATTTATTTATTTATTTATTTATTGTAGAGACAGGGTCTCACTTTCTTGCCCAGGCTGGTCTTGAACTCCTAGCTTCAAGTGATTCTCCCCCAATGGCCTCCCAAATTGCTGGAATTACAAGTGTAAGGCACGTCAAATGGCAAAGTACATTTTTTAATGAAAGATTACCAATGCAACATAATATGTTGGAAAAAACTTGAAATCAGAAGAATGTTCATTATTCTTACTATTAGTAGAAGGCATGCTATATACTACACACTCTGATAAGTACTTTATAAGTACTATCCAATTAAATTTTCTCCAAGAAGAGCTATTCTATGGAGTAGCTACTATTATTAGCCTTTTTTTTTTTTTCTGAGATGGAGTCTCACTATGTTGTCCAGGTTGGAGTACAGTGGCTATTCACAGTTACAATCATTGCACACTACAGCCTGGAACCCCTGAGCTCAAGTAATCCTCAGGCCTCTGCCTTCCAAGTAGCTGGGACTACAGGCATATGCCACGATGCCTGGCAGCCCTATTTTTTTAAATCGACTTTTATTTTAAGTTCTGACATACATGTACAGGATGTGCACATTTGTTACATAGGTAAACGTCTGCCATGGTGGTTTGCTGCACAGATCAACTCATCACCCAGGTATTAAGCCCAGTACCCATTTGCTGTTCTTCCTGATGCTCTCCCTCCCCTGCAACCAACTCCAACAATCCTCAGTGTGTGTTGTTCCCCCTGTGTGTTCATGTGTTCTCATAGTTCAGCTTCCACTTGGGGTAGCTTGTTCCACTTGTGGAACATGCGGTGTTTGGTTTTCTGTACCTGCGTTAGTCTGCTGAGGATAACGGCTTCCAGCTCCATCCACGTCCCTGCAAAGGACATGACCTCATTCCTTTTTATGGCTGCATAGTAGTCCATGGTGTATATGCACCACATTTTCTTTATTCAGTCTACTATTGATAGGCATTTGGGTTGATTCCATATCTTTGCTATTGTGAATAGTACGGCAATGAACATATGCGTGCACGTATCTTTATAATAGAATGACTTCTATTCCTTCAGGTATACACCTAGTAATGAGATTGCTAGAGCAAATAGTATTTCCGTTTGTAGATCTTTGGGGAATCACCACACTGTCTTCCACAATAGTTGAACTAATCTCATTCCCACCAACAGTGTAGAAGTGTTCCTTTTTCTCCACAACTTCACCAGTATCTGTTGTTTCTTGTCTTTTTAATAATCACCATTCTGACTGGCATGAGATGGTATTGCATTGTGGTTTTGATTTGCGTTTCTCTAATGATCAGTGATGTTGAGCTTTTTTTTCATATGTTTGTTGGCTGCATGGATGTCTTCTTTTGAGAAGTGTCTATGCATGTCCTTTGCCCACTTTTTAATGGAGTTGTTTGTTTTTTTCTTATAAATTTGTTTAAGTTCCTTGTAGACTCTGGATATTAGACCTTTGTCAGATGGATAGATTGCAAAAATTTTATCTTATTCTATAGGTTGTCTGTTAAAAATATGGAATGCTTCACGAATTTGCATATCATCTTTGCGCAGGGACCAGCTAATCTTCTCTGTATCGTTCCAATTTTAGTATATATGCTGCCAAGTGAGCACAGAAGCCTTATTTCATCGGTGGAAATACTGAGGCTTGGAGTGGTTAATATGCTTAAGGTCACACAAGCAGCAAGTGGCAGAGCTAGAATTAAACCCAAATTTTTTGGGTAGAAAACGAATGCCTTCAATTTATATAGCATCTTGAATTGAGAAGCTTCAAGTTAATAAATGATGGTAACAACCACTGTGTTGATGATCCGAGGCCAATTCTGACTGCTGAATGTAACATTTTCCACAAGTATGTGCCATTGAATTGCCTAGGAATTTCTATTTTAAGCTGTACGTTTAAGTGGTGAGTTACTGACTACTGCTCTTTTTTCTGTTTTTATTTTTACATATTATTTTAGTCACTGATGCTAGACAACTTGAGACATTTAGGGACTTATACTAATTGTTTTTCAAAATAATATTTCTTATAACGAAATTTTTAAAATGTGTTTTTGTTTTGTTTTGTTTTGTTTTGTTTTTGAGATGGAGTCTCACCCTGTCGCCCAGGCTGGAGTGCAGTGGCCCGATCTCAGCTCACTGCAACCTCCACCTCCCAGGTTCAAACAATTCTCCTGCCTCAGCCTCCTGAGTAACTGCGATTACAGGCGCCTGCCACCATGCCCAGGTATTTTTTGTATTTTTAATAGCGATGGGGTTTCACCATGTTGGCCACGATGGTCTCAAACTACTGACCTCGTAATCTGCCCACCTCAGCCTCCCGAAGTGCTGGGATTACAGGCATGAGCCACTGTGCCCAGCTGATCAAATTGTTTTTAATTAGAGTGTCTAAATACACTCCTATAGCATCATACTTATTTAATTTCTTTGGGAAAAAAATTAGTACCAGAAATGATGTAATACTTTATGTGCCTATTCTCTTTACTTATGTTTTAATTCTTTTTAATAAGTATTGTTGCTTCCTAGTTCAAGCTCAAAAAGCATGCATAAAAACCATATTTTAAAAATTTGGTTATACTCTAATAAATTTTCTTTTGAAAAACAATTTGTATAAGTCCCTAAATTTCTCAAGTTGTTTAGCATCAGTGGCTAAAATCCATATTTTATGCATGCTTTTTGAGCTTGGACTAGTAAGCAACAATACTTATTAAGTAGAATTAAAACACAAATAAAGAGAATAGGCACATAAAGTATTACATCATTTCTGGTACTATTTTTTTTCTTAAAGAAATTAATAAGTATGATAGTATAGGAGTGTATTTAAACACTCTAATTAAAAACAATTTGGTCAGCTAGGTGTGGTGGCTCACGCCTGTAATCCCAGCATACTGGGAGTCCAAGGTGGAAGGATCACTTGAGGTCAGGAGTTTCAGACCAGCCTGGCTAAAATGGCAAAACCCTGTCTCTACCAAAAATACAAAAAATTAGCTGGGAGGCTGAGGCAGAAGAATTAGTAATCCCAGCTACTCAGGAGGCTGAGGCAGGAGAATCGCTTGAACCTGGGAGGCGGAGGTTGCAGTGAGCCAAGATTGCACCAATGCACTCCAGTTCGGGTGACCGAGTGAGATTCCATCTCAAAAAAAAAAACCCCAAAAACAAAAAACAATTTGGTGGCCTAGCATGGTGACTCCTGACTGTAATCTCAACACTTTGGGAGGCCAAGGCAGCTTACCAGTTGAGTCCAGGAGTTTGAGACCAGCCGGGGCAACATAGACCCTGACTCTGTTTAACAAAACAAAACTATTTAGTATCACATTCTTTTTAAGAATGATTTGTAATATTAAAAAAGTATACTTTGTATTCTAATAATGGAAGTAAAAAATATTCTTTTACAATCACTTTCTGTTTATAGAATATACAGCAAATATACTCTATCGGCAAGTCTGTGGGGAAACAGGCTGTCTAATATATTAATCAATTCACTTTTCCTTTTGACCCAGTAATTCCACTTCTGAGAATTTATACTACAGATATATCCATACACATAAGGAATGAAACAATGTAAAATTTTTCATTGCAGAATTTTTTTAGGAGAGAAATACTGGAAACAATACAACTATTCAACGGCAGGAGATTGATTAAATAAATTATGGGTATACTTCCATAGAATGGAGTACTGTACAACTACAAAGAGTGAAGGAGATAAACAGTATGAAGGTTCATCAAAAAACAAAACTACCATGTGACCCAGCAATTCCATTTCTGGATATATATCTGAAGGAATGGAAATCAGTATCTCAAAGAAATATCTGCACTCCCAAATTCATGCAGCATTATTCCCAATAGCCAGGAAAAAGGGTGCTGGGGTAAGTAAGACAGGATTAGCTACTCTAGAGGCAGCCCTCAATCACGAGAAATTATGCAGAGTCTTTCCAGAAGTATCTAAAAATAGGATAGTATAAAAACAAACCCATCTGTTTAGTAATGAATATATTTTATAGCCAATAAAAGTCTAGAAAATAATTTTATAATTAAGTTCCACATGAAAACATTTGAAACTTCAAAAGGCATTGCCTAATACAGTGAACAGAATGTTTCTATTAAATGGTAGAAATCGGAATTTGTTAGGAAAGTAAATATTTATTGTTTATTGTAAAAATGTGTATTTTTTAAAAAGGATTATTTTTATCCCATTTTTTGTGAGTTTGTCAGAACTAAATTCTACATATCTTCACTTTGCCTTGGGGGTAAGCAAAGATAATTAATGTAAAACATTTAAAATTTAATTAATTTTAAATTATAATTGACATATAATAATTTTACATATTATGGAGTAGTGTGATGTTTCAATACATGCAGACATTGTCAGGGTAATTTTTATTAACTTCTGATCATCTTTGTTATTATAAGGGATTAGGGGCACAGATATTTTTAGAACAGTAGATCACCTAAGAAATTTTTTCTCTTTGCTTTGAAATGTTTAATAAGATTATGTTTTTTTTTTTTTTTTTATCAGAGAGGTTTACAGAGTGTTTGTGTTTTACTTGACAATATACTATTTTGTTGTTGTTGTTGTTTGTTTGTTTGTTTGTTTTTGAGACAGAGTCTTGCTCTGTCGCCCAGGCTGGAATGCAGTGGCACGATCTCAGCTCACTGCAAGCTCCCCTCCCGGGTTCATGCCATTCTCCTGCCTCAGCCTCCTGAGTAGCTGGGACTACAGGCGCCGCCACCACGCCAAGCCATTTTGTATTTTTAGTAGAGACGGGGTCTCACCATGTTAGCCAGGATGGTCTTGATACACTGACCTGGTGATCCGCCGGCCTTGGCCTCCCAAAGTGCTAGGATTACAGGCGTGAGCCACCGCGCCCGGCCGACAATATACTATTATTTGTTATTTCTTAACACGTGGCGGCCAAGACTGGAAGGAATTGGCAACAACGAATACCAGGCAGCAGGGAGAAACCAGTATGGAATATTAATTTGTCACAGAAAAATCCACAATCCACAAAATCCAAAATCTACATGTGTATATATATGAACATATATACCTGTGAAATTAGGCCAAATTTCTTCTGAGGATTTGTAACTATTGAAAACGAATGCCATTGTTCGAGAGTTTGACAGTAAAAAGGAGGAAGATAGGATCATATTTTATTTTCTATTTCAAATGAAATTTATTCTTTCTCAATTGTGGTTAATTCTCATTTGATATGCTGGCCTCAGCATTTCTTTGGTTTATGCTTATTTTTCTAGTTTCTTTGGACATGGAGCTGAAAATAATATATAAACTGTGTGCATGCCTTTGTGTTTGTGGGCAAATAAAGCATTACGATGCTTTTTGGATTTAAAGCTTGCAGTGGCTAGGACCTGCTTCCATTATAACTCCTGTTCCTCTGCTAAAAGGGGCCGCTTCTCTCAGGAAGCAGCTTCCTCCATTCAAAACAGAGGTTCAATAATTAGGTAAAGCAACAACTGTTTCAGTTCTCCATTTTTTGTAGAAAAAATGAAAGTACCTGTTCTGTATTAACTTTATTGTGGTACTCAAACGGTATTAAAATGTATGATTAATTCTAGATGATAGAATTAACTCGATAAATAGATTTTGTTTCCATGGTTCAAGTGTACAAATAGTAGTTGGAATGACATTTACAACCATGTACAATTATTGATCTAACCAAGACACAATTGGTTCTCTGTGCTTAGTATTTCCTAAATTCATGTGTCTTTCATGTGACCCTGAAATTGCTATGTGAGGGAATAATAAAACCTACTGTGCTGATTAAAATCGAAAGGATAAGCAAATACGGATTAACATAATGACAGGCATGGAGCGAGTTAGGAAAGTGGATTAGGGCAGTGGAAAGCTATTGTAGCACACAGATGAAAGGGTGCAGCTGCACTTCGCCGTCTACTAACTGTGCAATCCTGTTACTTAACATATCGGAGCCTTAGCTTTCTCCTTCTATAAGCAGGAAGTAGTAACTACCTTGCAGGTTATAGTGAGGATTCCAGAAAATATTTTTGTAGTGTCTAGCTCCATACAAACACTTGATAGAGATTCACTAAAATGGAAGCTGCAATTTCTGGTTTTTAGAAGTAAATACTTAGGGTAGGATTCTACAAATATTTCACTTTTATAAAAGGTGGAGAATTTTATTTTACGCTTTCAGAGTGGATATGAAAGCAAATAAATATTAAGAATGCATTGGCGGGGCTGGGCGCGGTGGCTCACGCCTGTAATCCCAGCACTTTGGGAGGCCAAGGCGGGCAGATCACGAGGTCAGGAGATGGAGACCATCCTGGCTAACACGGTGAAACCCCGTCTCTTCTAAAAATACAAAAAATTGGCTGGGCGTGTTGGCGGGCGCCTGTAGTCCCAGTAACTCGGGAGGCTGAGGCAGGAGAATGGCATGAACCCGGGAGGCGGAGCTTGCAGTGAGCGGAGATTGCGCCACTGCACTCCAGCCTGGGCGACAGAGTGAGACTCCGTCTCAGAAAAAAAAAAAAAAAAAAATGCATTGGCGGGTGGGGGGGAAGTCTGGTTAAAAGCATAGACCTAAGAGCAGGTATTAGCAGCATGTGGCAGGAATTTGAAAGGTGGCAGTATCATTGAAGGCCCAGGCAGGAAGACAGAACCAAGGTGTCTTCATAGAAGAAATTCAAGGTGGGGACCTGGTCACAAAAGCGATGGGAGAGCTGAGAGGAATCAGAGGTCAGTGAGGCAACAAAGGGTTTACAAATGTCAGGAAACTGCTATTGCTCCCAGAGTGGGAGGAACAAAGGAAGTGGTAGAAGCAGAGCTTAGGAAGCCTGGAGAGAGTTGGAACCATGGCAAAGGCTCAAGCCCTGCCTGAGATTCCACACAAAGCAGAGAGAGAGAGAGAAAGGAGAAGAAATAGCCTGGCTTTCCCCCTTCCTACCCACCGATCTCCAGTCATTGCCTCCCCACTGGTCAATTCTAACTATAAACCGATTGTCAAAGGGGAACTGGTTTGGAAATGCAGTTTGCAGAGGTCAGTGCCCTGCAATCCGGAGCTGAGTAAAGGAAGGGCAGAGAATGGGTCTGAGACCAAGTGGACAAATGACCAGCACAGTGGCATTCACAGTTATTTTCTGAGGAATTGTTTGCATGGCCTGGGACAGGATTACAAGGCAGGTGGTTTACTGCTTTTGCTTTTTTCCTTTCTTCACCATCAGTGCCTTCCCTCCCAGGATTTTGCACAGGGCAAGTCCAGCCACTGAGATCTAAAACTGTGATCAGACAAGAAGGCTAATAGTTACCACAAGTTAGATTAGAGTATCTCTTCAAGTCCAGAGAAGGAAACCATGGCAGAAAAACACAAAGACAAGAAATGGCTTATTCTTCTAAGTAGATAAAATAGATTCGTCATTGGCAACAAATCGATAATCAATGTCAGTGGAACAATCTGCAATAGACCAGAGATGATGGTGACGGGAACCAGATGGTGAGATGCTGATATATTTTGAGGGTGAAGTCAAGAGAATTTACTGACTGATCAGGCGCAAGTGCGAGAGGAAAAAAAGAGTGGTGAATGATGCCCCAAGTTTATGCTGAGCAACTGGAAGCCATCATTTATTCAGATGAGCAAGCTGCAAGAGAGGATTTGGGGAGGATAGTAAGGTTTGGGGAGGATAGCAAGAATTTGTTTTTTTGATATGCCAAATTTTAAAACTTTTTGTTCTCAAAGGATCCTTTTCAAAACTGCCATTTTTATTATTTTTTTAATGTAAAGCAGGAGGCACACTACTGAAACCAGGGAAATTATTAAGTGAAAGTCTATACATCCAAACGTGGAACCCCATCTTTCTTCCTTCCTTTGATTCTGAGAAAGCTGGCAGACAAGATTTACCCATTCACTGTTCCCCAACCCTTCCCCCAACCACAAGAGATTTGGGTACTTACTACTCTTTGGGAAAACTGATTCACTCAAGAAAAAAATTCCTTGTTGGGAGCAGTGGCTCACGCCTGTAATCCCAGCACTTTGGGAGGCAGAGGCAGGTGGATCATGAGGTCAGGAGTTCGAGAGCAGCCTGGCCAACATGGTGAAACCCATCTCTACTAAAAACACAGAAATTAGCTGGGCCCAGCCTGGGCAACAGAGCAAGACTCCATCTCAAAAAAAGAAAAGAAAAAAAATTCCTACAGATACCAATGATTAGGGATTTCCCACAGGAGTATCTGAGTCCATAATCACTCCATAGTAATTCCCCACAAATTCACAAACTCTACCTGAGAACTCCCACTAAAAAGTGAAATTCTCAAAGCGGGGAAATAAGAAAGGAGACACCACTTCTCCTGCTGTCCTTCCCTCCCCACCCCCGCCGCCCCCTGCCATTCCCTAGTTTATAAGACAGGGCAAAAAGGGAGAAAGCAAAAGTTGAAAAGAAACAGAAGATAAATAGCTAGATGACCTTGGCGCCACCACCCAGCCCTGGTAGTTAAAATAATAATAATAATAATAATAATAATATTAACCCCTGACCTAAACTACTTGTATTATCTGTAAATTCCAGACATTGTTTGAGGAAGCTCTGCAAAACTATGTTTTGTTAGCTGATACATGTAGCCCCCAGTCACGTTCCCCACACTTGCTCGATCTATCTCGACTCTTTCACATGGACCCCTTAGAGTTGTAAGCCCTTAAAAGGGCCAGGAATTTCTTTTTCGGGGAGCTCGGCTCTTGAGACATAAATCTGCCGAAGCTCCCGGCAGAATAAAGCCTCCTTCTATCTTTAACCTGATGTCTGAAGAGTTTTGTCTGCAGCTTGTCCTGCTACACACTCATGTACACTTCCAAGCATACTTTAATTCTACATTGTATATATGAATGGACAGGCAAAAATCAGACTTAGTCTGGGCTCAGTGTTCCACCCAGGAAGATATAGAGCCCAGGATCCCACACCCACTCATCATCCTCAGAATTCAGTCAAGAATTATCCTGAGTTTATCTCTGACACCTGGTAAACACTATCTCAACAACAGTCGGAACTTTTGAAGAAGAGTAAAGAAGGAGCTGATATAATTGAAGATGTTCTCCAAATTGCCTTTGAGAAGCAATTGACAAAGAAAAAGAACCGGGCACTAAAACTGGCACAAATGGATGAAATGTGTAAAAAGAAAATGAGAACAGATAAATTTGAGGTGCCTTAAAGGGGATGTAAAAATATTTTTCTAATAATGATAATTAAATGTAATGTTTTCTCATTAAACATAAGTGTATTTATTTCAGCTATGCTCAGTTTAAACATTGTAATCTATAATGTTTCATTTACAATTGTGATCCATTAAACCATTTAGCATCTCTGAATAAAGTAACAAAGGAGGTCATTGGAGGTCAGAGCTGCCAATGGTCTATTGTAACAATGAAATCATCTTTTCACATAAAGAGTAGAATCACTTCTTTATACTCTACTGTCTCATGTGAACAGTACCAGATTTAGTTGGGGTGGACGGGAGTAATGAAAGCTGCATGTAATTAAAGGAGAACTCCCCAGAAGTAATATTGACAGTGTTGATGAAACACACAGTTGAATTTATTTATTTGATTTACTTAGCCAATGCTGCATGCGTGAAATTCTGGAGGGAACATTTAAGGATGAGATAAAATCATTTTGGCTTGAAAAATTTTACAAACTATTCCCGTGAAAAATGAAATAATATATGAGACAGTGGGTGGTAGACAGAGGGAGTATGTGGAAACTCTGTACTCTATGCTCAATTTTTCCTGCAAACCTAAAACTGCTTTAAAGCATAGTCTATTAATTTTTAGAATTGTATATAATAAAATAGGCCTTTTTGGATACCTTTAGCCTTAGAAGCCTACCAAAATGTTATAGCAATTTCAGCTTTTTTGCATTGCTCTTTTCCTTCTTTTCTTTCTTTTCTTTATCTTCTTTCTCTTCTTTTCTTTCTGATGGAGTCTCACTCTGTAGCCCAAGCTGGAGTGCAGTCGCATGATCTCAGCTCACTGCAACCTCCACCTCCCAGGCTCAAGTAATTCACCTGCCTCACCCTCCCAAGTAGCTGGGATTACAGGCACCAGCCACCACACCCAGCTACTTTTTTGTATTTTAGTAGAGACGGGGTTTTACCATGTTGCCCAAGGTGGTCTCGAATTCCTGAGGTCAGGCAATCCACCTGCCTTGGCCTCCCAAAGTGCTGGAATTACAGGAGGCGTGAGCCACCATGCCCGGGCTTTGCACTGCATTTTCTAAGCAAAATATAAAAACAGCATGGAGAATGACATTACAATTGAAGAGGTTTTGCAATCTAAACAAAGCAAGCCATATTCTTTTTTTTTTTTTTAATTTTTATTTTAGTTAAGGGGTATGTGTGCAGGTTTGTTATATAGGTAAACTCGTGTCGTGGGGGTTTGTTGTATAGATTATTTTGTCACCTAGTACTAAGCCTAGTATTCAATAGTTATTTTTTCTGCTCCTCTCCCTCCTCCCACCTTCCACTCTCAAGTAGGCCCCAGTGTCTGTTGTTCCCTTTTTTGTCTTCATGAATTCTGGTCATTTAGTTCCCACTTATAAGTGAGAACATGTGGTATTTGGTTTTCTGTTCCCAAAGCAGGTCATATTCTATAGAGACTGTATTTTTGCTAAGTATTCAATACATAAAAACAATTCTAACTTTTTAAAATTAGTTGTTTATTTTTGAGACGGAGTCTCTCTCTGTTGCCCAGCTTGGAATAAGGTGGTACAAACATGGCTCAACCTCCTGGGCTCAAGGGATCCTCTAGCCTCAGCCTCCTGAACCACCATGCCAAACTTTTAATTTAATTTAATTTAATTTTAATATATATATATTTTTTTGGTAGAGACAGGGTCTCACTTTGTTGCCTAGGCTGGTCTCTAACTCCTGGGCTCAAGCAATTCTACTGCCTCAGCTTCCCAAAGTGCTGGGATTATAGGTGTGAGCAACTGCACCTGGCCTTTTTATTTTATTTTACAGAATTCATGATGTGTAAATTAGTAATGCCAATCAAATAACAATTTAAATAAAATAATAATTTAAATTTAATAACAATTTAAATTTACAAGCAGTGGCTCACTCCTGTAATACCAGCACTTTGGGAGGCTGAGGCGGGTGGCTTACCTGAGCTCAGGAATTCGAGACCAGCCTGGGCAACGAAGTGAAACTCCATCTTTACTAAAATACAAAAGATTAGCTGGGCATGGTGGCATGCATCTGTAATCCCAGCTACTCGTGAGGCTGAGGCAGGATAATCGTTTGAAACCAGGAGGTAGAGGTTGCAGTGAGCTGAGATCGTGCCATTGCACTCCAGCCTGGGCAAGACAGCAAGATTCCGTCTCAAAAAATTAATTAATTAATTAATTTTTTAAAACTATGTATTTGTCATTTTCAAGAAAGATTAAATTGAAGTTTAGAATATGTTTGAATGTTTGTTGTTACAGTACTCAAATTCTGAGAAGATAATTCTAAACATCTTATTAAAATTTGTTAAACCTTTAACCCTAATTCCAGTATTTCTTATGTGTTTACAATAACTGGAATGATACATTTCCTTTAACATTAAAAAAAAAAGAAGAAGAGGCTCTATGTTGTGGCTCACACCCGTAATCCAAACACTTTGGGATGCCAAGGGGGGCAGATCACGAGGTCAGGAGATCAAGACCATCCTAGCCAACATGGTGAAACCCCATCTCTACTAAAAACACAAAAATTAGCTGGGCATGGTGGCAGGCGCCTGTAGTCCCAGTTACTCAGAAGGCTGAGGCAGGAGAATCACTTGAACCTGGGTGGCAGAGGTTACAGTGAGCCGAGATTGCGCCACTGCACTCCAGCCTGGGGGACAGAGTGAGACTCTGTCTCAAAAAAAAAAAAAAAGATACATGGCACAGTAGAAGGTATCTCTTTCCTTAAAATACTTTTTGTAACTTATCCTAAAGGAGATCTAGCAAGCCAGCTAGCTTCTATATGTTTACATACAGTAAAACAGAAACAGAAAATTAGCCATGAAAGAAGGTAAAAAGTGATCATGAAGGCTGTGAACTTAGTGTGATTGACCATTTGATTTGCCTCTTAACTTCCTGGCAGCCAGGACCAAACCAAATCAGAGTAGATTTCAGAAAGGAAGAAGCATACTTATTTCTCAAAACATGCATCATTCTTTCTGGCATTAAATTATAATAGCAATTTCTGACAAAGGATTACAAGAGGCCATTGAGCAAGAAGATGACCTTCAGTGATTGTTTGATAACAAAAACAAGATCAAGTTTTATATGACTTTCTCTTATAATGACTTTGGTAAAAGTTGAGCATATAACATCAAATCTTAATTCAGTAGTGGTGACTCTTTTTTTTTTTTTTTTTTTTGAGACGGAGCCTTACTCTGTCACCCAGTTTGGAGTGCAGTGGTGCAATCTCTGCTCGCTGCAACCTCCACCTCCCGGGTTCAAGCAATTGTCCTGCCTCAGCCTCCCAAGTAGCTGGATGTATAGGCGCATGCCGCTAGGCCTGGCTAATTTTTTGTATTTTAGTAGAGATGGGGTTTCACCGTGTTGCCCAGGCTGATCTCGAACTCCTGAGCTCAGGCAATCTGCCCACCTTGGCCTCCCAAAGTGCTGGGATTACAGGCGTGAGCCACCGCATCCGGCCTTTTTGTTTGTTTGTTTGTTTGGGACAGAGTCTTGCTCTGTCACCAGGCTGGAGTGCTGTAGCGTGATCTCGGCTCACTGCAACCTCCACCTCCCAGGTTCAAGCAATTCTTGTGCCTCAGCCTCCCGAGTAGCTGCGATTACAGGTGCCCGCCACCACGCCCAGCTAATTTTTTATATTTTTTAGTAGAGATGGGGTTTTACCATGTTGTCCCAGTTGGTCTGGAACTCCTGACCTCAAGTGATCCACCCGCCTCGGCCTCCCAAAGTGCTGGGATTACAGGTGTGTGCCACTGTGTCTGGCTGAAATATAATTTAACCCAAAGAAAATACTTAGAATACCAAGGAAGACTATGGAAAATATTACCCTAGATGACTCCTCAAGAACTACTTCTTTCATCTGAGCTTTTGATATAAAAATAAAGTCTGGGCCAGGTGCGGTGGCTCCCGCCTATAATCCCAGCACTTTGGGAGGCCAGGGTGGGTGGATCACTCGAGGTCAGGAGTTCAAGACCAGCCTGGCCAACATGATGAAACCCCATCTCTACTAAAAATACGAAAATTAGCTGGGCATGGTGGCACATGCCTCTAGTGCTAGCTACTTGGGAGGCTGAGACAGGAGAATTGCTTGAACTCAGGAGACGGAGGTTGCAGTGAGCCAAGATTGTGCCACTGCACTCCAGTCTGGGTGACAGAGTGAGACTCATCTCAATAAATAAATAAATAAAGTCTGAGGAAGACTCAGGAATGTTGGCATTCTGTGTAGCTGATGAAGGCAGAGCCAGGAGCTTTGGCAAATAGATGGGGTCTGATTAACAGTAGTGAGGTAGGAGAGAAGACCCCCATGTCTGCATATAAGTAGGTCATAGGAATAGGTATCAATATGCAAAGTCAGGGATTTTCCTTAAGAGGTAGACTTGGATTTCCCCTAACATTTGCATTACTCCTGACTTGCTATCTCAGTGTTCCACACCAGAATATCCACAGCAATCATTTTGGTCCAAAAAAAAAAAAAAAATTCAAAACAAATATAGGCAAACTTCAATAATGTTCCATGGAGGATAAAACTCTGAAAGGTATAGCTTAGAAATATTTCAGTTTTATTAAGGCATTTGAGGCATATTTGAATTATTAAACTCAATTATTCGCTCTCTTATTATTCCATCCTCACCATTACAATGTCCCCATGACTGGTGGAGTAGACCTTTTCATCCCTTAACTTGGGCTTAACCATATGACTTACTTCGGTCAGTGAATGCCAAGGGCCTTGTAAGCACAGGTTTGAAATGAGCATTGGGGTCTGCCCTCTTCCTCTTCTGCCTTCTGCCATGAAAATAATATGCTGCTGGTCCAAGGAAGAGAAGAAATCCGTGGGGCAGCCTGGTGTGGTGGCACATGCCTATAGTGTCAGCTACTGGAGAGGCTGAGGCAGGAGGATTGCTTGAGTCTAGCAGTTCAAGGCTGTAGTGCACGATGATGGTGCCTGGGAATAGGTACTGTGCTTTAGCATGGGCAACACGCAAGACTCTGTCTGGAAAGAGGAGGGAAGGAGAGAAAGAAAGAGAGAGAGGAGAGAGAGAGAAAGAAAGAGGGGAAGGAAGGAAGGAAGGAAGGAAGGAAGGAAGGAAGGAAGGAAGGAAGGAAGGAAGGAAGGAAGGAAAGAAGGAAGGAAAGAAAGAAAAAAGAAAGAAAGAAAGAAGAAAAGAAAGAAAGAGAAAGAAAGGGAAAGAAAGAAAGGAGAAAGGGAGGGAAGAGAAGGGAAGGAGAGGAAAGGAAAGGGGGAAGGAAGCAGAGAGAGGGGAAGGAAGAGAGAAAGGAAGGAAGGAAGGAAGGAAAGAAGAGAAACAAGAGAAAGAAAAAGAAATTCATCTATTAGACTTGGACCCAACCTACAGCTTGGAGCCTAGCCCAGCTGGGTCCAACCTAGGTCAGCTTGAACCACAACAGATCCGAAGATCGGTGAGCAAGAAACAAATGCTAATTGTTGTAAGTCACTGAGTTTTGCAGTGGTTTGTACGGAACATTATTATTGTAATAGCTGACTAATACGGTATCAAAGTCTATAAAACAATTCATCTATATAAACATTTTTCCATTTCAAACAGTTTTCATCATATCTTTACAGACTTCTTAGGAACAAGACTTTGGTTATGAAATTTTGAGAAATGCTATGAATTAGGTTATTTTAAATGTTTCCGTTTTAGATGGTAGAAATAGGTACATAGATTTCCTTTTATAGGCGGAGGAAATTGGTACCTAGTTGAACATTCGCTGTTGATTTGAGTACCAGGTTGTCTGATTATTTTTCTAACCATAGTTTCTTATGCAATAAATAAAATAAGCATGTGAGCCCCATAACTGTATTCTGTTTAAGGATTAGATGAGGTGGAGGGAGGGCATTTCCTTAGTCTACCACTTACATAGCATCCAAAGGAAAAAAGATTGCTGAATTGTTTTTACTTTTAAATAAAAATATCTACTACTCTAACAAGATGCGCTTTCTATGACAATGAAATAATTCAAAGAGCAACCAGCATATGTGTTTGAGAGTGTGAAATATTGAACTAGCTTTTACGGAGCACTTTCCATATGCCAGGCTCTGAACTAGATAAGGAGAATAAATCTCAGAAAAGACCAAATAGTCACCATGTGGAGAAAAAAGTCAAGATGCAAATCCAGGTCTTTCTGCTTCTGAAGCAAAGATTCCAGAAAAAGGTTTGCAATCTATATTTAACACCATGATTAACCCACTCAGACAAATTTGTTATGGTCTGTACAATGTTTTTGTTTTTTGGTTTTTGGTTTTGATAATATGAATAGCCAATATTTAAAAACCAGCTGACTGCATAAAGAAATCCAGATTTCTGACTTCTCTTAATAGATTGACAAAGGTGGCAACACTGGGCTTGGCCCGACAACTGTCACTCAAGCTAAGTCACTGAGGGTTCTTTAAGCAGGACCCAAGCCTTTTTAGTTGGAGGTTTTCTTGCTTATATTACCTAATGGTGCCCACAGGCTGGCTTCATGCATGTGGGTCATGGACAGTCCTCCTGGCCTGCATGCTTAGAAGAGACTTGTGCTTGGTTTAAAGTTCTGCTATCACTATCTTGAAATTCATTAAAATCCTTGATCAAGGAGTCACGAATTTTTATTTTGCACTAGGTCCTGCCAATAGGCATTTGCATTTACAAGCTCTGCCCTAAAATTCTTGCCCTTTTCTTTATCTTGTGCTACTTGTCTTACCTTTACTAAAAGTTTCCTCATCACTTTAGCAGTGAATTAATATTAGTTCTTTCCTATCTATTTTTCAGGGGTGATCAGATTTTATGGGGCCTGAAGCTGAAATAATTTGGAAGGTTTTCTTTCAAAAATATGTAATTACACATATTAATATTTATTTAAAATAATGAAAGAAGACTGGGAGTGGTGGCTCACGCCTGTAATCCCAGCACTTTGGGAGACTGAGGCGGGAGGATCGCCAGGAGTTCAAGAGCAGCTCTGGCAACATAGCAAGACTCTGTCTCTACAGAAAAGTTAAAAAAAAAAAAAAATTAGCCTGGCATGGAGGCCACATGCCTATAGTTCCAGCTACTCAGGAGGCTGAGGTAGGAGGATGGCTTGAGCCAGGGAGTTTGAGGCTGCAGTGAGTTCTGATTGCACCACTGCATTCCAGTGTGGGTGACAGAGCAAGACTCTATCTCAAAAAAAAAAAAAAATGTTGTCTTTAGTTTCTTATTTATTTATTTATTTATTTTTGCATGTTATAAAATTTATTTGTGTTAGCATTCAGACATTTTTAGGTGGAGAAGATGATTTGCAGAATCCACTACAAGGTACGACAGAAAATCGTATTGGAAAGGACGGTACATACATCTGGTGCAGACTGGCAGTGGCACGATTCCAAACAAATGTCAGATGAGAGCACTTCATGGGGAGAAACTGAAAATAATAATTTAAAGCTTCATGAGTCAAGACATGTTCTAATTTAAAACACTAAGAAATAGTACTATTAGTTTCTTTTCTAAATCCTCAGTGAAATTAGCTGGGTGTCGTGGTGCGCACCTGTAATCCCAGCTACTCAGGAGGCTGAGGCAGGAGAATCACTTGAACCTGGGAGGCGGAAGTTGAAATGAGCTGAGATTGTGCCACTGCACTCCAGCCTGGTTGACAGAGCGAGACTCCCTCTCTAAATAAATGAATAAATAAATCCTCAATGATATGTAGAGAATATGTCTGGGAAACAGTAGACACCTAATTATTTATATTGATTGACAGTTTAAGGGACAAAAGATTAAAATTACAATTACAAGCTATAATAACAGCTATAATAACTTCTTTTCTCAATATGGTTGTGTGGTTTATGGTTTACTGATAAGTTCACACATTTTTAAATTTCTGTGCATTTTGATGAATAATAAAGAAGTGCCTTTAGCTAATCAAAGACAAGTTAGTCACTTGCTCAGGCATGGAAGAAAAAAAAAGCTACTGCAACAAAGAATAAAGAAATTGTTCAAGGAAAAGGTTTTCATCCAAAAATCACTGCCATAAAACTTCAAAATGCTATGTTTTACGTGATCTTTTTTATTCAAATTCCCAATTTTTTACTCCCAAGGGCTGCATTGGTTTAATCCAAAATCCCTTGTGTCAAACTGCACAAAAATACTTGTTAAAATGCCATCTTTTGCTATCAGGAGTTGGCTACTTAGACAAAAATCCAATTCGTATCAGAATTAAAGATGTTTATATCGAGTCCTTTAAGAAAGACTGAATGTCAACATAACTTGGGAAGTTGCCATTTTCTGGGTATTTCTAATTCTCGGGATTAGCTTATGTAATCAAACCTCATGGAAAAACACTCTACAAAAGATATGTTGGTATTGTGTATTAGAAATATTTTGTTTGCAGGCCAGGAGTAGTGGCTTATCCCTGTAATCCCAGCACTTTGGGAGGCTGAGGCAGGAGGATCGTTTGAGGTCAGGAGTTCAAGACCAGCCTGGCCAACATGGTGAAACCCCGTCTCTACTAAAAATACAAAAAATTATCTGGGTGTAGTGGCACGCACCTGTAGTCCCAGCTACTTAGGTGACTGAGGCAGGAGAATCGCTTGAACCCAGGAGGCCGAGACTGCAGTAAGCTGAGATCATGCCACTGTACTCCAGCCTGGGCAACAGTGAGACTCCATTTCCAAAACAATAAATAAAGAGAAACATTTCATTTGCAAATTGTATTTAAAAGTTGTATGACTTGTTGGCTGGGTGTGGTGGCTCACACCTGTAATCCTAGCACTTTGGGAGGCTGAGCCAGTCAGATCACTTGAAGTCAGGAGTTTGAGACCAGACCGGCCAACACGGTGAAACCCCGTCTCTACTAAAAATACAATAAATAAATAAATAAATATTAGCCGGGTGTGGTGGCATGTGCCTGTAGTCCCAGCTACTTAGGTAACTGAGACAGGAGAATCACTTGAACCTGGGAGGTAGAGGTTACAGTGAGCCGAGATGGAGCCACTGCCCTCCAGTTTGGGCAACAGAGTGAGATCCTGTCTCAAAAAAAAAAAAAAAAAATTATATGAAGTATTTATTGACCAACATTCTAAAACTCTGTACATTACACGATTTAGAAAGAATCTTGAAAATCTACTCAAGAATTTAAATATTTTAAATAGGAAACAGATTGACTAAGGAAAAATAGAATCTATAAGTGTGATTCTTTAAGAAATGACAATAACAAGTTTTAAATGTTAAGCAGAAGCAATTGACATTTGAGACGTATTTCTTTTAATTTCCTTTCTTTTGTGTGTGTATTCTAATTTGTTATGCAAAGTTTAGGAATAATAGGGTTTTTTTTCTTTTTTAACTTCAACCCAAAAAATTATGATAGTCGGACTTTGCCAGAAGTTTGTATCTTGGCAGAAGTATACAAGAAATATATTACTTTACAGCTCCTTTTCTTGTCAAAGTGATTAACATTATGGAGCCTAGAACTTATGTAGAATACTAAGTACAGTCAGGCACTTCTTAGTCATTTTCATGATACTGATGCTGAATATTAGGCTACATAATTTTAATTCCGTGCCAGATTTACAGAAAAGAAGCTAGCCATCTTTTGATATATTACGGGAATATTGCTAAATACCTAGCATTATAATTATGTTAATTATATATTATTAGCAGTTATACTAGAAGTTACTTAGATGAGATTGCATTTGGGTATTATTAATACAATAATTGATGTAAACCATTTATTTTGTGGTTGTGCTAGACAGATAGATATGTAATTGGCACTTATATAAACTGAATGCTTGACAAAATCTGCTGTATAAAAATTATCCATTGAATTATGGAAAATAAGCCAAACTAGACACTAAAAATGTACAAATCTACTATAAATCTTTGTTAATTTCAGCAACATGGTACTGGTAAATCAATGGATTGAAACAAATTTCCTACAACCATATGCCAAAATGTCTAATAAATGTGTGTGCCTCTTCACAGTCAAGGGCAGGAGGAAGGCCTATTTAATAATTGGTGGTAAGGCAATTGGTTAATTCTTTGGGAAATCAAAAACCATTTAGATATTTATGCCATACCCTGGTCAGGTTTCAAGCAGGGAAGTAAGATGAACTAAAATGTTACTCTGGTTTCTGTGCGGGGAATGAATGGAGAGAGGCCAGAGGGAAGCAGAGAGCTCATTTGAGAGGCTGTTGCAGAACCGGAAGATGGCCTGGATTCTGGCAACAGCAGTAGAGATAGAAAGGAGTGGACAGCACTTAGCAACAGGTTGGCCATGGGGATGAGACAAGAAGAATACCCAAGGGTGATTCCCAGGTGTCTGGTTTAAAATATGAGAATACCTGGGTGGGGGGCGGGGAGGGGGGTCTACCAAGGGAAACAAGAGGAAATCAAGAATTTAGTCTTATACATATTGAATTTAAGATGCCTTCAAGATATGCAAGTATGACAAACTTTGCCATAATTGTTGTAATCTTGAATTTTCACTTTCACTCACAGAACTTCAGGTATTTAAAAATACGATTTTGGGCTCTACATACCCTTATAGGCCACTGTAGCTTCTTAGCAAAAGCCTGTAGTCTACTTAGGAACTGTACCTTCTTAAATTGAGATTAAAACATTTACTTCTTGGTTTACGTTTTAGGAGATACCATTTGTTGGATTCCAATGACCTGTCTAGTAATAATATAGCAATATCGAAGATTTATTGTTTACTCTCTGCTAAGTGTTATTCCTACATGTCTTACATGTGAGAACATACGAGAGCAGATCAGGACTAGGTCCCTGAGAAGTTCAGAGTCAAGGTCATACACCATAGCCAGGATGAAAACAAATTGGTTTGACTCCAGAGCATATGCTTTCGCCATGCCACTAACATGATAAATACTGGCAATTACGTTTTTCCTCTCTAGCTTGGGTTTCACCATCCTCAGTTTCAAATTAAGATATGGTTGTCAGGGAAACTAAACCTTTTTGTTTGGTGCCTACGTTTCATTTTATTATTATTTTAGACATTTTGTTTAGGAGTATCATCTACTTTGTTAAATGTTTCATTTGGGTATATTAAACCACTAGCCTCAGCTAAATAGCTCCCACTGAGGTAGCAGTTCAGAACACTGCAGCAGCCTTTTGTTAATTTCTTGCATCCTGGTTTCGGTTTCTTTCCTCTTTCACTAAAATCGCTCCCTGGGAGGCGATCATGACTCTCTTCTTCACCAAACCTTTTGGTGACCATCTCTTAGACTTACTCTGGCCCCAGACTTACTCCTTTCTCCCAAAGCCCTTTCAATTCACCTTTTCAGAGTCACCCTGTGTCTTAGTCCATTGCTCCTGCTATAACAAAATACCTTAGACTGGGTAATTTATAAATAATAGAAATGTATTTTACACAGTGCAAAATCCAAAATCAAGGTACCGGCATGTTCAGTGTATCAGAGTTTGCTGTCTGCTTCCAAGATGACATCTTGTCGCTGTGTCCCCTGGAGGGAATGAAAACTGTGTCCTTACATGGCAGAAGGGACAGAAGGGCTAAAAATGGACAAACTCACTCCTTCAAGCCCTTTTATAAGGGCCTAACCACCTCCTGAAGGCCTCACCTCTTAATATATTGTGTTGGGTCTTCGGTTCCAATATGAATGTTTGGGGGGACACAAACATTCAAACCATAGCACTACATGTGCCAAGTTCACCTACCATTTTCCTCTCTACTCCTTTATTCTGCACCCACACCCTAACTAGGCACTTTTCTGTTTCAGGCCTTTCCTCTTCCTTTTCTACTCTCTCAGATAGCACTTCCACTGTCTAAGTTTCAATTATGACTACCATGAAAATAATCTTCAGTTCTGAGCTAAAGATCCTTTTTTTGACCTCTCTTACCTATGCTTCAAGCAAGTTTTTGTCTGACTGTCCACAACTTTGCCAACATCTCAAACTCAATACATTTAACTAAATTGGACTTCACTGCCAAAAGGCCTTCCTATTTTACAAAACGTATTTATTTTACTCATTTTCTTTTAGATCCTGGCTTTCCTCTTCCTGCATAACCAGTTTCTGAAGACTGGTTCCTATCTGACTTTACTTGTTTACCTCCATTCTCTCCTCAATCTTTGAATTTTCCTCCTTTACCCCCAATCTATTCAATGCAACTGATCTTAAGAAAATTACCAACAGCTCTATCTTATTTGACCTCTTTGTTCCTTTTGACAATATTGACCTTTGTAAATCTCTTTTTCCTTGACTTTCATGATAACTAGCTCTCCTAATTCTCAACCTACTCCTTTTGTCCTTCTGTGATTTTTGTTGGGTTCTCTTTCTGTCCACCATGTAAATGTTGGTCTTCCCCTAGGGTTACATCTTTGACCCTCTTCTCCTTTCATTCTATATCCTCTATAGTAAACCTTTGTTATCATGGCTAGTATCTGGATCATTTTCCCATATTCAGATAATTTCTCCATCTTGTAAACCTTGGTAGAAGGTAATGTTTGACTTCTCCCTCAATGAAAAAAATAAGGTAGGAATTATCTTTCTCAGTTTTCCTTATAGCTAGGGCAGGATAAAAGTGTATAACCGGGACTACCAGTCATATACACTCAATGTGGAATAGCAATCATAAGAACTCCCAAGAGACAGTGGTTGTAGAAAGGTAAATTCCTGGGACACCACTGGCAACAGGGCTGCAATCTCCAATATCTAGTGGCAGTAATACCATACCAGTTCTATGGCAGGATTTTGGATCCTGTTTCTATCTGTGACCTGACACTAGTTCTCCAGCCCTCTTGAAAATGATTTGTGATATTCAACATCTTTTTTGTAACTTTCTTTTCTCCTTTTAAAATATCCAGTGTGGTTTCTGTTGTTTGTAACTAAGAATCCTACACAATTAAATTCTGAGTTTTGACTCCTACCTATGTGCTCATGGATCCCAAATCTACCTCCTGACCTCTGCTCAAACTTCTAAATCTCTGTTGGATATCTCTACAGGCAACTCAAAACTCAACATCTCCAAATATGGACTCATCATCTTCTTCCCAAATCAAATCTATTACTCTTATTATTTTTTTGTTATGAATACAACAATTCAGCTAACTCCACTCAAGACAAAAGAGGACATCTAGATTCATTCTTATTTTTCACTCTCATTCACTCATAAATATTTATGGTATGCCAACTTTGTCTTAGGTACTATGATATATCCTAGGTGACTGACAAGATTAGCAAGACACTGATCTCAAAGATGTCACAATCTAGGGGGATACTTCTTAAAAAGCATGAAAATACTCCATCGACTTTAAAATTCAACTTCTTTTGCCTCCTGCATGATCTTATTTTATCAATTATATATTTTATTTTCTAAAGCTTAAGCCTCTTGCACTTCACCAGGTCTTACCCATCAGCCCCTTACATTATAAACTTGTTTTTCTAATCTTAAAAAAACTAAACTAAAACTAACTGAATTTAGGAAACTAACCTAAAAAAATCCAATTTAGCTAGATTCTGTAAACAGTAATCTTTGCTCAGTAATGTCAACGCCTCACTTTTTTAAAATTAAAAAAAGTTTAACCAAAATAATGTATGTGTATGTTAAGTAATTTTAAAAGTATTAGTAATAATAGTTAATAGCTATTGAGTTTTTACTTTGTTCCAAGCATTGTTTTTAGCCTTTCATGGAAATTGTCTTATTTAATCCTCACAACCATATAAAGTAAGTACTATTATTATATCCATTTTTTAAATAGGGCAATGGAGTACAATAACATTTATAATAGAAATGAACAGTCCCCTGTGTCATTTTTTCCAACTGGAAGCTATTCTACCCAACTCTTTCACAGTGTCAGTTCTTCTTGTTAGTAACCTTCATATTTATAAATAATGCACTTATACATTATATCTTGAAACATCAAATTTAGACATTGTCTTTTAACTTGATGACGCGTTAGATAAGACTTTTTCTTACTTACATGCCCCCAGCACAAACTTCCACCTTTACGCCTTTCCCTAGCCCTGACAATATGGTTACTTATTCTCAAATTGTCCACTAATGGCACTGCCAAATTCAAACACACTTAAACCTGCTCTCCTTGATCTATCAACTATGAAAGTAGTTCATAGTTTGCAGCAAGCTGAGATTGGGCCACCAACAGAGTGAGACTAGCTCAAAATAAATAAATAAATAAACAAATATGTGTGTGTGTATATATATATCCTGCTGTACCTGGGCATGGTAGCACACACTTGTAGTCCTAGCTACTCGGGAGGCTGAGGCAGAAGGATCACTTGAGCCCAGGAGTTTGAGGTTACAGTGAACCATGATTGCTCCACTGCACCCCAGCCTGGACAGCAGAGTGAGACCGACTCTAAAAAATCCTACTCTTATGGAGCTTATTTTCTATTAAGATCATATCAAACAAGATAAGCAGGTAAAATATATAGGATGGTCTAAGGTAACAAAAAATTAGTTGGAAAGGGAGATGTTAAGTGCCAGGTGTTACACTTTTACATAACATAATCAGGGAAGTCTCACTAAGAAAGGACTTTTTGATTAAAAGCCTAGAGAAAGTGGGGGAAGATGGGGAAGAACATTCCAAGTCGAGGGAAGAGCAAAGGCTGTGAGGCTATGAAGAGATTGACCTGTTTGCAGAACATGGAAGCCACCCTGGCTAGAGTGAGAATTTGGGGTCAGAGAGAGGATGATGGCTAAGAAATCAGATCATGTAGCCCCCAATAAATCAAGAGGGTTGGGGGCTGAGGCTTTGAGAATTGATTGGAGACATGTTTAGAAGAAACTTCATAGGCCTGTGAATGAGAGAGAGAGAGAGAGAGAGAGAGAGAGTGTGTGTGTGTGCTGTATGTGTCTGTGTGTGTCTGTGGTAGGAGGGTAATGGTTTGGGAAAAGAAGGCAAAATGAATGACTCCTAAATTTCTGTCTTGAGCAAATAAGTAAGTACAGTTCACAAATACAGTGAACACTGGAGAAAAACTGGTTGGGTGAGAAAGATAATAATTAAAAATTTTAATATGGGAAATTTTAGTTCTTTTGTTTCTCTCACAGGACACAACATTATTAGCTTATATAACATACACAAAAATTCTAAGTTCAAAAATGAAAGGGAATTCTATATGTCTGTCTTTTTAATGGGACGTATATTTGTCAATTAGCTAATACTTATTGAGATTCTATTATGTAACAGACATTGTGCTAAGTATTATAATACGTTATCATGAGAAATGTAAGTAAAAATCATCAGCAATTAGTTGAATATAAAGGTTTGTCGCTCAGAAAAGGGACATGGGAATCTTCAGTACATGGTGATAACTGCAGCCTGCAGTAGATGAAGTCATCTAGGTGTGGTAGTGGATGGGGGCAGGCCTTAAAACTGAGCCCTGAGGCGATCTGTTGTTTTGTGTTCTGATGGAGGAAAAGCTCACACAGGAAATTTACAAAGAGCTTCACGAAAAATGTGGTATCGTGGAATCCAATAGAAGAGAAGGTTTCAAGAAGTAAGAAGTGTCAGCTGATCTTTAAAAATCAGAGACAAGCCGGGTGCCGTGGCTCATGCCTATAATCCAAGCACTTTGGGAAGCCAAGGTGGGAGGATTGCTTGAGCCCAGGAGTTCCAGACCAGCCTGGGCAACATGGTGAAACCCTGTCTCAACCAAAATTACAAAAATTAGCCAGGTGTGGTGGCGCACATCTGTAGTCCCAGCTCCTTGGGAGGCAGAGGTGGGAAGATGGCTTGAGCCTGGGAGGCAGAGGTTGCAGTGAGCTGAGATCACACAACTGCACTCCAGTCTGGGCGACAGAGCCAGACCCTGTCTCAAATAGATAAATAAATTAATAATAAAAATCTGAGACAAAAAACTGATGAGAGACTTATTATGAGCTCTCATGATAGAGGACAGAATTCTTTTTAGTATATATGCTTTTTGCTGAGAGATCACTATTATAAAACTGCATATAATGAGCATGAGTTTTATTCTAAAATGCCAGGGTACAAGAAATATCACACTCTCGTATTTCCTAAATCAAATGTAATCTGTTCTGAGGTTGAAGGGAAAATCTAAACAATCATTTTTGGGACTCCCTTTGCATCCTTGGTGGGGTCCTACAAGAATGTTGGGTTTCTGTAATGTCAAAATCAAGAGGTTGAGTTGTTCCTTTGTTCTTCATTGCTCTGCTGACTCCAGGATGCTGTTATAGAGCCTGAAGCCTGCCTCTTGGGCACTGAGGCTCCAGACAGTCTCAGAGACACACCTATCGGAGACCTTCTCACTATATTCAAACCGTGACAGCCACAGCCAAGTTAGCGAGAGAGTCACCGCATGCCCCAGGACTTGGTCTCTGCCACTCTGTGGTGAGTTCCTTCTCTTCTCACCTAAAGAAAGCTAAAAGTCTTTCTTCCAATGTTTGGAAACATGATGTCTTTTCTTGAGTATAAGTATGGAAGGAGAAGGTAACACCAGTAAATATTTTTCTCCTAGCTATGTACAATGTTAAACTTATGTAACTCAGAAGGAACCATGTTTTCAGTTGTTCTCACAAAATATCATGATTCAAGTGACTAACAAGTAGAATGATTAATTTCACTTCTCTCACTTGAATTTCAGTTCTCTTTCTGGCTCCAGTTTACATGCTAACTAGCAGTGGAATTAGATGGCCAACAACTGGCTCTTCTTTCAGTCAATTGCCTGACGTTGTCAATTCCATCTTAACATGCTTAAGCTCCTATGAGTTTCCTTTTTATGCCTATATCTTTTTAGAAAGTTTAATGGTAGAAATGGCCTTTATTAGTTGCAGTGGGAAGTGGAAAGCAGGAGGGGATGCAACAGCTCCCGCTCCTGGGGCAGCATCCACAGACCCAGTTATCACCCTCCGAAAGCAATATGTCTATATCTTCAAAGTTTTTGTAGAGGAATTCGGCTGTGACTACCCTTAGATATATATAAAAGTAACTAATTGAACTAAGAACAGATTCTTACTGAACCTGTTTTATGACTCGATGGGAAAGTAAGAAAGTAGAAATCTAACATTATAATTATAACTAAATCCTAATCTGATTTAAACTTAAGTATGGATGGGATGCACTGGCTCACACCTTTAATCTCAGCACTTGGGGAAGCCAAGGCGGGAGGATCACTTGAGCCCAGGAGTTCAAGACCCACCTGGGCAACATAGTGAGACCCCATCTCTACAAAAACTAAAATTAGCTGGGTGTGATGGCACCCACCTATGGTCCTAGCTACAGGAGGCTGAGGAGGGAGGATTGCTTGGGCCTGGTGGTTGAGGATGCTATGAGTTGTGACTGTGCCACCACACTCCAGCCTAGGTGACAGAGCAAGACCATGTCTTAAACAAATTAAATTATGATTCCTTTGACCACTTAAATATTTTGTAGTATTATGACTATGTCAATGGACATGCCATGTTTATCACAGTATTTAACATTTGGTTGAAGAATGGTTAAAATGCTTAAATTTGTTTACAAAAATACTAAAAAATCTAGATATCTGATTTAATATCATATGTAGATTTTTTTGTATATTTCCATTTACATTGATCTTCTTTAGAAAATACAAGGGAACTGACTCATTCTTCTGAAAACTATCAATCAAGGGATAAATATTTTACTTCCTTTTCTTGCATAAACTTTTTTTTTTTTGAGATGAAGTCTCGCTGGGTCGCCAGGGTGGAGTGCAGTGGCGCGATCCCAGCTCACTGCAACCTCTGCCTCCTGGTTCAAGCGATTCTCCTGCCTCAGCCCCCAGAGTAGCTGGGACTACAGGCATGCACCACCATGCTCAGCTAATTTTTGTATTTTTAGTAAAGACAGGGTTTCATCATGTTGGCCAGGATGGTCTCGACCTCTTGACCTTGTGATCCGCCTGCCTCGGCCTCCCAAAGTGCTGGGATTACAGGTGTGAGCCACCACACCTGGCCTCCTACATAAACTTTATTTCAGGAGAACTAAATAGTTGTTAAGGGAACTTAAAAAATATATATGTAACGATATTTTAAACTATATAAAAAAGGTCTAGTCAATTCCAAGAAGAAATGATAGATTAAAACGTCATCATTTGGGCCAGGCCTGGTGGCTTGTGCCTGTAATCCCAGCACTTTGGGAGGCCAAGGCAGGTGGATCACCTGAGGTCGGGAGTTTGAGAGCAGCCCGACCAACACGGTGAAACCTTGTCTCTACTAAGAAATACAAAAAATTAGCCAGGCGTGGTGGCAGATGCCTGTATTCCCAGCTACTCGGGAGACTGAGGCAGGAGAATTGCTTGAACCTGGGAGGCAGAGGTTGCAGTGAGTCGAGATCACATCACTGCACTCCAGCCTGGCGACAGAGCGAGACTCTGTCTCAAGAAAAAAAAAAAAAAAAAAAAATCGTCATTTGCAAACCCCAAATCAAAGAATGGATCCAAGCAGCAATTATTATTATTATTATTTTTGAGACGGAGTCTCGCTCTGTCGCCCGGGCTGGAGTGCAGTGGCCGGATCTCAGCTCACTGCAAGCTCCGCCTCCCGGGTTTACGCCATTCTCCTGCCTCAGCCTCCCGAGTAGCTGGGACTACAGGCGCCTGCCACCGCGCCCGGCTAGTTTTTTGTATTTTTCAGTAGAGACGGTGTTTCACCGTGTTAGCTAGGATGGTCTCGATCTCCTGACCTCGTGATCCGCCCGTCTCGGCCTCCCAAAGTGCTGGGATTACAGGCTTGAGCCACTGCGCCCGGCCCCAAGAAGCAATTATTAATGGTTGTTAACATCACCGAATGAGAGCTAACAAGGTATTATGTGTTTCCTGATGGAAGTGCACAACACCGCTTATAAAGCAGCCTTACCAAAACACTAAGCCTGTATCAAACCATGCCTCTAGAGCTAACTGCAAGTTCATAGGAAACACAGCGGAGAGAGAAACATGTTAAAAGATACAATGGGGAGGATGTACGCAAAAAAGAAAAATGTAGATATTGTCAATTTTACAGGCCAAAAGACAACTTTTTTTCAAAAATAAATTGCTAGGAACAAAAAAGGAACAGGAAACTTTATTACACATGAACTAATCTCAGTATGTGGATCTTATTTGGATTTTGATTCATTTAAACCATTAAAAAATTATGACATTTATCAAACAATTAGAAATATGAATACCAGGCAGGGCGCGGTGGCTCACGTCTGCAATCCCAGCACTTTGGGAGGCCGAGGCGGGTCGATCATGAGGTCAGGAGATCAAGACCATCCTGGCTAACAAAGTGAAACCCCGTCTCTACTAAAAATACAAAAAATTAGCTGGGCGAGGTGGCCGGCGCCTGTAGTCCCAGCTACTTGGGGAGGCTGAGGCAGGAGAATGGCATGAACCTGGGAGGCGGAGCTTGCAGTGAGCAGAGATCCGGCCACTGCACTCCAGCCTGGGAGACAGGGAGACTTCATCTCAACAAAAAAAAAGAAATATGAATATCAGTACCTAAATATCTGGTAATATTGAGAATTATTATTAAATTTTTTTCGGGAATGATTATGGTATTATTAGATTTTTGTGAAGAGTTATTTTCTTTTCTTTCTTTTTTTCTTTTTTTGAAACAGAGTCTTGCTCTGTTACCAGGCTGGAGTGCAGTGGTATGATCTCGGCTCACTGCAGTCTCCACCTCCTGTGTTCCAGTGATTCTCCTGCCTCAGCCTCCCGAGTAGCTGGGATTACACGCATGCACCACCATGCTCAGATTTTTTTTTTTTTTTTTTTTTTTTTTTTTTTTGTATTTTTAGTAGAGATGGGGTTTTGCCACATTGGCCAGGCTGATCTTGAACTCCTGACCTCAGGTGATCTGCCTGCCTTGGCCTCCCAAAGTCCTGGGATTATAGGCATGAGCCGCTGCCCCCAGGCAGAGTTATTTTCTTTTGCAAATATATATTGAAATATTTATGGATGAAATAATATAACATACGGCATTTGCTTTCAAATCATATGGGCAGGTAATGGAACAGATGAAACTAGGTTGTCCATATTGAAGCTGGATTATGGGATTGGCTACAAGGGGGTTGACTGCATTATTTCCACTTTGTAGGTTTTCTACTTATCTTTTAAATATACGTGTAGAAAAATTTAGAGATAAAATATGTAATAAATGAGCTTTGCCTCAAGATAATCTAATTGTGGGGGAGAGGGGATAAAATAGGTGGGTGTTTAGATAAAAATAAGATCTGTGGCCGTGAATGTAGAGTAATTCACTTGCAAAGGAAAAACATGCTAGGAAACAATGCTGTTGCAGATAGTCTTTTTGAAGCCTTATCTCAGTGTATCAATCAGAATAGCCAGCCACAAATCTCAGGGGCATAACACAAAGTTCCAGTTTATCTTCAAGGACAGACTGAATTATGCTGCGGTACTAAAGCACTCTCAAAATCCCAGGGCACAAAACAACAAGGTTTTTTTTTCTTCACTGAAATCCCACAGGGACTCAGGCTGATGGAGCAGTCACAGTATCAAATCTTGTCTATTGTTATGCCAGAGGGAAAGTAGGCTCAGGAGGATCTCACATTGGTGAGTAAAGAATTCAGTCTGGAAATGACATGTCATTTCTGCTCACAATTTATTGGTCTGAATCAGTCACATAGCCCTATTTAACCTCAAGGGGGTCAGGAAGTACACTGCCATCATATGACCAGAAGAAAGGAGAACTGAAAATATTTGGCAAATAATTTGATGAAAGAATCTGTGTCATGATGTTGAAGCTGTATTATACTTGAGCCTTGGGAATGACTGTTTCTTGTTGCCACCTCTAAGGCAGCAACCAGACACAAGTGCTCATTCGTCCTTTTGGTTTATTTGTGGCTTATGATGCACAGTCATGCAATATATTGTATGCAGAGATTGCATAATAAATGTGAGGTAATAGGTTGTCTTAATTATGAATTTAGCAATACTTTTAAAAAGAAAATGTTCAATTCTTCAAGTGTTTTTTTCTCAGAAAGGAGAATCACTCATGATTTATAGTCACAGTTAATATTTTAGTGGATTTCTTTCCAAACTTTTCTTTGCATTTAAAAAATTAGTTCTCATGATCATCAAAACTGTAACCATTTTTTTCATTAGTGACTGTCATAGTCTATTTGTGCTGCTATAACAAAATACCTGAGACTGGGTAATTTACAAAGAAAAGAAATTAATTTTCTTGCAGTTCTGGAGGCTGGGAAGTCAAAGATCAAGGTGTCAGGAGGTTTGCTGTCTGGGGAAGGTTTGTTCCTTCTATGTAGTGGTGTTTTGGTGTCCTCACATGGAAGAATGGAAGACAGTGAACCCAAGTACACTTCATAGTCCATTTTCACACTGCTAATAAAGACATACCCAAGACTGGGAAGAAAACGAGGTTTAATTGAACTTACAGTTCCATATGACTGAGGAGGCTTCAGAATTATGGTGGGAGGTGAAAGGCACTTCTTACATGGCAGTGGCAGGAGAAAACGAGGAAGAAGCAAAAGCCCGAAACCCCTAATAAACCTATATCAGACCTCATGAGACTTATTCACTGTCATGAGAATAGCATGGACAAGACTGGCCCCACGATTCGGTTACCTCCCCCTGAGTCCCTCCCACAGTGCATGGAAATTCTGGGATGCAGTTCAAGTACACCCAAACCATATCGCCAAGCCCTTTTGTTTATTTTTTATTTTTAATTTTTTTTTTTTTTTGAGACAGGGTCTTGCTTTGTCACCCAGACTAGAGTGCAGTGGTGTGATCACAGCTCACTGCATGCAGGTCTTGACCTCCCAGGCTCAAGCAATCTTTCTTCCCTAGCCTCCCTAGCTGGGACCACAGGCACACGCCACCATGCCTGGCTAATTTAACAAAAAAGTGTTTTATAGAGATGGGGTCTCCTTATGTTACCCAGACTCCAAGCCATTTTATAAGGGTCCTAGTCCTGTCCATGAAGGCTATGCCCTCATCATGACTTAATTATTTCCTGAAGGCCTCACATCTTAATACTATCATATTGGCCATTAAATTTCAACACATGAATTTTGGAGGACATAGTCAATCAATAGCAGTGGCATTGCTCCAAACAGCTGATCTTAATGGCCATGGACCAGCAGATAATTTTAACAAAGGTCTTATCTTTTTTAAAAAAATTTAAAATCCCTTTTTCTTGAAATGAGTGTTTTAGTATGGTTGCATAGCACTTAAATACCAGCGGTTAACTAACAGTTCCAGGTCACATTCTGTGCATTGTGGCAAAGAATCCCTGGTTCTAAAATTGCTTGTTAGCATAAGACCAGCCAAGAAACAGGAAAGAAATGAAAAATTGCAATACTGCAGTTGAGTTCAATTTGCTTTTGGTATTTTCTTTACCCAGGTTATTTATGAAAAAGGAATAGTTTTGGGAGTTCATATTATTGTGGAATTTAAGCCTCTTAAAATCATCAAGATACCTGTTTCTCTTGAAAATAATAAAAACTGGCCGGGCGCAGTGGCTCACGCCTTGTAATCCCAGCACTTTGGGAGGCAAGGGTGGAAAGATCACTTGAAACCAGGAGTTTGACACCAGTCTTGGCAACACAATGAGACACTCCAACCACCCCCCACCCCCTCCCGCCATCTCTACAAAAACATTTAAAAATCAGCTGGGTGTGGTGGTAAGTGCCTGTAGTCCCAGCTACTTGGGAAGCAGAGGTGGGAGGATCACTTGAGTCCAGGATTTTGAGGCTGCAGTGAGCTATGACTGGGCTACTGCTCTCTAGCCTGGGTGACGGAGTGAGAGCTTGTCTAATAATAATAATAATAATAATAATAACTGTAGATTAGTCAATCATGGCTGGTTGGTCTAGGGAATAAATTGCCCAGACATGTTACATTTGGGATGATTTCCTCAAATGCAGAAACCACTGTTATAAACTGAGCTCTTTAGAGGTCAAAGCTGATACATGGAATTTTTTAGCAATTATGATCCAAACTTTGCCAAGGATTCTTTTTCGTTAATATTTGATTTGACACTGAATTTGATATGCAGATTTCTTTTTCATTTCAATCAACAAAGGAATTCATGGAAAATTTAATTGACCAAGAATCTACACAAAGATCTTGTAACTTCATCATCTTCCATCAGTCTCTCAAATATTTGTTAGTAAATAAATGAATGATATAGTGGATTGTGAACTTCTTCATGGCAAAAAAACATGAATTATTCACTTTTGTAATTCTTCCAACTCCTAGCATAATGCACTGCACAGAAGAAGAAACACCCATAAACAAGTAAAGGTAATACAGAGTGCAGTTTCATTTGTGTGTGAAAGGCATTCGAGTTTTTAGTAGCTTGTTGATTTTCCTTATTACTCAGTCCCAACGCCAAAAACTAAGCCACATTTCTTGTATTTAGTGTTATAAAGTAACATGCATCTCCAAAGTAACATAGCTACATGTTACAAAATAACATGAAGTCACTAGCTAACATAGCTACAATTGTTGAATCTGTTAACAAAATAATATAATCAATATTTTATAAAATAACAATTGGTTTTAAAAGTAATTTAAGGTTCACGCCATACTGACCATTTCTTTTTGCTTATTGAATATATGTGTAGAGAAGGGTTAGACCAGTTTAATTGAATAAGCTTTCATTTATTATAATGGTTAAGGAAATCACCTTAATATAATAAAACGCAATTTAATTCTAAAAATTCATGTAACTGTATCTCTATTTTCTTTGTCAATTCAAAAGCACAGCAAGATCTTGCAATGACTGCGTGATCAATAGGAAAAACAATGCAATTATGTTTAATAAACTGTCTGGGCTTGGTGGCTCACTCTTGTAATCCCAGCACTTTAGGAGGCCAAGGTTGGTGGATGGCTTGAGCCCAGGAGTTCCAGATCAGCCACGGGCAACATGGCGAAACCCTGCCTCTACAAAAAATACAGAAGTTAGCCAGGTGCTACAGTAGCGTGCGCCTATAGTCCCAGGTATTTGGGAGACTAAGGCAGGAGAAACACTTGAGCCACAGAGGTTGAGGCGAGTGAGCCGAGATCGAGCCATTGCACTCAAGTCTGGGCAATGGGAGTGAAAGCCTGTACCAAACAAAACAACAAAACAAAAAATGAATAAGTATTTGTTGAATTAAACACCAGTTATTCCTCTTTTTTACTGTTGACATAGAAAGTTCATAAGATTTATAATGTTTATCAACAAATCATTGCTATGTCATTAATTTATTGTTTGTCATATATTTCTAAAGAACTCAGAAAAAATATTGATTATTGGAGCTTTTCGACTTTATAACTTTAAGTAAATACAGTTGCTGTATTATATACAAGGATGTACAGTGATTGTCTGAGCACTACAACTAAAACTTTCCTTAGAGAATTGAAAAGTATCTCTCACAAGAACCAATACTCTATTATAGCACTTTGTACAAAAGTAGAATGGGCTGTTGATAGTGTATTCTTCAGTTTGCTGTTTTGATAAAGGCCTTGACCAGCAAGTGTTGCTGTACTTAACAAAGTAGTTATAACAGTGGGGAGAATTTTTGAACTTCAGGTTTTGTTTATGGATGAGCAACAATGTTCATACTGCAGGAACATCTGGTTTACTTATTAGATAAAGGCTGAAAATAGTAGGTGATCAATAAATGACAGCTATTTATAAAGTGGTTCTTAGTAATAAGTGATGATATGTGTGTCTGGTGGAACTGAACAATAGGAATGGATCATTTTTCTGTGCCAAAGTACAACTGACCAGATGTCTGCTCAATAAAGCTGGTCATTGTAGATTTTTTCACTCTAGTCTAGTTAACTTTGTGTACTGCTTGGTACAAAGTTTAATTTTCACTAGTGTAGGGCCTTATGTAGAAGTTCAAAACCCAGTTCTTCTGAACTCACATTTGTGCTGCTGTGGTCATCAGAAAAAAAAAAAAGGAACTGTTTACTAGGAATTGGAAGAAATATACTAGCTTTAAACTCACTGGCTAAATCAGGGTTTCTCAACCTTGGCACTGTTGATATTTTAGGCTGAAAACTTCTTTGTTGTTGGGGGCTGTCCTATGAATTGCAAGATATTTAGCAGCATCACTGACCTATATCTATTAGATATCAGTAGCATTCTTTCACTTGTGACAACCAAAAATGCCTCCAGACATTGTCAAATGTCCTCTGGGAGGCAAAAATCACCCTTACCTCCACAGAGAACTATTGGGCTAAAGTAGTAGTCATTGATTTAAACTTTGGTTAGTTGGCTGATTTCATCTATTTTTGCTACTTTATAGATCAGAAGTTTTGTGGAACCCGAATTAAATACTCTTCCAAGGCATAATTAGGAAAGGTTATTATACTTCTAAACATCTACTAAAAGTATTGCAATTGCTTTGTTAGCAGATTAAATTTCTATTAGACATTTGGCATTAAAAGGTAATCAAAGGCTATAAATTTTATATGAACAAACTTATTACTTTTCTTTAAAAAACAAAAACAGAAACAAAAACAAAGCAAACAAGCCTTTATATAGTGACAAACATGTGGAGTGGTCATCAAGTCCCTGTATCTTATTCTCAGTTTAGTAGACTAAGAAATTCAGTTTTAAAATGTATTTGCAAGTAATTGTGCTCCGGGGAACTTATACATGCATTAGCCAAATTCATAGGATACTGATATAACAACATGAATGTAACTGATCAATTTATAAAAAGAAATATAACCATCAAGAATAACAATCGTTAGGCTGGCACAGTGGCTAATGTCTGTAATCCCAGCACTTTGGGAGGTTGGCTGACTGATTACCTGAATTTGAATTCTAATTGGGAGGATTGCCTGGACCCTGAAGTTTGAGACCAGTCTGGGCAATATGGTGAAACCTCGTCTCTAAAAAAATAAAAATAAAAATAATCTGGGCGTGGTGATGCACACCTGTGGTCCCAGCTACTTCAGAGGCTGAGATAGGAGGATCACTTGGGCCCTAGGAGTTGGGGCTGCAGTGAGCCATGATCCAACCACTGTATTTCAGCCTGAGTGATACAGTAAGATCCTGTCTAAAAAAAAAAAAAAAAAAAAAAAAAAGAATAACAGTTATCAGTTATTCATTTACAGTCAGTGCTTAAGTACTTTATATGGATTATCTCAATCAATGTATTAGTTCTATTAGCATTTGACTATAGGAGCATCTAAGCTTAGGAAATTTAGGTTACACAGCTAGTAGGTTATAGAATTAGAATTCAAATTCAGGTAATCAGACTCTAAAGACCATACTTGTAATGACAGGGGAAATGGATTCTTATGTTTCCTAGGCAAATTATCACACCTGTTACATTAGAGGTTTTTTTTCTTTTTCCCCCAGAATATAAAGGTAATATATAGACATTGTAGAAAATGTAGACTGTCCAGGACAATAACATCTATATTATAATCAGATAGACACGACTACTGTCAACATTTTGATATGCTTTCTTCACTCTTTTACATATATTGTATACTGTAGCTGACCTCATACTACATAGGCAATGTTAAATATTTTTAAATATTTAAAATGTTTTTTCATGAGGTAACTTCCTCAGGTCATTAAAAATTCATTGTAAACATAATTTTAATAGTTTTAATCACATATATGCGGTAATTATTTTAACCATTCTCTTAATGTTGGATTTTTTACTTTTATCAATTTATTTACCATGGTTAAGTATCTTTCCATAGAGATCTTCATGTTCTGGACTATCTCCTTATAATTTCCAAAAGAGAAATGATGAAATTAGGTCACATGAACACGCATAAAGTTCTTGACATGATTTGACAAATAACTTTCCAAAATCTTTGTCCTAATTTATATCCCTCCCAGGGTGTAAGTGTCCGCTTTACTCTTCTGTCACCCATGGAGTTTATTCACATTTTAAACAGATCGGGTAATTAGATGCCTGGGAAATAACCTCTCTTTTGTCTCTGTTTATTATTAATGACTTTGAACATTGATTGGTAAAATGTGTAGTAGGCATTTAAATTTCATATTTTGTGAACTGATCATTGTATATACTTTCCCCATTGATCTATTTAAGGTGTTCGTGTCTTTTTTCTATTCTCTTTGTCCTCTTACTTTACTATATAAATACTTCTGTCCCCAATATGCATTTGTGTATATGAGTCTCTGCTACTAGACTCTGGTTCCCCATAGACAGTGGCCCCATTTTATTTTATCTGTGAAGAATGCCTAACACATAGTAGGAAAAAGGCATACTGTACTTTGTAGAATTATTCTTAGGATTAAATGACATAATGTAAGCAAAGCATCTAACACACTGTCACAAAGCAGATGCTCAATACATACATTAGTTTAGGCAATCAAAAGTTTTGCTATTTCATTTTGTTGTTTAGGAAAACAAAGGTTAGAGATTCAATATCTTTCAAAGATCGGGAACTATAGCTGTAAACTGCAGATTTAAGATGTGAACCCTGATTCTCAAATCTTTCATCACAAATCACATGTGGCTGGAATACTCGAAAAATTATAATTCTTGCAATTCTTTTTTTCTTTTTTGAGAGTGAGTCTTGCTCTGTCGCCCAGGCTGGAGTGCAGTGGCCCGATTTTGGCTCACTGCGACCTCCGCCTTCTGGGTTCAAGCGATTCTCCTGCCTCAGCCTCCCGAGTAGCTGGGATTACAGGTGCCGGCCACCACACCCAGCTAATTTTTGTATTTTTAGTAGAGACGGGGTTTCACCATGTTGGCCAGTTTGGTCTCGAACTCCTGACCTCAGGTAATTCGCTTGCCTCGGCCTCCCAAAGTGCTGGGGTTACAGACAGGCGTGAGCGCCCGGCCAATTCTTGCAATTTTTGAAAGATCAGTATGAACTGTGGGCTGTTAAACCTTTGAGGAACTGCTTTTTCCCTGTATCTGTCTGTATCGGATCCCATATGTATGTCTCTTCCCTTGTTTTTATTTTTATTTTTTTTTAGAGACACGGTCTGATTCTGTCGCTCAGGCTGGGATGCAGTGTTGCCACCAGAGCTCACTGCAGCCTTGACCTCCTGGGCATCAGTGATCCTCCCACTTCAAACTCTGAGCCAGTAGCTGGGACTACAGGAACGTGCCAACACGCCCGGCTAATTTTTTAATTTTCATTTTTAGTATTGACAGGGTCTTGCTATGTTGCCCAAGCCCGTCTGGAACTTCTGACTTCTAGCGATCCTCCCGCCTCCACCTCCCAAAGTGCTGGGATTACAGGCGTGAGCCACCGCGCCCGGTCTCTCATTTAAATTTATTGGAAACTTGTGGTAAAAATAGCAAAGCTCAACAAGCAAATATACATCAAGTGAGTGACATTTTATTTCTCCATCAGAGCAGTCAGCTTTTGCTTTTAGACAGGGAGACAGCTGTTCTAGTGGCCGCTTTAAAAAAAACGAAACAAAACATTCAGAACTAACGCAGCGAAGGGAAGGAAAGGGATGTCCAGTCAGCTGGAGTGGCTTGGAGCTCGGGGTTGGCTGGGAGCATTTTTATTGCTGCCGGGAGGAAGAAGGGGAAGCGGGGGAAGTGGGGGGGGGGGGAGCAGTCTGTTGTAAAATCAGTTTGAAGTAAACAAAAGTTAGGTTTTCCGAGGGGCCAGCAGCGCGGAGAGCAGGCCCAGCCAGCTGCCAGGAAGGCAGGTCTGTCCAGTAGAAACCGGAACGCCGCGCAGGCTCAGCGGAGGGCTACGGCTGGGGCCGGGGAAGCTGCCTCTAGGTTAGCGAAGGGTAAAGGAAGTCAGACACTGACGCGAGAGGCCTCCCGATCCGCAATCGAGTGGAAAACCGAGTCCCGATCTAAGGCCGAATCATCAGGCTTCCCGGTCACCCTAGAACCCACTCGGGCACTTCCGGTAAGAAGTCTAGCGCCCCCTGCTCGGAACCTGCATCGTAGTGCGCAGGCGCCCCGGACCTGGAGACAGCCGGGGACGCCGAGGTAGGAGGCGTGTGAGCCGAAGAGGAAAGCCTCCTCTGCGCCTGCGCTCTCTGCGCTGCCCGGGGGGGGCGGGGAAAGAAACCCTGAGCCGGCGGCTGGCACTCCCAGGACTCCCGGCCGGGGTCGCTCTTCACTCCTCAGCGTGACGTCGTGTCGAGTTCCCAAAAAGCTCCGCCGGGGCTGTAGGGGAGGTAAGAGCCCCCCGTGACCGGTCGTCTCGGCCTCCCCTCAGCCCTGCTGTTCCCACAGAGGGGGCGGGGTGACCGCTGGACCCGCCGACCTGGGCGCTGGGTCTGGCCCTCTTCCTCTGCGGACAGAGCCTGGGCCCCGACCGATTCCTTTTCCGAGCCCCCGGAGCTGGCCGGGGAACTCTGGCCCTCCAATCTGATGTCCCTTCCTGGAGCCTGAAGGGCCAGACCGGACTGGACCGAGAGGGCAATCACGGCGGCTGTTTGCCCGGTTCCACCCTCCCGGGCCGCCGGAGTGGCCGGCGCTCCTGGGGGAGAGACCCCAGCGGGTGGAGGGAGAAGCGCCCTGGCGCCGCCGTCCCGCCTGGGGAGGGGCTGCGAGTGCAGAGGGGACTGTGGTTCTTTAGGAGTGGCAGAGGCTCGGTCCCCGCAGAGGAGTCTCATCGCTGCCGGTGCTCTCGCACTGCCCATTCCCGCACCCATGCATTTTCTCTTCGTTAGAGAACAGAAGGGTGCAGTGGCCGTCTTTCCCGCTGCCTTTCCTTTGGTATTTTGAGAAAGTCCAAAAGAGGACCTTATTTTTAACTCTTATTTGTACTACCGTGATTGCAAATGTTATGTTCCAGACTAAGAATGTTCTTTCTTGTTAGTTTGGCTAGTCCATACATTTGATATTAAGTGAATCTTTTCAATTCAAAAAATAGGCACTTTGTTGATTCAGTCAGATTCCTCCGTTTATTCACTTGAGCTTGTCGTCTCTTGAGTTGGCAGGAGTTTAATGGTTTAATCCAGTAGAACTATATGTAATTTTCCGCCTAATTTCTTCCCTTTTTTCCTCCCCTGGATATTAAACTGCATGCTTAGTGGCAAAAATTGAAAAAATAGAATAAAGAATAAGCAAAAATGATCAACCATAATTCCACCATGTTACAGTAATCACTTTTAATGTTTTGACTTTTTTCCTTTGAGTCTTTTTTTCCCTGTGCATTTTCTTGAGATTTTATGTCGTTGGATTGTCTACTTTCCTTGATTTAAATTACGTTGTAAGCATTTCCCCATGTTTTTAAAAAGCTTCATAAAAATGACTTCTTGATTATACATGAGCAAAGTATCTTTTGAAACAGTTATATTACAGATAAAGCAAATTCCCATTAATTATCCCCAATCATAATGTTACATGATAGAATAGTGCTACAGTTCATTTAACATTATGATTGGGGATAATTACGCTTAAAAATTATTGAGGACCAATAGAGTTTTTGGTTCCTAGTGCTGCAGTATATTTGCCATTTTGGAAATTAAAACTCAGAAAACTGAAGATGTTTTATTTATTCATTTAAAAATAACAGACTCAAATAATTTTTGAGTGAAAAGTAACTATTTTCTAACACAAAACTTAGAAGAGGAGCGTGGCATTGTTTTAAATTTTTCAAATTACTTTAATATCTGATTTATGGAAGACAGCTGGATTTTCATATTTGCGTCTGTTGTGCTATCTGGTTTAGGTTGAAGCATATGAAGAAAACACCAGTCTTGCACAGATATGTAGTAGGAGAAGGGAAGATTTTACAAGCCTGCTGAAAGGCTCCTGGGGACATCCAGGGGTCCTGAGACCACAGTTTGAGAAAGCTGATTTAACCGTTTTTGGATTGATGGGCTGTTAGATTGTTTAAAATTGTACACTATTGCAACCACTACAACAGTGAACGTTCTTTGTGATGTTTTCTGGTGTATGCGTGCTAGTGTTTTTCTGTAAGTAAAATTGCTAGGTCATAGAGTTTTGCTTTTTTTTTTTTTTTAAGTTTGTTGAACACATTACTTTTGATGCCTGTATAATTTTCTATTGTGCACTAATGTTGGTGATTTGATTGTTTCAACTAATGATTTGGTGAAATATCTTTGCATATTTTTAGTTGTTTTGAATTATTTTCTTTTTGGGGGGGGCTGGAGGAAGTCCAGTAAAAACCAGACAACTGCTAGATATATTCTAAAAGAGCTGTAACACATGGATTCTTTTCTAAAATTTCGAAAAAGATAATTGTTAGATCAAATATTAGGAATCTTTTTCAGGCTATTGGTACATATTGTCACATTGTTTTCCTGGGAGATAGTACCGGTTTATTTCCTGTCAGCAGTGTCTGTCATGCTTAAAAAACAAAAACAAAACACACACACACACACATGCACATGCTTACCAACATTGAGTACTTTTATTATTTTAAAAATTGTTTTAATTTAGCAGACAATAAATGGTATATGTTCTAATTCTCATTACTTTGCTAGTGCACTGAATATTTTTCATAATCTTACTGGTTGTCTGTTGATGTTATTTGTCCATTTATAGTCCAGTGTCCAAGTGTTTTTCTAACACATTTTTATCTTCTCAAATATATTGTAAGGAAACGTGCTGTACTTTTTTTTTTTTTTTTTTTTTTTTTTGAGGTGGAGTCTCCTTATGTTGCCCAGGCTGGAGTGCAGTGGCGCGATCTAGGCTCTCTGCAACCTCTGCCTCCTGGGTTCAGGCCATTCTCCTGCCTCAGCCTCCTGAGTAGCTGGGACTACGGCCACGCGCCACCACGCCCAGCTAATTTTTGTATTTTTAGTAGAGACGGAGTTTCACTGTGTTGGCCAGGATGGTCTCAATCTTCTGACCTCGTGATCCGCCCGCCTCAGCATCCCAAAGTGCTGGGATTACAGGTATGAGCCACTGTGCCCGGCCTTAGGAAACGTGCTGTACGTTTTTTTAAGGAAAAGAACAAAATTATGTTTTCTCTGTTTGCAAGAGCACATGCCTTTTTTTTTTTTTTTTTTTTTTTTGAGATGGAGCCACCCTCTCTCGCCAGGCTGGAGTGCGGTGGCACAATCTCAGCTCACTGCAACCTCTGCCTCCCGGGATTCAACCGATTCTCCTGCCTTAGCCTCCCAGGCAGCTGGGACTACAGGCGCGCACCACCACGCCCAGCTAATTTTTGTTGTTGTTGTTGTTTTATTTTTAGTAGAGACGGGGTTTCACCATGTTGGCCAGATGGTCTCGATCTCTCTTCAGCTCATTATCTGCCTGCCTCAGCCTCCCAAAGTGCTGGGATTACAGGCGCGAGTCACCTGAGTACACTGGCTGAGTACATGCTTATTTAAAAAAAGTAAAATAGTATGAAGACATATCATGTAGCTCTGAAAGGTTTATGTAATCCCGTTCCTACATTTATAGTATTACTAACATCATTAATGTTTGTTCCTTCATATATTTTTTTACTGTGCCTTTGTTAATTTTTTTACAACTTATTTGTAAAAATAGGTTTGCACAATGCATAAAGTTTTGTGATTTGATTTTCTTTAATTTAACATTATATGTTGGATATTTTTCTACCGAAGTCCATATAAATGGGCAAAGTTTTATCCTGGGTGGTTTCAGGAACATGAATTGTGATCTTCAGTTATCTGATGGCAGACTCTTGTCCCCTTCTAAATGTATTCTCTTCCTAGGTGATCTCATCCATTAACGGCTGTGTGTTGCCAATTCCAAAATCTTTATCTATCTCAGACTTCTCTCCTGCATTCCAGATTATTATATTCAACTGCCTTTTGGATATCTCTCCCAGGATGTTCTCAAGGTACTTCAAACAGTCCAAACGTGAACTCATGTTTTCCCTTAATCCTGCTCCTCTTTGTATTGCCTGTCATGGTCAGTGGCACCACCATCTACCCCAGCCACTCATGGTGGAAACCTGGCACTAATCCAGCTTTCTCCCTTGCTTTCAGTCTCCAAAAGTTCTCATTCTTTTGCCACTTTTATTTCATTTTATTATTTTTATTTGAGACAGGATCTCACTGTGTTGTCCAGGCTGGTCTCAAATTCCTGGGCTCAAGTTAATCCTCCCACCTCAGGCTCTGGAGTAGCTGGGACCAAGGCGGGCATCACCATGCCTGGCTTATTTTAGCCATCTTTATATCTGTTTCCTTTTTTTCTCCACCACACTATCTCAGCTCAGGCCTTCATCTCTTACCTTAACCATTTTAGGTGTCCCCTTACTATTGGTTTTGTTGGTTTTCTGGTTAATCTTCCATGTTACTGCCAATTTTTGTAATCATGAAGAGATTTTTGAAAGCCATTTTATTGTAAATATTATGAAGATGTTTTCTTAAATCTAAAAATATATAAATAGCCAAGTGAGTAAAAACCTAAAATAAGTTATATGTACACATAAATAAACCTATTTTAAAAGGAAGTATATATTATATTTCTTTTATGTCTTCTACTGAATATGGTAGCTTGTTGGCACAAAAAGTACGTCCTGATTGATTGAAATGGGAAATGTATACAGCTTAATGAGGTTTCATGTTAAAACATTTCAGTATACCATATTTACATTGTCATACCTTTTACAATTATATTATCTTTTTCATATCTTTCTTGGCACCTCAAATAACTTAATGCTTAGTAAAGCATTGCTATATAGATAGGAATGTTTTGTAAGTAGATGTTATTTAATGAGTTCCATAATTTATTTCTAAAAAATTCTGTGACTTTTGCTAATAAGAAACTACTTCTAGACCTTTCAGTTTTTGTACTTTATTCATTAAATACATCCTATATTCAGAGTTCCTTTACTGCTACTTTTTACTATTATGTTTATTTTAAATTTAATGTTTATATTTATCAAAGGGATACCTGTACATAAAGAGTCAAATAATACTTCAAGGATTATAATGAAAATCTGTCTGGGTGCGGTGGCTCATGCCTATAATCCCAGCACTTTGGGAGGCTGAGGCAGGAGGATCACATCAGCCCAGGAGTTTGAGACCAGTCTGGGCAACATAGTGAGACCTTGTCTCCACAAAAAATAAACAAAATTAACTGGGTTGTGGTGGCACGCACCTGTTGTTCCATTTACTTAGAAGGCTGAGGTGGGAGGATTGCTTGAGCCCATAGAAGCTATAGTGAGCTGATACCCTACCACTACAGTGCAACTTGCGCAACAGACTGAGACCCTGTCTCAAAAAAGAAAAGAGGGCCAGGCGCGGTGGCTCACGCCTGTAATCCTAGCACTTTGGGAGGCTGAGGCAGGCGAATCACCTGAGGTTGGGAGTTCGAGACCAGCCTGACCAACATGGAGAAACCCCATCTCTACTAAAAATACAGAATTAGCCAGGCGTGGTGGCGCGTGTCTGTAATCCCAGCTACTCGGGAGGCTGAGGCAGGAGAATTGCTTGAATCCGGGAGGCGGAGGTTGCAGTGAGCTGAGATCATGCCATTACACTCCAGCCTGGGCAACAAGAGCGAAACTCTGTCAAAAAAAAAAAAAAAAGAAAGAGGAAAACAACAATCTTCTGCCCCAGTACCCTTGAATCCCACTCTCCAGAAGCAGTCTTTCTCAATCAGTGCTTTCTGTGTGAATCACTGAACAAGAAAAATGATTTGAGCAACTATTTTCTTAATTTTCTCAAGGAGGGTATGTAGCTAATATGATAGATGCATAGGAGAGAAGTTAGTTTTTTACATAAAATGGAAGCCTTAGGGCATTAAAGATTGATTCTCTCGCCGAACCTTAATTGAGAAAGGCTGCTCCAGAGTCAGTGACCTCAATTCCTTATCACTTCCAGTTTTTACAAATAACATATTTAGATATATGGTGATGTCCCCTTCCCATTCCCATCCTAATGCAATTTTAGGTATCGTTTACTAATTTCCCATTACAGAAGATGGGAGTTTAGGTTTTTTGCACCAACTCCTACCTTTAAACACTGCATTTCACTTCTCCTCTCCCTTCTCTATTACCAGATTAGTTACACGTTAACTTTTAGTTATTTGGTGTTTACCTCATTTTAACTATGTAAATATTGTATGTAGCTGAACCAGGTAAGTGTGAGGTTGTTTCCTTTCTTGTATGATTTTTGTTTTTCCTAGTTAATAATCATCTTAATTCTTTTGTACATGTACCTTTTATGTTTCTTTATAAATACATGTTTTATATCTTTTTAATGTGTCTTTTGTATTCTTTATTTGATCTATTAACCTCTTGAACCAGATACGTCAATCTCCTCTTAGTAGATTCAAACACATCTGATAATCTGTTGGTTTTGTAACATCTTTCCTGTAATGTGCTGGTCATCCTGCCTCCATCTTGATGGGTTGCTCTCTAGGCCTGTTGCACAACTGTCTTCCTGGACTGCCCTTTTACAGTCATCTGTGAATTGCATTTGTCTCTTCTGTGTGGGTAGCCTCTTTACTGGATTTCAGGTTTTCCTTTTTCTTGGTGTCTCCCTTATATTGGCAGAGTACATCTTTCAGTAGCTTCCTGAGAAAGACTGAATGGGATGCACATATTTTGGGTTCTTGTATGTCCATACATTTTTTATTTAACCTTCACATTTATGATAACCAATCCTTTGATTATGACCTGTTATATCTCTATGGAAGCTTTTACACTTATTCAAGAAGTATGTATTGAGCACATTTTATGTGCTAGGCACTGGCCAAGACATTTTGAACATATAGGTGAACAAAAATACAAGATTCATGTCCTTGTGGAGCTTAAAGTTAGGGAGGAAGGAGTTGTTCAACCGCAAATATAATAAATTATACAAAACATTGGGAGTTTGTAAAATACATAACTGCTTTAGAAAAGAGAAAAAAGGAGAGCAGGATGGGGTGGGAAGTTCAGGAATACTGGGGAAAGGAGAGGTAGGGGATGCAGACTTTAGTATTAAATGAGGTGATCTTCCCTTCAACCATTCAGGTATTCTGAAATTTCACAATGATGTTGGTTGGTAAGAGTTTTTCATTCATGTGTTGGGCCCCAAATGGGCCCTTTCCATTTGGAGACCATATCTGTGGTGTTTTATTTGACAATTTCTTCTTTCACTCCCTTCCTTCTTTCTGGATTTCTTTTAATTAGAATATTAAACCTCATTAGATTGATTCTCTGATTTCTAATATTTTCTCTCCTGTTTTCCATCCCATTCTTTTTGTTCTGATTTCTCGGATAGTTTCTCAACTTTATTTTCTAACACCTTGATTGCATTTTAAAAAATAAACATTTTATTTTGGAACAGTTTTAGATTTACAGAATCACTGCAGACCGTATAGAGTTCCTGTATACTCCATACCCAGTTTATTATTAACATCTTCGATTAATATGGTACATTTGTTATAATTAGTGAACCAGTATTGATACATTATTAACTAAAGGCTATACTTTATTCACATTTCCTCATTTTTCCCCTAATATGCTTTTTCTGTTCCAGGATCCCATCCAGGATACCACATTATGTTGAGTAGTCCTGTCTCCTTAGGCACCTCTTGATTGTGATAGTTCTCAGACATTCTTTGTTTTTGATGCTTTTGAAAGTTTTGAGGATTACTGGTCAGATGTTTTGTAGAATGTCAGTTGGAATTTGTCTCATTGTTTTTTTTAATTTTTATTTTTATTTTTGGGACGGAGTCTTGCTCTGTCGCCCAGGCTGGAGTACAGTGGTGCGATTTTGGCTCACTGCAAGCTCTGCCTCCCGGGTTCACACCATTCTCCTGCCTCAGCTTCCAGAGTAGCTGGGACTACAGGTGCCTGCCACCACGCTAATTTTTTGTGTTTTTGGTAGAGACGGGGTTTCACCATGTCAGCCAGGATGGTCTCTGTCTCCTGACCTTGTGATCCTCCCGCCTTGGCCTCCCGAAGTGCTGGGATTACAGGCGTGAGCCACCATGCCCAGCCCTCCCTCATTATATTGGGGTGGTGCGTTTTGGGGAGAAAGACAACAAAGATGAAGTACAGTTTTCATCAATACATACTGTCAATGTGACTGCCACTTTTTTTTTTTTTTTTTTGGAGTCTCGCTCTGTCACCCGTGCTGGAGTGAAGTGGTGCAATCTCAGCTCACTGCAACCTCTGCATCCCGAATTCAAGCAATTCTCCTGCCTCAGCCTCTTGAGTAGCTGGGATTACAGGCACGCACCACCACACCCGGCTAATTTTTGTATTTTTAGTAGAGGCGGGGTTTCACCATGTTAATTAGGCTGGCCTCCAATTCTTGACCTTGTGATCCACCTGCCTCAGCCTTCCAAAGTGCTGGGATTACAGGCGAGAGCCACTGCGCCCGGCCAACTTGCCACTTTTAATGTTAACCTTGATCACTTGACTTGAGGTAGTGTTTGTTAGGTTTCTTCACTTTGAAGTTACTATTTTCTTTTTTTCTCCTGTATTCTTCAATAGAAAGTCACTGTGCACTGAACACTTAAGGAGTGGGGAGTTCTACTTCCTTGAGAGCAAAAATCTACATAAATTATTTGGATTTTTTTTTAATTGCGTGGGAGATTTGTCTTCTCCCCAATTATTTATTTAATCATTTACTTACATCAGTATGAACACATAGATTTTTTTTTTTTTTCTTTTTTGAGGCGGAGTCTCACTCTGTTGCCCAGGCTGGAGTGCAGTGGCACAATCTCGGCTCATTGCAACCTCCACCTCCCAGGTTCAAGCGATTCTCCTGCCTCAGCCTTACAAGTAGCTGGAACTACAGTCATGCACCACCACACCTGGCTAATTTTTGTGTTTTTAGTAGAGACGGGATTTCACCATGTTGGCCAGGATGGTCTCGATCTCTTGATCTCAGGTGATTGCCCGCCTTGGCTTCCCAAAGTGCCTGGATTACAGGCGAGAGCCACTGCGCCCAGCTGATTTTTTTTTTTTTAATATGTTGGTTATATTGCTCTTTTATTTTGTCCCAGCTTTGGCCATTGGGAGCTCTTTCACTTGGGTGTTGTATCTCTTTGACATACTCCCATTGTTGTATGTGTGTACATGAACTTTTACTTCCTGGCATTACAAGATGCTTTGTGCTCATTTTGTTTATTTCCTGTCCTAGTTTTAGAAGCAGCCATTTTTCCAAGGAGTGTTGGTTCCTTTCATTGGAGAATTTTATTAGAAACCAAGATCTGGGTGCTAAGTATGTTTGTTTCCCCTGGGATGATATTGCTTCTAGGCCCTCTGACAAATACAAGGATATATGTTAGTATATATGTTAGTATGTGTGTTCATACTAACCTGTATTACACATATCTGTAAATATTTCTATGTGTGACCATCGGTATCAATATTAAGCTAAACATGAATTTATATTGATGTCTTCAATTCAAATCCATTACCAGATAGATTATTTTATCTTCCTCCCCTGTATAGCCGTAACCTCCTCCTTCAACAGTGAGAAACTTGGCTTCCACGATCAGTCATCCATTTACTTACTTGTTCAGTTTCAGTATACAGGTATAGTGATTTCAGAATTGTTAACCTGTGCCACTGTGGAAAACAACTTTATCAACTAGGGTAGAGTGCCTGTCTTTCTTTAGTCTTACGTATTCCACTCATTTCCAAAGGTCAGCACCTTATTCTTCCATCCCCTGTGATGAGGTGGTTTCATACATTCAGAATACAATTAAACACTTTGTCACAGTCTGAGTGCCAATCTAGGATTCCCCCATTCCCTAAATAATTTTTTGAAAATTTGCGTGTTGAGGTTTATTCTTTTTTCTGTGAAGTTCTATGGATATTAACATGTGATTATCTTACGTTCACCATTACTACTCTAAAAAATCTGTGCTTCACATATCCAGCTCTCCCCCACTGTAAACCACTGGCAATCGTTGGTGTTTTGCTGTCTGTAGTTTTACCTTTTCTAGAATGTTATATAATTAGAATAATGTAGTATGTAAATTCTTTTACTTAGCAGTATACATTAAGATTCACTCGTGTTTTTGTGGCTTGATAGCTCATTTCTTTATATCATTGAATAATATTCCATTGGATAGATGTGTGATGGTTTGTTTTTCCAAATACCTAATTGCTTCCAGTTTTTGGCAGTTACGTTTATATGCATTCACATCCAAGTTATTGTGTGAATGTAAATTTTCAAATCAGATGGGTAAATACCTAGGAGCATGATTGCTGGATTATATGGTAGTATTAAGTTTTGTAAGAGACCACCTAATAGTCTTCCAAAGCGACTATACCATTTTACATTCCCACTGGCAATAATAAGATTTTCTCTTGTTTGGCGTCCTCAGTGACATTCTAGTAGATGTGAAGTGAATATCTCATTATTTTAATCTACAGTTCCCTGAAGACAAATGATGTTCAGCATTTTTCATATTCTTATTTTCCATTCTTATATCTTCTTTGCTGAGATGTCCATTCAGAACTTTTGCCAATTTTAAAATTGGATTGTTTTCTTGCTTCTTTTCCTTTCCTTTCACTTTTTGCCTTTTCTCTCCTTTCCTTTCCTTTCTCCTTTGCTTTCTTTTCTTCTTTCCTTTCTCCTCTTCTCTCCTCTTTCTCCTCTCCTCTCTCCCTTCCCCTCTCCCTTCCCCTCTCCTTTGCCCTTTCTTTTCGCCTCCCCTCCTTTTCCCTCCCTTCTTTTCGACAGGGTCTGACTCTGTTTCCCAGGCTGGAGTGCAGTGGCACAGTCATACCTCACTGTAACCTTGAACTCCTGGGCTCAAGCTATCTTCCCATCTCAGCCTCTCAAGTAGCTAGAACTATAGGTGTGCACCCCCACACCCAACTAATTTTTAATTTTTTTTCTTAGAGATGAGGTTTCTCTATGTTGCCCAGGCTGGTCTTGAACATCTGGCCTCAATAGAACTTCCCACCTCAGCTTCTTAAAGTTCTGGAATTACAGGTGTGAGCCACCGTGCCTGGCCTTGGATTATCTTCTTGCCAAATTTTAAGAGTTCTTTTTAGATTTTTAGATACAAGTCCTTTATCAGATATGTGTTTTGCAAATATTCCAGTCTGTGACTTGTCTTCTTATTCTCTTAACAGTATCTCTTGCAGAGTGGAAGTTTTACATTTTAGTAAGATCCAATTTACCAATTTTTTTCTTTGATGGATCATGGTACTGGTGTTGTATTTAAAAACTGCTCACCAAACCCAAGGTTATGTAGATTTTCTCCTATGCTTTCTTGAAGAAATTTTACAATTTTGCATGTTAAGTTTAAGTTACCCACTTTGAATATGTTTTTATATAAGGTGTAATGTCTGTGTCTGGGTTCATATTTTTCATAGGGATGTCCAGTTTTTTCAGCACCTGTTATTGAAAAGACTGTCTATTCTCCATTGAATTGCCTTTGCTCCTTTGTCAAAGATAAGTTGACTACATTTGTGTGGGTTTATTTTCGGGGCCTTTTTTTTTTTTTTTTTTTGATACAGGGTCTCACTATGTTGCCCAGGCTACAGTGCAGTGATGCAATCATGGCTCACTGCAGCCTCAACCTCCCTGGTTTCAGCTGATTCTCCCCTCAGCCTCCCGAGTAGCTGGGACTACAGGTGCATGGCACCATGCCCAGCTTATTTTTTATGTTTTGTGGAGACAGAGTTTCTCCATGTTGCCCTGGCTAGTCTTGAACTCCTGGGCTCAGATAATCTGCCTGCCTCTGCCTCCCAAGTGCTGGGATTACAGCGTGAGCCACCATGCCTGGCCATTTTTGGGGTCTCTTCTTTTTTATTGATCTATGTGTCTGTTCTTTTGCCAATACCAAATTGCCCTGATTATTAGAACCTTCTTGTACATCTTAAAATTAGATAGTGTGAGTCCTCCAACTTTGTTGTTCTTCAATATCATGTTAGCTAGTCTAGATTTTTTGTCTTTTCTTTTTTTATTTTTATTTTTAGTAGAGACAGGGTTTCACCATGTTGGCCAGGCTGGTCTCGAACTCTTGACCTCATGATCCACCTGCCTCGGCCTCCCAAAGTGCTGGGATTACAGGCTTGAGCCACCACGCCCGGCCAATTCTTTGTCTTTTCATATAAACTTCAGGATTAGTTTCTTGAGGCCTACAAAATAGCTTGCTAGGATTTTAGTTGGGATTGCACAAGAATCTAGAGATAGAGTTGGGAAGAATCCATATCTTTGTTTTTGTTTGTTTGTTTATTTTTTTGAGACAGAGTCTCTCTCTGTCACCTAGGCTGGAGTGCAGTGGTATGATCTTGGCTCACTGCAACCTCTACCTCCTGGGTTCAAGTGATTCTCCTGCCTCAGCTGCTGAGTAGCTGGGGTTAATAGGCACACTCCACCATGTCTGGCTAATTTTTGTATTTTTAATAGAGACAGGGTTTCACCATGTTGGTCAGGCTGGTCTTGAACTCCTGACCTCATGGTCTGCCCACCTTAGCCCCGCAAAGTGCTGAGTGCTGGGATTACAGGTGTGAGCCACTGTTCCCAGCCTTTTTTTTTTTTTTTAATTTTATTTTATTTTTGAGATGGAGTCTAGCTCTGTCGCCCAGGCTGGAGTGCAGTGGCACAATCTCAGTTCACTGCAACTTCTGCCTCCCAGGTTCCAGTGATTCTTTTGTCTCAGCCTCCTGAGTAAGTGGGCACAGGTGGGCACCACCATGCCCAGCTAATTTTTGTATTTTTGGTAGAAATGGAATTTCACCATGTTGGCCACGCTGGTCTCTAACTCCTGACCTCAAGTGATCCACCCACCTTGGCCTCCCAAAGTGCTGGGATTAGAGACGTGAGCCACTGCACCTGGCCTGTATCTTAATACTGAGTTTTCCTATCCATGAACATGGAATATGTCCCATTTTATTTAGTGGTTTTTGTTGTTGTTGTTTTTTTTTTTTTTTGAGACAAAGTCTCGCTCTTGTCCCCTAAGCTGGAGTGTAATGGTGTGATCTCGGCTCACTGCAACCTCCGCCTCCCTGGTTCAAGCGATTCTCCTGCCTCAGTCTCCCAAGTAGCTGGGATTACAGGCGCCCGTGACCATGCCCGGCTAATTTTTGTATTTTTAGTAGAGACAGCGTTTCACCGTGTTGGCCAGGCTGGTCTTGAACTCCTGATTTCAGGTGATCTGCCCACCTCGGCCTCCCAGAGTGGCTGGGATTATAGGCGTGAGCCACTGCGCCTAGCCTTATTTAGTTTTTCTTTTCTTTCTTTTTTTTTTTAATCAGTGTTTTATACTTTTGCACATATAGATCCTGTATGTATTTTGTTAGATTTATAACCTAAGCATTTCGTTGTTGCTTTTTTTTTTCTTTTTTCTTTTTTTTTTTTTTCCACTCTGTTGCCCAGGCTGGAGTGCACTTGTGAGATCTCTGCTCACTGCAGCCTCGACCTCCTGGGCTCAAGTAATCATCCCACTTCTGCCTCCCAAGTAGCTGGGACTACAGGTATGCACCACCATGCCTGGCTAATTTTTTTGTATTTGCAGAGATGAGGTTTCACTATGTTGCCCAGGCTGGTCTTAAACTCCTGGGCTCAAGGGATCTGCCTGCCTCGGCTTCCCAAAGTGCTAGGATTACAAGTGTGCACCACTGTGCCTGGCCAGTATTTCACTTTTTAAAGGTGCTCTTATAATGGTATTTTAAAGTCCAACTTCCAGTTGTTCATTCAAATGCAAGTGACTTTTGTGTACTGACCTTATATCCTGCAACCTTACTATACTCAGGACATTTTTGGGGTCAATTTTTGGGTATTTTCTACATAGAGAATTATGTAACTGCAAATTGCAAATAGAGACCATTTTATGTATTCTTTTCCAAACAGTATACTCTTGTTTTCTTTTCTCATCTTATTGCACTAGCTAGGGCTTTCCGTATTATATTGAATAGGAGTGATGAGAGAAGATATCCTTTCCTTGAACCCAATCTTTGAGGGAAGGCAGTTTCTTATTAAGTATGCTATTAATTGTAGGTATTTTATAGATATTCTTTATCAAATTGAAGAAGTTTCCCTCTACTCATAGTTTGCTAAGAGTTTTTCTCATGAATGGATATTTTTGTTTGTTTGTTTGTTTGTTTGTTTTGTTTTGTGTTTTTTTGAGACAGTCTCGCTCTGTCTCCCTGGCTGGAGTGTAGTGGCGTGATCTCGGGTCACTGCAACCTCTGCCTTCTGGGTTCTAGCGATTCTCCTGCCTCAGCCTTCCAAGTAGCTGGGATTACAGGTGCACACCACCACGCCAGGCTAATTTTTGTATTTTTAGTAGAGATAGGGTTTCACCATGTTGGCCAGGCTGGTCTAGAACTCCTGACCTTGTGATCTGCCCGTCTCAGCCTCCCACAGTGCTGGGATTACAGGTGTGAGCCGCCGCATCCAGCGTGAATATTGTTTTTATTTGCATCAATTTATGTGATTATATATGTCTTCTTTAGTTTGTTAATATGGTAGATTACATAGATTAATTTTCAAATGTTGCACCAGCCTTGCATACCTGGATAAATTATATTGGTCATGATATATAATTTTTTTATACAGTGTTGGATTCAATTTGGCACCATTTTCTTGAGCATTTTTATATCTGTGTTCATGGGCAATATTGGTCTGTAGTTTTCCTTTTTTGCAGTGTCTTTATCTGGTTTTGATATTAGGGTAATGCTGGTCTTATAGTATAAGTTAAAAGTGTTCCCTCTACTTCTTTTTTCTGGAAGAGATTATAGAGAATTGCTATTATTTTTTCCTTAAATGTTTGGCAGAATTCACCAGTTAGTCCATCTGAATCTGGTGATTTATTTTTATGGAAAATTATTAATTATTGATTTAACTTTTAAAATAGATGTAGGGGTTTTAGGTTATCTGTTTCTCCTTGGATGACTTTTGGTGGTTTGTATCATTTGAGAAATTGGTTCATTTCATCTAAATTACCAAATTTGTGGGCAGAGTTGTTAATAATATTCCTTTATTATCCTTTTTGTATCCATGGCATCAATAGTGATGACTCCTCCTTTATTTCTGAAATTGATCATTTGTTTCTCTCTTAATTAACTGGGTTTATCAATTTTATTCATCTTTTAAAGGAATGAGTTTTTTGTTTTACTGGTTTTCTCTATTTATTGTTTTCCTGTTTTAAATTTATTTCTGCTCTAATTTTTATTTTCCTACTTGTTTTAGGCCAAAATTTTTTTTGTTTTTCTAGTTTCCCAAGGTGGAAGCTTATTTATTTTAGATTTTTTTCTTTTACTTTTACTTTTTTTTTTTTTTTGAAATGAAGTGTCACTCTTGTTGCCCAGGCTGTAGTGCAATGGCCGGATCTCGGCTCACTGCAACCTCCACCTCCCAGGTTCAAGTGATTCTCCTGCCTCAGCCTGCCGAGTAGCTGAGATTACAGGTGCCTGTCAGCATGTCCAGCTAATTTTTGTATTTTTTAGTAGAGACGGGGTTTCACCACGTTAGCCACGCCGGTCTCAAACTCCTGACCTCAGGTGATCCACCCACCTTGGCCTCCCAAATTCTTTTTTAATATATGCATTTTTAGTGCTGTCACTGTCCCTTAAGCAGTGCTTTCACTGCAGCTTACAAGCCTTGCTTGAATTTTAAGATTTCTGCAATCAAGTTCCATGATCTCTTTTGGTTCTCTGTATAGTTCTTATTTATGGCTTCGTGTTCCTGTTTCATGGTTCATTGCTTTTTTGTCTCTGAGAATATTAGCTTCTTTGAAGTTTTTTTTTTTTTTTTGAGACAGAGTCTCGCTCTATCACCCAGGCTGGAGTGCGGTGGCCGGATCTCAGCTCACTGCAAGCTCCACCTCCCGGGTTTACGCCATTCTCCTGCCTCAGCCTCCCGAGTAGCTGGGACTACAGGCGCCCGCCACCTTGCCCTGCTAGTTTTTTGTATTTTTTAGTAGACAAGGTTTCACCGTGTTAGCCAGGATGGTCTTGATCTCCTGACCTCATGATCCACCCATCTCGGCCTCCTAAAGTGCTGGGATTACAGGCTTGAGCCACCGTGCCCAGCCAGCTTCTTTGAAGTTTTATTATGCCTCCTGCATTGTGTCTTCCTCCAAATTCCTTTTTTTTTTTTTTTTTGAGACAAGATCTCGCTCTGTTGCCCAATCTGGAGTGCAGTGGTGTCATCTTGGTTCACTGCAACCTCTGTCTCCCGGGTTCAAGTGATTCTCCTGCCTCAGTTACCAAAGTAGCTGGGATTACAGGCATGCGTCACTATGCCCAGCTAATTTTTGTACTTTTAGTAGAAACAGGGTTTCACCATGTTGACCAGGCTGGTCTTGAACTCCTAACCTCAAGCAGTTCACCTGCCTTGGCCTCCCAAAGTGTTGGGATTACAGGCATGAGCCACCACGTCTGGTCTCCGAATTCCTTTTGTTTGTTTGGTGTCTGTTTATTTTGTGCACTCTTCTGTGTGTATGGTATAACCACACTTTAAAAATTGAAACAAAAAAAGGTAACATGCTTTATTGAATTAAGATGCCATACCAGTGTTATTGAAAATTCTTCTGAAGTGTACCTGTTAGTTTTAAGTTTGTTGCCAGCATAATTATTGTTCATTTGAAAGTGACCTTTTCTCTCTGGTTATTCTATCTTTGGGGTTTAGTAGTTTTACAGTAGTGTGTCTAAATGTGGATTTCTCTTTGTATTGTTTGGTGTAATTTGTTACCTGTATCTGTTGAGTTGACTTTTTCATCAATTCTGGAAAAACTCCCAGCATTATCTTTTCAAATATAGTTGTTCCATGCTGTCTTTTCTCCTCATAGTACTCCATTCTCATTTTGTCATCAATACCTTTTATAACCTAGTTTTTGTATTTTTCTCTTCCTCGTCCCTCTAGGCATTATTTTAGGTAATTTCTTCAGATAGGTCTTTGATGTCATTCAGTTCTCTCTTAAGCTCTGCCTAATTTTCAAGCCCATTTTTAAAGTATCTCTTTTTTGTTTATTTATTTATTTTTTCTGGACCTCAGATGTCCTTAGTTGATGGCACACAATCATAATTAGTTCTTGTAAAGCCCTGTCATTCGTTTGTTGTCTTTTACCCCCATTTCCTATTCCTAGTCCCCATGCCAGGTAGCCAAACATGTGTTTAATAATGTATATTCTTTTGTGGTATTTATTATTACAAATTTATTTAGTTTTATTATATTTTTAAAAAGTAACAGTTTGCAACGGATTGGAAGTGTAAGAAAAATACTTACCATAGGCAGTTTGAGGAATGTTGCTGTACGGTGTTTCATCTTCCAGATTAGCTCAGCTGATTGCTTTCTTTTTATGTCATTTAACTTGTTCCTTATGCTTGAATTTCCTGTAAACAAGCAGTTAGTTTGATTACATTCTAATTCAATTTTTTTAGGCAATAATATTTTTTAGGTGATACTGTTCTTCCACATTTATTGATGGTGAAATTGATTGTTGGGTTTGGATGTGTTGACTTGATCCCACCGTTGTAAAATTCCCCATAAACCTTTTCCTCTAGCCTTTAAACATCCATTTATAGCCATTGCCTAGTCTATTTATTGCATTAGGGATTATGAAGAGATGAATTAAAAATTTTTAATATCCTTTTGCATTTATTCACTGGAATTCTTATCTAAAGAACTTTTCATCAGTAATTATTTTGTTATAAAGTAGATTTTGTAAATAAAGGGCAGGATAAATTCTTTTTTTAGTGACAAAGCTTTATTGAAATATAACAGAAGGCTTAATCACATCATATACCATGCTCGTGAATTGGAAATTTCAATATTATTAAGGACAGTGTTCCCCAGATTGATATACATATATATATTTTTAAATTAAATTAAATTTAAAGTTCCGGGATACATGTGCAGGACGTGCAGATTTGTTACATAGGTAAACATGTGCTATGGTGGTTTTTTGCACCTGTCAACCCATCACCTAGATATTAAGCCCCACATGCATTAGCTATTTATCCTGACACTTTCCCTTCACCACCCCCCACCCCAAAAGGCCCCAGTGTGTCTGGTTCCCCTCCCTGTGTCCACGTGTTCTCATTGTTCAGCTCCCACTTATTTTAAGTGACAACATGAGGTGTTTGGTTTTCTGTTCTTGCATTAGTTTGCTGAGAATAATGGCTTCTGGCCTCATCTGTGTACCTGCAAAGGACATGATATTGTTCATTTTTATGGCCGCATAGTATTCCATGATATTATATGCACCACATTTTCTTTATCCAGTCTATCATTGATGGGCATTTGGGTTGATTCCGTGTCTTTGCTATTGAGAACATACACATGCATGAATCTTTATAGCAGAATGATTTATATTCCTTTGGGTATATACCAGTAATTGGAATTTGCTGTGACAAATGATCTGCCTGATTCTAGGTCTTTGAGGAATCGCTACACTGTCTTTGTGTTGAAGTGTTCCTGTTTCTCCACAGCCTCTCCAGCATCTGTTGTTTCTTGACTTTTTAATGATTGCCCTTCTGACTGGCCTGAGATGGTATCTCATTGTGGTTTTAATTTGCATTTCTCTAATGATCAGTGATGTTGAGCCTTTTTATGTTCGTTGGCCACATAAATGTCTTCTTTTGAAAAGTGCCTGTTCATGTCCTTGGGTAGGATAAATTCTTGATTTTTTTCCCTTAATTGATCAATTTTTAGAGTAATTGGTTAGTGCCCTGCTACCCCTCCAGTGAGTGGTATGTTTTGTTTTTGTCTTTAGTATTATTTTATCTTTTTTTTTTTTTCAAATCTATTTGATTTATGTTTAGTCCTTTGCAGTCTTCATTCATTTGATGCTCACTTGTCCCATTTAAGCCGGTGCCCTTCAACTTGACTTTTGTCCTTTTGATATTATCCTATTACTTATTGACAGATTCCTGTGAGGTTTCTCAGGCTTATTTGGTGTAGTTTCTGTTCCAGACCAGAGGTTTGCCTACTTTTTTCATCTTTTCATCAAACTAACTTTTAGTTTTCTTGTGCAACTCTCTTGTATGCTTGTTTTCTTTTGTTTAATTTTTGCTCTTAGTTTACTAGTTTTCAGTCTTCTTTTGTCAGGAGCAGTGTCTCATGCCTGTAATTCCCAGCACTTTGGGAGGCTGAGACGGGCGGATGACTTGAGGTCATCGAGACAGCCTGGCCAAAATGGTGAAACCCTACTCTTCTAAAAAAAAAAAAACCCAAAGTTAACTGAGCCTGGTTGCGCACACCTATAGTCCCAGCTACTCTGGAGGCTGAGGCAGGAGAATCGCTTGAACCTGGGGGATGGAGGTTGCAGTAAGCCGAGATAGCACTACTGCATTCCAGCCTGGGTGACAGAGCGAGACTCCATCTCAAAAAAAAAAAAAAAAGTTCAAGTCTCTAAGTATCTCTTGAAGTACCACTTTTACCGAATCCCAGAGTTTTTATGTGCATGTTTTTATGTGTTTGTAGTTTCATATGTTGTATTTATAAGTAGTTTTAGCTTTCCATTTTGAATTCTTCTTTGACCCATGAGTTATTTAGGTAAGTGTTTAAAAATTTGCAATAGTTTATGTATGCAAATATTATGTTGTTAGAGTTGGTTTTCATGTCATTTTTACATATACAGGGGCAGTTTCCCCAACTGAATTGTATATTCCTTAAAGCAGCACTCTTAAATTTTATTTCTGTGTTAATTTCTTGACTGTTTTTCCTGGCATGGAATACATGGCATAATATTTATGTTACAGAATTAAATGAAATATTATTATACTTTTTATTTTTTAGGCATACAAGAATTAAATTCTGAATAAGTCTACAGGTAGGATGGACAGTTATTTTAAAGCAGCTGTCAGTGACTTGGACAAACTCCTTGATGATTTTGAACAGAACCCAGGTTTGTTGATTTTCCATTTTTGCCACTAATGGGATTTTAAAATATCTGTAATTATCTCAGGTATATAGTAATATTAGCAAAATTTTCTTTCAATTTTGGTCACATTGTTATCTTCTGCAAAAAGTTCATTTATTTCATAATAAGATGTTAGTTGATTCTTAGACTGAATGGGACCCATAGCCAGAAACAGAAGTAAGGAACCTAGAAGGTTTTTTTCTAGATGCAAATTAGCTATAAGAAAGTCCTCTCTCTCCTCTTCTCTTCTCTTCTCTTTTTGAGACAAAGTCTCACTCCATCACCCAGGCTAAAGTGCAGTGGCACAATCAGCCTCACTGCAGCCTCAACCTCCTGGGCTCAAGCATTCCTCCCACCTCAGCCTCCAAGTGGTAACACAGGTGCATGCCACCATGCTGGCTAATTTTTCAATTATTTGTAAAGACAGAACCTTCCTATGTTGCCCAGGCTCGTCTTGAATTCTGGGCAATCCTCCTGCCACCGCCTCCCAAAATGTTGGGATTATAGGCATGAGCCATGTGCTTGGCCCCAGAAAGACCTTTAAAACCAACATATGAACAAGCTAAAAGCAACCTAAGAGTTCTGCATAAATTGGTATTTCATTACAACAAGAGATGGTATTTTATTTTATTATTATTTCTTTTTTGAGATGGAGTTTCACTGTTGTTGCCCAGGCTGGAGTGCAGTGGCGCCATCTCATCTCACTGCAACCTCTGCCTCCCGGGTTCAAGCAATTCTTCTGCCTCAGCCTCCCAAGGAGCTGGGATTACAGGCGCCTGCCACCATGCCTGGCTAGTTTTTGTTTGTTTTTGAGACAGAGTCTCGCTCTGTTGCCCAAGCTGGAGTGCAGTGGCGCGATCTTGGCTCACTGCAACTTCTGCCTCCCAGGTTCAAGCGATTCTCCTGCCTCAGCCTCCCAAGTAGCTGGGATTACAGGTGCCCGCCACCGTGACCAGCTAATTTTCGTATTTTAAGTAGAAACAGGATTTCACCATATTGGCCAGGCTGGTCTCGAACTCCTTGTTATCCACCTGCCTCGGCCTCCCAAAGTGCTGGATTACAGACGTGAGCTACCGCGCCCAGCCTAATTTTTGTATTTTTGGTAGAGATGGGGTTTCACCATGTTGGCCAGGCTAGTCTTAAACTCTTGGCCTCAGGTGATCCGCCTGCCTCAGCCTCCCAAAGTGCTGGGCTTATAGGCATGAGCCACCACGCCTGGCTGGTATTTTCTATAAAATGAAGACTAGGAAACTGGAAGACAGAACACAGAGGTTAGATTGTTTTTCAGCTCTTCCTTAGTCTAGTTTTTAATAGTGCAACTAAGTTTCTTTTTTTTTCTGAGAGACAGGGTCTTGCTCTTTCACCCTGGCCAGAGTGCAATGGTACAGTCATAAGCTCACTGCAGCCTTGAATTCCTGCGCTCAGGCAATCCTCTCACCTCAGCCTTCTGAGTAGCTGGGACCACAAGTGTGTGCCACCATGCCTGGCTAATTTAAAAATATGTATATTTTTTTACAGATGGGGTCTCACTGTGTTGTAGGCTGGTCTTGAACTCCTGGTCTCAAGTTATCCTCCCACCATGGCTTCCCAAAGTGCTGGGATTACAGTTGTAAGCCACCATGCCTGGTGACAACTAAGTTATTTTGAGTGGAATTTTTATCACTTACGGTATCTGCATTCAAAAGTGAAAACTAGAAAGTACTTTAAAATCAAATAAACATAGCTTCGGGTTCTCTCTCCTGCTGCCTTGTGAAGAAGGTGCTTCTCCTTTGCCTTCTGCCACGATTGTAAGTTTCCTGAGGCCTCCCTGGCCATGCAGAACTATTGGCTTATTTTATCTGGATGTGGCTATGGCCACCAACAGCTCCAGATTCACACTGCCCCCTGAGAAGTGTCCTTCTTCCTTTCTTCAAATTCGGAGTATCAGGAGAATGCTTCTAAGTGGCCCAGCTTGAAACAATCACATGCCCATCACTATGGCCATAGTGTGTGATGCTACTACCATTGGCAACCTCAATTAGAGCACCACAGGGGAGCGAGGGTAGGATCCAGGTGATAGAAAAATGAACAAGTAGAAAGCCAACTTGAGGAGTCCTCACAAACAAAGGAAAGATTAAGATCAAATTATTAGAGCAACTGTGCATGAGATCAAGATCTAAGAACGTTCATTTATTCAGTCAGTCATTTCTTGAACACTTAAGTTTCAGGAACTATTCTAAGCAATGGGGGTATAAGTCAGAAAAAAAGACAAGGTCCCTGCACTTGTGACACTTATTTTGTAGTTGAAACAGCCAACAATCATAAACAAGATAATTTCAGATAAAAATAAATGCTGTAAAGGAAATAAAAAAATAGTTTTGGAGGTTATTTCTGCTTTGCAAAAGGATAATCTGTGTTCTTTAAAAAAAGCTTATTTAGTTTAGAAGTCTTGGGAAACATAGTATGTTTAATAATTTTTATTTGATTTGAGTCTCCCGAATAACACTGTTTCTCTATTTCAGATGAACAAGATTATCTTCAAGATGTACAAAATGCATATGATTCTAACCACTGCTCAGTTTCTTCAGAGTTGGCTTCCTCACAGCCAACGTCATTGCTCCCAAGAGACCAACAATGTATTAATAGTTGTGCCTCATCAGAAACAAGCTATGAAATAAATGAGAGTTCCCTCAATGAAAAATCACTCAAGGGACTTACTTCTATACAAAATGAAAAAAATGTGACAGGACTTGATCTTCTTTCTTCTGTGGATGGTGGTACTTCAGATGAAATCCAGCCTTTATATATGGGACGATGTAGTAAACCTATCTGTGATCTGATAAGTGACATGGGTAACTTAGTTAATGCAACTAATAGTGAAGAAGATATTAAAAAATTATTGTCAGATGATTTTAAGTCTAATGCAGATTCCTTGATTGGATTGGATTTATCTTCAGTGTCAGATACTCCCTGTGTTTCTTCAACAGACCATGATAGTGATACTGTCAGAGAACCACAGAATGATACCAGTTCTGAATTACAAAATAGAGAAATCGGAGGAATAAAAGAATTGGGTATAAAAGTAGATACACTTTCAGATTCCTGTAATTACAGTGGAACAGAAAATTTAAAAGATAAAAAGATCTTTAATCACTTAGAACCAATTGTTGATTTTAACATGTCATCTGCTTTGACTCAGCAAAGTTCCAAAATGTTTGATGCCAAAGACAAGCTACAACACAAGAGCCAGCCATGTGAATTACTAAAAGATGATGGCTTAGTAAAAGAGGAAGTAGGTGTGGCAGTCATAACCGCTGCAGAATGTTTAAAAGAAGAGGGCAAGACAAGTGCTTTGACCTTCAGCCTTCCAAAAAATGAAGATTTATGCTTAAATGATTTAAATTCAAGAGATGAAAATTTCAAATTACCTGACTTTTCCTTTCAGGAAGATAAGACTGTTATATTTATGAAACAATCTGCACAAGAAGACTCAAGAAATTTAGACCTTAAGGATAATGATGTAATCCAAGATTCCTCTTCAGCTTTACATGTTTCAGGTGAAGATGTACAGTCCTCATTGTCCTGTCTTCCCATATCTGGGTCTGTGTGTGGATCATTAATTGAAAGTAAAGCACGGGGTGATTTTTTACCTCAGCATGAACGTAAAGATAATATACAAGATGCTGTGACTATACATGAAGAAATACAGAACAGTGTTGTTCTAGTTGGGGAACCATTCAAGGAGACTGATCTTTTGAAACAGGAAAAATGTAAAAACATAGTCCTTCAGCCATTAATTGAAGGGATGGAAGACAGAAAGATAGATCCTGACCAGACGGTAATCAGAGTTGCATCTTTGGATGGTGGTGACACCAGTTCTACAGTTGTAGAATCTCAAGAGGGGCTTTCTGGCACTAATGTCCTAGAGTCTTCCGATTGTTGTGAGGGTTTTATTAATACTTTTTCAAGCAATGATATGGATGGACAAGACTTAGATTACTTTAATATTGATGAAGGCACAAAAAGTGGCACATTAATTAGTGATGCTGAACTTGATGCGTTTCTGACAGAACAGTATCTTCAGACCACTAACATAAAGTCTTTTGAAGAAAATGTAAATGACTCTAAATTGCAAATGAATCATATAGATATGAAAGACTTAGATGATGGAAACATCAATAATATATATTTCAATGCAGAAGCAGGAGCTATTGGGGAAAGTCATGGTATTAATATAATTTGTGAAACAGTTGATAAACAAAATGCAATAGAAAATGGCCTTTCTTTAGGAGAAAAAAGCACAATTCCAATTGAACAAGGGTTACTTACCAGTAAGTCTGAGATTACAAATGAATTATCAGTCTCTGATACTAATAGTCAATCTGTTGGAGGGGCCAGACCTAAGCAATTGTTTGGCCTTCCATCAAGAACAAGGAGTTCAAAAGACCTGAATAAGCCAGATGTTCCAAATACAATAGAAAGTGAACCCAGCATAGCAGACACCGTTGTTCCAGTCACTTGCGCTGTGGATTCTACAGCTGATCCTCAGGTTAGCTTCAACTCTAACTACATTGATATAGAAAGTAATTCTGAAGGTGGATCTAGTTCTGTAACTGCAAATGAAGATTCTCTACCTGAAAACACTTGCAAAGAAGGCTTGGTTTTGGGCCAGAAGCAGCCTACTTGGGTTCCTGATTCAGAAGCTCCAAACTGTATGAACTGCCAAGTCAAATTTACTTTTACAAAACGACGACACCATTGCCGAGCATGTGGGAAAGTAAGTTATAAAAATCTTTAAATCTTTTGTTCTTTTGAGACATTTTAAACAAATATAATGTGATAGAAAAGGCTGATTAACAGATAATTACAAGATTGAGTTAGTTTAAAATCAGTGTTTTTCATCTACCAGTCAGGGAAATAAATAAAGCAGTGTTATTTTGCAGATTGGTTGATGGTTGAATAAATGTTACATTGTCAGGGGCATTAATTACATGCTGGGAAATGAGAAACAATTATTTAATTACTAATTTTTGTGACATTTAAGAATATTTGTTCTTATCTCTGTAATATTGACACGTTAAATATTCCAGATTTGGTCAGATTCCCCTTTGTCCTCAAACATTTAATTTCAAGACTAATCTACAGCTAGTGTTGTGATCAGTGCCCAGGGAAACACTCCAGAGCAAATTGGCTTCCACAGGGTTCAGAATACTGAAGCTGACCTTGAGTTGTGACTGGTAATAGCCAAGATAAAAAGACTGTCTATAAATTCTAAGGCTTGCCTATAGAAATCCTATTACATTTTTATTCAGATTTTTCAGTAATATGTTGGTTTCAGATCCGTCCTATTTTTTTTAACAAAATAATATTTTACTTTAAAAAGTTTTAAATGAAGAATTACAAAGAACTTTTAATATTGTAAACTTATTCATTAAAGATAGTTTTTGTTCCCTTTCCAATGAACATAATTGATTTAGAGGAATTCTCCTTATCAGAAATATGGTATCAAATTGCAGAAACTTCATTTAAGTTACAAAAAAAAAGAATTCCACCTATGATTATGGTGAGTAGGAAATGATTTATATAATAAGGAAAAAGAGTTTTGGTTAATTAGGTTTAGGACCTCTCCACACTGCCTCTAGTAGGTGTAAGTATTATTTTATTTATTTATTTATTTTTTATTATTATACTTTAAGTTCTAGGGTACATGTGCACAATGTGCTGGTTTGTTATGTATGTATACATGTGCCATGTTGGTGTGCTGTTGCACCCGTTAACTCGTCATTTACATTAGGTATATCTCCTAATGCTATCTCTCCCCCCACCCCACAACAGGCCCCGGTGTGTGATGTTCCCCTTCTTGTGTCCACGTGTTTTCATTGTTCAGTTCCCACCTATGAGTAAGAACATGTGGTGTTTGGTTTTCAATCCTTGCAATAGTTTCCTGAGAATGATAGTTTCCAGCTTCATCCGTGTCCCTACAAGGGACATGAACTCATCCTTTTTTACGGCTGCATAGTATTCCATGGTGTATATGTGCCACATTTTCTTAATCCAGTCTATCATTGATGGGCATTTGGGTTGGTTCCAAGTCTTTGCTATTGTGAATAGTGCCACAGTAAACGTACGTGTGCGTGTGTCTTTATAGCAGCATGATTTATAATCCTTTGGGTGTATACCCAGTAATAGGATGGCTGGGTCAAATGGTATTTCTAGTTCTAGATGGTGTAAGTATTCTTGAAACAAAAATAAATTTGGTATTTTATTCTTTATAGGTATTTTGTGGTGTCTGTTGTAGTAGGAAGAGTAAACTGCAATATCTAGAAAAGGAAGCAAGAGTATGTGTAGTCTGCTATGAAACTATTAGTAAAGGTGAGTATTAACTTGATGTATTTTCTTCCAGTAATTGAATATATGTTAAAATTAATTGGATTGTGACAAAGATAAACTTCTTTATTTTCTTAAGGCAAGGACCTAGTGTTGAATTATCTGGCTTAGGTGGGACATCCCAAGGCTTGGTTTCTCTTCTTTTTGTTCCACTCTCACAATTAATACTACCAGTCTGGAAAGGAAGCATTCAGTTTCTGGAGTGGCAGTTCATTAACTTTTAACAGGTACCAAGTCCCTAAATGCTGCATTTCATCTGCCTATTTGTTTTTGTCATCATCGTCATGTTCATCATCTTAATCTAAATAAACACTTGTAGATACCTACCAATAAGTAGTACTCAATATTATTTATTAATAGCATAGGGCAAGATAATAGTTCAAACCCTTTAGAGAATAACAACCTAAAATGATAGTACAAGATAAGGTGGTAATATTTATGATTTTATAAATTCATAGGACTGCCACACTATTTGCACATTTTTGTCTCATATCTTTTTTTGCTTTCTCAACTTTAGAATTTTGCATATGTACACTTCCCATTATTTCTTTGGCTCTCTAATTAGCTACAGTTATTAGCAGTAGTCCTGGTGGTCTTTGAGTTCTCACAGGTTGTGTGTGTGGGGGGGTGTGTGTGTGTGTTGTGTTTTTTTCCCCAAGTCCATGTTTATTCTTTTGAGTACCACTTGGCATTTTCAAAGATTCGTTGACAGTTTAATTCCTGGCAAATATTACTTGGGCCTTTTTTGACCAGACCTGTGCACTACCTCAGGCACTGCTTCCTGTTAGCCAGGGGGAATGAATACCTGATAATAATTTGTTTTTCTCTTTTGAATGAAGATAACTTTTTTCAGCAATTCTTCAAAAAGCTCTGATGTGAGTCTGTTAGCCTGAGGTAAGCTGCTTTTCTCCCTGCTGTTGACCTCTGCTCTGGAAGATAACAAAGTGTAAATCTTTTTATGTTTCCATCTTACCGCCATTGTTTATGAAGAGGTCAGTTTAAGTGCTTATAGTTGTTTTGTTTTTTCTTATGCTGTTTCAGTAGCCTAGAAGATGACTGCTGGTGCTGTTAGCCAAGGCAATCTGCTAGAATTCAGAAATTTTAGAGCAAGCTCCCACATAATTATCTCCCCCATTAAAAAGAAATTAAACATCCATGAGGATTTGAAACGTTATTTATGTTGACAGGTCAGATTTTTGGGTGAGCATTCAGACATATTTTGACTCTAAGGGTCCAGGAGGGGAGAAGATATGATCATTAAAGAAATTCAGTAGAATACTGAAATCAAGCTTTGGTTTATCAAAGAAAATACTGTGGAATTAGTTTATTTAGTTATCTATTTAAATTTATTCTATTTTGATATAGCATATAGTTTCATTTACGGTGCTATTTATTATTAATTTATATGCCACAGGAAAGCATAAATAAAAGTTAATATCAGCTTTAGGGTTGAAAATAATAGAAGTGATCATTTAAAATAATGATATCAAATGAGAAGAGAAAGATGGTTCATGGGTTGTGAGACACACTACGTGAAAGATTGGAAGAAAAAGATAATTTGAATAGAGATAGTAGATAATGAGAAAGCTGTCCTGAGATTATGTGAGTTTCAAGGAAGCGCACATGTGAATGTCAATAAGTAGATTTGAGGCAAGTTAGAAATTACTTTGAAATTGAGAGTAAGATGTTTGGACTTCACTTGGTTAATGGAAGCCATTTTATGAGTGCCATCATTCAGTGGCACTTGAGGAAGATTGTTTTAGCAGTGGCAACATTTATAGCAGATCAGTTTGGAGAAATGCTGAAGGGAGAGCTATCAATGTACCTTGTTTTTTGGATGAAGAATCACTCAGCAGTGTTCAGGCACTATTCTGCATTCTGAAGCTCAAGCTGAGAGCAAAATAGAAGCCATATTCTCATGAAATTTATGAATGTATGTAGAGATGGATAGTAAACAAAAAGATATCAGATGGTGATACTACCTTCAATTAAAAAATTTTAAAAGTGTAAGAGTGATAGATAGTTAACAGATTAGTGGCAAAAGGAATTTTTTTTTTTTGAGATGGAGTCTCACTCTGTCACTCAGGTTGGAGTATAATTGTGCGAACCTAGCTCTTTGCAGCCTCCATCTCCCAGGTTCAAGCAGTCCTCCCACCTCAGCCTCCCTAGTAGTTGGGACCACAGGCACACACTACCACGCCCAGCTGATTTTTTGTATTTATGATAAAAATGGGGTTTCACCATGTTGCCCAGGCTGGTCTCAAAGCAATCCTGAGCTTAAGTGATCTACCCGCTTTAGCCTCCCAAAGTATTGGAATTATAAGCGTGAGCCACTGTGCCTGGCCTTAGGTAGTATTTTTTATAATGTGGTCAGAGTAAGGCTTTATGGTAATATGACATGTGAGCAGAGTCTTGAAGGAGGTGAGATAATAAAGCTGTGTGAGTATGAGAAGAACATTCTAGGCCAAGGGAATAATAGGAGCAAAGATTCTAAGCTGTAGGAGTACTTACTTGAAGAACAAGGAGGTCTAGGTGGCTGGACCATAGCGAATGAGTGGCATTGTAGTGAGAGATGAGGTCAAACATGTAACTGGGAAAGTGGAGGAGGTAGGGATGAATTATGTTGGGTCTTGTGAGCCATTGTAACAACTTAAATTTTCACTTTAGTTAGCCATTAAAAGATTTTAAACAGAGGAATAATGAGATATGATTTATGTCTAAAAGAATCTCTCTAAACTATGTTGGAAATAGACTCTAGGGGTACAAGGACGAAAACAGAGATAGTCATGTTAAATAAGGGTTATTCTCTGTGGATATCAAATATACACCTTAGATATAATATTGAAATAACTTATTGGTAGCTTATCAAAGTGGCATGCTGCCAACTCAGACAGTATCTTTGCCAAGTGCTACTTCTTTTTCTTGATTAGCCATTTCTTTCTTTCTCGTTACAACTTGAAAAATAGAATATTTATTGAAATTTACTTTGAGGTAAATTACAAAAACATCTGAGATTTTAACACTATTGTTTTCCCCTTTATAGCTCAGGCATTTGAAAGGATGATGAGTCCAACTGGTTCTAATCTTAAATCTAATCATTCCGACGAATGTACTATTGTCCAGCCTCCTCAGGAGAACCAGACGTCCAGTATACCTTCACCAACAACTTTGCCAGTCTCAGCACTTAAACAACCAAATGTTGAAGGTAATAGAAGAAAATGCTGTGTCTAAGACTAAAGATAAATTATCAAAATAGAAATTCTCTAATGTAGCCAGAAATTCTCTAATGTAGTCAGGAAAGAGAAACCAGATTAAATATCAAGAGGGATTTAATACAGGGAATTGGTTACACATGCAGGCTGGAAGACTGGAAGAGCAAAAAGGCTGTGCTCAAGTGCCTCAGCAATTAGTAACTGCAGGAAGCAACCACCACAACTGGAGTTTGGGGCTACAAAAGGGGAGAGGCTAGAGCTCAGTGTAGGAGCACCAGGAGGTGTTTGGATCGCAGATGTTGGAGTCAGAAGCCATGGTCACAGCACCATCAAGAGGCCTCATAGAGTTGGTGCTCAGATGACTAAAGTAGAGCTCCAGATTTGATGTTAGGAGTACTGAAAATCATGAGTCTAGCAGCTGTATCTAGCGGTGTTGCTGCTGCAAAGATCCTGGCAGGATCCAGAAACAAAGAATTCCTTCTCATTTCTTCCCACCTTATGGTCTCCCACCAGTGCCTGCTATTGGAAAAAGCTGACCAAAGCCAGTAACGAGAGTCTGGGAATTGCACTTTCCAGACTTCCAACCTGGCATCCAAGAGCCCAGTTTAGAGGGTGAGCTTGGGTTTGAGAGGCAATACGTAAATAATTGTTCTATCTCCTTTTCATTAAAAACCTATTTGTAGTTGTGTATTTTACCACAGTAATAATGTTTTTTAAATCTGTTTTTAAATCATTGAGTTATCTGCTCCTTTTTACAACCCGTCATCAATTAGCATCTTGAGTAAGGCACATGTATGTCTTTAAATATGAATTATTAGTCTCTTACATGCTGGAAAAAAACCATAAATGTCAGATAAAGGCAAATTTGGATCCTTGTATTTTTGTGGACTTCAGTTTATTACTCAGTAACTGTTTTCCATTTATTATAATGAAATAAGGAGACTCAGCATTATATGGTTGTATATTATAGCCTAAAGATGAATAATTTGTGTTTGAAAATATGTGCATATTCTTATATTGATAACCCAAATGATTAAATTATAAAAATATTGCAAATACAAAAAAGATATGTTATTTAATATGTCTACCTACATTGCAAAAAATATATATAATTCCAATTTTTTCAGAGTTATCTTTATTATGTTCTGGAAAGTAGACATTGAACCTTTTTTTAAAAAAAATATTGTTCTAAAATCATCTGGCAGAGATTTTCATAACCTTCCTCTATGGATGCTTTGTAAGAAAAGAGAAAAATGTTTATGCTGATGTCTAGTTATTTCCTTCAAATTTGGAAGGAAATAATAAGTATTAATAAAATTCAGTATCTGCATTATAAGAACAAAAAATGTTATACTTGTTAAATAAAAGTAAGAAATGTCGTGTGATATTAAGACATTTCAAGTGATCCTGTTACCTTTTTTGAGGTTTTAAATTTCTTTTTTTCTTTATATATATATATATATATATATATATATGAGGAATATATAGATAAGCAATATATATATATATATGCTTCAGTCTACTCCACTTTTCATCACTGTACCTTAGTCCCTAAATTTTATTCAGTCTCCACTCCGTACTCACAAAAACTTAGTCTCAGTAATATAGGCTTTAAATCTTCCTTCCCCATTGTCTTTAAGGTGTAACCTTTCCTGTCTACTCCTCTTCAGAGTGATTCCCAGAGCCACCTCTGGTCTAATATGCTCTGAAGTTATACAGATCTCTTGTCCCTTCCTTTTCATAGTATATGATTGCCAAGGCCATTCCTGGTCTAATATGCTCCCTTTGTATGAATTAGATAGAAACAGACTCCACTCAGGGTAGAGGGATCACAAAAGGCTATTTCTCTAGACCTTTGTAGCCCTGAGAATTCAGGGATTGCCAGTGGATAGCAAAAAGCTTTTGAAAACATTTCCTGATCTATTTGACATTAAATCATTGTCATATTACCAGATTAAAATGTTTTACTTTTTCAATTGGGATTCTAGGACTGTGCTCCAAAGAACAGAAGAGAGTATGGTTTGCAGATGGTATATTGCCCAATGGTGAAGTTGCAGATACAACAAAATTATCATCTGGAAGTAAAAGATGTTCTGAAGACTTTAGTCCTCTTTCACCTGATATGCCTGTGGTAAGGAATTCAAACAATAACTTATTGACTAAATAAAATTTTATTTCATAGATAATTCCTGGTGTGATTTTATTAGAGTACTTTTTTTTTTAAAACACTTTGAGCTTCCTAAAATAAGAGATGTATTGATATACTGAATACATTTTAGATTTTATCCCCTTAAAAAAAAAAAGAGAGATAGTCTTGCTGTGTTGTCCAGGCTGGAGTGCAGTGGCATAATTACCACTCACTGCAGCCTCTAACTCCTGGGCTCAGGTGATGCTTCCACCTCAGCCTCCCAAGTAGCTGGGATTACAGATGTGAGCCACCATGCCTGGTTTAGACTTTACTGTTTAAAAAAAAAAAAAAGATTTTTTTTAATTACTTTTTTTTTTTTTAAGAGACATGGTCTCACTATTTTGCCTAGGCTGGTCTCAAACTCCTGATCTTTAGTAATCCTCCCATCTCATCCTCCTGAGTCATTGAGATTACAGGTATAAATCACCACACCTGGCAGATTTTACCTTTTTTTTTTTTGAAATGGAGTCTCTGTCGCCCAGGCTGGAGTGTAATGGCGCAATTTCAGCTCACTGCAACCTCCGCCTCCCGGGTTCAAGCGATTCTCCTGCCACAGCCTCCCAGGTAGCTGGGATTACAGGCACCCACCACCACACCTGGCTAATTTTTGTATTTTTAGTAGAGATGAGGTTTCACCATGTTGGCCAGCTGGTCTCAAACTCCTGACCTCAAGTTATCTGCCCATCTCGGCCTCCTAAAATGCTGGTTATAACAGGAGTGAGCCACCGCACCTGGCCCAGATTTTACTTTTTTAAATGTCAGTTTAAGGGACTGGTTCTCACACTTTCGGCCTCAGGACCCCTTTATACTCTTAAAAGTTATTGAGCACCCTAAAGCACTATAGGTTTCGTGGGTTATACCTATTGATAATTACTATATTAAAATTAAAATTCAGAAATTTAAATATTTATTAACTAATTACAAAATAAGGCTATTACATTAACAGAAATAATATTTTATGAAAAAAGTTTTTCAGAACAAAAATTTAGTGAGAATAGAGGCATTGTTTGCCTTTTTGCCAATTTCTTTAAATGCCTGACTTAATAGAAGACAAACATATTCTCACATCTGGTTCTACATTCTGTGTGTTGTGATACTTTTTTTTTTGGTTAAATTATATGAAAAAAATTGTAGAACCGCACCAATTCCCTGAAAGGGTCTTGGAGACCCCAGGGATCTCTAGACCACATTTTGAGAACCACTGGTTTGGGGAAATGTAACAGATTTAGTAATTTAATTTATACTAAGATCTATTTAGTTATTTTCAAACATTCAAGAAAGTATGTGATGATGATAACTTATGCTTGCATTTGCATAAATGTACTAGATGTTAAACATAAGATATATAATACAGAATCCCAGATCACTAAGAATTCTCATTGTAAAGTGGCACATACTCATAGAAGCAAGTATAAATGTATGAATTAGTAATGTTTTATGCATTAAATAGATTTATTGAGCATCTACTCTGTGCCAGTCACCTGGTTGATTCTAGCTACATACATATATTAGAAAAGATGGATACTAGGTCGGCTGCGGTGGCTCACCCCTGTAATCTCAGCACTTTGGGAGGCCGAGGTGGGTGATCACCTGAGGTCAGGAGTTCAAGACCACCTGACCAACATGGCAAAACCCTGTCTATACTAAAAAAAATACAAAAATTACCCGGGTGTTGTGACGCATGCCTGTAATCTCAACTACTAGGGCAGGCTGAGGCAGGAGAAAATCACTTGAACCCAGGAGGCAGAGGTTGCAGTGGGCCAAGATTACGCCACTGCACTGCAGCCTGACAACAGGGTGAGACTCCATCTCAAAAAAAGAAAAAAAAAGATGGATACTTACCGGCTCTGTTGAAGTTTATATTTGGTAGAAACATACGCTGTTTGTCAAGAGTTCATGAGCTACACTTTACAAATAGCTGTAATTACCATGGGTATGTTTCCTAGCTAGCACCTACTGTCAATCTATATTAATGAAAACTCTGAACAGGCTAGTAAATATTGAGTTCATAAATGGTTCTTATTTCATATTGACTTTGTACAGTCTAAAAAGAAAAAGGCTTTTTTGAAATAGTCTTTATGGGTAGTTTATTCCAGGTGGTTACTCTTGTGGAATATAGCTAATGCGCTGATTCCTAACCACTCCCCTCCCCTTCTTCCTACCTTGTCCCTCCTCCCTACCCACCCAAGGGTTTTTGGCTATCATAAGAAGGGGAGAGCCTTGGATTGAACTAAGCTTGCTCACTGTGTGATATGATATGGGATCTTGAAGTTCTTCTTGCCTCATTTTTCCCAGTCTTAATATTAAGTCATTAATACCTACCTGAGCATGCAGTAAAACTAAAACTTTATACTTCTAAATATGTTATGCTCCTGAATTTGAAGAATCAAAATGGTACTGTTTCTTGGGAAATTTGACTTTAAGGGAATTTCTGAGCCCATTTTGGTTTTATTCTTACCAAAAAGATGTTTGGCTATAGTGATCTCATTTCATAGTTGAACAGAGAATATGAACTGATTTGTTAATTTTTTTATTCCATGTTTTACAGACAGTAAACACAGTGGATCATTCCCATTCTACTACAGTGGAAAAACCAAACAGTGAGACAGGAGATATTACAAGAAATGAGATAATTCAGAGTCCTATTTCTCAGGTTCCATCAGTGGAAAAATTGCCTATAAACACAGGAAACGAGGGGTTACCTACTTCTGGTTCATTTACACTAGATAATGATGTTTTTGCAGAAATTGAAGAACCATCTAGTGCTACTGTTGCCTTAGTTAACAGCAATTTACCTATTGCTGGTATTTCAGATTATAGGTTACTGTGTGATATTAACAAGTACGTTTGCAATAAGATTAGTCTTCTACCTAATGATGAGGACAGTTTGCCCCCACTTCTGGTTGCATCTGGAGAAAAGGGATCAGGTAGGAGAGCAGTTATTTAAATTTAAAAAAATTAAAAACTATATATTGATCAATTTTGTCTGTGACATATGAAATGGATTTTCTTAAAACTTACTTTGGTTGCAGTATGTACTAGGGCTGGTAACTTGTTTACAGAAAGTCTTACTATATTAAAAACAAATTCTAAAAGTATTTGAACTTTTATGATCCATTTATCACATCTGGCTCCCTAATTTCAAATGACGCAAACTCCAGTGCAATAGGGAAGCTCGTAGACCTTTAGTCTGAAGAAATGTTTCCATTGTATTAGAATTTTGACACCGTATTATTACTTTTTTTTTTTTTTAATGAGCATGATACCTAAAGAAAAGAGCATTAAATTGGATGGCAAAGCTAGGAAGTTTAGTTCCTTGTCTGCTACTTGTTACATCTATGACTTGTAATGTGTTATTTAATCTCCTTGGGCCTCAGTTTCCTTCGTAAATAGAGAGAACCTAGATGATTTCTAAGGTCCTTTTCAAGCAGGAGATTCTATGGCTAACCCCCACCCCAGAGTGGTTTCTAGAATAGACACTTGTCACTCCAGGCGTTATGTCACATGGCGGTTCTCTGTGTGATAGTGTAGGGGAATGAAGCTTCGGATCTCTGTTCTGTCAGCAGGAGCCGCTACATGAATCTAGGTGTAGTGGCAAAAATATAGTAAGCCCTGTTCTTTGTGTGCCATGCGTATCTTTCTATTGATTGTCAAGATTTTTTATTTTATTTTTATTTATTTTTTTGCTACCTGGTCACTGATATAGGCATATAGTAGCAAGTGCTGACACAGGCATGTGGTAGCAAGCAGCATATATAACGTGGGTCTAGACTACTTTCACAGACTTGTACATTTCAAAAATTATAAATGGAGTGCCTGCCAAACTGGAATCCACTTTATAAAAACGTTTGTCTTAAAACTTTGAAGGTGCTAAAATTGTATACATTTGCTGTTTAATCAACATAGTGTAAATATACTATATGCATTACAGTATTAATAACTTTACATGGAAAGAAAAGTAAAAATTACTATTTAACAGTTGTCTAGGTTGTTGACTGATTTTATGAAACATGTTTGCTTTTGTTTTTAAATTTGATCAGGCCACTGGTGGATTTATAAATTTGTTTTTTTCTCATTTGTAAGCATATTTAACAGGATATTTATCCTGATTAATATATTACTTTCATCATTTAGTGCCTGTAGTAGAAGAACATCCATCTCATGAGCAGATCATTTTGCTTCTTGAAGGTGAAGGCTTTCATCCTGTTACATTTGTCCTAAATGCAAATCTGCTCGTGAATGTCAAATTCGTATTTTGTAAGTAATAATTTATCCTTATTTCCTTAATTGGTAAGCAGGATTTCTCAATTAATTACATCTTCAGGTTAGATTTTGACTGGCATTGGTGAAAAATAACCAGGATTGGATATTGGTTTTTCAGCCATATGTGACTGTAAATAAATTTTGCAAATTTATGTTCAGTAGGACTTGAAACATGAGCTTACAGATTTGTGTTAGCATCCCTCAGTCAATCTTAGGTTTAGGTCATGAGCTTATATAGCTGAGCTGTATTTTGATTCTCATGATACAATTGACTATATCTCCTGTGGCTTTTAGATAAATTGAAATTTAGAAACCGAAATAAGCAGCAATTCTGATTTAGTAGCAGTAAAGACAGTTTTAAAGTAAGTGACATGTGACCTAATTAAAGAGTAAGGAAGTAATCCTTAATGATTAATAATCCTCACTACTCCATAATGCATCTGTCAGCTTTTCATTCTATTTGAAACTAGATTCTTATCCACTACATTTCAGCATTTAGTGTGTCTTTTATTTTAATGTTATTTATTAATTGGCTCCCTATGATAATCCTTTTTCTTACTTTATATGAATCTTACACAATTCAATTTAAGGTTTTCATAAGAAGAACTTTGGGAACACATGGAATTTGAAAAGTTATGGCTGGGTGTGGTGGCTCACGCTTGTAATCCTAGCACTTTGGGAGGCCAAGGTGGGTGGATCGCTTGAGGTCAGGAGTTCGAGACCAATTTGGCCAACATGGCGAAACCCTGTCTCTGCTTTAAAAAAAAAAAAAAAGAAAAGTTAAATGCAGAAACAATTGTTCTTCGTTTTTTGGTTAATAAAAGTTGACCTTAATAGTTATATTCTTTTATCATCTAAGATTCCTCAGACAAATATTGGTACTTTTCAACCAATGGATTGCATGGCTTGGGACAGGCAGAAATTATTATTCTATTGTTACGTTTGCCAAATGAAGATACTATTCCTAAGGACATCTTCAGACTATTTATCACCATATATAAGGATGCTCTAAAAGGTATGGCATTTTATTTTGAACTGTTCAGACTAGGGAATGGATAAATTTGTTAAAGGCATTTATGCTTTTGGCTGTGCTAGCTATACTAAAGAATTATTTCTTGAAGAGATTGCTGATTTCTGAAAATAGCTTAATAATTACTTTGTCTCTTTAAAACTAACATGTGATTAGTGGTCTATATGCAGATTTTTGTATTTAAAAAATGGAAATATATCCTTGATTTTTTTTTTTTTTTTTTTTTTTTTTGAGACAGTGTCTCCACCCAGGCTGGAGTGCAGTGGCACAATCTTGGCTCACTGCAACCTCTACATCCCGGATTCAAGCGATTCTTCTGCCTCTGCCTCTCAAGTAGTTGGGATTACAGGCACTTGCCATCATGCCCAGCTACTTTTTGTATTTTTAGTAGAGGCAGGGTTTCAGCATGCTGGCCAGGCTGGTCTAGAACTCCTGATCTCAAGTGACCCGCCCGCCTCAGTCTCCCAAAGTGCTGGGATTACAGGCGTGAGCCACTGTGCCTGGCCTGCCTGCTTGTTTTTTAAATGTATCTATGTAATTTCCTTACTGTCTGTACAAGACTAGGAGATTTGATAATTTTTCACATGATCATGCAGTAAGGAGAAAAACTGAACAGTTGGAAACATTTTCAAGTTTTTGTTCATAATCCCCAATATCCAGGAATAATTGGGAGCTTTGTGTACAGAAGGTATTTAATAGATGCTTTTGCAAGAACAGAAACAAGAAAAAAAAACTATAGTGTCTTAAGACAGTTTGTATTGGGATATTCAAACTCAGAACATTTCTTCAAAACAATAACAAAACAACTTAAAATCTTTTTACTAATGATTTTATTTTGCAGGAAAATACATAGAAAACTTGGACAGTATTACCTTTACTGAGAGTTTTCTCAGTAGCAAAGATCATGGAGGATTCCTGTTTATTACACCTACTTTTCAGAAACTTGATGGTCTCCCATTACCAAGTAATCCTTTTCTTTGTGGAATTCTTATCCAGAAGCTTGAGATTCCCTGGGCAAAGGTTTTTCCTATGCGTTTAATGTTGAGATTGGGTGCAGAATATAAAGGTAAGTTTTAGAGTAATAAGTTAAATTGCATATTTTCAAAGAATGTAAAGACTTTCAGGGAATCATTAACATCAATTTTAATGGATTAATGGAACTACTTTTATTTTGCTGTGCTTTTAAAGTTCTAAGACAACCCTCTTCTGCTACCAGGTTGGTCTAGATAACTGTGGTATATCTTCAAGTTTCTAGATGTTCATAAGTTATTTTATTACCTAAAACTTTTCTTCTTAAATTTCAGAACAAAACAGAAAACTTTCTTTCACAGTACAGGTTGAGTATGCCATATCTGAAATATATTGGATCAGTTTTTTGGATTTTGGACTTTTTTAGATTCTGGAATATTCACAGAATACATACCAGTTAAGCATCCCAAATTCAAAATCTGAAATGCTCCAGTGAGCATTTCTTTTGAGCATCACGTTGGCATTTGAAAAAGCTATAGGCCGGGCAAGTGGCTCACGCCTATAATCCCAGCACTTTGGGAGGCCAAGGTGGGTGGATCACATGAGGTCAGGAGTTCGAGACCAGCCTGGCCAACATGGTGAAACCCTGTCTCTACTAAAAATACAAAAATTAGCTAGGTGAGGTGGCAGGTGCCTGTAATCCCAGCTACTCAGGAGACTGAGGCAGGAGAATCACCTGAACCTAGGAGGCAGCTTTGCAGTGAGCTGAGATCGTGCCTTTGCATTCCAGCCAGGGTGACAGAGCAAGACTACATCTCAAAAAAAAAAAAAAGAAGAAAAAGTTACAGAGTTTAGAGCATTTTGGATTTTAGGTTTTTAGATTTGGGATGTTCAACATGTGTTAATTATTTTTGCTAAAATTTTCTTAAAAGTATCTACTGTTGGGAGTTTATTATGTTGCCTACATATTAAGAAGGTAAATCATTGCCTCTCTCCATTTTTCTATATTATAAAGCCAAACATAAAGGATTTTTGGGTTATCAGTGCTATTGTTTTCAGTTACTGACTATAATTAAAAGCTAACTATTTTTAGGGAAGGAAGTACTTAGAAATTGTGGTTATTTTTCTAAGCTTGATTATTCTTATTTTTACATTCTGATGTTTATCTCTCAAAGGTGATATAGCCTGTATCATTCATGTGTATGGGCATGTGTGTGTATTTACTTATCTACCCTTGACACAACTGGTGATTCTAAAGCTGCTGTGATGTTTATATATATGGTGATTTCTGAGTTAGAATCATTTCTAGTGTTAAACTTTTTTGAATTCCCACTGTATCTTTTATCTCTGACTTTTTTCAAGAAATATATTTATTGCATTTGAAGTACATCACGTCTAATGAACTTTTTAGACATTTGATTCTAATATAAGTTGGTAGGGATTTTCTTGGAGGAAAATTAAATGTTGAGAAGCTATAAAAGTGGTGATTACTATTTCAGAATAGACAAATTAAAAAAAAAGGGATAATCTATTTGGCAAATTTTATTAAATTGTGATTTTGGGGATGAGTGTTCCTTACCATTTAAGATTTATATGTGTGATGCTATTAACTTGTGGGAAGAGTAACAAAATTTAATTTGCATCTCAGGTTTCGTACTGTGTGAACCAAAGAGCTTAAGACATTTCACTTTAAGCCAAATGTTTCATCAATTCAACCCAGTATTTTGCCTCTGATTTAATATTTTTTAATAGAAGATTAGGGGAATAAACTAATCAAATTATTATGGAACATGTCTGTAAGTATGGACAGTATTTTTGCCAGTAGCACTTCTAGATAGTCTGGTTTTCTCACACTGAAGGTTGGAGAATCATGGAGCAATATGAAGGGCTTCTCATAAATCATAGGGATTGGAACTGCAAAGCTATGATAAGCTATTTAGTAGTAATAAGGGGAAATTGTCAGTTATATATAATAGTTAATTCGCCTCAGCTGTTTTCTGAATTCTTTCTGTCCTACTAGATTTTACATAGACTGGCACTTTGACATTATTGGTGCCCATGTCTTTTTAGATGTGAACTCTGTGTGTGTGTGTGTGTGTGTGTGTGTGTGTGTGTGTGTATTTTGTTACAGAGGTAACGTACATTTGAAAAAACTAATGTGAAAGTTAAAGTCCCAAGAATAAAGACTGAAAGTAACTGTCTCAAATTAGTAATTTTTAAATGCTTTTGAAAATATCTGTGGTTTTATTCTGAGATCACTGGTTTTGAATACCATTAAATGTTCAAATAGATGATTTATGAGGTCCCTTTGTAACTCAGATAGTATGTCATTCTAAGCTCTAACCTGTTGAGAACAGTGTTTTAAACAAAATTACCTCTTCATATTGCAAAGGATGCCCCCTTATTCATATAAGGCAAAAAGTTACCAGTTAATCATGTCCTTTATCATTTGTATGTCTTTTAACACTAATGTCTTGTATTTTTTTTGAATCTAGACCCACTGTCCTTCAAATAACTTAGTTGCCTTTTTAGAATTACAAAATATGTTTGTACTAGCAAGAATATGACTACTTTGACTTAAGTCTTTAAAGCAGCTAATGTTGGGTATGTGGTGCTTCTTTAGAATTTTAAGAAAGTGTATTTGTGTAATAGACATTAAAGAGATTAGTTTGCTTAAGACCTAACTTGAGAACTGAAGGTTACAAATGTGTCTGTGTGTTATCACTATAGAAATAGTCTTGCCTTCTTTCCTTCAGAATCCCTGCTGCGTTGCCAGTAAGGTCTCTTTTCCTTTTTGGTGTCCAGTATTTATGGTGCTCTAAAGAAAGAACATAGTTAGGTAACCAACCTCATGTCCCTTCCCTTTTTGTGCATTAGTTTCCCTGACTCTATCTGTATATTTCTTTTATCATGCCGAACCAATAACTTTAAAAGTTTACGACCATTCATAAATTAGCACAATTGAATATTAATTATGAATGCCTTAAAAGTCTTTAGTTCTTTGTATTTATCTTTAAATTATCAGAAATTTATAGAGTTCTAACCAGTTATCATAATTTTCCACCCCCTATAATTTTGCAGAAACAAGATGTATAATGAAAAGATTAAATACTTTGGAATCAGACAAGCCTAGTTCCAAATCTGTTTCACCAATTATTAACTTAGCCACTAGGAACAAGTTGATTCATTTCTGTGTCTCAGCTTTCTCATTTATGAAATAGTATAGACACACTCATTAGGTTGTTGCTGGATTTAAATAAGATAACGTATGTATAGTTCCCAGTTCAATGTAGCATCTAGTAGATACATAGATAAACAGTAAGTGTTAATATTATCTCTTGGCTGAGTGTGGTTGCTCATTCCTGTAATTCCAGCACTTTGGGAGGCCAAGGTGGGCAGATCACCTGAGGTCAGGAGGTTGAGACCAGCCTGGCCAATATGGTGAAACCCTGTCTCTACTAAAAATACAAAAATTAGCCGGGCATGGTGACATGCGCCTATAATCCCAGCTACTTGGGAGGCTGAGGCAGGAGACTTGCTTGAATCCTGGAAGCGGAGGTTGCAATGAATCGAGATCGCACTGCTGCATTCCAGCTTGGGCAACAGAGTGAGACCTTGTCTCAAAAAAAAAAAAAAAAAATTGTCTCTCTCCCTTAAGAACTGATTGGGTGATATTTTTACATAATGTTTGTTTGTAGAATGAGAATTGAAGGTAATAAATTCAATAATTTGGGCTTTTTTTTTTTGTTATAGTAACCAGTTTTCCTTTCTTATGTATAGCATATCCTGCTCCTCTAACAAGTATCAGAGGCCGAAAATCTCTTTTTGGAGAAATAGGACACACTATTATGAACTTACTTGTTGTGAGTAATTGAACTATTTTATTAGGTGTTTTTATACTGTTACTTTAAAACTTTATTTAGCAAAGTTTACACATTTATATTTTCCTACTTTAATTTGCCATGTTTGGTATAATGACCATTCATTTACAATAAATCCTAATTATTTTAACATATTAGTGCTCAGTTTTTGATGAATTGCTTTTGTAGAACATACTATCTCCTCATGTATGTGTACCTGATTCTAATTGCCTTTTGATTCATTCTCCTGCAGTTCTTGGATGTTTAGGTAATGTAATAACTCTATACAGACCTCTTAAAGTTGTTGAAACTTTTGTAAATGTATTAGTAAAGTCAGTCAGTCTTGTGATTTTGAGCAAATTATGACCTTAGTTTTCTCGTTTATAATAGGAAGTGTTGGATTAGATGATACCTAAAGTTCCCTTCCACTTATACTTTTTGTAATTTTGTGTTTCCCTGTTACCATAGAAAAATATTTCAGTGGACTCACTTGTATTTATCCATGCATAGTTTGAAGACCTTTTCTATTTTGGAAGTTCTGTAACTAGAAAGAGGAGATACCCTAAATACTACAAAATTTTTCCTGAGAATCATATTCTTTATTACTGTTGTGGAGAAGGATTTCTTAAAGAAGGATTTAATGGATGGAAAAATGCTCATGGTTAGTAGTTTATGGTAATGCGATTATTCTATGTAGGACCTTCGAAATTACCAGTATACCTTGCATAATATAGATCAACTATTGATTCATATGGAAATGGGAAAAAGCTGCATAAAAATACCACGGAAAAAGTACAGCGATGTAAGTATAATTGTTTTATTCAAATGACAATTATTGAACATTAGAGTTCCTTAGAATTGTGTCACATTAAATTTTTTGTTTTGAATTAGACTATCTAATGTATTATGGCAACAAACATTGTTTTTGAAATTATAGAATTTGTTTGCTAGTAAATAATCTGTTTGATCATATATTTTTTTTCCTTACTGTTTTATTGAGATGATTACTGTTCAACTGAAGTGATTTTATTTTAAAACATTTGTTTCTATCACATTCCCAGGGAGTTGTCCAGACCAAAGCTTGACGATTATGAAGCTGGTCAGGAACGTGGCTCTTAGAATAGGCATACAATGTTAAAAGTGTTTCTAAACAAATGTTGTTGTTTTTGTTTCTTTCCAGGTAATGAAAGTACTAAATTCTTCTAATGAGCATGTCATTAGCATTGGAGCTAGTTTCAGTACAGAAGCAGATTCTCATCTAGTGTGTATACAGAATGATGGAATTTATCAAACCCAGGCCAACAGTGCCACTGGCCATCCTAGAAAAGGTGAGCATCATGGTTCCTAGTGCTAATTTATAAAACCACCTCAATTAATAGAATTCCTTTCAAGGGGGAAATATATGTATATTTACTTAATTGCTGAATTGTTGGTGATAAAACAGTATGCTTTGAAATTTTAGCTACACAACAGATTTTAAAATTGCTTCTAATTTTTGTTTTTCTCTTGGACTGCATTAGGCTTACAGACTTGGAAGACTGTATTCCTTTTGATATCTTTAGGTTTAGTATATCCCATAGGGTGGGAGTCTTTCTTTGAGTAGTTTCTTTCTGAAATAAGGTATTTCTTTTCACATTTGTTCACTCTCTGCTCTGACTCCTCTTAGTTTGGGGAGCACAGGGTGATAAGGGTAGGAATGATTTATAAAACATAACAAGCAGCATCTGTGAATGACATTACTCTCGGTTCTGGCTGAATGGCTTCAGTGATTGCTATGATTACCAAACCCTTGCAGTAGAAGGCCTAACAAATTGAAAGTCAAATGGAAGCATTTCATAAAATTAATAAATTATTATAGGATAACATACTTAAAATAGTCTTGGCATCCTGGCTGCTAGTAAAATTTTTTCCTCTGCTTATAAAAGTAATATATACTTATTTGTAGTAAGCTTGGAAAATACATTTTGAAAAGTAGTAAAAGAGGCCGGGCGTGGTGGCTCACGCCTGTAATCCCAGCACTTTGGGAGGCTGAGGCAGGCGGATCACGAGGTCAGGAGATCGAGACCATCCTGGCTAATACGGGGAAACCCCGTCTCTATTAAAAATACAAAAAATTAGCTGGGTGTGGCGGCACGCACCTGTAGTCCCAGCTACTCGGGAGGCTGAGGCGGGAGAATGGTGTGAACCCGGGAGGTGGAGCTTGCAGTGAGTCGAGATCATGCCACTGTACTCCAACCTGGGTGACAGAGCGACAGATCGAGACTCCATCTCAAGAAAAAACAAAGAAAAGTAGTAAAAGAGAAAAGTGCCAAGCTATGGTCACTATTGACATTTTACTGTATATCCTTCTTATATTAACATATGTTAAATAGATGATTTTATACTGGATAGTTATACTTTTATATTGTACTTTATCACTTAACATGATATTGGCATTTTTGCCACTAAAATTTAACAACTTTTTAATATGTATTTGTTGAATAGGTATATTTTTACGTGGTAAAATTTAAGTTATTAATATTTATAGTGAAAAATCTCCTTTCCTCCCTTGACCACCCAGCCATCCTCTTACTTTCCCTACAGGCAACCAAACCAGTGTTATCAGTTCTTATATATCCTTTCAGAGACATTTTTGTTTTAATATATATTTAAGAAATACACACACACACACCTATCTCTTTCTTCCACTTTTTTAGACAAGTCCTAATATTTGCTCCATTCTATACCTTGTTTTTTTGTTGTCATTAACACACTTTGGGGATTATTCTATGTTTGTGTATAAAGAGCTTTTATATTCTACAGAACTTTCCATTTTATGTGTTGTACGTCATTTAACTGTCGCTTATTGATGGACATAAGTTGTTACCAATCCTTAGGGGCTATTTATAAAAACGCTATAGTGAATAGTTTTGTACACATGCTGTTTTGTACACATTTGAACCTATCTGTAAGATAAATTCCTAGAAGTGGAATTGGTGTGTCAAAGGATACATTTACTTGTAATTTTAATAGAAAAATGCCAAGTTAGGGCTCCAGAAAGACTGTTCTGATTTGTGCTGTCACCAGTAGTGAATGTTTGATTTCCTACACCCTCAGTAATATAGGCACAAACATTTAAAACAGTATAATACTCCATCAATTGTTAATAAAACCATTAAATTATTTAATAAATTTATTAATTTATTAAATATAAATTTATTTATTTATTTATTTATTTGAGACAGAGTCTTGCTCTGTCATCCAGGCTGGAGTGCAGTGGTGCGATCTCGGCTCACTGGAACCTCCACCTCTTGGGTTCCAGCAGTTCTGCCTCAGCCTCCTGAGTGGCCAGGATTATAGGTGCCTGCCACCACTCCTGGCTAATTTTTGTATTTTTAGTAGAGACGAGGTTTCATCATGTTGGCCAGGCTGGTCAGGTGATCTGCCCTTGACCTCAGGAGATCCACCCTTGACCTCAGGTGATCCGCCCTTTTTGGCCTCCCAAAGTGCTGGGATTGAGCCACCAATCTGGTGGCATGAGCCACTGCATCCAGCCGCATTAACTTATTTTAATGTAATATTTTATCTCTCTTTTTTTTGTTTTTATAATTAGTTTTCTAGTGTAAGTTGTGTGGGTATAACATTTATTGAGTACTTATGTGCATATCCACATTCTGCATTTAACAAATGTGTAACATAAAAATGAGCAGTTTAAAACAAATAATTGTTGTATTTCTTGATCAGTGACAGGTGCAAGTTTTGTGGTATTCAATGGAGCTCTAAAAACATCTTCAGGATTTCTTGCCAAGTCCAGCATAGTTGAAGGTATGAATTTCATTTTTAATGATGTTTTAATGTAGAGTAATTTTTCTGTAACCTTTTAAAAATATGTTTGATATTTACACAAGAACATATGTAAGTTATAAAGCACAGTACCACAAACTTATGAAATCAATCAGCACAAGAAGTAGACTTACCTCTCTCTTCTGCCTCTCCCCAGGAATTAGTGACTAGACTGAATACGGTGTTTATCATTCTCTTGCTTAATTGTTGTTTACTTTGTATATACATCTGCCTAAACAACATATTGTTTATGCTTATTTCAGAGATAAATAAAAGTGAAATCATTCTTCACATAGTTATGTGGAATTCCCTATTTTCATACATGAGTTTCTAAAATTTATGCATGTTGTTTCTTACAACTATAGCTTATTCATTTTAAATGCTATTAAATATTTTGTGAATGTATGACAATATATTCATCTCCTGATCATGAACTTCTGGGTTCTCTTCTAAGAATATATTCAAGAGTTTCTCTAAAATATATATGCAAGAGTGGAATTTATGGGCTAACAGATTAGTAAATGTTCACTTTACAAAGTTTTGCTAAGTTGCTTTCCAAATTGGTTGTACCAATTTACATTACCATCAGAATATAAAAAATTTATGATTGGTCTACATTTTCTCCAAACATGATATTATCAGACTGCTTAATTTGTGTCAATCCTGTAGGTGTCTCTGAATATAGTCATAATTAGCATATCCCTAATTACTAATAAGCAGAGCATCCTATTACGTATTTATTGGACATGCATGTTGCCTCTTCTGTGAAATGTCTGTTCATATCTTTTGCCCTTTTTTCTATTGGATTGTGCATCTTTTTCTGACTGACTTGTAGTTACACAACTTTATGTATTTTATATTCCTCCTCTCCCATTTTTAGTGTCTTTTTAAATAGAAGTTGTCATTTTAATACAGTATAATTTATGACTCTTTTATGGCTAATGTTTTTTATTTAAGAAGTCTATGATATGGTTTTGAAAGATATTCTCCTATGTTGTCTTTGAAGATTTAAAGTTTTGCCTTTCACACTTAAGTCCCTAATTTATCTGGAATTTAGTTTTGTGTGCTGTGTGAGGTAGAGAAATCCAGTGACTTTTTTTGTCATTTGAATAGGGGTTGATCCAGCATCAGATATTGAATTTTCCCTTTGCCCTAGTAATTGTTAATGCTATCTCTGTCACATAGCATGTTTTACTTGCACAATAATCCGTTTCTGGGCTATATATTCTTAGCTTTTGTTTTGTTTTAGTCCATTTGCTTAACTCTGTACCAATTCCATACTATTTTATTATTATTGTAAACATTTTCACTTTTACTATGAAAAAATCAAGCATGTATAAAAGCAAAAAAGGATAATATGATAAACATTAATGGAACCATCACCCACCTTTGACAATTATCAATTTATAGCCAATCCTACTTTATCCATACTCCTTACCTACTCTCCTCTCATTGTATTATTTTTATTATATCATTTCATTCACAAATAATATATATTTCTAAAAGAAAAAGTATTTTTTAAGAAACGTAAGCACAAAACTACAGATTAGGCATTCCAAATCCAAAAATCTGAAATCTGAAATGCTTCAAAATCCTAAACTCTTTGAGCGCTGACATGACATTCTATAGAAAGTGCTCATTGGAGCATTTCAGATTTCACATTTCAATTTCAGATGCTCAACTGCCAAGTATATAATGCAAATATTCCAAAATCCAAAAAAAAAAAAATCTGAAATCTGAAACACTTTTGGCCCTGTGCACTTCTGATAAGGGACACCTGTATTATCACACATAAATGTTATATCAATAATTCCTGTATATCCAATCAGTAGTCACATTACCCCGATTTTCTCACTTCTTAAAATGTTCGTTCAAATCGGTATCCAAATAAGATCCAGTCACTGCAAATAATTATGTCTACTCTTTTAATTATGAGTATTTTCAGGGTTTTTTTTGGTGATTACTTCATCTTAATCAATTTGGGCTGCCGTAACAAAATACAACAGATTGAGTAATGTAAAAAACATATATTTATTTTCTCACAATTCTGGAGGCTAGAAGTCCCAGATCAAGGTGCCAACAAGGTTGGTTTCTGGTAAGGCTTGTCTCCTTGGCTTGTGGGTGGCTGTGTCCTTACATGGCCTTTTCTCTGTGTGCACTCTCAGAGCTCCAGTATCTCTTCTTCTTATAAGAACACTAGTCCTAGGCTGGGTATGGTGGGTCACGCCTGTAATCCCAGCACTTTGGGAGGCTGAGGCAGGTGGATCTTTTGAGGTCAGGAGTTTGAGCCTGGCCACCATGGTGAAACCCCATCTCGACTAAAAATACAAAAATTAGTTGGGCATAGTGGTGGGTGCCTGTGATCCCAGCTACTTGGGAGGGTGAGGCAGGAGAATCATATGAACCTGGGAGGCAGAGGTTGCAGTGAGCCGAGATCGTGCCATTGCACTCTAGCCTGGGTGACAGAGTGAGAGACTGTCTCAAAACAAACAAACAAACAAACAAAAAACAAAAAAACACCAGTCCTTTCAGATTAAGGCCTCACCTTTATGACTTTATTTAGCTTTAATTACCTCCTTAAAGGCCCAACTCCAAATACAGTTATATTTGGGGGTTAGGGCTTCAACATATGAATTCTGGGGGAACACAATTCTGTCCATACATTTAGATTTTCTAATTCTTTTTAAATCAATTATGTTAATATGTGGCTTTCTAAGTGTGTTAGTCCGTTTTCACACTGCTATGAAGAACTGCCTGAGACTGGGTAATTTACAAAGGAAGGAGGTTTAATTGGCTCACAGTTCAGCATGGCTGGGGAGGCTTCAGGAAACTTACAGTCGTGGTGGAAGGTGAAGGGGAAGCAAGGCACCTTCTTCACAAGGCAGCAGGAAGGAGAAGTGCTGAGTTAAGGGGGAAGAGCCCCTTATAAAACCATCAGATCTTGTGAGAACTCACTTGCTATCATTAGAACAGCATGGGGGAAACTGCCCCCATGATCCAGTTACCTCCACCTGGTCTCTCCCTTGACATGTGGGGATTAATGGGGATTACAATTCAAAATGAGATTTGGGTAGGAACACAAGGCCTAACTATATCATTCTTCCCCTGGCCCCTCCCAAATCTCATGTCCTCACATTTCAAGACACAAACATGTCTTTGCAACAGTCTCCCAAAATCTTAATACATTCCAGCATTAACCCAAAAGTCCAAGTCCAAAGTCTCATCTGAGACAAGGCAAGTCCCTTCTGCCTATGAGCTTGTAAAATCAAAAGCAAGTTAGTTACTTCCCAGCTACATTTAGGGTACAGGCATTGGGTAAATACACCGTTCCAAATGTGAGAAATTGGCCAAAATGAAGGCACTACAGGCCCCGTGCAAGTCTGAAATCCAGCAGGGCAATCAAATCTTATACCTCTAAAATGATCTCCTTTGACACCATGTCTCACATCCAGGTCATGCTGATGTAAAAGGTGGGCTTCTACAGCCTTGGGCAGCTCTGGCCCTGTGGCTTTGCAGGGTACAGCCTCTCACAGCTGTTTTCATGTGCTGGCGTTGAGTGTCTGGCACTTTTCCAAGCACACAGTACGAGCTGTTGGTGGATCTACCATTCTGGGGTCTGGAGTATGGTTACCCTCTTCTCACAGCTCCACTAGGCAGTGCCCCAGTGGGGACTCTTTATGAGTGCTCCAACCCCACATTTCCCTTCTACACGGCCCTAGCAGAGGTTCTCCGTGAGGGCTCCACGCCTGCAGCAAACTTCTGCCTGGACCTCCAGGCATTTCCATGCATCCTCTGAAATCTAGGTGGAGGTTCCCAAACCTCAGTTCTTGACTTCTGTGCACCTACAGGCCCAACACCACCTGTAAGCCACCAAAGCTTGGGGCATGCACCCTTTGAAGCAATGGCCTGAACTGTATGTTGGCCCCTTTAGCCATGACTGAGACACTGGGCACCAAGTCCTGAGACTACACAAAGCAGTAAGGCCCTGTACCCGGCCCACAAAACCATTTTTCCCTCCTAGACCTCCAGGCCTGTAATGGGAGGGGCTGTTGTGAAGGTCTCTGAGATGCCCTAGAGACATTTTCCCCATTGTCTTGGGGATTAATGTTTGGCTCCTCATTACTTATGCAAGTTTCTGTGACCAGGTTGAATTTCTTCTCAGAAAATGGGTTTTTCTTTATTGCATTGTCAGGCTGCAAATTTTCCAAACTTTTATGCTCTGCTTCCCATTTAAACATAAGTTTCAGTTCCAAAGTATCTCTTTGTGAATGCATAAAACTTAATGCTTTTTAGAGCCCCTAAATCACCTCTTGAATGCTTTGCTGCTTAGAAATTTCTTCTGCCAGATACCCTAAATTATCTCTCTCGAGTTCAAAGTTCCACAGATCTCTAGGGCAGGGGCAAAATGCTGCCAGTTTCTTTGCCAAAGCATAGCAACAGTCACCTTTATTCTCATTCCCAACAAGTTCCTCCTCTCTATCTGAGATCACCTCAGCCTGGACTTCATTGTCCATATCACTATCAGCATTTTGGTCAAAGCTATTCAACAAGTCGCTAGGAAGTTTCAGACTTTCCCACATCTTCCTCTCTTCTTCTGAGCCCACCAAACTGTTCCAACCTCTGCCTGATACGCAGTTCCAAAGTCACTTCCACATTTTCAAGTATCTTTATAGCAACACCCCACTCTGTGTGGTATCAATTTACTGTATTAGTCCGTTCTCATGCTGCTATGTAAGGACATACCCGAGACTGGGTAATTTATAAAGGAAAGAGGTTTAATTGTCTCACAGTTCAGCACAGCCTCAGGAAACTTACGATCATGGCAGAAGGTGAAGGGGAAGCAAAGCACCTTCTTCACAAGGCGGCAGGTAGAAGTGCTGAGCTAAGGGGAAGAGCCCCTTATAAAACCATCAGATCTTTCTAGAACTGTCTCGTTATCACAAGAACAGCATGGGGGAAACTGCCTCCATGATTCAGTTACTTCCACCTGTTCTCTCCCTTGACATGTGAGGATTATGGGGATTAGAATTCAAGATGAGATTTGGGTTGGGACACAAAGCCTAACCACATCACTAAGAATTTATCCATTTCATTTACGTTATCTAATTTGTTGGCATAGCATTCTTCGTAGTACTCCCTTATAATCCTTTATTTCTGTGATGTTGGTAGTAATGTCCCCTCATTAATTGCTGATTTTAGTAATTTGAATCTTCTTTTTTTCTTGGTTATTCTAGTAAAGGTTTGTCAATTATATTTTGTTTCTCTGTTCCTTCCCTACTGTTTTTTTGTGTTAGATATTTTTTTTGTGTTAGATATTTTCTAGTGTGCCATTTTAATTCACTTGTCATTCCTTTTAATATATTTTTTTTAGTTATTTAATAGGCATTACAGTTAATACCTAAATGTTTAACAATATAATTCAGATAAATACCAATCTAATTTCCATAGTATATAAAAAGTTTACTTCTGTTTATAATTTCCTCTCTCCTCCTTTGTGTTGTTATTGCCATACAAACTACGTGTTTATACATTATGTGCCCATCAACACTGATTTATAATTATTGATTTATGCAGATGTTTTTTAAATGAGAAGAGGAAAGAGTTACAACCCAAAATACATTTGTGTTCTTATATATTAACCTATGTAGTTACCTTACCTATTCTTTTATTCATGTGCATTCCAGTTCCTGTCTAGCATCCTTTTATTTAAGTGTGAGGGACTCCCTTTAGTATTTCTTGTACTTGAGATGCGCCAGCAACACGTTTTCTGTTTTTGTTTATATGGGAATGTGCTAATTTCTTCTTCATTTTTGAAGGAGAGTTTTGCTGGATGTAGACTTTCTGGTTAATAATATTTTTCATTTAGCACTTTGAATATGTCTTTCCACTGTCTTCTGGCCTCCGTGGTTTCTTTTTTTTTTTTTTTTTTCCTTTTCTTTCTTTCTTTTTTTTTGAGACAGGATTTAGCTTTGTCACCCTGGCTGGAGTACAGTGGCATAATCACAGCTCACTACAGCCTTGACTCTTGGGCTCAAACGACCCTCCCATCTCAGCCTCCTGAGTAGCTGGAACTACAGACATGTACCACCATGTCTAGCTAATTTTTTTCTATTTTTTGTAGAGACAGGGTCTCACTATGTTGCCCAGGCTGGTCTCAAACTCCTGGGCTCAAATATTCCTCCTGCCTCACCCTCCCAAAGCATTGGAATTGTAGGCATGAGCCACTGTGCCTGGCCTCTACATAGTTTCTGATTAGGAAGTCAGCAGTTAATTTTATTTGAAATCCTTTGTATGTCATGATTTGCTTTGTTGCTGCTTTCATGTCACTCTTTGTCATTCACAATTTGACTATGATGTGTTTAGGGCTGGATCCCTTTGCGTTTATAGTGTACTTGGAATTCTCCGTGATTCTTAGATGTTCAGATTAGTGTTTTTCATTATGCATATATTGGTATTCTTTTTTTTTTTTTTGAGATGGAGTTTCCCAGTTGTTGCCCAAGCTTGAGTGCAATGGCGCGATCTTGACTCACTGCAACCTCCGCCTCCTGGGTTCAAGCATTTCTCCTGCCTCAGCTTCCCATTAGCTGGGATTACAGGCGCCCACCACCACGCCCAGCTAATTTTTTGTACTTTTAGTAGAGACAGGGTTTCACCATGTTGGCCAGGCTGGTCTTGAACTCCTGACCTCAGGTGATCCACCTGCCTCAACCTCCCAAAGTGCTGGGATTACAGGCATGAGCCACTCTGCCCAGCCGCATATGTTGGTATTCTTGATGATATACCCACAACGTCTCTGAGGGTCTGTTCATTTTTCTTCTTTTTTCTTCCTGTTCATCAGACCAGGTAGTCTTAGTTGTTCTCTTTTCAAATTCACAAATTCTTCTGCCTAATCAAATCTGTTGTTGAACCCCACTAGTGAAGTTTTCATTTTAACAGTAATTTTGAACTCCAGAATTTGTATTTTTTTCTTATAATTTTGTAATTTATATCATTTCATTGATACTCTGTTTGGTTAGACATCATTCTCATACTTTCTTTGATTCTTTAGACATAGTTTCCTTTAGTTGTCTGAGCATATTTACAATAATTGATTTATACCCTTTGTCTAGTAAGTGTAATGTCTTTGTTTCCTTACGGACAGTCTCTGTTACTTGCTTTTCCCTTCGTATATAGGCCATATTTTCCTATTTCTTTGGATAAAAGGGTTTCCTATAAAGCTCTGTAACTGAGATACTATGGAGGATGACATTAGTGAAAGTCGCCACACTGAAAACCTCAAAAAATACTCTGCCCCATAAAAGGAATGAGGAAACTGGCAAAGAATCAGAAGCAACTCTTTCAGAACTCTGGAAACTAACCAAAAGTTTATAGCAATTGGGGATGGTTTATTAAAGAAAAAATGACAGAATCTTGGTAAGAATAGCAAGCTTTCTGTTATTTTAACTTGCCCTATACCTATCCTCTCTTCTGCAGCACAGCAGAATCCTTGAAAACCAGCAGGCTTATAGCCAATGGTGGGGGCAGTAAGGGGTTGGAGCTCCTTCAAAAACTTACTATCAGACGGTTGTCATTATTTGACTTCTCAGGTGGTTTCCTGGAAGACCCTACTTACAAAGCTGTTTTACTTGTCCTGACTCTAAGCTTACCCAGTGGGAAAAATCTTTTCTCAGGGAGCATTTGTCAAAATGGAATGATTATGCATACAGCAAGTATTTAACCAGCCTCTGTGGTTAAATAGAGCTGTGGATAACAATTGAGGCAAACAACAGGTAAATCTAAAGGTTAAAAGTAAAAGCTGGAGAATGCTATGTTGGTAAGGGGTCACATGCAAGTTGCAAGTACAAGGCTGTGCACATGCCCAGGAAAGACCTGGAAAGGTCCTATGTGTCCACCTCAGATGGACCTTGAGCCTCTGCACAAGCAGGAAGTGATAGCCAAGGTAGAGTTGTCCACTGCCTGACTTGAATGTTGAAGGCATGCCCTAACAAGCACATAGACCTTCCAGCAAAGACTAGGATAGTTATTGGTTTCAGGCATTTAAGGATATCTCAGTTCAATAATTAGACAACTAATAAGCTAACTCAGCAGAGACTTATATGTATGACAAAGAATGCAGATTTTACAGAATTAGTTCAAAAAAGCCACATAACAACAAACAGCAACAAAAACAAACTGTGGAGAAGACAAAATCTGATTTCCAGGGTTGCCTCATTAATTACTTAAAATGTCTCATTTTCAACATAAAATTGCCAGATATGCAAAGAAACAGGAAAATATGGTCTATACGTGAAGGGAAAAGCAAGTAACAGGAACTGTCCCTAAGGAAACAAAGACATTACGCTTACAAGACAAAGGGTGTAAATCAATTATTTAAAATACGTTCAGACAACTAAAGGAAACTCTGTCTAAACAACCAAAGGAAAGCATGAGAATGATGTCTAACCAAACAGAGTATCAATGAAGTAATAGAAATGATAAAATTATAAGAAAAATATATAAATTCTGGAGTTCAAAATTACAGCAATTAAAATGAAAACTTCATGGTGGCATGCACCTGTACCCCAAGCTACTCAGGAGGCTGATGGCACCCATATGCTTTATTCTTCTTTTCAGTAGTGTCCTGGCCAGTGTAAATCCTTCGATTTTTCATATTAATTTTAGGATCAACTTGTCAGGTTTACAAAAGGTCCATGGGAATTTTTATTTGGGGTTGCATTAAATCATTAGCTTAATTTTGAGAAAATTGGCACATTTTCCATTTTCAGTGTTCCTATCCATATAGTAGACTCTCACCTTATTTCAAATCTACAGTTATGTGTTGCTTAGTGATGGGGATACATTCTGAGAAACGTTTCATTAGGCAATCTTGTCATTGTGCAAACTTCACAGAGTGCACTTACACAAACCTAGATGGTATAGTCTAGTGCATACCTAGGCTATATGGTATAGCCAATTGCTCCTAGTTTGGAAACCTGTACGGCATGTTACTGTTCTGAATATGGTAGACAATTATAATATGATGGCATTTGTGTATCTAAACATATCTAAACACAGAAAAGGCACAGTAAAAAATACTGTATTATAATCTTATGGGATTACTGTTGTATATGTGATCCCTCATTGACTGAAATGTTGTTTTGTGGTACGTGACTTTATGACTTTTGGTTTAGGCCTTGTATATATTTTCTTGATTTATTCCTTTACCTTATAGATTTTATTGCCGATGTAAATAGTATCTTATTAAATTAAAATTGTAATCTGTTTCTGGTATGTAGAAATAAATTTATCTCTGCATTTTTAAACTTATATTCAGCTACATTATATACTCTTATTTATAATAATTTATCTGTAGATTCTTTTAGACTTTTCTGTGTAGCTAAAATTATATAATCAAATAGTGTAATTTTGCTTTTTTCTTTGCAATTCTTATGCTCTTTATTTATTTATTTTGGTTACTGACTGGGACTCTTAATATAATAGAAGCAATAATCGTAAGCACACCTGTCTGGATCCATGTTTATCATTAATACCTTTTAAGAAGTGAACTTTTATGATTCATTTTTATGTGCCATATCTGTCACTCTGATAATGGAATTTGAGATATCCAAATATTTTTCCTCTTATTTCTTTTCTGTCTCTTTCTTTTTTTTTTTTTTTTTTTTTTTGAGACTCATTCTCACCCAGGATCTCATTCTTACCCAGGTGGGAGTGCAGTGGCATGATCATGGCTCACTGCAGCCTCAACCTCCCAGGCTCAGGCAGTCCTCCCACCTCAGCCTCCTGAGTAGCTAGGACTACAGGCACACACTACCACACCTGGCTATTTTGTTTTGTTTTGTTTTTTTGTAGAGACAAGGTCTCACTATGTTGTGCAGGCTGGGGCTTGAACTCCTGGGCTCCAGCGATCCTCCCATCTCAGCCTCTGAGTAGTTGGGATTACAAGCACATGCCACCATGCTTGGCTAATTAAAAAAAAAAGATTGTAAAGATGAGGACTTCCTATGTTGTCCAGGCTGGTCTCAATCTCCTGGACTCAAGTGATCCTCCCACCTCAGCCTCCCCAAAATACTGGGATTACAGGTGTGAGCCATTGGCATCAGTCTGTTTTTGAGATACCATCTTTATATTTGTTTTTTATCAGCTTAACTATGTGTGCCTAGATCCCAGTCTCTCTTCTTCTAGGACTCTGTCACTGTGTGTGTGTGTGTGTGTGTGTGTGTGTGTGTGTGTCTGTGTACGCAAATATATGTACGTGTGTGTTAGATTGTTTTGTGTCATCCCATAGATTCTTGATGCTCTGCTCATTTTTTCTTCAATGTTTTTTCTTTGTGTTCTTCAGATTGGATACTTTTCTTTATTTATTCTGATTTTTCTTTATTTTCTCCAGTTCTTTTTTTGCCTTCTTTAGTCTACTGTTAAGTCTCTCCTTTGAGGTTTCAGTTTTAGTTAGATTGTACTTTCCTGTTCCAGAATTTCTTTTTGTTTCTTTTCCAGTTGGTATTTCTCTCAAGATTTATTATACATTTATTTAGCCCATATTTGCTTTTTATTCTTTGAATGTGTTTCCTGTAGGTCTTTGAATATACATACATATATGTGTGTGTGTGTGTGTGTGTGTGTGTGTGTGTGTGTGTGTATTTTTTTTGAAATGGAGTCTCACTCTTTTGCCCAGACTGGAGTGCAGTGGCGCGATCTTGGCTCACTGGAAGCTCCACCTCCCGGGTTCACGCCATTCTTCTGCCTCAGCCTCCCGAGTAGCTGGGACTACAGGCGTCTGCTACCACGCCCGGCTAATTTTTTGTATTTTTAGTAGAGACAGGGTTTCACCATGTTAGCCAGGATGGTGTCGATCTCCTGATCTCATGATCCGCCCGCCTTGGCCTCCCAAAGTGCTGGGATTACAGGCATGAGCCACTGCTCCCAGCCTGTCTTTGAATATATTTATTATAGCTCTTTTAAAATTTTTACATGCTTAATTGGCCATCTTGAAGTTGGCTTCAGTTGCCAAAGGGGTCACATTTTCTCATTTCTGTCTAGTAATTTTTTTTTTTTTTTTTTTTTTTTTTTGAGACGGGCTCTCACTCTGTTGCCCAGGCTGGAGTACAGTGGTACAGTCATAGCTCACTGCAGCCTTGAACTCCTGGGCTAAGTGATCCTCCTGCATCAGCCTCCTGAGTAGGTGGGACTGCAGGTGCACACCACCATACCTGGCTAATTTTTGAATGTTTTGTAGAGATGGGGTTTCACTGTGTTGTCCAGACTGGTCTTGAACTCCTGGCCTTAAGAGATACTCCCTCCTTGGCCTCCCCAAGCACTGGGATTACATTTGTGAGCCACCACACCTGGCCTGTCTAATAATTTTTGGTTGTGTATTTGTCATTGTTACATGCTTTAGAAACTAGATTCTAATTACATTTTGCTGAAGAAGGTTTGTTTATGTTTTAGTAGGCAGTTTCATGGTTGATAACCTTGACATTGTATAGATTTGATTTTTCACTTTATTAAGATGGATTTGTAGAAATCCTAAGGTGTTTCCCAGTCCCCACTAATTTGACAGTACTCAGTCTTCAAATCTATTTTGCCTATAGATTTTGTGAGGGCTTCGTTTTGGCTTGTCTACAATGTTTGTTAATCAGGTGTTAATAAAGTCTATTCACTTTGGTTGGTCCACATGACCAAATTCCCCAACATTATTTAACTTCTATTATCTCCATTCTGTTCTCCATGCTATAACACTATGCTATGTTTAAGCCTCATCTAGTCTCACTCTTGTTATTGTGTCCCCAGTTCTAGTCCAAAGACTTCAAAGTCTTCCATGCAGTTTTCTAGTGCCCCACTCTTAAGTGTCCTGACTGCAGATTCTAGGCTTCACCGAACTCTTTATCTCTGAGTTCTCAGCCAATAGGGCCATTGTAGACTTAGTGGGTCACCTTGAAGAAATTATCCCCAGGCAGAGAGCCCAGGGCAGAGAGTAAGGGCTCTCTGTCTGGGAATAATTTCCTCTCTGTGCCTGGAGATAACTGTGGGCTTAACCTCTTCAGATTCCCTCTAGGGATCTCAGTATTGCACTGCCTATTGTCCAGAACCTAAAAACAGTTATCTCATATATTTTATCTAGTCTTAGGGTTGGTTGTCATGAAAGGGCTATCTGGTACGAGTTATTTCATCATAGCCAGAAGCAGAAATTCTCATCTTTGTTTCAACCTTAAAAAAAAATTCTTAACTTTGCAAAATACTTATTTCCTAGTGGAAAACAACCATTAAGATGATTAGCAAATGATTTAAAACTTGAATCTTACACAGAACATATTTTGGTAGCAAATTTTATGGCTTAGATATACACATTGGTATTTGGCAAAATAAATGTGAAACTTACTCTCATTTCTAGATGGCTTAATGGTACAAATAACTCCAGAGACCATGAATGGCTTGCGGCTAGCTTTACGAGAGCAGAAAGACTTTAAAATTACATGTGGGAAAGTTGATGCAGTAGACCTGAGAGAATACGTGGATATCTGCTGGGTAGATGCTGAAGAAAAAGGAAACAAAGGGTAGGAATTTTTAAATTCTAAAATATAATTGATTTGAAGGGAAGTGCAGGATTAAAACATCCTATTAATAAAATTAAGTATTTTATGAACGAATCAATTTTTATACCATCAATTTAAATGCCTTTACTCAAATTAATGAATGCAATCTGTTTTTCAAACATGTACCTAACTAGCTTCATAAATGGTGGTGTGGTTTTTGGGCCAGGATGGTCTATTTGGGAGGGGCTTGATGATGAAACATCCATTGTGTACCAGTGTGGCCTTGATGCCACAGCTGAGAAAGGCAAGACACTTTTTCTTTCAGATGGTACCTATTTTTGTCACATAAGTAAAAGATTCCCTTTGGAAGATATATACTGTATTATTTTGATTCACTATAAATGCAAACAACTGAATTTAATAATATTTACATTAGAGGCCTTACAGATTATTACTGCCACTCCTTCCTCTCTTCAGTTACCCATTTTCTTTCTTTTTTTGAGATTGGCTAAGGGGTCTGGAGCAAAGAAGGAAGAAGAGGGCTGAAGGATTCCAAAACAGAGTTTTTGAATTCATGAGGCAGCTTTTTTATTAGACTATCTAAGGTATTTTAAACTTCAGGTCTGAATTGGGCATATGAAAAAGGAGATATAATTTATTGATGAACAAAAAAAGATTACTACACAATCAAGAAATCTTGGTAAATGAATATGAACTACAGATTTAATTATTTTATATATAATGGAGATATCTTCTTTTATATTTTTTCTCTTATTCCGTCTGTTCACATCTAATAATTCATTTCAAAAAACACATTAGTGCCAATAATTCTATTGTATTATGTTTTATTTCATAGTGTTACCAGTTCAGTGGATGGAATGTCATTACAAGGATTTCCAAGTGAAAAAATAAAACTGGAAGCAGATTTTGAAACTGATGAGAAGATTGTAAAGTGTACCGAGGTAGCTAAGGAAGAAGGTCCCTTTACATGCTGTGTTTCAGTATGATTTTTGTTCTTTGGAGATTGTGCATACTCAATCTCTAAATATTTATGCATAGCTTATTATACTTTTTATGCTACACTTTGAGACACACACATTTCCACCCCAGACTTTTATACACCAGAATTGGTTTCCATAGGGTTAGTTCAGGCTATCAAATGGTGGTACTGCCTACCATCTGTGTTGGCAGCATTGCCATCTTAGTACTGTAATTAATGTTACTTGACCATATTTTCATTTTCCTCAGATATTATGAAAAATAAGATATTTTATTGTCATTTATTTATAATCAGCATTCACATATGAAAGTTATTTTTTCATGCTTTAGTATTTTCTTTAAATTAGAGGATATGAAACTATAGACCCCCAACTCCTTAGTCTACCTCCTTATTCCCCCTCATATTTATTTCTTACGCATTCTTTGTGATTTTATTACATGTGCAAAATAGAACCTATAGAGAAAATAAGCACAATGGAACATGATTTGTTTTATCTTAACTTCATATAGGTGTTCTTTACAGGATAGACTCATACTGATTTAATAAGGCTTTCCTTGCTACAAATTAACTTCAGGCAAAAATTGCTGAGACGTTTCCATATTTACCATAACTTTTGGTTTTATGTTTTTACTTATAGTACAGATCAAGCTATTGATATTGAATTCTCACAACTAATGATTTTCGTGGTACTTTACATTGGAATTTAATTAAACTTGAATTGAAAGCAGCAATTGTTGCATTTTAAAGTTACTTTTAATTTTAATCATGACTTGTTGCCTAATTAAATATATTTCAGGTGTTCTACTTTCTAAAGGAACAGGATTTATCTATTTTATCAACTTGTTATCAGTTTGCAAAAGAAATAGCCATGGCTTGTAGTGCTGCCCTGTGCCCTCACCTGAAAACTCTGAAGAGTAATGGGATGAATAAAATTGGACTCAGAGTTTCCACTGACACTGATATGGTGAGGCCTGTTTTTGTGATGTATTTTTGAAATGAATGTATTGCATATTAAAATAGTGAAGTTTTTCTTCAACCTTTTGAGATGAAAGAGAATGAAAATTGTTGAGCATCAAATGTGTGCTACACACTTCACATATATTATCTGTATTAATCTCCACAACAGGGGTCAGCAAACTTTTTTCATAAAAGGACAGACAGTAACTATTTTGGACATTGTAGGCAGTATGGTTTCTTTCACAACTACTCAACACTACCGTTATATTGGGAAAGCAGCCATTCACAGTATGTAAACAAATAAGTGTGGCTATGTTCCAGTGAAATTTTGTTTACCCAGTGGGGCCAAGTTTGGCCTGTAGGCCATAGTTTACTGAACCCTTCTCCATGACTACTCTGCCTTTTATAGGTAGGTTTTTAAATTTACTTATTCTGATTAGATTCTATATGTACATGACTTAAAATCTTAAAAGTCTAAAAGTGTATATATAACAGGACCACCTCACTGAATATTTGCAGAGAGCAGCATTCACACTGTATTCTATGTAACTGGTGGACTCAAGATAATAACTCCAGACTACAATGTAAATGGTTCCCAGTAGAGTTGTATAAGGCAACAGCCTTGGAAATGTCTTTCCTACTGTTGACATCCAACCCATCAGTTCACCTCCATACTTTTCTTTATCCTCCCTCTCCGGCCAAGCAATCAGTGTTACTCATTTCTTATGTATTCTTTGTGATTTTATGCATGTACAAGCAAATAAGTGTGTGTCCTCCTTTTTCATCTCCCCCTTTTACAGATTTTTTACCTTCTTTAATATATCTTAAAGGTATTAGTACTAGTATACATTTTTTTTAAAGTGACATAGTAGTTGATTATATAAATGTACCATAATTTATCTAACTCGTTATTCGTGCATATTTGATATATGTTGATAGACATTCAGGTTGTCCACAATATTTTGCTTTTACATAGTATAAGTATATCTATAAGAAGAATTCTGAGTAGAATTTCCAGGCCTGAGTATATACTCAATAGATGTTACCATATTATCGCATATAGAGGTTATGTCAATTTATATTTATTTTCTCCAGCAATTTATGAGAGCTCTTTCCCCCACATCCTTTTTTTGAGACAGAGTCTCATTCTGCCACCCAGGCTAGAGTGCAGTGGCATGATTTTGGCTCACTGCAGCCTCTACCCTCTGGGTTCCAGCAGTTCTCCTGCCTCAGCCTCCCAAGTAGCTGGGACTACAGGCATGTGCCACCACACCTTGCTAATATTTGTATTTTTAGCAGACATGGGGTTTCACCATGTTGGCTGGACCAGTCTTGAACTCTTGACCTCACGTGATCCGCCCACCTTGGCCTCCCAAATGCTGGGATTATAGATGTGAGCCACGGCACCTGGCCTCCCCCACATCCTTATCAAAGAAGTATATAATCAAACTTTTGAACTTGGACAATTTGATAGGTAAAAAATAATACCGCGTTACTATTAATATTATTACTTTTTAAAGAGATGGGGTCTCACTGTGTTTCCCAGGCTGGTCTTGAACTCCTGGGCTCAAGCAATTCTCCTGCCTCGGCCTCCCAAAGTGTTGGGATTATAGGTGTGAGCCACCACGCCTGGCCCCCGGTGTTATTTTAATGCATATTTCTCTTAACAAGGAGTGATAATCATTTTGCATGTAAAAACAATTGGTTTTTCTTTCAACTTTCAGTTCAAATCTGTTAGGAAAATATTTCTAATTTTTTAGGAATAGGAATATTTATTTTCCTAACAGATTTGAACTGAAAGTTCTCTTTCTGACATCCAAGTAACTCTTTCCAACATCCAATATAGATTTTCAAATCAGACTTCATTAGAATAGTTAATCTAAACATGGGTGAGTTCATACGCTGAAGGTTTGCTTTTCTTCAGCCAGGATATGTTTTACTCATAGTTCTCACTGGAAAAGGGGTTTTGTTTTTATCTCACTATTAAAAGCCCTCTTTTCAAGGAAGCACCCACTATTTGTTATTTGAGTAAGCACTGTAAATTTTTTTTTAGCTAAATGTATTAAAATGTAATTTGCACCAACGTTAGAGTCTAATATTAAATATTATTGCAATAACAAATTTGAAATTTAAGTATTTTTAATACCATGGGGTTTTTAATTTAAGTAGTGTCGGCAGTTATTCAAAGCTTAATCCCTCTAATTTGTTTATGTGTTCATTTAGAGGAAACATAAAGTATGACATAGTGGAATTTTATATTTATGATATATGGGGAGGGACAATTATAGTTTATGTAGTAGATAAAAGATACAGGAGAATGTAGAATTTTTAAAATAAATATATCAATATTTTATTTAACATGCTTGAACTGATATTTTAAAATATTTCACTTATTTTATATTCACATTCTGAGCTAGACAAGATTGTTCATTTTCTTATCAAGATTTTTTTTTTTTCCAGGTTGAATTTCAGGCAGGATCTGAAGGCCAACTTCTGCCTCAGCATTATCTAAATGATCTTGATAGTGCTCTGATACCTGTGATCCATGGTGGGACCTCCAACTCTAGTTTACCATTAGAAATAGAATTAGTGTTTTTCATTATAGAACATCTTTTTTAGTGAAAGAATGTGCCGTATTACATATTGCAACCTGATTTGTTAAAACTAACTCCAGCACTAAAGCTGAAATGCCACAAACACTAAAAGTATAAATATGTCTGATTTTTGAAACACATAAGCTTTACTCTTTAGGCAGGAATGATCTTTTCAAATCATTAGCACAATATTTAAATATCTAAAAATTTAAGAGATCCATACTTTTTGAAGCTTTACAATTAATTTAAGTACTAAAAAGACAAAGATTTCTTCTAAGAAATTTGTAGCATTTACTGTGTTATTTAAATGCTAAGCCAAAGTATCTGCACTTAGGTATACCTCTTTATGCCAATAATGATTTTAATGAGGCTCTTTTCAGATGTAACCTTATGAAGGAAATATCTGTTTTGTGTATATGCCAGTTAGAATACTGGTTTCTAAAGTCTGTCAAAATTGTATTTCAGTGGCACAAAAACCAGTTTCGAGATCTTAGACTTATAATTCTTTGAATAAAGCTGATAACTTATTTGTATAATTGGAGTGGAGACCTACCTCCATAATTAGATAAACTCTTTTTGGATTAAAATCAGAATTTTGCCTTTTTTCTTCTCAAATTATTACATATGTATGTATTATATATCCATATATATATAGTTTTTCCTGATTAAATGGATATTAAAATAATTGTGGGTGCTTCAGGACTTTTTGCTTCTATATTTAAGTATATTGTTTTTATAGCAAGAACATATTCTGAATGTGTTTTATAAATCTTTAATAATTTATATATAGGTAATATTTTTGTATCACAGTGCATTATTTTTTTCCTCCTTTCCTTCCAAAGTATACCACTGTATTTACCACTTCTAAGAGTGACTGACGACAGGCCAGATGACCCTTGAAGTAGTCATTATGTAGCAATAAATGAAGCCTGAAACAGGTTTTTTTACTTCCACTTTAATCCTTAGAAATTTCTTGGCAACTCAGCATATTTTCACTGACACCAATGTATAAGTATAAATTTAAATGAACTAATTACTTTTGCATATTTTAAATTCTTTATATGGTAGTTATTTTTTATAACAGGATATTAACATAAGTTAAATCCTATGTATTTGAAATTGTTACAGAGCTTTCCTCTTCAAACATCAAAAAAGTGGGGGGCATACTGTAGTCCTGTCATTTATGTAAAAAATTTAATCATTATTTTGATGCTTTAAATATTCTTATGTGTAATATGTTTTTGTATCAAAAACACTGATATATTTCAAGAAAAATAAATTATGTTAAATAGCCCTGTTTTAAGAAAAATATTTATGAAGCATCTCAACTTGAAGATCAAGTCAAAGTTATAACTCAGGATCTGAGGTCTCAAGCTAGGAGAGACTGAGAATTTTAATCAGTTTGGGCATATAGTTTGGACTGAATCACATCTGTAGTACTAGCCAAAGACAATTTGGAGGAGAATATCAGCCTTCTGGAAGTAGCTACTTCATGAACAATGTAAAGTGTTGCAGATATTCACTAAAATGACAACCTGTTATAATTTGTGAAATGTATTGAAATGGTGTAAGATGCAAACAATTGCATATCAAACCCAATTTATGTTTTCTTAATATAGTGTGTGTATTCTGCCGTGTAAGTAATTGCACAGTCTTAAAGTAACCAAATGGTAGAGGGCTGTTCCATGATGGAATAGCTTTGGATTTGTTTTCTTAAAATCTCTACATTCAATAAAAATTGGAATTACGTGCCTGAAGTTTGGAGGCACATTTTGAAGTATTCTTTGTAGATATATAGTATGTTTCTGAATGTTACTTATTTGGTCATTGGTACATAATTTGAAATTTTAATTTTTTAAGAGTGAAGAAATAGAATAGTTCTTTGTACTCAGTCTGCAATGATCTATTTTTGGCTTATGTCTTTTAATACTACTCTCTTTCTCTGAATTTTGAAATATGAAGTAAAAGTTAGCCCATCTGTTTTATGCAGCTGTTCAACAAACTTTGTGTGTTTTTATACTTGCTACATGCAGAGCACTTTACCAGGTTTCTAAGCAAAAATTTCTAAAAATGATTAATTGTTCTGGCAGAATTAGACATAGTTCTTTATCAACATTTATGGATTCCATGCCACAAGTAGTATGCGCTTAAGTGCAGAGTATGACAACAAAAAGAGTAGGATTTGGCCATGTAGGAACAAAGATTCAATTGTGGGAAACTTCCTGTTTCTGAAAATTGCATGCTTGGATATTTACATCATGTTCCTGTTGAAAACAATTCCTGATTAAAATACAAGAATAATCTTAAAACATCAAAGAGATTTTCCAGACAATAAGGAATGCCTAGTCCAAAAGTAAAGAGAATAAGAGAAGCGAGCATGGATCCTTACTCTGACAACCTTATGAGTGAGGGGGACAGAAATTAAAGTTCAGGGCCCATATAAGGTGATGCATATAACAGGAGACCCTCCACACAATGGGCTGAGATCCCCAAATAGTTTCACCTTTAGGATGATAATGAATCAGAGGTGGAAGAATCAATGTAAAAGAACAGGCAAGTTTAGAATTGCCCCAGTGATCTAAATAATCTTAAGCACTGAACTTCCTTTAAGGTGTTCCCACACTAGTAATGCCTCCGGGTGACAGAGAAAGTAAAATGTAAATACTTTCCATGGAAAAGTAATTTCACTGTAGTCCTCAAATTACTTTTCAAATATGTCTAGTAACACATAGTAAAAAATAAGTAGTCATATAAGGAAACTAGATTACAGAGGCAAGAATTACTTGAAGCAATGAAAACAAACTCACAGATGTAGTATTAGATTTGTTTTATACACAGGTATTAGATTTGTTTTCTTTGCTTAAAGAAATAAAGTCAGGTGTGTGAATGTACTTGCAGGAAATGGGAAACTATACTATAAAAAGTTGTGGAGCTAATCTGGGAAAGAACTGAATATAAACATTTCAAGAATATGCATTAAAAACTGCACTTTAAAACTCAGTAAATAGATGTAATAGAACACAGCCAATCAGGGGTAATTTATAAACTGGAAGATAACTCAGGAGAAACTATTCACAGAGCAACATGGGAGACAGCTGGAAAAAAACAGAAGACCCATAGAGAATACAGTGAAAAATTCTAATGTGTTTCATTAGCTGTGAGGAGAGGTGAGAATAGGACCGAGCAAATACTTAGATAGAATGCAGAATTCTAAAAACTGATGAAAGACATGACCCCACACATTGTAGAAGCCAGACAAATCCCAAACAGAATAAACTAGAAAATCCACACATAGACACATAACAGGGCCAGGTGCAGTGGCTCACACCTGTAATCCCAGCACTTTGGGAGACCAAGGCAGGATGATCACATGAGCTTGGGTTGAGACCAGAGTGAGCAACACAGACAGACACTGTCTCTAAAAAATAAAATAATTTTAAAAAATAGCCAGGTGTGGTGGCTATGCCTGTGGTACCAGCTTCATGGGGGCTGAGGTGGGGGGATCACTTGAGCCCAGAAGGTTGAGGCTTCAGTGAGCTGTGATCGTGCAACAGAGCAAAACCTTTTCTCAAAAAAATAAATAAAAAGGAAAAAGAAAAAAGACATTTAACAGGACAACTGGAAATGCTAGCTGACAGAGAAAAAGAGTCCAAGGAGCAATTTGTTCTTTCTAGTCAGAGGACCAGAAAGGAGGTTGGAGGCTATGGGGCAAAACCGTTTTTAATTTAATTGTACTATTCTAAGCCTCAGGAAAGATGCAGTAAGACCCACCTCCCCAACAGTAGACACCATGGGTAATGACTTGGAACATTCTGGACTTTCCTTGCTCTACATCAATCCCGCAGCAGTAAAGAGGTATCACTCTTCTCTTACCCCTGGTGCACTAGCGGCAGACATTGCAGGGCAGAACACTGGCAATGGTGTGGGGAGGCTTAAAGCCCTGACTTTCTGGCCAGAAACCAAGAATGGGGTTCTAGAAACCAGAGTATAGGTAAGATCACAAATAGGAGGGAACTAAAGGAAAAGAACCCTTAAAACTGTGAATAAAATCCTGGGATCATCTCCCAAGCTGTGTATGTGTGAAACTCACCAGAAGCAAAGTGAGCAAAGGTTCTGAATCCTGAATTACAGTGTAGGCCACTGTCCAGGTTTCAGATTAGCCACCAGATGGTGCACAATTGGGGCAAAGAACAGCTTAACAAAGGCAGTGAAAACTAACATTGGAACCACAGCCACCAAAAAACGGCCAGGATGTGTGCTTTGAAACTTAACTGGATTGATGGTCTGTTAAAACAAAAAACAAAACAAAAACATTCTTATGAGGATTTAAACAGGATAGAGAATATCATAATATTCCAAATATATCCCAGAAACAATCCAAAATTACTTGGCAAAGAACTAGTGAAACCTAAGCAACTCTCCAGGGAAAAGACAATGAACAAGAGCCAACTCTAAGGTTACCCAAATGTCAGAATTATCAGAAAAAGACTTAAACTAGTTATTTTATTTTTTATTTTATTTATTTTTGAGACAGTCTCTATCACTCAGGCTGGAGTGCAGTGGCATACTCTTGGCTCACTGCATCCTCCACCCCCAGGGTGCAAGTGATTCTCCTGCCTCAGCCTCCTGAGCAGCTGGAACTACAGGTGTGTACCACCATGCCCAGATAATTTTTTGTATTTTTAGTAGAGACTGAGTTTCACCCTGTTGGCCAGGCTGGTCTCAAACTCCTGACCTCAAGTGATCTGCCTGCCTGGGCCTCCCAAAGTGCTGGGATTACAGGCATGAGCCAGCACACCTGGCCGTTAAACTAGTTATTTTAATCATGCTACACAAAGTAAAGAAGACATTTCTCCAAAGGAAATATATAAAGTAAAGGTAAACACTGTTGAAATAAATGGAAAGCTAAAAGTCTCAGCATAGAAGCTATAAAAAGAATCAAGTGGAAATTGTAGAACTGAAAATACAATAACAAAATTTACTGGAAGGTCTCAACAACAGGATGAAGATGAATGAGGGAAGAGTCAGTAAATTTGAAGATACATGAGCAGAAATTATCCAGTCTGAATGACAAAGAGAAAAAAGTGAAAAAAATGAGAAGACTTTGGGGATCTGTAGGACAATATCAAACGGTCTAATATTCATGTCTTAGGAGTCCAAAAAGAACAATTGGAAGAAAAAATATCTGAAGAAATAATAGTTGAAAACTTCCAAATATTTGGCAAAAGACAAGTATTTACATACATTTACATAGTATTCTATTTAAAACAGGTCTACTGGCACAGCAAATCCCAAAAAGGAAAACCGCACCCAGGTACATCATAATCAAAGTGATGAAACCAAGTGTAAAGAAAATATTTTGAAAGCAACTGGCAGAAAACAATACTTTGTATATAGGAGAACCAAAGATTTCAGTGATGGCAGATTTCTCATCAGAAACCATGGAGCAACATTTATAAAGTGCTTTAAAAAAGCAGCAAAACTGTCAACACAGAATCCTTTATCCAGCAAATATATTCTTTAGGAAAGAAGATGAAATAGAGATTTTCTTTTTTCTTTACTTTTTTTTTTTTTTAATGAGGTGGAGTCTTGCTCTGTTGCCCAGGCTAGAGTGCAGTGGTGTGATCTCAGCTCACTGCAACCTCCACCTCCTGGTTCAAGCAGTTCTCCTGTCTGAGCCTCCCGAGGAGTAGCTGGGATTACAGGTGCGTGGTACCATGCCTGGCTACTTTTTTTGTATTTGTAGTAGAGAGGAGTTTCACCATGTTGGTCAGGATGGTCTCAAACTCCTGACCTCAGGTGATCCACCTGCTTCGGCCTCCCAAAGTGCTGGGATTAGAGGCATGAGCCACCATACCTGGCTGAAATAAAGACATTTTCAGAAGAAGGAAAGCTATAATAATTCCATTGCTAGTAGTCCTCCTGTAACAGAAAGCTAAAGGAAGTTCATGGGGATGGAAAATGATTGCAAAGAAGGAAGAGCAACCAAAATGGCAAATCTCTGGATAAACCAAATAAATTTATATGTTTGTTAAAATATATGTAACTGCTGAAACAAAAACTTTATAACATCATCTGATGGGATTTTCAATGCATGTAGATGTAATACAGATGAAAACTGCATCCTCACCAAGGGGACAGTAAAAGAACCTACGTTGTAAGGTTTCTAAATTTCACTTGAAGTGGTAAAAATTCTAAGTAGGTTACAAAAAGTTTGGTATGTAATGATCATCTCTAGAGCAACCATTTTAAAAAACTATGCAAGGAGATATGTTTAAAAAGCCAGCATATAAAGTGGAATTTGGAAAAATAATTAATTCAAAATAAAGTCAGCAAGGAAAACAAGTGTAAAGAAAGTAAGAGACCAACAAGAAAAATTAATGATAAAATGGTACACTTAAATCCAGCTGTATCAAAAATCACAGTAGGCCAGTTGTGGTGGCTAATGTCCATAATCCCAACACTTTAGGAGGCTGAAGCAGGAAGATTACTTGAGGCCAGGAGTTCAAGATCAGACTGGGCAATGTAATGAGGCCCTGTATCTGCATAAAATTTAAAATAAAAGAATTAGCCAACCATGGTAGTGCATGCCTGTAGTCCTGGCTACTCAGGAGGCTGACGTGGGAGGATCATTAGAGTCCAGTAGTTTGAGACTGCAGTGAGCTGTGATCATACCACTGTACTCCAGCCTGGACCACTGAGCAAGACCCTGTCCCTAAAAATAAAAATAAAAAACAATTACATTAAATGTAAATGGTCTAAATATGGCAACTAAAACACATAGATTGGAATTTTTTTTTTTTTTTTTTTTTTTTGGATCGACTCTCACTCTCATGCAGGCTGGAGTGCAGTGGCATGATCCTGGCTCACTGCAACCTCCACCTCCCAGGTTCAAGTGATTCTCCTGCCTCAGCCTCCTGAGTAGCTGGGATTACAGGCATGTACCACCATGCCTGGCTAATTTTTTATTTCTTTTTATTAGAGATAGGGTTTCACCATTTTGCCCAGTCTGGTCTTGAACTCCTGTCCTCAACTGATCTGCCTGTCTTGGCCTCCTAAAGGACTGGAATTACAGGCATGAGCCACCGTGCCCGGCCAGATAGATTTTTTTTTAACCTAAATTATATGCTATCTGTACAAGCCATTTATGATACAATGGCACATGCAGGGTAAAAAGTAAAAGGTTGGAAAAAGATATTCCATGCAAACACTAAAAAGAAGAAAACGGGACAAAGCTGGAGTGGTTATTTTGCTATCAGACAAAGCAAACTTCAGAACAATGAATATTACCTGTAATTTATTTTTTAATTAATTAATTTATGAGACAGGGTCTCATTGTATTGCCCAGGCCTAGAGTGCAGTGGCTATTCACAGGCACAGTCATGGCACACTACAGCCCTTGAACTTAGGCTCTTAACCCATCCTCCTGCCTCAGCCTCCTAGGTAGCTGAGCCTACAGGTGCGTGCCACTGCACCCAGTTCCCCTGTGATTTATTATTGCATTTCATAGACTGGATACCAAGCTCAGAGAGAGAGTAATCTGACCAAAGTCACACAGCTAGAAACTAAATTGGAATTTAAGGGAACACTTTCTAGCTATTAGGACTCTCTGAAAATGTATTCATGCAGTGCTTTGTTTTGATTTTGAGACAGTCTTGCTCTGTGGCCCAGGTGGAGTGCAGTGGTGTGATCATGGCTCACTGCAGCCTCGACTTCCTGGGCTCAAGCAATCCTCCCACCTTAGCCTCCTGATTAGCTGAGACTACAGGCACATGCCAACACACCTGGCTTGTTTTTTATTTTTTGTAGAGATGAGTCTCCTCCTGCCTCAGCCTCCCAAAGTGCTGGGATCACATGTGTGAACCACCATGCCTTGCCTTTATTCCTATTTAGATGTCACCAAAAGCAGTCCCAGACTCAAACTGGGGCCTGTGTCCCACATTCTAATTGTTATATTCTTTCCCCAGTGCAGCATGTACCCTTAACTTACAAAACCCTTGTTTTGTGCCAAAAAAGTAATTAGACTTATTTTTACCATAAAATTTCCAAACACTCAGAAGTAAAGGAAATAGTAGGATGAAAATCTATATACCCAGCTTACAAAGTCCTCCAAGTCAACACTATCAAGATTTGCCTCTTTTGCTTCCTCCATCCTTTAATTTCTTTGCTGGAGCATTTTAAAGCAAATATCAGACATATCCTTTCATGTCTCACACTTCGATATGCAGCTCTAAAAATAAGGACAGTGAAGAGGAATATTGTAAAATATATGAAAATATTGTGGTAATATTGTGACCAATATGTCATAAAAACTTAGCAAACTGATGCAGGAACAGAAAACCAAATACCACATGCTCTTATAAATGTGGGAGCTAAATGATGAGACACATGGACACAGATTGGGGAACACCACACTGGGACTTTTGGAGGGTGGAGGGTGGAAGGAGGTAGAGGATCAGGAGAAATAACGAATGGGTACTAGGATTAATACCTGGTTGATGAAATAATCTGTACAACAAACCCCTATAACACAGTTTACCTATATAACAAACCTGCACTTGGACCCCTGAAGTTAAAAGTCAAAAAAAAAAAAAAAAAAAAGACACAAACCTGCACTTGGACCCCTGAAGTTAAAAGTTAAAAAAAAAAAAAAAAAGGTAGCTGGGCACAGTGGCTCATGCCTGTAATCCCAGCACTTTGGGAGGCCAAGGTGGGGTGGATCACTTGAGGTCAGAAGGTCGAGACCAGCCTGGCCAACGTGGTGAAACCCTGTCTCTACTAAAAATGCAAAAATTAGCCAGGCATGGTGGTGCATGCCTGTAATCCCAGTTACTCAGGAGGCTGAGGCAGGAGAATCACTTGAACCCGGGAGGTGGAGGTTGCAGTGAGCCGAGATCATGCCACTGCACTCCAGCCTGGGACAACAAAGTGAGACTTCATCTAAAGAAAAAGAAAAAAAAGTTTTTTAAAGAAGACTTGTACTGCAATCAATACCATCAAGAAACTGAAAAGACCATCTGCACAATGGGATAATATATTGCAAATATTTGCAAATTATCTGTTAATTTGTATTGAGACTATACAAAGAATTCTCACAGTTGAAATGAGCACAGGATTTGAGAAGACATTTCTCCAAAGGAAATATATAAATGACCGATAAGCACCTGAAAATAGGCTCAACATTATTAGTAGGGAAATGCAAATCAAGATAATGAGGTAGTACTTCATATCTACTAGGATTATAATTAAAAACAACACATAATAACAAGGAGTACTGGTGAGGACGGGGGGAAACTGGAATCTTCATACACTGCTGGTAGGAATGAAAGATGGTACAGCTGCTTTGCAAAACTGGCAGTTCCTCACACAGTTAAACAGAGTTACTATATGAACAAGTTAGTTCCACTCCTAGGTATGTACACAGATATGTACGCAGAAATGTGTTCATATACGTCCACGCAAAACTTGTCAATAAATGTTCATAGCAGCATTATTCATAAAAGACAAAATGTGGAAACAACCCGAATGTCCATCAGCTGTTGAATGGACACACATAAAATGTGGTATATACAAACTGGAATTTATTCCAACATAAGAAGGAAGAAAGTACTGACACATGCTAAAACATGGATGAATTTTGAAAACATGCCAAGTGAAAGAAGCCAGATACAAAGATCATACATACAGTCTGTGATTCTATTTACATCAAATTCCAGAATAGGCAAATTCATGAGACAGAAAGTAGATGAATTGTTGCCTGGGGGTAGGAAGGGGGCAAATGGAGAGTGATTGCTTTGGAGTGATGAAAAATATTTTATCTGAAAGGCTGGGCAAGAATCGCTCCCCTTTGTATTATGTGTCAGGTGATGATAGTTATCCTAACTCTACCACTGGCAGATTGAGTTTTTTGGTCACAGAAGCCGAAAATGGCAGAGCTTTGTTGCTAATTCTGATCACTAGTTTGGCATCAGAAAGTAATGAGTTAAGGAGGGCTAGAAAGACAGTGGATGGGAGAACCCAGTTGCTGGGAGCGTTTTCTGAGTGAACACTGGTAGAGAGACAGAAGGGGAGAAGAAAACTTCAGGTTATCTGCTCGATAACTGTACAAAAACCTTTTTTTTTTTTTTTTTTTTTTTTTTGACAGAGTCTACCTCTATCGCCCAGGCTGGAGTGCAGTGGTGCGATCTCGGATCACCTCCACCTCTCTGGTTCAAGCCATTCTTGTGCCTCAGCCTCGCTAGTAGCTGGGATTACAGGCGCGCACCACCATGCCCGGATAATTTTTAAAATTTTCAGTAAGGAGGGTTTTCACCATGTTGGCCAGGATGGTCTCGAATTCCTGACCTCAAGTGATCCGCCCACGTCGGCCTCCCAAAGTGCTGGGAGTACAGGCGTAAGCCACCGTGCCCGGCCAGAAACACTGATTTTTATCAGTAATGATTCCACACCCTTTTAGGATATTACTAACATTTAAAAGAAAATATATCCAACTTTTGAAATTCGTGCTCCACTCCAGCAACTGCTTTCAATCGGAGTTCCATCCTTCGCCGCAGTATTCCCTAACGCAGCGTTATCTTCAGAGCTACCACCTGCTTCCGAAACCTTTCGGAGGAGCGCTTGGCCAACACCTGCCCGGCGGAGCGGCCCGAAAGCGAACCTCGAACGCCAGCCTCTGCGCCTGCGTGCCGCGGCTCCATTTGGTTCCGCTTCGCTGGCGCCCGCCTTGCTCTTCCCCTGCCCGAGGCCTGTGGTTTGTGGAGTCGAATTTCCGTGCCGCCAGTGCCCGGTTAGCAGGGGCGCCAGCCGGTGGGCGCCTGCGCGGACGGCGGGCGTCATCACCATGGCAGCATCCGCTGGAGGCCCAGGTAAGCGCCAAGCACGCGGCCTCTGCCTGGAGGTGGGGCGCTTTGAGAGGCTCCGCCGGCGGCACCCTCCCTTTGTGGGCTCCCGCGGTCCTCCTTGCTAGGGACCTAGGAGCGCGCCGCGCAGTACCGGGCGGCTGGGCTTGAAGCCCGCTCCGCACTCGGGGCGCGCCCCCGATCGCCTGCCGATGACCTTGGTTTGCCGGGTGGGCGTTAAGGGACAGGCGTTAGGGGGAGGTCGGAGAATGGCAGAGTCAGTGTCTTTTGAGGTCTTGGTTGGAAGGAAAGGAATGTGACGTTTCCCTAATTCCTTAATTTCCGCAGACCGCATGGGGGCGGTCTGGGTCAGTCGGTTCCTCTTTGGAAACTGGGGGAGGCTTGGGAATGCGGACGGTGGGCCGGGCCCGGCGTAGTCCGGCTGCTGAGCGCGCGGCCTGGAAACCTGGCAGAGTGCGGCTCGCTTGTTTCCCCTTGGAGTCAAGTGCTTCAACTTGCGGAACAATAGTTCCACTCTTGAACGTTACAGTATCTTTTCTGTAAACTGAAGTAGTGGTATGAGACAACCTCAGTGACGCGTTCTTTCTTCAGTTTAGATTTTTTCCCTAATTGTAAAAATAATGCACGCTTTCACCATTCTGACTAGCGGGCTGTATAAATACGGATTCTCTTCTGAATCGATGCACGGTTTACAGAATCTTGGAATAACACGTGTGTGTAAGCGAAAAATGTCCAGGTTCTGATAAATGCCATTATAGAACATTTATAAAGTATATTAGTATAGAGAAGTAGGAAAAAAAAATTCCCCAAATGCTGATACCCACAGGCACCACTACTAACTTTTTGTTATTTTCTAACAACCCTGACTCTTAAAAATAGAGTTAAGGTCATGGTAAACATAATTTTTAAAATCCTGCCTCTTATAGTATTCCATGTCACCAAGGTTTTTATAAACATAATTTTGAATGACTGAATTGTTTTACACAATTATATTGTATACAATACAGTTATATTGTAATTAACCAGTCTCCTAATGTTGAACATTAGTCAGTTGTTTTCTGTTTAGTTTTGTTAGAATTCATTCTGTAATAAACAGTTTTGCATTGTTCTTCCTCAGTTATGTTTTTGGTTTGTTTTTATCCTGGACATGATTCTTGTAACTGAAATTACTGGGTCAAAGGATGTGAACTTTTTTTTCTCTTTTTTAAGACCTGTGCTAAACCTCCATAGAACATTTTCTTCAGACCAGAGTTTTCCATTTTTAACTCTTGGGTTCTTTACTTCTCAGTATAAATCCTTTTAAAGCCTGGTTTTCCTAAGAATCCAAACAAATCTGGGACAAAGCCCACACTCAAGACTTACACCATTCTCACTCACAGGCTGTATAAATCCAGGTTCTCTTCTGAATCGATGCAAGGTTTACGGAATCTTGGGGAAAAAAATGTGTGCATAAGTGAAAAACGTCCAATTCCTGACAAATACCATTTTTAAAAAAACAAATTTTCCGGCTGGGCACGGTGACTCACGCCTGTAATCCCAGCACTTTGGGAGGCCGAGGCGGGCGGATCACAAGGTCAGGAGATCAAGACCATCCTGGCTAACACGGTGAAACCCCGTCTCTACTAAAAATACAAAATAATTAGCCGGGCGTGATGGCGGGCGCCTGTGGTCCCAGCTACTCGGGAGGCTGAGGCAGGAGAATGGCGTGAACCCGGGAGGCGGAGCTTGCAGTGATTCGAGATCCTGCCACTGCACTCCAGCCTGGGCGACAGAGAGAGACTCTGTCTCAAAACAAAAACAAAAACAAAAAAACAAATTTTCTTCTCATTACCGAGTTGTTGATAAAACTAATTCTTAACCAGATTCTTCTGTTATATGTCATTTTTCCCCCTTACTTAAAAAAAAAATACATTCTTAACATAAAAGAGTTAAAAAGGCACAATAGGATGTATAGTGAAAAGTTCCCTCCTGGCCGGGCATGGTGTTTTACGCCTGTAATCTGAACACTTTGAAAGGCTTGAGCCCTGGAGTTTGGATCAGCCTGGGCAACACAGGCAGGACTTGTCTCTACAAAAAATACAAATAAATTAGCCAGGTATGGTGGTGGCACATGCCTGTGGACCCAGCCACTCAGGAAGAGACTGAGGTGGGAGAATCGCTTGAGCCTGAGAGAGGCTGCAGTGAGCCAAGAACATGCCAGCCTGGGCAACAGAGCCAGAGCCTTAAAAAAAAATTAATAAATTTTTAAAAATCCTTACTGATGTATAATTTGCATACTATTAATATACAATTTATTCATTTAAAGAGTATAATTCAGTGATTTTAGCTTATTTGTTTGATTTTAGCTTATTCACAGACTTGTGCAACAATTGCCACAATTTTAAAACATCTTCACCTTACAAAAAGAAACACTTCCCCATGCCCCATCCTTTAAACCCAGAGCCACTATTCTTCTACTTTCTATCTCTTTGAATTTGCCTATTCTGGATGTTTCATATAAGTGGAATCACCCAACATAGACCCTCTTATGTCTGGCTGCTTCCGCTTGTCATAGTGTTTTCAAGATTCATCCATCTTGTAGCATGTTTCAGTACTTCTTTCCTTTTTATGGCCAGAAAAGGAATTGCATGAAACACCACATTTTGTTTATCCACTCAGTTGATGGACATTTGAGTTGTTTCCATCTTTTGGGTATAGTGAATAATGCTACTGTGAACATGCGTGTACAAGTGTTTGTGTGGACATATGGTACACTGTCTTTAATGGTAAGTCAATTCTCGTAGTTGCTTTTGGAAACTGGAAGGAACCTTAACGATTGTCTCATCCAGGGGTCAGCAAATAGCAAACTTTCTTTTTTAATTTTATTTTTAATTGACAAATAATAACTGTATATTTGTGAGGTATAATGTGATGTTACGATACATGTATACATGTTAGAATGATTAAGTCAGGCTAATTAATATATCCATCACCTCATATACTTATCATTTCTTTGTAATGAGAGCATTTAAAGTCTACTCATTTAGGAATTTCAAAATATATAATACACTATTATTAGTATTATTATTATTATTGAGACAGGGTCTTGCTCTGTCACCCAGGCTGGAGTGCAGTGGTGTAGTCATGGCTCACTACAGCCTTGACTCCCTGGGCTCAAGTGATCCTCCTGCCTCAGCCTCCTGAGTAGCAGGGACTACAGGCACACACCACCATGCCCGGGTTATTATTATTTTATTTAGTAGTAGAGACAAGGTCTTGCTTCATGCCCAGGCTGGTCTCGAACTCCTGAGCTTAAGCAGTCCTTCCGCCTCGACCTCCCAAAGTGCTGGAGTTACAGTTGTGAGCCAGCATGCCCAGAGTTATTAACTATAGTCACCATGCTGTGCAATAGATCTTGGGAACTTATTCCTCCTGTCTAACCAGAACTTTGTACCCTTTGACATATTCCCCTCCCATCCAATTGCCCCGGCTGCATCCCTAGCCTCTGGTAACCACCACTCTACTTTCTACTCCTGTAAGCTCTACTTTTTGAAATTCCACATGTAAGACTATGCAGTGTTTTTCTTTCCATACCTGGCTCATTTCATTTAGCATACTGTCCTCCAGGTTTCTTCATTTGTCACAGATGACAGAATTTTCTTCTTTTTAAAGGCTGAATAGTACTCCATTGTGTATCTCTGCCACATTTTCTTTATCCATTTACCCACTGATGGCTCTTAGCTTGTTTCCATATCTTGGTGGTCAGCAAACTTTTTCTGTAAAGAGCCAGATATTAAATTTTGGGCTTTGCAGGGCATACATTTCTGTTCCAACTAATCAACTCTGCTATGGTAGCTGGAAAACAGCCACAGGTTGCACGGGAAAGGAGGTTGGGATAAATGGAGCACAGAGGTTTGGAGCAGCAACACTGTGATTCCATGTGATATTGTAGTGGTAAATACATGCCATTGTACAAGCATCCCTTGTTTTATTGTACTTCACTTTATTACACTTTGAAGATAATACTTTTTTTTTTTTTTTTTTTTTTTTTTTTTACAAATTGAAGGTTTGTGGCAACCTTGTATTGAGCAAGTCTATTGGTGCTGTATTTTTCAATAGCATGTGTTCACTTTGTGTCTGTCACATTTGGGGAATTCTTGCAATATTTCAAATTTAAAAATTATTATATTTTAAAAATTATTATATTTATTATGGTGATCTGTGATCAGTGATCTTTAAATGCCACAATAATAATTGTTTTGGGGCACCACAAAGTCAAACTGAACCTGTAAATGTGGCGTGTGAGCCTTGCCGGCTTGGGCAGTGCATGCTGACCGGCTTGGCGAGGATAAAAACTAAATACATAAATATGGTGTGTGTTCAGACTGCTTCGCCAGCCAGCCATATTCCTGTCTCTCTCCCTCTCCTAGGGTCTTACTATTTCCTGAGACACAACAGTATTGAAATTAGGCTGGTTAATAACCATAGAATGGGCTCTAAGTGTTCACATGAAAGGAAGAGTCACCTGTTCCTCACTTAAAATTGAAAGCTAGAGGGCTGGGCACAGTGGCTGTAATCCCAGCACTCTGGGAGGCTGAGGTCATCACATGAAGCCAGCAATTCAAGACCAGCCTGGGCAACGTACCAAGACCCTGTCTCTACAAAAAATTTTAAAAATTAGCTGGCCATGGTGGTACGCACCTGTAGTCCTAGCTACTTGGGATGCCGAGGCAGGAGGATCACTTGAGCCCATGAATTTCAGATTACAGTGAGCTATGATTGCACCACTACACTCCAGCCTGGGCAACAGAGTGAGACTTGTCTCTGAAAAAAAACAGAAACAAAATCAAAAGCTAGAAATGATTAAGCTTAGCGTGAAAAACATTTTGAAAGCTGAGAGAGGCCTCTTGTGACAAACAGCTAAGTTGTCAATGCAAAGGAAAAGCTCTTGAAGAAAATTAGAAGTGCCACTCCATGGAAAACACAAATTATAAGAAAGCAAAACAGCCCTATTGCTGATATGGAGAAAGTCTGAGCGGTCTGGATAGGTCAAACCAGCCACAACATTCCCGTAAGCCAAAGCCTAATCCAGAGTAAGGCCCTAACTCTCTTCAATTCTGTGAAGACTGTGAGAAGTACGGAAGCTACAGAAGGGGAGCTGGAGATTCGCAGAGGTTGGTTCATGAGGTTTAAGGGAAAAAGCTGTTTCTACAACAAAAAATTTCGAGGTGAAGCAGCAGGTGCTGATAGGGAAGCTACAGCAAGTGATCCAGAAAATCTAGCTAAGATCATTGATGAAAGTAGCTATACTAACAGTAGATCACTTTCTTTCTTTCTCTTTCTTTCTTTCTTTCTTTCTTTCTTTCTTTCTTTCTTTCTTTCTTTCTTTCTTTCTTTCTTTCTTTCAAGACAGGGTCTCCTTCTGTAACACAGGCTGGAGTACAGTGGCACGATCATGGCTCATTGCAGCCTTGATCTCCTGAGCTCAATCGATCCTCCCACCTCAGCCCCCCAAGTAGCTGGAACTATAGGCACATACCACTACAGCCTACTAATTTTTGTATTTTTTGTAGAGATAGGATTTCGTCATGTTGCCCCAGCTGTTCTTGAACTCCTGGGCTCAAGTGATCCTCCCACCTCAGCCTCCCAAAGTGCTGGGACTACAAGCATGAGCCACTGTGCAGGGCCAACAATAGATTTTCAGTATAAATAAAATAGCCTTCTGTTGTAAGAAGATGCCATTAGAACTTTGATTGCTGGAGGGAAAAAGCCAATATTTGGCTTAAAAGCTTCAAAAGACAGGCTGACTTTCTTGTTAGGGCTAATGCAGCTGATGACTTTAAGTGGAAGCCAGTGCTCATTTACTATACTGAAAATCACAGGGTACTTAAGAATTATGCTACATCTACTTCTCTGCCTGTGCTCTAGAAATGTAACAACAAAGCCTGGATGACAGCACATCTGTTTATAGCATGATTTACAGAATATTTTAAGCCCACTGTGGAGACCCACTGCTCAGGAAAAAAAAGATTTCTTTCAAGGTGTTACTGTTCATTGACAAGGCACCTGGTCACCCAAGAGCTCTGATGGAGATATGCAAAGAGATTGATGTTGTTTTCCTGCATGCTTGCGTCTATTCTGCAGCCCGTGGATCAAAGGGTAATCTTGACTTTCACATCTTATTATTTGAGAAATGTTTTGTAAATCAGTAGCTGCCATAGATAGTGATTTCTCTGATGAATGTGGGCAAAGAATCATCATCCTAGATTCCATCAAGAAGATTTGTGATTAATGGGAGAAAGTAAAGATATCAACTTTAACAGGAGTTTGGAAGAAGTTGATTCCAACTCTCATGAGTGACTTTGAGGGATTCAAGACTTCAGTAGAGGATGTAACTGCAAATGTGATAGAAATAGCAAGAGAAGGTGGGGCACAGTGGCTCACACCTGTAATCCCAGCACTTTGGGAGGCCGAGGCAGGTGGATCATGAGGTCAGGAGATGGAGACCATCCTGGCTAACACAGTGAAACCCAGTCTCTACTAAAAATACAAAAAATTAGCCGGGCATGGTGGCAGGTGCCTGTAGTCCCAGCTACTCGGGAGGCTGAGGCAGGAGAATGGCGTGAACCCAGGAGGTGGAGCTTGCAGCAAACCGAGATAGCGCCACTACACTCCAGCCTGGGCGAAAGAGCGAGACTCTGTCTCAAAAAAAAAAAAAAGAAATAGCAAGAGAACTAGAATTAGAAAGGAGCCTGAAGATGTGACTATATTATTGCAATTTTATGATAAGACTTTAATGAACTAGGAGTTCCTTCTTATGTATGAGCAAAGACAGTAGTTTCTTGAGATGTAATCTACTTCTGGTGAAGATGCTGTGAACATTGTTGAAATGACCACAGATGATAAAGAATATTACATACACTTAGTTGTTAAAGCAGCAGCAGAGTTTGAGAGAATTGACTGTCATTTTGTAAGTTCTCCCGTGGGTAAAATGCTATCAAACAGGACTGTGTGCTACAGAGAGATCTTTCATGAAAGGAAGAATCCACTGATATCAATAGCTTCATTGTCTTATTTTAAGAAATTGTCACAGCCACCACAGCCTTCAGCAACCACCACCCTGATTGGTCAGTAGCCATCAACATTGAGGCAAGACCCTCCACCAGTCAAAAGATTACAGCTAGCAGAAGGCTCAGATGATTGTTGCCACTTTTTAGCAATAAAGTGTTTTAAAATCAAGGTATGCACATTGTTTTTAGACATAATGCTATTGTACACCTAATAGGCTACAGTGTAACAGTGTAAACATAACTGTTATACATACTGGGAAACTAAAAATTGTGTGACTTGCTTTATTGTGATACTCACTTTATTCCAGTGGCCCTGGAATAACTGAACCTGCTATCTCAGATATACACCTAGACATCTGTCAAAACCTATAAAATGTATGACACCAAGAGTGAATTCTAATGTAAACTATGGACTTTAGTTAATAACAAAATGTCAGTATTGGCTCATCTAGTCTAACAGACATACCACACTAATGCAAGATGTTAAAAATTGGGAATATTTAAATAAAAGCAATTTTGTAATTTCCAAAAAAACAAGAACTGGGGAAATTGAGGGAAAAGTGGGGATGATATGGGAACTTTGCTCTTTTTGCTAATTTTTTTTTTTTTTTTGAGACGGAGTCTTGCTTTGTCACCCAGGCTGGAGTGCAGTGGCATGATCTCGGCTCACTGCAACCTCTGCCTCCTGGATTTGAGCTATTACCCTGCCTCAGCCTCCTGAGTAGCTGGGGCTACAGACGTGAGCCACCACACCCTGCTAATTTGTGTATTTCTAGTAGAGAAGGGGTTTCACCATATTGGCCAGGCTGGTCTTGAACTCCTGACCTCAGATGATCTGCCCACCTCGACCGACCAAAGTGCTGGGATTACAGGCATGAGCTACCATGCCCAGCCTAATTTTTTTCTGTAAATGAAAACTGCTTAAAAGGCCAGGCATGGTGGCTCACACCTGTAATCTCAGCACTTTGGGAGACTGAGGGTGGCTGACTGCTTGAGGCCAGGAGTTTGAGACCAGCCTAGCCAACATGGTGAAACACCATTTCTACTAAAAATACAAAAAGTAGCCAATGTGATGGCGCATGCATGCCGGTAATCTCAGCTGCTCGGAAGGCTGAAGCACAAGAATCACTTGAACGCAGGAGGCGGAGATTGCAGTGAGCTGAGATCATCCCCCTGCACTCCAGCCTGAGTGACAGAGCAAGACTGTCTCAAAATAAATAGATAAATAAATAAATAAACTGCTCAAAAACTCAATCTTAAAAAAGTTGCAACAGGACCTTTCTCTTGGTCCTGTTTTCAGAGTTCCAGCCTGTTTAAATAATAATACTAAGACCCTAGATCATAGGTAATTGGATCCTCTTTTAAGTTTTAAGATATATACAGTTGTGGCTTAAATACAAACTAACAATTTCACTTAGTAAAAGGGTAAGGAAAACTTTTTACTTTAAATGTTTTTAAATTCTAGAGTCCTGATATTTTATTATTACTTTGTAGGTTGCCTTTATAAAAATTCTGAATGCAGTATGTGTAGTTGAAAAGTGCTTTGGAAATATCCAATATGAACCATTAACCAACATTTAGGTTTTTCTGGTAACGTCATGCTTATCAGATCTCTGAATCATTTGGTGTATCTCAAAACCTTCTTTTTTTTTTTTTTTTTTTTTTTTTTTTTGAGACAGAGTCTCGGTCTGTCACCCAGTTTGGAGTGCAGTGGCTGGATCTCAGCTCACTGCAAGCTCCACCTCCCGGGTTTACGCCATTCTCCTGCCTCAGCCTCCCGAGTAGCTGGGACTACAGGCGTCCGCCACCTCGCCCGGCTAGTTTTTTGTATTTTTTTAGTAGAGACGGGGTTTCACTGTGTTAGCCAGGATGGTCTCAATCTCCTGACCTCGTGATCCGCCCATCTCGGCCTCCCAAAGTGCTGGGAAAACCTTCATTTTTAACGGCCACATTAGTCATATATTCTATCACGCATATGTACTGATTTAATTATTTTCCTATTGTCAGACATTTGTTATAGCCGATCGATAATGTGCCTTCTAAAATGGCTACCTTAATATTTTAAAGAATGTTGGCCATGTGTTGCCATCTTAGTATGAAAGGTCTATGACTCTATTATATGTGCCAAATAGGGCCATGTGTTTTGAGTGGGAGACTGCTTTGGGGATAGTGAATCCTCCACCTAACTGTCTTTTTTTTTTTTTTAATTCTGCAGCCCAGTATTAGAAGTGGTTGCTAAGTCCCTCGTATGTTAGTTAGAATTTGTCTTTATATGCCCCTCCATTCTCTGATCAAATTTTACTTTTTCTCAATATCTTATCAGCAGTTTCCGATAGCCATTTTTAGGTTTTGGGTTTTTGGTTTTTTGGGGGGTTTTAAAAAAGATGTTAGCTCATGTCTTTTATTAGCTCATACGCAATTACTTGTCTTCTGGTTTGTTGAAGCAGTAATCAGACAACATTTGCCACAATAATGTCTGTCAAAGTAGCTTGCCATAAACACTCCAGCACCATCTGAATGGCACTCTCGACAAAGGTGACTAATTTTGCCATTCTCATCCACCTTGTAGTATTTCAGGACCGCCAGCTTCACCTGCTTTCTCTTGTGTTTATTATTCTTGGGAGTGGTGTAAGACTTCTTCCTTTTCTTAGCACCACCACAAAGTCTCAACCCAAGATAAAGGGTAGACTCCTTTTGAATGTTGTAGTCAGACAGAGTACGTCCATCTTCCAGTTGCTGGCCAGCAAGGATCTGTCTTTGCTGATTAGGAGGAATTCCTAGATTTTGGCCTTTACCTTTTCTGTTGTGTCTGAGGGTTCAACCTTGAGGGTGGTGGTCTTCCCCGGAAGGGATTTTACGAAATCTGCGTTTTGGTGGCAGCTCCACCACAGATGGCAGATGGGAAAAAAACAAACAAAAAAGGAAGAAGCAGTTTCAGATTTTTAACTGTTGTTAGGCAGAGTTAACAAACAAATAATTAACAGAGGAAAGATTCTCATGCTTGGGGACTTTGCAGCCACTTGCTAGGCTCTTAATAAACGTTCGGAGCATGAACAAGGATTAGGGAGGTAAAATTATGGACACCCTTTGTTCAGCATTTTCTTCCTGTATGTTATGATAAAGTATGGAGTGGATCTGGGTTCAGATATTTTTGCTACCACTTATCTTAGTCTTTGTTAACTCACAAATTTTAATGCTTAATCAAGAGAAAATGTGTTATACCAAAAAGTAGTTGAAGGATATGAGAATTACGTATATTGCACATGCTAGATAAACTTATGAATCCTAATTCAAGAGATTACTTGCTCACTCATATAGATGTTGCTCAGAATAATCTGAAGGTAGATATGCAGTAAAATATGCAATTTAAATATTAAATTGCTAATATAAATGTAGAATGGGGCTTCAGGTAGAGAAAACAAGTGAGTAAAACTTAGAATTTTAAATATAGCTTTGACTTTACCTCAGTTTTCCTTATATTTCTGGGACCAGCATTGTAGAGAACATCATATGTAATTTCCAGCTTTTAAATATCCACTTGAGTTTTAGTTTCTTCCTACATTCTTATGCTTCTAATGTTCAGACTATCCTATATGTCTACTAATTATAATATATAACATGTTTATATTATATACTTGCCACATCATAATACTTGCTCTCTATTTTTAAAATCTTATATTTTTCCCAGTCTAACTACTTTGTTATTATCCCTCAATATCTTGTCTGTGCTTTATTAAATTTTTTTTCCACCCCATAACTCAGCAATCCCTTTCCCGGTCATATACCCAAAGGAAATGAAACCACCACTTTGTAAAGATATCTGCACCCCCATGTCCATTGCAGCATTATTTACAGTAGCCAGGGTATGGAAACAACAAGTGTTTGTTGATAGATGAGTGAATAAATAAACTGTGGTACACAGATAAAATGGAATATTATTCAGTCCTAAAGAAGAATGAGAACTTGCCATTTTCCACAACATAGATGAGCCTGGAGGACATTATGCTAAGTAAAATAAGCCAGACACGGAAAGAAAAATAGTGCATGATCTCACTTATATCTGGAATTAAAAAATCAAATATAACAGAAATAGATGACAAAACAATGGCTACGGGGAGGAGGGACACAGAGGAAATGGGGAGATGTAGGTTAGAGGATACAGAACAGATATGTAAGATGAGCAAGTTGCCTCTTTTTCTGGCTGGAACCGTGGAAGGTGTGGAAGACAAGAAGGTTCCTGCTGTGCCAGAAACCCTTAAGAAAAAGCAAAGAAATTTTGCAGAGCTGAAGATCAAGTGCCTGAGAAAGACGTTTGACCAAAAGATGCTTCAAAAGGCAAGGAGGAAGCTTATCTATGAAAAAGCAAAGCACTGTCTCAAGGAATATAGGCAGATACACAGAACTGAAATTCGAATGGCAGGGATGGCAAGAAAAGCTGGCAACTTCTGTGTACCTGCAAAACCCAAATTGGCATTTGTCTTCAGGATCAGAGGTGTCAGTGGTGTGAGCCCAAAGGTCCAAAAGGTGTTGCAGCTTCTTCGCCTTCATCAAATCTTCATTGGAACCTTTGTGAAGCTCAACAGGCTTCAGTTAACATGCTGAGGATTGTAGAACCATATATTGCTTGGGGATACCCAAATCTGAAGTCAGTAATCTACAAGTGTGGTTATGGCAAAATCAATAAGAAGCGAATTGTTTTAACAGATAACACTTTGATTGCTCGATCTCTTGGTAAATACGGCATCATCTACATGGAAGATCTGATTCATGAGATCTATACTGTTGGAAAACACTTCAGAGAAGCAAATAACTTCCTGTGGGCCTTCAAATTATCTTATCCATGAGGTGGAATGGAGAAAAAGACCATCCATTTTTTATTTTATTTTATTCTATTTTATTTTATTTTATTTTTGAGACAAGAGTCTTGCTCTGTCATCTAGGCTGGAGTGCAGTGGCGTGATCTCAGCTCACTGCAACCTCCGCCTCCCATGTTCAATTGATTCTCCTGCCTCAGCCTCTGGAGTAACTGGGATTACAGGCATGTGCCACCACACCTGGCTAATTTTTTTTTGTATTTTTGTTAGAGACGGGGTTTCACCATGTTGGCCATGCTGGTCTCGAACTCCTCACCTCAAGTAATCTGCCTGCCTCAGCCTCCCAAAATTCTGGGATTACAGGTGTGAGCCACTGCACCTAGCTGAGAGACCACCCATTTTGTAGAAGGGAGAGATGCTGGCAGCAGGGAGGACCAGATCAACAGGCTTATTAGAAGAATGAACTAAGATGTCTACCATGATTATTTTTCTAAGTTGGTTGGTTAATAAACAGTACCTGCTCTCAAGTTAAAAAAAAAAAAAAAAAAAAAAAGATGAACAAGTCAAGATCTAATGTGTAACATGAGGACTCCAGATTGTACTGTATATAAGGGATTCATGTTAAATGAGATTTTAGCTGTTCTTGCCACACACAGAGAAAATAGATATGTGAGATGATGGATATGTTAATTTGCTTCATTATAGTAACCTTTTTACTATCTATCTATATCACATAACAGCATATGTGTATCTTAAATATATACAACAAAATTAATTTTAAAAATTTTATCCTATAAAAAACAATATTAATTTACATGTAAATACTGTTATTTTAGGATCTTGGAGTGAAAATATACTGGAGTATTTTCTGAGAAATAGCCAGATTACAGCAGAAGATGGCGCTGAAATCACCTGGTATCATGCAGCTAACCACAAGGCACAAATGAATGAGGCACTGAAAAGTAAGTTAGTACAGTTACTTGTAATTTACTTTGGATAATAGATTAATTCAACTCCTTTTTGATATCTAGGTATATTTTCAGATACTAGAGACAGGTGATCCAAGTGTAAGTTCCAGGCTGACATGAGTATTTTATTTATTTATTATTTAATTATTATTTATTCATTTTTAGAGATATAGTCTCTCTCTGTTGTCCAGGCCGGAATACAAAGGTGTAATCACAGCTCATTGCAGGCTCACACTCCTGGGCTCAGGCAATCTGTGAGCCACCACACCAGGCTGAACATTTTTATAAAGTGTTTCATTTTGTTTACAAAATGGACAAATTGCATAATGGAAGAATTTTCCTATTTTCCAGAAGCAATTTGCCTGTTATGTGTGATTCAAAACTCTCATATATTATTATATTTTCTTATATATCTAGTGATTTGAGTAAAGCTTTTAAGATCAGGACCATGTATCTTACATATTTTTATGTCTTTCGTCATGTATTAAGGAGAAACCCACTCAATATTTGTTCAGTGGATGGATGAAGCCATTGTATACCAATTTATAATTAATAAATAATTGGGCAATATTTATGCCTAAGCTAGAAATCAAGCCTTTGGTTTACTGATTCAACCTGTAATCATTGTATGTATATCCCTTCATTGTACAGATGAACATTATAGCAGTGTTTCTCAGCCTTTTCCTATAAAGTGCTCATGTTGGCTGCAGCCGGGAAGGAGAATGAAAGCATATCACCACAGGGCTGGGGCAGAGCTTGCAGTATGTGGTCCAACAGGAAATTACCTTGAAGTTCCATATTTTATTGTAAAAATGTATGCATTTTTGCATCCTAATCCATTATATATCTGAGCTTCTTTTATTGTCAAAACACTGTTTTAAGTTGTATTTTTCTCCTCAAAAGGAAGAACTTCGTCTTGTTTCATATTGAATCGTTAATGCCTAAAACAGTGCATAGCATATAATAACTACACAATGATTATTTAGTAAATGAATTTTGGCAAAATTGATGCCTCAGGAAATGGTTGATTAATGATTGCCAGGAACTGTAAGGAGTCAATGCTAATGAGTACAGAGTTTCTTTTTTGGATGATGAAATTTTTCTAGAATTAGAGAGTAGTGATAGTTGCATAACCTTCTGAATACACTAAATAAAAACCACTAAAGGGTTCACTTTAAAAGGGTGAATTTTATAGTATGTAAATTATGTCTCAGTTTTTAAAAATGAAAAAATGATAGGAAGAAATAAAACCATTATTCACAGACAATATGATTGTATATATAGGAAACAAGATTCTATAGGTAAATGATCATAATAAATAGGTGAACTTAGAAAATCTCAGGATGTGATCAGGGGCTGCTGGCTCATGCCTGTAATCCCAGCACTTTGGGAAGCCAAGGTGGGTGGATCATTTGACCCCAGGAGTTCAAGATCAACCTAGGCAACATAGTGAGACCCTGTCTTTACAAAAAATAGAAAAATTAGCCAGGCATGGTGGCATATACCTGTAGTCACAGCTACTCAAGAAGCTGAGGCAGGAGGATCGATTGAGCCCATGAGGTAGAGGCTGCAGTGAGCTGTGATCACGCCATTGCACTCGGCCTAGGTGACAGAGTGAGACCTTGTCTCAAAAAAAAAAAAAAAATCTCAGGATTCAAGGTCAAAATAGAAAATAAATTCTGTTTAACAACTGAAAATCCAGAAATACAACTTAAAAAAATTATACAATTTGTATAATAATAGTATATACAATTTATATAATAATAGTATATACAAAGCCCTTTTGCCGTCATAGCCTGGGGATGGTGAAAAGTTACTTCGGTCTGCTGAACAGGAGTTGATGAAGCAAGGCAAAGTCTGGCCATGGTCACAAGCTGGAGCTCCTGTGGGTGAGGCAACATATGCCTTGATATACAGACTTCCTCCTCTGGCTGTCCCTGTTATATGAGACTATTAGAGCCATGCAGTCTCCCATGCAGAAGTGTGCCCTCACTTTTAAAAGTGAGCTATGGATGGGAGAGTAGGGAGAGGGGCTGGGCGGTTTCTATATCTTCTGTGTCTCCATGCCAGGTCTCCCTCTCGTTAGGACTCTTAATATTAGTCTATCCAACTGCTTATTGGTGTTTCCACTTAGAGATCTCTCATGCGTCTCAAATTTACGTTATTTGAATTGAGATTCTTGACTATATTTACTAACCTGCACTTCCTATGATCTTTCCTGTCTCCAGAAATGGCACCACAATCTACTTAAATGTTTCAACCAGAAATCTAGGAGTCATTTATTCTCTCCTTTCTCTTTTTTTTTGAGACGGAGTCTTGCTCTGTCGCCCAGGCTGGAGTGCAGTGGCCTCATCTCAGCTGACTGCGAGCTCCGCCTCCCGGGTTTACGCCATTCTCCTGCCTCAGCCTCCTGAGTAGCTGGGACTACAGGCGCCCGCCACCACGCCCTGCTAATTTTTTTATTGTATTTTTTAGTAGAGACGGGGTTTCACCGTGTTAGCCAAGATGGTCTCGATCTCCTGACCTCGTAATCCGCCGGTCTCGGCCTCCCAAAGTGCTGGCATTACAGGCTTGAGCCACCGCGCCTGGCCTTTGCTCCTTTCTTTATTGTTGTATCTGATATAGCATCCAGTCATTATGATTCTATTCCAAAATACATTTTGAATTAGTCCACATCTCTCCATCTTTCTTATCATTATCCTAGAAGCCACCAGGATTTCTTGCTCGTACTGCTGTAGTTTCCCATCTTTCATGTAGGAGACCTTAGGAACATACTTTACATGGGCCCAGAGACTCCTCAACTTGCCCATTGACAAATTTTTTTTTTCTATCTATTGGAAATAATGGAATTAGCAAACTATTACTTTTTTTTTTTTTTTTTTTTTTTTTTGAGCCTCAATCTGTCGCCAGGCTGGAGTGCAGTGGCGCGCTCTAGGCTCACTGCAACCTCCGCCTCCTGGGTTCCAGCCATCGTCCTGCCTCAGCCTCCGAGTAGCTGGGACTACAGGCGTGTGCCACCATGCCCAGCTAATTTTTGTATTTTTAGTAGAGATGGGGTTTCACCATGTTGGCCAGGATGGTCTCCATCTCCGGATCTCGTGATCTGCCCGCCTTGGCCTCCCAAAGTGCTGGGATTAGACTATTACTCTTAAATGAAAAATTCCAAGCTTTCATGCCCCTTCATAACCACATTGATAAAGGAAACCTACAACCCCTTTCCCCAGCTTCATCCTGGGAAAATAATAAAAGACTAGATCATCTATTTTTCTGCAAATTCACTTGCCCTATTGTCCTTGCAGAGGTTTGGCCATAGGGTAAAAGTACAACTTCTCTGTATCTACCCTCCCCCTGGCGAGATAAGCCACACAAACATCAGGACTCAGTACTATTCACATGATTGAAGAATTCCACCTTTGGCAGAGGGCTGGAAGCTGTTTGGATAGTACCTGGACATTGCTTAGAATTGCATTTGATAGAGAATAAAAGGAGTATAAAACTCTTTGATTGGTCTTGGTGTTTTGGTGTTTATTTTTTTTGTTTGTTTGTTTAATGTTTGTAGAGTCTGGTCTCAAACTCCTGGCTTCAAGCAATCCTCCTGCCTTAGCCTCCCAAAGTGCTGGGATTACAGGTGTGAGCACCACACCCAGCCATTTTGTTATTTTATGCTTTGCCTCACTGTAATTAAAAGAGCCTAAATATGGTGTAGCTTAGAGAAGAGAGACATAGCAAACATCTATTGAGTTCTTACTGCATCACCAGTCCCCTTTTCTTTCTTCCTATAAGAACTTTTTTTTTTTTGAGACATCTCGCACTGTCCCCTGGGCTGGCTGGAGGGCAATGGTGCAATCTCAGCTTACTGCAACCTCTGCCTCCCAGATTCACACAATTCTTCTGCTTCAGCCTCCTAAGTAGCTGGGATTACAGGCTCACACCACTACACCCAGCTAATTTTTTTTTTTTTTTTTTTTTTTTTTTTGAGACGGAGTCTCGCTGTGTCTCCCAGGCTGGAGTGCAGTGGCGTGATCTCGGCTCACTGCAAGCTCTGCCTCCCGGGTTCACGCCATTCTCCGGCCTCAGCCTCCCAAGTAGCTGAGACTACAGGCGCCCGCCACCACGCCCGGCTAGTTTTTTGTATTTTTAGTAGAGACGGGGTTTCACCATGTTAGCCAGGATAGTCTCGATCTCCTGACCTCGTGATCCACCTGCCTCGGCCTCCCAAAGTGCTGGGATTACAGGCTTGAGCCACCGCGCCCGGCCTAATTTTTTGTATTTTTAGTAGAGACGAGGTTTCACTGTGTTGGCCAGGCTGGTCTCGAACTCCTGACCTCGTGATCCTCCTGTCTCAGCCTCCCAAGGTGCTGGGATTACAGGCGTGAGCCACCACATCCAGCCAAGAACTTTACTTTTATTAAGGTATCCATTTCTGCTCCATACAAGCATGTGGAAACTGATTTCATTTGTAGCTCCAGGGGTGGATTACCATAAGTTAATCAGCACTTGAAGTTTTCCTGATGATTCATATTGTCCCCATGGTGGGCAAGTGATCAAACTGGGCACAATAGACTCAAGTAAAGTAATTATATCTATAATTACGAAAGAAGTTTTATATCTTAAAATTGAAATATGTGAACATGAAAATATGTAGCCCCAGTGGTTATTGGTAGCTGTCTTAAAATCATGAGATGAAATTGCCTTACGACGAAGACAACACCAATGACAGTGAAGAAAAGAGACATGAAGATCACGATAATGTCACTGAGCTGCTGATTGTACCACACTTAAAGCTCACCTGACCCCTGGACTTTCAGTTATTTGAGATGATAAATCTGCTAGCTTGAATCTGAATTTCTCTTTATTTGCAGCCAGAAGCATCCAATAGATTTATGAGTCCATCCTAATGGGATAGATTATGTTCCCTGCTTCCACACTTGTCCCTGTCCAGTTTATTTTCCACCCAGCATCCAAAGTGGTATATTTAAACATAAATCAAGCCTCTTTATTGGTCCAAATGGTGTTCTGTTTAAAATCTTTAATATAATTGCTAGATGGAAACGTGTTTGGTTCTATTGCTCTGATTTCCAAGAGGAGAGGTTTTTTTCCCTAAAGGCTTTGACCTCTTGCCTCACTGTTTATTTCTGACACAGAGGTGGAGAGATTGTTTTGGTTTGTAGTTCTTGGCGGGGTGGAGCTAATCTATCAAATGCCCTAGGCCAAGCGAGGTAGCTCATGCCTGTAATCCCAGCACTTTAGGAGGCCCAGACCAGCCTGGCCAACATGGTGAAACCCCAACTCTACTAAAAATACAAATATTAGCTGGGCATGGTGGTGCACGCCTATAGTCCCAGCTACTTGGGAGGCTGAGGCGGAGAATCGCTTGAACCCAGGAAGCGGAGGTTGCAGTGAGCCAAGATCACACCACTGCACTCCAGCCTGGGTGACAGGGCGAGACTCCGTCTCAAAAAAAAAAAAAAGGGGGCTGGACAAGGGAGTGAGCTCTTCTCTTCCACAGGGAAATAGCCATCTGAATATTTGTATTTGTTACAACTTTGCTTCGAAGGGGCTATTCCAAGATTTGGACTAGAGGGTGACTGTGGCAGTTAGCAGGTAGCAGGTGCAGGCTCATTTAGCTCTCAACTAAGCTGTGTCCCCTGACCTAGCTTTAGAGGTAATACAAGTATACTTTGATCCCCGTCTACTTAACTTGGCTATTTTATTTCTCAAGATCCATTTGGAGACCAGGTGTTGTGGCTCCTGCCTGTAATCCCAGCACTTTGGCTCAAACCAGGAGTTTGAGACCAGCCTGGGCAACATGGAGAAACCCTGTCTCTACTAAAAATACAAAAATTAGCTGGACATGGTGGTGCATGCCTGTAATCCCAGCTACTCGGGAGACTGAGGCAGGAGAATCGTTTGAACCTGGGAGACAGAGGCTGCAGTGAGCTGAGACTGTGCCACTGCACTCCAGCCTGGCAACAGAGCGAGACTCTGTCTGGAAAAAAATAAAAAAATTAATAAGTCCATTTGGAGAAAGGGGTGCTATTTATTGGCACCTTCAAACCACCTCAATAACCTGAAGGCCCTGCATAGACTGGCCTGTGTCTCCAAGTCCACCTTCACGGTGTTTTCACATTCCTAGAAATTCCCACACTGGCCTCACAGCAGTGCCTCACGTGGCTACACTCCCTCCTCCTTGGGCTGTCATACACATTCTTTCCTGGAAAGCTCTTTTCCCCACACTCTGCCTTGCTAACCCCTTAAGCTGATTCTTTGGTATCGACTGAATTGTCACTTCCTCAAAAAGACTTTTCCTGACTCCAGAATCAAAATTCAGGAAGCACCTTCCTATGTGGCCTTTTGTGACTGGCTTCTTTCAATTAGTATGTTTTCAAAGTTCGGCTGTTTTCTAGTGTGTATCAGTTCTTTATTCATTTTTATGGCTGAATCATTTTTTTGTGTGTGGATATACCACATTTTGTGTATCCATTCATCAACTGATAGACATTGGTTGTTTCACTTTTTTGCTACTATGATTACTGCTGCTATAAACATTTCACATACAGGTGTTTTTGTGGACATGTGTTTTCAGTTGTCTTGCTTATATGTCGAGGAGTAGAATTGCTGGATCATATGGTAACTATATGTTTAGCTTTTTAAAGAACTGCCAGACTCTTCCAAAGTGCCTGCTTCTTTTTACATTCCTCCCAGCAGTGTAGATAAGGGTTCTAGTTTCTCCACATCTTTGCCAACACTTGTTATTGTACATTTTAAAAACATTATAGCCAGCTCTGTGTATGTGAGTTGGTGTCTCATTGTGGTGTAGATTTACATCCCCTAGAGACTAATGCTGGTGAGCATCTCTTTGTGTGCTTTTTGGAAATTGGCTCATATTTGCAGCTGAGTAGCTTTCTTAGCCTGTTCCCTGCCTGTAGAAATTTGGGAGCCCACAGACCTCTTTTCATTTTAAACTGTCTCTGTCCTTTTGTGTCCAAGTAGATATATCTTCCTTAAAAATATAGTGGACATTTAATATATTAAATTTAATCAGAAGCCACACCCCCAAGTCTCTTTGAGGTAGACCTCTCTCTACTTTGGTATGCAAGTTAAGGTACTGAGGGCAACACCCTTAAGATTCCAGAAGATTCCATATCTAGCTATGTGGCTACATGAGGCACCTTCTTTCTGAGGGCTTAATAAAGGGTCGTATGGTTGTACCCTTGGCTTGATATTGACACTGAGGCCATATTTTACTGGTGGTGCTATGGTTTGAATGTTTGTTCCATCCAAAACTCATGTTGAAATTTTTTGGTTTTTTTAGAGATAAGGTCTCACTCTGTCACCCAGGCCGTAGTGCAGTGACACAATCACAGCTCACTACAGCCTTGACCTCTTAGGCTTAAGCGATTCTCCTTCCTCAGCCTTCCACGTAGCTGGGACTACAGGCCTGTGCCACCAGCATGCCTGGCTAATTTTTTTTTTTTTTTTTTTTTTTTTAGTAGAGATGAGGTCTCACTATGTTACCTAGGCTGATCTTGAACTGGCTAATTTTTTTTTTTTTTCAGTGGAGATGAGGTCTCACTATGTTGCCCAGGCTGGTCTTGAACTCCTATGCTCAAGTGATCCTCCTGCCTCTGCCTCCCAAAGTGCTGGGATTACAGGAGTGAGCCACCACTCTGGCTTCATGTTGAAATTCAATTGCCAGTGTAACACTCCTGGGAGGTGATTAGGCCATGAGGGGTTCACCTTCATGGGTGGGTTTAATGCCATAATAAAAGGACTTTGGAAAGTGGGTCTTCTCTCCCTCTGCCTTCCACCAGGTGAAAATGCAGTGAGAAGGCCTCTTTAAGTATCAGCACTTTGATATTGGATTTCCCAGTCTCCAGAATGGTGAGCCAATAAATGTCTGTTTATTATAAATTACTCAGTCTGTTATTCTGTCATCACAGTATAACACAGACTAAGACAGGCAACACCCTAGATTTAACTTTTGGCCCAAGACTGTCTCTTACTTTGAGAATCTCTTGCCAGCTGGAAAGGACAGGAATAAGAAACAGTTTTATTTTTGAATTCAGGAAGTCCTGAGTTGGAAATATTTTGTCTATATGCTGCTGAAAATCTGAAACATTAATTATGTAGCTTAGCTCTTTCTTCTCATTGTTTATCGTGAGTGGTTAAAAGAAGCCAGTTGCCACTTTTTACCATTTCCCCTGGAAACCTCGTCAGCCAAATACACAGATTTACTGGGTATCCTCTCCGTCTTCCACCAGTTGCTGCAGTGACAGTGTTGCCAGAAGTTTTACCACTATGGAAAACAATAAAACGAGCTTATTGTTCTCAAGCTTCCAATAAGAATTTCTGCACTGCTCTTCCAACTTCCATGAACAGTTCCCTCCTTGCCTTTCTTAGCCTCCACCAGGTCACAAAGCCAGTGCCACATGTTTCAGGTTTTTGATATGGCAACACTCCACTTCCAGGTACCTATTGCTTTTTATCTATTGCTGTGTAATAGAATACCCAAAAATGAGTGACTTAAAATAGCAGTAGTGTGTTTTTTCCTCATGATTTTGTGGGTCAGCTGTGTGGTTCTTCTGTTGCATGTAGTACGGGCTGAGGACGTTCATATAGCTGCACTCATCTGGGAGCTCAGCTGGGCCTGGAAATTCTAAAATGACCTCACTCATACGTCAGTGGCCTTAATGCTCTGTCAGATAGGAAGTCTTAGTTCTCCTCCATGTGGCTTCTGTCTCTCTACGTGGTCTATCAGTCTTCAGTAATCTTGCCTAAATGTCTTCACATGGTGGCTGGATTTCAAGAGTAAGGAAGCTGAAGGTGCCAGCTGTTTTAAAGGCTAAGCCTAGAACTGACAGTTTTATTTCCACTACTTTCTGTTGATCAAAGCAGGTCACAAGTGGTGCCGATCACAATCCCAAAAGACACAATCCCAAATGCCATATCCCAAGTGTTGAAATACTGAAAGATCAAAATCCATAGTCTAAAATCCCTAATGTCTAATTGAATGCCCAAACCATAACAATATATTTAAAATTAGGTGCAATCAAGGCTTCTAAGAGTGAATTTCAAGTTGTTACCAGTAGAGTTTGTCTTTTTCATTCAGCCTGATGCCTTTGACAGAGAACTCAGATGAGTGGATTGGCCATGTGAGATGGCAATGACAAAAACTTCAGCTTAAAATGCCTTATGGATCTGCATTGGCATTCATTCCAGCTGATGAAATTCCAGGAGTTTTTAGTAAATTAAAGCTGCATTAGCATGAAGAAGAAGCCAGAGAAATTACTGACTGGTTTGAAAATAATGACATGCATGGTCAGATAAGAAGACACGCCATGAGGTTGCTGTTTGACCATCAGTATTGTTTCTACCAAATTTGTGTTATGCATGTAAGTGCATGTGAAATGGATTTCCACGTACCCAAAACAGCATAGAAACATGGCACAGAAGATGGGAAATTTTAATAGGGAATACTCATGCAGGTGCATATCAAATCATAGAAGAAGTTCAGAAAAAACAGTGCCACATAGAAAATGAATCTGAATGTATTCTCCAAGGAGACTCATGCCCTAGAAGAAAAAATGTGGCTGGTTGTGGTGGCTCTCACCTGTAATCCTAGCACTTTGAGAGGCCAAGGTGAGAGAATCATTTGAGTCCAGGAGTTTGAGACCAGCCTGAGCAACACAGTGAGACCTCGTCTCTACTAAAAATTTTAAAAAATTAGCAGGGTGTGGTGGTGCATGCCTGTAGTCCTGGCTACTCAGGAGGCTGAGGCAGGAGGATCCCTGGAGTCCAGGAGTTTGAGGTTGCAACAGAGCGAGACTGTGTCTCAAAAAAAAAAAAAGAAGAAGAAGAAAAAAGAAAGAAAAGAAAGAAGAAAGCAACTATTCATTGCAGTGCAAGTTGGCCACCTCTTATGGAGTACACTTGTGCGATTACCTATCATCTATCCCACTTTTTTTATGTGTCGAAGTTTCTTTTTCGTTTTTGTCCACTAGTAGTTATCTTTTTTTAAAAATTTTTTTGAAATAGGAGTCTTGCTCTGTTGGCCAGGCTGGAGTGCAGTGGCATGATCTCAGCTCACTGCAACCTCCACCTCCTGGGTTCAAGTGATTCTTCTGCCTCAGCCTCCCGAGTAGCTGGGATTACAGGTGCACACCATCACGCCTGGCTAAATTTTGAGTTTTTAGTAGATACGGGATTTCTCCATGTTGGCCAGGTTGGTCTCGAACTCTTGACCTCAGGTGATCTGCCTGCCTTGGCCTCCCAAACTGCTAGGATTACAGGCGTGAGCCACCATGCCTGGCTATTTCCACTACTTTAAATTGTCAACATTATTTTTTATAATTCACTATGCTACATATTTCATCTTTGTGTTGTTTTTGGTATTGGAGGTATAGATTGTATAAAGACTTTTAGAGTGTTCTAATTTGTTTTATGCATTTTTTTTTCAAATTCGACTCCACAGAGGTGCGTTTTCACAACATTGACTTTGTGGGTAACCATTGTGCTTATTGATAAAAATGTTGAAACTTTCACAATAAATGAAGAGATATCCATTTGTACATCTGCATTTGTGAAAGATAAAATTTCTCAAGCTCACAGTTCTTTGGGTGACTACATGTGTGATGGCAACCCATCACAGTTTTTGACTGATGTTGTCAAGAGACTTAGGTTATTCATCAAGTTATTTCAGATGACTGCAGTTATTTAAGCTATTTCATTATGACTACAGTTCATTTGCTCATAACTGTTATATCTCTGCAACTGATTAATATACCTGGATGTTTATGCTTACAAAAATGTGTGGTTTTTTGCCTATTTTATTGTGTAAAGTGACCTCTGAAGTATTCTGCCATGTTTTCATAGGTTTCTCAAATAAATGCCCTTTTAAAAATGAACAGAATGGGCACAGTGGTTCATGCCTGTAATCCCAGCACTTGAGGAGGCCAAAGCAAGATTACTTGAGCCCACGAGTTCAAGACCAGCTTGGGCAACATAGTGAGACCCTTTCTCTACAACAGATTTTTTAAAAAAATCAGCTGGGCATGGTGGCACACACCTGTAGTCCTAGCTACTCAGGAGGCTGAGGCAGGAGGATTCCCTAAGCTCAGGAGGTCAAAGCTTTGGTGAAGTACTATGCTGCTACTGTATCAGCCTGGATGACAGGGTAAGACCCTGTCTCTAAAAAAAAAAAAAAAAGGAAAAGAAACTTAAAAAAATGTAAGTAAATGTATTTTAGAGAGTTTTTAAAATTATTTTTTCCAATATTTTCAGGATTTTGATCTTTCGGGATTGTGATTTTGGGGATTTTAGACTTTAGGGATTTTGATCTTCTGGGATTTCAAAATTCGAGATTATGTTATTTTGGGAATTATGGCCGCAACCCACCAGAGACCAGCCCAGCTGAGGAGGCAGGGAAGAAGTTGATGGGGAGAGCAGTGTGCACGTACGGGAGGAGTTGTTGGCAGCCATCTTGGAGGCAGTCTGTCACAGCCGGCTGAACATACTTACACCGTGTCTGCTGAAGCTCATTACCTGTTCAAAGGATGTCTGCCTTTAAGCAGTAACTAAACTGTAAGTCAAAGAAGTGAATTTTTAATGTGGACTTTAAAACATGAGCAATGAATATCCATAATTTCTAATTGGAGGACTGAGGAGATAAAAGTACGATTTTTATTCCCAGAAAACTTCAGCAAACACTTATTAAGCCTTCCATTTTGTATGCACTTTGCTAGGTATTAGAAAGAAATTCAAGAGTATGTCAACAGCTTACGATCTGTGTGACTTAGGGAAAGTCATTTAACTTCTTGGCATCTGTTTGCTAATCTAAAAAATAAGGACCACGGGTTCGGGCCTTGTATACTGCCTGGCATGGGATCATTGCTCACTGAGTGTTACTTTTCTTTCCTTTTTTTTATCTTCCTCAAAAGGATACTGAACATGGCGGCTCCTGTAGTTCTGTGCCCTGTTTTCTTAGCATTAACTGAAGTTCTTTTATTTGGACAGGTACTGCTCACATGATAGAGGCTGATGTCCTTCTTCCAAGTGATGGATCAGAACACAGCCAGCCAATTATGGCCCATCCCCCTGAAACAAACAGTGATAATACTCTACAGGAGTGGCTGACTGAAGTTACGAAAAGCAATAAAGGCATCAAGCTGGATTTCAAAAGGTATTTGTATAAACATATTCAATTTTCTGGGAAAAAATGAATAGCTGTGCCTGACTACCTATTTTTTTTTTTTATGTTATCCAAACTGAAAATGGGATTGTAGACTCTATTTCAGGACTGAACCTAAATGAACCTAAGACCCACTGAGTTATTTACTAAAATTGCTTTTTGGAGACTCTTAAAGGCTAAAGTTAGATTAATTTTTATAAAGGAATTTATCATAAGTGACCATTGTGACAACAGAAAGCTAAGTTAAAAATGTTACGTTTGTTAGAAAGTAACCCAGGAGAGAGAGAGCTGGGAGAAATTCATTGAGCTAGTTAATGCATACCCTATTTGATTTGTATTATTACATTTGTAAAGGGAATTATTTAGAATTCTCCAATAACCAAAGTGTTCCTTAAAAATAATACTTGGAGGCAGCCAGGCGCGGTGGCTTAAGCCTGTAATTCCAGCACTTTGAGAGACTGACGTGGGCGGATCACCTGAGGTCAGGAGTTCGAGACCAGCCTGACCAAAATGATGAAATCCCACCTCTACTAAAAATACAAAAATTAGCCAGGCATGGTGGTGGGTGCCTGTAATCACAGCTACTGGGGAGACTGAGGCAGGAGAATTGCTTGAACCTGGGAGGCAGAGATTGCAGTGAGCCGAGATTGCACCATTGAATTCCAGCCTGGGCGACAAGAGCAAAACTCCCTCTCAAATGATAATAATAGTAGTAATAATAATAATAATATTTGGAGGCATTAATACTGAAGAGCAAGAGTAAGTTGTCATTTTCTTCACTGTGGCCATCACAGGAAATTTTACTTTTGTAGTATTTTGGCCGTGTAAAAATGATAAAGAAAGCCAAAAATATAGAGCAACACTTCAGAAGCACACTGTAAAGCTTATGAAGGCAGCTGCTATTGAAATCTAGGATTGGCAGTAAGCCTACTTCATCTCTGAGTAATATTTTTAAATAGAATTATCTCAAGAAATTAATAAGGACTTGGAATCTTGTAGGATTCTTAAGATGACTCTAACCATTTGTTATGGGGCAAAATATGCCAATAAACTTTATTATACTGTTGGTGAATTAATAGATATATAAAATCTTGATATACAGGAATTTGGATTGACAAGGTCTGGTGAATTAAAGAACTATCTTAAGGTCATAAACCTTTTCTTCGACTGGGTGCGGTGGCTCATGCCTGTAATCCCAGCACTTTGGGAGGCCAAGGCGGGTGGATCACCTGAGGTTAGGAGTTCGAGACCAGCCTGGTCAACATGGTGAAGCTCCATCTCTACTAAAAATACAGAAAATTAGCCAGGCATGGTGGCGTGCATGTGTAATTCAGCTACTCAGGAAGCTGAGGCAGGAGAGCCTCTTGAACCCGGGAGGTGGAGGTTGCAGTGAGTTGAGATTGTGCCACGGCACTCCAGCCTGGGCAACAAGAGTAAAACTCTGTCTCAAAAAGAATAAAAAATAAAAATAAAAAATCATAAGCTTTTTGAGTTATGAATGGTTCAATTTCATTTTATTGACAAAGAAACTTAGTTCCAGAAAGGTTAAGTGATGTACCTAAGGGCAACAGGTAAGCTTTGACGGGTAAGCTACAACCGGATCCTAGGTTTCCTGAAACCAGTCCAGTGTTCTCTACACCATGAAATACAGCATTTGATCTTTAGTGCTTGATGGCTTAAACTTTTAGATCTCCTTGACTTGTCGTGTGCTCAGTTTTTCATGTTTACTCTTGCCCCTTGAATTGCTTCCTGTGACATATTCTTTGGCTTCTCACCAGTCAGATCAGCTCATTCATTCTTAAATGCTAGCAGCTACCACAAAAGGGCTGAGCCGCTGAAACAAAGATTTTGCAAGTTTTCTTTTTTTTTTCAATCATAACATTTGAAGGGGATTCAATATAAACTAATAGGTATATGAACACCTATTACATGTCAGACACTGTTCTAAAAGCATTGCATGGCCTTGCGCGGTGGCTCACGCCTGTAATCCCAGCACTTTGGGAGGCCGAGACGGGCGGATCACGAGGTCAGGAGATCGAGACCATCCTGGCTAACCCAGTGAAACCCCGTCTCTACTAAAAAATACAAAAAAAAAAAACTAGCCGGGCAAGGTGGCGGCGCCTGTAATCCCAGCTACTCAGGAGGCTGAGGCAGGAGAATGGCGGGAACCCGGGAGGCAGAGCTTGCAGTGAGCTGAGATCGCGCCCCTGGACTCCAGCCTGGGCGACAGAGCGAGACTCCGTCTCAAAAAAAAAAAAAAAAAAAAAAAGCATTGCAGGTATTTTTCATTAAATTCTCGTAACAGTCCTAAGAGGTAGGTTATTGCTGTTATGCTCCTCATTTTCCAGATGAGGCAATGGAGGTGGAGGGGGCTAAGGAGCCCACTTGTCACATAGTTGTTAATGGAACTAGAGAGCTATCAGCCTGGCTGGAGAGTTCACACTTTTAATCAGAATGCTACATTCACTCCCTTTGTAAGAGCAGCTGAATGACCTGTTAGTTAAATTTTAGTAGTTACTGTTTTGTGCTTCTAAGTTACTTTATTTGGTAACACAAATAAAAACTATTATATTTTGGCTGGGCGCGGTGGCTCATGCCTGTAATCCCAGCACTTTGGGAGGCCGAGGTGGGCGAATCACCTGAGGTCGGGAGTTCTAGACCAGCCTGACCAACATGAAGAAACCCCGTCTTTACTGAAAATACAAAATTAGCCGGGCATGGTGGCACATGCCTGTAATTCCAGCTACTCAGGAGGCTGAGGCAGAAGAATCGCTTGAACCCGGGAGAGGGAGGTTGCAGTGAACTGAGATCGCGCCATTGCACTCCAGCCTGGACGACAAGAGTGAAATGCCGTCTCAAAAGTTAAAAACAAGTATTATATTTTAAAATTTTATCTGGAGTCTTAGCCAACTCTTCAGTGTTTTAGCCAAGAATTATTTTCCCTTAAACAATGCAATTTTATATAGTTTGTTATAATTTTAAGTATGATATTTATTTTATCACTCTCAATTTTTAAATGAAATTAATAGGAAAGCAGAGTATGATATTTAGAAGTCTGATTTACAAATAACTTTTTAGGAAAAAACATATTCTATAATAACTAAGTTTATATTCTTTTCGGAGACTTAAATAAATCCCACCAAAGAGCAATTTTTGGTAGTATTCCAACCAGGACTTTCCTCTTCGATGATCATCTTGGTGAAGCTTTGGCACTTCCTTATGGGAAACTTAGTACTAGTATATATAAGAATTGAGAATGTTGGCCACTGTATTTTAAATTAGAATTACATGGAATTTATAGATTTAGAAGGATGTGTCTATTTTATAATCCATGCAGTATTGAGCTTTCCAGGCTGGGTCTGTTATTTCTTGTAGTATACAGCAGTCCTCTGTTATCTGCAGTTTCAGTAACCTGCAGTACACCATGGTCTAAAAGTGTTAAATGGAAAATTCCAGAAATAAGCAATTAATAAGTTTTAAATTGCACACCATTCTGAGCAATGTGATGAGATCTTGTACTTTCCCATTCCATCCCACCTGGGATGTGACTCATCCCTTCCCTTTGTCCAGCGTATCCACATCGTATATGCTGCCCACCTATTAGTCACTTAATAGCCGTCACGGTTATCAGATTGACAGATCACAAGAAGAAGGGTGAGTAGGGTACAGTAAGCTATTTTGAGAGAGAGAGAGAGACCACATTCATATAACTTTTATTATAGTATATTGTTATAATTGTTCTAACAAACTATAATTGTTATTACTAGTTTTTGTTGCTAATCTCTTACTGTGCCTAATTTATAAATTACACTTTATCAGAGATAGGTATGTGTAGGGAAAAAAATGCAGAGTACATATAGGGTTGGGTGCTATGTGGTTTCAGGCATCCCCTGGAGGTCTTGGAACATACTCCCTGCAGATAAGGGGGACTACTGTATATTTTATTTTGTTGTTTAGGAAAGTTTGTCCTCAGTCCTTTTTTCTCCCACAAAATGTTACACCTTTTCTTCCAGAAGAACTTTAAAATTACTTTGTCAAGTTTTAGAAAATAAGAACTACAATAAAAAGTTTTTGGTTCCTTAGTGAGGTTTTAAATTTGTTTAACTGCAGGCTTTGTTTTTCTTATTTAAGTTTCTGGTAAGGGAAAATATCATTATCCTTAGTCTACATTAGTGATAATTAAAACATTTACATATAGAATGAAATAAATGTATTAAATTCTTGCCTCACTGTGTTCTTTGTCATAGTTCCTTATGTTTAACTGCACAGTGCTTCGCATGTAGTAGGCACTTAGTAAACACTGGTGGAAGTTCGATTTGTGGGAGAATCGCTGTTTCAAACTGGATTACAGGCACGGTGGCTCATGCCTGTAATCCAGCACTTTGGGAGACCAAGGTGGGTGGATTACTTGAGGTCAGGAGTTCAAGACCAGCCTGGCCAACATGGTGAAACCCCATCTCTACTAAAAATACAAAAATTAGCTGGGTATGGTGGCACATGCCTGTAATCTCAGCTACTTGGGAGGCTGAGGCAGGAGAATGGCTTGAACCTGGGACGTGGAGGTTGCAGTGAGCCAAGATCACGCTGTTGCACTCCAGCCTGGGTGACAGAGCAAAACTCCATCTCAAAACAAAAAAAAAAAGAAAGAAACTGGATATTATCAGATGGAGAATCGATCTTAAACCACTCTATGGCAGCTTACTAAATTGAGAAAGCCTAAGAGGCTCCCTCCTGAAATGTAAACTGGAAATTAGTATTTAACCCAGATTCCATGGACACCAGATTTCTTAAGAAATCAGAGTCCTTTCTGGAAAAAGAGGAGCTTGGCAGGAGACATGCATGGATTAGTTCAAGGTTTGTCCTTACTCCACCTATGAAAAGCAGCACCTCATGGGGGCTTGGCTGCTGCTGTGGGACTGACAGGCAAGCAAACTTTGGAGTCACAGGTACAAGTTGCTTGCTACCAAAAATGGAATTTTGTAGGAGGTACAGCGTTGGATCTCAGAATTGTTGTTTTAACATAGTGTTGACACAGGGCAAGGCAGGGAGAATTTAAAAGAGACAAATGGCAGCGTCTGAATTAAAGTCTGCAGAGTCCAGCATTAGGGTTTATTAATCCACTAAAATCTAGGCCCTCCATTCAGGGGCAGAAGAGTGAGAAGGAAATGTACCACATGGGAGCAGAGGGAAAGGGGCCAGAGGCTAAGGGATAGAGCCTGGGTTCCTCTGGTTTTAGTACATAGTATCCTTGCTCACTGGCAAACGTAACCCAATAAATGATAAGATTATTTAAATTTCTCCTCTTAGAGTAGACGGCCCAAATGGAGTGGAAAGAGGAGAGAGAGAAGTATAGATAGAAGTACTGCCGTCTCTTAGGAAGAGAGAGGGAACTGTGAGGAGGGGTTGGTGAGTGTTCTCCCCTCCAATATCCATCTCCAAAATTCTTAGCCTCCCATTACAATATTCACTACAAGGTAATTTTCTTATAAATGAACATAGGCAAGTAAAAATTATGGAAGCTGATTAAAACCCTACTGTTTCAAAGTCTGTAGGTATCAGCTAGAATATATGTAGGGAAGTAAAAAGAGTGAAGTTGCTTTTTAAATTTAAATTAAAATATGCATGTTTCTAGTTTTCAGAAAATGTTCTTACAATAAAAGAAGAAAAATGAAACAGAAACTTGAAGGAAATACTATAATTTTATATTTTGCAGTCATTTTTAGAATAGTGTTTATGTATCCAAACTCACCCAAGAATACATAAAGGACAGAAGCTACTTTTTTTCTCCAGGGTCATGAGCCTGAATTAGAGATACAGAGCTTGGATCCACTTGGGTATTTCATAAATGTGAATTTACAGGTTATTAAGAGTATTTCATTTATCTTATTTATACATTCTCTAACAAGTTAATATTTGTGTCTTTTTAAAAACTGTTTTCACACTAAGTGATTCTAATATGGAGTTTTGAAACCTCTATTTTGTCCACGAGTAGTGCCACTATTCATATACTTATAGACTGTTTAAGGTATATTCGTGAATAATAAGCACAATTCAATGTTTAGAGATATGGCATATGTTAGCTTTTCCCTCTGGTGCTATGTGATCTCTGATTTTATTTAACCCAGACATTATTGTATTTTTCTTACAAATTTGAGAACATTAAGACCACTAGTCTAAAAGAATTTCTTTTTACTTTACCTAAGGAATCTCTCATTGACAACAAATTATGTTTTTAGTCTGGCAGCTGTAGAACCATCCATGATGCTCTTGGAAAATGTGAAGAGGCATCTGAAGCGCCCTGTATGGATTAATGCCGATATTCTTCCTGGTCCAAATGGAAATAGCAAAGTAATAGATGCAAAACCATTTTTAGACACCGTGACATTCTTCTTTCCAGACGTGACGTTTTCCCTGGGTTGGACAACAGGATGGCATCCTGAGAAAGTCAATGAAGGTAATAATTCTAATAATGTATTTCTTGTTGGTCAAATTAAAATATCCTCCAGGTATAAAAATATTATCTTTAATACAAAGCCCAAAACCCATTCGACAACATCTGAGCCTAATGGAAAAAAAGGCCTGACCCTTCAGGTATGTGTAGACCCTTCCGTCTGCTCTTTCAGATAGATGCCATGTTCACTGGTGATGCTGCAAATTTTAAGAGAGTTCATAGATTTATAGTCATATAAGTAAAGCTTTTGTTAGCAATCTCTTTTTCTAATTTTTAAAAACATAATTTTCCAGATTTTAAAGGAAAGTGGAATATTTCCCTTCTTTTTATCAGGAAATTAGCAGCTAAACTAACATATTCACTTAAGATTTCTGTAAAATGTTCCTTTACTGACTGACCAATATTTTTTACAACTTGCTTTTGATAGAGTATAGAGTTACTTAAAATAGATATATTCTGGCTGGGCGTGTTGGCTCCTGCCTATAATCGCCACACTTTGGGAGGCTGAGGTGGGCGGATCACCTGAGGTCAGGAGTTCGAGACCAACCTGGCCAACATGGCGAAACCCCGTCTCTACTAAAAATACAAAAGTTAGCCACGCATGGTAGCGCGTTCCTGTAGTCCCAGCTATAGCTACTCAGGAGGCTGAGGCAGGAGAATCGCTTGAACCCAGGAGGCGGAGGTTGCAGTGAGCCAAGATTGTGCCACTGCACTCCACCTGGACAATAGAGTGAGACTCTGTCCCCAAAAAAAAAAAAATGTGTGTGTGTGTATATATATGTATTTATTTATTTATTATGTGTGTATATAGTTTATATATAAAGATGTATATTCTCTGTCCATATATATACTTTTTTTTTGAAGTTATTTAGAAACAAGTGTGTTTTCCACGTGGTTTTTTTTTTTTTTAAACAGAGTCTTGCTCTGTTGCCCAGGCTGGAGTGCAGTGATGTGATCTCAGCTCACTGCAACCTCCACCTCCCAGGTTCCTGGGTTCAAGTGATTCTTGTGCATCAGCCTCTTGAGTAGCTGGGATTACAGGTGTGTGCTACCACGCCCAGCTTATTTTTGTGTTTTTTTTAGTAGAGATGGGGTTTCACCATGTTGGCCAGGCTGGTCTTGAACTCCTGACCTCCAGTGATCTGCCCACCTCAGCATCCCAAAGTGCTGGAATTACAGGCATGAGCCACTGCACCTGGCCTTTTTTTTTTTCTTTTTCTTTTTTAAGAAACAGGGTCTGGTTCTGTCACCCAGGCTGAGTGCAGTGGTACCATCATGGCTCACTGCAGCTTTGACCTCCTGGGCTCAAGCGATCCTCCCATCTCAGCCTCCAGAGTAGCTGGGACCACAGGCACACACCATCACACACAGCTAATTTTTAAATTTTTTGTAGAGATGAGGTCTCACTAAGTTGCCCAGGCTGGTTTCAAACTCCTGGGCTCAAGCGATCCTCCCACCTTGGCCTCCCAAAGTGCTGGGATTACAGGCATAAACCACCATGCCTGGCCCCACAATGTCTTAACACGATTTAAATATATATTTTTTGTATATATATATATATATATATATAGAGAGAGAGAGAGAGAGAGAGAGAGAGAGAGTGTCAATTTTTTTTTAACCACTATTTCTACTTTAAGTAAAATGTACAGGTAATTTGGGCAAGCCAAAAAGAAAATTGATTTGATGTTAACTATCACTTAAATAGCTAGTATATACCCCAAAGCTACCTTTTCTTGGAAAAGAAAATTTAACAAAAATAGAAAATCCAAGTTTACAGAGAATAATAATGATGCAGGTGTACCTAAAAGAAGAGCCTTAAAATCTTGAAAGTAAATAAAATCTAGTAGTGTAAATTTTCTTTTCTTATGCTTGAGTGATGAGTAAAACCTTTTTAATTCCTTAATTTTTTTGTTAAATTTGCTCTAGGTCACTTGTGGAATGATTTTTTATCTCCATTTTCCACTTATTTTTTTTTCGCATTAAGTAGCACTTTAATTCACTTAGCATCCAAATGGAAAGTATTATGAATTACCTATGAATTATCTATGGTTTTACCTAATTGTAGTTAATTTAGTCTTTTATTTAATTGTCTTTCAAGATTTCAATCAGTAAGGTTAAATTTTTTTCTTTTCTTTTAAGGGTACAGTTGGACAATGGTGAAAGAGATGGAATATATATGTAATGAACTAAGTCAGCCCGTAACGTTTCCTGTCAGAGCAGCGTTAGTCAGGCAGTCTTGTTCTCAGTTACTTTGGCTGTTAAAGCAATCAAGCAGGTATGTAATAGTTTAACAAATGTGTATGTGAGTGTGTATGAGAGACAGAGATAGAAAGGGCATGAAAATTGATTATTTAAGGGCAGTGTGTATGAGAGAAAGGTAGATGGAAAAAATGAAAACTGATGATATAAGCACACAGACTCTCTCACCAGATTGGAGCTCCTTGATGAACCCTAACTCACTTAACATCATATATTTTACCCCTATTCCTCACAAAAGTTTTTGTACATAGTAGGTGCTCAGTAAGTGTTAGCTGTCTTTTTCATTATGTTATACATTCACAAAAAGTGATGAATGGATAAATTAGCTTCTTTTTTAATTTCATCATAATTTCAGAAATCAGCCAGATGTGGTGGCTCACACCTGTAATCCCAGCACTTTGGGAGGCTGAGGCAGGAGGATCTCTTGAGCCCAGGAGTTTGAGATGAACCTGGGCAATTTAGTGAGAACTTGTCTTTACAAAAAAATTAAAAATTAGCCGAGCAAGGTGGCATGCGCCTGTAGTCTCAGCTATTCGGGAAGCTAAGGTGGGAGCATCACTTGAACCCGGGAGGTAGAGGCTTCAGTGAGCCAAGATCATACAAGTGTACTCCAGCCTAGGTGACAGAGCGAGACCCTGGCTCAAAAATAATAATACTTTCAGAAATCTTTTTTATATAAAAGTTTTAATATGTAATAAAAATTAGTTGGACCACCTATTGAATATTTAAATAGATTATAAAAGTACAGATATTAAAATTTTTATTATTTTGTTTTCTTTTAAGAGGTCAATCAGTAGAACAAAAGAAAAAGTCCAGAATCTGTCATGGAACTTAGTGTAGAAACAAGCTGACTTTTCAGATCTTTGGAGCAAGAAGTTCAACAACTGGTTTTGGGACAACAGGCTATGTAGGAAAAACAATGCTGACACCTTTGCTTATTCCTTGCTCCAAAATACATTCCCAATGAATTAAAGATTTGAACATCAAGCAGTAAATGCATAAAGAATAAACAGGGATGATTCCTTAAATATAGTTTCAGAATGGAGAAGACCTTTAGGCACAAACCCCGGAAACTGTAAAAGGAATTTTGATACATTTGAATCCATAAAAATGGAAAGCAGCTACTAAAAAGGCCCCCAATGTGTATGTCAGAGAAATGTAAAGAATTCTGACAAATAAAAGATTTTTACAAATTACCCAGAAATAGGCCCAGTTTAATAATTCACTATATTGCAGAGAGTAGTGAAAGCAGACAATCATACATTTTTGGCTGGAGTGTAACCTGATCAGTAATTTCCTTGGAGAGAAATTTGGCATATACTCATGAATCTCACTATTGAGACCATGTCTTACTAATAGAAGTTCACATAAGCACAGAGACATAGGTACAGGGATATTCTGGTAGCATCATTTGTAGTAATAAAAGACTTGAAACATTCTAAGTATCTATCAGTCAGACACTGTGGAATAAATTATGGTACACCCGTATGATGGAATATTATATGTTACAGATAATGCAGTAGACCCTATGTTTTAATATGGAATGATCTGTAAGGTATATCATTAACTGAATAAATTAAGATGCAGAATGATAGGTATAGTATGATTCCATTTGCATGTGGGAAAATTGATGTGTAAAAATATTTATAGATAAATTGAGCTTAGAGTAGTTTGAATCAGTGGCTGCTAGCATTATGCTTAAAGAGGAATATTAGGTGATACCAGACACTATACCAATCAGATTCTTAGTTACAAACAATTATGGGGCAACTCTCATTGTTAAAGTATCCCATGATGCTATTTGACATTCTCTTTTTGCAAACACATCATCTATTTATTAACTCTGCCTCTAGTTTTGTTTGTTTTCATTAGTGTCAGAGAAGTGCACTGAAATCAAATAACATACTGTATTAATTTTTTAAAGATTATTATTGAAATTAAAGCATTACATTTAATTAAAATTTTCAATTCTCATGGAAAACGCTAGAATTTTTTAGAATATATCTTCTTACCCCCATTTGAGAAACATTTACAATATAGATGGACTCTGTTTTCTTGGAGACATAATACTCAGATAATCATGTGCACAAGTACCATAAGACTATGGCCACATTTATGAGAGAATTCAGACCAGCCTATATTCCATTTGGGTATATTTTGTTTCATTTTTAATGATGTCACATTGATTTTCACATAGTCATGTGTGTGATAAGAGCACCTAAAATCTATTCTCTTAGCAAATTTTTCAAATACAACAGTGTTAACTATAGTCCTCATACTGTCCATTAGATCTCTAGACTTAGTATCCTGTGTAACTGCAAGTTCATCTACTCGTTATCTTTTAAAGATACCTATTTACTCTCATTTTACTGGTTTTGAGAATCATATTTATCCTCCAAAGTTCTAGAGTCTGCTTGTTTTTCTAATTATTCCATAGAAAAAAACTACAGAACATTATCATTAGTTCTACAGACTTAGAGGTTCTTATATTGTTTGAGATAGGAAGGAAAAGTACATTTATTTTTTAAAAACTTAGCACTGAAGTATTTATGTAGACTACTTTTTATAGTAAAAGCAATGTAGGCCGATAACAGTGTTTCAGATAACAAAATCTGGATAATACAGTTCTACTTTAAAAGACTGAAGGTTAGAATTGCCTCTATGGTGGACCCAGGTGTTTTAATTTTGTTCCTAATAATTTTCTTATCTAATGTTTGTGAGATTACATGAAGACAGCAACCTTGCTTATCTTGATTATCCACAAATCTTCAGAATTTAAAACAATGCCCAGCACATCATAGGAATTTAATAAATAGTTATTAAATGGAAAAACCAAATGCATACAGGCACTGATTCATCATAGAGGGCATTAGAAGCCTGTACTTTCTGGAGAAGTAGTTTTGGTGTTTAAATACAAAAATAGCTATAAAAGGCAGCATTAAGCAAAGAGGCTTAGAGGTTATTTTTGTTACTGTGGTGTCAAGTACCGCCTCAATCACCTTGTGATGTGTGCTAATGCAATTAGTAATACGAATAATATATTACAAAGAGGAGTAGCTTCTAGAGAAAGAATGCTTCTAAAAAGACAGCAATATCCCACCTTTAAACAAGAACCTCATTTTGAGTCAAGCAATTGTACATGAATGAATCTTGCAATGTCAAGAGAGCTATTTGAAATAAAACACTATCACAATATTTCTGTGTCAGGGAACTCAATGAATGATGAACTGCCAATCCCTTTTTGCTTCTCATTTAAGTAGTTGGTGAATCCACTCTGCCATCACACCCATGAACCATGGCGAAGTTTCAGTTTTTGACAGCATACCTGTTCAAAGAACAGGCTAAGTGTTTTTATTATAGAAATTTCAAAATACAGTAACTCAAACAGGAGAGAAGTTTATATTCCTCTCTCCAAACAGTCCAGACTCAGGAAGGTCTCAGGAGAGTAGAGGCTCTTCTCCAACGGTCATCTAGAGCGTAGGTTCATTCTGTCTTGTTCCTCTGCTAACCCTGGGAGTGTCAACATGCACATAAGTAGAAGCTGACATACACCATCACATTCCCGTTCCAGCCCACAAATGTTGAAAGAAAAAAAACATACACCAGAGTAACTAAAATAACCTCTAAGGCTTTTTGCTTAATGCTGCGTTTTATAACTATTTTTGTCTTTAAACACCAAAACTGCTTCTCCAGAAAGTACAGACTTCTAATGCCCTCTATGATGAAACAGTGCCTGTATGCATAAATATATATGTGTGTGTGTGTGTGTGTGTGTGTGTGTGTGTGTGTGTGTGTGTATGAAGGCATATACTAGGTGTATTTAGATGACCTGTATATACTAGGAGTATTTATATTTTTATACTGGGGTGTGTGTGTATATATATATAAAATGCATATACATATATATGAAGGCTATAGATTCTGTATACAGTCATCTGTCAGTATATGTGGAGGATTGGTTCAAGGATGCTCAGCATATACCAAAATCGGCTCATTCTGAAGTTCCCAAGCTGTTCCTGTGGGACTTGAGTACACAGAAAGTCAACCTCCTTATACCCACATTTCAAATCCTGTAAATACTCTATGTCCATTCTCATTTGGTTGAAAAAATCAGTATATCAATGGACTCACTCAGTTCTAAACTGTGTTGTTCAAGAGTCAACTATACTGATACAGATATTGTGTCCAAATCTATATCCTAAATTATCTTAGCATTTTAAAAAATAGTCTTTCAGGGCCAGGTACAGTGTCTCATACCTGTAATCCTAGTACTTTGGGAAGCCAAGGTGGGCGGATCACCTGAGGTCATGAGTTCAAGACCAGCTTGGCCAAATGGTGAAACTCCATCTTTACTAAAATCCAAAAAAAAAAAAAAAAAAAATAGCCATGCATGATGGCAGGTGCCTGTAATTCCAGCTACTTGGGAGGCTGAGACGGGGGAATCGCTTGAACTCGGGAGACGGTGGTTGCAGTGAGCCGAGATCTCACCACTGCACTCCAGCCTGTGCAGCTGAACAGGTCTCTGTCTAAAAATATATATATATAGTCTTTCAATTGATTTTCTTGAGTTTTCTAAGCAAAAAAATTTATTCTCTTCAAATAATGTTAACTTTTTTCAACTTTTGTATCTCTAATTTCTTTTTTATGATGGTTAATACCTCTAGAGTAGTGATTCTCAAGGTATTATCAGTAGTGGTGATTTGGCTCTCCAGCAGACAATGCCTGAGGACGTTTTTAATTGCCACACCAAAAGATGAGGGGTGGGGGGCAGGGATTCTATTGAACAACTAGTGGTAAAGGCCAGGGATTCCGCTTTAGACATCCTACATGGCACAGGACAGCTCCCACAGTAAAGAATTATCTAACTGAAATGTCAGTAGTCAACATTGAGAACTCTAGAACAGTGTTACATAATATTGCTAATAGTGCCCAAACATATCTTATTCTTACCTTTAAAAACAGCTTAGTATTCTGCAAAGATACTACAGAAGTACAGTCATGTATCGCTTTAAGATGGTGATACCTTCTGAGAAATTTTTCATTAGGTCATCTGGGCACAGTGGCTCAGGCCTGTAATCTTAGCACTTTGGGAGGCCGAGGTGGGTGGATCCCTTGAGGTCAGGAGTTTGAGACCAGCCTAGTCAACATAGTGAAACTCCATCTCTACTAAAAATACAAAAATTAGCTGGGTGTAGTGGCGCACATCTGTAATCTCAGCTACTCAGGAGGCTGAGGCAGGAGAATCGCTTGAACCTGGGAGGCAGAGGTTGCAGTGAGCCGAGATCATGCCACTGCACTTCAGCCTGGGAGGCAGAGCAAGACTCTGTCTCAAATACATGGAAATTACTACACAAATACATGGAAATTAAATAATATGTTCCTGAATGACCAGTGGGTCAATAAAGAAATTAATAAAGAAATTGAAAAATTTATTGAAACAAATGATAATGGAAACACAACATATCAAAACCTAGCAGATGCAGCAAAAGCCATACTAAGATGGAAATTTATAGCTATAAGTGCCTATATCAAAAATTTTTTTAACTTCAAATAACCTAACAGTGCATGCTAAAAACTAGAAAAGCAAGAGCAAACCAAACCCAAAATTAGTAGAAGAAAATAAATAATAAAGATCAGGCCAGACACAGTGGCTTACTCCTGTAATCCCAGCACTTTGGGAGGCCAAGGCAGTGAATTACCTGAGGTCAGGAGTTTGAGACCAGGCTGACCAACAAGGCGAAACCCTGTCTGTACTAAAAATACAAAAATTAGCCGGGCGTGGTGGCACACACCTGTAATCCCAGCTACTCGGGAGGCTGATGCAGGAGAATCAGTTGAACCTGGGCAGCAGAGATTGCAGTGAGCCGAAATCATACCGCTGCACTCCAGTCTGGGCAACAGAGCAAGACTCCATTAAAAAAAAAAGCAAAAATAAATGAAATTGAAATGAAGAAAACAGTACAAAAGATCAGTGAAACAAAAAGTTGGCTTTTTGAAAAGTTAAAGAAAACTGACAAATCTTTAGCTCTAGCCAGACTAAGAAAAAATAGAGAATCCAAATAAATAAAATCAGATACGAAAAAGGAGACATTACAGTTGATACTGCGGAAATCCGGAGAATTATTAGTGACTACTATGAGCAACTATATGCCAATAAACTGGAAAATCTAGAAGAAATGAACAAATCCCTAGAGTCATACAACCAACCAATACTGAACCATGAAGAGATCTAAAACCTGAACAGACCAATAACAAGTAATGAGATTGAAGCCTTAAAAAGTCTTTCAGTAAAGAAAACCCTGGGACCCGATGGCTTTACTGTTGAATTCTACCAAACGTTTAAAGAGAGATAACATCAGTCCTATTCAAACTATCCAAAAAATAGAGGAGGAGGGAATACTTCTAAACTTATTCTACAAGGCCAGCATTACCCTGATACGAAAAACAAAGACATATTTAAAAAACAAACAAACAAAAACTACAGGTCAATATTACTGATGAACATTGATGCAAAAATCCTCAGCAAAATACTAGCAACCTGAATTCACCAATACATTAAAAAGATCATTCATCATGACGAAGTGGGATTTATCCGAGGGATGCAAGAATGGTTCAACACATGTAAATCAATCACTGTGATACATCGTATCAACAGAATAAAGGACAAAAACCATATGATCATTTCAATTGATGCTGAAAAAACATTGGGTAAAATTCAACATCCCTTCGTGATAAAAACCCACAAAAAACTGGGTATGGAAGGAGCATGCCTTAACATAATAAAAGCTATGTACAACAGACCCACAGCTAGTATTATGCTAAGTGGGATAAATCTGAAAGCCTTTTCTCTAAGACCAGGAAGAAAACAAGGATGCCCAGTTTCACCATTGTTATTTAACATAGTAATAGAAGTCATAGGTAGAACAGTCAGCCAAGAAAGATATATAAAGGACATCCAAATTGTAAAGGAAGACATCAAATTATCCTTGTTTTCAGATGATATGATCTTATATTTGGAAAAACCTAAAGACTCCACAGAAAAAAACTATTAGAACTGATAAATTCAGTAAAGTTGCAGGATACAAAATCAGCATACAAAAATTACTAACATTTCTATACACCAACAGTGAACAATTAAAAAAGAAATGAGAAAAGTGATCCCACTTAGAATAGCCACAAATAAAATTAAATACCTAGAAGCTAACCAAAGAAGTAAAAGATCTCTATAATTAAAACTATAAAACACTGATACAAGAAATTGAAGAGGACACCCCAAAATGGAGAGATATTCCATGTTCATGGATTGGAAGAATTAATATTGTTAAAATATCCATACTACCTAAAGCAATCTACAGATTCAATGCAGTCTTATCAAAATTCCAATGACATTCTTCACAGAAATATAAAAAAAATCCTAAAATGTATAGGGAACCACAAAGACCCAGAATAGCCAAAGTTATCCTAAGCAAAATGAACAAAACTGGAAGAATCACATTTATCTGACTTCAAATTATACTACAGAGCTATAGTAACCAAAACAGCATGGTACTGGCATAAAAACAGACACAGAGACCAATGGGACAGAATTGAGAACCCAGAAACAAATGCACACACCTACAGTGTTCTCACAAAGCTGCCAGGAACATACACTGGGGAAATGAGTCTTTTCAGTAAATGGTGCAGGGAAAACTAGATAGCCATACGCAGAAGAATGAAACTAGACCCCTCTCTCCTACTATATACCAAAATGAAATCAAAATGGATTAAAGACTTAAATCTAAGACCTCAAACTATGAAACTACTACAATAAAACATTGGGGAAACCCTTCAAGACATTGGTCTTGGCAAAGATTTCTTTAGTAATACCCCGCAAGCAAGGTAGCCAAAGCAAAAATGGACAAATGGGATCACATCAACTCATAAAGCTTCTGTACAGCAAAGGAAATGGTCAACAAAGTGAAGAAACAATGTACAGAATGGGAGAAAACTTTTGCAAACTACCCATCTAACAAGGGATTAATAACTAGAATATGTAAGTAGCACAAACTACTGGAAAAAAATCTAATCTGATTTTTAAATGGGTGAAAGATTTGAATAGACATTTCTCAAAAAAAGACACACAAATGGCAAACAGGCATATGAAAAGGTGCTCAACATCATTGATTATCAGGGAAATGCAAATCAAAATTATGATAAGATATCATCACACCCCAATTAAAATGGCTTTTATCCAAAAGACAGGCAGTAAATGCTGGCAGGGATGTGGAGAAAAGGGAACCCTGGTGTGCTGTTGGTACGAGGATTTCAGGGGTTTTTTTTTTGTTTTTTGTTTTGTTTTGTTTTGTTTTGTTTTGTTTTGTTTTGTTTGAGATGGAGTCTCACTGGGTTGCTCAGGCTAGAGTGCAATGGCACGATCTCGGCTCACTGCAAGCTCTGCCTCCCAGGTTCAAGCGATTCTCCTGCCTCAGCTTCCCAAGTGGCTGGAATTACAGGTGCCTGCCACCATGCCCAGTTAATTTTTTTTTTTCATATTTTTAGTAGAGACAGCGTTTCACCACCCTGGTCAGGCTGGTCTCAAACTCCTGACCTCAGGCTATCCGCCCACCTTGGCCTCCCAAAGTGCTGGGATTACAGGCATAAGCCACCATGCCCAGCCAGGTTTTAGTTTTTTGAGGAAAAAACTATACATAGAGCTACCGTACGATCCAGCAATCTCACTGCCTGGTATGTAAACAAAAGAAATCAGTATATTGGAGAGATAGCTTTACTTCCATGTTTGTTGCAGCACTGTTCCCAATACCCCAGATTTGAAAGCAACCAAAGTGTTCATCAACAGATGAATAGATTAAAATATATATATGGTACTTATACACAATGGAATATATAAGATCTCAGCCATAAAAAAGAATGAGATCCTGTCATTTACAACAACATGGATGGAACTGGAGATCATTATGCTAAGTGAAATAAACCAGACACAGAAAGATAAACATCTCATGTTCTTATTTATTTGTGGGTTCTAAAAATTGGAGCAGTTGAACCCATGGAGATGGGGAGTAGGAGGGTGGTTTACCAGAGGCTGGGATAGGTAGTGGTGGTGGGTGTTGGGAGGGGGGGGTGTGAATGGCTAATGAGCATGAAAAAATAGTTTGAATGAATAAGGCCTAATATGTGATAGCACAACAGGGTGACTATAGTTCATTTAATTGTACATGTAAACATAACTAAAAGAGTATAATTGAACTGTTAAATATCTGAGGGGATGGGAACCCCGTTTTTCAAGTGATCATTACGTAGTACATGCCTGTATCAAAAATCTCATGTACCCCATAAATATATATACCTACTATCTACCCACTAAAATTAAAAGTAAGTGAGCCTCTGCCCATTTTCCAATTCCTGTTGCTCCTGGACTAATCAACCTTGCTGATCCCTTCAGCGTTCTGGGTGGGGTGAGAGGAAGAGCAGCATCCCACATGGGTAGTGAAGCTAGGTGCTTACTTCACTCTTACGTTTCCTCGTAGGAGAACACACAGGCCAAGGAGATCTTTGTTGGCACTGAACTGTCCTGCCTTAGAGGAGGGGTAATGTGGGTAAAGTGAAAAGTTTTACCTTCCTCAATGTGTCTATTCCAGATTTTGTGTGTGTGTATACTCCAATGTAGTAGCGGAGTCTTTCCACTGGACTCCTGGGTTCCCACAAAGGTACTTTTAACCATGAGTTGTTGTCAAAATCAGTGTTTCGGCCAGGCACAGTGGCTCATGCGTGTAATCCCAGCACTTTGGGAGGCTGAGGCGGGTGGATCACAAGGTCAGGAGATCAAGACCATCCTGGCTAACATGGTGAAACCCCGTCTCTACTAAAAAGAATACAAAAAAAATTAGCCGGGCGGTGGCTGTGGGCGCCTGTAGTCCCAGCTACTTGGGAGGCTGAGGCAGGAGAATGGCGTGAACCTGGGAGATGGAGCTTGCAGTGAGCCGAGATTGTGCCACTGCACTCCAGCCTGGGTGACAAAGCGAGACTCTGTCTCAAAAAAAAAAAAAAAAAAGAAAAGAAAAAAAAAATCAGTGTTTCAGTAGGGTAGACAAGGGATAAAAGCTCCTATTCTGCAGTTTTACTCATGTTACATGTCTTCCTGTAATAACACATTGGCTATAACTCAGTTATGTACCTGTACTTAGTTACAGGTAAAGCTGGGAAATGTAGATTTTATTTTGTACAACCTTGTGTCTGGTTAGAATTCAGGAGTTTGTTAGAAAGAAAAAGGAGAATGGTTATTGGAGTAAAAGTACCAGTTTCTGTCATACATTAATAAAACATTATTAATGTTATTTTATTTAAGTGTTTTGTGTGTTACTTTTTTTCTTTTAAAAGTATTTTAAATTTAATTTTTCAAACAAAAAAATTAATTCAAAAGCTTAATGGAATAAAGACTTACACTGTGAAAAGCCTTTCTCTCATCCACCCAGTCTTCCTGCCCAATGTCACTAACTACAATAGTTAGTTTCTTTATACATATAAGAGTAAGTGTAAATATAACTTCTTAATTTCCCCTCCTTTTTACTTTTATCTTTATTATTAATTTTTTTTTTTTTTGAGATGGAGTCTCGCTCTGTTGCCCAGGCTGGAGTGCAGTGGCCAGATCTCTAGCTGGGACTACAGGCGCCCGCCACCTCGCCCGGCTAGTTTTTTGTATTTTTTTAGTAGAGACGGGGTTTCACCACGTTAGCCAGGATGGTCTCGATCTCCTGACCTCGTGATCCGCCCGTCTCAGCCTCCCAAAGTGCTGGGATTACAGGCTTGAGCCACCGTGCCCGGCCATTTTTTTGTTTTGTTTTGTTTGTTTTGTTTTTGAGACGGAATCTCACTCTGTCACCAGACTGGAGTTCAGTGGTGCAATCTTGGGTCATTGCAACCTCTATCTCCCAGATTCAAGTGATTCTCCTGCCTCAGCCTCCCGAGTAGCTGGGACTACAGGTGGGCGCCACCATATTCAGCTAATTTTTTGTATTTTTAGTGGAGACAGGGTTTCACCATGTTGGCCAGGATGGTCTTGATCTCTTGACTTCATGATCCACCCACCTCTGCCTCCCAAAGTCCTGAGATTACAGGCGTGAGCCACCACACTCAGCCTATTTTATTTATTTACTTATTTATTTATTTATTTGAGATGGAGTCTTGCTCTGTTGCCCAGACTGGAGTGCAGTGGCAGGATCTTGGCTCACTGCAACCTCTGCTTCCTGGGTTCAAGTGATTCTCATGTCTCAGCCTCCCTAGGAGCTGGGTTTGCAGGCACCTGCCACCATACCCAGCTATTTTTTTTTTTTTATCTTTAGTGGAGACAAGGTTTCGCCACATTGGCCAGGCTGGTCTTGATTGCCTGACCTCAAGTGGTCCACTACCTCAGCCTCCCAAACTGCTGGGATTACAGGCGTGGGCCACCCCGCCTGGCCCCCCTCATTTTTAAAACAAAAGATAGTATGTCATACACCTTGCTTCTTGATTCTGTTCTTTTCTTTGCTTTTTTTTTTCTTTTCCTTCCTCTTTTTTTTTTTTTTTTAACTTAACAATACATCGTGGAGCTCTTTCTGAAGTAAACTTTCTTGATTTTCTTTCCTAGGTGCATGATATGTATGTATGTACTATAATTGACTTAACAAGCCTCATTTTGATGGGCATTTGGCCTATTTCTAATGTTTTATATTACATTGTTTTCATGAATAACCTTATTATAAATGTTTTCATATGTACAAATATATGTCATCTCTAACTCTTAAAGTATTTTTGTCTATTTCCTCATCTACCTTCATAGTTTTTGCTTTTTAAATGTTTATGATATGCTATATGTTGTGTACACATTCATATCTATTTTCTCTTCATTAAGAATTATACCTTTACCATGGTGTTCTTGGTCTTATTTAATGATTTTTTTTAACCTCAATTCACATTTTCTTTTTGTTTGCTTTGAATAACTTTGCTTTATCCTTTATTTGAAAAGTAACTTAATGGAGTTTTGGTTTTTTACTGTTTTTTTGTTTGTTTGTTTGTTTGTTTTCTTTTTTTGAGACAGAGTCTAACTCTGTAGCCCAAGCTGGAGTGCAGTGGCACTATCTCGGCTCACTGGAACCTCCACCTCCAAGTCTCAAGCGATTCCCGTGCCTCAGCCTCCCAAGTTAATGGGACTACAGGCACGCGCCACCACGCCCAGCTAATTTTTTGTGTTTTAGTAGAGACTTGGTTTCACCGTGTTACCCAGGGTGGTCTCAAGCCCCTGAGCTCAGGCAATTGGCCCGCCTCGGCCTCCCAAAGTGCTGGGATTACAGGCATGAGACACCGCGCCCTGCCTTTTATTTTTTTCTTTTTTTTTTACTGTCTTTTCTAGGAGTGATTTATGATTATTTTTCAAAAGTTTTAAATTTACAGAAAAGTTGCAAAAACTACCACATTTCCTTCACCCAGATTCCCCAGTTGTGAACATTTTCCTGCATTTGTCCATTATTTCTCTATACATATATAATTTTCTGTTTATGTTTTTCTGCATGAGCCTCGTTATCCGTAAGTACTCCAGAGGATACCACCCCGAAGGACAGCTTCTGTATTACCATCATGCAGCCTCCCAGTCAGGAAGTCAGCATTGGTACAACAGTACCATCCAGTCCACAGACCCCATTCAGATTCTGCCAACCATTGCAACAATACCTCTTTTCCTCTTCTGATCCGGAAAACCCTCCAAGAACATGCATTGAATTTAGTTATCACATCTCCTCAGCCTACTTCACTCTGTAATAGTTCCTGTTTCCTTCTCTGTCATATACTTAACAATCTTAAAGATCATGGAGACTTGAAAGGAGAGGAGATTGTGATAGAGCAGTAACACCAAGGTGCTTCCTCAACTGCTGGTCATGTTCTATTTGCACTGGAGTTCACTTTATAATAATCTGATAAAATTTATATTTATGTTTTATGTACTTTTTTCTATGTGTGTTATTTCACAATAAAGAAGGTTAAAAAATGAAGTTTGAGAATTAATATCAATGAATACAATTTAAGATACCCTCAGGCAATGGTTTTTCCATTTCAGTCTAAATAGAATTAAGTGAATATTAAAAGAGGCAAAATAATACTGGGAAGCTCTTCTTTTTACCTAAATGATCATAACCATGTCTTTTCATAAGATTTGTCACCGTGGTGCCCAGATAAAGTAATAAAGATTCCATTTTAGCAAAAAATGTAGGTTTCAGAACTAATTTTCATTTTTCATTTTCTGTGTCCCTGAGCTATAGTTTAAAATTCTTTTTGGTTTGTAATATGATACTGCTGTGGGGCAATATCCAAATTGCTTTCCTCTGTTGCATTTCCAGAATGGTGTCACCATCCTATAAGGGCAGGAATATGTCAATATGACAGGAAAATATGCCTTGGTTAGGCAGTTCTTCCTTATCATTAGCAGAAAAAATGCTTTGGAAATTTTTCCCTGGATTCTGACAAGCTTACAGGGAATATAAATATGAAACTGCTTAACAGCTTTGCATTTCCCTAGACTTGAATGCAACAGTAGTAGTGTCACCAGAAGAAATGAAAGTATACAGTTTAAGTAACATGAACATTCTGAGCATATTCTTACATCCATAATGAATTTACATAGGTTGTTGGTTTTCAGCTCATCAGATAAAGATCTAAATGTATTCTATTTGTCATTCTTAGTGGTATCTCTTGGCATTCTTGTATCTCATACAAAAACCTCCAAAAGAAACAGCAGGGCCTCCATACATGACTCTGAGTGTTGTAGATATCAGTGACATTTGTGTCTCTTCACAATCCCTTCCCATTGTGCTTTTCACTCTGACGAGGCTCCTGAACAAACCCAGGTTACAGATTCCTCCATCAGCAACACAATCTCTTCTATTCCTTTTTCCAAAATTAGACCCATTTCCCATGCCACCCGTCTGGTTTCTTAGTCCATTTAACATTCTTGCAATTCAGATAGAGCAGTTATGTCATTTAGACAACAGCAGTATGAATGTTTTTTGTCTCTAGTCCCTCTTCATGAAAGAATGGAATATGAAAGTACAGTTACACCGTTGCTGATTAATTTTTTCGTCTGAGTGAATTTGAGTTAGAGATAAATGAAAGTATTTTTAGGCTTATTGGAATGAGTCATCACTTTCTTCCACTTTTAACTATATAATTCTGTTTTATTTCAATGCAGGTACAGCCTGACTATTTGGACTGGAAAAAATGATAACTATTCCATTGAAGATTTACTTTACATTAGAGACCATTTTGACAAAAAACAAGTTTTCTATGACATCTTGGAACCACAAAACCATGAATTTAAACAAGCTATTGGAATCAAAGTTAATCTCTAAGAAGAAGATTCTCCTCAATTATTTCCTGTGTTTTGGTTTCATAATCCTCTCCATTGGTCTGAATTAATTACCATATAAATTATGGTTATTCGTTTACGTTCCAAGTCATCTAATCAAGAAACGTTTACTGTGTGCTTACTCTGTGGGCATATGTCCTTATAATAATGCACTTACATAAAAGATTTGGAAAGAAGAGAGTTATTTCCACACGTGGCCTAGTCTAATAATAATTCAGGAAAATGATACTCTACACCCCTTTATAAAAAATAGTTTTGATAAACTAAAGATGATTGGCAGAATCCACATGTTATAAAACAGGTATAAACCACATGTGCTTGGCACTTGCATTACAGAGATTATGAAAAATATGGTACTCTCTTTTCCTTTTTTCCTAGAAAACTGTTTTTTTTTCAGAGATAATAAAAAAGGAAGAGAGCTTTTAAAGTGTGTTTAATTTTCACAGGGGTGAGCAGCTGTCTTATATCAAGATTAATCCATTTCCTGAAACTATTAGATCTAGAATTTCCATGTCATTGGGAAGCATGCTAGTGGCTAAATATTTTTTTGTATTTCTTATTTCTATAGTATCTGATTTATAGTGAACAATATACTATTGGAGAGCAGTTTTAGTCTTTGTAATATATCATTTGTTTTCCAAGTTTCTTACTGCCACCACCTTCATTCAGGTCCTTGTTCTACTAGTAGAATTTTATGAAATACTTTTTTCATGGCTCATTGCTCACACTCTACTCAGAGATAACCTGATTTTTCTGCTAAACAAAACTTTCTTTTCTTTTTCTTTTTTTGTTTTATTTTATTATTATTATTGGGTGTTTTTTTTGTTTGTTTGTTTTTTTGTTTTTTTTGAGACAGAGTCTTGCTCTGTTGCCCAGGCCGGAGTGCAGTGGTGCGATCTTGGCTCACTGCAACCTCTGTCTCCTGGGTTCAGCCCCCTGAGTAGCTGGGACTACAGACAGTTGTGCGCCACCACACCCAGCTAATTTTTGTATTTTTAGTAGAGATGGGGTTTCACCATGTTGGCCAGGCTGGTCTCAAACTCCTGACTTCAGGTGATCCACCCACCTTGGCCTCCCAAAGTGCTGGATTGCCGGTGTGAGCCACCACGCCCAGCCAAAACTTTCTTAAATACCTCTTTCTTTATGCCAAATCAAAAACCTTCAAGGGCTTAAACTCAATTTTACTCAGTTTTCGTCTTTCAAGACCCTTCATAATGCAGTCCCACCTAAAAGTCAATTTGCTGTGCTCCAACACAGTTACTCATTTAAAAAATTTATTCAACATCAATGGTTTCTAAATCCTACTTTAACCATTAATCTTAACTATTTAGTTATGTTCACTAATTGACGCGTGCATGTTAACTATGTCTCCTCAGCTAGGCTGTAGATTCCTTTATGGCAAAGGTTCATGCTTAAGTATCTTTTACAGTGTCTGGCATAGTCCTGAGAAAAACATCCAGAAAAATATGTTGCTGCGTTGATTTATTAACAAGTAATTTACTAGTGAATGTCGTAAAATATGTAATTTGCCTTTTGTTAACCGTTTTTCTCCTAGAGAATAAGGTAGTTCTATATAGAGAAAAGAGCTTGGGTTTTGAAATCAGACAGGTTTTCTTGACAGCCCCACCTCTATCCCGTACTAGCCATAGACTTTGGGAAATCTTTAATGCCATTGACTCCAGGCTCACTTGTCTATAAAACAGAGGTGGGGGAAGGGTTGTTGTGAGGATTATGTGAGATTCATGTAATAGAGACATCTAGCTCAATGACATAGCGAATGCTCAGCCAAGTTACTCTTCTTTTAGACTTATCCTGTGATCATGTTCATTATAGATGGATAGCACTAAGAGATACAACATGAAACACTGTAGACCTGCAAATACTTAAAGGCAATTGTAGTATTTCCACTTGAAAATTCAGCTCTAGTCAAATGGAATCCTTCTTGTCAAATCATACATAACCTAAAACTTTACTATCCATGGCTGTTTGCCAAAGACAAAAGGTGCAATTTCATTATAAAATTTCAACAACTGCTATAGAAAATAATTTTTAAAATTATAGTAAAAAAGTAATTTATGAATTTTCTACAAAGACCATGCATTACTAAAGACAAGTGAATTTATAAATAAACTGCCTTTTGTTGAAGTTCGAAGTAAAACTCACTTGTCCGGAATATTATTTTTACTACGTAATTGTCCTACCTTTGATAATATTTTTTAAAATATTAGTATTATGGTATAAAATTATATATTGAGAAATCTATAAGCCTGATATCACTTAGATTAATTTTTTTTTTTGAGACAGAGTCTCACTCTGTCACCCAGACTGGAGTGCAGTGGCACAATCTCGGCTCACTGCAACCTCCACCTCCCGGGTTCAAGTGATTTTCATCCCTCAGCCTCCCAAGTAGTTGGGATTACAGGACTGTGCCATCATGCCTGGCTAATTTTTGAATTTTTAGTAGACAGGGTTTTGCCATGTCGGCCAGGCTGGTCTGGAACTCCTGGCCTCATGGGATCTGTCCGCCTTGGCCTACCAAAGGGCGGGGATCCAGCCTCACTTAGATTAATATTTAAAGGTATATTTTAAACTGTTGTCAGGAACAAAAACACATAAGAGAATTATAAAATGTATTCTGTTGAAAAGTAAAATTTTAATAGCTATCCATATGGGAAAAAATAACCTTGGTCCCTACCTTATGCCATATAGAAATAATTTGAGATGGATCTTAGGCCAAAATGTCAAAGCTAAAACCTTAATGCATTTAGAAGAGAATAAGAGAGAATGTTTTCAGGACTTTGGGGTAGGCGTAGGTTTCTTGTAACCCAGAAAACACTAGCCATAAAAGGAAACGTTGATAAATGGACTTTATCAAAACTTAAAACTTCTCAGAAAAGACACCATTGACACATATCTGACAAAGTGTGTATTACTCCTGTAAACTATAAGAAAAAATCCCAAAAAACTGACTAAAAATGGGCAAAAGACTTGAACAGATACTTCACACACAAAATAATTCAAATGGCCAAAAGAATATGAAAAGGAATTCAACAGCATTACTTATTCAGGAAAGCCAAGTTTAAGCCACAGTAAATGCCAGTACATACCTACCAGAAAGGTTAATATTATAAGGACTAAAAACACCTTTTAGGAAAAAAAGGAAAACAGTTTGGGAGTTTCTAATAAAGATAAGTATATCTCTACCTTAAGACCCAGCCACTCTATCTATAGCCATATACTCAAGAGAAAAGTGCTTATATGTTTGCTTTAAAAGACTTGTAAAAGAATGTTCATAAAAACTTTATCCTTAATAGCAAAAAACTGGAAACAACCCCAATTTTCATCAGTAAGAGAATTTATAAATAATGGTAGATTCATACAATGAAATTACTACACAGCACTGAAACGGTTTGAACTGATATAACAATAAAGATGATTATTAACAACATCATGCAAAAAAAAAAAAAAAAGCAGGCACAAATGAATACATATTATCTGGATCCATTTATATGAATTTCAAGAATAGTAAAAACTAATATATGGTGCTAGAAGTCAGAATAGTAGTAACCTATGTGGTTCTGTGGGGTTTTGTCTGGGATGGAGCATGTTGGAACTTTTTTGGGTGTTGAAAATGTTCTGTATCTTGTTCTGGGGGGTGGTTATTTTGATGTGTACATAGGCAAGGCAAAAAACATTGAGTTGTAACATTTAATATTTGTGCATTTTACTGTATGTAAATTATATATCCATTTTCAATAATATTTTTAAAGGCCTTGATGTACAGAAATCCAATAGAATACTATGCAGAAACTGAAAGTTTGACTTTTTTTAGTTTTTCATTTTTTTTTGAGACAGTGTCTCACTCTGTTGCCCAGACGGGAGTGCAGTGGAGCGATCTCAGCTCACTGCAACCTCCACCTCCCAGGTTCAAGCAATTCTTCTGCCTCAGCCTCCTGAATAGCTGAGATTACAGGCATGTGCCACTACAACCAGCTAATTTTTTTGTACTTTTAGTAGAGATGGGGTTTCACTGTGTTGACCAGACTGGTCTCGAACTCCTGACCTCAGCTGATCTGCCCGCCTCGGCCTCCTAAAGTGCTGAAATTACAGGCATGAGCCACTGCATCCGGCCCAACCTTTATTAACGTGGGAAGATGTTACAGCATACTGCAGGTTGTAAAAGAGCATATATATGGCTGGATACGGTAACGCATGCCTGTAATCCCAGCACTTTAGGAGGCCAAGGTGGGCAGATCACAAGGTCAAGAGTTCAAGGCCAGCCTGGTCATCATAGTGAAACCCTGTCTCTACTAAAAATACAAAAAAATTAGCTGGGCGTGGTGGCGGGCACCTGTAATCCCAGCTGCTGAGGAGGCTGAGGCAGGAGAATCACTTGAACCCAGGAGGTTGAGGTTGCAGTGAGCAGAGATCACACCATTACACTCCAGCCTGGGTGACAGTGTGAGACTCCATCTCAAAAAAAAAAAAAAAAACATATATATAATGTAATAAAAGTGTATATCTTTGTATGTATAGAAAGTTTTTGCAAAGAAGTTCAAATGCACAACATAATGGTTAAGTGCCACCTATTTGTCCCCTCTAAGTTGATGTCTAATATAGTGATGTTGAGATCACATAGCATCCAAAGGCTATTTCCCAAGACTGGCAGAGCAATCCTAATTCCAGAAGAGACTTTAATAAGAAAATCAATTGTTCAAAAATTCAAAGGCTTTTAATAGAGTGGCTTATTGTCCTGTGAGTGGTATAATTTGTTAATTAGCCAGGTATGTACTTATCCAGTGGGAAATGATTAAAAGTAATTTGGAACAGTTTTTAATTTGCTTCTTTGTTGGAGTTGGGGTCATGGGTTTTGTTTTGTTTTGTTTTGTTTTTGTTTGTTTTTTCTATAATTACAAAGAAAATTAAGTACCTAGTCAATATATAGACACATGCTGTATCTCTGACCTTGTTATTTAGGGCAAGATCCAAGGGAGCTCCCAGACCTAAGCAGCAGGAGCTTGGGCTCCAGTGTCCTAGTGTTCCACATCAATGTTACTCTTACTCTTCATAGTAATTACCTCTTTATATCCATCAGCCTTTGGTCTGGGGAACCAGCTTGTCCAGCCACCTGTATCTTTCATGACGGAATCTCATGTCAAGACGTCACAGCTCAGTAGGGACTTGGGGGGTAGATGGGGGAGCGAAGGGGCAGGCATCTAAACAATGTCTGATATGCTGAGGCTGTGCAAATAATTCCATAGTTGTCCCTATGTAATTCAGAAATGGAGCTTACAGTAATCTAGTCTTGGGAGAGAGACCTGTAAATGATAAGTTGAATATTTGCTAAAACTCCTTTGATGGAATAACACATGGCTTGTGGAGTAGTCCCCAAAGAGACAGCCGTCTGTTTTAATTGGGAGGGAACACGAGCTGTGTCTTGAAAGATGAGTAAGATTCACCGGGTAGACTGACAGGGGAAGGACCTTTCAGACCCAGGCACCTGAGCCACGCGGGAAAGAGCCTGATCAACCTGCTCAGAAATGTTTCTGGGGCCATGACACTGTGAGACACGAACCAGATTTATTTTCTGTAGTAAGGAGTTGGCTGCTTTTCTTAGGGAGTGGGAGTTATTATACTACTTTAATTAGGGAAGCATTATTATCAGTTTTAAATGTTAGAAAAGTGATTATGATGGTGAGAAGGAGGAAATCGATTGGGAGATTTGGAATCCTCAAAGTGAAAGAAGATGAAGGCCTGAATTAAGGAGACACCAAAAGGGGATGGAGAGGCTCAAGAAATAAAGGTTATGGACGGGCGTGGTGGCTCACGCCTGTAATCCCAGAGCTTTGGGAGGCTGAGGCAGGTGGATCACGAGGTCAGGAGTTCAAGACCAGCCTGGCCAATATGGTGAAACCACGTCTCTACTAAAAATACAAAAATTAGTTGGGCATGGTAGCGCACGCCTGTAGTCCCAGCTACTCAGGAGGCTGAGGCAGAAGAACTGCTTGAATCCGGAGGCAGAGGTTGCAGTGAGCCGAGATTGCACCACTGCACTCCAGCCTGGGTGACAGAGTGGGACTCCATCTCAAAAAAAAAAAAAAAAAAAAAAAAAGAAAGGAAAAGAAAAGAAAAAGTAAAGGTTAAAAAGGAATAATTTGTAGTTGAATGAGTAGTATGGGGGAGAGGGAGGAGTCTAGTATTTTTAGGTTGGGTGACAGAGTGTTAAGATAATACCACTGACCCCATCAGGATGGAAAAGAGCCAGGTGTGGCTATATTTCTCAATGGCTCTTTGATGTTACTTCATACCAACTTGGAAAGAAAAATGAAAATCCTATCCGCCTGACCCTGAACTCACTCTAAGATACTCTTTAAAAAAAAAAAAATGTAATCCTGCCAGTTTCTTTTTTTCTTTTTTAATTTTTTATTTTCATAGGTTTTTGGGAAATATGTGGTATTTGGTTACATGAGTAAGTTCTTTAGTGGTGATTTGTGAGATTTTGGTGCACCTATCTCCCGAGCAGTGTACACTGAACCCAATTTGTAGTCTTTTATCCCTCACCCCTTTCCCACCTTTTCCATGAGTCCCCAAAGTCCATTGTATTATTCTTATGCCTTTGCATCCTCATAGCTTAGCTCCTACTTATGAGTGAGAACATACAATGTTTGGTTTTCCATTCCTGAGTTATTTCACTTAGAATAATAGTTTCCAATCCCTTCCAGGTTGCCGTGAATGCCATTAATTCACATTCCTTTTCATGGCTGAGTAGTATTTCTCATACATATATATACACACACACACTCATATATATATAAAACAGTTTACTATGCACTAATTGATTGATGGGCATCTGAGTTGGTTCCACATTTTTGCAATTGCGAATTGTGCTGCTATAAATATGCATGTGCAAGTATCTTTTTTGTATAATGACTTTTCTTCTGGGTAGATACCCAGTAGTGGGATTGCTGGATCAAATGGTAGTTCTACTTTTAGTTCTTTAAGAACTCTCCACATTGTTTTCCATAGTGGTTGTACTAGTTTACATTCCCACCAGCAGTGTAGAAGTGTTCTCTTTTCACTGCAACCACGCCAACATCTGTTATTTTTTGATTTTTTGATTATGGCCATGTTTGCAGGAATGAGGTGGTATTGCATTGTGGTTTTGATATGCATTTTCCTGATCATTAGTGATGTTGAGCATCACTAATGGGCCCTTAGCCCACTTTTTGATAGGATTGTTTGCTTTTTTTCTTGCTAATTTGTTTGAGTTCATGGTAGATGCTGGACATTAGTCCTTTGTCATATGTATAGACTGTGAAGATTTTCTCCCACTCTGTGGGTTGTCTGTTTACTCTGCTGTCTGTTCCTTTTGTTGTGCAAAAGCTCTTTTGTTTAATTAAGTCTCAGCTATTTATATTTGTTTTTATTGTATTTGCTTTTGGGTTCTTGGTCATGAAATCTTTGCCTAAGCCAATGTCTAGAAGGATTTTTCTGATGCTCTTCTAGAATTTTTGTAGTTTCAAGTCTTAGATTTGAGTCCTTGATCTACCTTGAGTTGATTTTTGTATAAAGTGAGAGATGAGGATCCAATTTCATTCTTCTACATGTGGCTTGCCAATTATCCCACCAACATTTGTTGAATAGGATATCCTTTCCCCACTTAATGTTTTTGTCTGCTTTGCTGAAGATCAGTTGGCTGTAAGTATTTGGGTTTATCTTTGGGTTTTCTATTTGTTCCATTGGTCTATGTGCCTCTTTTTATACCAGTACCGTGCTGTTTTGGTGACTATGACTTGATAGTATAGGTTGAAATCAGGTAATGTGATGCCTCCAGATTTGTTCTTTTTGCTTAGTCTTGCTTTGGCTATGTGGGCTCTTTTTTGGTTCCACGTGAATTTTAGGATTGTTTTTTCTAGTTCTGTGAAGAGTGATGGTGGTATTTTGATGGAAATTGCATTGAATTTGTAGATTGCTTTTGTAATCCTGCCAGTTTCTTAAAGACCATCCTTCTCCCCCACTGCCTCCTCTTAGTAATCTCTACTACATAATTGAATAGTTTCAAGGCTGGGCACAGTGGCTCACACCTGTAACCCCAGCACTGTGGGAGGCTGAGGTGGGAGGATCCCTTGAGTCCAGGAGTTCAAGACCAACCTGGACAACATAGCAAGACCCCATCTCTATGGAAGAGAAAAAAAATTTCAGTTATTTCATAATATTAAACAATAAAACTATCCACACAATTCCACCTTCAGAATGGAGAGAAAGCCGGCAGAGTTTGAAAGGGGCTCACCCAGCCACCTCTCCTCTCAAGAAAGCTGCCTTTGGTTTCTATACTTCTGCTTGCCGAAGGAACCAATCTGACTAAATCTGGCAACTAAACTGGTCTGGGTTTGATTGCTACTGTTGAATCTTCAGTGAAACTGGTCATTGCCACTTTCTTCTTTATCCCTTCCTTGGAGTGAAATAATATAACCAAGTTCAAAAAATTTAATTGAAATATTCAGTGTGAGAGTCTGTTGCCCTTTGTCAATTCAGGGGCTAATGGGAAAACTCTGGCTTAGAATAGAATGAGTTCTTCAAGCAGCCTATGCAGCTCCACCCCCAATCTGGGTCAAGGAGTGTTTTCCAGACTTCTCCAGGCAGATGTGTGGGCCTCTTCCCGATGCTGCCCCTTCCAATGGCTGTGGACAGGAAACTCCAGCTGAGTACAGTGGTGCCTCCCTGTAATCCCAGCTACTCAGGAGGTTGAGGCAGGTGGATCGCTTGAGCCCAGGAATTCCAGACCAGCTAAGTACCTGGTGGTCACCCCAATCCTTTATTCTTGGGGGTTCTGAGGCCTTGATAGTCCTGCCTGTGTATAGTTGAGATAATCTACATTTGTGTCTGGCCATGATAGTATAAGGGGGTGTTCCATGGGTTCCTCAGATTCCACCCATGCTCCTTGTAGCTCCTATTTTGTGGTTCTAAGAATCACTCCAGCCAACACCATGACCCCTTTATCTCCTATGAAGGAAACTGGAATGACCAGGTAGTTATTTCAGCTTCCATTTCAGGGGAACTACCATAGTATCCTTTGGTGGAAGTATTCTTCCCTTGGATGCCAGATTATTGATATCAGTGGTATCAGTATCAGTAGGGCTCAGAGTTGCAGGGGTAGGATAACAATTTTTTTTAATTGACAAGAAGATCCTTTTTGAAATGTTTTCAACTTCAATCGTTTTCAAATTTTTCTGCTAAATCTGAAACTGTTAATAAGTAAAGATTGTCTCAAAGTACTATCTATTTAAAAAGACTTTAAAGATTATTCAGTAAATGGAATCTTTTTTGTTAAATCTCTGATTTAACATCTCCTCTTCCATGTCCATCTCCTCTTCCTCTTTCCAAAAATGGTGACTCATGTCTTCCTAGGACAGGCTTTTCCATAGATAGACAGCTCCAGTAGCTAAGAGAGAACTGAAATATTTCTGTAACTTAATTTTCTGGTTCTAATTTATCTTTATTTGGAGGACTCTGAATAAGTCATTACATTGGTTCTTTTAGTATCTAAGGCCAGCCATCTAATCTCAGCTGAGTCTTTTTATCTCCAAGCTAAGCAGCAATTCTTTTACTTATTTAAAAAAATTTTTTTAGATTCTATCACTTTCATCTTTTACTGCATATTCTTTAGTTTAAGATATGGTACCTAGAATTAAAAACACCGTTTCATATTTGATCTCTGAGTGCTAAGATTCAGGAGTAGACACTGATTAAATAATGTATTCAGGCTGTTAGCACTCCCAACAAACCTGCATTAGTTAATTAACTGCCCCATGTTGTTTCAATTTAGGATCATTAAGATGCAAAGCATCCCTTCAATGATTATGAGAAACATAAGAGAGAAATAAACGTTTTATTACTTACAGGTCCTGGGGTATACAGTATACCTGGAGGCCACATGCAGGGATGTCAGGGAGTACATGGAGAGAGAGAGGAAGGGACCCAGGGGTCAACGCCTTTATTGGGTCCAGGGTATTATCCAAACAGGTTTCCCAAGGGGAATCTGAATTGGTGGGTTTAAGGTAATCAGGCATGGGTTCTAGGAGGTCACACAGTGACTAAGAGGTGACCGCTGTGGCATACCTGCACAATCCATGTGGGGTGTGAGGGTCAGCAGGGCCAGTCAAGCAGGGTGTATCTAGTTGTTCCTTAGGGAAGTCCCCAGGAGCAGTTACATAAGGCAGGTATCTGGATCGACCATGCTGCGGAAGTGGGAGGCGGTGTAGAACTAGCAGTGTGTCAAGGGTGACTGAACCTTGCTTCTGGTATGAGAAAGTCCAACTCATATTCAAAATGGATGCTGAGGTAACATAAGATTTTAAGAATTCACTAAACATATAAATTGCTGATCATCCTAATCTTTTTTTTTTTTTTTTTTTGAGACGGAGTCTAGCTCTGTCACCCAGGCTGGAGTGCAGTGGCTGGATCTCAGCTCACTGCAAGCTCCGCCTCCCGGGTTCACGCCATTCTCCTGCCTCAGCCTCCCGAGTAGCTGGGACTACAGGCGCCTGCCACCTCGCCCAGCTAAGTTTTTGTATTTTTAGTAGAGACGGGGTTTCACTGTGTTAGCCAGGATGGTCTCGATCTCCTGACCTCGTGATCCGCCCGTCTCGGCCTCCCAAAGTGCTGGGATTACAGGCTTGAGCCACCGCGCCCAGCCGATCATCCTAATCTTATACAACTGATTTTAAAACCTAAATGTGGGTATTTATGATGCTTACACTTTAGGCTTTTGGTTTTGATCCATTGTTCCAGCTAATCGACATTCTTTTGAATTGTTTTTGTAATTTGTTGTGTTAGCTATTCTTCCCAGTTTTTCCTTTCCTGGCCTTCTCTTATAAGAATGATCACCTGAGGTCAGGAATTCGAGACCAGCCTGACCAACATGGTGAAACCGCGTTTCTACTAAAAATCAAAAAAATGCTGGGCGTGATGTTGGGTGACGGTAACCCCAACTACTCAGGAGGCTGAGGCAGGAGAATCTCTTGAACCTCGGAGGCGGAGATTGCAGTGAGCCAAGATTGCGCCATTGCACTCCAGCCTGGGTGACAAAGTGAGACTCCATCTCAAGAAAAAAAAAAAAAAAAAGAAGGGTAGACATTCAGGCCTGGTGCAGTGGCTCACACCTGTAATCCCAGCACTTTGGGAGGCCAAGGCAGGCAGATCACTTGAGGCCAGGAGTTTGAGACCAGCTTGGCCAACATGGTAAAACCCCATCTCTACTTAAAAAAAAAAAAAAAAAAAAGAAATTTTAGCCAGGCGTGGTGGTGCACATCTGTAGTCCCCGCTACTCAGGAGACTGAGGCAAGAGAATCGGTGGAACCTGGGAGGTGGAGGTTGCAGTGAGCCAAGATGGGGCCATTGCACTTCAGCCTGGTAGACAGAGCAAGACTCCATCTCAAAAAAAAAAAAAAAAAAAAGAAAAAGAAAAAAGAAAAAAAAAAATGAATGGTAGACATTCAAAGAAGGTACACAAAAGACAGATGTCACCTTGGGGAGGCCAGTGGGCAGCGCCAGTAAATCTGGTGGGTTTGTGATGGTCCACCATCTGGCCCTCTTGGAGACTTAGAAATGAGATCTGAGGAATACTGGCATAAGGCTATATAAGCTCAAAATTTTTTTTTTTTTTTTTTTTTTTTTGAGACGGAGTCTCGCTCTGTCGCCCAGGCGGGAGTGCAGTGGCCGGATCTCAGCTCACTGCAAGCTCTGCCTCCCAGGTTTACGCCATTCTCCTGGCTCAGCCTCCCGAGTAGCTGGAACTACAGGTGCCCGCCACCTTGCCCGGCTAGTTTTTTTGTACTTTTTAGTAGAGACAGGGTTTCACCGTGTTAGCCAGGATGGTCTCGATCTCCTGACCTCGTGATCCGCCCATCTCGGCCTCCCAAAGTGCTGGGATTACAGGCTTGAGCCACCGCGCCCGGCCTATAAGCTCAAATATTAATGTATAAGAATATCATCCCCAATTGCATTATGTCTTCTTGTTTTAAAATGTAGGTGATACGGTTTGGCTCTGTGTCCCCAGCCAGATCTCATCTTGTAGCTTTCATAATTCCCACGTGTTGTAGAAGGGACCAGTGAGAGATTACTGAATTATGGGGGTGAGTCTTTCCCATGCTGTTCTCCTGATAGTGAATGGGTCCCAGGAGATCTGATGGTTTAAAAAAAAAATGGGAGTTTCTCTGCACAAGCTCTCTCTTTGCCTGCCGCCATCCATGTCTTGCCTTCTGCCATGATTGTGAGGCCTCCCCAGCCACGTGGAACTGTGAGTCCTATTAAACCTCTTTCTTTTGTAAATTGCCCAGTCTCGGGTATGTCTTTATCAGCAGTGTGAAAACGGACCAACACAGTAGGTTTAATTATTATTCAGGTATGGTGAGGCCAACAGATCAAGAGACAACTGATACTGGCTGGGCGCAGTGGCTCCCACCCCTAATCCCAGCACTTTGGGAGGTTGAGGTGGGTGGATCACTTGAGGCCAGAAGTTCAAGACCAGCCTGGCCAACATGGTGAACCCCATCTCTACTAATAATACAAAAATTAGCCAGGTGTGGTGGTGCGCGTCTGTAGTCCCAGCTACTCAAGAGGCTGAGGCAGGAGAATCTCTTGAACCTGGGAGGCCAAGGTTGTGGTGAGCCAAGATTGCACCATTGCATTCCAGCCTGGCGACAGAGCAAGACTGTCTCAAAAAATAAAGAGACAACAAACTGATATTGAAAAAGAGTTTGTTACTCTCAGTTCCCAAGAGGAAACAGGGTTGGTGACGAGGGTGGTGTGGGGGGGTCACACTGTGCAGCACCACATGTGGAGAACACGGGTTGGTTGGGAGGCAGGAGGAGCAAGGGGGAAAGGTGGGAAAGGGGCTTTATTATGGTTTTGGCGGGAAGGAATGGGCAAGGCAAGATAAGCAGGTTTCTGGTTGGCTAGTTTCAATAGCTTCAGGGGGCTCTGGGGTGTAGGAGCTGTCTCTAGCTGTCTGGTTCCTGGCCCTGGGGTGATTAGGACAAGGAATGGTGACCCAGAGTGTGAGAGCCCTGTGAGAGCCTGATAAAGGAGATGTTTGGGGAATGGGCTCTGGATTGGTTGGTTTGCATATGGAAGGCATGTTCAGTGGGTGAGCTGTTTTCTATCTCTAGGAATTAGTTTATCCTGGGAGGGACTGTCCCTCCAGTGTCAGCAAGGTCTCAGGATGTCAAAGCCTCAAGAAATACAAAAATTAGATATGATGAATACTCTTATCAGCCTAACAGGCTTATTCTCTCCTTTAAGCAAGCCATATGGGAATCGAATTATTAAAAGGCTACACAGTGGGTGATTAATCAGAATAAGGGTAGTTTTATTTGAAAATTTATAAAGTTCAAGTACGAGATGTCTGATAGATGTGTTTCCAGCCAAGAATATGCCAGGCAGTTGTTTACCCTTCCCTGGGCACTGCTTGGATGGGCACTGTCAACACCGTTCTCAGTAACTGGGGTTGCCCTTTGTCCTCCGAGAAAGGACTGTCATGATTCAGTATTAGTTGTATTCATTGGAAATCCTGGTCCCAGGTAACTAAGAACGGTACCTGTAAGACGAATAAATGAAATGTCATTATACCTGTAAGTTAAATCATACTCTTAGATGAAGCTAAAATATAACAAAATGCATTTATTATGTGCATACATACATGCCAAATTGCTGTTGCAAACATCTATAGGACCCACCATTGGGATCACAATGATATATTTTACTTAATGGGGTGAAAAGTCCCACCGGATAGCTTTACAACCAGACTCAAACACCGTAAGTGTTCTTAGGATTGCTAGCAAGTTTAAAATTCTTCCAAATACGGCCAGAAATTTTTATTTTTATTTTATTTATTTATTTATTTTTAAGACGGGACCTTGCTCTGTTGCCCAGGCTGGAGTGGAGTGGCCCGATCTTGGCTCACTGCAACCTCCACCTCCTGGGTTCAAGTGATTATTGTGCCTCAGCCTCCCGAGTAGCTGGCATTACAGATTATAGGCGCACACCACCATGCCTGATTTTTTTTTTTCCCAAGATGGAGTCTTGCTCTGTCGCCAGAGCTGGAGTGCAGTGGCGCAATCTTGGCTCACTGCAACCTCTACCTCTTGGGTTCAAGCAGTTCTCCTGCCTCAGCCTCCCAAGTAGCGGGGATTACAGGCACACGCCACCACATCCAGCTAATTTTTGTATTTTTACTAGAGATGGGGTTTTACCACGTTGGCCAGGCTGGTCTCGAACTCCTGACCTCATGATCCACCAGCCTCAGCCTCCCAAAGTGCTGGGATTACAGGTGTGAGCCACCATGCCCAGCCTAATTTTGTGTATTTTTAGTAGAGATGGGGATTTGCTATGTTGCCCAGGCTGGTCTGGAACTCCTGACTTCAAGTGATCTGCCTCGGCCTCCCAAAGTGCCAGGATTATAGGCATGAGCCACCGAGCCCAGCCAAAAAACATTTTTAAAATGCTGTTAAATCTTTTTCATGTTGGTTTGAGAATAGCAACAAAAGTTATCCTTTCTTAGTTTTCTATTGATTCAAAGTAGCATGTGGCACAATTACTCCTGAAATTATGTTGAAATATCATTAGTATTTGAAAGATAAAGAAAAATCAGTAACCAAAATGATATTTTAAATCTTTATTGATACCATTTTGTTTATGAACTAATCTATTTACATAACCTTCCAAATTGTATCCTTACAACTTGAAGTCAAGTACTTTTCTCGATGTTAAACTTGCAGAAAGCATTTAGCTACCTATAAATATCAGGTACAATTCTAAGTTCTGAATCAAAAAATATTTTTAGTGTAATTAATATTAATGTTGAAGACATGAAATGGAAATGCCTCTAATTACTTTTTAAATTAAAGTCACAATTAATTAAATAATTACTATGTACATTACAACTTGCTTATATCAAATTACCAAGAAAAGCGTCATGCCAATTGTTAGGATCACCTCTATTCAGAAGGCAAAGAAAGTTGTACATGACAATCATCAAATTAATACACTTAGGTTTTGTATAGTCTGATTTATTCTTTGTTGTTAAGCTGCTAGATTGAAATAAGGATTCTTTGTATAAACGTCGTACTTTGAAGTTATATAGATGATATAATTATTACTTTATTTTATAATACTAATATGGTATTTATTAATTTTGTTGGAAGTTCTTCACAGGTCCTAAAATACTAGATGATTGGAATGTCACACTAAGGAAGTTATCCTTAATATATAAATGTCTAATAACTACATATCAGAAATAAAAAGGTATTGTTTAATATTGCCAAATATTTAGTACATTTTGTGATTTTCTACTGCCTCTCTTAATTTTAGCTAACCTACTCTAATCATCAGTTTTTCTTCTTAAAAGAAAGCAGGCCGGGCGCGGTGGCTCAAGCCTGTAATCCCAGCACTTTGGGAGGCCGAGACGGGCGGATCACGAGGTCAGGAGATCGAGACCATCCTGGCTAACACAATGAAACCCCGTCTCTACTAAAAATACAAAAAAATTAGCCGGGCGAGGTGGCGGGCGCCTGTAGTCCCAGCTACTCGGGAGGCTGAGGCAGGAGAATGGCGTAAACCCGGGAGGCGGAGCTTGCAGTGAGCCGAGATAGCGCCACTGCACTCCAGCCTGGGCGACAGAGCGAGACTCCGTCTCAAAAAAAAAAAAAAAAAAAAAAGAAAGCAAGCGCTTAGTTTTTATCCATGATGAACTTTTTTTGTTGTTATTTTTGAAAGACAAGAATAATTTGATATAAGTAAAGAGGAATGCTTTTTAACTTTTATATCATCTTGTCATTGGAAACTTATGGATAGGCTTCCAAAACTAATAATAGGAATTAAAAGATATGGAGAAAGAATAATTCCGTAAGATAACATTACAGGTAAGTCTGTTTAAAAATCAAAACAAAGCAAAGCAAAACACAGTACACAAACAAGACTCAGCATAGATTCCTAGTAGGTTGTAAAATTCTGACTTGCCAGTTTGACACTGATTAAACTGACACCACGAATATTTTAGTTGCCTATTCTAATACAGTGTTTAACCTTTTAAATTTTTAAGTAGAGTTTTATCTACCTTCAGTCACCATTTGTAAAGAATTAGCTCATTCTTTGTAGCTCGAATTTATTGATCTTAGAACATTTTATAGCTGTGAGTGTTTTCTTTTATGGTTTGGGGATCATAAAAAATTACAATCTCATTGATTAACATGAAACGTTAAAAAAATTATTGACTTGAAAACTGTTTCCTAATAAAATATTTAGCCAATCTGAAAATTTAAAAAAATTACCCCAACATATGTGGCCTTCTTTCTTTGCTGATTTTTTTTTTAATGACAAATTTGGACTACATCGAGATTGTTAAATATTAGAAGCATTGGGAAAAATAGCTTTGCTTTTGTTTGAGATAATTCCCTTAACAGAAACTACATATTATTTTTTATATTCATGATGCCTAGTACAAATCACATTACACTTTAATCCATCTAGCCATTATGGACTAACCAATTATGAGATTTAAAAGAATGAACATTTAAGATTTCTTCTCTATTTCTGTTTCTCTGATAGAAACATTTGAAGAAAGTGTGTTTTATACCCATCTCCTAAAAGTTTACTAATTGCTTAATTTGTTCAGTTTGCAATGATTGTCTCCTTAACAACATTTTCTTACTTTTGAATTCTTTAGGGAAAATCGGAACTGTTGGCATAAGCACTTTTTGGCCACAAGAAAGAAGGCTGCAAATCTTGTTGTTGACATTGATATCTGAGATGGGAGGGTGAGAATTTACATTTAAGGGTGGGAGAAATCCTTGTCTGGTTTGGGTAACACTGTGATCTAAAGGGAAAGCTCCTGAACCTCGCCTTTCTAAAATTGCATGATTTCTCCTGCTCAGGGGACCTGGGGGCATATTCTCTAACAATTCTTTGGACTCTGACAATTGGGAAGGAGATGGTGAGAGGATCTTTTTCTTTCCTACAAGTGCTTTGCCATCTTCTAAATTTGGAGGGGTAAGGCCAGCTGAGAGCTGGGAATCAGAGCTGTAGTGATTTGCCCCCAAGTTTCTTTTTTGAACTATACTTCTTAAGGTGGAAGTAAATATTGTCTGGTTAGAATCTGGGTCCTGGTCAGCAGGGACTTCAATGCATTGCTGATTTCCTTCTGAAAGACAAGACTGATAATTTATTTCATCATATGACATCTTCCTTGAGCTGGCCTGATCAAAGGCTCTTAGCAAATGTGCAGTGTCTTTTACATCAATGCTTTGGTGCCTAGTGATGAACCGCTTAGAAAGTGCCAGCCCATTGGTTTTATAGGATAATTCTTCCTCTGGTGTAATATCCTGGAGCTCCTCTTGCAATGAAGCCACTCTGTTCTGGTGCATTAATGATGGGGGACTCTTGATCCAGGGTGGAGCCTGGGGGAGCTTGGGCCCCTTAGGGGCCAGAGCAGGTTTCCTCACAGGGGAACCTGGGTCCCAGGTATCATCATTGCTTCCAGTGAGCTCAAGATCTTTAAAACCAAAAAGTGTCAGTTCTGTTTCAGAAGAATGTGAAAGTGGTGATGAGGCAGTTTTGATGTCTATTTCTGAAGGAGTGGTGCAGGTGGCTGGGGAATGACACCCATCTATATCCACAGGAGGCATATTTAAGTACTGTTTAGTAGTATGCTTCCCACAGGGCGACTTTGCTGTTGTGATGATGATGACCTCTTTCCCTTTTGCCTTGCAAGCACTAAGAAGAACTTTCAGGGTCTCTGTATCTTCTGAATTTATAGCATAAACAAGAGCTGAGTAACTAGAATGGTCTTGCAAGCTGAGGTCAGCCCCACTCTTGAGGAGCAAGGAAACAACTTCAGGGCCAGCTTTTTCTAAGCAAGCATGCATCAAAGCTGTTTTCCCAGATTTGTCCTGTATGTTGGGATCAGCATTGTTCTCTAACAGGTATTTCACCATTTTGGCTTTACTGACACTCTGGTGATCCACATGTTTGGTCTTACAAGCGATCATTAAAGGGGTTTCCCCACGGTCGTTGCTCTCATTAATGTAGGCACCGCCTTCTAGCAAAAGTCTTGTGAGGCGAAGCCGGCTCTGATGGACTGCTTTGATCAAGGAATTTCCTTCACTTGAAATTTCCATACCTTCATCCATCTTCAGAGGTTAGAAATCAATACCTGATTATCAAAGATGGTAAAGACCAAAAGATTAGCCAGAATCAACATCCCAACTTATATTCATTTTGTTAGAATTAATTTTGAAAACATGTAGGGGACATAAATGGGATTATGCTATTAATAAATGCAGAACAAAATAGTGAATTGCAACATAAAATAAATTTTTGAATAGTAATGACCTTTAGGAGATTAAAAATTAAAATTTATTTTCAAAATTTTCATTGAATATTTATAACACCAACATAGTACTTTCCTAAGTCCCACATTAATTAACAAAGAATCCACCTGTGAAAAATAATTTTTAAATTAATAATATTAAAAAGCAAATTTAGGATAAGTACAGTGGCTCACATCTGTAATCCCAGCACGGTGGGAGGTTGAAGCAGGAGGATTACTTGAGGACAGGAATTTGAGACCAGCCTGGGCAATGTGTGGTGAGATTCCATCTCCACCAAAAATAAGTTTTAAAATTAGCTGGGCGTGGTGGTGTGACCTGTAGTTCCAGCTACTCAGGAGACTGAGGCAGGAGGATCACTTGAGCCCCGGAGTTCGAGGTTACAGTGAGCTATGATCATCCCACAGGCACTCAGCCTGGGTAACAGAGTGAGACCCTATCTCTAAAAAAAAAATTAATTAAAATGTAAATTTTAAAAAGTAAACTTAAGCCAAAAAGCCAAAATTCTGTTGTCATTGCAACAGAATCAATTAAATATAACATGTTTGTGGTAGCTGAATGTAAAAACTTTAGTATTACATTACTTAAACATGCTCTTCAATTAAACAATGCAAGTGATATCTAGATTTTCAATTTGAGGGACATTTTTATGTTTCTTTTGAAAGATGAAATATTGTTTGGGCTGCAACATGTTAAAATAACGGACATAATATCTGAAATCCACACTGAGATTGGAATGGTGAGCATGTGATTACGCATTTTTCTTGATTCTATTATTTAAATCATATAATGACCAGATAACAAGGTTAGCAAGAACTGTAGGGTTAAAATTTGACAACAGTGTATCTGCTCTGAAAAAGGAGTTTCATAGGCAAGAAACCTGAAAGGAGCCATGCAGACTTTGTAAACATTTTAATTTTTATTAGTGAAACTAAAAAATATTTATGTTTAATTTATTTAAATAATTTAGATTCAGACTCCTTCAACAGATAATTCCATTAGGTGGTAAGAATTATGTCTTCATCTAGGACTAAGAAAATTTTTGTCTTTTAACAGTCCTTAGAGTTGGTGGGGAGAATCAGATGAATGTATATATAATATTTAAATCTGTTTCATTGATTCAGTAGTTTTTGGAAGTTGAAAACTATTGTTTATTCTACCTATTTACTTTTAAAATTAAGA